>NC_138502.1:1064472-2311972 GCF_964252035.2 Podarcis erhardii | reverse complement strand
TTCTTGCTTCGAAAATTAATCAGGAGGCGGTGGTGGGGTGTTCAAAAGCCTCCCGTGGACTCAAAGGGGGGGGGGGGAGAAACGCAGGTGACTCGTTTTAATTAAGAAGGGCTCTATTTTTAATCTGCAATCAAAGCCTTTTTATTAGCTCATCACACTGATTAAGCAACAGGGAAGCTTTGAGGTTGTCGCCTCAACGCTTGGGGATGTGTTTATGCCATGGATTATTTTTAAATGCTTTTGAAACACAGAATCTTTATATCTTATTATGATTTATGTGGAAATTGCTTAGTTTGGTTGTGTGTCTTTTTATGTTTTATTTATTGTTTACGGCAACTTTTGTAATAAAGTCTTTTTTCATGTCGTAACTTTTTCACGGTTCGAACTATGGAAAGGAGGCACACAAATAAAATTATGTATGTGTCTATTTTATTTATGGCTGATATTCCACCTTTTCTTCTTCAAGGAGCTCAAAGTGGCGGGTTCGGTTCTCCCCCTCCTCATTTAATCTCTCCCCCCCACAACAACCCTGTGAGGTAGGCTGGCTTGAGAGGCAGTGAATGGCCCAAGCTCACCTGATTTATTATTTGTGTTTCATAAAATTTATACACTCCCAGATTGCAAAACAACCCCGTAATTTAGTTGTGTCCGCCTCTTTGTGACCCCCTGGACCAGAGCACGGCAGGCCCTCCTGTCTTCCACTGCCTCCCCCAGTTTGGTCAAACTCATGCTGGTCGCTTCGAGAACACTGTCCCACCATCTCGTCCTCCGTCATCCCCTTCTCCTTGCGCCCTCCATCTTTCCCAACATCAGGGTCTTTCCCAGGGAGTCTTCTCTTCTCATGAGGTGGCCAAAGTCTTGGAGCCTCAGCTTCAGGATCTGTCCTTCCAGTGAGCACTCAGGGCTGATTTCCTGCAGAATGGAGAGGTTGGATCTTCTTGCAGTCCATGGGACTCTCCAGAGTCTCCTCCAGCACCAGAATTCAAAAGCATCATTTGAATTCGAAAGGATTTTGCATAGTCAATGAAGCAGAAGTAGATGTCTTTCTGGAACTCTCTAGTTTGGTCTCTGGTTCCTCTGCCTCTTCTAAATCCAGCTTGCACTTCTGGGAGTTCTCGGTCCACATACTGCTTGAGCCTTCCTTGTAGAATTTTAAGCATAACCTTGCTAGCGTGTGAAATGAGTGCAATTGTGTGGTATTTGGAGCATTCTTTGGCACTGCCCTTCTTTGGGATTGGGATGTAGACTGATCTTCTCCAATCCTCTGGCCACTGCTGAGTTTTCCAAACTTGCTGGCATATTGAGTGTAGCACCTTAACAGCATCATCTTTTAAAATTTTAAATAGTTCAGCTGGAATACCATCACTTCCACTGGCCTTGTTATTAGCAGTCCTTTCTAAGGCCCATTTGACTTCACTCTCCAGGATGTCTGGCTCAAGGTCAGCAACCACACTACCGGGGGTGTACGAGACACCCATATCTTTCTGGTATAATTCCTCTGCGTATTCTTGCCACCTCTTCTTGATGTCTTCTGCTTCTGTTAGGTCCTTACCATCTTTTGCAAATCTCCACCCAGTCTTGTGCCTGGAGCCCCCTTTTAAATGTGGACCCCCTGGGTTTCTCACACTCCCATCAATGCCACCGCTGTCTGCCCCCCCAAAACCCTGTTTTTTGCAAGGATCTCAGTCATCTGCCTCATTACTCACCTTTTACGGCTTCCCAACTGTTTTCGGAAGTGACTAACATAAAGCTCTGGAGGAAACAGACATATCCCAGTGTGGGCAGCTGGGCCTCCTGTTTAAGAACCTTTAAAAAAATGTAAATAAAAGAAATCCTTTGTCAAGAAATGACAATCCCTTGGAAGGGAAAGCTCTGCAGATTTTTGCTCCGCATTGTGTTTTGCATAATATATTCTGCTATTCCACCGCCCAACATCTCCCGTCCTTCCAGAGGTTATGCAGAGGTTGAACATTCTTTCTCTCTCTCTCTCTCTCTCTCTCTCTCTCCAATTCAAATCTCATTTATTCGCCCTTCTGTGACTTGGGAGATCTCACCTGCTTTCTTAGCGTATCTGTTCAAACATAAGGACTAGCCCCTTGGTACTTTTAAAAAAAAATAATAACCAGGGAATTGTAGATGGAAGGGACCACGAGGGTCATCCAGCCCAACCCCCTGGAACGCAGGAATCTTTTGCCCTACATGCATCTCGAACCCAAGACCCTGAGATTAAGAGTCTCATGCTCTCCTACATATTTATTTCTCTGGAAGCTGAATGCTAGACTTTGCCTGGTGTAAACAAAACCCTGGCCTTTAACTGAAGGAGCGTCTCCACCTCCATCGTTCAGCCGGACACTGAGGTCCAGCTCCGAGGGCCTTCTGGCGGTTCCCTCATTGCGAGAAGCGAGGTTGCAGGGAACCAGGCAGAGGGCCTTCTGGGTCGTGGCACCCGCCCTGTGGAACGCCCTCCCACCAGATGTCAAAGCGATAAACAACTACCTGACATTCAGAAGACATCTGAAGGCAGCCCTGTTCAGGGAAGCTTTTAATGTTTAATAGGTTATTGTATTTTAGTGTTTTGTTGGAAGCCGCCCAGAGTGGCTGGGGAAACTTAGCCAGATGGGCGGGGTATTAATAATAAATAAATTGTTGTTCTTATTATTATTAACCTGAAACTGTTCTTAACCTGAGGTACCACTTTAGCTAATGGGGCCTCCTGCTACTGCCGCGCAATTTCTGTTCTCATCCTGAAGCAAAGTTCTTAACCCGAGGTACTATTTCTGGGTTAATGGAGTCTGTAACCTGAAGCGTATGTAACCCAAGGTTGTTGTTGTTTAGTCATTTAGTCGTGTCTGCCTCTTCGTGACCCCCTGGAGTGGAGCACGCCAGGCCCTCCTGTCTTCCACTGCCTCCCGCAGTTGGGTCAAACTCATGCTGGTCGCTTCCAGAACACTGTCCAGCCATCTTGTCCTCGGTCGTCCCCTTCTCCTTGTGCCCTCCATCTTTCCCAACATCAGGGTCTTTTCCAGGGAGTCTTCTCTTCTCATGAGGTGGCCAAAGTACTGGAGCCTCAGCTTCAGGATCCGTCCTTCCAGTGAGCACTCAGGGCTGATTTCCTTCCGAATGGAGAGGTTTGATCTTCTTGCAGTCCATGGGACTCTCAAGAGTCTCCTCCAGCACCAGAATTCAAAAGCATAAATTCTTCGGCGATCAGCCTTCTTGATGGTCCAGCTCTCACTTCCATACATCACTACTGGGAAAACCAGAGCTTTTACTATACGGACCTTTGTTGGCAAGGTGATGTCTCTGCTTTTTAAGATGCTGTCTAGGTTTGCCATCGCCTTTCTCCCAAGGAGCAGGCGTCTTTTAATTCCGTGACTGCTCCATCTGCAGTGATCATGGAGCCCAAGAAAGTAAAATCTCTCACTGCCTCCATTTCTTCCCCTTCTATTTGCCAGGAGGTGATGGGCCCAGTGGCCATGATCTTCGTTCCACTGTACAATAGCTTTGTAAACGAGCATTTTGGTTTCCCTGCGAATGTCCCGGTCCTCAAACACTCTGCGCTTCCGTCGGGAGAAAGGCGCACTCGCAGGCCTTTTTGCTGAGCCTGTAATCTCACCCAGGGCCTGCCCACTCCAGGGCGGAGGCTCCACCTGTTTCTGTCTGCCTCCTGCTTCACACCTGTCCCGCCCCAGGTGAGCTCCCTCCGCCCCAGGGAGGGGCTTCCGACACCCAGCAGACTTGAGACTGCCAGGAGGAGGAGAAGGCAGAAAGAAAGAAAGAACGGACGGACGGAAGAAAGAAAGAAAGATCCGGAGAGGAGAGGAAAGCGCCACAGGTTCCTTCATCCAGGTGAGTGCCCAAGGAGCGAGGGATTGTGGGGCAGCAGGTAAGATTGTCCCTTTCCTAATGGGGAAACCTTTGCCCCCTTACCTGTCTGACTCTCTTACGCCCCTCCCTTATCTCCGGTTGGTTCTGTCTATCACCTACTTTTCCTTCTTCCTCTTTTTCTCTTGATCTTTCTCTCTTTCTCCACCCACGCCGTGTTCTGCACATTCATCTCCCTCCTCCTAACAGGCTGACCCACTTACCTGTATATCAGCTTCCTCCTCTGAGCTGGTTTCTTTGACCTTCTTTCCTCCTTATATCTCTCTCTTATAGAATTGTAAAGTCGAAAGGGACCCTCAGAGGTCATCCATCCCAACCCCACTTCAATGCAGGAATCTCAACACCCAGGAAATCCCCATTCCCGACTTTTTGCTCACCTGAACAGACGGCCAGCTTGCCCCCCGGGGAATAGGAGGAGGATCGTTAATAAGGGAAAATTAATGTCTGGGTCTTAATGCAGGAGTTAGACTTCCTGGCATCACTCATGGGTTATTCCTGAGAGCGACACCCCAACTTTGAAGCACCCGGCCGCTGCAGGTTACAAGAGCCCATTTAAGTTGCTATATCATCATCATCCCAAACCCACACACCCTTGGAGACGAAATTTTCTGGGGCGACGGTTGCTCATGTTCCCATTTCGCAGACGGAGGGAGGTAACTGAGGCAGGCAGGTAGCAGCACGCAGCAGGCAGGCCAGAATCATGTGTCATAAGCGCAGAAGACGAGGCTGCTGGATCAGGCCAAGGGGGGGAGGCCTGGTTAGCCCAGTATCCTGTTATCTTAGCAGCCAAGCAGAGACACGCAAGCAAAACATGAGAGCAACATCAGTGCTCTCCCCAGCATTCAGAGCTTAAAACCCAGCCATCACAGCTGGTAGCCATGGCTAGGCTCATCCTCTTTTAGAGAGCCACCCAAGTTGGCTCAACGGGTCTGTGCGTCTGGCTGTTAAGCAGAAGGTTGGTGGTTCGATCCCGCCCAGGGGACAGGATCCCATCATTGCACGGGGTTAGACTAGATGGCCGTTGGGGGTCCCAACTCTGCAATTCGATGGTTCTGTGTTTCTAAGAGGGCGGCTGTCTCTTGAGGCAGCGAGTTCCACAGTTTAATAATAATAATAATTTATTATTTATACCCTGCCCATGTGGCTGGGTTTCCAACAGAATATTAAAATACAATAACCTATTAAGCATTAAAAGCTTCCCTAAACGGGGCTCCCTTCAGATTTCTTCTAAAAGTCAGATAGTTGTTTATTTCCTTGACATCTGCGGGGAGGGCATTCCACAGGGTGGGAGCCACCACTGAGAAGGCCCTCTGCCTGGTTCCCTGTAACCTCACTTCTCGCAGGGAGGGAACCGCCAGAAGGCCCTCGGAGCTGGACCTCAGCGTCCGGGCTGGACGATGGGGGTGGAGACACTCCTTCAGGTCTACTGGGCCTTTGAGGCCATTTAGGGCTTTCAAGGTCAGCACCAACACTTTGAATTGTGCTCGCAAACATTTAACTCTGAGCAGTGTGAATATAAGGACTTTCTTCTGCGCGATCTGGGTTTCCCAGCCTTCCTTGGACAAACCTGCTGGGTTCCAGTACGATGAGAGAGGGAGAAAAAAAACCTCTGCACGATTCTGGTGTCTCTCTGTGACATTCCCTGCAGGATCAGGCCCCTGGCCCATCCAGCATGTTCTTAACAGATCCTTCAGTTTGAAGCCAGCAATCAGGATCCGTGCACAAGAGCCCTTTATTTAATTCAATCACAGGGATCGCTATAGACTCAAAGCGCATTGCCACATGCCTCAAAGAATTCTGGGCAATGTAGTTTAACGTCTCACAGAGTTACAGCGCCCAGCAACCCTTAGCAAACTACATTACCTAGAATTCTTTGAGGGGGGAAACTTTAAAGTTACAGCCTCATAATTTGTAACCTAAACTCCTGGGAACATTCTGTAGATTCCTGCATTTCAGGGGGTTGGGCTGAATGACCTTTGGGATCCCTTCTAACTTTACAGTTCTGTGAAGATAATCCTACCGTTTGCCCAGATATTCCTTTGACTAAAGAAAGATAGAGAGAGAGTTTGGTGCCGGCTCAAACCTTGCCCTGCAAATCTTCAGCTCCCAGGACTGATGTATATTTATTCCGTCGATTTGAATTGCATTGCGTTAGTGGGCAGAGCCTCAGACAATAGAAGGAATTAGCGTAACCTTTTGCTAACTGTTTGACGGATCTAATTAACAATGCTTTGGAAGGAAGAAGCCGGCTGTTTGCAAATGTGGTGGATGGATAGAAAAGAAAGCGGAGTGCATTTGCAAAACACTCCAGACCCGAAATTGCAGAACCGTGGAATTGTAGAGTTGCAAGGGGCACCCAGGGTTCATCTAGACCAACCCGCTCCAACGCAGGAATCGCAGCCGATGAATCCCTGGCCCTCCAACCTCTGCTCAAAAACTTCCAGTGGAGGAGAGTCCAATGTCTTTAACCAAATGCAACCCCCTCCCCACCAAATAACACCCCACTGCTTTGCTTTAAAAGGGGGGGCGGCTTCATGCAATATGTGGCTAAACTATTGCACCTGCAAAAAGAAAGATCAGAGCATTTGGGACTTTTTTCGTTTAGGGAGAAAGCAGGTGAATAGCATGAGAGAGTGAATAGAGAAAGGTCTCTCCCTTTCTCATAACACGGCAAATCGTGGACACCTAAGGAAGCTGAAGGTCAGGACAGATAAACGAACTACATCATTCAGCGCACGGTTAAACTGCGGAACTCCCTGCCACAGTAGGCAGGGGCGGCCGCCAAATTGGATGGCTTTAAAAGAGGACTGGAGAAATTCCTGGAGGAGGAGAGGGCTATTTATGGCTACTAGCCAGGATGGCTGTGACTCCACAACTGAAGGCTTCAGTGTTTCAGTTGCTAGAAGCTGCAGGAAGGGAGAGTGGGTCTTGAGTTCGAATCCTGCTCGTGGGTTTCCCTTTAGGGCAACTGGTTGGCCAGTGCGAAAACAGGAGGCTGGACTAGGTGGGCTACTGGTTTGACCCAGCAGCTGGCCTCTTATGTTCTTATGCTCCTGCAAAATGAATGCGCTCCAATTTTCCTGCATTGCAGCCTTTTTATATATATTAGGCATGTCCAACAGGTAGATCGCGGGGTTTTCCTGGTAGATCCTGGTAGATCTCTGGTCCCTCAGTGATCTCCTTGCAAAAAAGCAAAAAACAAACAAACTTTGTCCTACTAAAAAGAAGCTCCACAACTTTCGGTAAATCACTGCCCGTCTTTTTACGACAGGCATAGGCAAACTCGGCCCTCCAGATGTTGGGGGACTACAACTCCCATGATCCCTAGCTAACAGGACCAGAGGTTAGGGATGATGGGAACAGTAGTCCCGAAACATCTGGAGGGCTGAGTTTGCCTAGGCCTGTCTTACGAGAATGGGTAGATCACCGCCAGATTTTTTATACTGTGAGTAGATCACAGTCTATTGGGAGATGGACGTCCCTGATATATATATTCATACATTGCTCATCTGTCTGGGTTTTTCCAGCCACTCTGGGCAGCTTCGAACACATATAAAAGCATAATAAAATGTCAAATGTTAAAAGCTTCCCTAAACAGGGCTGCTTTCAGATGTCTTCTAAAAGTCAGGTACTGTAGTTGTTTATTTCCTTGACTCCTGATGGGAGGGCGTTCCACAGGGTGGGCGCCACCACCGAGAAGGCCCTCTGCCTGGTTCCCTGCAACCTCACTTCTCGCAGGGAGGGAACCGCCAGAAGGCCCTCGGCGCTGGACCTCAGTGTCCAGGCTGAACGATGGGGGTGGAGACACTCCTTCAGGTATACTGGGCCTTTGAGGCTGTTTAGGGCTTTCAAGCTCAGCACCAACACTTTGAATTGTGCTCGGAAACGTACTGGGAGCCAATGTAGGTCTTTCAAGACTGGTGTTATGTGGTCTCGGCGTCCGCTCCCAGTCCCCAGTCTGGCTGCCACATTCTGGATTAGTTGTAGTTTCCGGGTCACTTTCAAAGGTAGCCCCACGTAGAGTGCATGGCAGTAGTCCAAGCGGGAGATAACCAGAGCATGCGCCACTCTGGCCAGACAGTCTGCGGGCAGGGAGGGTCTCATCCTGCGTACCAGATGGAGCTGGTAAACAGCTGCCACGGACACAGAACTGACCGGCGCCTCCATGGACAGCTGTGAGTCCAAAATGACTCCCAGGCTGCAATTTAGGGATCTGTTCAATCACACGATTATTCGGCCATTAAGTTTCCGAGTCACCTTCAAAGGTAGCCCCACATAGAGCGCATGGCAGTAGTCCAAATAAATCAGGACTCCCCCTTTGCCAAGAATGCTTTTGAAACTAGGTAGTGATGGGGACGAGAAGGGGGCCAGAAACCACCCCTTGGCCAGCTTTGGGCCACTTTTATTACAATAAGGTGGCTAAAATCAGTGAGAGGCAGTGTCGTCTAGTGGTTAGAGTGTGGGACAGGGACCTAGCGGGAGAGCGGGGTTCGAATCCCAACTAGGCCACGAAGCTGACCTCTGCCCTTCGCTGCCTCTGAGCCTAAATTACCTCACAAGGTGGTTGTTATGGAGGGGAGAAATCATGTATTCCGCCACGGGCTTCTTTGAGATAAAAGGTGTGATTTAAAAACGCAACCAATAAATAAATAAATAAATGATAATGGGAACGGGGTCTGGGCAGCCTGCGAATCTCTGAAGTTTGAGAGAGGTTTTAGCTTTTTATGACTTTTGGGCGGCTAGCTTACGCTGAGTCCACCACCGCGCATCTTGTCAATATTTGCTCACGGTTTGGACTTTGACGTTGCGGCACAGGGTGGGGCCACAGAGGTGCTCCGGACAGGAGCTGGTTTGGACAACAGCAGGAGGGGGTGGGACAAGGAAGAGGGTGGCTAGCGGCTCGGAGGAGAGGAAGAGTCTTTGGAAAGAACCCAGGAGTCCTGCGTCCCCAGAAGACTCACTCTCCAACGCTTCCCCTCTGTACTTCAAAGCCCATTTTAAAAATAATAATTTTCGCTAGCACTGCTTGGTGCCTTTAAGACCCGGGCGGCAGGTGGATGTCCAACAGGTGTTGTTCCTCTACCACCACAACCTCAGCACAGAGGTGCAGAAATGCATTGCAGGGGGTTAGAATAGACCCCTAGGTTCCCTTCCAGCTCTTTGATCTGTGATCAGAATGCTTCTTTGGCTGAATTTTCCCCTTTGAGGGAACTGGGAAGGGGATAACCCCTGCTTTTGGGGGGGCGAGGTTAATTTTGGGGGTCTTGGGGGTTGATCCCCTGCACCCCCTTGTTTATTTATCACATTTGGATCCTACTCCACCACCCCCCCGATCCGGAGAGCTCAAAGTGGCGTGCGTGCTTTTCCCGCCCTTCAAGCGATATCTACAACAACCCTGTCAGGTAGGTTCTAGGCTGAGAGAGGCCCCTGAGGTCCCAGCCAGCGAACTTCGTGAGGAGTGGGGGAGATTCGCACCCAGGTCTCTGCCAGTCCGACACCCTAACCCATGGGGAGGCAAACTAAGGCCCGGGGGCCGGATCCGGCCCAATCGCCTTCCCCGGACGATCTGGGAATCAGCGTGTTTTTGTGTGTGTTTTTTTAAAAAAATTATTAGTTTTTTAACATACCATTTCCAACAGTAATTAATCATACTTTTACATCTTAATCAATTTTTTTGACTTCCATCAGTCCTGTCTGAAAAATTTCCAATGCAATCTCTTAGTATGCTTTCCTTACTTTCCCTCTTACATTTCAAACTCTCTATCTTTTTCTACTTTGTAACACTTCGTATATTTCTCCTTACAAAACTTCTTGTAGTCCTACTGGCGTAATTTGTTGGTTACAATTGCTCTTCAAATAATTCATATACTTCTTCCAATCTTCTGTGAATCTCTGGTCCCGCAGGTTTTGAGTCCTTCCTGTCATTTTGTCCAATTCTGCACAGTCCATTAATTTTGTCTGCCGTTTCTGGGAATCAGCATGTTTTTACATGAGTAGAATGTGTCCTTTTATTTAAAATGCATCTCTGGGTTATTTGTGGGGCCTGCCTGGTGTTTTTGCATGAGTAGAATGTGTCCTCTTATTTAAAATGCATTTCTGGGTTATTTGTGGGGCCTGCCTGGTGTTTTTGCATGAGTAGAATGTGTGTTTTTATTTAAAATGCATCTCTGGGTTATTTGTGGGGCCTGCCTGGTGTTTTTGCATGAGTAGAATGTGTGTTTTTATTTAAAATGCATCTCTGGGTTATTTGTGGGGCCTGCCTGGTGTTTTTGCATGAGTAGAATGTGTGTTTTTATTTAAAATGCATCTCTGGGTTATTTGTGGGGCATAGGAATTCATTCATTTTTTTTTTTTGTTTTGCAAAATATAGTCCGGCCCACTACAAGGTCTGAGGGACAGTGGACCGGCCCCTGGCTGAAAAAGTTTGCTGACCCCTGCACCTAACCTCTATGCTACTCCTTTCTCTTCTGCTGCCCCCCACCGCCTGAACCCATTGCTAGAGACCTCTGGCTTCAGTAGTAGTACTACTACTAGTAGTAGTAATTTATTTATACCCCGCCCATCTGGCAGGGTTTCCCCAGCCACTCTGGACGGCTTCCAACAAAACACTAAAATATATTATATACATTAAACACTATTAAACATTAAAAGCTTCCCTAAACAGGGCTGCCTTCAGATGTCTTCTAAAAGTTTGGTAGTTATTTTTCTCTGTGACATCTTGTGGGAGGGTTTCCACAGGGCGGGTGCCACCACCGAGAAGGCCCTCTGCCTGGTTCCCTGTAACTTGGCTTCTAGCAGCGAGGGAACCCAGAAAGCCCTTGGAGCTGGACCTCAGTGTCCAGGCAGAACGATGGGGGAGGAGACGCTCCTTCAGGTCTACTGGGCCTCTGAGGCCGTTTAGGGCTTTCAAGGTCAGCACCAACACTTTGAATTGTGCTCGGAAACGTACTGGGAGCCAATGTAGGTGTTTCAAGACCGGTGTTATGTGGTCTCGGCAGCCTCTCCCAGTCACCAGTCTAGCTGCCGCATTCTGGATTAATTGCAGTTTCCGGGTCACCTTCAAAGGTAGCCCTACATAGAGCGCATTGCAGTAGTCCAAGCGGGAGATAACCAGAGCACGCGCCACTCTGGCGAGACAGTCTGCGGGCAGGGAGGGTCTCATCCTGCGCACCAGGCGGAGCTGGCAGACAGCTGCCCTGGACACAGAACTGACCTGCACCTCCATGGACAGCAGGGAGTCCAGAATGACTCCCAGGCTGCGCACCTGGTCCTTCAGGGGCACAGTTGCCCCATTCAGGACCAGGGAGTCCCCCACACCTGCCCGCCTCCTGTCCCCCAAAAATAGTACTTCTGTCTTATCAGGATTCAACCTCAATCTGTTAGCCGCCATCCATTGGACCAACTCCCTTGCCCCATTGTTTATTTTGGGGTGTCTGAATCCACTGATTCCTTACTTTCTTCTCCAATCCCTCAGGCTGACTCTGATTGTCTCGCCTGCAGATGAGCAAGGCTTTTCTGCCATTCCCGGCTGATCTGGAAACACCCAAGTTAGAAAAAGGAAAGGGAAACCCCCCCCCAGGGCGAGTCGAGCTTCCCAGGTTCACCCCTCGCCTGCAAGGAACCCAGGAGTCCGGGTGTCTCCCCAGCAGCCTGGGAGGCCGACCCCTCCTGTCTTGCCAGCTGAAATCCTCCCTGAGCAGAAACAGGTTTGGCCAGGTTGAACTGCTCTTGGCGGTTCAAATTCTCTTCCTTCTCTTCACACACACACACACACCGGTAAAGAGGTCAGGCAGCCATCACACAGGTGCAGCTCTTAGGGGCCCTGGGTAGCCAGGTCAGAGGGACCAGTTTTCGGGAACGCAGCCAGGCGGCAAGGGGAAATTCGGCAGGGAGGTGTCGCTTAGTGCAGGCCTAGGCAAACTCAGCCCTCCAGATGTTTCGGGACTACTGTTCCCATCATCCCTGACCACTGGTCCTGTTAGCTAGGGATCATGGGAGTTGTAGTCCCAAAACATCTGGAGGGCCGAGTCTGCCTATGCCTGGCTTAGCGCTCGCTTCTACACCTGTTGAATTTCTGGCTGCCATTCAGCCCGTGGTCATAGGGCAGGCTTCCTCAAACTCAGCCCTCCAGGTGTTTTGAGACTACTGTTCCCATCATCCTTGACCACTGGTCCTGCTAGCTAGGGATCATGGGAGCTGTAGTCCCAAAACATCTGGAGGGCCAAGTTCGCCTATGCCTGGCTTAGTGTTTGCTTCTACACCTGTTGAATTTCTGGCTGCCATTCACCCGTGGCCCTAGGGGAGAGCGTAGCCGTAGAGAAAGGCCTTTTGGAGTTTGCAAAAACTCTTTGTGAGAATAAGGATTTTATTTTCTGGGATTCGTCAGCTGCAATTCCTGTGTTTTCAGGGGGTTGGATTCAAATGCTGACTCTCTTGGGGTCCCTTCCAGCTCTGTAATTATATGATTTCCGCCCCAAAAGAATAAAGGTGGATATCGGTTGCGAGTTTGAATGGCGGCAGTCGGAATTTGCTTTCGATGCAGCTGACCTGAATCTTTAATCCATTCTGCCTAGGGAGGAGGAGTTAACCCAGTGACTCTTTACAGATCAATCAGCTGGAATTAGGCCACAGGCTGAGAGCAAACTCACTGCAGGAAATGATGACTCGAGTGAGTGAGTCAAGCTACACACTCAGTAGAAGGAGGCCCAAATGGATTTTTAAAAACCCAAGGTGGCTGACCAGGAAAAAAGACCCTGTGATGAAGGCAAATTCCATGCCAGGGATCATTAGGAAAATAATTGAGAATTAATCTGCCGATATCACAAAGGTGGCCGGACTTGAAATACTGTCTACCGTTCTGGTTGCCTCACACCAGAAAGGATATTGTAGCATTGGGAACGGGTTTCATTCCCTCAGGCTTCCTCAACTCCACCAGGCTGGGCCTGGACGGCACCAGCCAGTCGATACAAGAACAACTGTCTAGAAATTAGCATCTGTGTTTTGTTTTTCCTCTTCCCTCCCTGTACCTTTTTCCTTGTGTGCTGTGTCTCTTTTCAGACAGTCTTGTTTCAATTGCGCGTAAGCAGCTCTGAGAGCCTTTTTTGGGCACTAATCTTCTAAATAACCAAACAGTAGGGTACTTTTGCCCATCTTTAAATTGAGATTTTTAATTTTTTTGCTAACCACCGGGTCCTGTTTAAAAAACCCACCAGGTGCTGTCATGGCGCCAGACGATGGGACCGACTGGCTGCTCCAGTTGCTGTCCGAAATCCAGCTGGAGCAGTTTTACGGCAAAATCCGCAACGAGCTCCACGTCACCCGTCCGGGACATTTCGATTACGTCAAGCCCGCGGATCTGGAACGCATTGGCATGGGACGCCCAGGTAGTTCGTGTGTAATGGTGCAACAGGGTTTATTTTGGGGAGGGGGGCGTTTTGCTGAGGCTGCTTGGGGTGGTGATGTCACCGGGGGAAGTCCGTGGTGATGTCATGGTAGCACTTGGAGACGGAGGTTAATTAGGAGACTGGAATGAAGGCGGTCTGAACACTTCAGACAGTTCATGGGTAGGCAAACTAAGTCCTGGGGGCTGGATCCGGCCCAATTGCCTTCTCAATCCAGCCCATGGACGGTCGGGGAATCAGTGTGTTTTTACATGAGTAGAATGTGTGCTTTTATTTAAAATGCATCTCTGGGTTATTTGTGGGGCATAGGAATTCGTTCATCCCGCCCCCCTCAAAATACAGTGGACACTCGGGTTGTGAACGTGATCCGTGCGTGATGCATGTTCGCAACCTGCAGCGTTCACAACCTGCGTTTGCGCAAAGCACGATTGTCCGGAGCTTGTCCGCCCAGCTTGTCCGGAGTTTTGGGCTGGGTTGCCATCAGTATGCCGATGACACCCAACTCTATCTGTTGATGGATGGCCATCCTGACTCGGCCCCAGACACACAGTCTGGAAGCTGTGGCTGGATGGTTACGTGGGAGCCGGTTGAAGTTAAATCCTTCGAAGACAGAGGTCCTCTGGCTGGGACGGGGCGATATGGGATTGAGGGGGCAACTCCCATCTCTTGCGGGGGTGCAATTAGTGCCAGCATCGTCCGTTAAGAGTTTGGGTGTAATCTTTGATACCTCCCTCTCTATGGAGGTGCAGATTACAGCTATAACAAAGGCAGCATTTTTTCATCTCCGCCAAGCTAAGCAGTTGGCTCCTTATCTCTCTCGCCCTGACCTAGCCACTATGATCCACGCGACGGTCACCTCCAGACTGGATTATTGTAACTCGCTCTACGTGGGGCTGCCCTTGAGACTGACCCAGAAACTCCAGCGGGTGCAGAATGCCGTGGCGAGACTCCTTACGGGGTTTTCACTGCAAGATCACATTCATGCGGTGCTATACCAGCTGCACTGGCTCCCGGTGGAGTACAGGATCAGGTTTAAGGTGCTGGTTTTAACCTTTAAAGCCCTATACGGCCTAGGACCCTCGTACCTATGGGACCGCCTCTCCTGGTATGTCCCACAGAGGAACTTACGGTCTGCAAATAAAAACATCTTGAAGATCCCAGGCCACAGAGAGGTTAGGCTGGCCTCAACTAGAGCCAGGGCCTTCTCAGCAGTGGCTCCAATCTGGTGGAACGCTCTGTCCCAAGAGACCAGGGCCCTGCGGGACTTGACATCTTTCCGCAGGGCCTGCAAGACAGAGCTGTTCCACCAGGCCTTTGGTCAGGGCGCAGCCTGACCCCCCTCCTCTGGCAATCAGCACAGAATTTTGCTTAATGGTTGCCATCAATTTGATTTTAATTAATTTTTATAATGAAATGTTTTTAGAATCGTTGGGTTATTTTGATTGTTGTTAGCCGCCCTGAGCCCAGCTTCGGCTGGGGAGGGCGGGATATAAATAAAATTTATTATTATTATTATTATTATTAGCGCTTCTGCGCATGCCCGACCGCCGAAACCCGGAAGTAACCTTTTCTGGTACTTCTGGGTTTTGGTGGTCCGCAACCCCCAAAAAACACAACCTGAAGCGGCTGTAACCCAAGGTATGACTGTATAGTCCAGCCCTGCACAAGGTCTGACGGACAGTGGACTGGCCCCCTGCCGAAAAATTTTGCTGACCTCTGGCTCAGAGTGGTCTATGGTAGTGGTGCTCAAAGGATGTGGTGGGAGAGGATGGGAAGCAAAACAGGAAAATCCAATCGAAATATAAAAAGGTAAAGGGACCCCTGACCATTAGGTCCAGTCGTGGCCGACTCTGGGGTTGTGGCGCTCATCTCGCTTTATTGGCTGAGGGAGCCGGCGTACAGCTTCCGGGTCATGTGGCCAGCAGGACTAAGTTAGATTAAAAAAATTGTCCAGTAGCACCTTAGAGACCAATTAAGTTTGTTCTTGGTATATGCTTTTGTGTGCATGGTATCTGAAGAAGTGTGCATACACATGAAAGCTTACACCAAGAACAAACTTAGTTGGTCTCTAAGGTGCTACTAGGGATGCGGGTGGCGCTGTGGGTTAAACCACAGAGCCTAGGACTTGCCGATCAGCAGGTCGGCGGTTTGAATCCCCGCGATGGGGTGAGCTCCTGTTGCTCGGTCCCTGCTCCTGCCAACCTAGCAGTTCAAAAACACGTCAAAGTGCAAGTAGATAAATAGGTACCGCTCTGGCGGGAAGGTCAACGGCGTTTCTGTGCGCTGCTCTGGTTCGCCAGAAGCGGCTTAGTCCTGCTGGCCACATGACCCGGAAGCTGTACGCCAGCTCCCTCGGCCAATAAAGCGAGATGAGCGCTGCAAGCCCAGAGTCGGTCACGACTGGACCTAATGGTCAGGGGTCCCTTTACCTTTTTAAGGAGCTACTGGACAATTTTTATATATATATTTCAACTGTGTCAGACCAACACGGCTACCTACCTGAATCTAGGAAAACCCAGTGACAACCAAAGATACATTTAAGCATTTCAGTGTAGTACAGCATAGAATAGCATTTATTATTATTTATAAAATACACTTCTCCACTTTCCAATGGAACCAGGCAGGGTGGATAAAAATCAATGTTTCTTTTTTTAATAAAAAAATCAGATTTTTTAAAAATTTAAATCAGATTTTTAAAATATTTTGGAAGAAAAATCTTTCTAAAGATAATTTTCTGTTTAAGTTACATTATAATCCACACGCTATTCATCAGGAAATAAAGATTTGTTTTAAGTTTTTCATGTGTGCTAAAACTCATTTAACCACATCAGTTAACAAACATGGATACATATGCTATAATGTTATTGTTTTAGTTAAATAAATTGTTTAAATTGTTATGAAGGAAATGATTGTTTTTCTCCTTCCAGTACAGCAAAAAAGTTATCCAAATATAAACAATAATTTCATCATTACCTGTCTTTGCATTTCTAACAGTATAACCAAATTAGTAATTTTTTATATAACTGTAAAAACTACTCTGAAAATTGATTATTCCAAAAAACGCAACCTTCCTCTGGTTGTAAATATTAAGAGGGTGCCAGCAAGGTTGAACCTTTCTGTAAAAAAGAGATTTAAATCAAATTCACCCTGCCACCAAGCATTGGGTAAAGGCTGGGCTCTTTTTGTTGCATGCAAAAGATTTCCAGGGACGATGTGAGCCTTGGAGTCCTAACCAGTTAGGTCCAAAAAAGCCAAAATGGCCCCAAGGGTCATAATTTGCAATAATTTGAGATCAAGATTTCATCCCTCTCCTTTAGGACAGAGACGGTTGGAGGAAGCCTTGAAAAGGAGGAAACCTCAAGGCCAGCGCCCCATGTCCTGGGTCTATAAGGTGCGTACTTTCTGCCTGCCTTGAAGAAACACACAAATATTAGGGTCACGGTCATAAATTGGAAATAAATCGAGTTACGGCCAGTCCAGGGACAAAGATGGCTGCCCCTCCTTCCTGGCAAAACAGGAAGTGTAATTCTTTGCACCACCACTTGAGGGCGCAAAGTGAGATTTGAATGGACATCGGTGTGTCCTTCTTCCTGAAATCTCCTGCCCCGCAAACCGCACATCCGCAGCTGGGTCTCATCGATTAAAAACAAGTTTCTGTTGTAACCCCAGTAGGGTGGTTCATAAAAAAACATTTTTTTAAAAAAAATGCCTGCTCCAAAGGTCTTATCTTACTACACTAGGGATTATATAGTTAAATCTGAAATTTCATGTATATCAGTTAATATCTTGACTCAACAATTTCAATCATTCCTTTAAAAAAAGCTCAGTTCAACAAATATGACCCTCTTTGAAAAAAATTGGGCACCCCTGTTTTAAACGTTGTGATTTTTACCTCAGTCCTGCTAGTGTCTTTATATGTTTACAGTGATGGTCTAAATATTGAATAAATTTACTCCATTCTCTTTTAAACGTCTGGTGTTGCCAGTTCCGCATAGTCCATCACTTTTGCCTGCCATTTGTGGCATTCCCAAAGCAAAGGAAGGATTAGACTCTGATTAATAACGCACAGAGGCTTGACCGGCAAGACTCTAGGAGGACTGTGTGTAATAATAATTCCTCTCCACCCCTCGGCCCAGGTTGTTTTATTCACAAAAGAACTTTTTACACAGTGTTTGTAAGAACCAATCAGATTTCCTCTGAGCATTTGAAAAACCCCACGTGGGGACAAAGTTAGATCAGAATAAATTCTTTTAACTACAAAGAAACTATTTCCTACTTGAGCATAATAATAATAATAATAATAATAATAATAATAATAATAATAATAATATATTATTTGTACCCCGCCCATCTGGCTGGGTTTCCCCAGCCACTCTGGGCGGCTTCCAACAAAGATGAAAAATACACTAAAATGTCACATATTAAAAACTTCCCTGAACAGGGCTGCCTTAAGATGTCTTCTGAATGTCAGGTAGTTGTTTATCGCTTTGACAACTGCTGGCAGGGCGTTCCACAGGGCGGGCGCCACTACCGAGAAGGCCCTCTGCCTGGTTCCCTTTAACTTGGCCTCTCGCAGGGAGGGAACCGCCAGAAGGCCCTCGGAGCTGGACTTCAGTGTCCGGGCAGAACGATGGGGGAGGAGACGCTCCTTCAGGTATACTGGACCAAGGCCGTTTAGGGCTTTCAAGGTCAGCACCAACACTTTGAATTGTGCTCGGAAACATACTGGGAGCCAATGTAGGTCTTTCAAGACCGGTGTTATGTGGTCTCGGCGGCCGCTCCCAGTCCCCAGTCTAGCTGCCACATTCTGGATTAGTTGTAGTCTCCGGGTCACCTTCAAAGGTAGCCCCACGTAGAGCGCATTGCAGTAGTCCAAGCGGGAGATAACCAGAGCATGCACCACTCTGGCGAGACAGTCCGCAGGCAGATAGGGTCTCATCCTGCGTACGAGATGGAGCTGATAAACAGCTGCCCTGGATACAGATTTGACCTGTGCCTCCATGGACAGCTGTGAGTCCAGAATGACTCCCAGGCTGCGCACCTGGTCCTTCAGGGGCACAGTTACCCCATTCAGGACCAGGGAGTCCTCCACACCAGCCCGCCTCCTGTCCCCCAAAAACAGTACTTCTGTCTTGTCAGGATTCAACCTCAATCTGTTAGCCGCCATCCATCCTCCAACCGCCTCCAGACACTCACACAGGACCTTCACTGCCTTCACTGGTTCTGCATAGTAGTCCACAGTAAATAAAATAGGAAACAACGCTTTTAGGAAACCCAAGCGGTAAATGAGAGGAAGGATGGCAAGGAGATAGGGATCTTTATCACCTTCCTGTTATTGCAGGAATTTATGTATAGGTTGGGGGGGGGGTTGCCCCTCCAGCAGATATCATGCACATGCAGCCCACTACCAAAACCAGCACAATCGCTTTTGTCGCTTTTGTGATTTGTCCCCACAAAACACTTTATCACAGTTTCTTCAAAGGGCCTTTGCTGCACGATACCAAATGTAAGAATTCACTGATCAATGTATCTCTGTACTGGCTCACTGGGAAAACCTCAGAAATTCATATAGACATGTGAGCTCAGCTACTCAGCAGCCCCTCTGCCTGAGTGATAATCCCTGGCCTCCTGATACCTGGGTGCCATTCCAGAAATAACAAACCCAGATGAAGACAAAAGGGTGTGATGGGAAACAGGGAAATGTAATTTTTTTGTTACACTTGATGGGTGTTTGGTGGAGGGCGAGGAGAACCATGGGGCAGGGTCCAGGATGCTCAGATTACGGCCACCAGACCTCCCCTTTCATGATGTATGAGTGATGTAGTTTTGGGGGGGGTGTAACATGGGGATTAGCAGCTAATAAAAGTTTGGGTTCTCTCTTGTTCGGGGCTTCCATCTTGTCCCACCTTGTGGCAGGTGGGAGTCCTGTCGCGACAGTCTTCAATCAAGACCAAGCCTACTGGCTGCTGTTTTGCTCTGGTATTCCTGGCTGGGGTTCTTGTTTTTTGTCCAAGGGAGCCCTCAGATTTCTCCGTTAACACTGTGAAACTATTTCCAGGCCCTAAGATTAACAAAACCAAGGAAGGGTACATCAAAGAAACTGCCTACTATCTTTATGTAATAATAATAATAATAATAATAATTTATTATTTAAACCTCGCCCATCTGGCTGGGCCTCCCCAGCCACTCTGGGCGGCTTCCATAGAAAGCAAAAATACAGTAAAATATCACACCTTAAAAACTTCCCTGAACAGGGCTGCCTTAAGATGTCTTCTGAATGTCAGGTAGTTGTTTATTGCTTTGACATCTGCTGGAAGGGCGTTCCACAGGGCGGGCGCCACTACCGAGGAGGCCCTCTGCCTGGTTCCCTGCAACTTGGCCTCTCGCAGTGAGGGAACCGCCAGAAGGCCCTCGGCGCTGGACCTCAGCGTCCGGGCAGAACGATGGAGGTGGAGACGCTCCTTCAGGTATACTGGACCGAAGCCGTTTATGTACTGAGGATGCCTGGTGAAGCAACTGGCCTGTGTTTCAGAATGCTTATACGTGCCTGTCAGGCAGAAAAAATGAGCAGTAGAGAAAATGGGCAGAGGTGCAGAGGCTTGTGGGATTTGATCAGAAATTATTGTCAATGAATCGAACCCAGTCAACGCCATGCTTTCATCGCGGGCACAATGGCTTGATGCTTATTTTATAATTCCTCATAGTAATCCCATCTGTTCCCCACACTCTGGACGTGGGCACTCCTACATTCCCTTTCTTATTTCTGACGTAGATGTTCACCGGGACGCGGATCCCAGAGAGCGACGAAGCCCCCAGCCCAGCCCAGCCCTGCCCGACCCCCCGGGCCGACGCCGACGCCTCTCTCAAGTGCCTGATCAGCGAGTGGGACCTGCGGATCCGGGAGCGGCTGGGCGACGGTTGCTTTGGGGTTGTGCATCGCGCCGAGTGGAGCACGCCCGGCGGGGGAGTGGTACGTTTTCACCCCTCCGACTCCGGTTCCTTTGCTTCTCTACCTGTTGGACAGCCGCCCTCTGGACCTGGGACCTTCGCTGTTGCATCTGAGCCGAGCCGTCGCTGCTGGGCTGTTTCTTTGTTTATTTCGGGGGGGGGAACCTGTCGAGGGCCGCATCCCATCTATTGGGGGCCGCTTTCAAGGAGTGGGTGGGGCCACAGCTCAAAGGGGGCGGGGCCACCCTAGCCTCCCCCTCTCTTTCTTTCCCAACCTTTTCTCTCTCCCTCTTGCTTTTCCTCTGGGCTTTTCTGCCCGCCACAAAAAAAGGACAATTTAAGGTCGTCTACGTTTGGGACAAGGGTAGTGCTGTGGGTTAAACCACAGAGCCTAGGACTTGCCGATCAGAAGGTCGGCGGTTCGATTCCCCGCAATGACGGGGTGAGCTCCCGTTGCTCGGTCCTTGCTCCCGCCAATCTAGCAGTTTGAAAGCACGTCAAAGTGCAAGTAGATAAATAGGTACCGCTCCGGCGGGAAGGTAAACGGCGTTTCCGTGCACTGCTCTGGTTTGCAGGTGCGGCTTAGTCATGCTGGCCACACGACCCGGAAGCTGTACGCTGGCTCCCTCGGCCAATAAAGCGAGATGAGCGCCGCAACCCCAGAACTGGCCACGACTGGACCTAACGGTCAGGGGTCCCTTTACCTTTACTAGCGTTACTTTATATCCTGCCCTTCCTCCAGAGGAAACCCCAAGCAAGCCCATTCCATCCTCGCGACAACCCTGTTGGGTAGGGATGCACAAGAGGTTGTGATTTGCCTGTGCAAGCTTCATGGCTGAGTAGGGATTTGAACCCAAGCCCGAGCCTGGCCGTGTTAAGCATCAGAGTTGCCAGATAGAAAGACCTTTGGCCTGACACAGCGTGGTCAGAATCCTTCCTTTTCTATCCACCCAATAGGGAAAGGTAAAGGGACCCCTGACCATTAGGTCCAGTCGTGGCCGACTCTGGGGTTGCAGCGCTCATCTCACTTTCCTGGCCGAGGGAGCCGGCGTACAGCTTCCGAGTCATGTGGCCAGCAGGACTAAGCCGCTTCTGGCAAACCAGAGCAGCGCATGGAAACGCCATTTACCTTCCCGCCGGAGCAGTACCTATTTATCTACTTGCACTTTGACGTGCTTTTGAACTGCTAGGTGGGCAGGAGCAGGGACCGAGTAACGGGAGCTCACCCCGTCGCGGGGATTCGAACCACCGACCTTCTGATCAGCAAGTCCTAGGCTCTGTGGTTTAACCCACAGCGCCACCCACGTCCCCCACCCAACCAATAGCTGTCAGTTAATAGACAGCTTAGTGGAGCCTCCAGTTCTAGTAGCAGTCTACCGTGCAATATCAGACCCTGGTCAAAAATGGCAGGAAAGAGCTGGAGGCGTCTTGATACCATTAGCAGCGGACTCTCCTCCTCTGTGAATCTGCCAAAACCTCTTTTAAAGGCACCCACGTTCATGGGCGTCACTGCCTCTTGTGGCGGGGAGTTCCACAGTTTATGCGCAAAGAAGGACTTCCTTTTATCCACCCTGAATCTTTTCATTGGGTGTCCTAGGGTTACGAGAGAGGGAGGAAAACTTTCCCCTATCTTCTTGCCATGCATAATGCGGTAAATTTCCACTCTTTCACTTTTTGGTTGCCTTTTCTCAAACGCTTTCCAAATTCCAGAATATTGTTGCTGTTGTTATATTTATTCCTATACGGTGGTACCTTGGTTCTCAAACTTGATCCGTTCCGGAAGTCCGTTCCAAAACCAAAGCATGTTCCAAAACCAAGGTGCACTTTCCCATAGAAAGTAACGCAAAGGGGATTAATATGTTCCAGACTTTTAAAAACAACCCCTTAAAAAACAGCAATTTTACACGAATTTTACTATCTAATGAGATCATTGATCCATAAAATGAACGCAATAATCAATGTACTGTACTATAAAAGAAATAAGACAGTATTGTAGATGATAAAAAAAAAAAAATTTCCTTACCTGCACTGATGATAGTCATTGTTTGAATGGGGTTTTTTTATCCATTTCTGCAGTCACACAATCAATCAATCTATCAGTAGCTGAACTGGGTTCCACACAGTCACAAAAAAACAAATTAACCGAAAAAGCCTCAAAAACACAAAATAAATAGCAAAAACAAAAGTGCCAAACTTAACCCAGAAGTCCGTTCGACTTCTGAAACGTTCAAAAACCAAGGCGCGGCTTCTGATTGGTGCAGGCACCCCAGAAACAATAGCCGACAGCCACATCGGACATTCAGCTTCCAAAAAACATTCGAAATCCGGAACACTTACTTCCGGGTTTTCGGCGTTTGGGAACCAAGGTACCACTGTATCACCTTTCATCCGACGATCACATGGGTGATTTACAATTCAAAAAAATCCTCTTGCAGGCAAGGCGACCAGAACTCTACTGCTTTCTACTGGGTGATTTTTTTATCTGACCCCTTTTTCCCCTTCCCCAGAAACCCGTCGCTGTCAAATCCCTGCGCTCCGACGTCTCCTGCGACCCGGGCGCCCTGATCGATTTCCTCAACGAGGTCAACGCCATGTGCTGCCTGAACCACCCCAACCTTCTACGCCTCCATGGGGTGGTCCTAACTCAGCCCCTCAAGATGGTAAAGATTTGAGACTTCATGTTGTTGTTGTTTAGTCGTGTCCGGCTCTTCGTGACCCCCTGGACCAGAGCACGCCAGGCCCTCCTGTCCTCCACTGCCTCCCGCATTTGGGTCAAACTCAATGCTGGTAGCTTCGAGAACACTGTCCAACCATCTCATCCTCTGTCGTTCCCTTCTCCTTGTGCCCTCCATCTTTCCCAGCATCAGGGTCTTTTCCAGGGAGTCTTCTCTTCTCATGAGGAGGCCAAAGTCTTGGAGCCTCAGCTTCAGGATCTGTCCTTCCAGGGAGCACTCAGGGCTGATTTCCTTCAGAATGGAGAGGTTTGATCTTCTTCCAGTCCATGGGACTCTCCAGAGTCTCCTCCAGCACCAGAATTCAAAAGCATCCATTCTCCAGCGATCAGCCTTCTTGATGGTCCAGCTCCCACTTCCATACATAATAATAATTTTTTTATTTGTACCCCGCCCATCTGGCTGGGTCTCCCCAGCCACTCTGGGCAGCTTCCAACAAAGATTAAAAATGCATTAAAATATCACACATATAAAAACTTCCCTGACCTTCCCTTCAGATACAAAGGGCGTCACATGCAAAGGAAGTCTCTCCCAGCCCAGGAGCAAACAGGGAGTTGTCAACTGGCTGGACCAAACATTTCCCCACATGTCCACTCTAGGAAAACAAGGAATGTTGTACTTGACTGCTCCTTATGTATCACATCCCACAGTTCCCGCGTTGCAGAGGGTTGGGCTAGATGGCCGCTGGGGGACCCCCTTCCAACACGGTGGGCTCTTTTTAATCCAGCCCTGCCTCTCTGCCTCCCCGCAGGTGACTGAACTGGCCCCCCTGGGCGCCCTCTATGACCGCCTCCGCCCCCCCTTCCCTCTCCACCAGCTCTGGAGCTACGCCCTGCAAGTCGCCCAAGGCATGTCATACCTCGAATCCAAGCTCTTTGTCCACCGCGACCTGGCCGCTCGCAACATCCTCCTGGCCTCTGAGGAGACGGTCAAGATCGGCGACTTTGGGCTCATGAGGCCGCTGTCCAGCAAGAGTGACCGCTACATCATGTCTGCGCACCGGCGCATACCGTTCGCCTGGTAGGAATTTTTGAACCCATTCTGCATATATATATATATATAAAACCCCACCCTGGGGCAAGGGGATACGAGCCACATTCCCACAACAGTTCTTTCTTTCAAAAATTATTATTATTATTACCTGGTTCCCTGTAGCTTTGCTTCTCACAATGAGGGAACCGCCAGAAGGCCCTCGGAGCTGGACCTCAGCGTCCGGGCAGAACGATGGGGGTGGAGACGCTCCTTCAGGTATACTGGGCCGAGGCCGTTTAGGCCTTTAAAGGTCAACACCAGCACTTTCAATTGTGCTCGGAAATTAAGATCTGAATAGAACGTTTTCAGAATGAAATTCGAATCCAGGTCCCAGTCCTCTGCTCTAACCACTGCACCGCGCTGCCTGCACTTTGCTATGGGGTTGTTCTGATTGGCTCTCCCTCTCCTCCTCCGCCTCCTCAGGTGCGCCCCAGAGAGCCTGCGCATGGGGGTATTCACCAGTGCCTCCGACGTGTGGATGTTCGGCGTCACCCTCTGGGAAATGTTCTCCTACTGCGAAGAACCTTGGATGGGATATTCCGGACGGCAGGTAATAATAATAACAACAACAACAACAATAATGGTTTTGGTTTAAGAATGGACTTCTGGAACGGATTAAATTTGTAAATCGAGGTACCACTGTACTGTTTTTAGAATTTTTTTCAGAATATTTTGATTTGTTTTAAAACATTTTTGCTTTTCTGTGGTATATCTATTTGCTGGTAAATCTTTTTTCCCCAAGCTCCTTGGGAAGGAACGTTGAGAAATAATAATAATAATAATAATAATAATAATAATAATAATAATAATAATAATAATAAATTTATTCATACCCCGCCCATCTGGCTGGGTTTCCCCAGCCACTCTGAGGAATACAATAACCTATTAAACACTAAAATACAATAACCTATTAAACATTAAAAGCTTCCCTAAACAGGGCTGCCTACAGATGTCTTCTAAAAGTCTGGTAGTTGTTTTTCCCTTTGACATCTGGTGGGAGGGAGTTCCACAGGGCGGGCGCCACCACCGAGAAGGCCCTCTGCCTGGTTCCCTGTAACTTGGCTTCTCGCAGTGAGGGAACCGCCAGAAGGCCCTCGGAGCTGGACCTCAGTGTCCGGGCATGCAGTGGAGACGCTCCTTCAGGGATACTGGGCCTTTGAGGACGTTTGGGGCTTTCAAGGTCAGCACCAACACTTTGAGTTGTGTTGTAACAAACACAAACTGCCTGGCCGGCAGCTTCTTGTGGGCATAAGCACAGAATAGTGGACACATGACCCGGAAGCTGTAAATTTTATTGGTTTTGTCCATAGTTTTTCCCATCTCTCAAAATCAATGTTATGTCCCAAATCCTGAGCCCATTTTATCATAACACTTTTAACCTCCTCGTCAGAACCGGCCTCTTTTAACCCTCGAGAAACCGTGTCCCTCCTTAACCTCATTCTTCGCCAGTGACTCCCAGGCTTGTGCAGACAATCGGGCTCAGGAGATTATTGTGACCCCAGATGCCCTCTTGTGATTCAAGTCTCATTCATCTGTGAACTTTTGCAGTAGAGCCTCGGGGAAGACCCAGTTTCTTTAACCACACACCCCGTCATGCGCAACATATGCAGTGTTAGGATAAGTGCAATGGCCTAATTTACAGGGTGGGGTTTGATTCTTTCCATCACCCTGAAAAAAGAAAGGACAGGAGGAATATAAACCGGCCACAGAAATGGAACAAAATTTGCATGTACGTTTTAGTTCTTTATTGCTGTTCTAGACCTCAGCAATAAAAGATTATGTGAGAGGATAATTTGCCCCAGCAAATTATTTGTCAAAATTGTTGTTGTTGTTTAGTGGTTTAGTCGTGTCCGCCTCTTCGTGGCCCCCTTGACCAGAGCACACCAGGCCCTCCTGTCTTCCACTGCCTCCCGCAGTTTGGTCAAACTCATGCTGGTAGCTTCAAGAACACTGTCCCACCATCTCGTCCTCCATCGTCCTCAGGGCTGATTTCCTTCAGAATGGAGAGGTCTGATCTTCTTCCAGTCCATGGGATTCTCAAGAGTCTCCTCCAGCACCAGAATTCAAAAGCATCCATTCTTCAGTGATCAGCCTTCTTTATGGTCCAGCTCTCACTTCCATATATCACTACTGGGAAAACCAGAGCTTTAACTGTACGGACTGTCGGCAAGGTGGTGTCTCTGCTTTTTAAGATGCTGTCTAGCCCTGAGTGCTCACTGGAAGGACAGATCCTGAAGCGGAGGCTCCAGTACTTTGGCCACCTCATGAGAAGAGAAGACTCCCTGGAAAAGACCCTGATGCTGGAAAGATGGAGGGCGCAAGGAGAAGGGGACGGTGGAGGACGAGATGGTGGGACAGTGTTCTCGAAGCTACCAGCATGAGTTTGACCAAACTGCAGGAGGCAGTGGAAGACAGGAGTGCCTGGCATGCTCAGGTCCAGGGGGTCACGAAGAGGCGGACACGACTAAATGACTAAACAACAACAAAACAACGACACCTAACTCCTTCTTGACATGAGACATCTGTCTATGGATCCTTCGCCCCCACCATGAGTTAAAAGGGACTCCACACGGTCATCTATCCCAACCCCGTGCAATGCAGGAGGGTTCAAGTATTCTGAGCGGCTCCCAGATTTTCTTAACAGGAATCTAACGTCCGAGGTTTTTAGTTGCCCTCACGATGAACCACCACAGCATTTTTCTAACCCGGTGCCCGCCAGATGTTTGGGGCTCCACCTTCTATGAGTCAGTGCGCCGCCGGTTCTTTTTTTGACCGGCAGAAGAGAGACACGCGTTGCTGCAAGATAACCGCTTCCGCATTCAGTGATGTGGACTGTGGTTTGCGAAAGACGCCGCTGCAACAAATCTGCAGGCTTCGCGGCGTCACAGGACTCCGAGACCATGCATGTAGAGAAATGCTGATTTTTATAAATGTGTGTGACTGCAGCAAGAAGGAGATCCAAATGTTTGTATTTTTAATTTTAAAGGCCAAGAAAAAAGGCCGGTGGATGATCCTGAAAGTGTAGATGGTTTGAATGCATCCCCAGAGATTAAAATCTATAGTATGCCCTATATCCAGTGGTTTTTTTTTCTGGGGGGACGCAGTAGTACGCATACCCCTAAACATTTTGTGAATCTTTGTACTTTTGTCCATTGACATTTCCCCTTTTTGAACTATAAAATGGTGATTTTCTTGATTCAAAATGAGAGCACCTCTAAACATTTTTTAGGGAAAAAGTCACTAGCTATATCTATTGCCCAATGTGTCATACAGCCTTTGAGAAGCTCGCCTTTTGTTTCCCAATCTAATAACAAATTGTACATTTTAGATAAAAGTTTTCTTCTTTATAATTTGTTTTAGAGTTCTTTACGATTTGACTGTGTGGTTTTTTTATGTTTTTATACCCTCGTTCCCTCTGTGAGATGTGAATATTATAATTTTCTGCTGCCTGGCTACACAACATAACCTGAGTGCTTTTAATGGAAGTTTTACGTCTGGTGCAAATGTAGAGAAACGGCGACCTAAATGCTGTCGTTTTCCATCCATTCCTCCCCGACCAGATCATGATGAAGATTGACAGGGAAGGACGGCGGTTGGAACGCCCCGACGACTGCCCCCGAGAAATCCACGCCCTGGCGATGAAATGTTGGGCCCACAACCCAGAAGACAGACCCCGCTTCCGGGAGATTGTCAGCCTTCTGCAAGAGGTGAGAGAAGGGAAACCGCCAGCGGCTGGGCTGACCTAGGTGCGAATTTCTCCAGTAAAAAATGAGGCTTTAATAATAATAATAATAATACATTTTTATTTATACCCCGCCCTTCCCAGTTCAGAAAGCCAGGCTCAGGGCGGCTCGCAACAAATTTAAAACACTTAATTGATGCAACGAAAAACAGCATAAAATACAGTATAAAATGTGAATAATAATAAATTCAGAATTCAAAAATCAATTAAGGGGGAAAGTCCATCCAATAAACATTAGATGATCACCAGGGCTAGCTGGCTAAATTAGTGCTATTTGGGCCAGCGAGGAGACCAGGGGAGAATTAGCTGTGGGATCCCAGAGCAGGTAATCTTCATAAAAAGGGGAGGGGGAGGGAAGGAAGAGGAATAAAAGATCAGGCTAAATTGAAAGCCAGGTGAAATAGCTCTGTCTTACAGGCCCTATGGAAGGAGGTTAAATCCTGCAGGGCCCTGGTCTCATGGGACAGGGCATTCCACCAGGTCGGAGCCATCACTGAAAAGGCCCTGGCCCTGGGGGAGGATAATCTGACTTCGTCAGGGCCCTCTAAACTATGATTATTCATGGACCTTAAGGTCCTCTGCGGGGCAGACCAGGAGAGGCGGTCCCGTAAATACAAGGACCCTAAGCCACAAAGGGCTTTAAAGGTCAAGACCAGCACCTTAAACCTGACCCTATACTCCACTGGAAGCCAGTGCAACTGGTAAAGCACTGGGTGAATATGCTCCCATGGCAGGGACCCCGTGAGGAGCCTCGCTGCAGCATTCTGCACCCGCTGGAGTTTCTGGGACAGTTTCAAGGGCAGCCCCGCATAGAGCGAATTACAGTAGTCAAGCCTGGAGGTGACTGTCGCATGGGTCCCAAAATGGGCAGCAGCCCCCCCTGGGGCTGTGGGATTACCTGGCTGGGGGAGGGCCCTAAGAGGCAAGGGGGTGGCACGTGGCAGAGCATTTGAATCTCAGGGTTGTGGGTTCGAGCCTTGTGCTTGGCAAAAGATCCCTGCATTTCAGGGGGTTGGGCTAGATGACCCTCAGGGTCCCCTGGGCATCATCTCCACCATCCTGTCTCTCCCTCCAACGCAGCTCCGTCCCAAGGAAGTGAAGGCGTCCCAGGATCTGAACGAACCCGGCTGGCTGCGTCTGGAGGCAAACGATGGCATCACGGTGATCGAAGGCAGGTGAGTCCAGGACGCCTGGGTCCCCTTTGGAAGCGGGGCGTTGGGGCCCAAGGAAACCCTTTTCTAAAGACTCCTTGCTGCGACCACGGCAGTTCCCTCCTTGTGTCGTGACCTAGCTTTGGTGTTGTTGATTTTTCAAGTATCTAGTCCTCAGTCTGTACCTCCCTCTGGCAGTTATCTACCTTCGTTGATCCTTTCGTTCTCTGTATAAGCTTTATTGCTAATGGCTTCTCCCTCCCTCCTTTCCTCCCTTCTCCCCATCTCTCTCTCTCTCTCTCTCTCTCTCTCTTTCTTTCTCTCTCTCTCTCTCTCTCTCTCTCTCTCTCTCTCTCCACCCATCAAGAGAGGCTATTATGTTTGACGTTTAATGTTTGATGTTTAATCGTGTTTTTAATATTCTGTTTGGAGCCACCCAGAGTGGCTGCAGAAGCCCAGCCCGAAAGGGAGGGGTATAAATAATAAATTTTATTTATTATTATTATTATTATTATTATTATTATTATTATTATTATTACCCTGCTCTTCTGGCTGGGTTTCCCCAGCCACTCTGGGCAGCTTCTAACAGGATATTAAAATACAATAATCTATTAAACATCAAAAGCTTCCCTGAACAGGGCTGCCTTCAGATGTCTTCTAAATGTCTGGTAGTTGTTTATTTCCTTGACATCTGGTGGGAGGGCGTTCCACAGGGCGGGCGCCACCACTGAGAAGGCCCTCTGCCTGGTTCCCTGTAACTTCACTTCTCGCAGGGAGGGAACCGCCAGAAGGCCCTCGGCACTGGACCTCAGTGTCCGGCAGAACGATGGGGGTGGAGACGCTCCTTCAGGTATCCTGGGCCTTTGAGGCCATTTAGGGCTTTCAAGGTCAGCACCAACACTTTGAATTGTGCTCGGAAACGTACTGGGAGCCAATGGAGGTCCTTCAGGACCGGTGTTATGTGGTCTCGGCGGCTGCTCCCAATCACCAGTCTGGCTGCCACATTCTGGATTAGTTGTTTCCGGGTCACCTTCAAAGGTAGCCCCACGTAGAGCGCATGGCAGTAGTCCAAGCGGGAGATAACTAGAGCATGCGCCACTCTGGCGAGACAGTCTGCGGGCAGGGAGGGTCTCATCCTGCGCACCAGATGGAGCTGGGAGACAGCTGCCCTGGACACAGAATTGACCTGCGCTATGATCTCCCTTCACTGTCGGAGGCAGTGCTGCTCCCGAAAGCCAGTTGCTGGAAACCGCAGGAGAGGAGAGTGGCTCTTGAGTTCGAATCCTGCTTGTGGATTTCCCATTGGGCCACTGTGAGAAAAGGAGACTAGGTTTGATTGGCCATTGGCCTGATCCTGCGGACTCATGTTCTGCGGTGGTTGATGAAGCGTCGGGTGGGGCAGGGATTGATCTCTCTCACCCACACCCTCTCTCTCTCTTCCAGCCCCGATTCCTCGACGTGGCGAGGCCAGAACAGGCGGACCCTGAGGGTGGGTATCTTCCCGTCGTCCATAGCAAAGCCGGAGGACGAAGCGCCCCCTGCTGGCACGCCGCAGATCAGCCTCCCGATCCGCAGCTCCTTCGTGCACCTGGGACACGGGGACATCGACCCCGAGCGCGGATGGGGCGCTCCGGACCGGATAGAGGAGTACGTCGTCATCAGGATGGGGGTGGGAATGGAGAAAGGTCTTCTCTAGTGTAAGGTTACCAGACGTTCCCGTTCCCCGGGGACAGTCCCCAGATTTACAAAACAGTCCCCTGACAAATGGGGACGCGGGTGGCGCTGTGGGTTAAACCACCGAGCCTAGGACTTGCCGATCAGAAGGTCGGTGGATCGAATCCCCATGACGGGGTGAGCTCCCGTTGCTCGGTCCCTGCTCCTGCCAACCTAGCAGTTCGAAAGCATGTCAAAGTGCAAGTAGATAAATAGGTACCGCTCTGGCGGGAATGTAAACGGCATTTCCATGCGCTGCTCTGGTTCACCAGAAGTGGCTTAGTCATGCTGGCCACATGACTCAGAAGCTGGACGCTGGCTCTCTTGGCTAGTAAAGCGAGATGAGCGCCACAACCCCAGAGTCGGCCACGATTGGACCTAATGATCAGGGGTCCCTTTACCTTTACCCCTGACAAAATCCATTGAAGTTGAAAAGTGTCCCTGGATTCATTGAAAAATATCTGGTAACCTTACCCTAGTGCTCATGTGTGCTTGCAGGTAAAAAGGTCAAGGAGCGCTGGACGGTTAAATCCAGTCAAAGGCTACAATGGGGTTGCGGCGCTCATCTTGCTTTCAGGCTGAAGGAGCCGGCGTTTGTCCGCAGACAGCTTTCTGGGTCATGTGGCCGGCAGGACTCAACCGCTTCTGTCGCAATGGAACACTGTGGCAGAAACCAGAGTGCATGGAAATACTATTTACCTACCATATTTTTCGTGCCATAAGACGCACCAGACCACAAGACGCACCTAGTTTTTGGAGGAGGAAAACAAGAAAAAAAATATTCTGAATCCCAGAAGCCAGAACAGCAAGAGGGATCGCTGCGCAGTGAAAGCGGCAATCCCTCTTGCTGTTCTGGCTTCTGGGATAGCTGCGCAGCCTGCATTCGCTCCATAAGACGCACACACATTTCCCCATACTTTTTAAGAGGGGAAAAAGTGAGTCTTATAGAGCAAAAAATACAGTACTTGCACTGGTGTGCTTTCGAACTGCTAGGTAGGCAGGAGCTGGGACCGAGCAACGGGGGTTCGCCCCGTCACGAGGATTCGAACCGCCGACCTTCTGATTGGCAAGCCCAAGAGGCTCGGTGGTTTAGACCACAGCGCCACCCGAACACAGAGGGAGTCATGCACAGGGACCCTGCAGCATTACATGTGCTCCCCCCGGTGGTCGGGGGTGAGACTGGCCCCAACCGCCTTCAGCTGCATTGTGACGCAGTTTGCAAGGAATAAAAGAAGCAATTAATTGGCAATTGAAACCATTAAGCTCCTGGCAACAATGTTTTTAGAAAGGGAAATGTTCTGAGCTGCTTCGGCAGGGAGATGAGGTTCTAAAAGTTGCAGGTCCAAAAGGATCAGCGGCTCAGGATTTCATGTTCGCCGGAAGGCCGGTCCGGGGAGTAGCTATTAGTAAAGCTGTGCAATTATTATTATCATCATTATTTTAAATATATGTAATTAGAGGGTTGTTTGTTTTCTACCCTAGGAAGAAACCGAAAGCACGGGCGGTTAACGCCAATCCCCAGAATCGAACTGGAGGCAAGCAGCTGTTGCAGTTGAGTCGTGAGTGTCTGCTTCACCCACCTTTAATCTATTATTATTATTATTATTATTATTATTATTATTATTAGTGCTCCAACAACTTAAGTCACTCTGAGAGAAGTTGTTGGAGCACCATTTGAATGGCAATGCCCATTATCTTGAGGGGGGCCCCTCAAATATTTTATTGGGGGGAGCGACGGCACCGAGGCCCTTAGGTGTCGGCTTCTATTCCAGCGACCACCCTTGCAAGATTTGCCACTCAATGGCTTTGTGAGGGAGTCCTGGCCCTGGACTCAGTGACGGATTTGGGTATAAGCTAAAGAAGTTATAGCTTAGGGCCCCACTCTTGGGGGCCCCCAAAAAAATTTAAAGGAGAAAAACCTAGATGTACATTTCCAAAATATAAGATAAAAAACAAATAAAATAAAACCTACTGACAGCAACAGTGTTTTGTGTTGTGTAGGCTCCTAGGATATAAGTCATGGGGCCCGCCTGCTAGCCTGCTCCCTAAAATATCCCTGGTTTGCTCCTTTCTGTATATAGGGTGCCTACATTCTGCATGGACTGGTTGCAGGGCAACATGGGCAGATGGCTTGAGATACCTATGAGGTCCATCAATGACCATATATCAACACAAAAAAAGACAGGGACAATTTGTTGTTGACAAAGGACAGCTGGACATATCAAGGGCCCATTACCTTCAGTGGCTTAGGGCCTCATCAAACCTAAATCTGGCCCAGGTTTACTTCCCGATTGGAGTGAGACTGAGCTGAGAAATAAGACTAAGAGCACATATCGATACAGGAATATATTAGATAAAATGTAAAAAAATGTACAATAATAAGGGTACATTCATTTGTAAAAAAAGAAACATACAACGGGATAGACAGGAAGTCTAGTGTGTTATTAAGTACAGTGGTACCTCGGGTTAAGTATTTAATTCGTTCTGGAGGTCCGTTCTTAACCTGAAACTGTTCTTAACCTGAAGCACCACTTTAGTTAATGGGGCCTCCTGCTGCCGCTGCGCAGCTGCCGCACGATTTCTGTTCTCATCCTAAAGCAAAGTTTTTAACCCGAGGTAATATTTCTGGGTTAGCGGAGTCTGTAACCTGAAGCGTATGTAACCCAAGGTACCACCGTATGTGATTTGGGGGGGGGGATTTGTTTTTTTCTCTTTGTTCTTCCTTTTTGTTTCGGTTTCATTTTCTTTCTAGGTATATAAAATTTGTATATAATTTTGGTATACATGTTTGGAAATTATATTACAGTAAGTCCTGTAACGTTTACCGATGTAATATAAGAATGTTAACAAATAAATAAAATGCAAATTAAAAAAAAAATCCCAATTCTCTCCAAAAAAATATATGCAATGCCATGTTTCTCTCATCCTTGCTTCTTTCTGGTCTTCCTTCCAGGTCTCTCCAAGAGCCTGGAGTCCCTTTCGGACTTCAGCGTCCTGCGGACCAAAGCACGGCTGCCCGCCTTCAAACCAGACCCTCCTGGCGTCCCTCCCCAACAGCGCCGTTTCAGCGATCTGCCAGGACCTCCGGCGCAGCAGCTGGAGCCGCGGTGTCGGAAACCTTTGTCCCGCTTGCCGAATCCGGCCCTGCCCTCCTGGGCCCTGCCCAAGCCCGACGGCCCTCCTCCAGGGGCCAGGGAGAAGGAGCAACGGCCGCCCAGACCCCCACCTCCGAAAGGGGTGCTGCCCCCAGCCCCATCTGGAGGGCAAAGGCCAACCCTGGCAGAGATCGAGAAGAAGATCAAAGAGGTGAGGGCACGGATTTGACCAAACGATGCCAAAGGCAGCAGCAAGGAGTCCTAGAAATGTAATAATAATACTAATAATAGTAATAATTTATTATTTATACCCCAGCCACTCTGGGCGGCTTCCACAAAGACCAAAAAGACACTAAGATGTCACACATTAAAAACTTCCCTGAACTTAAGATGTCTTCTGAATGTTGGGTAGTTGTTTATCTCTTTGACATCTGGTGGGAGGGCGTTCCACAGGGCGGGCGCCACCACCAAGAAGGCCCTCTGCCTGGTTCACTGTAGCTTTGCTTCTCACAATGAGGGAACCGCCAGAAGGCCCTCGGAGCTGGATCTCAGAATGATGGAGGTGGAGATGCTCCTTCAGGTCTACTGGGCCTTTGAGGCCGTTTAGGCTTGAAAGGTCAGCACCAACACTTTGAATTGTGCTCAGAAACATACTGGGAGCCAATGCAGTTCTCTCAGGACCGGTGTTATATGGTCTCGGCGGCCACTCCCAGTCACCTGTCTGGCTGCCGCATTCTGGATTAATTGCAGTTTCCAGGTCACCTTTAAAGGTAGCCCCATGTAATCAGTGACATGGTAAAAAGAAATATGTAAAAATGATTTGAGAAAAAAGGGACAAGACCAGAGTATTATTATGTCGAGACTAAACAAATGATATAAGGGATTAAGTTATAAAGAACACATGACAAGTGGCTTTAAAAAAGGAAAAGAAACCAAAGGCATAATAGGTTGAAATCTATAATAGGGTATAAGATTGGAAAGAGGGCAGGAAATTGCTGAATTTGATTGTGTAAAGGGGAACACAGAAAAGGGAGATGTGAGGAAGTCAGGAAAGAGGGTTATAAAGATAGTAAGCAAGGAATAATTTTTTTTCTGGTTTCTTTGTTGTTTTTGTCATTTTTGGTTTGTGCTATTTTTGACTGTTTTTCTCTCTTTTTTCTTCTTCTTTGACTGTGATATTTGTTTTATTATGTAAAACCTTAATAAACATTTATATAAAAAAATAAAAAATAAAGGTAGCCCCATGTAGAGCGCATTGCAGTAGTCCAAGCAAGAGATAACCAGAGTATGCGCCACTCTGGCCAGACAGTCCACAGGCAGGCAGGGTCTCATCCTGCGTACCAGATGGAGCTGGTAGACAGCTGCCCTGGACACAGAACTGACCTGTGTCTCCACGGACAGCGGTGAGTCCAGAATGACTCCCAGGCTGCGCACCTGGTCCTTCAGGGGCACAGTTGCCCCATTCAGGACCAGGGAATCCTCCACACCTGCCTGCCCCCTGTCCCCCAAAAACAGTACTTCTGTTTTGTCAGGATTCAGCCTCAATCTGTTAGCCGCCATCCATCCTCCAACCGCCTCCAGATACTCACACAGGACCTTCACCGCCTTCACTGGTTCTGATTTGAAAGAGAGGTAGAGCTGTGGAGTTTATAAGGGTCCCCGAGGGTCATCCAGTCTAACCCCCCGGCAATGCAGGGATCTTTTGCCCAGTGCGGCACTCAAACCCAGGACCCTGAGATTAAGAGGATTGTGCTCGACCGAATGAGCTGTCCCCGGAAGGGGGAGAGAATCCTATCGCTATTCGAATGGCAAAGCAAACTCTGCGAGTTTGTAGAAATGGCAAAATGGGCGGCAATTATTAGAGGCTGCTCGAATCAGAGAAAAATTAGAGAGTGGGATGGAGTGAAAAAATACAGTTCCGGAATTGAAATATTGATGGAGAATGTGTAAAACGTGCAGGGCTAAGCAAGGAAATAATAATAGAATCAATTGAATAATTATTAAATTGTAACAAGACAACAAGATGGGAGAAGTAAAATATTGGGATCACACATGGGTGAAGGGGAGTGGGGGGTATATGGGAACCTATAATATCATTTATAATATAATTTGTTAATTGCGTTGTATTTACATACAACAAAGGGAAGCCTAGAACAATTAGATATATTTTAATTTAGGTAATCAATGTAATAGGCTTATTTTAGAAAATGAATATGGATTTTGAATTTGATGTTTGTTAATTTTTTTTGGTTTTGAAATTAATTTTTTTTAGAAAAATGAAAAAAAAAAAGAATGAGCTATCCCAGAAATTGCTTTTGGTTGAGGCTGAGTCTCGCATTTACTTCTGGAAGATGGGAGGGACAATAAATAAATAAATATGGTTGATCCGATTTACGTCCTATGCCCTTTTAAAATGTGTTTTTTTTTGTGGGGGGGGGAGGGGGCTATTGGGGGGGTTGTTTTTATTTTTATTCTGTATTTTGTGGTTTTATATCTTGATTTTATTCCGAGACCCCTGGGTATACAGCGTTATATAAATTCAATTAAAAATAATACTAACAATTAATATATTATTAATAATGATGATGATAATAATAATGGAAAGGTAGGGGGCCGCCATGGTTCATAGGAAAGAGTAATAGAATTCTGTGCATGGTATCGTGGAATCGCAGCGCTGGGCCACCCAAAGGTCATTCAGCCCAACCCCCTTGCAGGAACCAATAATGGGTGCGGCTATGAATCGACCACCGGATAGCTCAGTTGCTTAGAGCGTGCTGCTGATAACGCCAAGGTTGCAGGTTCAATCACCATACGGGACAGCTCCATATTCTTCCGTTGCAGGGGGGTTGGACTGCATGATTCTCGGGGTTCCAGCTCTACAAGTCTATGATTCGAATCTTTTCCCCTCCCTGACGCCTTGCTCGCACCCAGTTGCAGGTTTGGAGGTCGCCCTGGGAATATTTTGCCTTTGACTCTGGCTGTTTGCCTCCCCAGGTAGAAGACAAGGTCCATGGCGCCACGACGGAAGAATGCCACGAGGCCTTGAGGGCGAGCGGTTGGGATGTTCAGAAAGCCAGCCAGTTGCTAAAGGTGAGAGGCCCGTTCTCCAGCGGCGCCCTGGCCCCCGTTCCGCGCAGAGACAGGGCTCTCGCTCGGCCGTCCCCAAATATTCCTCATCAGACCACAACAGCTGATGTAACACTAAAACTGGGTGTTGCGTTCCCAGAGCAAGGAAGGATTGGACTCTGATTAATAAAATATCCATTAGACTTGACCAGCAAGACTCTGGGAGGAGTGCGTATAATAATAATCCTCTCCACCCCTCGGCCCAGGTCGTTTTATTCACAAAAGAACTTTTTACGCAGTGTTCGTAAGAACCAATCAGATTTCCTCTGAGCATTTCAAAAAAAAACCACGTGGGACAAAGTTAGATCAGAAGAAATCCTGTTAACTACAAAGACTACTATTTCCTACTTGAGCATAGATGGGGGGAGATTGTGTAGATTTGACAACGCTGGCAGCGTCAAGGTAAGCCCAGCAGTGTAAATAAGTTTTGGTGGAAGTAATAATGGAAGATGGAATGGTTTAGTTTTTTGTAAAATAAGCAGGGATTTGTGATATGCAAAATGAACCATGGAAAGAGAAGAAGAGAAGAGATTTTGGATGTTTTAAAGGAGGGGATCCTTTAAGCTGCAATTTCCACGTCGCAGTGGGTTGCGCTGTTGTTGTTGTTTAGTCGTTTAGTCGTGTCCGCCTAACACGTTTAGTCGTGTTCGTTCCTTTCCTCCCCCTAAAATATAGTCCGCCCCCCCCCCACAAGGTCTGAGGGACAGTGGACCGGCCCCCTGCTGAAAAAGTTTGCTGACCCCTGATGTAAGTCATGGGCCCTGCCCACTCGCCTGCCCCCTAAAATATCACAGGTTTTCTCCTTTCTATATATAGGGTGCCTACATTCTGCATGGACTGGTTGCAGGGCAACATGCGCAAATGGATTGAGATACCTATGAGGTCCATAAATGACCATAGAGCATATATTTGACCCCCAAAACACCAACAATTTGTTGTTGACAAAGGACAGCTGGACATAGAAAGGGCCTCATTACCTACAGTATCTTAGGGCCTCATCAAACCTAAATCCAGCCCTGCTCCCAAGGAAGACCTTTCCACTGCTGAACAGCTCTTGTTGTTGAGTTGTTTAGTTGTGTCCGCCTCTTTGTGACCCCCTGGACCAGAGCACGCCAGGCCCTCCTGTCTTCCACTGCCTCCCGCAGTTTGGTCAAACTCATGCTGGTCCCTTCGAGAACACTGTCCCACCATCTCATCCTCTGTCGTCCCCTTCTCCTTGTGCCCTCCATCTTTCCCAACATCTTTTTCCAGGGAGTCTTCTCTTCTCATGAGGTGGCCAAAGTCTTGGAGCTTCAGCTTCAGGATCTGTCCTTCCAGTGAGCACTCAGGGCTGATTTCCTTCAGAATGGAGAGGTTGGATCTTCTTGCAGTCCATGGGACTCTCAAGAGTCTCCTCCAGCACCAGAATTCAAAAGCATCCATTCTCCAGCGATCAGCCTTCTTTATGGTCCAGCTCTCACTTCCATACATCACTATGAACAGCTCTTACTATCAGAAAATTCTTCCTGGTCTTGAGTCGCAATCTCCTTTCCTGTTCCTTCTATTATTCATTCCTTCTACCATTCATTTATTTATTTTGTGAAACTTATATGCTGCTTGATTGTAGAGAAAAGGTTAGAAGAACCAAAGTGATCACTAAGGGAAATCAAGAGCAGCATTGTAAGACTGTTGGAAGGTTAAAAGTAACAATAGGCTAAAAAAATATTAAAACTTTCTAAGCATCTAAGCTTTCTTGAACCAAAAATGTTTTTAGCAGGTGCCGAAAAGAGCACCGCAAATTCCATGACTGGTGTCAGCAGGCGGAGAGTTCCACAGTTGTGCACTATAAGAACGATTTCTTGCAAATGTGGAACGGGTATTTCATAGAATTGTAGGACACCAAAGGTCATCCAGTCCAACCCCCTGCCATGCAGGAAAATCCTGCCCACAGCCATCCCTGGGTGGATTCGAACCACCAACCTTCTGCTTAACAGACCGATGCACTGAGTGTCAGTTCTGCACATCAGAAGCAGCCCGATGGGCATGTATGGCGATCTCTCATAGCTGCCCCGAGAAACCCTTTCTGGTCTCGGCTCCCTCTGACGCGGTCTCCTTCTGTTCCGCAGGTGAACCAGCTCTTCCACCTGAGCTCTCATTCCCGGGAAGAGTGCCGGTGGATCCTGGAGAAACATCGATGGAACCTGGCCATGGCCTCTCGCTATGTGCTCAGCCGGGGGCTGCGGACCTGACCTGCATTTTGCGAAAGACAACAGGAGGGTGTGAAACTCTTCAGAGACAGAACAAAAAGGCACCTCCGTTTGACGTCTTCCAAGCGGCAAAGCTCGTTGTAAACGCAAAGCGAGGCCAATGCATCTCCCTTAGGTGGCAAATCTTTGCTGACCCGCCGTGGGGCTTTGGGGGGATTCTGCGAGACCTCCAGCAATCCTGCCCCTGGCTCTCATGCAGCTTCCACAAACCTGGTGCCCTCAGCAGAACTCAGAAGCGCAAGGTGCCTTCATGCAAGTCCTAGAAGGGCCTGCTGGATCCGACCCATGGCCCACCCAGTTCAGCATTTTGTTCTCCCAGTGGCCAACCAGCTGCCCCACTGGGAAGCGCCAGCATGATCACACCTAGGCCCTTTCTCAGATGTCGCAGTAATAATACAGTCGTGCCTCAGAAGTCGAGCGGAATCCGTTCCGGAAGTCTGTTTGACTTCCAAAACGTTTGGAAACCAAGGCGCGGCTTCCGATTGGCTGTAGGAAGCTCCTGCAGCCAATCGGAAGCTGCGTTGGACGTTCAGGTTCCAAAGAATGTTTGCAAACCGGAACACTCGCTTCTGGGTTTGCGGCGTTCGGGAGACAAAACGTCTGAGTCACAAGGCGTTCGGGATCCGAGGTACGACTGTACAGATAAAACCAATAAATACGGAAAGAGAAAGGAGAAAAACGACGACAACAATAATTTGTTAGATCTACTATTTTCTGTGCAAATGCTTTGGGGTGCTCCAATGTTTCCTTTCCAGTTGGCTTAGATTTCGTTGAAGTTCCGTCATACGTCACATAACCTGCCCTCTGTGCTCTTGAAACCAGGCCCGTCTTACCCATAGAGGCTAGTGGCGCGGGGCGCCAAGTTCTGGAGGGCGCCAGGCGAGAGTCCAGGGAACACCGAACGAGCGCACTGAGCGAGTGAGGGTGCCTGCGCCACTCCCGCCGGCTCGGTTTTCCCCCTTTTAGTCTGCAGGCACAGAATTCTGCGGGGCACCAGAAGGCTAAAAGGGGAAAAACTGAGCCGACACCCATCAGGAGTGGCGCATGCGCCCTCGCTCACTTGGCGCAGGCCTGTTTGCTCAGTCTGCTGCCTGCCGTGGTGCTGCGTCCAGCCTCTGCCTCTTCCCCACCGGAGGAGCTGCCCTCCAGCCGCTGCCCGCCTCCTCCAGCCCTAAAAAAAAGTTCAGCTCTGGGAAAGGGAAGGGGGGCGCCAGAGGGATCTTTGCACCATGGTGCTGGATATGTTTAAGACGGCCCTGCTCAAAACTGAAGCACCTTCCTGTTCCCAAATCCTTAACTTTGGAGCATAAAGAACAACTCCCCCTTCTCCAGAATTACCCACCCTTTTAATTGGCCCCCATCAGCCCAAAGGGTGAGATGATTCATTCTCAGTAGCTAAAATTGCTCCCCTTGCCTCCAGATCACAACACCTCCGCTAGGGCTCCCCCACTGGCCTTATCCGAATGACACTGGACCTGGTGCAAGGCAGCTAACCATGTTGGAGAACGGCTGCTCTAACTCATCCATTTTGTCTACTTTGCGGTGGGGTAGATGACCCTTGGGTCCCTTCCAACTCTGTTTAAGTCTATAATTCCGCCCACAGCAGAGAGGCGTTTGTGACTTTTCTGTCTCCCTCTCTCTCCCTCCTCGTTTGTCCATTAAGAAAAGGCAGGTGAAGGGATCCCCACCTGATGTTCCTTTAGTGTTAAAGGACCCCGTTTTTTTAAGGTTCTGCTCTCGCTGAGAAGGCTAAACTCGCATCTTGACCTGGAGTTCTGCGTCACTGCAAACCCTGCAAAAATAAAAATCCTATAGAAAGCAAACAGCGCTAGAGGTGGAACGGAAAGGAGATTGTTAGCCGCTTTGAGACTCCTTTGTTGTTGTTTAGTCGTTTAGTCGTGTCCGCCTCTTCGTGACCCCCTGGACCAGAGGACGCCAGGCACTCCTGTCTTCCACTGCCTCCCGCAGTTTGTTCAAACTCATGCTGGTAGCTTCGAGAACACTGTCCCACCATCTCGTCCTCCGTCGTCCCCTTCTCCTTGTGCCCTCCATCTTTCCCAACATCAGGGTCTTTTCCAGGGAGTCTTCTCTTCTCATGAGGTGGCCAAAGTCTTGGAGCCTCAGCTTCAGGATCTGTCCTTCCAATGAGCACTCACGGCTGATTTCCTTCAGAATGGAGAGGTTTGATCTTCTTGCAGTCCATGGGACTCTCAAGAGTCTCCTCCAGCACCAGAATTCAAAAGCATCCATTCTTGGGCAACCAGCCTTCTTTATGGTCCAGCTCTCACTTCCATACCTCACCACTGGGAAAACCAGAGCTTTTACTATAAGGACCTTTGTTGGCAAGGTGATGTCTCTACTTTTTAAGATGCAGTCTAGGTTTGTCATTGCTTTTCTCCCAAGAAGCAGGCGTCTTTTTTGAGACTCCTTAGGGTAGTGATAAAGCGGGATATCAAATCCAAACTCCTCCCTCCTTCCCTCTGCATTTGAATTTGCAACTCTGCGCACATTTCCCCGAACACAACAGATATTACCTCTAAGCCAAACTTCCCCTTTTCCCTACGGACCACTTGAAAATTGCTGAGGGCCTCGGTGAAGCCTCCAGTCATCCTTTCTGCCTCTTGTAGGAATCACAATGCACTGTTCTGGATGATGTACGGTTTTTAATTGTATTTTTATTGCTTTGTTTATGTCTTACACTGTGCTTTGCGGCACTGCAATTTAAGTTCCAAAGCAACAGTCTTGCTGCTTCCCCTCGCTGTCTTTTGGGCTGATAATTCTCTCCTTTCACGTGGCCTCTCCCTCGGAGTAAACCCATCTGAACTGTGCTGCTAACGTTCTGCTTTTGTAGGGAGACCCAACAGAGGATCCGTCCTTCCAGTCCAAAATGATAGAGGAGTCCGACAGACAGCAGTTATCAGATTACATATCTCCCTCTGCACACTTTTCCGTCTCTCTGGATGGTGTATAATGTGCGTGTCGCATTTGTAAATATGGTGTAAATGAGTGAATAAATGAGATACTGTGTAAATATTGCCGCCCAGGTAGTTTGTGTGTGACGGTGCAACAGGGTTTATTTTTTGGGGGGGGGGTTGCTGAGGCTGCTTTGGGTGGTGATGTCACCGGGGGAAGTCCGTGGTGATGTCATGGTGGTAGCACTTGGAGACGGTGGTTAATTGGGAGACTGGAATGAAAGGGGTCTGAACACCTCGGACAGTTCATGGGTAGGCAGCCTAAGGCCCTGGGGCTGGATCCGGCCCAATTGCCTTCTCAATCCGGCCCGCGGACGGTCCGGGAATCAGTGTGTTTTTACATGAGTAGAATGTGCGCTTTTATTTCAAATGCATCTCTGGGTTATTTGTGGGGCCTGCCTGGTGTTTTTACAGGAGTAGAAGGTGTGCTTTTAAAATGCATCTCTGGATTATTTGTGGGGCATAGAAATACATTCATTCCCCCCCCCAATATAGTCCGGCCCCCACATGGTCTGAGGGATGGTGGGCCGGCCCACAGCTGAAAAAGGTTGTTGACCCCTGGTTTATTATTTCTCTTTGAACATCTGTGTTTATTTGATGCATGAGAGGCAAAGGCCTGGAAACGATGCCTTATGAGGAACGGCTAAGGGAGCTGGGCATGTTTAGCCTGGAGAAGAGGAGGTTAAGGGGTGATATGATAGCCATGTTCAAATATATCAAAGGATGTCACATAGAGGAGGGAGAAAGGTTGTTTTCTGCTGCTCCAGAGAAGCGGACACGGAGCAATGGCTCCAAACTACAAGAAAGAAGATTCCACCTAAACATTAGGAAGAACTTCCTGACAGTAAGAGCTGTTTGACAGTGGAATTTGCTGCCAAGGAGTGTGGTGGAGTCTCCTTCTTTGGAGGTCTTTAAGCAGAGGCTTGACAACCATATGTCAGGAGTGCTCTGATGGTGTTTCCTGCTTGGCAGGGGGTTGGACTCGATGGCCCTTGGGGTCTCTTCCAACTCTAGGATTCTATGATTCTATTCTATGATTCTATGAGAATCCAACTTAGAAACACTGATATGGAGTTGTTTTTTTGGAGGGCTGTTTTACAATTTTTTTTTAGGGGGACAGCACCACACATGCATGCACCAAGTCAGTGTGGACATGTTTAAAACCTGACTTATGTTTGCATGTGCTGAATCTAGAGGTCTTAGTAGGCCACAAGCTGGATGCGAGTCCACAGTTTGACGCAGCAGCAAAAAAAAAAGGCTACTGTAATTCTAGACTGCATCAACAGCAGTCTTGTGTCCAGACCAAGGGAAGTTATGGTACTGCTCTGTTCTGCCTTGGCCAGACCACACCTGTATACCTTGGTTCTCAAACTTAATCCGTTCCGGAAGTCCGTTCCAAAACCAAAACGTTCCAAAACCAAGGCACGCTTTCCCATAGAAATCAACGCAAAACGGGTTAATCCGTTCCAGACTTTTAAAAACAACCCATAAAACAGCAATTTAACATGACGTTTACTCCCTAATGTGACGGGACGCAGGTGGCACTGTGGGTTAAACCACAGAGCCTAGGACTTGCCGATCAGAAGATCGGTGGTTCGAATCCCTGTGACGGGGCAAGCTCCCGTTGCTTGGTCCCTGCTTCTGCCAACCTAGCCATTCGAAAGCATGTCAAAGTGCAAGTAGATCAATAGGTACCGCTCTGGCGGGAAGGTAAATGGCGTTTCCATGCGCTGCTCTGGTTCACCAGAAGCGGCTTAGCCATGCTGGCCACATGACCCAGAAGCTGTACGTCGGCTCCCTCGGCCAATAAAGCGAGATGAGCACTGCAACCCCAGAGTCAGGGGTCCCTTTACCTTTACCTTTACTCCCTAACGAGATCATCGATCCATGAAATGAAAGCAATAAACAATGTACAGCAGCCACACAATCAATCAGTAGCTGAACTGGGTTCCACACAGCCACAAAAACGCAAAATAAATAGGAAAAACAGGCAGACCTCAGCGTAACACTCAAAATGGAGCACAATCGGCTTCCGGAAAAAGTTCGCAAACCGGAACATTTACTTCCGGGTTTGCGGCGTTTGGGTTCCAAGTTGTTTCGAGTCCCAAGGCGTTTGAGAACCAAGGGACCACTGTACTGTGTCCAGTTCTGGGTACCAGAGTTTAAGGAGGATGTTCACAAGTTGGAATGTGTGCAGAGGGCGACCAAGATGATCAAGGGTCTGGGAACCAAGCCTGATGAGGAACGGTTGAAGGAGTTGGGGATGTTTAGACTGGAGAAGAGAATGTGAAGAGAGATGGATAGCCATCTTCAAATATCCGAAGGGCCATCACCTGGAAGGTGGAGCAAGCTACTTTTCTCCAGCTCTAGAGTAGGTCCTTGAACCCATGGATTCCAGTTACGAGAAAGGAGATTGCGACTCTAAGATTCTATGATGCTATGTTCTTAATACTTAAATTGATGTATCAATTTTTCCATCAACACTTAGAATCATAGAATCATAGAATCCCTAGAGTTGGAAGAGACCACAAGGGCCATCGAGTCCAACCCCCTGCCAAGCAGGAAACACCATCAGAGCACTCCTGACATATGGTTGTCAAGCCTCTGCTTAAAGACCTCCAAAGAAGGAGACTCCACCACACTCCTTGGCAGCAAATTCCACTGTCAAACAGCTCTTACTGTCAGGAAGTTCTTCCTAATGTTTAGGTGGAATCTTCTTTCTTGTAGTTTGGATCCATTGCTCCGTGTCCGCTTCTCTGGAGCAGCAGAAAACAACCTTTCTCCCTCCTCTATGTGACATCCTTTTATATAGATTAGATTCCACCTAAACATTAGGAAGAACTTCCTGACAGTGAGAGCTGTTTGACAGTGGAATTTGCTGCCAAGGAGTGTGGTGGAGTCTCCTTCTTTGAAGGTCTTTAAGCAGAGGCTTGACAACCATATGTCAGGAGTGCTGTGATGGTGTTTGCTGCTTGGCAGGGGGTTGGACTCAATGGCCCTTGTGGTCTCTTCCAACTCTATGATTCTATGATTCTATGAATCTATATATTTGAACATGGCTATCATATCACCCCTTAACCTCCTCTTCTCCAGGCTAAACATGCCCAGCTCCCTTAGCCGTTCCTCATAAGGCATCATTTCCAGGCCTTTGACATAGGCGCCGACTCCATGGGGCCTGAGGGGGCCCGAGCCCCCTCAAAAATTCGTTTGGGGGGGCTCCGCCCCCCCAATAATTTAAGAAAATTATTAGTTATATTATGCTTTGTAAAATCACAAAATTATGTTGGTATTTTTTATTTTCCTTGTTTGACGATAGTTACCTTTTAAAATACATTCAGTAATAAGTTAAAACAAAGCCACTCCCGATCTAGAGAGGGGGTGGGGTTGCGGGCTCTCGACCCATCAACAATGTCGTGGGGCTGGCGTCAGCCCCACGAGAAGCGGGGATTCCCCCTAGCTCATTAATATTCACCGCCCACGGCGGCAGCCAATCGGCTGCCGCAAAGGGCGGGCCCTCACAGGTTCACTTGAGGTCGGGGCAGCCCGGGGCTCTCCCCTTTCGTTCCCCCAGCAGCAGCGGTTTGGAGGTCTTGGGCCCCCCCAATATTTTTTTATAAGTTGGTATGGGCCCCCGCCCCCCAATATTTTTTATAAGTCGGCGCCCCTGGCCTTTGACCATTTTGGTTGCCCTCCTCTGGACACGTTCCAGTTTGTCAGTGTCCTTCTTGAACTGTGGTGCCCAGAACTGGACACAGTACTCCAGGTGAGGTCTGACCAGAGCAGAATACAGTGGCACTATTACTTCCCTTGATCTAGATGCTATACTCCTATTGATGCAGCCCAGAATTGCATTGGCTTTTTTAGCTGCCGCGTCACCCTGTTGGCTCATGTCAACTTCCAATGCTTCTTCTAATAGACTTCCAAAGCAATAACAAAACATCACAGAAGCTGCAGAGTTGAGCTTTTGGGAGGTGGTACTCCCAGAAGCACACTGCAATCTCTTTGCGTTTCTTCCCCAACCACGCCGACGACGTTCTCCTCCTCATACACCTGGTCAGTGCTGATTTCCCAAGTCCCAGCCTGACGCTCTAACCACTACACCCCACTGCTTTCCTAAGGTCCTTCTGCTTTGGGGCAGCTCTATAAATTAAGTAGGTAAATTGATACAGGGAAACCAAAATGTCCCTCAGAGAAGGCTCTGAATATTTTCCCCAAAGCTTGAATTTGTTTTATTCTGCACTGTTTCATTCGATGCAAACTGCTTTGATATTCCTTCTTTAAAATATAACGCAGTGTGGAATTGAAATGAACAGTAATGCTAACAAATTCCACAGGGGGAGAAAAGAAAGATTTGTAGACCTTTCATTGTGATGACCTGCAAGCCAGGTTTAAGGCAATTAGCTTTTATAGTCGCGTTTCAAACAGAGCTCTGGGAGAGATGAGATCGCAGGGGGTTGGACTGGATGATAATAAAATAAAATAAAATAATAATAATAATAATAGTAATAATAATATATTATTTATTCCCCACCCATTTGGCTGAGTTTCCAGAGCCACTCTGGGCAGCTCCCAATTGAGTGTTAAAAACAATACAGCATTAAATATTAAAAACTTCCCTGAACAGGGCTGCCTTCAGATGTCTTTGAAAGATAGGATAGCTGCTTATTTTCTTGACATCTGAAGGGAGGGCATTCCACAGGGCGGGCCCCACCACTGAGAAGGCCCTCTGCCTGGTTCCCTGTGACCTCACTTCTCGCAGGGAGGGAACCGCCAGAAGGCCCTCGGCGCTGGACCTCAGTGTCCGGGCAGAACGATGGGGGTGGAGACGCTCCTTCAGGTCTACTGGGCCTTTGAGGCCATTTAGGGCTTTCAAGGTCAGCACCAACACTTTGAATTGTGCTCGGAAACGTACTGGGAGCCAGTGTAGGTCTTTCAAGACTGGTGTTATATGGTCTTGGTGGCCGCTCCCAGTCCCCAGTCTAGCTGCTGCATTCTGGATTAGTTGCAGTTTCCGGGTGACCTTCAACCCCACATAGAGCCCATAGCAGGAGTCCAAGCGAGAGATAACCAGAGCATGCGCCACTCTGGTGAGACAGTTTGCGGGCAGGTAGGGTCTCATCCTGCGTACCGGATGGAGCTGGTAAACAGCTGCCCTGGACACAGAATTGACCTGCGCCTCCATGGACAGCGATGAGTCCAGAATGGCTCCCAGGCTGCACACCTGGTCCTTTAGGGGCACAGTTGCCCCATTCAGGACCAGGGAGTCCCCCACACCTGCCCGCCTCCCGTACTTCTGTCTTGTCAGGATTCAACCTCCATCCATTAGCCGCCATCCATCCTCCAACCGCCTACAGACACTCACACAGGACCTTCACCGCCTTCACTGGTTCCGATTTGAAAGAGAGGTAGAACTGGGTATCATCTACATACTGGATGACCCTCGGATCGAGGCGTCGGGAGAAAAGTTACGAGGCGACGCAACGGACTGCAGAACAACTACATACATTTATTCTTTGGTTTGCTGCGGAGGAAAAGAAGGTACGGTCAAGGAAACAAGGCACTCGCCTCTCTTGCATCCCCCCCCCGAAGGAACCGCTCCTTCTACAATCCCGTTCGCCTGTCCGGCTCAACACCAGCTCTGAAGACGCCAGCCATGGCCAAGTCGATGAAACGCGAGCCAATTGTCCTGCCGCTCGCCTCGACCTCTCTGAAGTTTTAACAGCTTGACGATGGCTGGGTTTCGTCACGTGCAACCCGCCAACATCGTGCAAATCGCCTCTCGCTCCTTCACAGCCTCCGTCCTCGTGAGCCGCCGCTGTCAACTCGAGACTCAAAAGGCTTCGACTTTTACCCTCTTTGTTTTCTTTTGGGGCGGTGGAGGGGTGAGGAGGGTCTAAAATACCCCCCATCCATTTCCTCTCTCTATTCCCCCTCCGGTGACCCAAACCCACCGCAAGACACCAGAGGTGTAAACATTTAAATATATATATATATATATATAAAACACAAAGAATGTTAAGTGATATTATGCAAGCGTTGGGTTTCCTCGGCGTACGGGAAGGTGCTGCTGCAAACCCGACGTTAGAGGGGAACAACAACAACCCCCCATCCCTTTTTTATATTTTTTTTAAAAAAGGATAGACAGGGGCGTTCCCAAGTTTAGTGGTTAAGGCAATGTGGCGTGGATGACCAGTGTGCAGATCTGTGAAGTGGTTTGATATTTCGGTCGGAGACCAGAGGCTTTGGCAGAAGCCCAGAAGAGATTAAATGGGGATGAGGGCCTAGTTCTGACAGTGAACCCCCCCCCCCCAGAAGAAAAAAAATGTACAAGGGAGGTTTGGGAAGGAGCTGAATGATACAACATCCACGCTCTCTTGCGCTTCCTCTCATGGCACAACAACAAAGCCTGCTTTCTTAAAGTCATTTTCTCCAACATTATACCTTCCATATCTCTCTCTCTCTCTCTCTCTCTCTCTCTCTCTCTCTCTCTCTCTCACACACACACACACACACACACACACACACACACACACTCAGGCTCTGTGCCATTCATTCAGTTAAGAGCACACTGCGCCACTGCACAATGGGTATTTTGAGGCGCCCACAACAATATTTCAAATTTTCCTAATGTGCCCTGGGGTCTAAAGAACGCTGGGGACTCCTGCCCTAAACCAACGAAGGCTAGTTTCAAAACCAAACACCGAGCGAAAACAACCAGAAATGGAGCAAAACTCGGGACTGCGGCCCTCGCTCACCTTGCACATCATGTGTCTCAGAAATGGGACGCAAAACTTGCGCAGCAGCACCTGGGGAACTCCCTCCCACAGGGACGGCCACCAACCCAGACAACTCTAAAAGAGGATTTGACACCCTCACGGAAGAGGCAAAGGCTATCACAACGGCTATGCCTCTGCAGTCGGAGGCAGCCATGCGCCTGAATACCCGTTGCTGAAATCCACAGGTGGGGAAAGGGCCCATGTTCGAATCCTGATGGTGGTTCTCCATAAGGGGCATCCGGTTGGCCGCTGTGAGAACGGGGTGCTGAGCCAGATGGATCCTGACCCGGCAGGCTCTTAACTTTTTATTGCATGTTTATGACCTGGCTACAGCTCATCATTGCGATGCCTGGAATCTCCCAAGCCCAATATCACCTCTTTTTTCACTATTGAAAAAGGCCGGCTAATGTTTTTTCATGCATCCAAGCGTCGTTTTCTGTGTTTCCAGAAAGGAACATCTCATTTCTCTTCTTGTCCCTGCACTCTCCTCCCTATTGTCTCAGCCGGGAGTTTGAAACCTGACCCCGCAGCCTCTGTAAGCAACCTTAATTAAATCCAGCTCTCTGCCGTTGCAGAAATGAGACGCCGGCCTGATGGAAGAGACCTGAGAGGCTCCAAGTCTCGCTCCCCACATTTTAAGGCTCGGTGCGCTGAAAATGGCAGAAAAACGTGTGCGCACCAACAGCCGTAGCAATAGCCACCTCTTCACGTTCCAAAGATGGACTACTCCCTCGGAGGCCCATTCACTTTTGACACCTACAGGCCCTCAAAGCACAGGGATAAAAACCACAGCCTCCCAATCCAGACCCTGTCAAAGAAAACGTCGATTCAGCCCCACACACGGCCTTCGCAAGACACCCAAACCTTTCGCCAGAGATCATAAGCACCTAAAAGCCTCTTGCTGGGTCAGGCCAAGGGTCTGTCTTGCCAGAATCCTGGTCTCACCACGGCCAACCAGACGCCCACCCCCAAAAGCAGGATCAGACCGCAAAGGCCGCTCTCCCCTCGTGCGGCTTCAGAAACAGATATATAGTTGCATTGCTGTGTGAATTTGCCTAATGTTTTTTAAAGCTATCTAGGTGAGCGGCCATCGCCGCTTCTTGTGGCAATGAGTTCCACAGGTTAACGATGCGCCGCGTGAAGGAGGACTTGGGGTTGGTCTGGATGACCCTCGGGTGCCCTTTAAACCGTACAAGTCTATGAACTCTATAACAACCATCGGTGTGGGGTTGGGGGCATCGGGCAGAAAGCAATAATACCCTGGGCTGCCCCAATCTTCCTCAAGCTGTTACGGAAACAAGTCGCTACAGAGCAGGAACCTAGGACGCTTTAAATTTTCCCCTCGTTTTTCCTTCTGTGTGGATTCGAACAATGCGAGGGGCCGCGTGCCTAACTCAGGGACGCTATTCCGTCGCTCTTCCTTACACAAACACGCAAACACATACACACACACACAACCCGCTCCCCCGCTGTCATGTCAGAACTGGGAAAAGGGTCCATTGAGAAAAGAGGAAATCCCGGTTTTGAGAAGGTTCTAGCTTGTGATCACCGAACTCCTCTGTCCGACTTCCCCCGTCTTCTCGAAAAACATGAAATCCTGCAGAGAGAGGAGAGGAAAAACCAACGGTAAAGTAACGTAACTTATTTATTCATCTACAAATTCATTTTAATATTTTAATGTTTCAATATTTTAATGTTGTATTTTAATTTTGTTTTTAAGTTGTAATCATTCAACTTGTTTTTATTATTGCTTGTAAGGTGCCCTGAGCCCGGCCTTGGCTGGGGAGGGCGGGGTATAAATAAAAATTATTATTATTATTATTATTATTAATTATTATTGCAATGGTGTGTTTTATTGTCGGTGGGTTTTATGTTCTGCAGACAGACACACCCCCAACCCAGGTAGATCAGCTCCCCGCCAGATGTTTCGGACCACCGTATTTTTCACCCTGTAAGACGCACCTGACCATAAGATGCACCTAGTTTTAAGAGGGGGAATGCAAGGGAAAAAATATTATTTAAAGGAAGCGCTGAGCAGAGCCTGCATGCATCCCCAAGCGGGGAGAAGGGCAGCCCGTCCTTAAAGGGAGCGCGGCTCTTGGGGGCTTTTCCGGGAGGTGGGGGAAGGGACAGAGGGGCCAAGCCAGAAGCTAGAACAGCAAGAGGGAGCACTGCGCAGCGATCCCTCTTGCTGTTCCGGCTTCTGGGATAGCTGCACAGCCTGCATTCGCTCCATAAGACGCACACACATTTCCCCTTATTTTTTAGGAGGGTAAAAGGTGTGTCTTATAGAGCGAAAAATACGGTACATTGGCACCTCCAGATGCTATGGCTGAGTTGTGATCCAAAACAGCTGGAAGGAGTGGCTGGGGAAGCCCAGCCAGATGGGCAGGGTATAAATAATAAATTATTATTTTTATCATTATTAGGCAGCTGATTGGTGAAGCACCACTTTAGCTAATAGGGCCTCCCGCCACCACCGCCGCACAGAGTCCTGGGCTCTGTGGTTTAACCCACAGCGCCACCCGCATCCCTTGCAAATAGCTTTAGATACCTATTAAAAAGGTAAAGGTAAAGAATCCCTGACAGTTAAGTCCAGTCGCAGACGACTCTGGGGTTGCGGCGCTCATCTCACTTTACTGGCCGAGGGAGCCGGCGTTTGTCCACAGTTTTTCCAGGTCATGTGGCCAGCAGGACTAAGCCGCTTCTGGCGAACCAGAGCAGCGCACGGAAACGCCGTTTACCTTCCTGCCGGAGCGGTACCTATTTATCTACTTGCACTTTGAGGTGCTTTCGAACTGCTAGGTTGGCAGGAGCAGGGACCGAGCAATGGGAGCTCACCCCGTCATTGCGGGGATTCGAAGTGCCGACCTTCTGATCGGCAAGTCCTAGGCTCTGTGGTTTAACCCACAACGCCAACCGTGTCCCCTTTTTTTCAAATGACTACTTTGTTATATTTGTAATTATGTAAGCCACTTTTTCGTGTTGTAAGCCGCCTTGAGCATTCTTTTAACTGTGGAAAGGCGGCGTGCAATTAAAATGATGGTGATGATGGACTCACAATGAGGAAACACGCTCCCAAAAGCACCGCCTTGATCTTGACGTCGAGATCCATGGGAAACTGGATCCCAAAGTTGTCTGTGTCGGTGAAGACCTCCTTGAGGAGTCCGCTCCACTGCTTGCTGATCCGCCCGACACCTCGCGATTCGTCGCGGGTCTTCACCTGCAGGAAGGTACGGAGAGGTGCGGTCAGCAACACAAGCCGTGACATCAGAGGCTCACCACCCCAACACAGGAAGTGACCTCAGAAGCCACCCCACCGTCTATTCGAAGGAAGTGACGTCGCACACCAACTTCGGAAGCCACTTCCTGTTCTACCCAGGACAGGAACCGACGACTCCAGTTTTACTTTGGATCAGGGTGGATAAAAATCAATGATTTTTTTAAAAAATAAATTTTGAAAAATCTGATTTTTTTTATTTAAATTGGATTTTTTAAAATTCAAATCGGATTTTTAAAATAAAATGCTTTTGGAGGAAAAATCTTTCTAAAGATAGTTTTCGGTTTAAGTTACATTATAGTCCAAAGGCTATTTATCAGGAAATAAGGATTTGTTTTGAGGTTTTCATGTGTGCTAATACTAAGTTTATGTGTCTGTGTGTTTGTGTGTATATAAAAGTTTAACTACATCAGTTAACAAACATGGATACATATGCTATAATGTTATTGCTTTAGTTAAATAAATTGTTTAAATTGTTATCAAGGAAATGATTATTTTTCTCCTTCCAACAAAGTACAGCAGAAAAGTTTTCCAAATATAAAGTTAACTCATTAAACCTCGCAATAATTTCACCATTATCTGTCTACGTACAGTGGTACCTCAGGTTAAGAACTTAATTCTTTCCAGAGGTCCATTCTTAACATGAAACAGTTCTTAATCTAAAGCACCACTTTAGCTAATGGGGCCTCCCGCCGCCGCCACGCGATTTCTGTTCTCATCCTGAAGCAAAGTTCTTAACCTGAAGCATTATTTCTGGGTTAGCGGAGTCTGTAACCTGAAGCGTCTGTAACCCGAGGTACCACTGTAAATCTTAATCAAATAAGTGTTGGAAATGTGAAGAAAAAGACAGTTCCTTTTATCATATGTGGTGGTCCTGCGGTAAGGTTAAGGCTTACTGGGAAATGATATACAACAAAATGAAAAAGATTTTTCAAAATAACGTATGGAAAGAAAACAACCAGAAGCTTTTCTTTTGGGAATTATAGGGACAGAACTACCTACCTATCTACACACACACACACACACACACACACACACACACACCGAGATTTACATTGTTGGCAAAGGGCACTTTGCACATGCTCAGAAGCTGTGCGTCCTCTGGAGAAGAAAGACGTGGTGGGGCGAGCAAGAAGATTTGGCCCGTACATTTGAATAGTGCATAGCTGTCAACGTTTCTCTTTTTTTAAGGGAAATTCCCTTATTCCGAATAGGATTCCTCGCAAGAAAAGGGAAAAGTTGGCAGCTATGAAATAGTGAGCATCCTTATGAACGACTGCCCAAAATTTAAGTACAGCTCGAAATGCCATTTGCTCTTGAGTAGACCATGAGGTTTGATGTACAGTGGTACCTCGGGTTACATACGCTTCAGGTTACAGACTCCACTAACCCAGAAACAGTGTTCCAGGTTAAGAACTGCTTCAGGATGAGAACAGAAATCGGGCTCCAGCAGCAGCGGGAGGCCCCATTCGCTAAAGTGGTGCTTCAGGTTAAGAACAGTTTCAGGTTAAGTACGGACCTCCGGAACGAATTAAGTACTTAACCTGAGGTACCACTGTATACATTTTGGCCAGTTTGTGTGAAGCTTCGCCACTTCTTCAGCCTCTGTGGCTAACCGTGGCAACCAATATGGTTGGCAACCAATATGGCGGCCTTGCGGGACGTCACTTGCTGTCATGGCTGCCACCTCACAGCTGATTTATCCGTTGGGTACAGGGGCGCCGACTTATAAAAAATATTGGGGGGGCGGGGGCCCATACCGACTTATAAAAAATATTGGGAGGGCCCAAGACCTCCAAACCGCTGCTGCTGGGGGAACGAAAGGGGTGAGCCCCGGGCTGCCCCGACCTTAAGTGAACCTGTGAGGGCCCGCCCTTTGCGGCAGCCGATTGGCTGCCGCCGTGGGCGGTGAATATTAATGAGCTAGGGGGAATCCCCGCTTCTCGCGGGGCTGACGCCAGCCCCACGACATTGTTGATGGGTCGAGAGCCCGCAACCCCACCCCCTCTCTAGATCGGGAGTGGCTTTGTTTTAACTCATTACTGAATGTATTTTAAAGGGTAACTATCGTCAAACAAGGAAAATAAAAAATACCAACATAATTTTGTGATTTTACAAAGCATAATATAACTAATAATTTTCTTAAATTATTGGGGGGGCAGAGCCCCCCAAACGAATTTTTGAGGGGGCTCGGGCCCCCTCAGGCCCCATGGAGTCGGCGCCTATGGTTGGGTACCATATCAAACGGCCCTTCGCCAACAATGTAAATCTTGGGATGTGTGTTTGTGTGTGTGTGTGTGTGTGTGTTTGTGTGTGTGTGTAGAAGTTTCCCAAACTGCCGCTCGCTCCCGTGAGCACCTCAAAGTTGACGTCCCCGCCACAGCTGCAGGCAAAGCAAGGCCCCAGAACGCGAAGCACCGTCTCCTTCTCGACGTTCTGGATGGAGAACTTGGGGTTGAAGGGGTGCCACGTCTGAACCACGTACCCGATGGTGGTGCCCGGTGGGCACTGAACCTCCAGCTGCGGGCAGAAGAGAACAGTTTTGCGTGTTAATTTGCTGTTTTAGGGGTTGTTTTCCAAAGTCTGGAACGGATCAAGCCGTTTTGCATGACAGTCATACCTCGGGTTGAATACGCTTCGAATTGAGCGCGTTTGAGTTGCGCTCCGCGGCAACCCGGAAGTAATGGAGCGCTTTACTTCCGGTTCCGCCGCTTGCGCATGTGCAGGCGCTCAAAATGACGTCACGCGCATGTGCAGAAGCGGCGAAAAGCGACGCGCGCAGACGTGCTGTCGCTAGTTACGTTTGCTTCTAGATGCGAACGGGGCTCCGGAACGGATCCTGTTCGTATCTAGAGGTACCACTGTACTTTCTACGGGTAATTGAGTGCCTTGGTTTTGGAACGCTTTGGTTTCAGAACAGACTCCCGGAATGGATTGCCGTATTTTTTGCTCCATAAGAGGCACTTTTTCCCTCCTAAAAAGTAAGGGAAAATGTGTGTGCGTCTTCCGGAGCGAATGCAGGGGGGGGGGAAGCCCCCAAGAGCCGCACACATGCTCCACGCAGCTCTTGCAGGCTTTTCCCCGAGAGAGAAGGGACTGACGAGGCAGGCAGTCCCTCCTCATAGAAAAGCCCGCAGGAGCCGCAAACTCTTTTTAAAGGAATTCCCCTGTTAAGTTGTGGGTGAACATATCAGATGACACAGCAATTCTTCAAACAGCTCTTGTTTATTCACAGGCCAGAACAGAACTGAACTGAAGTGTTCAGTCAGCCTGCTTATATAGAGCTCCATTACAACGTTACTGTAACAATATTCTAAAACTATCCAATCACTGAACGTTACTTTCGATCTCTTATTTGCATAACTATCTACAGTATCCCCCTGCTGGACCAGGGTGAGAACTTCAGTACATAACATCCCCCAAATCCCGCAAAAGCACACAAAAGCCATGTGATCTTTAAAAGGGCTGCACGGCTTCTGCTGGCTTTTCTAGGAGGTGGGGGAATTCCCCCACCTCGTAGAAAAGTCCGCAGGAGCCTCACACCCTTTAAAGAGCGTGCGGATCTTGCTGGCTTTTGCGGGAGGTGGGGGAAGGGACAGAGGGCAGCCCCTCAGTCCCTTCCCCCACCTCCCAGAAAAGCCCCCAAGAGCTGCACTCCCATTCACTAGCCGCGTGGAGCATGTGTACGACTCTTGGGGGTTTTTTCCCGGGCTGCCCTCCCTCCCTCCTGGGATGCATACAGGCTCTGCTCAGCCCTCCCTTTAAAGAATATTTTTTTTCTTGCATTCCCCTTCTAAAAACTAGGTGCGTCTTATGGGGCAGAAAATATGGTGCGTTTGAGAACCACGGTACCACTGTACTCGCCTTTTCCCCAAACCAAAAAGTCCGAAACATTGCAAACTCGTAAGCGAGTCCCTCCCTCCTTTTGATCCTTTTGGCCTTTTCTGAACCCTTCCCAACTCTTTTAACAACATCCTCTTCATTCTTAATTCTAAATTCTATTCTGGAAACGTGGAAGATCTCAAGGGGCCAAAAAAAGCGGTTGTATTGCGCTATATCAGAAGCAAAAATACTTGTTCGGATGAACTGGAAGAGTCGGAAAAAGATTCCACTGAGCTTATGGATTGATAACATGGACAGATTAGCTACGTACAAAAGAATTGCTTGTCGGCGCAAAATAAGAATGGAGAAATATGAAGAAATTTAGAACGAATATCAAAGTGACAAGGTGGATAACAGTGGGAAATAGAGGAGGGAGTGGTGATATTCAGGCATAGGGATATTAAAGGTAAAGGTAAAGGGACCCCTGACCATTAGGTCCAGTCGTGGCTGACTCTAGGGTTGCGGCGCTCATCTCGCTTTACTGGCCGAGGGAGCCGGCACACAGCTTCCAGGTCATGTGGCCAGCAGGACTAAGCCGCTTCTGGCGAACCAGAGCAGCGCACGGAAACGCCGTTTACCTTCCTGCCGGAGCGGTACCTATTTATCTACTTGCACTTTGACATGCTTTTGAACTGCTAGGTGGGCAGGAGCAGGGACCGAGCAATGGGAGCTCACCCCGTCGCGGGATTCGAACCTCCGACCTTCTGATCGGCAAGTCCTAGGCTCAGTGGTTTAACCCACAGTGCCACCCGCGTCCCATAGGGATATTACTGTATCTTTTAAAAAATTAAATAAAAAACAAAAACAAAAAAGAATATAGTGGATGCTCGGGTTGCGAACGCGATCTGTGCAGGATGCACATTCGCAACCCGCAGCGGCACATCTGCGCACACGCGGGCTGCGACTTGGCGCTTCTGCGCATACACGACTGCCGAAACCCGGAAGTAACCCGTTCCGGTACTTCCGGGTTTTGGCGGTCTGTAACCCGAAAAACGCAACCTGAAGCGTATGACTGTATCTGGAGGCGAGGCGAACAGAACCACACACGCCATGGACCGGGAGGTGCACTGCTCACCTCCTGAAGGCAACAAGGGAACCAGCAGCTGACGCATTTCAGGGGGCGCACCATGCGCAGGACCTCCCGTCCCGCCGGGTCGTCCAGCCGCATGGAAAAGCGCCGCAGGGATCCGCAACAGTTCCGCGTGCAGCAGTCGTTCTGCTCCTGGGCGTGGAAGATGTGCTGGCCCAGGCTGTTGCGCACTTCGTACTTGTTGTTGCCTTCAAAGCCTATGAATGCTGGGGAGGGAAAGAGTGGGGAGAAATGGCGTCACTTACGGTGATGCGACAGGCTGGTGGACTCATGCGCCACCATCGACAGCCTTCCATGGCAACCTCTTTTCTTTTTTATTTATATATGCTTTTCAGATCCAGCGGCGTAGCGTGGGTTGTCAGCACCCAGGGCAAGGCAAGTAATTTGCGCCCCTAACCCCTAACCTGCCGCCGCTGCCAGCTTCTTCTTGCTGCTGCCTGGGCTGGGGTATTGACGGTAAGGTAGCCATGGCGGCGGGGGCGGGGGCGGGGGCGGGTCCGTGTCAGGTGATCTGAGGCGAGTTGCCGCTGGCGCTGCCGCCCAAACGACGCCGCTTGCCCGGAGGAGGAGGAGGGCAGAGAGGCAAGGAAAATGCAACATGGCCCAGCAGCTGCAGCAGCGGCGGCGGGGGGGGCTGTGAGGAGGGGCTGCCTGGCGTGCCCCTGACGCGCGGGGACCGCGACGAGCGCTGAGAGCCGCTGCCTGCCGGACGCCTTCAGCCCGGACGCGCGCACAGCTCGTCGGTTCCGTGAGACACGGGGCTCTGCTACAGCCTGCGCCCGAGGCTCTTCGGCGACTCCGGAGGCGGCGAGTGCGCCCCCCCCAGATGTTGCGCCCGGTGCGGCCGGCCCCCCCTGCACCCCCCACGCTACGCCACTGTTCAGATCTATACATTTCACTGATCTTCCAATCATTTTGACACTTTAAAAACTTGACTTCCTTCCCCCTCTTTCTGCAGATCCAAAGTGGTTTCCAAATAAGATAAAACAAGAAGATGATCAATAAGAAAATTAATGGAAATAATTTGAGACTTTTGGAAAGCTGAAACAGCAACAGACTAAGATTAAAATTCACACCAGCATTTCTAAGCAACTGGGTAGGTTTGTTTAACCAAAAACATTTTTAGCAGGTGCCGAAAAGAGCACGGTGATATGAAGTGGCAGGGAGTTCCAAGGCTCACTAATGAGCTTCGTGGAGCAGTGGGGACATCTGAATTAAAACATCTGAATTAAACCGCCACAGCACCCAAATCTCAAACTATAGGGCAGGCCCTCTGTGCATAAGCTTTAAAAACAAAACTTTGGTCCAGATTTAGGAAACCACTTCCTGGTGGACTCTGAACGCCAACATCTCCGCCATTTGTCTCTCACCTTCCACGAGTTCCACTTTCTGGTGTATCAAAATTTGGTCAACCTGAGGAGACAGAGGCCACAAAAATCAGTAAAAAAATAAAAATTGTGTGTCTCCCCCTCATCTAAAAAAAAAGAAAAGAAATAATCCACAACATAGACCACATGCATTTAAAGAGTTTAAAGTTTTAACCATCATGCCTTCCCCCAAAATACAGTCTGGGAATTATAGTTTTTTTGAGGCACCCCCATTCCCCTCAGAGAGCTAGAATTCCCAGAGTTCCCTGGGAAGAAAAATGGAAGATGGTACCACTCTGGGAACTGTAGGTCTCCTATCTACACCAGCATCCCCAATGAAACTATAGCTCCCAGAATTTTACGGGGGAAGCCGTGTCTGTCGATTGAAATATATGGCATTTCCAGGCCTGAACCATTTCTGAACCCGGACACTCCCCGATTTAGAGACACGGTTCAGCTCAGCCTACCTCACCTGGCAACTTTCAACAGGGGCCACACCTGGGCCTCCACCTTCAAGAGCAGGTGTGACCTGTTTGTGTAGTGGTCATGATTGTTATGAGGAATTATGAAAAATGAAGCGAGCCATTGTGTCGGCGGTGAAAACATCGCTTTGACTGGGTTTGGGTCATGGACATGATTTCTGATTGAACCCACAAGCATCTCTGCCTCATTTTCTCTATGCCTGACAGTCACGTGTAGTAGTAGTAGTAATTATTATTATTATTATTATTATTATTATTATTTACTTATACCCGCCCATCTGGCTGAGTTTCCCCAGCCACTCTGGGCAGCTCCCAATCAAGTGTTAAAAACAATACAGCATTAAATATTAAAAACTTCCCTAAACAGGGCTGCCTTCAGATGTCTTTGAAAGATAGGATAGCTGCTTATTTCCTTCACATCTGGTGGGTGGGCGTTCCACAGGGCGGGCGCCACCACCAAGAAGGCCCTCTGTCTGGTTCCCTGTAACCTCACTTCTCGCAGTGAGGGAACCGCCAGAAGGCCCTCGGTGCTGGACCTCAGTATCTGGGCTAGACGATGGGGGTGGAGACGCTCCTTCAGGTATACAGGACCGAGGCCGTTTAGGGCTTTCAAGGTCAGCACCAACACTTTGAATTGTGCCCGGAAACGTACTGGAAGCCAACGTAGGTCTTGGCAGCCGCTCCCAGTCACCAGTCTAGCTGCCACATTCTGGATTAGTTATAGTTTCCAGGTCTTAGTTATAGTTTCCATGGCAGTAGTCCAAGCAGGAGATAACCAGAGCATGCACCACTCTGGTGAGACAGTTTGTGGGCAGGTAGGGTCTCATCCTGCGTCCCAGATGGAGCTGGCAGACAGCCGCCCTGGACACAGAATTAACCTGCGCCTGTGTAAAGCATTCTAACACAGACTGTATGCTGGTCTCCGCCAGCAATTTCTAGATCAACTCTGTATCCCCAAATGGAAACCAGAGTCGGAGGTCATACATTTCCTATTACTGGGGAACGATCAGGAGCTCACCAAGTTAGTGGCTAAATATCTCTATTTGGTTTTTTGTTGTCGAAATACGGCGCAGATGCCTGATCTACCTGGAGACCAAGAGATATGGCAATAGACTGCTCTGCCTCCTTTTTGGGGGGGGAGTGGCGAATCTGTATTGATTCGTTTTGGATGTGATGCCAATAAAAGGTTTGAAATCAAAAGTAATCTCTGGGTCGTGGGTTCGAGGAAAAGATTGGGTTGGACGAGATGACCCTTCCATCTCTGCCTGGGACCACCGAGACCTGAGCGTAGCCACCGATAGCCCTCTCCTCCACCTCCACGAATTTGTCCCATCCTCTTTCAAAGCCGTCCCTGCCTCCTGTGGCGGGGAGTTCCACAGGTTAACGGCGCACAAAGCGGAAGAAGGGCGTGAGCCGTCCCTCTCAAGCTGCTCGAGATCCTTTCGGCCGGAGAAGCTGGAGGATGAACGCAGGGAGAAGCACGTGGCCCAATGGCCAGGGTACGGACCCTTACCTGCGCCAGGTACTCAAGGCCGGGCGGGATGTTGCTGGCCACAGGCAGGTAGGGAGTGATGCCCGCGTGGGGGTCCGGCGCTTGGTGGTGGTGGGGCGTAGCGGCGTGATCCCGAAAGGCACGAGGAGGCGGCTGGGGGGGAATTAATTGCCCTGCGGCGGGGCTGCCGGCTGGATAGACGTTGAACCCAGGGCTCGGCGCCGTGGGGACAGGGTGAGGTTGGTGTATGGGATATGGGGGAGATGCTGTGGGATATCCCGGCTGTGGAACGTGGTACCCTATGGGATGGGTGGGAGAGAGAGAGAGAGAGAGATTGTTTAAAACTCATCTACACCCGCAAATCCTTTAAAAAAATAAACATTACTGTGCCTTTAAGAAACAAGTGTTACTTTGTTGTTGTTTTATAATTCTTAATAAATTTTCTGTTTTACAAATTAGGGTATTCATTTAAACCAGGCTTCCTCAACCTCGGCCCTCCAGATATTTTCGGGACTACAACTCCCATCATCCCTAGCTAGCAGGACCAGTGGTCAGGGACGATGGGAATTGTAGTCTCAAAACATCTGGAGGGCTGAGGTTGAGGAAGCCTGGTTTAAATGAATATCCTGATTTGTAAAACACAAAATTTAGTAAGAATTATAAAACAACTGTAGCCTTTCAGCTAGGAATCCCAGAACTGTGGCCCAGGAAGCCATCGCCCATGTCCAACAGGTAGATCGCGATCTACCGGTAGATCACTGGAAGTCTGTGGTGGATCACTGGTAGATCACTGGCTCCCCGCAAAGAAGCTCTACAACTTTGGCCTCCCTAAAAAAAATCTCAACATTTTTACCCTGCACCCCAAAGAAAAGTGGTAAAAAAACCTCAACAACTTTGACTTGAACCCCTAAAAAACAGAGCTTTCCTTCCTGGACTCCAAAAAGGGGAATAGATCACTGCCAGTTTTTAACTCTGTGAGTAGATCACAGTCTTTTTGGAGTTGGCCACCCCTAGTGCAACCCATTGTGAGACGGAAATTGCAGCTTAAAGGATCCCCTGCTTTAAAACATCCAAAATCTCTTCTCTTTTTCTCTTTCCACGGTTCATCTTGCAAATCACAAATCCCTGCTTATTTTACAAAAAACTAAACCGTTCCGTCTTCCATTATTACTTCCACCAAAACTTATTTACCCTGCTGGGTTTATCTTGACACTGCCAGGGTTTTCAAACCAACACAATCTCCCCCCATATATTCAATAAACATTATTATTAAAGGTTATTTATGTACGCCACTACTGCGGCCCGTGTTTTGTTAGCCCCAAAATGGAAAACGAGCGAGGTCCCAGCCAAAGAAGAACGGCAACTTAAACTGATGGAATATGCGCAGCTTGCGGACCTAATGTATAGAATATGAGAACAAGAAGAACATACATTTAAAGAAGATTGGAAAACGTTTATTGAATCTATGGGAAATATATTAATGCTGGCAGCATTAAGATAAATCTAACAGTGCAAATAAGTTTTGATGGATGCAATAATGAAATACTGAATGGTATAGTTTCTGTCTCTACTTTTTTTTTTTTTTGCTCCCCCCCCCCCCCACTTTTTAAAGCAGAGACATCAACTTGCCAACAAAGGTCCGTAAAACCAGTAAAAGCTCTGGTTTTCCCAGTAGTGATGTATGGAAGTGAGAGCTGGCCCATAAAGAAGGCTGATCGCCAAAGAATGGATGCTTTTGAATTCTGGTGCTGGAGGAGACTCTTGAGAGTCCCATGGACTGCAAGAAGATCCAACCTCTCCATTCTGAAGGAAATTACGGTAGCCCTGAGTGCTCACTGGAAGGACAGATCCTGAAGCTGAGGCTCCAAGACTTTGGCCACCTCATGAGAAGAGAAGACTCCCTGGAAAAGACCCTGATGTTGGGAAAGATGGAGGGCACAAAGAGAAGGGGACGATGGAGGACGAGATGGTGGGACAGTGTTCTCAAAGCGACCAGCATGAGTTTGACCAAACTGGGAGGCAGTGGAAGACAGGAGTGCCTGGCGTGCTCTGGTCCAGGGGGTCACAAAGAGGCGGACACGACTAAACGACTAAACAACAACAACAATAGTTTTTGTCAAATATGCAGGGATTTGTGATAGGTAAAATGAACCATGGAAAGAGAGGAAGGGAAGTCACTGATATCTTTAAATTGTAAAACAGAAAATTTAATAAAAATTATATAAAAAGAAAGAAATACAGAATGGGAAAAATGGAGAGGTGTAAAAAAACACAAAACCACAGCACCTCAGTGTCCCCCTTAAGCCAACCAAAAATAAATAAATATTCCTGCAGAAAGATGCGTATTATAAAAAGCAAACCATAGCTGTGTCTATAAGAATAATATTCTAAGCTCCACAGTTGGGTGATACCTTTATTAGTCAACCTGAGAAGCCACAAAAAAGGGGGCAAGCTTTAGAATTCCCCAGATAATTTATGGAGAACTTGAAAGCATGTCATGTTTCTGTGACTTTTTCATTTTCCCTTATTTTTTTAAAAAAGGTCTTTAAACGGCTTGCAACTTCCTAGCTGAAACTGCGGGTTCCAGGTCTGACAGGAGCTGAGCTGGGGAGGCAGCAAAAGAAAAAGTTTTTCGGGAGCTCCTGAAAGAGCGATCGGAGGAGTTGACGTGTGTTAGGAGGAGGAAATACACAGGGAGAAAGAAATGGCAGGGAGGAGAAAGCTGAAAACAAAGAAAAAGGAAATTGCAAATGGAAAGCAGGGAGGAGTCATGGCCAGGGAGGAAGTGAGAGCAAGTCATGAGCTTAAAATATTTTTCTTTAATAAAAAGGAGCGTTCAGGATGCTATTGGTGTTCTTTGGGCAGCTATTTTAGGGTGGAGGGCAAAGTCCTGTGGGGGCACCTGCGTCATCCCGCCCAGGACCGGATTTAGGTTTGATGAGGCCCTAAGTCAGGGGTCAGCAAACTTTTTTTGCAGGGGGCCAGTCCACTGTCCCTCAGACCTTGTGGGGGGCCGGACTGTATTTTGAGGGGGGGGAAGAATGAATTCCTATGCCCCACAAATAACCCAGAGATGCATTTTAAATAAAAGGACACATTCTACTCATGTAAAAACACGCTGATTCCCAGACCATCTGTGGGCTGGATTTAAAAGGCGATTGGGCCGGATCCGGCCCCCGGGCCTTAGTTTGCCTACCCATGCCCTAAGCTACTGAAGGTAATGGGGCCCTTTCTATGTCCAGCTGTCCTTTGTCAACAACAAATTGTCCCTGTTTTTTGTGTTGAATATATGCTATATGGTAATTGATGGACCTCATAGGTATCTCAAGCCATTTGCCCCTGTTGCCATGCAACCAGTCCATGCAGAATGCAGGCACCCTATATATAGAAAGGAGCAAACCAGTGATATTTCAGGGAGCAGGTGGGGTCCATGACTTACATCCTAGGAGCCTACACAACCCAAAACACGGTTGCTGTAGGTAGGTTTTATTTTATTTGTTTTTTATCTTACTTTTTTGGGGGGGGGGAATTCCCTTTAAATTTTTGGGGGCCCCCTAAGAGAGTAGGGCCCTAAACTATAGCTTGTTTAAAGATAAAGGGACCCCTGACCATTAGGTCCAGTCGTGGCCGACTCTGGGGTTGTGACGCTCATCTCGCTTTATTGGCCGAGGGAGCTGGAGTACAACTTCCAGGTCATGTGGCCAGCATGACTAAGCCGCTTCTGGCGAACCAGAGCAGCACACAGAAATGCTGTTTACCTTCCCGCCAGAGCGGTACCTATATACTTGCACTGGTGTGCTTTCGAACTGCTAGGTGGGCAGGAGCAGAGACCGAGCAATGGGAGCTCACCCCGTTGTGGGGATTCGAACCGCCAACCTTCTGATCGGCAAGACCTAGGCTCTGTGGTTTAACCCACAGCGCCACCCGCGTCCCTACCCTATATATGGAGCAAACCAGTAATATTTTAGGGAGCAGGCAAGCAGGCGGGGCCCATGACTTACATCTAGGAGCCTACACAACACAAAACACTATTGCTGTAGGTAGGTGTAATTTTATTTGTTTTTTATGTTATATTTTCGAAATGTACATCCAGGGGTTTTTTTCCCCCTTTAATTTTTTTGGGGGGCCCCAAAGAGAGGTGGCCCCTAAACTATAGCTTGTTTAGCTTATGCCGAAATCCGGCACTGAGAAGGCGACTTGCAGGCGTCTCAGGTAAGTTAAAATAGCCCGGGGGGGGGAGCAGACAGTGACGCAGCCCCCCTGAGCCCAAATCCTGCTCAGCCACATTCCAGCTATGCCCCGTCACAAAAGGCCTTGCCCTCCCCCAGGGAAAGGGGTGGCAAACATCGCAGCCGACTTGGGTGGGGCTGTAGAGGCACCTCCTTTCATGCCCCAATGCCCATGTCTGCAGCAAAGTTCCTCCTCTCCGGTTTCTCTTCAAATCCCTCTTTTCTTTTCTCTTCCTCGCCCACTGAACTGGTAAGTGCTTCCTGGATCAGGCCAGACAGCCCAGCATTCAGTTACCCCAGGGGGCTAAGCAGATGCCTCTTCTGGGAAACCCGCAATCAGGATTCGAACACAAGACCCCTCCTGAGGTTTCCAGTAACTGGCTTTCGTAAGCATTTACAGCCTCCAACTGCAAACGCAGAATACAGCCATCCTGGCTAGTAGCCATCGATAGCCCTTTCCTCCTCCATGAATTGATTTAATTTTCTTTTATAGCCATCCTAGTTAGTGAACATTGCTGTCTCATGTGGCAAGGAGTTCCACAGTTCCCTCTGCATGAACTTCATTTCCTCTGCCCCAAACCTTCCAACATTCAGTGGATTGATTGTGAGACTGCGGAAATGGATAAAAGCCCCCCATCAAAACAATGACTATCATCAGCGCAGGGAAGAATTATTTTTTTAAAAAATTATCATCTACCAATACTGTCTTATATATTTTATAGTACAGTACATTGATTATTAGCGGGACGTGGGTGGTGCTGTGGGTTAAACTACAGAGCCTAGGACTTGCTGACAGAAGGTCGGCGGTTCGAATCCCTGCGATGGGGTAAGCTCCTGGTCTCTCGGTCCCTCTCCTGCGAACCTAGCAGTTCGAAAGCACATCAAAGTGCAAGTAGATAAATAGGTACCGCTCCAGCGGGAAGGTGAACGGCGTTTCCGTGCGCTGCTCTGGTCCGCCAGAAGCGGCTTAGTCCTGCTGGCCACACGACCCGGAAGCTGTACGCCGGCTCCCTCAGCCAGTAAAGCGAGATGAGCGCCGCAACCCCAGAGTCGGCCACGACTGGACCTAATGGTCAGGGGTCCCTTTACCTTTTTACATTGATTATTGCTTTTATTTTTCGGATCAATGGTCTCATTAGAGTAAAATTCATGTTAAATTGCTGTTTTAGGGGTTGTTTTTAAAAGCCTGGAGTGGATTAATTTGTTTTGCATGACTTTCTATGGGTAATTGAGTGCCTTGGTTTTGGAACGGACTTCCGGAACGGGTTAAGTTTGAGCACCAAGGTACCACTGTACAAAGACTGTCACAGAATTGGCTTAAAGACCGAAAGGGCAAAGACGATTAAGACGGGCGAGGAGAGAGAACATTTGCATATTGTAGGAATCAGCATTTGGCAACCTTGACGCTCATTGGAGAAGCAGCCAAGACTGCAGACTCAGAGGTGATTTTTGGTTTGAGTTGGACGAATATCGTGGAAAAGTTCATTTATTTCGGTAATCCAACTTAAAAGGTGAAACTAATATATGAGATAGACTCATGACATGCAAAGCGAGATACGTCAAGGCTTTATTTGTTATAATTGTGGTGATTATGGCGTACAGCTGATGAAAACCCCAAATTAACAATCTCAGAAAATTAGAATATTGTGGAAAGGTGCAGTAGCTATTCGAGACATAACACCTGCAATGGGTTCATCACAATTATAACAAATAAAGGCGTGACATATTTCGCTTTGCATGTCATGAGTCTATCTCATATATCAGTTTCACCTTTTAAGTTGAATTACCGAAATAAATGAACTTTTCCACAATATTCTAATTTTTCTTGCAATATTAAAGATATGTAATCACTTGAGAGAATCAATTAGGCTTAGGACTAAATTGGGATTAAATAAATAAATAAGAAAATGTACGATGAGAAAAGTTAGGAAACATGATTTTGACTGTGATATGGTTTTATGAAATAATGATATTAGAAACTGCTATATATAATTACTAAGAAATTCAGATGGAAGAGACTTGAGGAAGTCAAGTAATATGTCTATGAAGATGGATTTTAATTAATTTACTAACTTTTAGCTTATGTGGCGATTTGATGTATTTTATGTTTTATATTTTTTTTCCCTTTTCGTTTTATTCTTTTTTATTATTGTTAACTCTTTCTTTTGTTATGTCTTTGCATGAAAAATAATAAATATTATTGTGATATTCTAATTTTTCGAGTTTCACCTGCACAATTCTATGAGAAAGAGAGAGCGATCGAAGTAGTATTAAACAGACACACAATAATCTTCAGCGTTGCATTCCGATTTTTGTGCGTGCGGACGATGGAATCGAGGCGGGACCGCCTAGCTACGAGGCCAGTTTACGCAAAGAAATCAAATGCATCCACGCTTTCTGCCGTTTGGCTGTGCAACTGCTTACATCGTGCAAAATCAACTGCCTTATCGGAGGCCAATATATAGATTTCCCGAGGGCTGAAATCCACTTTGCATCCTCTGAATAGAGCGAGTTTGCAAAACAGCTGGGTTGGATTTAACTTGAAATACACTCCCCTCGCGTAAGGACTCCTCCCCGCCCAAAATATACGTGCAAGTTGCTACTTATGTGGGGAACGGCTCCTTCGTTTCCTCCGTAATTTAGCAACGTAATTAAAAAGCAAGGTAAGGCAGGGATGAGAGGCCCGACCAGACCTGGAGCCGCCATTTTTGTATCCTTCTGGAGAGGGGTGTGGGGTGAATGATGACCCCGCTTCCGGTGTCTTTCTGATCAGCGGCGGCGACTGCCTTCCATTTGGACGTCCCTGCAAGGAAATAGCAAGAGAAAGGGATCATTTCGGGACAGAAGCATATTGGTCGCTAGCACAGCAAACAGATCTGTAAAATATTAGGCGGCCTCGGCTGTTTGGGTGGAGGCAGGGAGACAATGAGAAAAAAAGGATGGTTTTTCAAGAGAAGGAGGTGCATATTAGCACAAAACATCTCAAATAAGCCTGAACAGAGCACAGGGCGTTTGGATTTTTAAAAATCACCTTTTTTGCAGTACAGTGGTACCTCGGGTTAAGTACTTAATTCATTCCGGAGGTCCGTACTTAACCTGAAACTGTTCTTAACCTGAAGCACGACTTTAGCTAATGGAGCCTCCCGCTGCTGCCGTGCTGCCAGAGCATGATTTCTGTTCTCATCCTGAAGCAAAGTTCTTAACCTGAGGTGCTATTTCTGGGTTAGCGGAGTCTGTAACCTGAAGTGTCTGTAACCTGAAGTGTCTGTAACCCGAGGTACCACTGTACAAGGTTATGGAATACAGTGGTGCCTTGGGTTACATATGCTTCAGGTTACAGACTCCGCTAACCCAAAAATATTACCTCGGGTTAAGAACTTTGCTTCGGGATAAGAACAGAAATCGTGCTCCAGCGGCGCAGTGGCAGCAGGAGGCCCCATTAGCTAAAGTGGTGTCTCAGGTTAAGAACAGTTTCAGGTGAAGAACAGACCTCCGGAACGAATTAAGTACTTAACCCGAGGTACCACTATATGCAGAAATAGCCAAGCTAACGGCAAAAATTCGACATCAAGGTGATGAAACATATCGAAAAGAATGGAGGAAATTTATGTTATATCCAGAGAAAGCGATTTGAAATAGGGAAACCAGTAGAACTGAAATAAACCACAAGTAAACACAAGAAATTTATTGGATAATAATATCAAAATGAATTAAAAATGTACACTAGGACTATTGTTGAACAATATTTGTAAATGAATATAGACAGACAACAAGAATTGTATATATAGAAAGATTTGTTTACAGACATTTTATGGAAAAAAATTGAAGAACAATTCTATATAAAACGAACAAAGACAACGCAAAAGTTAAAGACGACATAAAAAAGATGGAAGGAGGAAGGAGGGAAGTCAGCTCGGAAGAGCAAGAACAAATGTGAAATATAATGTATGTGTATGTATAAAGGTAAAGGAACCCCTGACCATTAGGTCCAGTTGTGGCCAACTCTGGGGTTGCTGTGCTCATCTCACTTTACTGGCCGAGGGAGCCGGCGTACAGCTTCCGGGTCATGTGGCCAGCAGGACTAAGCCGCTTCTGGCGAACCAGAGCAGCGCACGGAAACGCCGTTTACTTTCCTGCTGGAGGGGTACCTATTTATCTACTTGCACTTTGACGTGCTTTCGAACTGCTAGGTGGGCAGGAGCAGGGACCGAACAACGGGAGCTCACCCCGTTGCAGGGATTTGAACTGCCTACCTTCAAATTGGCAAGCCCAAGAGGCTCAGTGGTTTAGACCACAGCGCCACCTGCGTCCCCATGCAGAATGTAGACACCCTATATATAGAAAGGAGCAAACCAGTGATATTTTATGGAGCAGGCAGGGCCCATGACTTACATCCTTGGAGCCTACACAACACAAAACACTGTTGCACTTGCACTTTGAGGTGCTTTTGAACTGCTAGGTTGGCAGGAGCAGGGACCGAGCAACGGGAGCTCACCCTGTCATGGGGATTCGAACCGCCGACCTTCTGATCGGCAAGCCCTAGGCTCTGTGGTTTAACCCACAGCGCCACCCGCGTCCCGACACAGGTCTTAAAAGGGGGTTAAAGGAGAAATAACTGCTTTGTGATGTGTGATACTGGATTTGGGCCGCCCGCTTTTCAAAATCTGCACCCATATGGACGTCTCACTTATCCTTGTATACCTGAGCTTTGTCATTTGGGGAGAGGTGACTCTCTGTTGCTGCAGCAAAGCACAGAGGGCTGTTCTCCTAGATTCAAACAAACACACACAGCCTCCTCGCCGACTGGCACAAAAGCGGGTAAACCTAGTTGGCACAGAGGTACCCCTTTTGCTCTTTGCATTCATTCTTCATCACAATGCAGACCTGGGGCCTGTCTCCAGGAAGCCAAACAAAAGGTATTTACAAAAAACAACAACAAAAATGGAGACACACGATTGCCACCTCTCTCATTGGCAAGGCTCCCGAGCTTTTGAAGAGCTAGCAGGCAAGCCGAAATCCAACAGGTGTGCGGAATTCCTGGCTGCGGCAGGCAAGAAACGCTTCACCGGTGGAACTGCACAGTTTTTAAACGCACAAGATAACACAGAAGCTTTGGGTGGCAATTCGCACACGTACAACCCGTGCCGAAACGTGCAGAGAATCAAATTCACACAATCGCAATGGTGTCAAAAACACCAAAGAAGAGGAATTAAGTGTACAAAGTTCTCACTTCCTCTCTGACCGGGTCAGGATTTCTTTAGCAGCGATTCCTGCCACTAAATGGGGTTGGGATAGATGTCCTTTGGGGGATCCCTTTCCACTCTGAAATTCTGTGATACACCAGAGTACAGAAACCTGCACACACACACACACACACACACACACACCAGTCTCCCAAGCCCACCCAGAAGTGAAAACACATGATAGCCATCAACACAGAGACACAAAGTGTCACAGAACACAAATCGTGTCCCCAGAGGGAATTGGGAAACAAACAGTTTAAAAGTCACCAGACCCTCCGGCCCAAATGCCAGAGGCCACACACTGATTTGTGCAACCGTGCAAGGCGTTGCGTGCAAACACACACACAAACACACAAGTCTCAAGGAGAATCAAACTCAGAAGCCTCCAGGCGTTACTCACTTCATGCCCGTCCCTGAGTCCGGCTTTCCAGAAATGGCACCCACTCCTCTTGCCTAAGCAAGGAACACATGATCCAAGTGAAACTGGATCTCCGCTTCCCCCCCCCTCCTCAAGCCCACACAGACTCATCATGGGGAGGGCAGGAGCAGCAGCAGGAGAGGCAATCCCCGACTCCTTGCCAGGCCTCTGAGCCGAACTTTCAGCCTCCAAACCCTCCTGCCCTCTCCGAAGAACCCAGGAGTCCTGACACACACACACACACCCCCCCCCTTGGTCCTCCTCACCCAAGAGTTCTGCCTACCCTTCGATCTCTCGCCTTGCGAATACAAAGTCTGCCTTGATCTTCCATCTGCACCCAAGCGGCTTGGGGGAGGAAGAAAACAAAGCCTTGCGAAAAACCACATGACAGCAGCTACCCTCTTAAAAATAGGGGTTTTTTGGCAAGCTCCTCTCACTGGCAAACCAACAGCTCAGAGTCTTCGCCCTACACCAAAATTGGGTGGCACCCAAGGTTTTGGGCTTGTGTGTTTTTGTTCCAAAGCAGGGATTGTTGCTGGAGGGGGGTGTGTTAGGCGATTCAGGCCTCCTGTTTCCAGGCAGCGCTTCCAAACTCCCCAGACCGCGTGGGATCCAGTCCACTCTCCCTGAAAATCCCAGTGACCTTTGGGTGTGCCTGGATGTCTGCGCTGGGTTCTGGGTTCAGAAGGGAGAGGCTGGGTTTCCCCGCGGAAAGATGGAGGCGGCTTTCCAGAAAACCCACACAGATGGCAAGAGAGCCTGTTTTCCACTCCCTTAAGATAAAAAAAACTAGAGCCCCAAGATTCGCCAAGAGAGTATTTTCTCACCCTTGAGAGAAGCCACAAAATCCCCGGCTTTTCGCCCACTTGCAAAAGCCACCCAGGAATCCTGTATCTTTCAGAATCCGCAGCCCAGATGCTCTCTAATCAACCCCTTCCTCTCCCTCCTGGCAAAGCTCAAACACACATAAAATCATGTAGAGTCGGAAGGGTCCCAGGGTCATCTAGTCCAACCCCCTGCAATGCAGGAATCTTTTTGCCCCATGTAGGACTCGAACCCAAGACCGGGAGAGTCTCATGTTCTACATGCCGTATCCCATCCCCTGTTTCATCCCCCCTGGTATATTTGCGTCCACTGACAGCACCGAGGCAGCACCATGGGAATTTATTTATTAATTGCATTAATTCGTACCCTTTTCCTCCAAGGAAATCGAGGGGGAGTACATGGTTCTCCCCCTCTTTTATCCCCACAACAATCCTGCGAGGTAGGGTAGGCAGCAACTGGCCCAAGTTCAGCAAACAAGCTTCAGGGCCGAGACAGGATTTAAACCCGGGTCTCTCCCAGGTCCCAGTCCGACATACGAACCATAATATACTCCCACTAGCCGGTGTTTACAGTGTTCAGATTGTAACTTCCTAGAGAGCAGAGACCTCTCTCTAAATCGCTTTACACACAACAGTACACAGATAAAACAAAAGCCCTTCTTCGTGCGGCATATAAACTTCGGAACTCCCTGCCACAAGATGGACACCAAATTGGATGGTTTTAAAAGAGGATTAGGCAGGCTCATGCAGGAGAAAGCTATTGATGGCTACTAGCCAGGGATGGTTCTGTTCTGCCTCCACAGTCGGAGGCAGCACTGTTTCTGAATCCCAGTTGCTGCAAGCCGCAAGAAGGGAGAGTGGCTCCTGTGTTCGAATCCTGCTTGCTGCTTTCCCGTTGGGGGCATCTGTTTGGCCACCGCAAAGGCATGATGTTGGACTAGGTGGGCCACTGGCCTCATCCAGCAGGCTCTCTTGATAGAAGCACAGAATTGTAGCGTCGGAAGGGCCCCCCAAAGGCCATCTAGTCCAGCCCCCTGCAATGCTGGAATCTTTTGCCCAACGCGGGACTCGAACCCACTACCCCGAGATCAGGAGTCTCATGCTCTACTGACTGAGCTATCACGATGCTTAAACTCCTTTCCAACTCTACAATTTTATGACTAGAACAGCGGTTCTCAACCTGTGGGTCCCCAGATGTTGGACTACAACTCCCATCATCCCTGAGCTCTGGCCTTGCTAGCTAGGGGTTATGGGAGTTGTAGTTCAACAACATCTGGGGACCCACAGGTTGAGAAAGGCTGGACTAGAGCCTAAGGAGAGGCTGTTAGATCAGGCCAAAGCGGCTCATTATTTTATTTTATTTATTAATAATTATTATTATTATTTGTATACCGCCCTATACCTGCAGATCTCAGGTCGGTCCCAACAAAAATTCAATATAGAAGACAGAAAATACACAATAAAAACAAAGACCACCCAATCATGCAGCCAACCAAGTCCTTGTGCAAAACCAGCAAGCGGAACCCGGGCGCAAGAGCCACTCTCCCTCCCTAGCAGTGGCGTAGCGTGGGGGGTGCAGGGGGGGCCGGCCGCACCGGGCACAACATCTGGGGGTTAGGGTTAAGGGGCGCAAATCCACGGGTTGGGGGGCGCAAATTACTTGCCTTGCCCCGGGTGCTGACAACCCACGCTACGCCACTGCTCCCTAGCGCAGGCTTCTGGGTGTCGCAGAACTCGCACTCAAGGCCGGGGGAATCGAAAACTGTGCAGGAGGAGCGAGAACAAAGGCGAGGGCTGGACAGGAAACCTGGATGAAGGGAACATAGGGAGGAGGGGGGAAAGCATTTTGTGGAGCCTTCCGAGAACCTTGGAAACATAATTCTGCAGTGTTTTGCAAAGCAACCACCACCTGGCTGCAAGGCGTCTCTCAGGCTGGGTGCAGAGAGAGGGGGGGGGGAGATTGTTGGGTTAAGGGAAGGGAGGAAAATCAGGAAGAGGAGAGGAGGGGAGGCTCCCTCCCTCCGGGGGGGGGGAGGCGAAACAACAACAGCAAAATTTAAACCATCTGGTTTCTCTCCTCCCAGAGCTGCCAACCTGGCGCCCCCCAGCTGCTGAGGACGCTGGGGTGGGGCGCCAGGATGGTCAAGGCTGCGCCGAAGAGCCAGCAAAGGAGACGGGGAGGAGGGGCGCGCGCCCCCGACCCCCCCCGACCCCCCCATCCTCTCTCCAAAGAAACTTCTTTGCTTTCTTCCTCCTCCCATCTTTATTTCCACGGGCAGGATTGAGGGGGGGGGGTTTTCCAAACAGGAAGCCCCTCCCTCCCTCCTTGCAAAACAACCTCCCCGCTGTCCACATTCACACGAGAAAGAAAAGACACCCCCCCCCGGCAATTGCAAATCCAGCCTTGAACTGAGAGGCCCCCCAAATCTGTCCCCGGGAACAGAAAGAAACCAAGCGCGCAAAGGATGGGGATACCCATCTTTTATTTTCCTGGCCATCTCAGCTGGTTTCCCAAACAGCCCCCTGGTGGGGGGGGGTAGAGGAGGGAGGGGATACCAAGGCCAAGGACCCCCCCACCCCACGGCTCCTCTCCCTCCCCCCCGCCCCACATTATTTGGGCCTCCCCCTCGCCTCCCCGGCTCCTTCTCCCCACTCCGCGTTACCTTCACGCCCTGGAGCCAGCAAAGAAAGTGGCGGAGGGAGGAGAGAGAAGAGAAAGAGAGGAAAAGGATGGACTGAGGAAAGGAGGGAGGGCAGGGCGAGGCAGGGGCCGCCCCCTCGCCCTCCCATCGCCGGCAGCAGCCCTGGAGCGGCGCCGCGCCCGGAGAAAGAAGCGCGAGAGAAAAAGGAGCGATGCGCGCCGGTCGTGTGAACGCGACGTGTCCGGGCTTGCTCTTTTGCTTCGAGGGATGGGAGGGGAAGGAAAGGGCTTAGGGGCTCTTAACCCGGGTTAATGGTCTCGGCCAACCCGGCGCCCTCCAGCTGGTGGGTTTTTTGTAGAGTCCTCCCGGGCTGCCCTAGAAGCGAGAGACGCGCGTCTTGCGCGGCTGTTTTGTTTGGACGCGCCGCCACGCGAGAACGCGGCCCCGCTGCTGCCTGGTAGGAGGGAACTTGCCTTTTGGACACCGACTTCAGGCCTGTTTCCACGACGCCTTGGGGAGAAGCACTTCTGCGCCACCCGATTGGGAAGGTTCACACGTGACAGCTATCTAGCCCACGAGCAAGCATCCCCGCTTTGTGTTTTTGCAAAAACCGGTGCGCAATGATGGCCCTTCCTGGCTGTTGCCACGGTCATGCTCTAGTCCCTGCAGCACCTGACATAGAATCAAAGAATTGTAGGGTCAGAAGGGACCACGGGGGTCATCTAGACCAACCCCCTGAATAGACCCCGCCCCTTTCCCCTCCAGATTTAATCTCAAAACCAGGTAGGGCTCCAAACCCCACTGATTTCAAGCGCTCAGACTTCCCCCAGCCTGCCTCAGCTAAAAGAGCCCTCTGCAAGTCTCTTTTTATTATTACATGTTTTTAATAAAATATTTTCTTAAGTAACAATAGAACACACAGAGTCTCGCTTTTCAAGTCAAACAAATCAGTTGCATTCTGAGTGAGACGTTACAATTACAGGCAATATGGGGTTGTGTGGGAGAAAAGGAGGCAGTAAAATTTCATTCTTCTGTATGGCGTGTCAGCAAAGTCTTTGTGTCAGCATCACATAAACCGGTACTTGTTTTTGCTGGCGGTGCAAGAGCCCACAGGGCCCAGGGCGTGGTTGGTTGCTGTGTGTTGTGTTTGTGTGTTTCTCAGACCATGTGCAGAGTGACTTCACCACTAGAGCAACTACAGTTGGCTCTTCCAAGATTGTGGGGCAGAGTTCCTGTGTAGGCCCGTCCTCTCCAAAAAAACTTTCCTTTGAGGGTGGAGATCTTCCCGCCCCCAAGTCAACCTAAGGCTTCACTGTTCTGAGAAAACTTCCCTCTATAACCTCCTTTTTTTACTTTCTTGGGCTCCATGATCACTGCAGATGGTGACAGCGGTCATGAAATTAAAAGACGCCTGCTTCTTGGGAGGAAAGCAATGACAAACCTAAACAGCTTCTTTAAAAGCAGAGACATCACCTTGCCGACAAAGGTCCTTATAGTAAAAGCTCTGGTTTTCCCCGTAGTGATGTATGGAAGTGAGGGCTGGACCATAAAGAAGGCTGATAAAGAATGGATGCTTTTGAATTCTGGTGCTGGAGGAGACTCTGGAGAGTCCCATGGACTGCAAGAAGATCCAACCTCTCCATTCTGAAGGAAATCAGCCCTGAGTGCTCACTGGAAGGACAGATCCTGAAGCTGAGGCTCCAATACTTTGGCCACCTCATGAGAAGAGAAGACTCCCTGGAAAAGACCCTGATGTTGGGAAAGATGGAGGGCGCAAGGAGAAGGGGACGACAGAGGACGAGATGGTGGGACAGTGTTCTCGAAGCGACCAGCATGAGTTTGACCAAACTGCGGGAGGCGGTGGAAGACAGGAGGGCCTGGCGTGCTCTGGTCCAGGGGGTCACGAAGAGGTGGACACAACTAAACGACTAAACAACAACAACAACAACACCATCTTCTAGACCAGCATCTGTTCTCACAGCGGCCAACCAGGTGCCCGTGAACCGTTCCCGCGCCTGTGTCTTCCAGAAACTTGCGTTCAGACGGATCACTGCCTCCCAACTGCAGAGGCAGAGCAGACACATCCTGGCTAGTGGCCATTGATATCAGCCTCTCCGTCGTGAATTTGCCCTGTCCCCCTTTTAAAGCCATCCAGGTTCTTGGCCGTCGCTGCTTCCTGTGGCAGGGAGTTCCAAAGTTTAACTCTGCGTTGCGTGAAGGACTTTTCTTTCATCCGTCCTGAATTGTCCAACATCTACCTTCATTGGATGCCCATGAGTTCTCGTGTTGCGATCATTTATAAACTTATTTTTATTATAAATGTTATTAGTATTTTCCACACAACAACACAAAAAATAACAATACACAAAACACAAAAACCAACATACAAAAAACCCACAAATCCATATCTTACAAATTAATAATATAAACACAAAAAACAAACATTAACTTCCACCAATCCCACAGCACCTCCTTTACCTCTCATTGTGTCTTCCTGTTTTATCCTCTCTATCCTAACATCTAGATATAAATCCTTCTTTCAGATCCTTTCACTTCACAAGGTTATTCCAGACTCAGCCAGATTTCTGCCCTCAAACCTTGGCTTTTAAGGTATTTATTTAGACACTCCATTCAGTTATAAACTTCTATCGTGTTGCCTCTTAAAAAACCTTATAATTCCCAGACTCTGCATCTTTTCCGTCCTCGCAGGGAAATTTCTCCATTTCCCAATTATTTGTGTTGCCCTTTTCTGAACCTTCTCCGACTCCTCAACATCCTTTTTGAGGCAAGGTGTCCAGAACGGTATTCCAAATGCGGCCGCAGCGTAGATTTTGATGCTAAACCAGGTTTCCCAGAGCTTTTATTTTATTTATGATGGAGACTGTGTTGTTCTTAGACGGCTTTTTAATGCCGCTCAAAAAGAAAGGAGCTTTACGGCAGCAATATTGGAGTCTCCATATTATCTTTTTGGCTTTTATGCTGTACTGCTTTGATGACAGATGTATTGTTGTTTTTAATCACCGCTCTGTACATTTTTATGAGATGGCAGCTTACAGTGGTACCTCGGGTTAAGTACTTAATGCGTTCCGGAGGTCCGTTCTTAACCTGAAACTGTTCTTAACCTGAAGAACCACTTTAGCTAATGGGGCCTCCTGCTGCTGCCGCGCCGCCGAAGCACAATTTCTGTTCTCATGCTGAAGCAAAGTACTTAACCTGAAGCACTATTTCTGGGTTAGCGGGGTCTGTAATCTGAAGCGTATATAACCTGAAGCGTATGTAACCTAAGGTAAAGGTAAAGGGACCCCTGACCACTAGGTCCAGTCGTGGCCGACTCTGGGGTTGCGGTGCTCATCTCGCTTTACTGGCCGAGGAAGCCGGCAGACAGCTTCCGGGTCATGTGGCAGCATGACTAAGCCGCTTCTGGCGAACCAGAGCAGCACACGAAAACGCCGTTTACCTTCCTGCTGGAGCGGTACCTGTTTATATACTTGCACCGGTGTGCTTTTGAACTGCTAGGTTGGCAGGAGCAGGGACTGAGCAACGGGAGCTCACCCCGTCGCGGGGATTCGAACCGCCGACCTTCTGATCGGCAAGTCCTAGGCTCTGTGGTTTAACCCACAGCGCCACCCGCGTCCCTATGTAACCTGAGGTACCACTGTATAAAAACATATATTTAATAATAATAATAATAATAATGGTGGTGAAATAAATGCATGGAGAGAGATTTTTTAACGGTGGGTTAGCATCTGTCAAAGAGCATTCAGTAGGAATTTCAGGCCCAGATCCTTCCAGATATTCCTAGACTACAGCCCCCATCATCCCTAACCATTGGTCCTGCTGGCTCATGGGGAGTTTGCATCCCAATATCTGAAGGGCCAAGGTTTCCCCATCCCCACTTTTTTAAACAACGAATTTTATGACCCAATTTATTCCTGCATTGCCAGGAGTTGCACTAGATGATCCTTGACGATTCCTGGCAACTGCAATTTTATTATCTTTTGCCAACCTATAATAATAATAATTTATTATTTATACCCCGCCCATCTGGCTGGGCTTCCCCAGCCACACTGGGCGGCTTCCAACAAAGTATTAAAATACAGTAGTCTGTTAAACATTAAAAGCTTCCCTAAACAGGGCTGCCGTCAGGTGTCTTCTAAAAGTCAGATAGTTGTTTATTTCCTTGACATCTGGTGGGAGGGCGTTCCACAGGGCGGGCGCCACCACCAAGAGGGCCCTCTGCCTCCCTGTAACTTGGCTTCTCGCAGGGAGGGAACCGCCAGAAGGCCCTCGGAGTTGGACCTTAGTGTCCGGGCAGAACGGTGGGGGTGGAGACGCTCCTTCAGGTCTACTGGGCCTTTGAGACCGTTTAGGGCTTTCAAGGACAACACCAACACTTTGAATTGTGCTCAGAAATGTACTGGGAGCCAATGTAAGTCTTTCAGGACCAGTGTTATATGGTGTCAGTGGCCACTCCCAGTCACCAGTCTAGCTGCCGCATTCTGGATTAGTTTCCGGGTCACCTTCAAAGGTAGCCCCACGTAGAGCGCATGGCAGTAGTCCAAGCGGGAGATAACCAGAGCGTGCACCACTCTGGTGAGACAGTCTGCGGGCAGGTAGGGTCTCATCCTGCGCACCAGACGGAGCTGGCAGACAGCTGCCCTGGACACAGAACTGACCTGCACCTCCACGGACAGCTGTGAGTCCAGAATGACTCCCAGGCTGCACACCTGGTCCTTCAGGGGCACAGTTGCCCCATTCAGGACCAGGGAGTCCTCCACACCTGCCCGCCTCCCGTACTTCTGTCTTGTCAGGATTCAACCTCAGTCTGTTAACCTAGGGCTCCTCACCTGCTTTGGACTACAACTCCCAACCAGCCCAGCCAGGTTGCCTGAAACACCCTTTAGCCCTTCTTTTGTCTCTCAAAAGTCTCATGACTGATGGGAGTTGTAGTCTAGCAACCTCGGGAGGGAGGCGGAGACGCACGTGAACGCTTTGTGCTTCCTGCTCTTAGCTTACGCGTGACATCTAACATATAGCCCCGATTTACCACGACATTTATCCACGGAATAAATTTATTCACAGAAAAAAAGGTGCGTGGGTTTTTTAAAAAGGTAAATCACTTTCATCATTTATTAAGTTAAAAAACACCAATTGAAAAGCACCGATCAGACATTGCATTTCGTGGCCTCCATCGCAAACTCAAATCTGGTTGCAATTTTTTTTGGGGGGGGGGGAAAGGATCTTGGCTTTTTGAAAAGGGGTTCGGCATTCGGGGAATTCCAAGACGCAGGACAGAGATGCGTTTGGGGTGGGCTAAAGACCTCAAGGGATCCCACTGACATTTGGAAATCTCTCTTCTCCTAGGGCTCCCTTCTGGCTAGCCTATGGGGGGAGTGAGGGGCAGGGCTGATTGCCCTGGCGAAGGGAGATGGGGGGCCACATGGGGACAGAACAGGGTGTCAAGGGGCCATGGCGATCCAACCGAGGATGAGGAGGGAACCACCATAAGGAGCCGCCTTGGTCAGGATCGGGTCCCCTGTCACGGCGTGGTAATACAGGGCGCCAGAAAACATCCCCATGCCCAGAGACAGGATGCTGCCGGCCTGGGAGGAACAAAAGGTGCAAGTTAGAATCACTGAATGAATGAATGTTTATTTGCGTCAGCCATTGGCCGCAGCATTAAAACAACAATATGATATACAAAGAGGAGAAATAAAAAGGTTTTATTTCAGGGGGTCAGACTAGATGAGATTTGGGGTCCCCTTCCAACTCTGAGGTTAGTACCAGTACCTAGAATGTGGCCGGGCTGTGCATGTCCCGCCGTCAGGGATGATGGGAACAGCTTTTTCCAGCATGGCAACCACCAAACATTGGACTACGACTCCCATCATCCACACCCAACGGTTACCCCAACCTCCCCTGCCTTGTGGGACAGCTATAGAATAGAATAGAATAGAATAGAATAGAATAGAATAGAATAGAATAGAATTTATTATTTATACCCCGCCCATCTGGCTGGGTTTCCCCAGCCACTCTGGGTGGCTTCCAACAAAGTATTAAAATACAGTGGTCTGTTAAACATTAAAAGCTTCCCTAAACAGGGCTGCCTTCAGATGTCTTCTAAAAGTCTCGTAGTTGTTTATTTCCTTGACATCTGATGGGAGGGAGTTCCACAGGGCGGGTGCCACCACCAAGAAGGCCCTCTGCCTGGTTCCCTGTAACTTGGCTTCTCGCAGGGAGGGAACTGCAAGAAGGCCCTCGGAGCTGGACCTCAGTGTCCGGGCTGAACGATGGGGGTGGAGACACTCCTTCAGAGATACTGGGCCTTTGAGGCCGTTTAGGGATTTCAAGGTCAGCACCAACACTTTGAATTGTGCTCGGAAACATACTGGGAGCCAGTGTAGGTCTTTCAAGACCGGTGTTATGTGGTCTCGGCGGCCGCTCCCAGTCACCAGTCTAGTGGCCGCATTCTGGATTTGTTGTAGTTTCCCTTCAAAGGTAGCCCCACGTAGAGCGCATGGCAGTAGTCCAAGCGGGAGATAACCAGAGCATGCACCACTCTGGCCAGACAAACAGCGGGCAGGGAGGGTCTCATCCTGCGTACCAGATGGAGCTGGTAGACAGCTGCCCTGGACACAGAGCTGACCTGCGCCTTTAGGAGAAGAAATGGCCCAGGAATAAACCCTACACAAATTTGGAGTCTCTAAGGCGCTTGGTTGGCACCTTGTAACCCCCCCCCCCAAAAAAAAACCCTAGCCAATTCTAAGTTGTGGATCCTTACCATCATGGGATAGCGGCAGTGGGGCACAGCCAGGAGGGCCAGGCTGTGAAGGAAGTGGTATTTGTTGGCCGTCTCGTAGAGCTACAAAAGAAGGTCAAGGATTAAGGTGAGGACAGTGATTCAACACACACAGGCCATCCCTGTCGTCGTTGGGGGCTCACAACTCCCATCAGCCCCTGCAAGTGCGATGGCCGTTGCAGCCCAGCAATTTCTGGAGCCACAGGTTCCCCATCTCTGTACTTCAGCCATTTGCTTCCTCCCCACCAGACGTTGGACTACAACGCCCATCATCCACAGCAAGCTTAGGAAACGGTCGTGGATGATGGGCTTTGTAGTCTTTCCGGTGCCTTCCTTTTTCAACAAGGGGAGATCTGCTTCCCAGGCTGCCTCTGTATTAGATTATTTTTTTTTAAAAAAGTCCTTATTGAGCATATTCCACAGATTTATACATCAATATACTATATTATGATTTATATCCCATCCCATACCGGGGGGGGGGGGGGAATGAAAATACAAGAAAATTAAAACAAAAAAAGACCTAGATTTCTGATTGTTCTCAAAAAACCTAAATCACACTTGTTATATTTTACACAGTGTTATATTATTTCCTTAAATCTTTTTAATAAAGAAGAAGCAGAAAGAAAAAAGGTTAAAGAGAAACATTTGTTTTAAACATATTATCTATACATTGTATTGTATACATGTTTTAAATACATTACCTATACATCTGTACTGGATTTGAAAGTGTTTCAAATTGTTTCTATACGTGGAACTGTTTTTAGGAACGTTTTCATTTTAAATTGTGCCATTGTTTTTTTTCCTATGTGGAATTAAAGCCACTGCTTTTATTACTGGTGTTTTTCTCTGGGAAATACAGCTTTGAGATTACCGTATTTTTCGCCCTATAGGACGCACCTTTTTCCCCTCCAAAAATGAAGGGGAAATGTGTGTGCGTCCTATGGGGCGAATGCAGGCTTTCGCTGAAGCCTGGAGAGCGAGAGGGGTTGGTGTGCACCTGGGGGGGAAATACTTTTTTCCCCTTTATTTCCCCCCCAAAAAACTAGGTGCGTCCTATGGGCCGGCGCGTCCTATGGGGCGAAAAATACTGTATTTCGCAGGAAGAAATCTGCAGACTGAATTGGACAAGCGTGGCTACATCTTGGGGGCCTCGGGTTGGGAAAAAAACGCTTGCCTACACGACCCAGCGTTCAAGTAAGAGGAGCGTCTTACGAAGGTGAATTCGGGAATACTGATTCGCGATCTCACTGAGAACGGACAGCTCCATACACCTGCGGCATCCCAATCTCCTTTCCGCAAAGAACCCAGGAATCCGGGTTCCCTCCCAGCCCCTTCCCAGGATTGGAGCCCACCTGGAGATGGGTGCCAGGGGGGCCCGACTAGCAGCCACAATTCTTCTTAAGGACATAAGAGGAATCAGCAGGATCAGGCCAAGAAGGGCCCATCTAGTCCAACTTCTTGTTCTCACTGCTGCCATTATCAGAATCCCACATCAGGATTCGAACACAAGATTCCCTTTCTCCCCTCCTGCGGTTTCCAGGAACTGGTATTCGTAAGCATCCCTGCCTCCGACCACGGAGACCTGAGAATAGCCACGAACAGTCCTCTCCTCCATCATGGAAAAAAAAAAGGCAATGCAATTCTTGGCTGCATCAATAGGAGTATAGCATCTAGATCAAGGGAAGTAATAGTGCCACTGTATTCTGCTCTGGTCAGACCTCACCTGGAGTACTGTGTCCAGTTCTGGGCACCACAGTTCAAGAAGGGCACGGACAAACTGGAACGGGTCCAGAGGAGGGCAACCAAAATGGTCAAAGGCCTGGAAACGATGCCGTATGAGGAACGGCTAAGGGAGCTGGGCATGTTTAGCCTGGAGAAGAGGAGGTTAAGGGGTGATATGATAGCCATGTTCAAATATATAAAAGGATGTCACATAGAGGAGGGAGAAAGGTTGTTTTCTGCTGCTCCAGAGAAGCGGACACGGAGCAATGGCTCCAAACTACAAGAAAGAAGATTCCACCTAAACATTAGGAAGAACCTCCTGACAGTAAGAGCTGTTTGACAGTGGAATTTGCTGCCAAGGAGTGTGGTGGAGTCTCCTTCTTTGGAGGTCTTTAAGCAGAGGCTTGACAACCATATGTCAGGAGTGCTCTGATGGTGTTTCCTGCTTGGCAGGGGGTTGGACTCGATGGCCCTTGGGGTCTCTTCCAACTCTAGGATTCTATGAATTTGTCCTAACCTCTCTTAAAGCGGGAAGGAGTTCCACAGGTTAAATAATAATAATAATAATAATAATAATAATTTATTTATACCCCGCCCATCTGGCTGGGTTTCCCCAGCCACCCTGGGCGGCTTCCAACAAAGACAAAAAATACACTAGGATGTCACACATAAAAACTTCCCTGAACAGGGCTGCCTTCAGATGTCTTCAGAATGTCAGGTAGTTGTTGTTCTCTTTGACATCTGGTGGGAGGGAGTTCCACAGGGTGGGTGCCACCACCGAGAAGGCCCTCTGCCTGGTTCCCTGTTACCTCGCAGGGAGGGAACCGCCAGAAGGCCCTTGGAGCTGGACCTCAGTGTCCAGGCAGAACGATGGAGGTGGACACGCTCCTTCAGGTCTACTGGGCCTTTGAGGCCGTTTAGGGCTTTCAAGGTCAGCACTAACACTGAATTGTGCTCAGAAACATCCTGGGAGCCAATGTAGGTCTTTCAAGACTGTGTTATGTGGTCTCAGGGACCACCCCCAGTCATCAGTCTAGCTGCCGCATTCTGGATTAGTTGTAGTTTCCGGGTCTCCTTCAAATGTAGCCCCACGTAGAGCGCATTGCAGTAGTCCAAGCGGGAGATAACCAGAGCATGCACCACTCTGGCCAGACAGTCTGCAGGCAGGGAGGGTCTCATCCTGCATACCAGATGGAGCTGGAAGACAGCTGCCCTGGACACAGAACTGACCTGTGCCTCCATGGACAGCGGTGAGTCCAGAATGACTCCCAGGCTGCGCCCCTGGTCCTTCAGGGGTACAGTTGCCCCATTCAGGACCAGGAAGTCCTCCACACCTGCCCGCCTCCCGTACGTCTGTCTTGTCAGGATTCAACCTCAATCTGTTAGCCGCCATCCCTGCTCCAACCGCCTCCAGGCACTCACACAGGACCTTCACCACCTTCGCTGGTTCTGATTTGAAAGAGAGGTAGAGCTGGGTGTCATGTGCTGGATGAAGGACTTTCTTTTATTGGTACTGAATTTCTGAATTATTATTATTATTATTATTATTATTATTATTATTATTATTATTATTATTTCTTAAATCTGTCAGTCGCTTTAAGCCAAAGAACATCTCCCAACGTGCAGCTTCACAAGTTCTAGTGTTAGGAAAGAGGTAGGGAAAATAATTATCTGTCAACTTTCTCCATGCCAGGCCTTATTTTATAAACTTCTTCCTTCCATCTAATTAAGAACGCACAAACTTATTTCCCATCTATCACACCCAATTGTGCCTCTTCTTCCACTAACCTGCCCCACTTCATTCCTCCCCCAGGGGTTGAAAATTTGAACCCCCCAGGGAAGGGTTTCTCTCTCCACCCACAAACTATGACAACCAGCGGTTCCGGTTTAACTGGCTCAGCCGAAGGGACTTGGAAGGGAAGGAGGAAGTGAAGGTAAGTGTGGTGTAGTGGTTAGAGTCCTGGACTCTGAGCTTGGGAGAGGCCAGGGTTTGAATTTCCACTCAGTCACAAAGATGTGACGTTGGGGGCCAGCCACTGCTTCTCAGCCTAGCCTACCTCAGAGGGTTGTTGTGGGAATAAGATGGGGCAAGACGCGAACCATGTAAACGTCACTGTGGGCTCCTTGGGATACTGTTATGGATGCTTTTGAATTCTGGTGCTGGAGAAGACTCTTGAGAGTCCCATGGACTGCAAGAAGATCAAACCTCTCCATTCTGAAGGAAATCAGCCCTCAGTGCTCACTGGAAGGACAGATCCTGAAGCTGAGGCTCCAATACTTTGGCCACCTCCTGAGAAGAGAAGACTCCCTGGAAAAGACCCTAATGCTGGGAAAGATGGAGGGCACAAGGAGAAGGGGACGACAGAGGACAAGATGGTTGGACAGTGTTCTCGAAGCTACAAACATGAGTTTGACCAAACTGCGGGAGGCAGAGGAAGACAGGAGTGCCTGGCGTGCTCTGGTCCAGGGCGTCACGAAGAGGCGGACACGACTAAACGACTAAACAACAGCAACTGTTATGGAAATTACCAGGGGGTAGGCACATATTTAAAGTTGTTAAATGTTACAAATATTATGCATAAATGTATCTTTTCGACTTGAAGTTACCTAGCTTTAACAATCATATAAAATCAACTCCTTTGCCAGTTTCCTCCATTCCAAAGCTATTTTGTGCTTGGAAAAAGGACTCCAGGAAGTTCCCAGAGGTGAAAATTGCTGAGCCGATTGTTGGCCAAGGAAAGCCTAATTCCATCACCAGACCTGCCAAGGGGCCAGACATGCAAAGGAAGTTCTCTTGTCCTTTGGGTGGTGGGACTTCAGAGGGGTTTGCCTATGCTCATCTTATACCTGGGTCTTGCCCTGACATGTCTGCTTATGGCAATCTTGGACCAAGGACTTGTCTGGACATGTTTGCCAAGGTTAAACTAGTGTAGCCCCTGTCTCCCCCTCCCCTTTGGTGACACGTCAGTGATGTAGCAATGATGCTGTACGAAGTGTATTCTGGGATATGGTGGGAAAGTTTTAAAAGTCCTTGTCACCCCATCCTCAGGGTTCAGAATTCCTCTTTGAACGTGTTGCGTGATAAACTTTGGTCTACAGCTATTTGCTCCAGTTGGTGGTTGGACTCCCTCCTTTATTCAGCAGGGATCTGCATGCTCTTCCCAACCAGCTGGGGAACTGAGCAGCCTCGCACCTAGATTCTTCTGTAACAGATAAAGGTAAAGGTAAAGGGACCCCTGACCATTAAGTCCAGTCATGGCTGACTCTGGGGTTGCTGCGCTCATCTCACTTTACTGGCCGAGGGAGCCGGCGTACAGCTTCCGGGTCATGTGGCCAGCATGACTAAGCCGCTTCTGGCGAACCAGAGCAGCGCACGGAAACGCCGTTTACTTTCCTGCTGGAGGGGTACCTATTTATCTACTTGCACTTTGAGGTGCTTTCGAACTGCTAGGTGGGCAGGAGCAGGGACCGAGCAACGGGAGCTCACCCTGTCGCGGGGATTCGAACCGCTGACCTTCTGATCGGCAAGCCCTAGGCTCTGTGGTTTAACCCACAGCGCCACCCATGTAACAGATACAAATGCAATAAATAGAATCAAGGAACTGTGGAGTTGGAAGGGGCCATGAGGGTCATCTACTGCAACCCCCCGCAATGCAGGAATCATTCGCCCAACGTGGGGTTCGAACTCACAACCCTAAGATTAAGAGTCTCGTGCTCTACTGACTGAGCCAAATAAGACCGTTTACCTCCTTCAAGTAGTCATCTCGGTCGCTGCGACGGAAATCTGGGAGGAGGAGGGCGGGGAAGAGAGAGAGAGGAGTTAGCAGAAACTTCACAGGAGATAAACTGGGGGAAAGGGGTGGGTCATAAACGCCTCCCCAACGGCTGCAAAATTCGATAAGGTGGAGGAAAAGTCTCCAGGATCTGAGCTTGGAACACAAACAGGGGAGCTGAACCAAAGGGCCCAATTCACCCGGGGAAATTCTCAGCCAAAACAAGCCAAAACCCTGACTTGATATTTAAGTGGACTTTGGAACTTCCTGCTTTCACTATACAGTGGTACCTCAGGTTAAGTACTTAATTCGTTTCGGAGATCCGTTCTTAACCTGAAACTGTTCTTAACCTGAAGCACCACTTTAGCTAATGGGGCCTCCTGCTGCCGCTGCACCGCCGGAGCACGATTTCTGTTCTCATCCTGAAGCAAAGTTCTTAACCTGAAGCACTATTGCTGGGTTAGCGGTGTCTGTAACCTGAAGCGTATGTAACCTGAAGCATATGTAACCCGAGGTACCACTGTAATATTTTCAGTGCCTGTCTAAAAACATTATTCCTTAGACAAGCCCATGCAGATATTTAGAAAGCTGATGGTGCAAGTTTTTGGCCTGTTGTAACTTAATGTTTCAAACACCTTCTGTTAATGCTCATTTTTCTTGCTGGTCATTTTATTGTGTTACTATTAGTAGCAGCAGTAAACCGCTTTGAGTGGTTTGATCGCTTGATTTCATTTTGCAACCAAGGGGCACATAAATGTTATGAAATAAAACAAATCCAACCGCGGCTTCCGCTGCAGAACTTCCAGGTGGTTTAATAGCAATTTGCTGATTTAATAAGGGGGCTGGGTGGGTGGGTGGGTGGGTGGGGCAGCTGGCAAACCCCAGGGGCGTCTTGCAATAACCAGCCCCCCCGAGGTAATAAAGGGACCGCAAACCTCATCTGCAAAAACAGACCACACCTCGCTTAACTTTGCGCTGACAGCCCCATTTCAAGGCTCGCCCCCCGCACCTCAGCTGCAACCTCCTTTTTTTTACGATACGATAATCTTTATTGTCATTGTCCCATACAGAACAACGAAATTGAAAAATCTACATCAGATATTCAAAAAATAACAAGCCTTCTATCCCAGCCTGGTTAGCCCCTAAAAATTCTGATACCCCATAAGTGAATACAATATACTCCCATAGAGACTACCTTAAGGTAAAGGGACCCCTGACCATCAGGTCCAGTCATAGCCGACTCTGGGGCTGCGGCACTCATCTCGCTTTATTGGCCGAGGGAGCCGGCATACAGCTTCCAGGTCATGTGGCCAGCAGGACTAAGCCGCTTCTGGCGAACCAGAGCAGCGCACGGAAACGCCGTTTACTTTCCCTCTGGAGTGGTACCTATTTATCTACTGGAACTTAACGTGCTTCCTTACTGCTAGGTTGGCATGAGCAGGGACCGAGCAACGGGAGCTCACCCCGTCATGGGGATTCGAACCACTGACCTTCTGATTGGCAAGTCCTAGGCTCTGTGGTTTAACCCACAGCGCCACCCGTGTTCCTTCAGAGACTACCTTACCCTGCGTTTAAATCCAAAATCGCATTTGGGTAGAAACTGTTTCTCAGATGGCTAGTCCTGGTCTTTATAACCCTGTCCCTTCTTCTAGAAGGCAGAAGCTGAAAGAGATCATTTCCGGGGCCTGCGCTATCCTGCGCTATCTCTGCAGCTTTCCTATGGCACCTGGAAACATAGAATTGATCCAAGGTGGGAAGAGTGCGCCCAATTACAGTGGTAACTCAGGTTACATACGCTTCAGGTTACAGACTCCGCTAACCCAGAAACATTAGTTCCAGTTACAGATAGCTGTGTTGGTCTGCCATAGTCAAAACAAAAAATCTGAAGTATCTGTGTATCTGAAGAAGTGTGCATGCACACGAAAGCTCATACCTAGAACTAACTTAGTTGGTCTTTAAGGTGCTACTGGAAGGAATTTTTTGTCCAGAAACATTACCTCGGGTTAAGAACTTTGCTTCAGGATGAGAACAGAAATCGCGCGGCAGCAGCGGGAGGCCCCATTAGCTAAAGTGGTGCTTCAGGTTCAGAACAGTTTCAGGTTAAGAACGGACCTCCGGAACGAATTACGTACTTAACCCGAGGTACCACTGTATTCTCTCCGCAGTATTTGGGAGCTGCCCACAAATACCGTCGGGGGATCGAGGCCAGGATTGCACCCACTCTTCTCCAACCCCAGCACCCGCCTGTCCTCACCGTGAGCCCCGTAGGCGGCCGCCCCGACGGCCGCAGCCCCGCTCAGCGCTCCCAGCCGTCGGAAAAACGCCCCGGCGCCCGCGACCATTCCGATCCCCGACGTGAAAATGTATCAACTTCGTTCTCGACTCCCGGCGCGTTTTATCCAATCAGCGCCCTGGGCGGCTCGTTAGTATGCAGCCCCCGCCCCCGCAGAACGCTGCGCCTCAGCCAATCGGCGTTCCCCAGCCCTTCCTTCCGCATCAGCCAAAGTTCGGAAAGGGTTGGCCAATGGCGTGCGGCGTCCCGGATTAGAACTCGGGTGCGTCCAATGAGAAGCGCGGTTCCTCCTTCTCCCCGCCTCTCTTCTCCAGTTCCATTCTCCTGATAGGTTGCCTCCGGGAAGTCCATCTCAGCACCTCAACCAATCAGGGGGCGCCTGGTAGAGGAACGCGCTTGCAGCAGCTTCTGCCGCAGCTTAAAGAGGAAGGAAAATTAAAGTGTGCGCTGCTCTTAGGATGCATACGGTAAGCACGTGACAAATAGGAAAAGTTGGCTGCGCGTTAAAAATCCCACCAACCTTCATCCCATCTTTTTGGAAGGAAGGAAGAAATGGTTTGTGCTCCTTGTTTAGAATATTTACGGCGCCCCAAGTGTCTCCACAGCGCCGCCTAGTGGAGGAAAAGAGATTCCCATGTGGTTTCTCCTTTAAGCCATTGCCTCTTCCATCATAAAGAGGCATTGTCTGTTTCAGCGTTCCCCAACCTGGCGCCCTCCAAATGTTGCCGACTGCAGCTTCCACCAGTAGTCCAAAAAATCTGGAGGGCGCCAAGAGTTTTTATTATTATTATTTCAAACAAAAAGCAAAAAAATAATTCAAATAATTCTCAAAGCACTCGTTGGTCCTTTAATTACTTTTCATCATCAAGACTAGGATTTCTCTCCTCGCTCCCCCACCCCAATTTTTCATTTTTTTTTGCAAGCGTCGACCACCAGAGGGCGGCAAAGGCGCGACAATTCAGCGCATGGCGACAGCATCGGGTTTTTAATGCTGGGTTTTGGGGTGGATGCTGGCTCCGCCATCCGCATTGCTGGCTTAGCAATGCCACAAATTAAATTTTAAAAAAAAAAAAACTTGCCCGGTTAATTGCACGAGCGTCGATCGAGGAATCAATCGCTTTACCCACGCACAAAAAAATGAACACGAGTGTAACAGGTTTGGGTTTTTTTTTAAAAAAAATGGAAGACGTTTTCCGTGAATGATAGAGGGGGAAACCCCTGTTTATAAAGCGACCTGCAGTTTTAGCAAATATTCAGGGTTTAAAAGCGTTTACATCCCCAATTTAGGGACGTTTTTAATGACTGATGTTTTAATGTACTTTTAATCTTTTGTTGGAAGCTGCCCAGAGTGGCTGGGGAAACCCAGCTAGATGGGTGGGATATAAATATTATTATTATTAATTATGGATTGGCCAGACCTCACAATAAGTCCGCAATCCCATTTCCACATGTGATCAGATCTAGATGTTTGCTTTGAGCCAGGATCCCACATCTTCTAAAATTCTCTTTTTCTCCCATTGCAGTCTTCCTCTAGATATTTGGCCTACAACTCCCATCAGTTCCCATTGCGCTGATGGGAGTTGTAGTCAAAAACACCTGGAAGGTGCCAGCTCTAAACCGCTTTTCCCAGGTCCCCAGGCGCTGCCGGACTACAACTCCCATCGTCCGCGACAGTTGGCTGAGCTGCCTCAGGATGATGGGAGTTGTAGTCCGAAAGGGCGCCAGGTTAACAACGAAGGCTGTCTTTGTGGTTCTCCCAGGCCCGGGAGGTGTTCTGAAGGCAGATCTTCAAGAAACGTGAAATTAAAAAAAAAGACATCAGAGCATGCGCAGAGTGGGATTTGAGAAAGAGTGGGGGGCACCCCTCCTTCCTGCCGCTATCTGATCACGCCACCTTCGGTCCCGTGATATCCCGTGTTGCTCATCTGAGGAAGGTGGCAAGGACGTGTTCAGTGTAAATTGCATTCACCACCAACACCTCACCCTCCTCCGCTCTCTGCCCTAAATAGCTCGTTCTGGGGTTGTTGTTTTTTAACACACACACACACACACATATATAAACATAGGGACGCGGGTGGTACTGTGGGTTAAACCACAGAGCCTAGGACTTGCCGATCAGAAGGTCGGCGGTTCGAATCCCTGTGACGGGGTGAGCTCCCGTTGCTCGGTCCCTGCTGCTGCCCACCTAGCAGTTTGAAAGCACGTCAAAGTGAAAGTAGATAAATAGGTACCGCTCTGGCGGGAAGGTAAACGGCGTTTCTGTGTGCTGCTCTGGTTCGCCAGAAGCGGCTTAGTCCTGCTGGCCACATGACCCAGAAGCTGTACGCTGGCTCCCTCGGCCAATAAAGCAAGATGAGCGCCGCAACCCCAGAGTCGTCCGCGACTGGACTTAACGGTCAGGGGTCCCTTTACCTTTAAAAGAGGTATCTAAAGCCATTTGAAAGGGACACAAGTGGCGCTGTGGGTTAAACCACAGAGCCTCTTGGGCTTGCCAATCAGAAGGTCGGCGGTTCAAATCCCCGCGATGGGGTGAGCTCCCGTTGCTCAGTCCCTGCTCCTGCCAACCTAGCAGTTCGAAAGGACATCAGAGTGCAAGTAGATAAATAGGTACCGCTTCGCCAGGAAGGTAAACGGCGTTTCCGTGTGCTGCACTGGTTCGCCAGAAGCGGCTTAGTCAGGAAGGCCAACCTGGAACCATTTAGATTCCTAAACTGAGCAAATGTTTTCTCCGCAAGGTCAAACTGGAAAAGCCTCCCCATTGTCTCTTTCCTCACAAGTCCTGTCTTAAGGATATGTCTGTTTGAATAGGGTGTGAGCCTGTGACCTGGCCCAGGACCTAAGTACTTATCATCAGGAAATCCAATCAAGTAACCTGCTAGACAGGAGATAAACAACAACAGGAGAAAAACAATATTAAAATTTCTGTGATGTAGGTGAGATGTATCTGAGGTTACACCCCTTCTGTAATGTATGTATGATGTTCGTGGGGGTGGTCTTGATCTACAGGATGGGAATTTCAAAAGTCTTTATAAAGCTTTGCACACCATTTTTCTGGGTCCTCCTCCTTTCCTGTGTTTGAGGGGAGCACCCTGTTGCAACAGATCAATAAAGATCAAAGATATGGAGAAGCTGCTTTGCTTCTCAATATTCTCTGGTTGGCCTCTGTTATTTTCTCCTACCAATAGGGAACCTATGTAAGGACTCTATATGGGCTCTTGGATACCCCATAAGGGAAAATGACACATTTTTATTTACAACATGGCCAGTAAAGCGAGATGAGCGCCGCAACCCCAGAGTCGGCCACAACTGGACCGAATGGTCAGGGGTCCCTTTACCTTTACCTTTACCAGCTTGAGCAGCAAGCTCTGGAAACGAAGGGCTAAAAACCGGCGCTGCTCTCCAAAATTATCTGGTCCCTTTTAACTTTGTATTTCAGGCAATTGACTAAAATCCCTTATTTTGGCTGCTGATCCCTTTTTTTCAAATCTGTAAGTTGACAGCTATGGGTGGGGCACATCTTTAAAGTTGTTAAATGTTACAAATATTATGCCTGAATGTATCCTTTCAACTTGACAACTCAGGGAAGTTACCTAGCTTTAAAAATAAAATAAAATCAACTCCTTTGCCAGTTTCCTCCATTCCAAAGCTATTTTCCACTTGATAAAGGACTCCAGGAAGTTCCCAGAAGTGACAATTGCTGAGTTGATTGTTGGCCAAGGAAAGCCTAATTCCATCACCAGACCTGCCAAGGGGCCAGACATGCAAAGGAAGTTCTCTTGTCCTTTGGGTGGTGGGACTTCAGAGGGGTTTGCCTATGCTCATCTTATACCTGGGTCTTGCCCTGACATGTCTGCTTATGGCAATCTTGGACCAAGGACTTGTCTGGACATGTTTGCCAAGGTTAAACTAGCGTAACCCATATCTAGGTAAAGGTAAAAGGACCCCTGACCGTTAGGTCCAGTCGTGGCCGACTCTGGGGTTGTGGTGCTCATCTCGCTTTATTGGCTGAGGGAGCTGGCGTACAGCTTCCGGGTCATGTAGCCAGCAGGACTAAGCCGCTTCTGGAGAACCAGAGCAGCGCACGGAAACGCCGTTTACCTTCCCACCAGAGCGGTACCTATTTATCTACTTGCACTTTGATGTGCTTTCGAACTGCTAGGTTGGCAGGAGCAGGGACCGAGCAACAGGAGCTCACCCCGTGGCGGGGATTCGAACCGCTGACCTTCCAATCAGCAAGCCCTAGGCTCTGTGGGTTAACCCACAGCACCACCCACATCCCAACCCCTGTCTACCCCTCCTCTTTTGTGACATGTCAGTGATGTATCAATGATGCTGTACGAACTGTATTCTGGGATATGGTGGGAAAGTTTTAAAAGTCCTTGTCACCCCATCCTCAGGGTTCAGAATTCCTCTTTGAATGTGTTGCGCAATAAACTTTGGTCTATCACCTTGCCAACAAAGGTCCATATAGTTAAAGCCATGGTTTTCCCAGTAGTGATGTAAGGAAGTGAGAGCTGGACCATCAAGAAGGCTGATCGCCAAAGAATGGATGCTTTTGAATTCTGGTGCTGGAGGAGACTCTTGAGAGTCCCATGGACTGCAAGAAGATCAAACCTCTCCATCCTTAAGGAAATCAGCCCTGAGTGCTCACTGGAAGGACAGATCCTGAAGATGAGGCTCCAAGACTTTGGCCACCTCATGAGAAGAGTAGACTCCCTGGAAAAGACCCTGATGTTGGGAAAGATGGAGGGCACAAGGAGAAGGGGACGACGGAGGGCGAGATGGTGGGACAGTGTTCTGGAAGCTACGGACATGAGTTTGTCCAAACTGCGGGAGGCAGTGGATGACAGGAGGGCCTGGCGTGCTCTGGTCCAGGGGGCCACGAAGAGGCGGACACGACTAAACAACAACAACAACACGACTAAACGACTAAACAACAACAACAACACCTTTATTTGCTCCGGTTGGTAGCTGGAGCTGGGTGACTGAGCAGCCTCGCACCTAGATTTTTCTGTAACATGCATGATAAAAAGAGAACGTAAGTAGCAGAATGGACTCCCTGGGAAGGCGATGGGCGGTTTCTAAGCAGAGGCTGGACAGCCGTCTGTCACGGATTTTATTCCTGCCTCACAGCGGGATGACCTTTTGGGTTCCCTTTGAACTCGGCACTTCTACGATCCCACGGCCCAGCCCTCCCACGGCCCAGCCCTCCTTCTGGATCTCAGTTGGGCCGTGCCATGTGCCCAACTGTCCTTCGCCACCTCTCATTTGCTCTTTCCGGCCGAGAAATTCCCCACCCCACCCCAGGGGCCACGGGCTCTATTGACTGGAGACGGGTCTGGTTCATCATCTATTTTTCTCCCGCATCGATTTCAACGTGGAGATCAACACCTCCTCTCTTTTCCACGCAGTCAGCTTTCGTTCACCCACAAGGAGGCATGAATATGCAACGCGGGGGCCAAATCGATGGTGACCCTTTGCACGCCTCCTGTCTCGTTGGCGCAAGACGGGGGGGGGGGGAGAGAGGTGGGGGGGGTCGCTCCCCCACCCTCTGCCGCAGGGGCATCTGATGGGAGTGTTGCAGGAATTTATGTATAGGTTGGGGGGTTGCCCCTCCAGCAGATATCATGCACATGCAGCCCACTACTAAAATCAGCACAATCAGTTTTGTGACTTTTGTGATTTGTCCCCACAAAACACTTCGTCACAGTTTCTTCCTATCTATTCAAAGGGCCTTTGCTGCACGATACCAAATGTAAGAATTCACTGATAGATGTACCTATGTACTGGCTCATTGGGAAGACTTCAGAAATTCATTGACATGTGAGCTGAGCTCCTCAGCAGCCCCTCTGCCTGAGTGATAATCCCTGGCATCCTGATACCTGAGTGCCAGACAGGTAGCCATTCCAGAAAGAACAAACCCAGATGAAGACAAAAGGGTGGGATTAACTTGGCAGGGAAACAGGGAAATGTAAAGATCTCTTTTGTCCCACTTGATGGGTGTTTGGTGGAGGGCAAGGGGAACCATGGGGCAGGGTCCAGGATGCTCAGATTCCTGCCACCAGACCTCCCCTTTCATGATGTGACCCTGATGTCGTTTGGGGGGATGTAACATGGGGATTAGCAGCTAATAAAAGTTTGGAGGCTCTTTTGTTCGGGGCTTCCACCTGGTGGCAGGTGGGAGTCCTGTTGCAACAGTCTTCAATCAAGACCAAGCCGACTGGCTGCTGTTTTGCTCTGGGATTCCTGGCTGGCGTCCTTGTTTCTTGTCCAAGGGAGCCCTCCGATTTCTCCGTTAACAGGAGACAGAGTCAGGCCTTCTCTCAGTTCACAGTTGGGAGAGGGCGATCGATGGCTTCTAGACACAACGGCTTTGCTGCTCTGCCTCCAGGGTCGTGGCTGTAAAGGCTTTAGAATCCCAGTTGCCGGACAGTGCAGGAGCGGGGAGTGTTGCTCTGTGTTCGAATCCTGCTTGCTGGTTTCCCATGGCCTCGTTGCTGCCCCATCAAAGACACTTGGTGTGCTCCATAACACTAGCAGCTAATGGGAAAGAGCTGGGGAGAGTTGTTGTTGTTTAGTCATTTAGTCGTGTTCGCCAACAGTGTGATGCGGCAGCTAAAAAAGCCAATGCAATTCTTGGCTGCATCCATAGGAGTATAGCATCTAGATCAAGGGAAGTAATAGTGCCACTGTATTCTGCTCTGGTCAGACCTCACCTGGAGTACTGTGTCCAGTTCTGGGCACCACAGTTCAAGAAGGACACTGACAAACTGGAACGTGTCCAGAGGAGGGCAACCAAAATGGTCAAAGGCCTGGAAGCGATGCCTTATGAGGAACGGCTAAGGGAGCTGGGCATGTTTAGCCTGGAGAAGAGGAGGTTAAGGGGTGATATGATAGCCATGTTCAAATATATAAAAGGATGTCACATAGAGGAGGGAGAAAGGTTGTTTTCTGCTGCTCCAGAGAAGCGGACACGGAGCAATGGATCCAAACTACAAGAAAGAAGATTCCACCTAAACATTAGGAAGAACTTCCCGACAGTAAGAGCTGTTCGACAGTGGGATTTGCTGCCAAGAAGTGTGGTAGAGTTTCCTTCTTTGGAGGTCTTTAAGCAGAGGCTTGACAACCATATGTCAGGAGTGCTCTGATGGTGTTTCCTGCTTGGCAGGGGGTTGGACTCGATGGCCCTTGTGGTCTTTTAAGGCGTGATATGATAGCCATATCATATTGTGGTCTCTTCCAATTCTATGATTCTATGATTCTATGACCCCCTGGACCAGAGCAGGCCAGGCACTCCTGTCTTCCACTGCCTCCCGCAGTTTGGTCAAACTCATGCTGGTAGCTTTGAGAACACTGTCCCACCATCTTGTCCTCTGCCCTCCCCTTCTCCTTGTGCCCTCCATCTTTCCCAACATCAGGGTCTTTTCCAGGGAGTCTTCTCTTCTCATGAGGTGGCCAAAGTCTTGGAGCCTCAGCTTCAGGATCTGTCCTTCCAGGGAGCACTCAGGGCTGATTTCCTTCAGAATGGAGAGGTTTGATCTTCTTGCAGTCCATGGGACTCTCAAGAGTCTCCTCCAGCACCAGAATTCAAAAGCATCCATTCTTTGGCGATCAGCCTCCTTGATGGTCCAGCTCTCACTTCCATACATCACTACTGGGAAAACCATGGCTTTAACTATACGGACCTTTGTTGGCAAGGAGATGTCTCTGCTTCTTAAGATGCTGTCTAGGTTTGCCATCGCTTTTCTCCCAAGGAGCAGGCGTCTTTTAATTTCATGACTGCTGTCACCATCTGCAGTGATCATGGAGCCCAAGAAAGTAAAATCTCTCACTGCCTCCATTTCTTACTGGGGAGAGAGGAATGGTCAAAATTAAATGCGTCTCACATTTCCAAACATAGTCATAGTAAGTTGGCGAGCCTAACATGGCAGAATCACCACAGCAACCTTCTGCATTTGGCAACCTAGTGCGTCCACCCTTGTTTGAGAATCCATGCTTATTTGAGACTGTTTATTGTGTGCAACGTTCCCTCCAACATTTCTCCAATGAAATCCTCTTTTCAAGCCGTCTCAGTTGGCCGTCGCTGCCTCTTGTGGCAAGGAGTTCCACGGTTGTGCTGCCTGAAAAAGGACTTTCTTTCGTCCGCCCCAAATCTGCTAACATTCAGCTTCATTGAAAGTTCCAGTGTCGTCAGAGAGGGAGAGAAACTTTCTGCCACCAACTTTCCCCATGTCGTGCACGATTTTTAAATTTTTTGATCGTTTTGACTTCTGCTCACCTTTCCTCTAAAGCAAAAAAAATCTCAAACACTGCAACCTTTCTTCATTTTTATTCCACCTCCGTGATCGTTTCGCTTGCACTCGCTGGATCCCCAAGTACATAGGATCACAGCCTCAGTCCCCTAAATAAATCTTGTTTTCGGTTCCTCATGCCCGTGCGATCATGAATTTCCATTTTTGGTTTCCTGGTTCCGAAGGCTGGATCTTGGCAAGGAATCCATCTGCTTCTCCAACCCGTGGAATATTTTCTATGCATCACCCAGAGCTTTTGTGCGTGGTGCTATCCATCTCGCCCACGCTGCATCACAGGTTTTGTAGTCTGTCACTTTCTCCAAATGCTTGTGGCAAGGAGTCTCCCTGCTTCTCTGACCCATGGAGCATTTTCTGTTGCAACAGGGCTCACCCAGAGTTTCTGCGTGCGTTGGGATCAATTGTGCCACGCTGCATCACAGGTTTTGTAGTCTCTAAGGCTCTGTGAACATTTCACGTGTTTTGATTGCGATGATCGGAACGGAGACTTTTTTGTGACCACATTTGCAGTAGTGTGATAATGAAAATATCATCAGAATACTCATTATGTATGTCTTGCATGAATAAAAATATAAAGGATGAGCCATATACGGGATGAGCCCCATCTTCTCAGGGTCTGCAACAGTGTCTGAAACCGGCCATCTCCCCATCTCACGGACTCAAGGACTCGGGACGCAGGGCGCCTCTGTGTATTTTTCCCAGGATTTGGTTCCCATTTCCTGGCCGGTATCCAGCCTGTCACTGCCTCAGAGGAGTGATCTAGCACTTCAAACGCCACTCCTGATCTCAGATGGAGCAGACAGATAGAGCCGGGTGTCACTCACGTATTGACGGCACTTCTGATGACAGCTTTTCCCACCCTCAACACTGCGTGAAAACCTCTGGGGGATTTCTGAGTTCTTTCGTCTGTGAGCAGGGCAGAGAATCTCAACCAGGCATCCCTGAGCTGGTGGCCTCCAAATCCTTCGGATCTCAAACTCCTATCAGCCCTAGCAGGGCAAGGCCGAAAAGCCTATAGGTTTATAATAATAATATATATTTTTTATACCCCGGCATCTGGCTGGGTTTCCCCATAGCATGGAGCCCATCCATTCAATAGGCACTCAGTCAGGTGGGAGGGGGAAAACTTCTGATTGTTACGGAAATTGGGGGGGGGCACACATCTTTAAAGTTACATATTACAAATATTATGCCTGAATATATCCTTGACAGCTCAGGGAAGTCACATATCTTTACAAATAATATAGAATCATCTCCTTTCCCAGTTCCCCCCATTCCAAAGCTATTTTCCCCTTGCAAAAGGACCCCAGGAAGTTCTCAGAGGTGAAAATTGCTGGGCTCTGGCAGAATCCGAGACCTGGGAGAAGAGTTGGTGGAAGAAGATTGGAAAAAATTTAAAGACTATTTGCAGAAATATTATAAAATTAATGAAAGTTAAAATGATGTTGGACTGAAACGAAATGGTTTTAGCAATAAGGTTAGAATGAATTCGCAAAAATAGATTGATAACAGATGAAAGTATAAAGTCACAATGTGTTAAGATATTGGATTAAGATTAAAACAAAGAGGGAAAGGATTTGCTCAACTAAATATGTGAACTGGAATACAGAAAAGGGAGGTGAGAGGGGGTCAGGAAATTAAGTAAATGAAGTATAAGTTATGAAAAGATGGACTTGTTTTTAACCTTTTGGTTTTTTTTCTATTTTGTACTCTGTAACCTTTTTTTGTACTTCTGTAATTCTGTATTTTTTATCTTTATCTTTTTTCTTTAGACATTTACTTTGTAATTCCATTTATTGTTCTAAAACTTTAATAAATATATTTTTTAAAAAAGAAAAGAAAATTGCTGGGCTCATTGTTAGCCAAGGGAAGCCAAATCTCATCACCTGACTCGCCTCAGGCTCCAGACATGCCAAGGAACTTCTATTGTACTTTTGGGTGGTGGGTACTTAAGACATATTTGTCTATGCTAATCTTATACCTGAGTCTTGCCCTCCCATGTCTGCTTATGCTAATCTTGTACCAAGGACTTGTCTAGACATGTTTCCCAAGGTTAACCCCTCCCTTTCGAACTGTATTCTGGGATGTGATGGGAAAGTTTTAAAAGTCTTTGTCACCCCATCCTCGAGGTTCAAAAATTGTGCAATAAACTTTCCAGTTCTGGGCACCACAGTTCAAGAAGAACACTGACAAACTGGAACGTGTCCAGAGGAGGGCAACCAAAATGGTCAAAGGCCTGGAAACGATGCCTTATGAGGAACGGCTAAGGGAGCTGGGCATGTTTAGCCTGGAGAAGAGGAGGTTAAGGGGTGATATGATAGCCATGTTCAAATATATAAAAGGATGTCACATAGAGGAGGGAGAAAGGTTGTTTTCTGCTGCTCCAGAGAAGCGGACACGGAGCAATGGTTCCAAACTACAAGAAAGAAGATTCCACCTAAACATTAGGAAGAACTTCCTGACAGTAAGAGCTGTTTGACAGTGGAATTTGCTGCCAAGGAGTGTGGTGGAGTCTCCTTCTTTGGAGGTCTTTAAGCAGAGGCTTGACGACCATATGTCAGGAGTGCTCTGATGGTGTTTCCTGCTTGGCAGGGGGTTGGACTCGATGGCCCTTGTGGTCTCTTCCAACTCTAGGATTCTAGGATTCTAAACTTTGGTCTACAGCTATTTGCTCTGGTTGGCTGGACTCCTTCCTTTATTACGCAGGGACCCGCGGGCTCTGCCCGACCAGCTGGGTGGCTGAGCAGCCTCGCACCTAGATTTTTTCCTTAACATTATGAACTACAACTCCCATCCTGGCGAAGGATCAACCTGATCTCTGTGATCAAGTTGGGGTAGGAGGGTTCAGACCAGTGCCGGATTTACATATAAGCCAAACAAGCTATAGCTTAGGGCCCCATTCTCTTGGGGGCCCCCCAAAAAAAAATTAAAGGAAAAAAAACCTGGATGTACATTTCCAAAATATAAGATTAAAAAAAAAAACCAAATAGAATAAAACCAACATAGAGCAGCGGTGTTTTGTGTTGTGTAGGCTCCTAGGATGTAAGTCATGGGCCCCGCCTGCTTGCCTGCTCCCTAAAATATCATGGGGTTGCTCCTAGAGGAGAGCGCAAAATATGGTCTTGAAGCTCAACATCAGAAAAACGAAGATCGTGGCCACTGGTCCCATCACCTCCTGGCAAACAGAAGGGGAAGAAATGGAGGCAGTGAGAGATTTTACTTCCTTGGGCTCCATGATCACTGCAGATGGTGACAGCAGCCACAAAATTAAAAGACGCCTGCTTCTTGGGAGAAAAGTAATGACAAACCTAGACAGCATCTTAAAAAGCAGAGACATCACCTTGCCAACAAAGGTCCATATAGTTAAAGCCATGGTTTTCCCAGTAGTGATGTATGGAAGTGAGAGCTGGACCATAAAGAAGGCTGATCGCCGAAGAATGGATGCTTTTGAATTCTGGTGCTGGAGGAGACTCTTGAGAGTCCCATGGACTGCAAGAAGATCAAACCTCTCCATTCTGAAGGAAATCAGCCCTGAGTGCTCACTGGAAGGACAGATCCTGAAGCTGAGGCTCCACTACTTTGGCCACCTCAGGAGAAGAGAAGAGTCCCTGGAAAAGACCCTGATGTTGGGAAAGATGGAGGGCAGAAGGAGAAGGGGACGACGGAGGACGAGATGGTGGGAAAGTGTTCTCGAAGCGACCAGCATGAGTTTGACCAAACTGCGGGAGGCGGTGGAAGACAGGAGGGCCTGGCCTGCTCTGGTCCAGGGGGTCACGAAGAGGCGGACATGACTAAACGACTCAACGACTCAACAACAACAACAACATTCTGCATGGACTGGTTGCAGGGCAACATGGGCAAATGCTTTGAGATACCTATTAGGTCCATAAATGACCATAGAGCATATATTCACCACAAAAAACAGTGACATCTTGTTGTTGACAAAGGACAGCTGGACATATAAAGGGCCCCAGTGCCTTCAGTAGCTCAGGGCCTCATCAGACCTAAATCTGGCCCTAGTTCAGGCGGTTCCAGGAGCTCGAACCTGGTTCAGGAGCAGCTGAGCAGTAGCCCATGCAGCTGCTTTAACAAGACACTGTGTTGGACACTGAGCAGCTCAGAAGAGCCCTGCTGGAAGAGGCCAACAGTCCATCTTGCCCAACATCCTCTTCCCACAGCGGCCCAGCAGGTGCCCATTATGGAGAACCAGTGGGCAGGATTCAAACACAAGAGCCAGCTCTCCCCTCCTGCGGATTCCAGCTGTCGCGGCCGACCCCAATCAATAGCCCTCTCCCCCATGAATGTGTCAGACTCCTTTATCTTTCTTTTTCACAAGCAAATTTTATTTTCACATTTTGCAAATATTTTAAAAGAGGGGGCGGGGAAAGTCTTTACAAAATTCAGTTGACATTTCGCTCCACCTCCCTCCTTTCCCTGGTTACTTAATTTGTATCTTCTTATTACTGCATCTCTGATTCAAAACTATTTACTAATTTCCCCTTATCTTCCCATTTAATTATTTCTTACTGCATGTGTTCATATCAATCCTGCTGGTGTTTCAGATTATTTACAATATATACCGGTATTCAGATAATCAATACATTTCCCCCATTTTAAAAGAGTCTCTCTTCTTGGTTTCCTATTCTTCCGGTAAGTCTCGCCATTTCTGCCTACTCCGTCAATTTTAATTGCCAGTCCCCCTTTGTTGGAACGGTTTCTTCTTTCCATCTTTGGGCACAAATCATTTGGGCAGCTGTACACCTGACTCCATTTTCCAGATGTCCAAGTTGGTGGTTTCCTGTGGGAGGGAGTTCCGCAGTTTCGCACCCGCCCAGCTTATTTTATTGTGGGGTCTGAAGTCTCGGAGACCTCCTCCGAGCCCAGGCGAGACCTTTGCAGGGCATCGGGGCTGCGGAACTCCCTGCCACTGGGAATTCTCCCGAGCCCAAGCACTGCTTATTCGGCTCGGCTCTGAGCACCCAAGGCTAAGCAGGCACGTTTGCCAGCAATACGTTCCCCTTGGCATTTGACTCCTCTGCTTCACTGGGTGGTGGGCCGCAAAGCCCACCCAGTCCAGCCTAGCGTCCCGTGCTGCAAACGTGAAACCAAATCTGCCAGGGCCAGGATGCTGCTGCCTTTCCGCTCGTCTCGTGCCGGGTTTTTGGTCAATTGAATCCTGTCGATAGCAATTCTCACAGGCCCAGAGATTGCCCTTAGCCAATCCATCAGCATGCTTCGAATCACATTTTTTTCTTTCTTCGTGGAATGGTGGGGGGCGGAGTTTGGGGCAGGATAGAACCCAGGAGTCCTGGCTCCCCACTCTCCCACCTGCCCCCCCCCGGAGCAGACGCTCCCTTTTGTTGTGACATTGACACCCCTCCATTATCTCCTTTCCTTTTTGCTATCGCCCTCGTTCTTTCGTTTCATATTGCTGTCTGTGGGCATTTTCAGCTTTAACTTCATCCATCCGATATCCATCTATTTATCTCCTCTTTTGGTCACCTGCCAGGCAGATGGACACAGGTCCTTCTCCCTCTTCCCGCTGTCATTTCTTCCATAATCTGGGTTCACACCGATTCAGACTTGGAGGGCACCACCTTTGGGATCTGATCGAGCCCCTTTCCCCCTGCCCTTCCTTCCATTCTGCAACTCTTCCTCTTCTCCCATAATCCTATCCATCCATGCACCTGGGAGTTCATGTCTCTTCAATTTTCCTGCCTTGAGAGACCCTTGCAGGGCCTGTGGAACTCCATGCCACTGGGGATTCGCCAGAGCCCAAGCACTGCTTTTTTGGGTTGCATTCTCAAGGCTGAACAGACACCTTAGCTTTGATTTCTCTCTGCTGTGTTGCCTTCCTTCTCTCTCTCATTCCCTGCTTCTTTCTTCCATCTCCACCTTTCTGTCTTCCATTCCCAGCTGGGCTCCATCTCCTTTTCCTGTCTTCCGTTTCTCAAGAGCTCCTTCTGTTTACTCTCTGCCCCTTTCCCTGCCTTTAAACCAGCTCCTTCCTTCCTTCCTTCCTTCCTTCCTTCCTTCCTTCCTTCCTTCCTTCCTTCCTTCCTTCTTTCTAGTTCTCTCCCTCTCACCCTTTCAACGGGGGCCTTTCCTACCCCATTCTTCCACCCTGGCCTTCTTTCATTCTCTCTCTTCTCCCCAATACTCCCTTCCTCGCTTTTCCCCCTCCCCCCTCGCGCTCCTCCCTCTCCCCCCCCCCTCCGGGCCGGGGTCCGCCTGCATCAGTTGGGAGGGAGGGGCTCCATCTCTCCATCTCTCCTTCCCTCCCTCCCTCTCTCCCTCTCTCTCGGCTCCCGCCTCCCTGACGCGGCCGCTGATGCGGGCTCGGTGGGCGAGGCGAGCGGGCCAGGCAGCGGGGCCGGCGGGCGGGCGGGCGCCGAGAGCGGCCAAGCGGCGGCGGCGGCGGGCGAGCACCGGCCACCTCCCCTCCTAAGCCGGGGCGCCGCCGGGCACAGCGGCGTCGGGGGGGCGCCCTCTGGAACCTCCCACCGGCCACCCATCCCGCCCGGCTCCGGCCTCTCCATCCTCGGTGGCAACAGCAGCAGCGGACGACCCCACAAGCCAACCCACCCCTCCACCCGTGCGCCCCGACAGCACCCTACTTTCACCCCACCACCCGCGCTTCCTCCCCCCCCATGGCCTTCGGCTGAGAGGCAGCCGCTCTCCCCCTCCCTCCCTTCTCCCCCCAGCCCCCCCTCCCAGGATGCGGGCAGCGCTGGGCAACGGACGAGACCCCCCGACGGCGGCCCCGGCACCCCGAGAAGCGCGCAGGCGGCGGCGCCGGCGGCCCCAACCCTGCTCCTCCTGCTGCTGAAGCCGGTAAGGAGCCGCGACCCCGCTGGGGTTTTTTTTTGGGGGGGGGGAGAGAGACAGACCACCCACGACGGGCTGGGGTGGGGGGCGCAGAGCCACGCGGGCCCCGCCAGCACCTCCATCTTCATCCCGCATCTCCATCTTCCCCGCGCGCCTCCATCCCTCCGTTCGCCCGCTCCATCTCTCCATCACCCCCCCCAAAAGAAGAAGACTCCATTCGTCACCCCTCCACTTCTATAATCCCTTCTTCCTCACTGGCACCTGCTTCTCTCCCCCCCCCCATCTCTATCTCCCCCCCCCCACAACAGCAACCCAATTTGAATGGACGCACTCAGTCAGGGACATAGGCCCCGGCACACGCGCGCTCCCCCTGCCTCTCCTCTCCCCCCTCCAAGCTCCTTGCCACCCCAGAGCGGGCCCCCCCACGGGAAATGCCCCCCCTCTCCCATTCCTCACCCCCACCCCCGTTTTCCAGAGGAATTAGAGCAAAATGTTGGCGTCGCCCCCCAGCGCAGCCGGCTTAGAAAACAAATAGATGCGATTCCCCTGCATCCTTTTTGTTAGCGCTGCCTCTCATCCTTCTGCAAAGGAGGAGCCGGGCCGGTAAAGCGTTTATTCCTTTATTCCTTCTTCCTTCCTTTCTTCCTTCCTCCTGCTCTGCCTGTCGCCCTGGCTGCTGCTCCCGTCTTCCTTTGCTTACTTATCCATCCATCCATCTTGTTCCGCCTGACACCTGGTCTGTCATTTCTCTCTCTGCCTGTCCCCCCCCCCACCAACAATTCCCCCATTCCCTGCTCTCTTTCTCTCACACATTCACCCCTTTTCTCCCCCCTCTCTCTCTCCTTCATTGCTCCATCCCCCCATCTAACCCTGCTCTGCAACAGGGGAGCTGGGGCCAGCGTTTGGCGGGGGGGGGGGTCTCTCCCACCCACCTGCCTGCAGCTCAGTCAAGGCCCAACACGGTGGGGGGGGGGAGAGACCTTTCAGGGCTGCATGCGGCAGCCTGGCAGACCCCTGGACCGACCCCACAAGCGGTCCTTGCAGGGGGCTGAGACCCCCTGCCAGTGTGGGTCAGGGGTGTTTTTCCTTTGGAGGGGGGGGGAGCTTTTGGAGAAGATCTCCCCAGAGGTATGGCGGGGTGGTTGCTGTGAGAGCCAGGAGGATGTGGAGAGAAGGAAGGCAGTGAGGAGAGAGAGAGAGGGAGGGAGCGAGGAAAACGGTTGTGTGGAGGAATAATCCCCGGGCCTGGGATGTATGGAAGCTCAGGTTGAGGAGAAGAAACCATCTGCCCTTTGGGAAATGATTGAGGACCATCCATCAGAGCGGGGGGGGGGGAGAGGGCTTTCGGAGGGCACAGAATTTGGGGGGCAGGCCCAGGATTTGGGGCGCAGGATGGAGGGGAGAGAGGGGTGGTTTCGGAGGCCGCTGAGCCTCAGCTAAGCCACCTCTCCTGGGACTAGCTAGAGCGAAGACTTGTAGGGTTGTAGCATCTTTGTCCATTATCAGCTACTGCTGCTGTAGATCTGTTTCTTTCTACCTGTGATGCAGAGCAAAAGTGTTGTGGTGTGTTGTGTGTTTTGTGTGTGTGTGCATCTGGGGGAATCCGGTAGCGCTAAGGCGCCGGCTTTTCAAGCCAGCGCTCCTTGTCCCAATCCCTGATGGCGAGGGTGCAGGGTCGACGTCGCTGCTGCCTGCCCGAGTAGGCAACACTGGAGCAGGTATGACTCTGATATGACAAAAGGAGGCCAGTGTTTGGCCTGGGGGGGGGCAGGGGGCGGGGCAGGGAGTCCCCTGGGAAAACTCTTTGAAAAAAGAAAAGAGGAAGGGGAAAATGGGTTTGTGTCAGAGAGAGGATTCTGGCCCAATTTCTCTCGAACTCACCTCCACTCCATCTACTCGCTTCCCCGCCCCCCCCCAGCAAGGCCTATACCTCAGTGAAGCCTTCCTAAATTTAGTGATCCCTCCGGACAAAGCTGGACTCCCATTCCCCCCCCCCTTTTCGCTATCGAGGGTTCAGGGAACAAATTCCTGCTTGTGGATGGATAACAGCCATATATCAAAAGGGATTCCTCTTTGCTGCTGGTTTGGGGAGTTCCTCGGATCCCACTGTTTTTATTTCCCCAGTCTTCAAGTCCTTATTACGCACATGGCAGAAAATTTCTGAGTCTTCTGATTAGTCAAGCACCTCCAGCTGTTTTGGGACTACAACTCCCATCATCCCTAGCTAACAGGACCAGTGGTCAGGGATGATGGGAATTGTAGTCCCAAAACAGCTGGAGGGAGGGCTGAGTTTGGGGATGCCCGGATTAGATAGTGTTTCTAGGACGCCTCCGGATATTTCTCTCCCAGGTGCGGTCCTGGGATAGCAATGGGTTTTGGGGACTACAATTCCCATCGTCCACGACCCTTGGCCACACTGGATCATGGGAGTCGGAGTCCAACGCATCCAGTGAGTGGCCACGCAGGCGCCATGTCCCCATCCTAGATTCTCCTTCGGAGCTGGTGTGTGTGTATGTGTGACTGTGTAGAATTGACATGTTGGTTGGTGACATTAAAGTTCAGTGCGTGGGGTCAGGCTAGATGACCCCTCGGACCCCTTCCAGCTCCGCCGTTCTTAAGTTTGTTATTTGTTTGATTGTTTGGCTTCAGATCCCGAGCGGGACAAGAGGAAGTTTCACTCGCAAAACTGAACGGGGAGTTGATTTGCCAATTGGGGGCGTCGTTTGTGTGCTAACCCAGCCCCCAAATCTGGGGGTGGAAGGAAGCAGTACAACAGAGCGGGCGCTTTGGAGCAGGGGAAATAACAGGGATTCGGTTAATTTGTGGGGGACAAACGTATTTGTTCAATACTGGCCGTGACCGCTAAATAGAACCTCCTTCTGCAGGGGCAGTCTACCTTAGAATATTGTGTCGGTGGGGATAAATAGCAGGGCAGTTGGAGCTGTTGACACAAGTGGACCAGGTGGGCCTGATCCTGCAGGGCATGACTAACGCTCTGACTTATTTGCTGCATTTATATCAAGCCTTTTCCCCTCTGAGGAGCTCAAAGGTGGCCTGTGCGTGGTTCTCCCACGCATTTAATCGCCAGGTAAGTTGGGTTGAGAGACAGCGGCTCGCTTTGTGGCTGAGCTTTGAACCCGGGTCTCTCCCAGGCCCGGCACTCTAACCACTAGGCCGCACTGTCAGAAGGACTGTTTCCGAGCATCCTGACCCGCCATTTCCCATCGCGCCTCCTTTCGTTAACAACGAACCTGAGCAAAGGTCCTGCGTTGCAGCGGGTTGGGCTAGATGACCGCTGGGGTCCCTCCCAGCTATATGGGAGACCTTCAGCCTAGAAACGGACGGGACGACTCTGCAAAATCCGTTGGTGGAACCGACCGCAGCAAATTGTCCCAATGGCCGTCGGCTTGGACCAGCCCCTTCAACATGGCGCCCTGTGCAGATGCTGAGAACTACAACTCCCATCGGTTCTGATGTCATACAGCCATGCTGACTAAGGCTGATGGGAGTCGTAGCTGGAGGAGCTGGAGGGTTTGGCTGACTTGAGGGTTTGTCAAGGGCTTTTGAGCCTCCTTGTTCAGGGGCAGTCTAACCCCTCCACCTATAACCCCACCCTCCTCCCTGACTTTGTCCAGTCCTCTTTCGAAGCCCTCCAAGTTGGCAGCCATCAGTACCCCTTAGAACCATAGAATTGTACAGTTGGGAGGGGCACCCAAAGGTCATCCAGCCCAACCAGGGAAGGAGAGACCACCGCCTTCCGTTCGGCTGTCACCGCCAGGAAGTCCTTCCTGATGCTGAGTCAGAATCTCCTTCCTTGTGGCAGTGAGTTCCGCTGGCTAACTGCGAAAACTTCAGGAGAGCCTTGTGGCAGCTGGGTCAAAGGGGGCCCGGCCAGGCCAGCATCCTGTTCTCCCAGGGGCTAACCAAAGGCCCCAGTGGGAAACCTCGAAAGCAGGACACGGCATAGCTCAGGCAATTGAGCGTGAGACTCTCGACCTCAGGGTTGTGGGTTCGAGCCCTGCGTTGGGCAAAAATATTTCTGCATTGCAGCGGGTTGGGCTAGATGACCCTCGGGGTCCCTTCTGACTCTATGATTGTACAGCAAGTCTCCCTACTTGGCAGAGCCGAGCCATCATGGCCTTTGACAGCTTCAAGAATTTGTCTAATCCGCTTCCTGTGTGTGTGTGTTTGTGGGCAGGCAGGTGTGTGGTCTGTGGTTAGAGGTGCCTGCCTAGGATCTGGGAGAGACCGGGGTTCAAAGCCCCCGCTCTGCCATGCTGACCTCTCGACCCGTCCTGCCTCACAAGGTTGTTGTGGGGTTTAAATGAGGGACGGGGAGAACCATGGAGGCGCCTTGAGCTCCTTGGAGAAAAAGGTGGGATAGACAGGCAATGGCGGGGTGCTGGAGAAGGGGTGCGTCAGAACACCTCACCTGAGATGATGGGCTTGGAGGATGAGTCCTAATGCCAGGGCAGAGGGGCAGGCCTGCCCTCCCTCCCCCTTATTTCATATTCCTTCCCTTCTTTTCCTTTCCTTCTTTTCCTTCCTTCCCTCTTTTTCATATTCCTTCCCTTCTTTTCTTTCCTTCCTTCCTTCCTTCCTTCCTTCCTTCCTTCCTTCCTTCCTTCCTTCCCTCTTATTTCATATTCCTTCCCTTCTTTTCCTTCCTTCCTTCCTTCCTTCCTTCCTTCCCTCTTATTTCATATTCCTTCCCTTCTTTTCCTTCCTTCCTTCCTTCCTTCCTTCCTTCCTTCCTTCCTTCCTTCCCTCCTTCCCTCTTATTTCATATTCCTTCCCTTCTTTTCCTTCCTTCCTTCCTTCCTTCCTTCCTTCCTTTCCTTCCTTCCTTCCTTCCTTCCTTCCCTCCTATTTCATATTCCTTCCCTTCTTTTCCTCCCTCCCTCCTTCCTTCCCTGCTTCCACTCCTCTTCCCCAGTTCTCCTTCCGTTGTGGGGCCGTGTGGGGCAGAGGTGATGGATTTGACTAAGGACGTAAGGAGGAGAAACCTCAGTTGTGCCCCCAAGGCTGGGCTCTCCTTCCGCAGTTGGAGGCAGCGATTATGATGCTTCTGAAGACCAGTTGCAGGATGGGCGAGGGATCTTGGGTTCGAGTCCTGCTTGCGGCTTTCCTATGATGGGCTCCTGGCTCGGCACTGTGAGGACAGGGGCTGGATTGGATGGGATCTTGGCCTGATCCACCAAGGCTGTTTTGATGTTCTTCGGTCGGTGGATTTGGGGGCGCAACTGGACTGCAGCCCGACAAATCTGTGCCAGCGAATCGAGAAGTGTTGCCCTAAATGCATGTTTGGGCTGGCAGCAGCAGTGGCTCTCTGGGATTCTGGGTGCGTTTGTCTCCCAGCCCTGCCTGGAGATGTCATTTGGGATCGAACCTTCTGCAAGCCAAACAGGTGTCCTGCCATGGAGTTGTGGCCCTTCTGCTAAGATTATAGTCCTCATGGTTGTGAGCCAAGGCCTAGTGTGCAGGTTTCAGGCAGCAGGCCTCACCCAGTCTTGCCCAGAGATGCCGCTGGGAGTTAAACCTTCTACATGCCAAGCAGGTGCTCTACCTCTAAGCTACATTCTTTCTGCTGGATAGACTAGAGATTACTGGTAAGGGTTGTTTAAAGCCCTATACGGCCTAGGACCCTCGTACCTACGGGACCGCCTCTCCTGGTATGTCCCACAGAGGAACCTACGGTCTGCAAATAAAAACATCCTGAAGGTCCCAGAGAGGTTAGGCTGGCCTCAACCAGAGCCAGGGCTTTTTCGGCCGTGGCCCCGATCTGGTGGAACGCTCTGTCACAAGAGACTAGGGCCCTGCGGGACCTGACATCTTTCCGCAGGGCCTGCAAGACAGAGCTGTTCCACCAGGCCTTTGGCCAGGGCACAGCCTGACTCCCTCCTCTGGCAATCTGCACAGAATTTTGCTTAACGGTTGCCATCAATTTGATTTTAATTAATTTTTATAATGAAATGTTTTTAGAATGTTGGATTATTTGATTGTTGTTAGCCGCCCTGAGCCCAGCTTTAGCTGGGGATGGCGGGATATAAATAAAAATTTATTATTATGATTATTGTTTGTGTGTGCATATTTGCTTGTGGAGTCCAGGACCAAGAGAGATATTTGGGGTTGTTTATTGAGGAGTTGCTCGTGGTCTAACCCAGCCTTCCCCAAATTGGACCTCTCCTGATGTTAGTATGAAGAATTTGTGAATATACTTACAGATATTCTATCACATGTACATAGAATTGTAAGGGACCCCACGGATCATCCAGCCTACCCCGCTGCAACGCAGGAGTCTTTCGCCCAACACGGGATTCAAACTCACAACCCTGAGATTAAGAGTGCCATGCTCTCCCAACAGAGCCATCCTTCAGGACAATATTACTATATGTAATAGTACTATTGCTAATGATGTTACTGTTTTGGACAGCGACTGGGCACCTCGAGGGCACCAGGTTGGGCAGGGCTGTCCTGGCCGAGCAGGGGGAATTGGGAGCCCGGACTCCTGGGTTCTGGCGGGTCAGTGCAGAGCATGTTGGGTCCAAGAGACAGGGCCCCACCTAGCCGAAATGCTTGTGGAGTTGGACAGAAGATGGCAAGGAGTTGGACAGAAGATGGCAAGGAAGTCTCTGGGTACGCTGAGGTACCCACGATGCCAGATTCTTGGGGAAGACAGCAGGCTTGCCGCGAACCCATCATGTTGGGGGACCCCCAAAGGCCATCTAGCCTGACCCCCTGTGAGGCAGGAATCCCAGCTCAGGAATCCCTAGCAGACGGGTTCCCCCAAGGAAGGAGAGTCCATCTTTTGAGGGAACCCATCCCCTAATAGAAAGTTCTTCTAACGGTCAGTCGCAATCTCCTTTATTAACGCCTAAGATAATAGGTCTGGGGGTGCGAGCCCCTCTGAGAGAGGAAGGCCCTCTGCGCTTCCTCAGAGGCCCTCTTGCCCATTTTCGCTGATGCCTTCTTTCCTTTAAATAATCTGGTTCTCCTGCTAGACACAGAGAGAGCTGTAATCTCGTGACAGGTGAATGGATATTTGCAGGGTTTTCGGGGCGCAGAAGAAGCCTCCCCCCCGGCTCCGAATCCAGCCCCCCCCCGCGTGGGGGTGGGTGGGGTGGGTGGGTGGGGTCCCACCCAGCCCACCGAGCCCACCCAGCCCACCGCAGGGATTTCAGGCAGGGATGAGTAAGCGGGGAGAACGGCGGCGGCTCTGGAAACCCGGTTGCCACGGATACCCGTAGTGACTGCCGCCACGGCAACGGGCCCATGCCTTTACGCCGGGAGATTGTGGGGTTGTAGAGTGGGGGGGGGGAGAGGAAAAAAAAGGAGGGTGGTGGTGCAGGGAAGGAAGGAATCTCCCCTGAGCTGCCCCCCCTTCTTGCGCTCCTCTGCGTCGCCATCCCTCTCCTTGCGCGGCCGCCACGGGGCTACAGCATCGCTGCCTTAGCAACACCTTGGGGGACCAGCGATGGGAGAGACTCGTAGGTGGGCAGTGGGGGCGAGAGGGGTGCCCCGGTGCCAGATGGAGACGTGGGCTCGATCCAGGCCTGGCTTTCCAGCAACGCGGGGCGGCTGGCTGTGTGCGCCTCCTCCGTGCAAAACGCTCCGCGCGCGTTCCTCTCCCCTACGCGTAATAATAACCCTTTCCTCCTCTTGCGCGCGTGTCCCTCCCTCTTCCCCCCCCCGCAGTGTGCTTTGCAGCATGGGGGGGGGGTCTTGGGGGGAGGGGCTGGCAGGCAGGCAGGCAGCAAGCGGCTCCTTCCGTGGATTTACGGCCGGCCGATCCCCGAAAGGAGGAGGGGGGGGGGGGAAAGAGGAAATAAAAGATCCAGCAAAACTGCCCTAAAGGGACATCCATTATTAATAAAAAAGATTGTTCCTCGCCGTGACCGCAGGAAGGAGGGAATGGGGAAGGCATAGAGGAGGAGGAGAGGAGAGGAGGAGGGAAAGGAGGAGGCCGGCGCTGGCTTCTCCCCTCTCCTGCTGCAGGATTTCGGCAGAATATTTGACACACTCGCTGTCTCCATATTTATCTCCTCGCCCGCTTTCCCTGTTCGCCATCAGTTGTGCTGCTGGCCCTTCCGCACTTTCCAGAGTGGAATTCCCTCCTGCCCCTTTTAAACTGTGAATCTGCCCCCCCCCAGGACAATTGCATGCATCCCTTTTGCCCCTTCCTTTGTCGGCAAGCGCCAGGATCCAGGTGGGATGCCCAGCGGATGGCTTGTCTCCCTGGCACCCTCACAGCACCCAGCCTGGGTGCACCGGCCACCCTCTCTCTGCCTCCGCCAAGCTGCAAGCCAGGGCCCTCAGAGGCCTCTTCCCATTTTGCTCCATTTTCACACGTCCAAAACAGAGAGGGCCGCTGTTAACAACGGGCAGGAAGGTGAGGATCGGAACTGTAAAATGGGCGCGCAGAACGAGCGCAGGTGCACAGCGGTTAAAATGTAAAGGATATCAGCGTTGTCGGGCTGGCGGGTTTAGGTCCAGATTCGCTGGGCTTTGCCGGGAATATGTCTGTTCCTCCTTTGGGGGCGGTTAGAGCTAATCCGCCCTCCTCAGTTAATTCCCACAACGACCCTGAGAAGTAGGCCAGGAGGCTGTAAGAGTCCTCGTCCGACACTAACGACTACGTCGCACTGGCGGGGCAGCTCTGTAAATTAAGCAGGTAATAAACATGAAGAGAGCAAAATGTCACTTAGAGAAACATTTTCCTTCAATCTTGACTTTTATTCCAGACGGTTTTATTTGACGTTTTGCTGTGCTGTAAACCACTTTGAGGCTGTTTCTGTCAAATACAAAGCAGCCCAAAAAAAGAATAACAAAACAATAGATTACATTGCAAAATAAACGGTGCCTAGACATTCTGATATATCTTGAGATATATCTTGAGTTTCTAACCCCGGCAGGAATCTTTTGCCCAGCGCGGGGCTCAAACCCAGAACCCTGAGATGAAGGGCTCTCCGAGATGTCCAGGCCTAAATCAGTTCCTGGATGTCGGATCTCCCTCTTTCCGAAAGTCGGCCGGCAAAATTGGGGTGTCGGGGTAGAGGAGGCAGTTGCCCCTATCAGCCCCCTCGCTGCCAGTTGGCCCCCCAAGCCAAGGGGACAAGGCCGAGCCTGGTTTGGGCCTGGGAGACAAGTGTCTACCCCACCCGCTTGTCTCTGGCCCTCTGCCCAGCCGGGAGATGGTGGCTTTCTTGTCCTGGCCGCCGTCCAGCACAGCTTTTTCTATTGAGGATCTCGTTTCCGGCCCTGTGCCCCCTCCTCCTTTCACCCTTGCCAGCTGCACCGAGACTCAGCCAGGCGCCACAGTGAATCCCCCTCCCCATCCAGCCCGGGAGCTGGGGAGATACATATTTTTTGGGCGGAAGGCATGTCCGAGCAGAGGCCAGGTAACCGACCCATCCTAGAGGACCCGGGTTCTCCCATATACAGCAGCAGCTTTCTCTCTCTTCCTCCCCGCCTGCCAGAACGGATCTAGAATAACGTTGGCTCCAGATCACACGCCCACCTGTTTTCCAGTAAATAGTGGGCGCTCCGTCCAAGCAGCCTTGGCCGACCAGGCGCACTTTGGATCTTCTGCACTACAATTCCCATCAACAACTCTCCCCCCCCCCAGCCAGCACATCTGTTTTGGCAAGGGAGGGAGGGGTACTGATGGGAGTTGTGGTCCGGACGTCAGTGGGGATGGGAAGTCCAGCCTCTCGCCTGGGTCTTGATTCAGGACGGATCTCAGTTGGGGAGAGAGAAATGAAAGTCCTTCTTCACATGGCGGAGAGTTCAAATGCAGAACTCCCTGCTACTGACCAAGGTGGCTTTGAAAGAGGGCTGGGCAAATTCACAGAGGAGGAGAGGGCTATCGATGGCTACTAGCCAAAGTGCTGGTGTTGACCTTTAAAGCCCTAAATGGCCTCGGCCCAGTATACCGGAAGGAGCGTCTCCACCCCCATCATTCTGCCCGGACACTGAGGTCCAGCTCTGAGGGCCTTCTGGGGGTTCCCTCCCTGCGAGAAGTGAGGTTTCAGGGAACCAGGCAGAGGGCCTTCTCACCTTCTCACCCCTTGCTTTTAAGACCTATTGCAGTCGTTAAGAGTCATCAACAGGCTCATCACAGCTATCTGCCAATCACCCATTCCCACCACCCACCACCCTTCTGAGTAATACCCCTCCCCACCTTCTCACTATATAGAAGGGTCTGGTGACTTCTGTTTCAGTGTATCTGAAGAAGTGTGCATGCACACGAAAGCTCATACCTAGAACTAACTTAGTTGGTCTTTAAGGTGCTACTGGAAGGAATTTTTTTATTTTGTTTTGACTATGGCAGACCAACACGGCTACCTATCTGTAACTGTGTCAGCAGAGTCTGTAACCTGAAGCGTATGTAACCTGAAACGTATGTAACCCAAGGTACCACTGTACCTGACATTTAGAAGACATCTGAAGGCAGCCCTGTTCAGGGAAGTTTTAAATGTGTGACATTTTAATGTCTATTTGTTGGAAGGTGCCCAGGGTAGCTGGGGAGACCCAGCCAGATGGGTGGGGTACAAAATTATTATTATTATTATTATTATTATTATTATTATTATTGCCAGGATGGCTGGGCTCTGCCTCTGCAGTTTGAGGCAGCTGGACTATCCCCTTGAACCCAGAACACCCTCACCAGCATTTTATTTATTTTATTTATATTTCTCTGACCCCGCTGCAATGGAGTTGACCCCTTATGTTAATTGCTAATGAAAGGATCTCTGTTGGGAAATGGTGGGTGAACGACGCCCGAAAGCATCCTTCTGTCAAAAGAGGCTCAGTGCGGTCGGACGAGGGAGAGATCCGGTTTCACATCCCCCCCTCCCGCTTGGCTATGAAATTTACTGGGTGGCCTTGCGGGGCCGGTCGCTGCCTCATTCAGCCTACCCTGCCTCGCAAGGTTGTTGTTCCATGCCACATTGAACTCCTGGGAGAAAAAGGTGGTCCACCAATGCAATCTTAACAGGTCAAGAAAATGTTTTGGACTACAATTCCCATCAGCCTCCAGGAGTTGCAGTGCGGGAGGGGAACTTAATTTTATTTGCATTTAAAGGCAAACTCAGTCCAATTCTGATTTCTGGGAACGAGAGGTGGAACTGAAACCTGGCCACCCTTCGCTAATTTGACGCCGTCCAGTTTTTGCAGTGTTTATGTTTCCTTCATCCAAAGTTGCATTCCTATACATTAGGGTAAAGCATGGGCACAACTGCATGCATTGGTGAAAAGGACCTACAGAAATGCCTTTGCAAAAATGTGTACATTGGGCAAAATATGCATATGACTGCGTGTGCAAGTTAGGAGAAATTTGCACTTAAATGTTGGCGAATTACCATGGTGCCTTAAAAAAAATAATGCAATTGGATGTGGAGTTTAAGACTGGATAAATGAGAATCATTCCTGGTTGGACAATGGGCAGCAGGTTGACCAAGAATGTCTTATTATTTTTTAAAAAATATTTTTATTCGGTTTTACATATACAAATTTATAACAAATACAAGCACAACTCCATGTAAAGAGATACCTCTGAATCTCTGGACTTCCCCCTATCCCTTCCATGGCTCCTACTGTCAACATTTACACCTGTGTGGCGCTATGGTCTAAACCTCAGAGCCTAGGGCTTGCCGATCAGAAGGTCAGCGGTTCGAATCCCCGCAATGACGGGGTGAGCTCCCATTGCTCGGTCCCTGCTCCTGCCAACCTAGCAGTTCAAAAGCACGTCAAAGTGCAAGTAGATAAATAGGTACCGCTCCAGCGGGAAGGTAAACGGCGTTTCCGTGCGCTGCTCTGTTTCGCCAGAAGTGGCTTAGTCATGCTGGCCACATGACCCGGAAGCTGTACGCCGGCTCCCTCGGCCAGTAAAGCGAGATGATCGCCGCAACCTCAGAGTCGGTCACGACTGAACCTACTGTATTTTTCGCTCTATAACACGCACCCGACCATAACATGCACGTAGTTTTTAGAGGAGGAAAACAAGAAAAAAAATATTCTAAACGAAACAGTGGATGTATGATTTTTGTGGTTCATGCTGTGGCCACAGACATGTGATCTGACGGTGAGTTTGGGGTAGCCCAATGCAAAAATCCTGAGGATCCATGTGGATCCATGCTTTGTAACTATGTTTTTGCACCACTGCGGCCCCAGGCAACAGTGGGTGCGTGATTTTTTGGGGGCAAACTGTAGCCATGGACATGCTATGTGATCTGATGGTGAATTTGGGGTGACCCAGTGCAAAAATCCTGAGGATCCATGTGGATCCGTGCTTTGTAACCAGGCTCTCTGTCCCTTTCTTCTCCCCACTCAGCGGCTCTTCTCCCGCTGTGCTGTTTCAAAGCGAGCCACGGAGGAGGGAAGGAAGGGGAACCATGGATCCTCTGCTCACGACTGCAGCAGATCCCCCCGCCATCCGTAGGCATTCACTCCATAACACGCACAGACATTTCCCCTTACTTTCTAGGAGGAAAAAAGTGAGTGTTATGGAGCAAAAAATATGGTAATGGTCAGGGGTCCCTTTACCTTTTATCAACCCATCATCCACATTTTTTATCCATCTAAATTATCCATAGTCTTTGTTACCCTGCAAGTGAGTTTAAAATCCTGCCAGTTTTTTCATCTGCTTACAATGATCTCCTAAGTAAATTATAAATTTCCCCCATTCCTTTTTAAAGTTTGTGTCCGCTTGGTTCCTGAGCTTTCCGGTTAATTTTGCCATTTCAGCATAGTCCATCCACTTGGTTTGCCATTCTTCCCTGGTCGGGACTGTTTCGTCTTTCCATCTCAACAAAGAATGTCTTAGATACCGTGTGGGGGTGGGGGTGTCCCTACAATTCTTCCTCTTTCTAAATATGTATTGGTTCATTTGTCTGATGAATATGGGATGCGGGTGGTGCTGTGGGTTAAACCACAGAGCCTAGACCATGGGTAGGCAAACTAAGGCCCGGGGGCCGGATGCAGCCCAATCGCCTTCTCAATCCAGCCTGTGGACGGTCCAGGAATCAGTGTGTTTTTACATGAGTAGAATGTGTCATTTTATTTAAAATGCATCTCTGGGTTATTTGTGGGGCATAGGAATTCATTCATATTTTTTTTCAAAATATAATCTGGCCCCTCACAAGGTCTGAGGGACAGTGGACCGGCCCCCCGTTGAAAAAGTTTGCTTGTATAAAGGTAAAGGGACCCCTGACCATTAGGTCCAGTCGTGGCCGACTCTGGGGTTGTGGCGCTCATCTCGCTTTATTGGCCGAGGGAGCCAGCATACAGCTTCCGGGTCATGTGGCCAGCATGACTAAGCCGCTTCTGGCGAACCAGAGCAGCGCATGGAAAGGCCGTTTACCTTCCCGCCGGAGCGGTACCTATTTATCTACTTGCATTTTGACGTGCTTTCGAACTGCTAGGTGGGCAGCAGCAGGGACCGTGCAACAGGAGCTCACCCCATCATTGCGGGGATTCGAACCGCCGACCTTCTGTTCGGCAAGTCCTAGGCTCTGTAGTTTAACCCACAGCGCCACCTGCATCCCTAGACCCTTGTATACCCCTCCCCATTTGTGACATGCTAGTGATGTAGTGATGATGTATCAGTGATGTATTCTGAGGGAAAGAGGGAAGTTTTAAAAGAGGAGATCACCCCCTGTTTGGGGTTCTTACTCCTATAGGGACCTTTGTGCAACAATAAAGATTGTGATCTACTGACCGCTCTTCTGCTCCAAATTAGTCATACCTCGGGTTACAGCTGCTTCAGGTTGCGTTTTTTCGGGTTACGGGTTATGGTACCCATGGTCTAAACCACAGAGCCTAGGGCTTGCAGATCAGAGGGTCGGCAGTTCGAATCCCCGCAATGACGGGGTGAGCTCCCGTTGCTCGGTCCCTGCTCCTGCCCACCTAGCAGTTCAAAAGCACGTCAAAGTGCAAGTAGATAAATAGGTACCACTCCAGCGGGAAGGTAAACGGCGTTTCATGTGCTGCTCTGGTTCGCCAGAAGCGGCTTAGTCATGCTGGCCACATGACCCGGAAGCTGTACGCCGGCTCCCTCGGCCAATAAAGCGAGATGAGTGCTGCAACCCCAGAGTCGTCAGCAACTGGACTTAACGGTCAGGGGTCTCTTTACCTTTACCTTTACACAAGGGTTACGCAAGGTCAACATTAGGTCACTTTATCAGACACCTTTCCCAACACCTCTTAAGTTCCCATCACCCAAAAGAACAATCACACTCTTGACATCTCCTTGCCTTCAGGACTTATCTGGAGATGGGCTTTCAGAAGACCTGACTTGCTCAACTGCCTCTGGGGGTGTCTAATGTTGCCCCCTTGGTCACTTCCGGGGTAGGGGGCTGTGAATGCCCTCTCACGTGTTACAGTAAAATCTGGGTGCGAGGCTGCTCTGCCAGCCAGCTCGTCGGACTAAGTCCGCGGGTTCCTGCGGAGGAAAATGAGCTCAGCCGGAGACAGGAGCAAGCTGCAGAAGATCCAAGTTTATTGCGCAACAGGTTCAAGGCGAGATTGAACGGCGAGAAAGGGGTGACATGAGTTTTTGAAACTTCCCTCCATGTCCCAGAATACAGTGCAAAATACATCCCAGTTACATCATGAATACATTAAGAAGAGCTTGGGTTACACAGATTACATCATGAATACATTAAGGAGAGGTTGGGTTACACAGGATTAACATATGGAGGAGGGAGGGGGGAATATGCAGAGCTGGAGATATGCGCAGATAAACACTTCCTGAGTACCAGTGATGAGAAGACAATGGTCCATGTACTGGCATTGCCCGGAGGAAAGGCTTGGCAGAGTGATTTGACAGGATTAGGGTCTTGACACCTTGCTTGAGGGATTATGGGGGACAGGGGAGGTGTCATGGTGTCCTAGAGAAATTGAGCAAATTGGCACGTTGAGTTTCTATGAATTTTATAGATTTTAGTCCCTTTTGACATTGACAATTGGAAATAAATGGATATATTGTAGCAAAGAAGAAGGTGAAGAAGACATGCCCCCCCCTCCGTATCACACGCTTGGGGAATTATGGCAGGATGCCCTGTTCCTACTTCTTGGTTCATGGAGGGAGGTGGAGCCCAAATTCACCTTTCTTTCACGGTTAAAATGGTCTTGGAATGAGGAGAGTCAGTTAAAGTATGGATTTTCTACGAATTTATAAAGCTAGATTTCTCCCCTGCGCTGTCAAGTCGAAAGGATACATTCAGGCATAATATTTGCAACATGTAACAACTATAAAGATGTGTTTTCCCCCTTGTCATTTCCGTAACAAAAAGAATGGGGGAAATTCTTAATTTATTTAGGAGACCACTATGAGCAGATGAAAAGATTAGCAGGATTTTAACCCCACTTGTCATGTAACAAGTGCTATGGATAATCTGGATAGATTCAAAATATAGATTATGAAATAATATGGAGTTGAAAATGTTGTCAATAGGACCCATGGAGAGCATGAAGTCTTGAGTTTCAGAAAAATCTCTCTTTATGTATTTGTATTTGATATATATATATATATATATGCAGGTTTTGGTGTCCTCGGGTGTCTTCCCGTGTAAAAGTTGGGGTGTCTAGGCGACGTTTCGACGAGGTCGCCTAGACACCCCAACTTTTACACGGGAAGACACCCGAGGACACCAAAACCTGCATTCCTGTACCCGTGAAAATCTACGAAAGCATATATATATATATATATATATATATATATATATATATATGAAAAGTCAAATAAAAACAATTTCCAAAAAAATAAGAAGAAAATAGGGATCTCCTATTTAATAATGTGCAGCTTAACATACATAAAAACATAATAAAACGTTAAACGTTGAATAGCTTCCCCATACAAGGCTGTCTTCAGATGTCTCCTAAAGGTTGTATAGTTACAGTGAGGGGGGGAAGTATTTGATCCCCTGCTAAATTTGCCCGTTTGCCCTCTGACAAAGAAATGACCAGTCCATAATTTTAACGGTAGGTTTACTGTAGCTGTGAGAGACAGAATAACAACAGGAAAAACCACCAGAAGAGAAAAGTCAGAAATTGGTGTGCATTGTATAATGAGTGAAATAAGTAATTGATCCCCTGTCAACCAGCCAGATGTCAGGCTACCTGGTATCCTCCTCACTGGATCTCCTTGGCTCGGGGGTCCCATAACCCCATACCCTCTCCGCTGAGAATAAGAACGTCCTGATCGCCGAAGAATGGATGCTTTTGAATTCTGGTGCTGGAGGAGACTCTGGAGAGTCCCATGGACTGCATGAACATCAAACCTCTCCATTCTGAAGGAAATCAGCCCTGAGTGCTCCCTGGAAGGACAGATCCTGAAGCTGAGGCTCCAAGACTTTGGCCACCTCATGAGAAGAGAAGACTCCCTGGAAAAGACCCTGATGTTGGGAAAGATGGAGGGCACAAGGAGAAGGGGACGACGGAGGATGAGATGGTGGGACAGTGTTCTTGAAGCGACCAGCATGAGTTTGACCAAACTGCGGGAGGCAGTTGAAGACAGGAAGGCCTGGCGTGCTCTGGTCCAGGGGGTCACAAAGAGGCGGACACGACTAAATGACACAACAACAACAACAACAAGGAAAAGTGGGAGGTTCCGGGATCAGTTCAGAAACTGGGACGGTTTCTGTCAATCCGGGACTGTCCCTGGAAAATTGGGATACTTTGAGGGTCTGTCTCCCCCCGGGCTCCCTCCCTTGGGGGTTCCCTGGCTGGTGCCTCCTACCATTCAACGGCATCCAGGCAGTCCATGACAAGACTTTGAACTGCGGAACTCCCTGCCACAGGAGTCAGTGATGGCCACGAACCTGGATGGCTTTAAAAGAGGGCAGGACAAATTCATGGAGAGGGCTATTGATGGCTCCACCCCCATCATTCAGCCCGGATGCTGAGGTCCAGCTCCGAGGGCCTTCTGGCGGTTCCCTCCCTGCGAGAAGCCAAGTTACAGGGAACCAGGCAGAGGGCCTTCTCGGTGGTGGCGCCCGCCCTGTGGAACTCCCTCCCATCAGATGTCAAGGAAATAAACAACTATCTGACGTTTAGAAGACATCTTAAGGCAGCCCTGTTCAGGGAAGTTTTTAATGTTTGAGGTGCTTTTAATGTTCTGTTGAAAGCTGCCCAGAGGGCCTGGGGAAACCAAGCCAGTTGGGGGGGGGGTAGAAATAAATTATTATTATTATTATTATTATTATTATTATTATTATTATTACTCCTCCTAGCCACAATGGCTCTCCTCTGCCTCCACGGTTGGAGGCAGGGATGCTTCTGAATTCCCTCCTGAAAACCGCAGGAGGGGAGAGCGGGTCTTGTGTTCGAATCCTGCTTGCGAGTTTCCCACCACGGGCATCTGGTTGAGAACAGGATGCTAGATGGGGCTCTTCTGAGCAGCGTTCAGAATTAGCCAGGCGCCAGACGCCTTTTGCACCTGACTATCAGCCACCTTGCCAACAAAGGTCCGTATAGTTAAAGCTCTGGTTTTCCCAGTAGTGATGTATGGAAGTGAGAGCTGGACCATAAAGAAGGCTGATCGCCAAAGAATGGATGCTTTGAATTCTGGTGCTGGAGGAGACTCTTGAGAGTCCCATGGACTGCATGAAGATCAAACCTCTCCATTCTGAAGGAAATCAGCCCTGAGTGCTCCCTGGAAGGACAGATCCTGAAGCTGAGGCTCCAAGACTTTGGCCACCTCATGAGAAGAGAAGACTCCCTGGAAAAGACCCTGATGTTGGGAAAGATGGAGGGCGCAAGGAGAAGGGGACAACGGAGGATGAGATGGTGGGACAGTGTTCTGGAAGCTACCAGCATGAGTTTGACTAAATTGCGGGAGGCAGTGGAAGACAGGAGGGCCTGGCGTGCTCTGGTCCAGGGGGCCACAAAGAGGCGGACACGACTAAACGACTCAACAACAACAAATCGGCCACCTGCGACCAAGTGAAGTTGCCCGGGTGCGCATCCTGACATCTCCACCACCTTGCGGATCCTTGGATCTGCACTGTTTCCGCTCACTCGTGCCCCCGTCCCATAGAATTCCATCAGCTATATTTTCTCTGCACAATTGGAACAAATTTCCAGAACCAAAACAAAATAAAAAACTTCCTTCCAGTAGCACCTTAAAGACCAACTAAGTTAGTTCTAGGTATGAGCTTTCGTGTGCATGCACACTTCTTCAGATACACTGAAACAGAAGTCACCAGACCCTTCTATATAGTGAGAAGGTGGGGAGGGGTATTACTCAGAAGGGTGGTGGGATTGGGTGATTGGCAGATAGCTGTGATGAGCCTGTTGACGACTCTTAACGACTGCAATAGGTCTTACAGGAAAAAGCAAGGGGTGAGAAGGTGAAAAATGGCTTTGTCATGTATAATGAGATAAGAATCCAATGTCTTTGTTCAGACCAGGTCTCTCCGTGGTTTTAAGTTTGGTGATAAGTTGCAATTCAGCAGCTTCTCTTTCCAGTCTATTTCTGAAATTCCTTTGTAATAGAACAGCTACTTTGAGATCTTGTATAGAATGTCCTGGGAGATTGAAGTGTTCTCCTACTGGTTTCTCTGTCTTGTGGTTCCTGATGTCGGATTTATGTCCGTTTATTCTTTGGCGTAAGGTTTGGCCTGTTTGTCCAATATAGAGAGCTTGCAGGGCAGCATCACTGTAAGACCTATTGCAGTCATTAAGAGTCGTCAACAGGCTCATCACAGCTATCTGCCAATCACCCAATCCCACCACCCTTCTGAGTAATACCCCTCCCCACCTTCTCACTATATAGAAGGGTCTGGTGACTTCTGTTTCAGTGTATCTGAAGAAGTGTGCATGCACACGAAAGCTCATACCAAGAACTAACTTAGTTGGTCTTTAAGGTGCTACTGGAAGGAATTTTTTTATTTTGTTTTGACTATGGCAGACCAACACGGCTACCTATCTGTTCCAGAACCAAAATGCTTTTTCTGCGCAGCCTGAGAAGGTGCCCTCGCCCTTAAGAAAAAGAGGTAGGGACGGGCCGATATATACCGTATTTTTCCATGTATAAGACGATAGTTTCCCCCCTAAAAACGAATGTCAAAAATTAGGGGCCAGATAGATATACACGGATAGCGTCGAGGGTGGACTGGCAATTGGTTGTTGCCCCGAAAATCGGAGGTGTCTTATAGGCGGAAAAATACGGTATGTGGGGTATACCTGGATCAAGAGACTTTTCGTCACGTTCTCAAAGCTCCTAACGTAGCTCAGCGTTGTCATCTGAGGTAGCCATAATAATAATAATAATAATAATAATAATAATAATAATAATAATAATATATTATTTGTACCAGCCCATCTGGCTGGGTTTCCCAGCCACTCCAGAAGCGAGAATCAATCTCAGCCAGTCCATTGTTTGAAAAAATAAGACTTTACAGCCTCCTGGCCCCCAAAATGGCGACTGTAACCTTGGTTTTAGGAGCCATTTGGCGCCTAGATTATACATCTGAGTTTCTAACACTGCTTCTGAGGTTCCTGTGTATTGTGGTGGGCTTAATATCTCAGATGGCTTAATATCTCGCAGTCGTTTGGGGGTAAAGACTGCTACCGGCACGCTTCTCTTTCTCTAGAAATTAAGATCATAAGCAGAGCTCTATGGATCAGGCTTATCTTAGTTCAGCATTCTGTCCTCACAGTGGCCAACCGGGTGCCCATTGTAGGAAACCCGCCAGATTCGAACACAAGACCCTCTCTCCCCTTTTGTGGTTTCCGGCAACTGGGATTCGGGAACATTTCTGCCTCAATCCACAGAGGCAGAGAGCGTTCAGACAGCTGAACCTCCGGCGCTTAGTGAATTCTGTTTTAAAAATAAAAATAAAAAATAAATCCAGTTAGCTTTTTAGTTGAATTCTGGTTTTACCGTTTGAGCTCGTTTTTATTTTCATTGCCCTGAGTTTTTTCCAGAGACGGCTACATTTAAGCGGGATGCGAATTTGCCTAAATAGATAAATAGGTACAGTGTTGCCCTGGGCTCCTTTGGGAGGGAGGGAGGGAGAGAACAGAAATTTAATAAAGAAATAAAATAAAAACGGGCCTCTATCTCAACCATGTCAGCGCAGCCAAGCTTCCATCAGCCCGACGATTACACTGGCTGGATGCTGTAGTCCCAAACAGCTGGAAGGCATCAGGCTGGGATTTGGCTAACGCATGTAAGAAATAATATTATTACAATTATGTATGTGTTGCATTTATATCCCAACTTTTCCCTCTGAGGATCTCAAGGCGGCACAGGCAGGGCTCTCCCCTCCCTCATTACAACGGCCCTGTGAGGTTGTTGTTGTTGAGTCATTTAGTCGTGTCTGCCTCTTCGTGACCCCCTGGACCAGAGCACGCCAGGCACTCCTGTCTTCCACTGCCTCCCGCAGTTTGGTCAAACTCATGCTGGTAGCTTTGAGAACACTGTCCCACCATCTCGTCCTCTGTCGTCCCCTTCTCTTTGTGCCCTCCATCTTTCCCAGCATCAGGGTCTTTTCCAGGGAGTCTTCTCTTCTCATGAGGTGGCCAAAGTCTTGGAGCCTCGGCTTCACGATCTGTCCTTCCAGTGAGCACTCAGGGCTGATTTCCTTCAGAATGGAGAGGTTTGATCTTCATGCAGTCCATGGGACTCTCAAGAGTCTCCTCCAGCACCAGAATTCAAAAGCATCCGTTCTTTGGCCATCAGCCTTCTTTGTGGTCCAGCTCTCACTTCCATACATCACTACTGGGAAAACCAGAGCTTTAACTATACGGACCTTTGTTGGCAAGGTGATGTCTCTGCTACCCTGTGAGGTAGACTAGGCTAAGAGAGTGGAAGTGTTGGGCACAGCTTCATAGCCAAGTAATAGTAACAACAACAACAAATTTATTTATACCCCGCCCTCCCAAAGGAGCCCAGAGCTGGGCTCAGGGCGGCTAACACCAGTAAAATTACAGTAAAAACATAATAGGGGGACAAAACCACCAATTTAAAATACAGGTTAAAATGCAATTTAAAATGCAGTCTCATTTTAAAAGTAGCCGATAAATCAAGACCATAAGGGGAGGGAAACATAAGGGTCAGACCGAGTCCAAACCAAAGGCCAGGCGGAACAGCTCTGTCTTGCAGGCCCTGCGGAAAGATGTCAAGTCCCGCAGGGCCCTGGGACAGAGCGTTCTCTTGGGACAGAGCGTTCCACCAAGTCGGGGCCAGTACTGAAAAGGCCCTGGCCCTAGTTGAGACCAATCTAACCACCTTGCCACCTGGGACCTCCAAAATGTTGTCATTTGTGGACCTCTCCGCGGGGCGTACCAGGAGAGGCGGTCCTGTAGGTACATGGGTCCTAGGCCATGTCAAAGTAAGGGGACTTCACCCCTGGTCTGCCCCATGCTCCAGTCAAGCGCTCTAACCACTACCCCACACTGCCTCTCATCAAGCACTGGAAGGGAGCTGGTTGGACCAAGGTGCCTCTGGCAAAGGCGAGGTGGTCGGGTAGTCAGCGGCTCTAAAAGGCGGATAATAATAATTAGCAGTAATAATTAGCATTTATATAGTGCTTTCGAAACGCAGAAAGGTTGGTATTGTTATAATTTGCCCGATTATTCTTCATAATCATGCTGGTTGTGCGGTGGGGATGAAGTGTCTTGATGTGTTTTTTCGCGGAGAGGGGGAATTGTTTGAATCCACCGATGATGCCTTTGTTTCCACGCTGCTGACGAGGCGAAAACCAATAAGTGAATTGTAGAATTCTAGAATGGGGAGGTTCCCTGGGGTCGTCGAGTTCAACCTGCTGCAGTGCAGGAAACCCAGCGAAAGCATCCGTGATAGATGGCCACCCGACCTCTGTTTAAAAGCCTCTAGCGAAGGAGAACCCAAGGGAGAACGCTCCATTACGGTCAGAAAGTCCTTCCTCCTGTTCTGTCGGGATCTCCTTGCTTGTCATTTGAATCGACTCGGATCCTGCCCTACGGAGCAGGAGAAAGCAAGCTTGCTCCATCTTCCATGAGATATTTGGTGAGATATTTTGGCGCTGTGGGTTAAACCACAGAGCCTAGGGCTTGCCGATCAGAAGGTTGGCGGTTCGAATCCCCGCAATGACGGGGTGAGCTCCCGTTGCTCGGTCCCAGCTCCTGCCAACCTAGCAGTTCAAAAGCACATCAAAGTGCAAGTAGATAAATAGGTACCACTCCAGTGGGAAGGTAAACGGCGTTTCCGTGCGCTGCTCTGGTTCGCCAGAAGCAGCTTAGTCCTGCTGGCCACATGACCCGGAAGCTGTACCCTGGCTCCCTCGGCCAACAAAGCAAGATGAGCGCCGCAACCCCAGAATCTGCCGCGACTGAACCTAATGGTCAGGGGTCCCTTTACCTTTACCTATCTCTTCTCAGTTTCCTCTTTCCCAGGCTAAACATATCCAGTTACTTCAACCGTTCCTCATCAGGCTCAGTTTCCGGACTCAGTGCTTTCCATCAGCTTCGGCCAGTGGCCCAGCTACACCCCTATCTGGACAGAAATAATAATAATAATAATAATAATAATAATAATAATAATTTTTATTTATACCCCGCCCTTCCTGGTTCAAAAACCGGGCTCAGGGCGGCTAACGACAAATTTAAAACACTTAATTGTAAAAGCAGCATAAAACAGTCTAAAAACATGAATAACAATAAAATTCAAAGTTCAGAAATCAATTTAGGGGAAATCCATGTAATAAATGTTAGATAATGACCAGGGATAGCTGGCTGAATTAGTCCTACTTGGCCAGTGAAAAGGCCAGGGGAGTATTAGCTGTGGGGTCTCAGAGCGGGTGATCTTCATAAAAGGGGAGGGGGAGGGAAGAGAAGGGAAAATAAAAGATCAGGCTGAATTCAAATTAAAAGCCAGGCGGAATAGCTCTGTCTTAAAGGCCTGGCGGAAGGAGGTTAAATCCTGCAGGGCCCTGGTCTCCTGGGACAGAGCATTCCACCAGGTCGGAGCCACCACTGAGAAGGCCCTGGTCCTGGTGGAGGATAATCTGACTACTGTTGTCTATGCTCTGGTAACCTCAAAGTTAGATGACTGCAATGCGTTCTACATAGGGCTGCTGTCAGGGAACTGCCATCGGAGCCCAGGGTGGTGGCAAGGCTCCCAGATGCTGGGGAGGGAACCAGCAGGGAGAGAGGGAGAGCTTCCGCTGAGGAAGGAGAGGAGGAGGGGGCGTCGGAGGGAGGCTCAGGGACGCTTCCAGTGAGACCAGCGGAGAGAGCTCAGGACCTCCCATTGGGACGCCCACTCTGCGCAGAAAGCTGTCGCGCAGGGAATCTAGGCGGAGACTCACTGTCAAGGAGCTTTTATGTTGGAAGAAATTCAGGAAACACCCACTGACGGATTCTGCCAGTGATTAAGACAGCCACGAAGTAAGGGCTGTTCGGTCAGGGAAAGTTTTAGCCAACTACTCAGCTTGGAGCGGTTCGGCGCTTACGCACAAGCAACCCCTTATCCCATTACAGCTGCCTTTGGCAACTTCAGTTAGTGCAGAATTCAGCAGCCAGGTTGCTCACCAGAGCAAGACGGTTTGAGCATATTTCACTGCACTGGCTACCAATTAGTTTCCGGGTCCAATTCAAAGTGCTGGTTTTGACCTATAAAGCTTTAAATGGCTCAGGACCGCAATACCTCAAGGACCGCCTCTTCCCATAATAACCTGCCCGGACCCTGAGATCATCTTCTGAGGCCCTTCTTTGTGTTCCTCCTCCTCGAGACGTCCAGAGGGTCGCAACACGAGAACGGGGCCTTCTCTGCAGTGTCTCCCCGCTTGTGGAATGCTTTTCCCAGGAAAGTTTGCCTGGTGCCTTCATTATACAGCTTTAGGCATCAGGCAAAAATGTTCCTTTTTCTCCAGGCCTTTGGTTGATCTTCTTGACATCCAACACACTTTTAGAATGTGGTTCTTTTTGCGGGGGGGGGGGAGTTAAATTGGTTTATTGTTTTTTGGTTTGATTTTATATGTTGTGCTCTTGTTGTGAACCGCCATGAGACCTCCAGGTATAGGGCGGTGTGTAAGTTGAGTAAATAAAAGCAAATAAATCATTTTGGGCACCCTCCTCTGCACACCCTCTTGCTTGCCCACATCGTTCTTAAACTGTGGCACCCAGAACTGGATCCAGGACTCCATTTGTGGTCTGGCCAAGGCAGAACAGGCAGCCCTGCTCAGGGAAGTTTTAAATGTGTGATATCTTAGTTTATTTTTGGTCTTTGTGGAAGCCGCCCAGAGTGGCTGGGGAAACCCAGCCAAATGGGCGGGGTACAAATAATAAATTATTATTATTATTATTATTATTATTATTATTATTATTATTATTCCTTCGATCAAGACTGATGCAGCCTGGAATAGTGTTAGCTGTTTTTACTGCTGCATCACACTGCCAACTCACTCTTTGACATTCGCCCCTTTGGATAGAAAGAACGTGGAATCGTAGAATTCTCTTTGTCTCTCAAAATTGGAATCGCCACCCATTCACCCTGCCCAGGGCCGGATTTAGGTTTGATGAGGCCCTCAGCTACTGAAGGTAACGGGGCCCTTTAAATGTCCATCTGTCCTTTGTCAACAGCAAATTGTCGCTGGTTTTTTAGTGTTGAATACCGTATTTTTCGCTCCATAGGACGCACTTTTTCCCCTCCAAAAATGAAGGGGAAATGTGTGTGCGTCCTATGGTGCGAATGCAGGCTTTCACTGAAGCCTGGAGAGCGAGAGGCATCGGTGCGCACCGACCCCTCTCGCTCTCCAGGCTTCAGGAAGCTATCCACAAGCCTTGCAAGCCCGGCGGGAGGTCCCGCGAGCTCACGAGGCTTGCGGGCAGCAGCCTGCAGCCCCGGCAAGTGTCCACAAGCCTCGCGCGCCCGGCGGGAGCTCCCGCCGGGCGCGCGAGGCTTGGGGCGGCAGCATGTTGCCCGAAGCACGCGGAGCCCCCCGGAGGGCTCTGCGTGCTTCGGGCGAGTGTCTGCAAGCCTTGCGCGCCCGGCGGGAGGTCCCGCCGGGCGCGCGAGGCTTGGGGCGGCAGAAGGGTCTCCTTCTGTTCCTTCTCCAGGTTCGCTGAAGGGCGATGCCCCTTCTCCCTCTCTGCGCAGCACCTCTCCTGTGAAGGAGGGGCGCTGGGCAGAGAGAGAGAAGGCACAGTGCTCCTTTTAGCGACGCGTCTGTCCTGGCTTCTGCTTTAGCCCTGCGCAGCCTCTTTGGGCAGGGGGAGCCTTCATCCCGCTGCCCTGAAGAGGCTTGACGCGGTTACCCCAGAAGCCAGAACAGCCACACGGTATCCCAGAAGCCAGATCCCTCTTGCTGTTCTGGCTTCTGGAGTTCAGAATAATTTTTTCTTGTTTTCCGCCTCCCAAAACTAGGTGCGCCCTATCGTCCGGTGCGCCCTATGGTGCGAAAAATACGGTATATGCTATACAGTCATACCTCAGGTCACAGCCACTTCAGGTTATTTATCAGGTTGTGGACCGCCGAAACCTGGACGTACCGAAATGGGTTACTTCCGGGTTTTGGCAGCCGCACAGAAGCACTAAACCGTGCTTTGCACATGCGCAGAAGCGTCGAATCGCAACCTGCACGTGTGCAGGCGCAGGTTGCAAACACTGCGGGTTGTGAATGTACATCCTGCACGGATCACGTTCATAACCCGAGCGTCCACTGTATGGTCATTTATGGACCTAATAGGTATCTCAAGCCATTTGCCCATGTTGCCCTGCAACCAGTCCCCTCAGAATGTAGGTACCCTATATATAGAAAGGAATAAACCCGGGATATTTTAGGGAGCAGGCGGGACCCACGACTTACATCCTAGGAGCCTACACAACACAAAACACTGTTGCTGTCTGTAAAAAAGGTAAAGGGGACCCCTGATCATTAGGTCCAGTCGTGGCCGACTCTGGGGTTGCGGCGCTCATCTTGCTTTACTGGCCGAGGGAGCCGGCGTACAGCTTCCGGGTCATGTGGCCAGCAGGATTAAGCCTCTTCTGGCAAACCAGAGCAGCACACAGAAACCTATTTATCTACTTGCACTTTGACGTGCTTTCGAACTGCTAGGTGGGCAGGAGCAGGGACTGAGCAACGGGAGCTCACCCCGTCGCGGGGATTTGAACCGACCCTCTGCCGACCCTCCGATCGGCAAGCCCTAGGCTCTGTGGTTTAACCCACAGCGCCACCCGCGTCCGTTGCTGTCTGTAGGTTTTATTTTATTTGTTTTTTATCTTATATTTTGGAAATGTACATCCAGTTCCCCCCCCTTTACATTTTTTGGGGGCCCCCAAGTGAGTGGGGCCCTAAGCTATAGCTTGTTTAGCTTATACGTAAATCCGAATGTAGCCCTTGCCCTGGTCCCATCCACAACAAGCCTCCGCCAGGAGCCCGCCCATTCCTCCCTCTGGCCACCCTGACCCCTCTATCAAAGCACTGCAAGCCAGCACCCTCCAGATACGCAGGAACGCAATTCTCAACACCCCCTTGGGCCGCACACCCGCTATGCTCTCATCAGCCTCCCAGAGGGTCATGGGAGTTGTAGTCCCAGCCTGCTGGGAACTGTTAACTGAGAAATCGGAGGGCTCCCTTGGACATAAAACAAGGACGCCAGCCAGGAATACCAGAGCAAAACAGCAGCCAGTAGGCTTGGTCTTGATTGAAGACTGTCGCGACAGGACTCCCACCTGCCACCAGGTGGAACAAGATGGAAGCCCCAAACAAAAGAGAACCCAAACTTTTATTAGCTGCTAATCCCCATGTTACACCCCCCCAAACTACATCACAGTTACATCATGAAAGGGGAGGTCTGGTGGCAGGAATCTGAGCATCCTGGACCCTACCCCATGGTTCCCCTTGCCCTCCACCAAACACCCATCAAGTGAAACAAAAGAGATCTTTACATTTCCCTGTTTCCCAGCCAAGTTAATCCCACCCTTTGGTCTTCATCTGGGTTTGTTCTTCCTGGAATGGCTACCTGTCTGGCACTCAGGTATCAGGATGCCAGGGATTATCACTCAGGCAGAGGGGCTGTTGAGTAGCTGAGCTCACCTGTCTATATGAATTTCTGAAGTTTTCCCAGTGAGCCAGTACAGAGATACATTTATCAGCGAATTCTTACATTTGGTATTGTGCAGCAAAGGCCCTTTGAATAGATAGAAAGAAACTGTGATGAAGTGTTTTGTGGGGACAAATCACAAAAGTCACAAACGCGATTGTGCTGGTTTTGGTAGTGGGCTGCATGTGCATGATATCTGCTGGAGAGGCAAAGACACCCCCCCCCAACCTATACATAAATTCCTGCAACAGCACCAAGCCTGGAGAAGGCCGGCGCCAAGCTTCTGCGCCGCAGCAGCTGCCTCGACTTCCCCTGCGTTGAAGCGTCCGTCCGTCTGTCCGTCGGCTGTTCTGATGGCGTCGGGTTCTGGCATGCGCTCCCAGCACCGCCCCCCCCTTTCTCTCTGGGCCTTTTGGATTCTCCCAGACGCAATTTGGTACTAATTACACGTTCCTGCCTCTAATTGCCACATTGTAAATGATAAACAAAAAACTCCAGTTTTATTTAATTAAAGACCTGGTAGAATCCACCGGGGAGAACTGGTACGGTTGGGAAAGGGGAGGCGGGGGAGAGGACGCCGCTTCTCCCAGCGCAGCACAAGAATCCCGCGGGGATCAGTTTCGGCGTGGGAAATGATCCGCACTTCGATCTGCCCGGGGTGGAGGTTCAAGGGATGGCGTGTTTGTGGCCCCGACCCAGAATGGCTGCTTACCTGCGTGTGGTAACTCAAAAGCACACCTGGTTTGTGAAGAAATCAGAATTGAAGGAGGGCATGTCCGGGAAAGTCCATGAGGATTAAAAAGGTAAAGGTAAAGGGACCCCTGACCATTAGGTCCAGTCGTGGCCGACTCTGGGGTTGCGGCGCTCATCTCGCTTTACTGGCCGAGGGAGCCGGCGTACAGCTTCCGGGTCATGTGGCCAGCAGGACTAAGCCGCTTCTGGCGAACCAGAGCAGCGCACGGAAACGCCGTTTACCTTCCCGCCGGAGCGGGACCTATTTATCTACTTGCACTGGCGTGCTTTCGAACTGCTAGGTTGGCAGGAGCAGGGACCGAGCAATGGGAGCTCACCACGTCATTGCGGGGATTCGAACCGCCGACCTTCTGCTTGGCAAGTCCTAGGCTCTGTGGTTTAACTCACAGCGCCACCCGCGTCTACCCATGAGGATTACCTGTGGCCAAAGTTGTCTGTCCTTCCTTGAAGGTTTTTAAACAGAGGTTGGATGGCCATGTGTCCTGGAGATTTTAGCTGAGATTCCTTCATTGCAAGGGGCTGGACTAGATGACTCGTAGGGTCCCTACGATTCTACACTTCTTTGAATCAGAAGATTCCCCCTACGCAGGAATCTCAGCATCCCGGACAGATGGCCGTCCGACCTTTGCTTATACATCTCCAAGGAAGGAGAGTCCGTCAATTCTTGTGGCAGTCTGTTCCACTGTCGAACAGCTCCTGCCGTCAGAAACTTCTTCCTGGTCGGATTCTCCTTTACCGTCCCTTGAATCTGTTGGTTCCTCCTCCCTTGTAACGCTGGAACCAGCGGACGTTCAGAGAAGCCGAGGGTCGGGCGATTTGGGACGGATAATAGGAAGTCCTTCAGCCCGTAGTTAGACGGTGGAACTCCCTGCCACAGGAGCCCACTGGGATGGCTTTGAAAGAAGATTGGACCTGTTCGTGGAGGAGGAGCGGGCTGGTGTTGCCTGCTGTGTTCTGCCTCCGTGGTTGGAGGCAGTAAATGGTTCTGAATCCCAGTTGTAGGGAACCTCAGGAGCGGGAGAGTGAGTCTTGCGTTCGAATCCTGCTTGTGGGTTTCCCAGAATGGGCAATTGGTTGGCCGCTGTGAGAACAGGACACCAGCCTAGATGGGCCGCCAGCCTCATCCTTACGTTCTCTATGTTGCATTTGGTTTCGTGGTCCATCACTCCCAACGGAAGGCGAAAAATGGAAGTGTGGTTAATAGAATAGTTGTGCAAGGAGGCAGAGGAGATGTTTCTAACCAAATCCACTTGTTTTCCCTTAAGGGAACGGAGGTGCCTGGGGTGACACAGGGTACACCTGTTCTCCCCCCCCCACTCCACAAATCCCCAATCTCCCCTTTCCCTTTTTGTCCTCAACTCCCTCTTCGCAGGAAATGTGAAGCGCATAACGCATTGTTACGTAATCATGCATAATCTACATGATGTTAATATGCAGATCGGTTCCCAAGCCAAAAAAAAAAAAAGATTTTGGAGGTGAGTGGGCAGTACTTTGGGGGAAAGTAAAGGTGTTTTGGGGATGGGAGCTGTGTGTACTGTACATTTAAAGCACACACACACACCTCCAAGAATCCTAGGAACTGTAGTCGCCCCTTCCGGAACTATAACTCCCAGCACCCTCAAAGGAAAACTACAGTTCCCAGAATCCTTTTTTTTTTTTTTTAAAGGGGTGAACTATGCTTTAAATCTATGGTGTGTCCATTTTAGGCAAAGAAAACTATTTGAGGGGTGAATGATCAGAGGACGGCTTCTTTCTGAAAACCCCTTTCTTTCTCTCTTTCTCTCCACCCGTCCTGCCTGTTTCCTTCCCTTTTCTCTCCTTCTGGCTCTTATTCACCCCTCCCTTCGATTCCCCCCCCCATCTCTTGACCTCTAGGTGCGTTTCTCAAGTCTGGCTGGACGCTTCCCACTCTCCCGGGCCACGATGGAACGCAACAGACGCCTTTCCTCTGCCGGAAAACCCTCCTGCGATTCTCGCTAAGACCTCCGGGCTTCCTAATCCTCTCCTCTCGGGCTGCTCTCCTGGTGGTTATCTCCTCCTCTTCTTCTGCTGCTCCTCCGGCGGACGCCCGGCTCGCCTCCCGCGCCCCTTTCCTCATCCCTCCTCTTCGCCTGCTCCTCGCGCGAGGACGCTCCTTTCTCTCCCTTCCCCCGGCCCGCCCTCCCAGAATCCGTCGCCCACCACCCCACCGACGCATCCGCCATGTTCCTCCCGCCTTCGAGGCTCGTCTTGCGGGTGCTGAATCTCCGCACGGGCTCAGCCGTCCTCTTCTGGCTCCTGGGCCTGGCGCTGCGCTCCTTGCCGCTCTCAGGGCAAAAGCCGGAGGACAAGTACCCGGTGGTGCCCACTAACTACGGCAAGCTGCGGGGGATCAAGAAGGACCTCAACAACGAAATCCTGGGACCCGTGGTGCAGTACCTGGGCATCCCCTACGCCACGCCGCCCGTGGGCGAGAGACGCTTCCAGCCCCCCGAGGCACCCGCATCCTGGTCCGAGGTGCGGAACGCCACCGCCTTCGCTCCTGTCTGCCCCCAGAACATCCACGGCATGCTCCCGGGCATCATGCTTCCGGTGTGGTTCACCGAAAACCTGGAGATTGTGGCGGGTTACGTGCAGAACCAGAGCGAAGACTGCCTGTACCTCAACATCTACGTCCCCATGGAGGACGGTAAGGGTGCAAAAGGGGGGCGGGCGAGCGGACACGGGCGAGCCCCCCCCCAACCCTCCCCTCAGCTGTCTCGCATCTCTCCCCACTCTCCTCTCCAGCGTCGTAGGTCAGGGAACCTCACTCCCCGCTTAACACCGCAATCCCTTCTTTGAAATAATAATAATCACCATCAGAATCCAATCCTCGTCTTTAGCCCTGCCCGCCTCCCCTGCGCTGCTAACCGGAAACCCCTCCAATCGCTAGCTTCCCAGAAACAGTTTGAGCAGCGCCTCTGGGCATGTGCAGAGTGCTTTTTGCGACCGGAAGAGCTCCACAGGATCGGAGCAGCGAGACCAGCATCCTTTAGTGTTATAATTTTTTAAAGAACAGTTTAGTTCAGGCGTATGGGATGGTCTAAACCACCGAGCCTAGGGCTTGCCGATTGGAAGGTCGGAGGTTCGAATCCCCGCCGCGGGGTGAGCTCCCGTTGCTCAGTCCCTGCTCCTGCCAACCTAGCAGTTTAAAAGCACGTCAAAGTGCAAGTAGATAAATAGGTACCGCTCCGCCGGGAAGGTAAACGGCGTTTCCATGCGCTGCTCTGGTTCGCCAGAAGTGGCTTAGTCATGCTGGCCACATGACCCAGAAAAACTGCGGACAAACGGCTCCCTCGTCCAATAAAGCGAGATGAGCGCCACAACCCCAGAGTTGTTCACGACTAGACTTAACTGTCAGGGGTCCCTTTACCTTTTTAGTTCAGGCATAGGCAAACTTGGCCCTCCAAATGTTTTGGGACTACAATTCCCATCATCCCTGACCACCGGTCCTGTTAGCTAGGGATCATGGGAGTTGTAGTCCCAAAACATCTGGAGGGCCGAGTTTGCCTATGCCTGGTTTAGTTGAATGAGCTCGGTTGGTTAGAGTGTAGTGCTGGTGACACCAAGGTTGCGGCTTCGATTCACCCCCTTCAGGGTCGGGGGCACATCCCTGCATTGCAGCGGGTTGGACTAGATGACCGCTAAGGCCCCTTATGACTCTGGTTCTGTGAGTCTAGTGGGAATTGATTGACTGATTACAATGTGGAAGGGAAAACGAAAAGCAGGGGGAAATGGATAAGGGTATACTGTGCTATTATTATAAAAGTTAACAGTGGCCATTACGGGCAACTCCCCATTTGTGTGCGCAGGCCAGGAGCCGCAAAATAAATAAATGATTTGATTCCAGCCCAGAAGTGGCGGGAGAAAGCGGGGAAATCCTCGTGGCTTGCGAGGAGACCCTTCCCAGAGCCCGAAGAGGATGCCAGTGAGCCAAATGTCCAGAAACAAATGTTTAAAAGGCCAATAATAATAATAATGATAATAATTTCGAAATGCATGCTGTTCTCGAACTGGCCAGGTCGATGCCCCCCATAGGAAGCCCACAAGCAGAATGTAAGAATCCTAGAATGGTAGCGTTGGAAGAGACCCTGAGGGTCATCTCTAGACCAACCCCCTGCAAAGCAGGATTTTTTTGCCCAACGCGGAACTCGAACCCACAACCCTGCGATCAAGAGCCTCGTGCTCTACTGACCGAGCTGTGCCGGTAGCCCTCAGGCCAGGCCAAGGGCTCACCCAGGCCAGCATCGTCTTCTCACCGCGGCCAAACGGACGCGCCTCGCGGGAAACTCGCAAGCGGGTCCCGAGTTTGAGAGCAACCCTCCTCTCCTGTGGTTTCGAGCAACTGGGAGTCAGAAGCAGTGCACCTCTCACCCTCAGGCTCACCCTGAACACGCAGCTGCTCTCCTTTGGGGAGCAATGAAAATCCTGATTTCATTTTGTTTTTTCAAGCTGGGGTCGAATAAGTGCAGGATTCGCTCTCCCCAAAACAGACTGGGGCTTGTGAAGCTGAGTTTTGCTTCTCCAGATCATAGCATTGGACGGGGGACCCCATGAGTCATTTAGTCTCCGCTAAAGAATGCCTGGCAGGTTCCTATCCAGCCCCTGTTTAAGAACCTCAGATTCATCGCAGAATCCTGCCAGATGGTGCAAATAAGAAAACTATTATTATTATTATTATTATTATTATTATTATTATTATTATTCTAGCAACGGAGCTATCCCAGTCTCAGACCAAACTGGCCTATCTAGCAGACCGTTCCCTGCACGGACTGGCAGCAGCGGCTTGCTAGGGCTCCCGGCAGGGCCCTTTACTTATCCAGAGATCGTACCCGGAGCCTTCTTCACTCCAAGCAACTCTCCCCCTGAGCAGCTCGAAATGTACAAAGACAGCAAAATGCCTTCTATCTAAAGCCAGACCTCTGCAGGCTACTTAGCTCAGTGCAGCCTACACGGGCCGGCAGCAGCCCTGCTTTCAGGCACTGGAAGGGGGGAATACCCGAAGACGCTCCCCCAGGATGGAGCCTTCGGCAAGCCAAGCAGGTGTCCTGCCACTAAGCTGCGACCTCGGGTCTAGCGATGAGCTTCATCCCTCCAGGAACAAGGGCTCCTCTCCCCAAAAAACCAGGGTGCTCTGGCTCCCATAATCCTTTGCTGCGGCCCTTTGGGGACTCCCCAAGGCCATTTCCCCCCCCCACCGCCAGGTCCTGTCCGAGTGACGCTTGCCCTACAACCACCCCACTAACTTCAGGGTCGGGGGGCTTTGCCGGTCGGGGCGGAGAATGGCAAGGAATGGCCTGGCCTTAGGGCTACTGGCACAGCTCGGTCGGTAGAGCACAGGGCTCTCGATCGCAGGGTTGTGGGTTCGAGTCCTGCGTTGGGCAAAAAAATCCTGCTTTGCAGGGGGTTGGTCTAGATGACCCTCAGGGTCTCTTCCAACGCTACCATTCTAGGATTCTTACATTCTGCTTGTGGGCTTCCTATGGGGGGCATTGACCTGGCCAGTTCGAGAACAGCATGCATTTCAAAATTATTATTATTATTATTAGCCTTTTAAACAGTTGTTTCTGGACACAGTTTGAGATGAATTAATTTTAATGAAATGATGTTAGAATGTTGTATTATTTTGTTGTTGTTAGCCGCCCTGAGCCCGGCTTTGGCTGGGGAGGGATATAAATAAAATTTATTATTATTATTATTATTATTATTATTATTATTATTATTATTAAGGGAGGGAGAACTCTCCGCAAAAAGCAGGGGATGGTGCGAAAGAGGAGAAGGAGGGGAAACCAGCTGCTTCTTCTCCGCCCCCCCAAATGCCACCCCTTCCATCTCCCACCAAGCCGTCCCTCTCTCTTTTTGCAGCATCGCTAAGCCAGTTTCCTTGGCAACGGCCGGGAAGGGGGGGGGGTTTGCATTTAAAGAAGGGGGGGAGCAAATCCCAAAGCACTAGGCGGAAAAAAACACACACAAGGCATCGGAGCGTCTCCCCCCCCCCCCCGTGTGGGGACCTGCTTCTGGCAGAGGTAGCCGCTGTTCTTACACTCATCCCCCCAACCCCAAACTCTGCCCCCCCACCCTGTGCCCCATATCTTCTCTCCCTCCCTGTCTTTCTCCCCTCCGTGTGACACGCTTTTCCCCAGCTGCTGCCTGGGGCGTCGCGGAGAAATGTCAGGTCCCATTTGGGAACCCTGCCTGCTGCTTCTCACCCCCCCCCCATCTCCCTCACCTGAGCAGCAAAGGCTCTCGCGTCTCCCCGGTCCAGCCTCTGCAAAGATGCCCTCACCTGTCCTCACCTGGATGAGGCTGAGGCAGCGAGGATGCAATAGTTCCCTGGTGGAAATAGGGACATCCCGTTCCGTCGCGATAATTTCGCTGTTTATGCCCGGTGCGTCTTCCTGGGTCGCAGCTTCCAACAGATATAAAAACACAATACAGTGGTGCCCCGCAAGATGAACGCCTCGCAAGACGGAAAACCCGCTAGACGAGAGGGTTTTCCGTTTTGGAGGCGCTTCGCAAAACGAATTTCCCTATGGGCTTGCTTCGCAAGACGAAAATGTCTTGCGAGTTCCTGCGGGTTTTTCCCCCTTTCCCCCCTTTTCCTAAGCCGCTAAGCCGCTTATCAGCTGATCGCTAAAAGCCGCTAATAGCGCTAATCTGCTAAGCCGTCAATGGTCTGGCTTCGCAAGACAAAAAAACCGCTAGACGAAGAGAATCGCGGACCGCTAGATGAAGAGAATCGCGAAACGGATTAATTTCGTCTTGTGAGGCACCACTGTAAAAGCATTTTAAAAAAACAACCCTTCCCTATACAGTGGTACCTTCGGTTAAGTACTTAATTCGTTCCGGAGATCCATTCTTAACCTGAAACAGTTCTTAACCTGAAGCACCACTTTAGCTAATGGGGCCTCCTGCTGCCGCCGCACCGCTGCTGCCCGATTTGTGTTCTCATCCTGAAGCAAAGTTCTTAACCTGAGGTAATATTTCTGGGTTAGCGGAGTCTGTAACCTGAAGCGTATGTAACCTGGAGCGTACGTAACCCAAGGTACCACTGTACTGTCATACCTTGGGTTGAAGTAACGGAGCGCGGTACTTCCGGGTTTCACCGCTCGCGCATGCGCATGGCAACACGCGCATGCGCGAAAGCGGTGAATTGCGATGCGCAGACGCGGGTTGCGTTCGCTTCTGGGTGCGAACGGGGCTCCAGAAGGGATCCCGTTCGCATCCAGAGGTACCACTGTATAGGATTGCTTTCGGACGGCTCAGGAATCAGATAACTCCACACCCTCCAACATTTCTCCAATGGAAATAGGGACGTCCTAAGGAAAAGCGGGAGATTCTGGGATCAAATCAAAAAACCGGGACGGCTTCTATAAATCAGGAAAATAGAGAAACTTGTTTTTTTAAAAAATGATATTTTATTAGATTTTAACAAGAAAAAAGGTTACAAGACAATAAAGAAAAAGAAAAGACATAGAAAAAATACAAAAAACCGAAATTTGACATAAAAAAGAAAGATAAAAAATAAAAATCCCTCCTTTCAAGTTCTTGCCATTCATTTACTTATTTTCCTGACTTCCTCTTACCTCCCCCATTTGTATTCCATTTAAAAGTTTGTTCAGAAAATTCCTTCTTAATTTACTCTTAATTATTTATCCTCTTATGTTATAACTTCAGATTTTCATCTAATATCAATCTGTTCTTACAAATTCTTATTTTACCTTATTGCTATAACCACTTCATTTCATTTCAACATCAATAACATTTAAAAATTTTTACAGTTCAGTTTACCTTTAGTTTCTTTATCCTTATCTTACTTTCAAGAAATTAAAATTTCAAAATTTCAACCATACTTGAACTTAACTCCTTCAAACCTATTCTGCTAAAGCCAATTAATTCCTTTCCGGCACATTTTAATAATTCATTAGTTTTACACTAATTCCAGAAATAACATAATTTACAAAAAGGAAATTCTCATTCTAGTTTTATCCAACGTCCCGGATAATGTCAGTCCAGGAAAATAGAGAAACTTGGAGGGTCCGGAATAGAAAACACAACCATCTCAGCCCCAAAGGTTATAAATAGGGACTCCTGGAGGGTCTGGAGTGGGGGTAGGAGAGGCCCACAGGAGGAGAAAGGGGTCCCAGATGCGGGTTGGTTGCTTTGGGTTTTGGTGTTTTTTTCCTGGCCAATTTCAGCAGGTTACAGGCAGATTTAATGCCAGGCCTGATCTGGGATAATCTTCATTTAAAGAGGAGCCAGTAACTGGAAGCCCCATAACTGAATCTGCCCCACTGGGCGGTTTGCCAAACATGGGTCTCTGGGACTACAATTCCCATCATCCCCGACTGCCGGTCTTGCTAGCTGCGGGCGATGGGAGTTGTAGTCCAAAAACAGCTGGAGACCCACGTTTGGGAAACACTGGCCATGTTCATGTCGTTCATGGAGCACATGGCTCCCCCCCCAAGGAATCCTGGGAACTGTAGTTGGGTTGAGGGTGCTGAGAGCACAGAGGAAAAACCCCCAGAGTTCCCTGGGAAGCGGCGCTGGAGGTCAAACAGGCATGTCTTCTCCCAAGGGATTCTGGGAGATGTAGTTTGCCGAGTGCGGTGAGCAGACTCTGCTGTTCCCACTCACGGAGCTATCATTCCCAGAGTGGGTTAACAGCCAATCCCTCTTCCCAGGGAATTCTGGGAATTGCAGTTCTCTGAAGGGAATAGCGGGGGGGGGGGTCTCATCACAACTCTCAGCACCCTTAGCAAACTACAGCTCCCAGAATCCTTTGGGGGAAGCCATGACTATTTAAAGCGGTATCGCAGCGCTTTTAACATTTGGCATGAATGCAGCCTAGGTGGGCCGTTGGCCTGATCCTGCAGCCTGGATCTTTTGATGTTCCTGTTTGATAGGGAAGTCCCGCCCCCCATTTAGGGAAGTTTTTAATGCCTGATGTTTTATTGTATTTTAAATATTTTGTTGGAAGCTGCCCAAAGTGCCTGGGGAAACCCAGGCAGGTGAGCAGGCTAGAATTATTATTATTATTATTATTATTATTATTATTATTATTATTATTTATACCCCGCCCTCCCCAGCCAAGGCCGGGCTCAGGGCGGCTAACAAGCAAGGATAAAAACAAATTGAATGAATACAACTTAAAAACAAGATTAAAAAACAACATTAAAATATTGAAATGCAGCCTCATCACAGGAGGAGAAGGAAAAAGAAAGAGGGGGAGGGAATCGAATTGGCTCCAAGCCAAAGGCCAGGCGGAACAACTCTGCGGAATGTCCGGGGCTCACCCCAAACTATAACTCCCAAGGAGCATGATAGTTAAAAGCAACGGGAGCATGGCAGAGGTAGCCCACCTTGGGTCTGATCCAGTGGGAAGCCGCATGCATTCATATAGAATAACAGAAGCTGGAAGGGGTCCCAGGGGTCATCTAGTCCAACCTGGCTCAACCACAGCTAAATTCCATCGGATCGGGTCCTTTGATAAGTAGCGCAGGGCGGCTGGGTTCACCTACCTTTAGGTAAAGGTAAAGGGACCCCTGACCATTAGGTCCAGTCGCGGACGACTCTGTGGTTGCAGCGCTCATCTCGCTTTACTGGCCGAGGGAGCCGAAGTACAGCTTCCAGGTCATGTGGCCAGCAGGACTAAGCCGCTTCTGGCGAACCAGAGCAGCGCATGGAAACGCCGTTTACCTTCCCGCTGGAGCGGTACCTCTTTATCTACTTGCACTTTGAGGTGCTTTCGAACTGCTAGGTTGGCAGGAGCAGGGACCAAGCAACGGGAGCTCACCCCGTCATTGCGGGGATTCGAACCGCCAACCTTCTGATCAGCAAGCCCTAGGCTCTGTGGTTTAACCCACAGGGCCACTCACATCCCCTTCACCCTCCTTTGGGTCGGCCCAAACACCAGCAGCCTCCTCCTTCCCTTTCCATTGTTGTTCTCTGCACAAACGGCCGTTAACCTCCGGAACTGCCTGCCACAGGAATTCCTGAGAGAGTCAAGAGAGAAGGCCGCGCTTTGAATTGTGGGCGGGTGGAAGAAGAGGGACAACGTCAGGGCAGAGAGGCAGGATCTGCGGGCTTGTCCCAAGAGAGTAGCACAGGTCAGGAGGGTGAAGGGGCACTTGTGGTTAGCCCCTTCCCTCCCTCCTTCTCTCCCTGTTTTCCGCTCTCCCGCTCTGCCCTCCCTTTCGCTGCTCTCTTTATATAGCAGAGGATGCTGCCGCCCGGGGCAAGTCGCCAGCCCGTGAAAAATCCTTCTGTCTTAATCTGCAAATGCCCAGTTCCCCCATCACATCAGGGAGGAAAGGGAGACGCCAGCCGTCGCGCTGGCCCAGATTTCGGCCGGCGGAGCTGAGCCGGGCACGGCGCCAAGCCTTTCGCCTTTCCTTCCCCTGTCCCCCAAAACTCCCCCTCTCGGCATAGGATTTCCCTTCGGTTGCAAGTCCCCCTCCTCAGATACTGGCAAACTCTCTCGGGAAATCCTGTAGCAGGGAGTTCCAGAGATCTATAGGGGTCTCATTGCATTGCTCAGGAGCTGGAACACCCTGGCCTTCCACGTCTCACGCCTCTCCCCTCCCTTCCGCGGGCTTAAGAGTCCCACCCCCTTCTCCCAGAAGGGACAGGATCGGCCTCAGTGGGGTCGTGTGGGGCATCGACATTTCCTTTGCCCCCTTCCTCCTCCAGCTCAGCGCTCTTCAGGCGGCGCCGTCTGCTCGTCTGTCGACACCTCCTCCTCCAGCCGCAGGGGGTGAGATGGATGACCGTACGGGTCCCTTCCAACGTCCTGCGGCTTTGCGGCAGCCACACACGCCCCCTCTCCCATCTGCCCGCCGGATCCCGTCTCGACGCCTCCTTCCTGCGTCCCGCTGGGCTCTTGGCTTCGCCTCAGATGAACCTTTTCTCTAGGACACCGAATTAAAAAGAGCTCCCGGTTCGCTCTGCTTTCTGTCGCTTCCCTCTCTAGTCACCATCCTCGTCCTCTTTGCCTCCCGGTTCCTTCCTCCCGCGTCTTCCAGAAGGATGCTTGGGACGCAGGCAGGCAGGAGTCCGACGGGTGTAGCTTCCGCGCACAGTTCTGCCTGGGGAGGGGACTGCACCTGTGGAATGCTTGCTTGCTCATAGAATTGTCCAGATGGAAAAGGGACCCTGAAGTGCCATCTAGACCAGGAGTCCTGCCCACAGCCACCCGTGGCTGGACTCGAACCGCCAGCCTTCCGGTTAGCAGCCAGGCGAACTGACCCTCTGCGTCCCTGAGAAATGATGTCACACACCGGTTAAAGGCCATAAGAACCAAAAACGACAACCATGACCCAGGAAGCGGGTTAGTGACTCGATCCTGACTTTGGAATCAGCACCCTTGGGAGAAAAAGTCTCCAAAAAGCATATTTATTTCATTTTATTTAAAAGCGCTTAGCATTTTTTAGCATTTCTAAGCGGTTACACGAGGAGATGTATCCGTTTATTAAATTTCCTCACAGTCGTACCTGGGAAGCCGAACAGAATCTGTTCCGGGAGTCCATTCGGGTTCCGAAACGTTTGGGAACCAAAGCGCGGCTTCCAATTGGCTGCAGGAAGCAGCTCCTGCAGCCAATCGGAATCCCCATCGGATGTTCGGCTTCTGAAAGGACGTTCAGAAACCGGAACGCTCACTCCCAGGTTTCGATCATTTGGGAGCCGATTTGTTCTGGAGCCAAGGCATTTGAGATCCAATTTATGACAGCATCCGAGGATCACAAAGGCATTTTGCAAAATAAAAATGCACAATATAATAACCAGTGCTTTTTTTCTGGAGGTATGCAAAGCCCACATTTTGTGAATCTTTGTAGAATCATACTTCGGGTTACAGACTGCCAAAACCCGGAAGTACCGGAATGGGATACTTCCAGGTTTCGGCGGTCGAGCATGCGCGGAAGCGCTAAATCACGCTTTGCACATGCGCAGAAGCTCCGAATCGCAACATGCGCGGATCACGTTCGCAACCCAAGGGTCCCCTGTACTTTTGTCCATTTGCTGTGTTTCTGTCCCTCGATTTGAAGTACAAAATGGTGGTTTTTCTCGAGTCAAAACGAGAGTACCCCCCCAAGCATTTTCTTCAGGAAAAAAGCACAGATGATAACAAAACAGGACAGCTTTTGCAGGCACACAGGTTTCCTAAGACGCTGGTTTCCAATTTAAAGATCCGGCAAGTCCCTTGCGAAGAGAGGAATTTGGTGTGGCCCTTAAGTAAGTGAGCTTGTCTGCCCTCTCCCCGGCCGCTGTCCCAGGGGTGTTGAATGGTAATGAAATTTGGAAAGGGAGCCCCAAATATCCAACCCTCCTGCGATGCAGGAAAATCGCACCTTGCAGGGTCCCTTGCAGATGGTTGTAGACTTGAAAGGGACCAGCAGCGGTCATCTAGTCCAACCCGCTTCGATGCAGAAACTGCAAGCAAAAAATCCCTCTCTCCCAGGTAGTCTATATGGTTCTGTTATCCATTTCAGGATCCAACCCACCACACAACCACTCCTCCCAGCCCGGTTCGTCTCTAACCTACCTTTAATTTCACAGCATCCGGTTTCTCTATAATTCTGTGTCATATATATAAATCTATTATATATATATATATATATATATGCTTTTTTCGGTGGGGGGGGGAAGGAAAAATAAAAATATCCCAGCAACATCAGCAACACACACACACAAACCCAGGAGAGAAAAAAAAACCTTTAAAAAACGAAAATTGTTTGTATTTTGCTAAAAGAAAGAAAAGAAATATTGCTTTTTTCCCTTTTTGCTGAAGCAGACGAAAAACAAAACGCAAAAACCGATCTCTTTTTTTTCTTGATCTTTCTCTCTCTTTTTACCCCCTTGTCCCATTTTTCTTTTTTCTTCTTTTTTCTTGCTCTTAGGTCCGCTCACGAAAAAGCGTGAGGAGGTGTCAACTAACAATCCCTCTCCAGACGAAGGTATTTTTCCTGCATGTTTCACAAATCTTGCTTTTTTAAAAAACAAACAAAAACAAAGCAGAAACAGAAACAAAATATTTTCCTTTTTTTTTTTGGTTTTGGTTTTTTGGTTTTTTACTTCTTCTTCTTTTTAAATATATATATATATTGATTAAAAAAGAAAAGAAAAGAAACCAGAACAAATAATACATAAACTTTTGGAAAAAAAGCAACCCTTCCCCCCCCTTTTTTCCTTTTTTTGGGAAAGCACCCCCCCTTTCTTGTTTTCCAAAATCATCACAATTTTCGCTTCCTTCTTTCTTTACCTTTTCCTCTCTTTTTTTCTCCTCCTTTTTTTTGGAAGGGAAACAAACAATAATAATAATTACAATACTGTCCCCCCCCCCAATCCATTTAGGGCCAGATGATTTACTGAGATTTAGAAGAACTTTTATTGCAAAGGGAAGAATTTCATTTGGGATTTGGGTGTGTGCTTGTATTTGTGGGTGTGGGGCTGGTGTCCACACCAAAGCAAACCAAGCTTTGGGCCTGTTTCCCATAATCCTCCTCGCTCACAAATTCCAAAATAAAGTGGCTTTCTTTTTGGTGGAGAAAAGCCCACGGGGGGTATTTTCTGAACTTGGCAACTTTTAATTCATTGTGAGAGAGGAACGGGGTTCGTGGGACGGGACTCTGGTGTTGTTCTCTGGTTCCCATTGTTTTCCTGCCTTTTCGAACTTAAAAAAATATATCTATTTGGGTTGTTTTTTCCCCCAATCAGGGTGTCCCTTAAACAAACCATCACCACCCCTTAAAAGTCCCCAGTTGTGAAAGGGGGAAGATTTCTTGTCACTCCCAAGCAGGTGGTGACCCAATTTCCCTTGTGCCCATTTTACAGAAAAGTTGCTTTGTTTTCTTGGTCAGCAGCCGAGAACGGCTTTCGTCAACCAGATGTCGACGTACTACAACTCCCATCAGCCTCAGCCGGCGTGGCCCAATGGCCAGGGGGATGATGGGAGTTGGAGTCCAACGAGACCTGGCTCCCCTTCTGCCGCTTTGCACCAGGGCGACGTGGGAATTGTAGTTCAGGGATGGCAAGAAAGGAACTAGAGAGTGAAGGAATTGTAGGTGCTTTGACTGTTTAGTTAACAGGATACGCCCGCAGCTTCTCGTAAGAAATGTTACCTAATTGGGAGAAACGCAGGAAAAAACACACGCCTTGTGCCATTTTTGCCCATCTAAGCCAGTGTTACCCGTTCTGGCTGGCAGCATCTCTCTGGGTCCCTGGCTGTTCCTTTTAAAACGGAGACTCTGTCGGGGTTTGAACCCGCAACCGTCTGCATGCAAAGTGCTCTGCCCCCCTTGAGCAAAGGGGGCCAACCCCCAAAGCTAACCGATAAATACTTTTATGTGATAATTTCACCGATTTAGGGTGCAATGATGCGCCCGTTTAAAGACCAAAATAAGTTAAGAATTATTTCCCTTTTTTGCCTCACTCAGCACTGGCCTTACTGTTTTCCATCGACTTTTGCCCCAAAACAATCAGACGGTTGTGTTTCGGGTGTCCCTGCGGAATTCTATCTCTCACTGATATGGCCATGCAGGGAATTTTCGTGAAATTTTCGGAGGAGAAAGGGGGAAGTCTCGCTGAAAAGTAGGCCTCAAATATCTTCCCTATCTCCCCCCCCCTTTTTTTTTTTGCAACCACAGCCCTTTATTTCGCCAGGACTGGAACGGCGCTGCTGAGAGTTCTAATTTGAGGAAAGAAAATGCAGGAAAGGGTTTGGGGGTTTGCGTTGTTTTTTAAAGGGTCCTGCAGCAAATTATTACGCAGAAGGAGCAGCAACTTGGTGGACTGGACTATTTTGGGTTTATTAGATGGAGCGGAGAAATTGGACTCGTGGGTCCTGGTGTACGCGGAGGGTTATTTCGTACCAACAAGAGTCCAAACTGCAACTCTCCCCCGGGTATTTTAATCCCATGTAGGAAAAGAAAAATGAGCCAAAACGGTGGGAAATCCTCTGCTGTTAGCAAAATTTGCACACTGGTTGTGGTTCCAGCCTCTCTTTGCAAGGTTATGCAGACCGTGTTTGCTCGTAAATGAGCTACTGGATACCCTTAGTCCTAATTTGCCCAGTCCTCTTTTAAGGCCATTCAAGTTGGTGGCCACCCTGTGGCAGAGAGTTCCACAGGTTAACTGCGCTGCAGGAAGAAAGGCTATCTTTTATCTGTCCTGAAACTTCCAGTGTTCAACTTCATTTAATGTACTTTTAATCTCTTGTTGGAAGCCGCCCAGAATAAGAAATTATTATTATTATTATTATTATTATTATTATTATTATTATTATTATTATTTGCCCTACTGCCACGAGAGAGGGAGGAAAAGATTTTCCTTGGGCCATGCGTACTTGACTTCTATCATGTCGCCTCTTAATCGTCTTTTCTCTACATGAAAAAGCATCGCAAACTGTTCTGCAACTTTTAAACTGACCACAGTTTCCCATTTCGTCCAGATCTCCGGAACTGTGGTTTCTGTAAACTGTGGTTTCAGAACAAGCCAGAACAATTTGATTGCGGTTCGTTTTAACAAACCACGGTGTTTCCAGGAAACCGCAGTTTGGATGTAATGGAGACGACGACTGCGGTTAGTTTAAGAGCAGAAATTGACACTTCTGATCTCCCAGAACCTGAGGCTCGTGAATGCAGAACCATTTGTGTGTGGTTTTTATTGTTATAAAAACTATACAAGCGGAAGCCGAGGAAAGAAGACAAAGCACAAAGAGAAACGTCTTGTTTCGCACCCAGTGCCACATTCACTGACGGTGGCAGAATGAGGAGGTGGAACAGTTTCATTTTACTTATTTAAAATGTATACACTGCTTGATTGTAAAAAATAAATAAATCCTAAAAACAAGTTTACAAGGAGAAGAAAACAATAAATTTGCCAGTAAGAACAGTAAAAAGCGACTCTTTAAAACAAACAAAAATCAGCAATAAAGTAAAATCAGAGTAAAACGTACGTCGACGTTCTACATGTCTGTGCGGGCTTGTCTGAACAAAACTAAATTTTTTTTAGCTGGCCCCGAAAAGAGCCCAGAGGCTAGGTGCTGCCACACAAATAGATCAACAAGGGTTTACCTGGGGTGTAGAATGGGCAGCACTGCTTTAGACTGAAATAATAGGGTCACGTTTTTACAATCTTCTAAAAGATGGGGGAGGGACGGGGGTGGCGCTGTGGGTGGCGCTACTCTCTCGGGACAAGCCCGCGGATCCTGCCTCTCTGCCCTGACGTTGTCCCTCTTCTTCTGCCTGCCCGCAATTCAAAGCGCAGCCTTCTCTCTTGACTCTCTTGGAAATTCCTGTGGCAGGCAGTTCCGGAGGTTAACGCCCGTTCGTGCAGAGAACAATAACGGAAAAGGAAAGAGGAGGCTCCTGGTGTTTGGGCCGACCCAAAGGTGGGTGAAGGCGACGCGGGTGGCGCTGTGGGTTAAACCACAGAGCCTAGGACTTGCCGATCAGAAGGTCGGCGGTTTGAATCCCTGCGATGGGGTGAGCTCCCGGTGCTCAGTCCCTGCTTCTGCCAACCTAGCAGTTCAAAAGCACATCAAAGTGCAAGTAGATAAATAGGTACCGCTCTGGCGGGAAGGTAAACGGCGTTTCCATGCGCTGCTCTGGTTCACCACAAGCGGCTTAGTCATGCTGGCCACTTGACCCGGAAGCTGTACGCCGGCTCCCTCGGCCAATAAAGCGAGATGAGCGCCGCAACCCCAGAGTCGGCCACGACTGGACCTAATGGTCAGGGGTCCCTTTACCTTTACCTTTCCTAGATGGGGGGAGGGGCATATCTAAAAAGATCCCTGCAAGTAGAAATCTAGCAGAGCAAGGCAGACACCGGTTATCTAAAAAAGACTCCCTGCAAGTAGAAATCTAGCAGAGCAAGGCAGACACTGGTTATCTAAAAAGACACCCTGCAAGTAGAAATCTAGCAGAGCAAGGCAGACGCCGGTTATCTAAAAAAGACCCCCTGCAAGTAGAAATCTAGCAGAGCAAGGCAGACGCCGGTTATCTAAAAAAGACTCTCTGCAAGTAGAAATCTAGCAGAGCAGGGAAGAACCTGGTTATCTAAAAATAATCCCTGCATGGGGATACCATGAAACAGTGCCTGCTCAGGATTTTACCGATTCCATTCTACTAAATTGGTAGAGTTTGGTGGAGGTAAGGCAGGGAAAGAATTCGGGGTTCACCGTATACTTAAGAACTCCTTTCTTGTCCCATCCCGTGGCCCGCTCTCCAGCACAGGGAAAAGGAGAATTTACTCCTCTGGAAAGCAGAGGAGAGAATCCCAAGCTATTGAATTAGTCATAGAAATAAAGAGTGGGGACACCAGAGGTCATCCAGACCAACTCCGTGCAATGCAGGAACTGCGGCTGTTTTGTGAGCTAGTCCCGTTTTAGTGAGCTAAGATTGCGAGCTGCATTGTTCAGCCGAAGAGTACGGATTTAGAAAATCACGTTCTGAAGACAAGGCACACCCTTCGGAACACTTCCTGCGTGTGTTCCTGAGCACGTGAAGAGCATTTTCTTTCTTTCTCTCTCCCGTACCAATGCGGCCATATTCTGGCAGTACAGGACAGGTGTTTATTTCAAGTATCCATTTCTGCATATGTTTCCCTTATAAAGGAAACTGCTCCAGATTGCTTATTATTTCAAACAAAACAGCAACGACGTTTCAGAGGTGTAGGTTAAAACCGATAACTGAAACGAAAAATGCAACTTAAAACCGGCGAAACAGCGGCGTAAAAGCAAACGAAATTAGGAAATCAGGAAAGTGAAGGCTGGGGCATGGTCTCGTGGGTCGAGGAAAACCTGGGCACATAATAAAAATAATAACAACACATCTTTCTTTCTTTATCCTTTTTATTTCTTGAATTTATAGCCGGCCGTTCCTCCCTGAGGGTCCCGGGCCTACAAACGGAGAGATGCAATTGAAAAGCAAAATGCAAAAGCCTTGTAAAACAGGTGGAAACCTTCTAAAAACAATTGCATCTAAAAGCAATTACAAGCTAGAATCTGCCCCCAAAGCAATTCCAACGAAAAATAACGCTTCTTGTCCAAAGATTTGGGGGGCGCCTGGGACCGTATTTGGCAGCCAGTGCATGTCTGAAGCGAATGGCGTTTGCTGGTTCAGGTTGGGACAGAGCGAAGGACGACCCAGAGATCTGGGCCATATCCCACCTGAGGAAAAAGGTCTTCAAAATCAAAAATCCCTGGGCTATTAATTTTTTCCCTTTTAGGGCAGCTGACACGGCGTTCGTTTAAAACAACGCCACAAAGTCCAAGAGAATACAGCGGAGGATTCAGCGTGAAACGGGTCTAAAATCAGAGCGGAGGGCTGTTTAAATGCCTTGAAGGGAGATGATAGAATTGTAGAGTCGGGAAAGGGTGCGCCGGGGTCATCTAGCCTGACCCCCCGCTTATTTACCTATTGTTCGTTTCGTCTGGCGAAACAATGGTGAGGAGAAGGAAAAGGTCTCAGAGCGGCTTACGGGAAGTTTAAAGCGATAAGAGGATGGGTAAAAGCAGCTTTTTTAAAAAAGGTTTAGGAATAATGGACAATAAGCTAAAAAACACACAGATTAAAACACCCGTCAGCGGCCTATGTGTCTTAAACAGGTTTGCCTAAACTAAAATGTTCAAAACAGGCACCCCAAAAAGTGTGGAGCCGGACATCAAGTTGCAGGGAGTTCCAAAGTTATTAAATTTGCACCCCGATATATATATATATATATATATATATATATATATATATATATATATATATATATATATATATATAAATAGCATATCTGTTGGGGAAGACTTCTCACAGTGACCAGCCAAATGCCCCAAGGGAAAGCCTACAAGCAGGATTCGAACACAGGATCTGAGCCTCGTTCCACCTGCTGTTTCCTACTGGTGGTAGAATACAGCCATTGCAATTATTATTATTATTATTATTATTATTATTATTATTATGTATTGCTCTTCATCCGAAGATGTCAGGGCAGTTCACAAGATTAAAATACAGCATAAAAGCACAAATAAAGAGTTAAAACAATAGCCCCCCTCTCCCACATTTAAAAGTCTGTGGAATATTAAAAAGACACAGACTGGCTCGGAGAGGAACATTTTCTCCTAAAGATGTCAAATGATGGCGCCTGGCTGTCCAAAGCCGTCTCCTCTTCCACAAATTGGTCCAGTCCTCTTTTAAAGCCATCTAGGCTGGCTTCCTGTGGCAGGGAGTTCCATAGTTGAACAACGTTAAACGAAGCATGAAAAAGGTCTTTTTTAAAAATCTTCCAACATTCACGAGTTCCAGTGTTGCCAGAGAGGGAGGGAAACTCTTTCTCGGTCTCTATGCAAGGCCTAATTTCACGGAGTTTGGCCTTTCTTCTGAAACCAGAAATTCCCAAACGTCGCAACCACTCCCCGTCCCCTCGATAATTTGGGATGGCCTTTTCTGAACCCTTTTGCAGCTCTGGTTTGTGGGTTGCCAACGGCAATCCGTACACCGAGCAAAAAGAACATATTCGGCAACGTATTTATCTCCCCGCTTTGGAGCCCCCTCCCCTCCTGCAAAACATCTGGCAAACAGCTGGAGCACCCAGAATTTCTCCTCCAAACACTCACAGCAGGGCGAGAGCTCACTGCAGCAATCCTCAACCGGGTGCCCTCCAGATCCTTCAAACAGCAGCGCCTGTTGGCACCGCCCGCTGTGCTTTGAACTACAACTCCCATCATCCCCTGGCTGGGGTTGATGGCAGCTCCAGTCCAAAATATCTGGAAGGGTCTGGTTTGCAGTATTGAAACGACTCAAGGGCCACCCAGTGGTTTTCACGGACCTGCCAATCTTCACGCAACAAATAACCATCGAGTTGCATGGGAAATGCAGGGATCTTTGACCCAACCTGAGGCTCGAACTCACGACCTTGAGATTAAGCGTCCCGTGCTGTAATTAACCAGCGGAACTCCCTGCCACCAGATGAATTGTCCCACAAATGGAATACACCTTCAAATAAGGATTGGAGAAATTTGTGGAGGAGAAAGAGGAATATCTGTGGCTCCAAGCCAGGATGGCTGTGCGTTGACATCCACGGTCAACGGCAGCAACGCTCCTGGATCCCAGCTGCCGGAAACCGCAGGAGGGAAGAGCGGGTCTTGCGTTCGAATCCTGCTTGTTGGCTTTCCCACAGGTTGGCCGCTGTGAGAACAGGATAGGCCGTCGGCCTGATCCTGGTATTTCTAAACGTTGACTGGAGTGGGTGGGAGCTGGAGTCCCAGCAGCAGTGCGGTGTAGCGGTTAGAGTGCTGGGTTAATAATAATTTAATAATAATAATAATAATTTATTATTTATACCCTGCCCATCTGGCTGGGCTTCCCCAGCCACTCCGGGCGGCTTCCAACAAAATATTAAAATACCATAATTCATCAAACATTAAAAGGGCTGCCTTCAGATGTCTTCTAAAAGTCAGATAGTTATTTATTTCCTTGACATGTGAAGGGAGGGCGTTCCACAGGCGGGCGCCACCACCGAAAAGGCCCTCTGCCTGGTTCCCTGTAACCTCACTTCTCGCAGGGAGGGAACCGCCAGAAGGCCCTCGGAGCTGGACCTCAGTGTCCAGGCTGAACGATGGGGGTGGAGACGCTCCTTCAGGTCTACTGGGCCTTTGAGGCCGTTTAGGGCTTTAAAGATCAGCACCAACACTTTGAATTGTGCTGGGAAATGTACTGGGAGACAATGTAGGTCTTTCAGGATTGGTGTTATGTGGTCTTTGCGGCCACTCCCAATCACCAGTCTAGCTGCCGCATTCTGGATTAGTTGTAGTTTCCGGGTCACCTTCAAAGGTAGCCCCACGTAGAGTGCATTGCAGTAGTCCAAGCGGGAGATAACCAGAGCATGCACCACTCTGGAGAGACAGTCTGCGGGCAGGGAGGGTCTCATCCTGCGTACCAGATGGAGCTGACAGACAGCTGCCCTGGACACAGAACTGACCTGTGTCTCCACGGACAGCGGTGAGTCCAGAATGACTCCCAGGCTGCGCACCTGGTCCTTCAGGGGCACAGTTGCCCCATTCAGGACCAGAGAGTCCTCCACACCTGCCCGCCTCCCGTACTTCTGTCTTGTCAGGATTCAACCTCAATCTGTTAGCCGCCATCCATCCTCCAACCGCCTCCAGACACTCACACAGGACCTTCACTGCCTTCACTGGTTCTGATTTGAAAGAGAGGTAGAGCTGGGTATCATCCGCATACTGATGGACGCCCAGCCCAATGCGAGGGGGACCAGGTTGCCCAAAGTCAAACACATGTGTGTGGGGTGGTGGTTGGTTTTTTGGGGGGGATTCTATGAATCACGATCCCCTTTCCTTGGGCCCCACCCTCTTCCCCATCTGTTCCCCTCAGGAAAGGCGGGTGGTGGGGGGAGGGGCCGGGTGGAAACCGCTAATTAAGACCTTGGTGCGTCTAATTAACGCTCTCCCCTTGCAGCGAATTAATTAGGCTCCAGGTTGCCATGGAAATGGATGTGACCTAGAAACGCAGGACGGGGCTTGAGGAGAGGGGCTGCCCTTTTTCCACGTCTCCCCCCCCCCCCAGGGAGGCATGGTTCGGGGGCACAGCGGGTCACAGCCCCCCAAGCCCTTTCACCTTATCCCAGTGGCCAAAGTTGGGCTGAGGTGTTGCGGGGGACGGAAAGAGGGACATAAAACACCACAAAAATCCAAAAATGAGCACCCCTCCATTGGCTAAGCTTCAACCATCGTCCTTTCATTCATCTCTGGCCTGGGACCCAGCTCACCTGCGGACCCCAAACACACCTGTCCCACCAGTTCCCTGGTCATCGGCTTGTGGGATTTGGGCTTGGGGTCTGACCAGGATTCTGGATCTCATTGCAGAACCCTACTGATCCGCTGGGGTTCCCAGCCAAAGCCGCATTCGCACCCTGTCTTTAAAGCGCGGTCAACAGTGATGGCTTCCCAGAGAATTCTGGGAGTTGTAGTTCTTCCCCTTGCAGGTCTGCATTTCCCAGAGTTCCCTGGGAAGGGATATGGAGTGTCAAAATTGGCTTCCCTCAAGGAATCCTGGGAGTTGTGGTTCGGTTAAGGGTGGTGGGCGTCGTGAGGTGACCCCCCCCCTCTGAGCTACAGTTCCCAAAGTGGCTTAACAAATCCACTCCTATTTTCAAGGGATGGAGGACAGTAGCTGTGTGAGGGGAATAGGGGTCTCCTCGGGGTGCTCAGCACCCTTAACCCGTCACGCAACTTGACTCCCAAAGGCCCAACAATTTCAGGGGTCCCGTGAGCGCCTGGTTTCGATAACTCACGCTGCCCGTTCCCCCCTGTTCCCATCCCTCTCACCTCCCAGCTCTCCTCAGCTACCGATTCTTGCTCCGTATTCATGGACTCTCAGAACGGCAGAGTCGGAAGTGGGTCCCCCAAAGGTCATCCATCCCAACCCCCTGCCATTCGTGGAACAGCAGCGCGCAGAGTGGAGCTGGCGTGTCTGCCGCATGCTAGGGGAGAACGGCGAGAGGCCGTCGTGGAGGGAACGGTCCCAGCCTCACGGCACCCATCTCTCCCTTCTCGCCCCGCAGATATCCGGGACAGCGGCAAGAAACCGGTGATGCTGTTTATCCACGGCGGATCCTATATGGAGGGGACCGGGAACATGTTCGACGGCAGCGTCCTGGCCGCTTACGGGAACGTCATAGTCGTCACCATGAATTACCGGCTCGGCGTGCTGGGTACGGGGGCTTCGCTGGGGAGGGCTGGGGGAACGGAGCCCAAAATCTTGACTTCTATCTATCTATCTATCTATCTATCTATCTATCTATCTATCATCTATCTATCTATCTCTCTATCTCTCTATCTCTCTATCTCTCTATCTCTCTATCTCTCTATCTCTATCTCTCTCTCTTTCTCTCTTTCTCTCTTTCTCTCTTTCTCTTCCTCTCTCGTTTCCCCTAACATAGTTGCTCTCCGCAATCGCAGGTTTCGTTTTCCTCTGCCGTTCTCGCGTTGCATGTGTGCCACCGGCTCGAAGCGTTCATTTTGCCTCAATTCGGATCGAGACTGGTTTGGCGGGGAGGGCAGGAACGGACGCCTAAAAATGCAGCCCTTTCTAAGAAACGGCCGGATAGTTAAAAACAAATTGTGTCCGACAACTCGTGTACAGTGCGATGCAGATTTCAGTCGATCGTCACATTATAACTTTTCTAAAGTTTTAAAGTGTTGTTGTTGTGGGCAATTTCCGTGCTGGTAATTTTGTCATTTTCTCTCTTCTTCTTCTTTTGTAAACTGGTTTGAGCTTGTTGCTTTTAACAAGCAAGCAGTGTATAATCTTTAACTGAAATCAAATGAAATAAATACAGCAGGCCGGGCTCAGAGGCGGTGGGGAGATGTGTGGGAAAGCCTTTGGGCGTCTTGGTTTCTGCCTCTCTTGCGACGGACGTAGTTTGAAAAATCGGAGAAATGAAAACTGGTGTTGCGTTCTGGAAGTCGTGCACGGCGAGAGAAAAATCTGGCCTCCTGTTCTGATCTCGGAACAGTTCTGTACACAGTTCCGAGTGCGGCCAATCTGTTCCCTGCCCATGTGCCAAAAAGTATAGCAAGGTGTTTTGTTAAAACATATTTGTTTCTGCTCCGAATTGACCCTCATGGATAGCCAAGCCGTGATGCACCTTTGCCCTGGACTTAAAATCGCTGTGACAGCTCAGTTGGTAGAATCTTGATCCCAGGGTTGTGGGTTCGAATCCCATGTTGGGCTAAAGATTCCTGCATTGCAGGGGGTTGGAATGGATGGCCCTCGGGGTCCCTTCCAACTTGGAAATTCCGTGATTCTGCTTGTACGTTCGGATGAGCGTTATGTGCACAGGAGAGCCGTTAGGGACATAGGAAGCTGCCGAATCAGACCTTTGAGGTCCATCGACCTCAATATTGTTCACACTGGCTGGCAGCAGCGACCCTCCAGGGTTTGCGGCAGGTGATATTCTGAGGACCTGGACCTGGGACCTTCTGGATGCAAGGCAGCGCTACTCCCTGAGCTATGCCCAAATTCCCTTAAAATAACGCAAGATTCTAGTCTTCTTTGCTCTGAAGGAATGGCTGCAATAAATAGGAATGTAGCAAGCTGGAGTGTTACTGGACGGGGGAACATATTGTGCTCCTTCTGGGGTAGTTTGTCCAACTTTTGGCCCCACGCCTGCACTCGGCTCTCACTTGTGGCTCCTAGAAGCTGTCAGCGTGCGACAGGGGCCACACCCTGGGAACGGCTTCGACTGGACGGCTGAACCAGGCGAGGGGAGCCGATGGGTCTCAAACCCTCAGTGAGTTAGGGTCTTCCTCTGCCTGTGAGGACAGGCTCTGGCAGATGTAGCGGACGAGACTAGGAGTGGGTCCAATGGTCCTGAAAGACCCACATTGGCTCCCAGTACGTTTCTGAGCACAATTCAAAGTGTCGGTGCTGACCATGAAAGCCCTAAACGGCCTCAAAGGCCCAGTAGACCTGAAGGAGTGTCTCCACCCCCATCGTTCAGCCCGGACACTGAGGTCCAGCTCCGAGGGCCTTCTGGCAGTTCACTCCCTGCGAGAAATGAAGTTACAGGGAACCAGGCAGAGGGCCTTCTCAGTGGTGGCGCCCGCCCTGTGGAACGCCCTCCCAGCAGATGTCAAGGAAATAAACAACTATCTGACTTTTAGAAGACATCTGAAAGCAGCCCTGTTTAGGGACGTTTTTAATGTTTGATCTTTTATTGTGTTTTTAATATTGTGTTGGAAGCCGCCCAGAGTGGCTGGGGAAACCCAGCCAGATGGGCAGGGTATACAGTGGTACCTCGGGTTACATACGCTTCAGGTTACAGACTCCGCTAACCCAGAAATAGTGCTTCAGGTTAAGAACTTTGCTTCAGGATGAAAACAGAAACTGTGCTCCGGTGGAGCGGCAGCAGCGGGAGGCCCCATTAGCTAAAGTGGTGCTTCAGGTTAAGAACAGTTTCAGGTTAAGAACGGACCTCCGGAACGAATTAAGTTCTTAACCCGAGGTACCACTGTAGATAATAAAATGATGATGATGATGAAGGCAGTTTCTGCATTTGCTGTAGAGCAGCCTTTCTCAACTCATGGGTCCCCAGATGTTGTTGAACTACAACTCCCATCACCCCTAGCTAGCAAGGCCACAGATCAGGGGTGATGGGAGTTGTAGTCCAACAACATCTGGGGATCGCTGCTGTAGAAGGAAGTGAGGGGCAAACGGAGCTTGCCCATCTCAGAGAAGGAAAACTCTCATCCTCAAACTCCGCTGCCCTGCGGGACATCTTCGGGAGAAGAAAAGGCTCAGGAGGAAACACTATTTGTTGTTGTTGTTGTTTCGTCGTTTAGTCGTGTCCAACTCTTTGTGACCCCCTGGACCAGAGCACGCCAGGCACTCCTGTCTTCCACTGCCTCCCGCAGTTTGGTAACTTCGAGGACACTGTCCAACCATCTCGTCCTCCTTCGTCCCCTTCTCCTTGTGCCCTCCATCTTTCCCAACATCAGGGTCTTTTCCAGGGAGTCTTCTCTTCTCAGGAGGTGGCCAAAGTCTTGGAGCCTCAGCTTCAGGACCTGTCCTTCCAGTGAGCACTCAGGGCTGATTTCCTTCAGAATGGAGAGGTTTGATCTTCTTGCAGTCCATGGGACTCTCAAGAGTCTCCTCCAGCACCAGAATTCAAAAGCATCCATTGTTCGGCCATCAGCCTTCTTTATGGTCCAGCTCTCACTTCCATACATCACTACTGGGAAAACCAGAGCTTTAACTATACGGACCTACAAATCTGGAATGGCGTCCCTAAGGTGGTTGAACTGGTGCCAAGCATCTTACTCTGGTTTCATTTGGGCCACACCTGCGAGGATGAGAGGGGGGTCTTGTCGTCTGGGAAGCCCAGGACCTCCACACACACTGCCCAGTCTTGTGCCCCAAGGAAGAAGAAGAAGAAGAAGAGTTTGGATTTGATATCCCGCCTTTCACTCCCTTTAAGGAGTCTCAAAGCGGCTAACATTCTCCTTTCCCTTCCTCCCCCACAACAAACACTCTGTGAGGTGAGTGGGGCTGAGAGACTTCACAGAAGTGTGACTGGCCCAAGGTCACCCAGCAGCTGCATGTGGAGGAGCGGAGACGCGAACCCGGTTCCCCAGATTAGGAGACTACCGCTCTTAACCACTACACCACACTGGCTCCCAAGGAGGTCACTTTGGGGCTGCTGACGCAGCGGTTTGGCTTCACCCCGGAAGTGCACTCCATTGTCTCTCAAGACAGACTCTGGCTCCATCTAGCTCAGACCTGCCTGGAGAAGCCATGAGGGATTTGAACCCGGGACCAGGTGCCCTATTGACTCAGCTACGATGTCCCTGCAAAGGGGAAGATGCACACACAGGCATTGCGTAACATGGGAAGGGGGCCTCCCACCGCTCTCTGAGTGCTGGGGGTTGGGTGAGGTTCTCACCTGGAGCGTGGACCCCTCTTCTGAGGCTCAGCCTCGCCTGCCCGATCTGCGGTTCAAGCCCCGTCTCGGCCCCTTCCTCTCGCCTCCACTCCCCCTGCGGGTGTGAAATTTACCCAGGCGCAGTCGAAATTAATATTTCATTAAAAAGCTTTTAATAATTAACGGCGAGGCCTCGTTATCTCCAGCAAAAAAAGGGGGAAAAGCAGGCGCCCCCGGGATGGAGCGATGATTAATTTTAAAGGAGACGTGGCCATGCGGACGGGAGCGTTGAGCAGAGGCAGAAAGAAAGAAAGGCCTTTTCCGATTGATCGCTTTGCTGAGCTTCCCTTTGTGTTGTGCGTTGAATCGGGAACGGGAGGAAGTTAAGACCTAGGACCCTCGTACCTACGGGACCGCCTCTCCTGGTATGTCCCATGGAGGACCTTAAGGTCCACAAATGACAACACTTCGGTGGTCCCGAGCCTCAAGAAGGTTAGATTGGTCTCAACTAGGGCCAGGGCCTTTTCAGTACTGGCCCCGATGTGGTGGAACGCTCTGTCCCAAGAGACCAGGGCCCTGCGGGACTTGACATCTTTCCGCAGGACCTGCAAGACGGAGCTGTTCCTCCTGGCCTTTGGTTTGGACCCTTACGTTTCCCTCCCCTTATGGTTTTGATTTATCAGCTATTTTAAAATGAGACTGCATTTTAACCTGTATTTTAAATTGGTTTGTTTTCCTCCCTCTCTTTCCCCCCTATTATGTTTTTACTGTGATTTTATTTTATTGGTGTTAGCCGCCCTGAGCCTGGCTCTGGCCGGGGAGGATGGGGTATAAATAAATTATTATTATTATTATTATTATTATTATTATTATTATTATTAGGGTTTATTATTATTAGGGTCAGGAGCAGCCTCTCCTCTGCTGCAACCTGGTGCCTGCCAGATGTTGGGGGGTTTTTTGGCGGGGGGGAACCCGTTGGACGTGAAGCATGGAATCATAAAATCATAGAATTGGAAGGGACCCAGGGGTCATCTAGTCCAACCCCGCTGCGAAGTGGAGTCCATTACCTCCTGAAGGAATCCATTCCACATCCAGAGGGGGAGCCAGGATGGGCTGGAGGATGTTTAACAACTTGGGACCACTTTACCTGCAAAGTCGCTTTGCCAAACGCAGCTGCTTTGATTGGCAGAATTGGCACTGCTACTAATACGCCCAGGAACCTCACCAAAATGCTGGAGAGGGTGCACCTCCACAGGCACATACCTCCATATGTGGTGGGAGTGCCCCAAAATCCAACTATTCTGGACAACAGCCATACGAGAAATGTGTACAATAACTAAGCAAGTACAGTGGTGCGTCGCAAGACGAAATTAATCCGTTCTGTGAGTCTCTTCGTCTTGCGGTTTTTTCGTCTTGCGAAGCACGGCTATTAGTGGCTTAGCGGCTTAGCGGCTATTAACGGCTTAGCGGCTATTAACGGCTTAGCAGCTTTAAGAAAAAGGAAACAAACTCGCAAGAACTCACAAGACGTTTCGTCTTGCGAAGCAAGCCCACAGGGAAATTCGTCTTGCGGAACGACTCAAAAAACGGAAAACTCTTTCGTCTTGCGCGTTTTTCGTCTTGCGAGGCATTCGTCTTGCGAGGTACCACTGTATTAGACATCACCCCAGAATTGGCCCTACTAAACATCTTCCAAGACAACAATGCCCATTTACACCACAAAGAACTCATAACCCACCTACTTTCAGCAGCCAGAAACACCATAACCAGACAGTGGAGAGACCTGTCAGGAGTAAGCATGGACCAATTCGCTGAAGAATTGATGCTTCTGAATTACTGGAGGAGACTCTTGAGAGTCCCATGGACTGCAAGAAGATCAAACATATCCATTTGTAAGGAAATCAGCCCTGAGTGCTCACTGGAAGGACAGATCCTGAAGCTGAGGCTCCAAGACTTTGGCCACCTCCTGAGAAGAGAAGACTCCCTGGAAAAGACCCTGATGTTGGGAAAGATGGAGGGCACAAGGAGAAGGGGACGACGGAGGACGAGATGGTGGGACAGTGTTCTCGAAGCTACCAGCATGAGTCTGACCAAACTGCGGGAGGCAGTGGAAGACAGGAGTGCCTGGCGTGCTCTGGTCCAGGGGGTCACGAAGAGTCGGACACGACTAAACAACTGAAAAACAACAACAATGGTACCAAATAGTATGGGAAACAGCCCTACTAGAAAAATTAACCAATAAACTGAAACTGACACGGGGACAAATAGAAGAAGACACCTTCACCCCGGTATGGCTCCCCTTTATCACACACCCAGCCCAACAAGACAATGACAAAAACCCACCAACAGCATACAAATCGATATGGCTAACCTGATTCAAAACACCCGCCCACCCCACTCACACATGACAACAAAGATCACCACAGCCAACCACAAATGAACAACCACACCCTGGGCCAACCCCAACCTCTCTCAACACCAAAGGAACACAAGTGAACAGCAGAATACCTGCATGAGCAATGCTGACACCAAACCCTACATACATTAAGCAAAATAGAAACATCGTACCTGACCCCCCCATCTCTCTCCCCCCCCCCCCATTTCTCAACAAATGAAACTGATTTGTAAAAATGTTACACGGAAAAAATACGAGAGACATTACACATACTTCTGTAAAACAAGAAAATCTTTAATAAAAAAGGAAAGAAAGAAATGACAATATATATAAAAAAAGAATTGGCGCTGCTATGGGATCTTCTGATTCCCGTTTTCCGCATTTTTAAAAACCCGATTGCTTAGTGTGGCAGCGAGCAAGAGATCAAGCCCGCTAAAAACATGCTAAAAACATGAAGGAACTTTTCATCACATGTGGTGGACCTGCCCCAAGGTGAAAGACTTCTGGGGAAAGATTTAGAATGAATTGAAAAAAATGTCGAAATATACATTTAGAAAGAAACCAGAGGCCTTTCTTCTTGGAATAACAGGTCTGGAATTGCCCGAGAAAGATGTTCAATTATTTTTGTATGCCACAACGGCTGCTCGAATTTTACTAGCTAAGAAGTGGAAAACGCAAGAACTACCAACTGTAGAAGAATGGCAGATGAAGATGATGGATTTTTCGGAGCTAGCCGACCTGACCGGAAGAGTCCGCGACCAGAAAGAGGAGGAATATCAGGAAGAATGGACGAAATTTAATGACTATTTCGTTAAATACGTTAAGTTAAACTAACTGGAAATAGCTTGCAAGTACTAGATCGGCTTAGGATTTCATATAAATTAAGTGTTAATATGTTTAATCCTGAACTGAAAAGTTAGAATGATGATAAGTGATTAAGTTAAGTTTATAAGAACTTTGATTTGGAAAACCGTTAAAAGGATATGCAATGAAATCCAACCAAGGGGAAGCGAGGAAGTCACTTAACAATGTTAAGAAGTGTAATTTTTATAAGGTTATGATTTATGTTTGTTTGTTTATTATTTTGTGAAAACCATTAAATAATTTTTGAAAAAATAAAATAAAAACATGTTATGTTCTGCTGGAAGTTGCCCAGAGTGGATGGGCAAAGCAGCCAGATGGGTGGGGTAAAAGTAATAAATTATTATTATTATTATTATTATTATTATTATTATTATTATGTACTGAAGTTCTCACCCTGGGCCAGCAGGGGGATAATGTAGATAGTTTTCACTCAGGTCCGCATATGCAAATAAGGAATTGAAAGTGACCTTCAGTGATTGGATAGTAACAGAAAGTTGTTACAGTTGCGTTGTAGTGGAGCTCTATATAAGCAGGCTGGCTGAACCCTTCAGTTCAGTTCTGTTCTGGCCTGTGAATAAACAAGAGCTGTCTGAAGAATCGCTGTGTCGTCTGATATGTTCACCCACGACTTAACAATTATTATTATTATTATTATGATTAAAGACAAGCCTACTCAGATGCTTAGAAAGTTGAGGGAATTTGAATCTGTTTCTTTTTTTTTTAAGTAGGGATATGAGGCATCAAAAGGTGTGTGCGTATGTTTGTGTGTGTGTGTGTGGTTTCCCCTGGAAATCAGAGTTCCAACCCAGCCGGACGGGCGGAATATAAATAATACAAATATTATAAGATGATTATTATTATCAAAAGAAATATGTGTGTGTGTCTGTGCACACAGGGAGGCGGGTGGCGCTGTGGGTAAAACCTCAGCGCCTAGGGCTTGCTGATTGCATGGTCGGCAGTTCGAATCCCCGCGGCGGGATGAGCTCCCATCGTTCGGTCCCAGCTCCTGCCCACCTAGCAGTTCGAAAGCACCCCTAAGTGCAGGTAGATAAATAGGTACCGCTTTATAGCGGGAAGGTAAACGGCGTTTCTGTGTGCTGCGCTGGTGCCGGCTTGCCAGAGCAGCTTCGTCACGCTGGCCACGTGACCCGGAAGTGTCTCCGGACAGCGCTGGCCCCCGGCCTCTAGAGTGAGATGGGCGCACAACCCTAGAGTCGGACACGACTGGCCCGTACGGGCAGGGGTACCTTTACCTTTTACTGTGCACACACCTTGTTTCTCCCAAACCAGCCTCGATCCGGATTGAGAAAAAGCAACGACCCGGCTGTGTTTTAAGACATACGCAGCCTAAATTTACCGTATTTTCCGCTCTACAGGACGCACCTTGTTTTAGAGGGGGAGAACAAGAAAAAACAAATTCTCCCCCTCTCTGCTCAGCGCCCCTTCAGTGAAGCGGCAGGAGAAACGGAGCCCCTTCCATTTCTCCTCCCGCTTGGCTGAAAGGGCGCTGCGCAGCTCTCCCTCTCTGCTGAAGCCAGGAGAGCAAGAGGGGTCGGTGCGCACCGACCCCTCTCGCTCTCCTGGCTTCAGCGAAAGCAACGCAAAGCCTCCGGAGCGCGGAGGGAGCTCTCCCTCTGCGCTTTGGAGGCTTCGTGTTGCTACCGCTGAAGCCAAGGAGCCTGCATTCGCTCCATAAGACGCACACACATTTCCCCTTCATTTTTGGAGGGGAAAAGTGCGTCCTATAGAGCGAAAAATACGGTAGGTGGATCAGCCTGCACTAAATCGCGCCTTTCCCCCTCTTCTTCCTCCTCCTGACACGGCTTTTTTCCTTTCTTCCCTTCCCCTCGGCAGGCTTCATGAGCACCGGCGACCAGTCTGCCAAGGGAAACTACGGAATCCTTGACCAGATCCAGGCCCTGCGGTGGCTGAACGAGAACATTGGGCATTTTGGGGGCGACCCGGAACGGATCACCATCTTCGGTTCAGGAGCCGGGGCCTCGTGCGTCAACCTCCTCATCTTATCCCACCACTCGGAAGGTAGCGCTCGGCTTGTTCGGCGTTAGGGCGGCGGGTTCGCAGGGTTTCAGGGGGTTGGAAATAATTTATTATTTATACCCCGCCCATCTGGCTGGGTTTCCCCAGCCACTCTGGGCGGCTTCCAACACAATATTAAAATGCAGTAATGCATCAAATGTTAAAAGCTTCCCTAAACAGGGCTGCCTTCAAATAAACCTTTGAAATAGTTATTTACCTGTGTGGCCAAACTGAACAGGCCTAGGATCCGGCCTAAGTACCTGTGATCTGGTCCCGCCCCACAGAACACCCCCTTTGGGGGGGGGGGACTTAGGCCCCAGTCTCCGTTCAGCCAGCTTTGGCTGAGCTGGGCATGAGGCAGGGCCTTATCGGTGGTGGCTCCTCCCAGACTTTGGGACTCCCTCCTTTGAAAAGCCAGACAGGGTGTCCTTCTGCCAGCAGGCAAAGACTGTTTCATTCCCACAGGCCTTTGGGGACCGGCTATTATTATTATTATTATTATTTTATTTTACATTTCAAAATAAACATTTTACAAACTTTAAAATATCAAATGCCTTCCCTTCTTCTGCTTCCATGGTTCATTTTACGTATCATACATTCCTGCATATTTTACTGTAACCATTCAAATCAATTTCCCACTTTTACAGCCGTCAAAATTTACAGTATTTTTCCGTGTATAAGACGGGAGACTCTATTTTGGGAGACTCCAAATTAAGAAAACACCCCTCAGCACTATTGCTCTCTTATTCTATGTGTCAAATCTGCAAGTTCTGCATTTTGCTCCCTGTCCATTTTGGGGCTAACGAAACACAGGCTGCAGTTGTTGCATACATAAATAAGCTTTTCTGACACCTAGGAATTTCTGTCTGGGTTATTCCCAACAAAAAGGACTCTTTTTTGGGGGGGGGGGAGTTTTAAACATTTTTTTCAATTCATTATAAATTATTTCCCAATATGCTTTTACCCTTTTACAATATATGAAAGAATATTCCGTCTGCCTCTTTGCATCTCCAGCACTTATCTGATTCTGTTTTATAAATATTAGACAACCTACTTGGAGTTAGGTACCATCCATGAATCATTTTCAAATCATTCTCTTTCAATAAATAAAGGTAAAGGGACCCCTGACCATTAGGTCCAGTCGTGGCCAACTCTGGGGTTGCGGCGCTCATCTCGCTTTATTGGCCAAGGGAGCCGGCATACAGCTTCCGGGTCATGTGGCCAGCAGGACTAAGCTGCTTCTGGCGAACCAGAGCAGCGCACAGAAACGCCGTTTACCTTCCCGCCGGAGTGGTCCCTATTTATCTACTTGCACTTTGATGTGCTTTCGAACTGCTAGGTTAGCAGGAGCAGGGACCGAAGAACGGGAGCTCACCCCGTCGTGGGGATTCGAATCGCCAATCTTCTGATCGGCAAGTCCTAGGCTCTGTGGGTTAAACCTGCGTCCCTACATGCAGTAAATTTCAGGTTGCTTTTCCAAAGCTTCTCCCAGAGGTTAAGATCTACGTTGTCTCCTATATCTATTGCCCAGTGTCTCATTGAAACTTTAACTAGCTCGTCTTTTGTTTCCCATTCTAATAAAAAATAATACATTCTAGGCAGAAGTTTATCCTTATTTTATAAGAATTCCTTTTCAAATTTGAGCTTTGGTCCACTAATCCATTCTTCCTATCTAATTTAAACATTTCATATATCTGGTGATATTGCAACAAATCCATAACTTGTCTTCTTAAGTTTTCCAATGATTTCAGTTTGGGTCCCCCGCCCCCCAGTCAGTGGCGTAGTGTGGGGGGTGCAGGGGGGGCCGGCTGCACCGGGCGCAACATCTGGGGGGCGCGCTCGCACTCGAGTGCTAAAATCCACGGGTTAGGGGGCGCAAATTACTTGCCTTGCCCCAGGTGCTGACAACCCACGCTACGCCACTGCCCCCAGTTCCCTGTAAGTCACCCATCGTCTGTCCATATTAACTCTCTTAATTGCAATTGCTTCAGTGGGAGAGAACCGTAAATGTGTTTTTCTTTCCAGCAGTTTTTTTCTATTTCTCCCAGACTCTATATAGATACTTCCTAAGATTGTGGTTCAAAAAACTCTCATAGATTTTAGCCTTCCCATGCCAAAGACATGCATGACAGCTGAATTTTAAATCGTGACCTTCTAAATCTAAAATGTCTGCATTGTCCGATACAATCCATTCTTTTAACCAACACAAACAAGCTGCCTCATAATACAATTGAGCATCTGGCACTTATCTGAAAGAATATTATTTATTAATATATTTGCAGATTGATCAGTAGAGATTGTTTTAATTCCTGCCACGAAAGAATTACCTATTTCTCTAAAACCTTGATCATAAATGACCATGAAATATTATCAAAAGCTTTCTCCACATCTAGAAAGGTTAGCACGGCCTATTTTTCATTTATTACTTCCAGATACTCTATTAATTACATTTCTGTAATGGTTCTAGGGATTGCTCGTGCGTAAGCCGGTGCCTATCTCCCCGGCTGGGTGTAAACACCTGGCTGGGTTGCCAAAGTGAACTTTTTCTGTCCGGACAGCCACTCACCCGTGGCTGACTCAATCGCTGGCAGAATCCGTGAGTGGGCGTTTCTTAAACTTCTTCCAGCAAAGAAGTTGACGCCTAGTCTCCGCCTACCCTCTCTGCGCAGAAGCCTTCTGCGCAGGGAGGGCGTGGGCAACGGAGGACCCCTACTCTCCCCGCTGGTCCCAGGCAAGGAGTCATGAGACCGCCTCGCTACTTCCCCCAGCTGCCCCCCTTCTCCCCTGGTGATACGCTGATTCTCTTCCCCAGAAGATGGGTTGCTTCTCCCGATCCCTGGACGCTCTCTGGAATCCCTCTGGCTTTCGTTCTCCCCCTCCAGTACTGATGGCAGTTCCCTGACAGTTTCTTATATTGTCTTTCTTTTGCCGGCCTGGTATAAAACCCGGCCTGTTCTCTGTGGACTGCCTCAGTTAATGTCCCTTTCAATCTATTAGCCAAGATTGTAGCAAATAGTTTGCACTCAACAATGAAACAGGTCTGTAATTTTTGGTCTTTGTTAAGTCGCTGTCTTATTTGGGGATCAAAGTAATAAATGCATCGTTCCATGAGGCTGGAACTACCCCATCACCAAAATTCTGCTCATGCTGTCCTTAAGTGGTTTTATAAGTGGATCCTGAAACTTTTTATAATAAATTGCAATAAGTCCACCTGGCCCTGGTGCTTTTCCCATCTTCATTCGATTTATTGCCATTTGCAGTTCCGATAAAGATATGGGTGTATTTAGAATTTGCTGGTTTTCCTTAGATACTCCGGGGTATGCAACAGTCACTTAAATAAGAATCCGTTTTTTAAAAGTTCTCCTTCTCACAACGGTATAATAAAGAATTTTTTTTTCTTTTTCAAATGCTTTCCTTATCTCTTTTGGGCTAGTGAAATGCTTATCCTCATCAACAATATTATTGTCTTTCTTTTTGGAGTTGCCATGCTAATCATTTACCAGGTTTATTAACAAATTCGAACATTTTCTGTTTCATTAATTTAATTTTCATCTCAATCTCTTGATTAACTAACACTGAAAATGGTGCTTGCAGGAGTTTAATTGCTTGACATACATCTTTCTCCTTTGGCTTTGCGATTAACTTCTCTTTATTCAGTCGAGCATCTAATATCTCTTGTTTCTTTTTCCCCTTTCTCTTTTCTGAAAAGTGTTTTGTTGAATTAGGAAGCCTCTCATCACTGCCTTACTAGCATCCCACACTACACGTAAATCAGGTCAAAAAATTATTGTAGAGAGTGTTGCCCCTTACTCACAGTTTGTTCATTTTGCAACACCACATCGTTTAACCTCCACCTAAACGAAGATCATTTCTCACCTGTTATTGTCATCAAGATGGCCTTGAGATCAGATAGTGTCTTAGGTTGAATTTCTACCATTTTTACCCTGGTTGTTAATTCTTTGGAAGCCCATAAATAGTCTATTCTGCTTGAAGAATTGTTTGCGTTTGATAAAAAAGCAGATTGACGTTCTAATGGATGCTTAAGTCACCATAGGTCAATTACCGTATTTTTCCATGTATAACTCGCCCCCATGTATAAGACGCCCCCATGTATTTGGGGGGACTCAAAATTAAGAAAATGGGGGGAGATTGTCAAGAGTTGTTGAGCTTTGGGAGGGGATTGCTCTCCCGACGCTGACAATTGCATGCATCACAGAAGACACCGATCGACTGCCCGATCACCGCCGGCAGCTGCCAATCAACCACCCAGTTGACGCAACGGCAGCCAATCGCCAACAGCCCTTCACACCGCCACCAATCACCCGCCCCATCGCCACTGAGAATCTCGTGCTCGCAGCTGCAACCAATCGCCCATCGCCCCTCAGCACTACCCATGTATAACACAAGCCCAAATTTTAAGCATAGTTTTAAAATAATAAAAAAAAACTTGTGTTATACACAGAAAAATACGGTAAGTCAAAATTGGACACCATATTTTAAAAAAGGCATTTGGAAGTTTCCCTTCTTTTGAATCCATTTTCAGTACAGTTCTAAGTCGAGGGAAACAACAGCGTTAAAATCACCCATCATTATTATTTTAGTATCACACAGATCAAACAAATTTTCTTCCAGATTTTTAAAAATCAGTTTTCCGTTCATTGGGGGCATAAATTCCCACTACAGTACAGTGGTGCCTCGCAAGACGAAATTAATTCGTTCCTCAAGTTTTTTCTTCTTGCGAGTTTTTCGTCTTGCGAAGCACGGTTTCCCATAGGAATGCATTGAAAATCAATTAATGCGTTCCTAGGGAGACCGCCTTCAGACCAGGTCCAGGGACAGTCTGCCCCCGGACCTCTTCTGAGGGCTGGCAGGGGGAGAAGGACTTTTCTCCCCACCGCCAGCCTTCAGAACAGCCTTCTGAAGGCTGGCGGTGGGAAGGAAAGCCCTTCTCCCGCTGCCAGCCTTCAGAAGAGTTCCTGCAGGGCTGCCTAGGCTGCGGATAGCAGCCTGCTGCCCGGCGCGAGGGGCGCTCTGCTTCAGAGCGCCCCTTGCGCGGGGCAGACATTCGCAGCTTGGGGAGCCCTGCAGGACTTCCCCGCAGGGCTCTCCAAGCTGCGGATAGCAGGCTGCTGCCCCGCACGAGGGTCGCTCTGCTTCAGAGCGCCCCTCGCGCGGGACAGACATTCGCAGCTTGGGGAGCCCTGCAGGACTTCCCCGCAGGGCTCTCCAAGCTGCGGATAGGGGCAGCAGGCTGCTATCCGCAGCTTGGAGAGCCCTGCGGGGAACTCTTCTGAAGGCTGGCGGGGGAGAAGGGCTTTTCCTCCAACCGCAAGTCTTCAAGACAGGTCCGGGAACAGAGGAGAAGCGCTGCCGCCTTCCCCTCTGTTCCCGGACCTGTCCTGAAGGCTTGCGGTGGGAGGAGGGCTTTCCTCCCCACCGCCAACATTCAGAATGCTGTTCTGAATGTTGGCGGTGGGGAGGAAAAACCCTCCTCCCACCGCAAGCCCCGGGAACAGAGGAGAAGCGCTGCGCGCCTTCTCCTCTGTTTCCGGACCTCCCACCGCAAGCCTTCAGGACAGGTCCAGGAACAGAGGAGAAGGCGCGCTGCGCTTCCCCGCTGTCCCCGGAGATTTCCCTAAGGGCTTTCGTCTTGCAAAGCAAGCCCATAGGGAAATTCGTCTTGCGAAGCCGCTAAAAATCGGAAAACCCTTTCGTCTTGCGGGTTTTTCGTTTAGCGAGGCATTCGTCTTGCGGGGCACCACTGTAATTGGTCCTCCACCTAGTCTCACTTAAATAGCCATCATTCTGCCTTCTTCATCTTTAAAGGTGAATTTAGGATCTCGTTTGGGGTTAACATACATCATCACTCCTCTCTTTTTAGTTTTATCAGAATAGATAAACTCTTGTCCCAGACCTTTATTTATTAGGAATTTTCTATGTTGTCTTTTTCTATGTGTCTCCTGTAAGCGAATGATGTCTAATTTCTGCTTTGTCAAGATGTGCGCTATTTTATTCCTTTTTGTTTTGTTATTTAGTCCATTTCCATTCCATGAAAGGATTTGAAGATCCATCTTAAATCAGGGGTGTCCAAGCTTTTTTCAAAGAGGGCCAGGTTTGATGAAGTAAACGTGCGAGGGCCGACCAGAGGGCCAACCATAGTTGAGCTTTTTTTCAGCTTTTACCCCAAGAAGTAAACAGGGCCGGATTAAACCGACTGGTGGGCCGGATTAGGCCCCGAAACAGACTTTGGACATGCCTGATCTTAAATTATATTTTGTGTGTGTGTGTGTGTGTGTGTGTGTGTGTGTAATACACACACACACAGCCAAACCTTGGTTTTTTATTGTCTCTGATGCTGAACATTTCTGCTCCTGAACGTTGAAAACCCGGAAGTAAGTGTTCCAGTTTTCGAATGTTTTTCAGAAGCCAAGCATCCAGCGCAGCAGACAAGTGGCTTCTGATTGGCTCTTCCGATTCCAAGAGCCAATCAGAAGCCGTGCCTTGGAAATAAAATGTTTCAGAAGTCTAACGCCCTTTTGGAACGGATTACATTTGACTTTCGAGGTACCACCGTGTGTGTCTATATCTCACAATTCCAGTTTTCCTTCTACCCCCTTCTCTCTTTACTTTTTGTCCTCTTCTTCCTTCTTTTCCTCTTCAGTCAGCAGGAAGGAAGGACAAAGCAAAATGATCCCAATTAGATTATGCAGGAATCCACCAGTTTTTTAAAAAATATAAATTCACAATCCATAAAGCGTATCCCACTCAGTCAGCCAAAATCCAAGCAGGAAATTATATTTATATATTTGAGTGTGCTCTCTACTCCATAAAAGAAAAAAACAAACTCAGTAGCCAAGAGAGAAGAGCACAAAACTCTTCAGGAATTGCTGATAAATCCTTGCAAGATAATCTAGGGGGTATACACCCAACTGCTGTAAGTTTAATAGCAAGGGGGGGAAATAAAAATATGCCAGGGGGGAGGACAATCAATCAATAAACTGATTTAAGTGTAGTGTGGGATGCCAGTAAGGTAGTGATGAGAGGCTTCCTAATTCAACAAAATCCTTCTCAAAAAAGAGAAAGAGGCATGTTTGTCCATTTCTCCATTGACTTTGCAGTGCGCACTTTGCGCCTCGGTTGTCAAACGTCTCAGAAGTCGAACAGTCTTCTGGAACGGATTACGTTTGACAACCGAGGTTCCACTGTATTAATAATAATAATAATAATAATAATAATAATAATAATAATACGTCCCAATGGCTTCTCCAGCCATTCCCTTCTCCTCTTGACCGCTGACTGTCCTTTTCCTTCCAGGTCTGTTCCAGAAAGCCATCGCGCAGAGCGGCACAGCCATCTCCAGCTGGTCGGTCAACTACCAGCCCCTCAAGTACACCCGCATGCTGGCCTCCAAAGTGGGCTGCGACCACATGGACACGAGCGACACGGTGGAGTGCCTGAGACGCAAGGCCTACCGGGAGCTGGTAGACCAGGACATCCAGCCGGCCCGCTACCACATCGCTTTTGGGCCCGTGGTGGATGGGGACGTGGTCCCGGACGACCCAGAGATCCTGATGCAGCAGGGCGAGTTCCTCAACTACGACATCCTCATCGGGGTCAACCAGGGCGAGGGCCTCAAATTCGTGGAGGACTCCATGGAGAGCGAGGACGGCATCTCGGCCAGCTACTTCGACTTCACCATCTCCAACTTCGTGGACAACCTCTACGGCTATCCGGAGGGCAAGGACATCCTTCGCGAGACCATCAAGTTCATGTACACGGACTGGGCGGACCGGGACAACGGCGAGATGCGCCGCAAAACCCTCCTGGCCCTCTTCACCGACCACCAGTGGGTGGCGCCGGCCGTGGCCACCGCCAAGCTTCACGCTGAATACCAGTCGCCCGTCTACTTCTACACCTTCTACCACCACTGCCAGACGGACACACGCCCTGAGTGGGCAGACGCGGCCCACGGGGACGAGATCCCCTACGTCTTCGGGGTGCCCATGATCGGCGCCACCGACCTCTTCCCCTGCAACTTCTCCAAGAACGACGTCATGCTCAGCGCCGTCGTCATGACCTACTGGACCAACTTCGCCAAGACGGGGTGAGACGATTGTGCGAATGGATTGATGCACTAGGAGAAGATACAGTGGTGCCTCGCTAGACGAAATTAATCTGTTCCGTGAGGCTCTTCGTCTAGCGGTTTTTTCGTCTTGCGAAGCAAGCCCATTGACAGCTTAGCGGATTAGCGCTATTAGCGGTTTAGCGGCTTTTAGCAGATCAGCTGATAAGTGGCTTAGCGGCTTAGGAAAAGGGGGGGGAGGGGAAAAAACCCCGCAGGAACTCGCAAGACATTTTCGTCTTGCGAAGCAAGCCCATAGGGAAATTCGTTTTGCGAAACGCCTCCAAAACGGAAAACCCTTTTGTCTAGCGGATTTTCCGTCTTGCGAGGCGTTCATCTTGCGGGGCACCACTGTAGGTTGCTTAGCTATTTGTCTTCCTTGGTGAGATCAGCAGAGTACCACCCTTTGCAGCTTTAAAACTTGGAAGCTAATTTAACTTCTAGAAACAATAATCCAAGATGCTTTAAGGCAGACTGGATCCCCCCCCCCCGCTATTATTCCTTTTCTCCCACTTAAAAATAACCATCTCTCACACACCTTGTTTTGTGAAGATGTAAAAGTAGCATTTACTTACATAATCCAGATCTCTGAGCGGCTAAGCGCATATTGTGACATTGGTTTCATAATTTTTAACCTGGCAATATATTGCGAATCAGGACATGTGTGTTATGCAAAAATCACAATGTCGGGGAAACCTCAAAGCCAGCCAATGCTTCTCTCAATTCCTGCAGCCCCTCTTGATTCTGGCAGCTTAGCTGTCCCCTGACTCCTACAGGGGGCAGCGAATCACAAGAGCAGGCGCCAGCAAAAATCACAGTGAACTTTTTGTTTTTATCGTGAGATAAAGTGAAGGCATAGAGCAGGGGTCAGCAAACTTTTTCAGCAGGGGGCCGGTCCACTGTCCCTCAGACCTTGTGGGGGGCTGCACGATATTGGGGGGGAATGAATGAATTCCTGTGCCCCACAAATAACCCAGAGATGCATTTTAAATAAAAAGACACATTCTATTCATGTAAAAGCACGCAGATTCCTAGACCGTCTGCGGGCTGGATTTATAGAATCATAGAATCCTAGAGTTGGAAGAGACCACAAGGGCCATCGAGTCCAACCCCCTGCCAAGCAGGAAACACCATCAGAGCACTCCTGACATGGTTGTCAAGCCTCTGCTTAAAGACCTCCAAAGAAGGAGACTCCACCACACTCCTTGGCAGCAAATTCCACTGTCAAACAGCTCTTACTGTCAGGAAGTTCTTCCTAATGTTTAGGTGGAATCTTCTTTCTTGTAGTTTGGAACCATTGCTCCGTGTCCGCTTCTCTGGAGCAGCAGAAAACAACCTTTCTCCCTCCTCTATGTGACATCCTTTTATATAGTTGAACATGGCTATCATATCACCCCTTAACCTCCTCTTCTTCAGGCTAAACATGCCCAGCTCCCTTAGCCGTTCCTCATAAGGCATCGTTTCCAGGCCTTGGACCATTTTGGTTGCCCTCCTCTGGACACGTTCCAGTTTGTCAGTGCCCTTCTTGAACTGTGGTGCCCAGAACTGGACACAGTACTCCAGGTGAGGTCTGACCAGAGCAGAATACAGTGGCACTATTACTTCCCTTGATCTAGATGCTACACTCCTATTGATGCAGCCCAGAATTGCATTGGCTTTTTTAGCTGCCGCGTCACACTGTTGGCTCATGTCAAGTTTGTGGTCAACCAAGACTCCTAGATCCTTTTCACATGTACTGCTCTCAAGCCAGGTGTCACCCATCTTGTATTTGTGCCTCTCATTTTTTTTGCCCAAGTGCAATACTTTTTAGAAGGCAATTGGGCCAGATCCAGCCCCCTGGTCTTAGTTTGCCCAACCATGGTATAAAGTAACGATGATAAGCAACATAAATTGAAATTTTGAGGGAACCAAGGAGGGAGGGAGGGAAAGTTGTAGGTGGAATGATCAATTGCTAAAGTTGAAATGTTGTTGCCTTGTTTGTTTGTTAAAATTTATAAATGAAATAATTTTGAAAAGCATTTTAATTAACGCAAATGATGACGGTGATGATGATCTCCGTCTCCTCTCCCCTTTTCCGCAGGGACCCCAACCAGCCAGTGCCGCAGGACACCAAGTTCATCCACACGAAGCCCAACCGCTTTGAGGAGGTGGTGTGGACCAAGTTCAACACGAAGGACAAGCAGTACCTCCACATCGGCCTGAAGCCCCGGGTGCGAGACAACTACCGCGCCAACAAGGTGGCCTTCTGGCTGGAGCTGGTCCCGCACCTTCACAACCTCCACGAGCCGCCCTACACCTCCACCACCACCCGCATCCCGCCTTACGTCACCCGCTGGCCCACCACCCGCGTGGGGCCCAGCACCACACGCCGGCCCATCCCCACCCTGCCGCCGGACGAGGACGACGTGGTCCGCCCCCAGCGCTACGTCCCCTTCCCGGGCGACTCGCGAGACTACTCCACCGAGCTGAGCGTCACGGTGGCTGTGGGGGCCTCGCTCCTCTTCCTCAACATCCTGGCCTTCGCCGCCCTGTACTACAAGCGGGACAAGCGTCACGAACTGCGCAGCGGGCGCCGGCTCAGCCCCCAGCGCAACGCGGCCAACGACCTGGTGCATGGTGGCCAGGAGGAGGAGATTATGTCGCTGCAGATCAAGCACTCGGAGCACGACGCCCACGACTTGGAGCCGCTGCGGCCCCACGAGATCCTGCGCCCCGCCTGCCCCCCCGACTACACCCTGGCGCTGCGGCGCGCCCCCGACGACGTGCCCCTGATGACCCCCAACACCATCACCATGATCCCCAGCACTATCACGGGCATGCAGGCCCTTCACCCTTTCAACACCTTCCCCACCGGACACAACAACACCTTGCCCCACCCTCACTCTACCACCCGCGTATAGTCGCCCTCCCCTCCGTGCCCCTCGGCCGCCCCGGCCTGCCCCGCTCGAGCAAAGAGCGGGCCACCTTTCCTGCCACGTGGACGGGTCTTTTGTACAACGTTGCGGGGGGAGGGGGGTCTAGCAGACGGAGGGGTCGGGCGATTCAGAGGTCCGCCCGTCTGTCCCCACGGCACACGGCACGGACGGGCTGGCAACGGTTCTCCACCCTGCTTGGGTCCCGACACCCTTTGGCGACACCCGTGGCATGGCATGGCAGCAGAGGAGGGCAGCACCAGCGATCTCGCTTCCTTTTGGGGTGCTGGGGGTTCTTTCCGGCACGAGGCGAAGAAGCGGGTCGCCTTCCCACCCTTGTTTTCCGGACGGGTGGCGGAACAGTGGCCATGGTTTTCGCCGGCGCTCCCGGGAGGAAGATTGGCCTGCCGTTCCTCGTCCATCTGGGTCCGGGCGGCAAAGGCATCCTTTGTCCTTCCGGGCGGAGATAAGGGAAATCTGACTCGTAGGGAAAGAGAGTCCCCGCTGTGGCTGTGATTGACAAAAGAAGGCAGTCCCTCTGCCCCCAGGGGGGTCGGAGACGCCACTCAAAGCTGTCAGCTCGGCTTGGATGGATGGACGGACAGTGGAGAGATGGTGGAGAGGAGGGGTGGGAGGTCAAAGGTCAGAGAGAGGGGAGAAAGAGAGACGGGAGCCAGTTCGCCTTGGCGCAACATCTCTCTGGGTGGTGAAGGTGCCCGGTGGTCCGCTCAGCGTCAGATTCCCAGTGCTGGATTGCTGAGGAGGGAGCAGCCGGTCAGCCCAGACAAATTCCCTTCTGGGTTGAGAGAGGTTTGCTAGAGATTCTGCCCCCTTTCTTTCACCACCACCCCTTATTTTTCCTTTTTCGAGTCTGTGTGACGGAGGTGGAGAGAGAGAAGGGAAGGAGACCTGGAGGTGTGTGTGTCTAGAGTGCAGAAGCAGGGGCGGGTTCGTCCCCAAGGCAGTGGTCCCAGCGATGGCTGGTTCACAGCTGCCGAAAAAAGGTGTCCCTGCTGGAACGAGGAGCGAGCCCTGCCTCTTCGCCGTGGGGTGGGTACTTGTCAAAATCCCAGTGCCTTCCTTGCACAATTTGCAGAAGGGTTATTTGACCCTTTCTTGTCCGCCAGGGGGCAATTTTCTGCCCCCACCTCCCTCCAATTTGGTGTAAGAGCTAAAGCTTTGCCGGGAATCACTAGGTGGTTTTTTTTGGGGGGGGGGGACTTAACAGTGTGGGGATGTGGAGCATCTAGAAGGGAACCCAGAGAGAGGGGATTCAAAGCAGGGTGGGGGTGGGCCGGCAGCATGCGCAAACTAGCTTGTTCCCAAGGCGAAATTTTGAATGCAACAACTGGAAATCTGCTTTCCCCCCTGAAGGATGTGACTACAAGATTTGGGGAGGAGGGGGGAGCTGTTAAGAAAACCTGCAAAGGTACACTGCATGTTCCAGGCTTTATTTTTTTTAATTAATCCGAGCAAGGAAACGAAGGAGTGGCGATCGCGGGGCGTGGGGCGTCAGAGTTTCAGTCTCTTTGGGATGGGGGAGCATCGCTTGCCTTTTGCTTCTGAGAACCCGGACCTCCCCCCAGATCATTTCTCCCCCCACAACCCCTCTTCTATGGCCGTAGGGGGAGGCTCCCCCTCCCTCTTCCTGAACACCCTCCTTGCGAACATCTGAACTTTCGTTGCTTTTCGGGTGGGATTCAGCCATGCATGGGTGCAAAATTCACTTTGCGCAGATCTCATTGGCTGGGAGGTCTTGTGCCAACATACCCATTTCTGTCCCCCCTCCCCACGAATGTCATAAAAACAAACTCACGGGCATCCGCTGAAACTGTTTGCCGTAGGATTCAGGGCAGGCGAAAGCCCGTTGTCGTGCGGCACAGAGTTAAACTCTGGAACTCCTTGCCACAGTGGCCATTTCTCACGGCTTTAAAAGAGAATGAGGCAAATTTGTGTACTCTGCCTTCACGGAGACCGTGACGCTTCTGGATTTTACTTGCTGGAAACCACAGAAGGGGAAAGGGCTGTTGCGCTGGGGTCTTGCTCGTGCGTTTACCGTCATGTGCAAAATGCGCCAGAAAGTGAGGGAGGCCACCCACACTTTCTCTTGACCTATGCTTTGATTTTATCGCCTACCGGTTAATTCTCCCGGGTCCTGAGAGGCTCTTTCGCCATTCTGCAGCCGCCCCTCGTGAAGATCCGATCGCAGAGGAACTGACGCTCGGTTAAGCAAAACCTCTATTTTGGATTTTCCGCACATCTGATAAGATCCGGTTCAGAGGGCAAGATCAGATCCCCGCAAAGCACATCCGTGGAACAGCGGGAAAGCCCTCGAATCTGATCGGTCAGGACACAGTATGATCAAAATATGGGTCAAACGAAAGTGTGGGTGAAGCCCACAAAATCCAAATTTTATGCGATCGATTTGCCCCTGGCGGTGCGTACCTGAGCAGCCTACATTCGGGTGTGATTTTTTAACCTGTCCATTCTCCCTGTTTCACACAATTTGCTGTTTTAAGCAACCTCGCCTTGATGTTCGAGATAAAAAATGCCCCTTTAAAAATAAATAAATCACAGAAAGCTTGCAAGGAGCGCTTTTAAAGAGGTGACCTTTCTGGATTTTTGAAGGACAGGGGAACTCTGGTTTTAGCCGGGGTGGGGAGTTTGGGACAGCAGTTGTTTCCAGTGAACAATGTGTGGACGATGGGAAATTAAAGAATGGGTCCTTGCTTTGACGCCATGCCGTCCCATTTCCTTGCAAACAGTTCCTCCGTAAATAAATTGGCACCAAGGCGTAAGACGCAGGTCACCCAGAAGCACCCTGCCTAAAACTTCTGCAAAGTGGGTGCTTCCCAGTGGGTCCTCATTTCAGGATCTGCGGGTTGCTGTTCTGCAAGTGCCATTTTGTTTTGTTTTGCACAAGCCGCAGGACGTTTTTGGCGTCGGGAATGCCAGCCCATTCGCCCTCCCCGTTTCCTTTGAGCCGACCCTTTTTCTGCGAAACATCCAGAAAGTTAAAAAAAACAAAAAAAACAGCCGCAGTTTCCAGTGAAGGAATGAACTGCGTTAAGCCCCAGCTTGGAAGGAGCTGGTCCGTCGAGAGCTGCAAATTTAAATTGGTGTGAAACAGGTTTAAAAGTTACGCTTCTCCCCCTCCAAAGAACGTAGTTTGGCAAAAGTGCCGAGTGTGCTTTTGTTCGTGACTTGCAGCCTTTTCCTACCGGATGGCGGCTACTCCGGTTGACAGAACTGGACAGCTGGAAGGGAACCCCAAAGTCATCTAGCCCAACCCCTTGCGACGGAGGCTCCTCATTCGAGAGACAAGGCAGTTCTGATGGGTTTAGACGTGCACCTCCTCCTTTGCAAACCTCTTTCCCCCTCGTTCCTTCCAGGAAGACCAACCTTTCCTTCCCTCTTTGGGCTAGGTTTTCCGCGCACGATGCGGCTGGGATCCGACCTCTCTCCTTCTGGAGCGAAATGAAGTTTTGGATTTCTTTTCTCTAGTTACGTCTGGGTTGGGAACCGACCCAAGGAGCAGGTGGGATAGCAGGGTGAGGCCGGGAAACAGCACCCTTCAAGAGAGAAGCTCTAGCACAGAAAACCGAGTCGAAATGTTCAAAGCCCTTCTCCGTGCAGTGCCGAGTTAGACTATGGAACTCCCTGCCACAGGAGGCAGAGATGCTTCCGGAAACCAGGAGAACGCTTTCTGCTCGCATCCGGTTGGCCACTGCGAGGATGGGCTGTTGGCCTGATCCTGCCCCCCAAATCCACCCCGTTTGCCCTGTATAAGCTCCGCCTGTCCATCAAACCTTGCCCCTGATCAATGCCCACCTCCGCAGAACTGAGCCTTCTTCCCCGCGTGCCTCTCTCCCCGTAATACGCAGCTTGGCTAGCTTGCATGAGCCAGCTATTGTTTCCTCCGAAGGCACTCCTTTTCTGTGTGTGCCTTTTTCTCTTTGCTTGAGGGCCGGGTCGTGTAGGTTGAAGGGGAAGGGAGGGCCGGGGGCTCTTTCTCCGATGGGGGTGGGCAGGGGCGAAGTCTAAAGGGCGTGCCACCACCACCCCCCGACCCGCCGATCCTTCGTTCCCGACTTCCGTCTCCCATCCCCGCCGTGCAATATGGACCCATCTATGCACCCACACACACTTCCAGTGATCTCCTGGGATCCCCAGGGAGATTCCTCGCCCCCTGCTCGGCCGTAGTACGCTCTTTCTAGAGCGACCTCGTACTTGCTGGCTCCAGTAAGATGGGGGATCGTAGAAGAATAGGATTGTAGACTTGGAAGGGACCCCCAAAGGTCATCCAGTCCAAACCCCTGCAATGCATGAAAGGGAAATGTGATATTTTTATTTTCAGAAGCACATCGTTCTTGGGTGGCTGTTTGGCTCTCGTTTTTCCTTTCCCCTCCTTTTCTCTCTCCCATCCCCACTGCTGCCTTCCTCGGTTCTCGTGCCTCTGGCGTTCATTCTCATGGTTGGGGGCCGTGTGGGGAGACCATTATTGTTTCCGGAATATTCCGACGACGAAAGAGGAAAGACGGAGGGGAGCGGATGAAGGCCGGTCGCGGGGAGGGGGAGGGCGGTTTTGGTTCTTAAGCCATTCTGAAGACTCCATCTTAACTTGGCGATGTTCCGAGTTGGTTTCCTTTTTTTAAAAAAAGAAAAGAATAAAAGAAATTTATTATAAATATAAATAAATATATATATAGATATCTCCATTTTTTTAAAAAAGGAAAACAATTATTTTGTAAAAAAAAATAATGAACAAAAACAAAAATTTAAAATGATTAAATAGATGGGGGCGGGCGGGAGGGCGGGGAATAAAAGCGAAATCTGTGCCAAACTCAGCAAACTTGGATGGGCCTGGGAAGCATATTTTTTTCGGGGTGGTTTGTTTGTTTGTTTTTTGTTTGGGAGGGGGGGAAAGAGGGGGGGCCTGTTCTCTTGGTTTTTCTGCAAATACCGAGTTTCCTGGGACTCCTGTGAACACAAAAAAAATAAAGTCTGTGCCAAGGAACGGAATGAAGTTCCAACGTGGGGTGCGAATGCACCTCTGGAAAGAGAGATGTCAGCGCCTTACACTGTTGCCAAATGCCGACCCCCCCAAAAAAAACCCTCGCCCCTTTGTCCTTTTCACCCCAAAAGCGCCAACTGCAATATCCCGGATCCGTCCGCCGGCGGCGAAAAGCACAGGCCATTTTGTTTGGAGGTCCAAGATGGCAGCCCAGACGTTCTCCGCCGACCCAACATGGCCGCCTGAGGGACAACAACTGCAGCGGCATCTCCGAAACCGAAAGGTTGCCGCGCGGGGCCTCCCCTCCGTTTGTTTCCGACGCCGTCCTCCTTCCCGTTCGCCAAATCCAAGGTGGCCCTCTTTGTTTCCAAAAGCCAACTGACGTGGCCTCCTCGGGGGCGGCTCCGGCCCACCGTTCAAGATGGCCGCCTGGGAAACGACACCTCCGCCACCTCGTTTTCTAAAAAAAAATCAAGCGCGGCCTCCGTCCGCCGGCTTCGCAGGCCGGCGCAAACCCGACTCAGAGGATTTATTCTTGCTATGATGACGACGGCCATCGTCCTCGTCGCCCCCTTCCGACATTTCAAGATGGCCGCCGCCCCGTCCTTGTGGCCCCTTTCAAGATGGCCGCCTTCCCACCGCCATGCGCCGTGACCCAAAATGGCTGCCAAGAACCTCGCCTCAGGCGGTGCAAGGAGGAGGGTCGGCCTCCCCTCCCGCCGCCATTGTTCCCCCACTTGCAAACTGGAGAGAAATCTATTTTTATGAGACTTTAGGTTTTGGGCAGGAAGGGGTTGATTTGGGGGTTTAGCAGAAAAAAAGCGAATTCTTTCCTGCACTCGGGGGCCACACACACCCACGGCTGAAATCTGGGCCCCCTCCCCGAACTTGTGGACTCTCGCCGCCCACCCCAGAAAAGAAGGACCATTTATCATGGAAGAGGGCGCGACTGAAATCAAAAACACAAATCCCAAGGTGGTGCTCTTCTTCTTCTTCTTCTTCCTCTTTTCTTCCTTTTTTTAATTTCGTCGGTTTGTTACGATCGAGACACAGCTGGTGGGTCGAAGCGCCTCTGGGGTGGGTTACCCCCCCTTCCAGCCTCCGAGAGAAGAGGGACTTGGGGTGCAATTTGGGGGGAGGCGGGGGTCCGAGCTGAGATGCTGTACACATTTTTAAACCTTGCAAGAAATGGAAAATGATATTGTAAATATATAAAAAAAATGATTTAGCTGCTGGGTGTGCTTCTTGAGCTCTTGGGGGGCTACGGCGGGGTGGGGTGGGGCCAAGACCCCGGGGCTTCACCCTTGGAAAGAGCCTTCTGTAACCTGGGGCTGGCAGGCTGCCTTGGACTACAAATCCCATCGTGCTGGGAGTTGTAGTCCCAAAGAGCCGGAGCTGGCAGAGGCTGATGGGAGCTGGAGTCCAAACAGAAGGAATTGGCAGGGGCTGATGGGACCTGGAGTCCAAAACAGAAGGAATTGGCAGGGGCTGATGGGAGCTGGAGTCCAAAACAGAAGGAATTGCCAGGGGCTGATGGGACCTGGAGTCCAAAACAGAAGGAATTGGTAGGGGCTGATGGGACCTGGAGTCCAAAACAGATGGAATTGCCATGGGCTGATGGGACCTGGAGTCCAAAACAGATGGAATTGGTAGGGGCTGATGGGACCTGGAGTCCAAAACAGATGGAATTGGCAGGGGCTGATGGGAGCTGGAGTCCAAAACAGATGGAATTGGCAGGGGCTGATGGGAGCTGGAGTCCAAAACAGAAGGAATTGGCAGGGGCTGATGGGAGCTGGAGTCCAAAACAGATGGAATTGGCAGGGGCTGATGGGAACTGTAGTCCTAAACAACTTGAGGACTCCAAATGGCATAAGGCCGGTTAGAAAATGGCTACCCCTTCCCAGGATGCTCTGCCTTGCGCCATGTGCTCTACCAGTGTGCGGCAGCGGCCAAAGGTAGCAGACGCTGTCGCCTCCCTTGTGTCCGGTGTAACTTAGCTGGATCCCAGATCTCGTCCCTGTTCGCTCCAGTTAAAAGGATCTGGAAGCACATCATAGAAGAAAACCGCCCCTCTTTCCGCAGGAAGCCCTGGAGCGCCATCATCGGCCCACGTCGAGATGCTGCTGGGCCAGGCAGACTAAGCTGGCCTATCACAGAACCGTCGTGTTCTAAGGGCCCTCATGTGGTCATCCAATCCAACCCCTGCAATACAGGAGCCACAGCCAGGATGCTTCCTGTTGGGTTGCTGCCTGGATCATAGCTGTCAACCGTCCCTTATTTGGCGGGAAACTCCCTTATCCCAGCGCCGTGTCCCGCTGCTGTCCCTTATTGATGATGTCCCTTAAATTTCCCGGGTTTCAAACGAAGCAGCTCCTCTCCCTCCCTCCCTCCCTGCCGGCCAGGGAGGAGGGAGGCTCCAACTGTGTTGCTCGGCTGCGTTGCTCACCCAATAAGGAGTCTGAGAACGACTGGGGGGTGGAGCTTGCAGGCCTGGTGCCAATCAAATCGGCCGCCTTGCCTGGGGACTCGCCTTTGCTCAGCGCTTCCCAGCGGAGAGGGGACGGGGGTTTTCCTTGCTGCATCCCCTTTGCCGGGTTGCTGCGCTGTGGGAACCACCGCTTGAGGCTTTGTTTGGCTGCTGGCTGGGCTTTCTGCCTTTGGCTCAGAAGCTGAACATACCTGTGCCCGGAAAATCCCTTATTTTGGCTGCTGATCCCTTATTTTCGAGGCTGCTGGTCCCTTATTTTCAAATCTATAAGTTGACAGCTATGGCCTGGATGTGCCCCGTGCCACATCCACCTCGGTGCCTTCTGGGGTGGGGGCTGGGGTTGCCCCTCGTCTAGAGGAGCCCTTGCCCCAAAGCAGGGGACGAGGACACATGCTAGGAATGCAGAATGTCTGGGTTCGATCCCCAGTTAGGAAGCGAGTTAGACCACTGGGGTCCATCAGGAAGGCACACACGGACTGGCAGCCCTCCAGGATTTCAGGCCCTGCCTAGAGATCGGACTTTCTGCACTCCAAGCATATGCCCTACCACTGAGCTACGACGGCCCTTCCCCATAAGGTGCCGGGTTCAAATCCTCCCTTATGCGACGTAGCCTGCAGGTCGTCCTCCAGCCGAGCCTGCTGTTCAAAGACGCCCCGTGGCTCATTTTAATTGGATTCTTCCCGGCACGGAGAGTAACAGAACTTCCTTTGCCCAAACCGGCTTTGAGAGCAAACTTTGGAGGCAGCACGCAGAATCGCGGCCGGAAGGGACCCCCAAAGGCCATCTAGTCCAACCCCAGGAAATGCAGGAACGTGAAAGTTCAGTGCTCCTTCCCAGGCCCCGTTTCCTCGCTCCTCAACCTCACCCCAAATGCGCAGCGCTCCCTTGATGCCGAAACTGCCCACTAAGGGCCTGGGCACGCCTCACTTGAATCTGGATTGCGAACCTTTCTTTCTGCCCCACGTTTTCTGCCCCATAGATTCTGTACAGGGCCACTGCTGCAGCTCCCCTATTCGGATTTCCAAAGCTCTGAAAATCCCCAGGTTTATTTAATTCAGCACATTTCATAAAATTTTCACACCGGCCGATTTTTCCTTACCTTATATAAAAGGAACAAAACCTCAAAGCGGTTTGCAAAACACTAAGCTTACTGTTTGGAACTCTTTGGAACATTCAAAAAAGGCTAAAATCAGCAAGAAATGAAAAAGCGAATTGAAACATACACACCGACGTTCTGCACATCTGTGTCCGCTCGCCTGAGCAAAAATCTTTCGGAAAATGTACATCAAGTGGCAGGGAGTTCCGGAGGGTAGGGTATTCTGAGGCAAGCATACCAGAACTGCCCTCTGGAAACCTGCAGGGGAAAATGGAGGGCAGGGAGCAAGCCCGGTCTCCCCAACAGGGGGTGCCGTGGGGCTTGCAACCTTCCCCAACCCTCCGCAGATGTGGGGCTACAGCTCCCAGCCGCCCGCAGGCCCCTCTCCTCTCCCATTAGGCTTTCCAGTTCGGAATCCCAGAACCTAGGAAGGGATCCCCCAGGGATCAACTAGCGCAGCACGGAAACTGCAGCTTAAAAGCTGCTTTGAAACCTCCAGCGAAGAGCTGTGACCCCAAAACCTCTGCAGGGCATCCTGGCCGAGGCGGAAGGAGGGTGAGAAGAAGAAGATATCTCTAGGGAGATTTGGGGGGGCAGGGAGTGGGGTTGCGTAGGCCAAAGTCAATGGGTCCTGCAGCCTCGAACACCCCCCCCCGTTGCAGCTGCACAAAAGCGACGTGACCTATATATTTTTTGCAAACGGTGCAGAACAGTGGCTTCGTCGCAGGGGAACCCAGAGGGGGACACTGCGGAGGATTTTGGAGGGGGCTGGCGAGGAGAAGGGCTTGGAAGAGGGCGGGAGGCGGGGGGGCTGATTGGCAGCGCTATGGGGCAGCCCCCTTCCTCCCTCTCAATCCAGAGCCATTTCCCCTCTCTAAGCTTTACATCCATCTCGCCTTAATTGCCTCTCCTCCTCATCCATCTTCTGCTTTCTCTCCTGTCTTCTTTTTTCTTCTTCTTCTTCTTCACCTCCCTCCCTTTCTCCCTTGCAAGTCACGGGATCCACAAAAGTCATACAGTCTAATAATAATAATAATAATAATTTATTATTTATACCCCGCCCATCTGGCTGAGTTTCCCCAGCCACTCTGGGCGTCTCCCAATCGAGTGTTAAAAACAGTACAGCGTTAAATACTAAAAACTTCCCTGAACAGGGCCGCCTTAAGATGTCTTTTAAAGAGAAGATAGCTGCTTATTTCCTTCACATCTGATGGGAGGGTGTTCCACAGGGCGGGCGCCACTACCAAGAAGGCCCTCTGCCTGGTTCCCTGCAATCTCACTTTTCGCAGGGAGGGAACCGCCAGAAGGCCCTTGGAGCTGGACCTCAGTGTCCATCCTGAACAATGGAGGTGGAGACGCTCCTTCAGGTCTACTGGGCCTTTGAGGCCGTTTAGGGCTTTCAAGTTCAGCACCAACACTTTGAATTGTGCTTGGAAACATACTGGGAGCCAATGCAGATCTATCAGGACCGGTGTTATGTGGTCTTGGCGGCCGCTGCCAGTCACCAGTCTAGCTGCTGCATTCTGGATTAGTTGTACTTTCCGGGTCACCATCAAAGGTAGCCCCACGTAGAGCGCATGGCAGTAGTCCAAGCAGGAGATAACCAGAGCATGCGCCACTCTGGCCAGACAGTCTGCGGGCCGGGAGGGTCTCATCCTGCGTACCAGATGGAGCTGGCAGACAGCCGCCCTGGACACAGAATTAACCTGCGCCTCCATGGACAGCTGTGAGTCCAGAATGACTCACACCTGCCTGCTCCCTGTCCCCCCAAAACAGTACTTCTGTCTTGTCAGGATTCAACCTCAGGATTCTAACCCCTTTGAAGGGCAGGGAAATCACAAAAAAGCAGACGGCTTGTCCAAAAATCTCCCTGGAAGGAGAGTTCACACCACACCTCGCAAGGTCACAGGGTCAGAGGATTGTACAGAAAGGGATCCCCCAGCGGTCATCTCGACTGAAATATACTCAGAGTCGCAAAGTGATTTCATGCTCTTTATTCAGCTCATAGTGGTGAGGAGGAATGAATGAAAGTCCCCTCAAGTATCTGCTTTATATACATTATTTACACAATGGGCTGCACATGACTGGCTAATTCTGGAATTCTACTGTAAGCCAATCAGGTTGTGGATTCACTTATTTCTGGAGCATGATTGGGTGGTTCCTGCCAACCAATCAGACTGCTGCATTGTTCTAGGACCAATCAGATTGCTGCATTCTGGATCCTATTGTTCTTGGACCAATCAGACTGCTGCAATTTGGATCCTATTGTTCTAGGACCAATCAGACTGCTGCAATTTGGATCCTATTGTTCTAGGACCAATCAGACTGCTGCATTGTTCTAGGACCAATCAGACTGCTGCATTCTGGACCCTATTGTTCTAGGACCAATCAGACTGCTGCATTCTGAATCCTATTGTTCTAGGACCAATCAGACTGCTGCAGTTTGGATCCTATTGTTCTAGGACCAATCAGACTGCTGCATCCTGAATCCTATTGTTCTGGGACCAATCAGACTGCTGCATTCTGGACCCTATTGTTCTAGGACCAATCAGACTGCTGCATCCTGAATCCTATTGTTCTGGGACCAATCAGACTGCTGCATTCTGAATCCTATTGTTCTAGGACCAATCAGTCAGCTGCATTCTGAATCCTATTGTTCTAGGACCAATCAGACTGCTGCAGTTTGGATCCTATTCAACTCAGTACATAACATAGACCAACTCCAGAAACGCAGGAATCACACCTAGAAAATGGCAACCCAACATCTGCTGGTCTTTCCCAGCTGTTGCCCGGGATCGAGCCTTCTGCAAGCCAAGCAAGCAAGCACCCCACCCCTGACCTATGCCCCTTCCCCCTGTAAACATAGGCAGTGAGCCCCACCTAGCGCAGCGTTGCCTACACAGGCCGGCAGCAGCGACTCTCCAAGGCTTCAGACTCTGGGTCTCTTCCCAGCGCCACCTGCACATGCCGTTGGGGACCGAAACTGGCTTCCTTGAAGTTGAATCCTGACAAGACAGAAGTACTGTTTTTGGGGGACAGGGGGCGGGCAGGTGTGGAGGACTCCCTGGTCCTGAATGGGGTAACTGTGGCCCTGAAGGACCAGGTGCGCAGCCTGGGAGTCATTTTGGACTCACAGCTGTCCATGGAGGCACAGGTCAAATCTGTGTCCAGGGCAGCTGTTTACCAGCTCCATCTGGTACGCAGGATGAGACCCTCCTTGCCCACTGTCTGTCTGGCCAGAGTGGTGCATGCTCTGCTTATCTCCCACTTGGACTACTGCTATGCGCTCTACGTGGGGCTACCTTTGAAGGTGACCCGGAAACTACAACTAATCCAGAATGTGGCAGCTAGACTGGTGACTGGGGGCGGCCGCCGAGACCATATAACACCGGTCTTGAAAGACCTACATTGGCTCCCAGTACGTTTCCGAGCACAATTCAAAGTGTTGGTGCTGATCTTTAAAGCCCTAAACGGCCTCAAAGGCCCAGTAGACCTGAAGGAGCGTCTCCACCCCCATCGTCCAGCCTGGACGCTGAGGTCCAGCGCCAAGGGTCTTCTGGCGGTTCCCTCATTACGAGAAGCAAAGCTACAGGGAACCAGGCAGAGGGCCTTCTCGGTAGTGGCGCCTGCCCTGTGGAACGTCCTCCCTTCAGATGTCAAAGCGATAAACAACTACCTGACATTCAGAAGACATCTTAAGGCAGCCCTGTTCAGGGAAGTTTTTAATCTGTGATATTTTAGTGTATTTTTGGTTTCTATGGAAGCCGCCCAGAGTGGCTGGGGAAACCCAGCCAGATGGGCGGGGTACAAATAATAAATTATTATTATTATTATTATTATTATTATTATTATTATTATTATTATTCCTTCTGCAAGCTGAGCAGCTGCTCTGCCGCTGAGCTGTGCTCCTCGTGGTTCTAGTCCTCCGATAAACAGGAGCCTTCTCCTGAGTTCACCTAGCCAATATTGTGCACACGGACTGGCAGCAGCAACGCTGAAGAAGACATCTCTCCCAGCCCAATTGGAGATGCCATGGGGGGCGGCAGCGGCATAGCGTGGGTTGTCAGCACCCGGGTCAAGGCAAGTAATTTGCGCCCCCTAACCCGGGTCAAGGCAAGTAATTTGCGCCCCCTAACGCGGGGCAAGGCAAGTAATTTGCGCCCCTAACCCCTAACCTGCCGCCGCTGCCAGCTTCTTGCTGCTGCCTGGGCTGGGGTATTTACGGTAAGGTAGCCACGGCGGTGGCCGCAGGTCCATGTCAGGTGATCTGAGGCGAGTTGCCGCTGGCGCTGCCGCCCAAATGACGCCGCTTGCCCGGAGGAGGAGGAGGAGGGCAGAGAGGCGAGGAAAATGCAACATGGCCCAGCAGCAGCGGCGGCGACGGGGGGGGGGGGCTGTGAGGAGGGGCTGCCTGGCGCACCCTCCGTGGCCTTGACGCGCGGGGACCGCGGCGAGTGCTGAGAGCCGCTGCCTGCCGGACGCCTTCAGCCCGGACGCGCGCACAGCTCGTTGGTTCCGCGAGACATGGGGCTCTGCTACAGCCTGTGCCCAAGGCTCTTCGGTGACTCCGGAGGCGGCGAGCGCGCCCCCCCCCCGATGTTGCGCCCGGTGCGGCCGGCCCCCCCTGCACCCCCCACGCTACGCCACTGGGTACGGGGAGCTGAACTTGGGTCAAACCCCCTGCGATTCAGAAATCCTGTCCACATCCCCTGCCCATTCCCCCCCCTTCCCTCCTGGTCTTTTGCCCCTGCCTGTGAATTTCATCCCCCCACCCCACCTCAAAAACATATATTCTCTCTGCTCCTCCCTTGCTCCAAGCATGCGCCCATAAATCCTTCTCTTCCCCCCCCCCAAGAAAAAACCCCTCAACCCTTAAGCCGCCCTGAGCCTGGCCTTGGCTGGGGAGGGCGGGGTATAAATAAAAATTATTATTATTAAGGGGAGGCAACTCCTAGGGGCCCGAGATCCCTTTGACCCCCTCCCCCAAATAAAATATTTAAGGGGGACTGGTGTGGGGTTAGCCATGATCTATTTTGGGGGGGGGGCAGAACCGAGATATCTGTGGTGCAATTAGTTAGTTAACTATTTCTTTTTATTTACTTGGTTTGGGGGGGGCAGCTGCCCGCTCTGCACCCCCCTGGCTCTGCCCACGGTGCCTGCCACCCCCCCCAAAAAAATCGATGAGCAAGACGTGCATACGATCGATTATGCAGAAAGAGGTTATCTGCCCCCCCCCCCAATTCTTTTATTCAAGTTGGCACCCCAAAGGGGCTGCAACGGAGAGGTCGGCACTTCTGGAAGGGAGGGGGGGGTTCAGTCCAGAAAAGGACCCCCCCCGTCATTATTTTTTTAGCCGGGAGGGGGGGATCCTTTTCCCAAGTCACGCATGGACCAGTCGAGGTTGGGAAGGGAAGGGGGATGCGCGCGTGGAGGAGACGAGGAGGCGACGCGTGTCAGCGTCACGTGGGGAGGGGGGCGCTCCCCCCTCTGCCTCTTTTGCATTCTGGCTCTGCGCTCAGGGCTGCTAAAAATAGCCTTCCTCTCCCAATCTCTCTCTAACCCCCCCCCAACTATGTCGCAGAGAGAGAGGGGGGGATGGATGGGGGGGTGAGAAGGGGGCGGCTGTGATGGCGCAGGGATGTCATGGCAACGCCTGACTGGTTGCCCCCCCCCCTTTCAAAAGGATGCAAAGGGGAGGAAGGGGATTTTTTTGGGGGGGGAGACAGATGAGAGGCTGATGGATTGAGAAAACTGGGGGGGGGGGGTGTCTTTAGCTGCCAACCCTTTTCTTGCGAGGAATCCTATTCGGAATAAGGGAATTTCCCTTAACAAATAGGGAAACGTGGACAGCTATGGTTCCTGGACCTGGGATGGGGGGAGGGAGTGTTTCTTTGGGGGCGGGGGGTTATTGTATTTTAGTGTTTTGTTGGAAGCCGCCCAGAGTGGGCGGGGTATAAATGAAAAATTATTATTATTATTATTATTATTATTATTATTATTATTATTATATTGGGGTTCAGCACCCAACGCCCTGGGTGGGTGCAGCCAGACCCCAGAGGCCGGCGAAGAATATTCCCCCCCCCCAAGAGTCCAAAAATCCAGCAAGCGGTGTGAATGAGGGACCACCTTCAGCCAGGCTTCCTTGCTCAAAGGCACTCTGCACATGCTCAGGGGCCCTGCCTCCTCCTCCCCTTAGCGCCACTAAGGAGCCGGAGGGGCCGTCTAGCCCGGGGGTCAGCAGACCTTTTCAGCAGGGGGCCGGTCCGCTATCCCTCAGACCTTGTGGGGGGCCGGCCTATATTTGGGGGGGGGGAAATACAGTAATGAACAAATTCCTATGCCCCACAAATAACCCAGAGATGCATTTGAAATAAAAGGACACATTCTACTCGTGTAAAAACGCGCTGGTTCCCAGACCGTCCGCGGGCCGGATTGAGAAGGTGATTGGGCCGGATCCGGCCCCCGGGCCTCAGTTTGCCTACCCATAGTCTAGCCCAATGCCCAGTTTTATGCCCAACGTGGGTTTCGAATCCGAGACCCGGAGATTATAAGAGCCTACCAACTGAACTCTCTGTTTGTTCTGAAGGGGCGAGAGGAAATGCCTTGGCTCAAGTCAAGTTCGGGGTGTATTGTGGGAGCTGGTGGTGAGGTGCAGTGGTTAGAGCGCCGGACTCGGGTCTGAGTTCAAATCCCCTTTCTAGGCCTCACCTGCCCCACAGGGATGTTGTGGGGATGAATGGAAGAGCTCCTTGGAGGGGAAAAGTTGGGATACAAACACAAAAAACAAACAAACAGTTCTTCCTCCCTACTTTTCTAAATTGTGATATGTCGAGGCTCCCCATCGCAGAGATCTTTCCCCCTCTAAATAATAATAATAATAAATAAATAATTTTATTTATACCCCGCCCTCCCCAGCCAAGACCGGGCTCAGGGCGGCTAACACCAGCTATAAAAACAATGGATTAAAATACAACTTAAAAACGAGATTAAAACGCAACATGAAAATGCAGCCTCGTTTCAGTAGAAACTCAAATCAAAAACTTTTGGGGGGATGAAAACGTCAAATCTTCACTGAGGCATATATATATAAAAAGGTAAAGGTCCCCCTGCCCGTACGGGCCAGTCGTGTCCGACTCTAGGGTTGTGCGCCCATCTCACTTAAGAGGCCGGGGGCCAGCGCTGTCCGGAGACACTTCCGGGTCGCGTGGCCAGCGTGACGAAGCTGCTCTGGCGAGCCGGCACCAGAGCAGCACACGGAAACGCCGTTTACCTTCCCGCTATAAAGCGGTCCCTATTTATCTACTTGCACTTAGGGGTGCTTTCCAACTGCTGGGTGGGCAGGAGCTGTGACCGAAAGACAGGAGCTCACCCCGCCGCGGGGATTCGAACCGCCGACCATGCGATCGGCAAGCCCTAGGCGCTGAGGTTTTACCCACAGTGCCACCCCGCGTCCCTTCATATATATATATATGCATATAGATAGATAGAAAGATATAGATATAAGCAGATATTTATATATAGAAATGCATATATATATATATATATATATATATATATGCAGATATATATACACAAATGAATATATATGTGCAGATATATATATACATATATATTAATGAAGCCAGGTGAGTGCTGAGCAAGAGCCACTCTGTGCATGCTCAGAGGCCCTCGCCACGCAGCCCACTGGCAAAAAAGAAATGTCAGCAACCATGTGCTACGAGTAGGGAGGGGGGCGTTATGGGACGATTTGGGCTAAAAATAGGTTTTGGGGCTGAGCCCGGGCAAACTGCGGCTCCAGCCAGGCGTTTAACATTCCTGCTCCGTAACCTGCAGCAGCCAGAGGTGCCTTGTGGGGTTTCGGAGGCGCCTCCTTCCCTGTTCATTTATATTCTCCGGTGACAGGCATGGATAATTTATACGCTGGCAGTGGCAGATTAAAAGCTGCTTCGCTTCCTCTCAGCACACGGTGTTCGCTCCGAGCCCGACTCCTGCCTGGCGAAAGGACCCAGGCGTCCGGGCTGAGGCTCACCCCCCCCCCCAAAATTATCTGGGAGAAAAGGCCTCACTCACCCAAGGGAATCATAGAATCCTAGAGTTGGAAGAGACCCCAAGGGCCATCGAGTCCAACCCCCTGCCAAGCAGGAAACACCATCAGAGCACTCCTGACATATGGTTGTCAAGCCTCTGCTTAAAGACCTCCAAAGAAGGAGACTCCACCACACTCCTCGGCAGCAAATTCCACTGTCGAACAGCTCTTACTGTCAGGAAGTTCTTCCTAATGTTTAGGTGGAATCTTCTTTCTTGTAGTTTGGAACCATTGCTCCGTGTCCGCTTCTCTGGAGCAGCAGAAAACAACCTTTCTCCCTCCTCTATGTGACATCCTTTTATATATTTGAACATGGCTATCATATCACTCCTTAACCTCCTCTTCTCCAGGCTAAACATGCCCAGCTCCCTTAGCCTCATAAGGCATCGTTTCCAGGCCTTTGACCATTTGGTTGCCCTCCTCTGGACCCGTTCCAGTTTGTCAGTGTCCTTCTTGAACTGTGGTGCCCAGAACTGGACACAGTACTCCAGGTGAGGTCTGACCAGAGCAGAATACAGTGGCACTATTACTTCCCTGCAAGTACTCAGGTCTCTCCTTCTCTCTGACCTCAGTCTCTGCAGCTCAGGAGATGTCGGTGGGTTACTAGACCCAGAGGCCGCCTCAGCTTCCCCTGACCCAACCGGTAGTGGAGCAGCTGTAAGTGATGGCCCAGCTGAAGGCAACGAGGTACCCGTATTTTTCGCTCTATAAGACGCACCAGACCACAAGACGCACTTAGTTTTTGGAGGAGGAAAACAAGAAAAAAAATATTCTGAATCTCAGAAGCCAGAACAGCAAGAGGAATCTCTGCACAGTGAAAGCAGCAATCCCTCTTGCTGTTCTGGCTTCTGGGATAGCTGCGCAGCCTGCATTCGCTCCGTAAGACGCACACACATTTCCCCTTACTTTTTAGGAGGGAAAAAGTGAGTCTTATAGAGCAAAAAATACGGTAATCCCCGCATCTGGAGTCAGGGCAGGCTCAGGCCCCTGACTCGGCCCAGCTGTGTTTGTTGCAGGAGAACCTGTGCAGACTGGGGCTCTTCAGGATCAGGCCCCAGACTTGGTTCAGATGATGCCTGGGGCAAAGGATCTGTTGCGGACTGAGACTCCTCTGGCTCTGAGCCTGAGTCCCAGGCCATCGCAGTGATATTTGAAGATGGCTCTCAGCCTCCTCTTTTCCAGGTTAAACATACCCAGTTCCCTCAACCGATCTTCATAAGGCTTGGTTTCCAGACCCTTGATTTTGATCCCCGTCCTCTGCACATGTTCCAGCTTGTCGATACCCTTCTTAAACTGAGGCGCCCAGAACCGGGCCCAGAAATCCAGGTGGGGTCTGACTCCATCGCATTTCCATCCAGATCACCTATCAGCTATTTATCAAACACTCCTTCTGATTGTTTGCAGCAAGGTTGGGTGACATTGTGTCAAAGCAATGGCGCCTGTATCTATCACTTTTTCCTTATTGCAAAAAAAATAATTAAAAAATCTTGGTCCGAGCTTAGAGAGATGTCCAGGGCATGAGCACAGCCTGCTCCTCCTTGCTCCTTGGTCCGGTAGACTGCCTCTGATCCTCGGAGCTTTGCATATTCACGGCAAGCGGCAGCTGCGAATTGGCGACTGGGAATTATTCAGAGTAAATAAACAGAGCCGGAATTTTATTGCCCTTTGGAGAATTGAGAAGAGTGCACAGAGATCTACCAAATACACACACACACACCAGTCGACAAGGAAAGGCTTGCTTACTCCTCCCAGATCCAAGCAATCGCTTCTTCCACTTGTCCTTTGCAATATTTCCCTCCTTCTTCACCTCTTCGCAGCTCAGGCCTCCGTTTCTGGGATGTTTGCAAGCGGAAGTTTACGTAAGGATAACAGAATATCCCCTGACACTCGCCCGGCCATCTGGCTTCCGCGGAGCCTGGTTTTGCTGCCTCAAAAACCCTTCTTTGCATCTCTCGCGCCTTTACGCTCCCGTCTTTGAAATGGGCGCGTCGAAAGGCCTCGTCTTCAAGGGCTGGGGAGTGGCTGGGGCTTGGGGGCCCAACGCAGACCTTCGAGAGCTCTCCAAATAATAATAAAAAAAATAGAGGTCCTCTTCCAGCAGAGCCACTGTGGGCAACCTGAGGGCCAGAATGTGGCCCTCCAGAGCTGCGTGCCTGGCCCTCAGAATGCTCCTAGGCCCCGCCCAGTCTCCCCAGGCCCCGCCCAGTCTCTCCAGACCACGCCCCTCGCAGGCCCTATTTCCCTCCCAGCTTGAATGTTTCTTTTTTTAATTTAATATAATTGTTTATTAGTTTTTTTAAACGTATCATTTTCAACAGTAATTAAACATACTTTTACATCTTATTCACATTTTTGACTTCCATCAATCCTGTCTGAAAATTTTCCAGTCTAATCTCTCAGTATGCATTTCTTAGCTTCCCTGTTACATTTCAAACACATAACCAGTATCTCTATTCTTTTTCTAGTTTGTAACACTTCGTATATTTCTCCTTACACAACTTCTTGTAGTCCTATTAGCGTAATTTGTTGATTACAGTTGCTCTTCAAATAATTCATATACTTCTTCCGATCTTCTGTAAATCTCTGGTCCCGCAGGTTTCGAATCCTTCCTCTCATTTGGTCCAATTCTGCATAGTCCATTAATTTGGTCTGCCGTTCTTCTTTCGTCGGAATTTCTTCTTGTTTCCATTTCTGGGCTAACAATACTCTTGCTATTGCGTATAAAAACAATTTAACATCTTGCCTATTAATGTCCTGACCTAGAATACCAAGTAAAAATGCTTCTGTTTTTTTAAAGAATTTATATTTCAACATCTTTTTCATCTCATTATATATCATTTCCCAGAAGTTCTTTACTTTTTTACATTCCCACCACATATGAGAGAATGTTCCTTCTCCGGCTTGGATGTTTCTGCTCGCATGGAAAGTGCTCTTGAACCCGGACCGCGCCTCTTGCTTGGCTGTGTGGAGGACAGAGGGGTGAACCCCAGGACACGTGTGTGTGTGTGTGTAGAAACCACCCCGTTGGGCAAATGTCAACCTGAGTTGCCCCACCTTCTTTTTCCTCTGGCCCCGCCCCAAGGCTACTCAGAAGCGGATGCGAATCTCAGGCTGAGAACACTGCAGGGCGTTGGACTAGATCAGTGTTTCCCAACCTTGGGCCTCCAGCTGTTTTTGAACTACAATTCCCATCATCCCTGACCACTGGTCTTGCTAGCTAGGGATGATGGGAGTTGTAGTCCAAAAACAGCTGGAGGCCCAAGGTTGGGAAACACTGGATTAGATGACCCCTGGGCTCCCTTCTGACTGTACGATCCCTTGAAATGGCATTTACTAGCTCATCCTGCCCTCCGACATCCCACTGATCAAAATCAGGACGCTCGGGTTTTTTGGTCCAAAGCTTTGTGTTCGAATCCTGATGGCGGGTTCCCTCCCCAGGCCGCTGGACTAGAAGGTAACCCTAATGGCCTGATCCTGCTGCAGCGCGCTGGTTAGATGATCCAAGCCAAACCCATTCAGAAGCGGGGAGGTCCATTAGGTCCAGTCGTGGCCGACTCTGGGGTTGCGGCGCTCATCTCGCTTTACTGGCCGAGGGAGCCGGCGTACAGCTTCCGGGTCATGTGGCCAGCAGGACTAAGCCGCTTCTGGCGAACCAGAGCAGCGCACGGAAACGCCGTTTACCTTCCCGCCAGAGTGGTACCTATTTATCTACTTGCACTTTGACCTGCTTTCGAACTGCTAGGTGGGCAGGAGCAGAGACCGAGCAATGGGAGCTCACCCCGTCGCGGGGATTCGAACCGCCGACCTTCTGATCGGCAAGTCCTAGTCTCTGTGGTTTAACCCACAGCGCCACCCGCGTCCTGGTGCGTGTACTTACGTAAAGGTAAAGGACCCCTCTCTAGGTGTTACAGGTGTACAAGAAGAGGGTGTACCTGATGAGGGTGTGGCCTGCATGTGGAGCAAAATAAATAATGTTACGCAGAAGTTCAGCCTTGCTGGCATTTCCAAACCACCCACTTGCGCCTCATTTGCAGCAGTAGCAGCTTCTCCCTGCACGCCGGATCATGTCCATCGCAAGATGGGAGTCTCATCCTCCCATTACCTTCCTTGCTTTTCTCTTCGGCGGGGACTTCGGCCACAAGGCACTCGTATCGGGCCTGCGCCCCAAAACAGGCTTTCTTCAACTCTGGGGAGGAAGCGGGAAAGGGAGGGGCAGTCAAGCCTTTCAACAATAAAACTGCCTCTTAGCGCCCCCTGTAGGTAATCCCACGACCACCTCTGGGGCCACAACCACCCCTGCAAAAGGGAAAAGGTAATTAAGGGGTTGCTGCGCTCATCTCGCTTTCAGGCTGAGGGAGCCGGCGTTTGTCCACAGGCAGCTTTCCGGGTCATGTGGCCGGCAGGACTAAACCGATTCTGGTGCAACGGAACACCGTGATGGAAACCAGAGCGCACGGAAACACCGTTTAGCTTCCCGCTGGAGTGGTACCTATTTATCTACTTGCAATTTGATGTGCTTTCGAACTGCTAGGTGGGCAGGAGCAGGGACAGAGCAACGGGAGCTCACCCCGTCATTGTGGGGATTCGAACCACCGACCTTCTGATCGGCAGTGGTTTAGACCACAGCACCGCTCGTATCCTTAGCATATGTGCCCAGGGGTTTTTTAAAATTTTTATTTCAGCGAAGGATTGTGTTATGTACTGAGTTGAATAGGATCCAAAAGGCAGCAGTCTGATTGGTCCTAGAACAATAGGATCCAGAATGCAGCAATCTGATTGGTCCACAGGAGCAACCCAATCCAGCTCCAGGTGCAAGTGAATCCACAACCTGATTGGCCTGCAGGTGAATTCTGGAATTAGCCAATCACATGGGGCCCATTGTGTAAATAATGTATATAAAATAGACATTCTGGGGGAACTTCCATTCCTCCTCACCACTATGAGCTGAATAGGTAAAGGGACCCCTGACCATTAGGTCCAGTCTTGACCGACTCTGGGGTTGCTGTGCTCATCTCGCTTTATTGGCCGAGGGAGCCAGCGTACAGCTTCCGGGTCATGTGGCCAGCATGACTAAGCCGCTTCTGGCGAACCAGAGCAGCGCACGGAAACGCCGTTTACCTTCCCACCGGAGCGGTACCTATTTATCTACTTGCACTTTGATGTGCTTTCGAACTGCTAGGTTGGCAGGAGCAGGGACCGAGCAACGGGAGCTCACCCCATCACGGGGATTTGAACCTCTGACCTTCTGATCGGCAAGCCCTAGGCTCTGTGGTTTAGACCACAGCGCCACCCGCATGAAATCCACTCTCGACTCCGAGTATATTTCAGATTGAGTTGGCCAGGCTCTCGCTTCCGCTCGCCCTAGGCGACCCCCTTTTGGCTCTGAAACCCTTTTTTTGAAGCCCAGGCTGCCTGCTTGCCCCCGAACCGCTCTCTCCCATGTCAAACCACCCACAGGACTGCGAAACAGCCCCCACATTCCTCCTCCTTCTCCTCCTCCTTATCTCCGCGTTGGAGAAGCAAATTCTCCTTCGCTCGCCCCAGTTCTCCTGGCCTGCAGGCTACAGCCTGATGTGCAGTGCGATGGGTGTGCCTGTGTGTTTGTGTAGATATAATTAGCATCTGCTTTTCACATCTCGGATGCTGCTGAACACCCAGCTGCGCAGATGTTACCGTCACCACCACCCCGGCCCAAATCCGACCCCCACCCTGTGCGGCGCTGCTTCCCCAAACCCCCGTCACACCCTGTCACAGACCAGGGTGCAGGGCGAGATTCGCACCCAGGCCCGGCAGCACCTATTTTGACTCGCTCTCAGGACAAAGCGAAAAGGAAAGGAAATAGAAAGCCACCCGCCAGCTCATGAGTGAGAAAGGGGAGTTCGGGCGGAAAGCCGTCCTTGAATGAGACACCTTGAGGCCTTATAGACCAACCCGAGAAGGCCACAAAGCCTATTAAGTTGCAATGCAAAGCCCAGCAAATTATCAAGTGCCCAAGAAGGCAGCGGCGTAGGGCGTGGGGACAACTTTGGCTCTGTTTGACAGTGGGAATAATAATAATAATAATAATAATAATAATAATAATAATAATAATAATAATTTATTATTTATACCCCGCCCATCTGGCTAAGTTTCCCCAGCCACTCTGGGCAGCTTCCAACAAAACACCAAAATACAATAACCTATTAAACATTAAAAGCTTCCCTAAACAGGGCTGCCTTTAGATGTCTTCTAAAAGTTTGGTAGTTATTTTTCTCTTTGACATCTGAAGGGAAGGCGTTCCACAGGATGGGCGCCACCACCGAGAAGGCCCTCTGCCTGGTTCCCTGTAACTTGGCTTCTCGCAGGGAGGGAACCGCCAGAAGGCCCTCAGAGCTGGACCTCTGTGTCCGGAAAGAACGATGGGGGTGGAGATGCTCCTTCAGGGATACTGGGCCTTTGAGGCCGTTTAGGGCTTTCAAGCTCAGCACCAACACTTTGAATTGTGCTTGGAAACATCCTGGGAGCCAATGTAGGTCTTTCAAGACTGGTGTTATGTGGTCTCAGGGACCACCCCCACTCATCAGTCTAGCTGCCGCGTTCTGGATTAGTTGTAGTTTTCGGGTCACCTTTAAAGGTAGCCCCACGTAGAGCGCATGGCAGTAGTCCAAGCGGGAGATAACTAGAGCATGCACCACTCTGGAGAGACAGTCTGTGGGCAGGTAGGGTCTCATCCTGCACACCAGATGGAGCTGATAAACAGCTGCCCTGGACACAGAACTGACCTGCGCCTCCATGGACAGCGGTGAGTCCAGAATGACTCCCAGACTGCGCACCTGGTCCTTCAGAGGCACAGTTGTCCCATTCAGGACCAGGGAGTCCCCCACACCCGCCCGCCTCCCGTACTTCTGTCTTGTCAGGATTCAACCTCAAAGGACTCCCTCACAGGGTTGTTGTGGTGGTTGTGGGGGGGTTGAATGGAGAGGTGGAAGGAGCTTGTAAGTGGCACCTTGAGGTCCTTGGAGAAAGAATAGAATAGAATAGAATAGAATAGAATAGAATAGAATAGAATAGAATAGAATAGAATTAAAAAAATAAAAATATTTTGCCTAGTCCAGGCCTCAGTGGATGGAGAAAAACATTGACCCCCCCTTTTTTTCTTTTTTCTTTTTTTTGCTCTCTGGCATGAGATTTGAGCGCTGCCTGGCTATATATCTCCACCTCAGCAACATACAGATCTGGCGGCTTCCAGGACACTCCGTCTCGCAAGTGCTGAGACATTGCTTTTTTCCTGCAGCTCTCGGTGAAGCAGAGTTAAAATCCCTCCCGCCGGCCAGGATCCTCGTCTAATCTTTGCACACACAGAGTAAGCCCCCTTTCGTTCAGCAAGGCTTCCCCGCAGCAACGTTAATTAAAAGCTTCTTTCTCATGGGCTCAGCCTCTTTAACGCCTTCCTGATCCGGGAGCTGGGGAAAGCGACAGCGACGGGTGGCCTATAAATTGCCCTTTGAATAGCTCCTCTGAATTGCCCCAAAGTCAGATTCTGTTCCTACCGGGGCTGGGGGACAGACGAGGATTATCCACGATGCAATTTTGCAGCAATCGCACCAGGGCCCATTCCTGCAAGGGGCGCTAGAATCTGCTCTTTCTTTTCTTTTCCTTCCTTCCTTCCTTCCTTCCTCCTTCCTTCCTTCCTTCCTTCCTTCCTTCCTTCCTTCTTTCTTTCCTGCCTGCCTTCTTTCTTTCTTTCTTTCTTTCTTTCTTTCTTTCCTTCCTTCCTTCCTTCCTTCCTTCCTTCCTTCCTTCCTTCCTTCCTTCCTCCTTCTTTCTTTCTTTCTTTCTTTCTTTCTTTCTTTCTTTCTTTCTTTCTCTTTCCTTCCTTCCTTCCTTCCTTCCTTCCTTCCTTCCTTCCAAGTCTCCAGGTTTTCTGAAAGTGATAGAGTGCTTGAATAAGCTTTTCTCCCCCTCTCCCAACGGGATTCATCCAGCCTCCTGTCCTGATAGAGGCCAACCGGGCAGGATTCGAACACAAGACCGCTCTGCGGTTTCAAGCAACTGGCATTCAGAAGCATCTCTTCTTCTGGCGGTGGAGGCAAAGCACAGCAATGCTGGCTAGTAGCCATCGGTAGCCCTCCATGAATTTGTCCTGCCCTCTTTTAAAGCCACCCAGCTTGGTGGCCGCCATCACTCCCTCCTGTGGCAGGGAGTTCCACAGTCCGCAATGCATGAAAAAGGGCTTCCTTTGGCCTGCCCTGAATCTTCCAAGGTAGAGTGGCTGCAAGACCTGGTCTTCTGGTCCCTGGCTTTCACTTGCCCGCCCCACTAAGTGGCTCAGCTGAGATCTTCTGCAGACAGAAGGACTTTGAAAGGAGGGGAGAGAAAAACAGTCGGATCCCTTCCCATTTCACCTCCTCGTTCCTGTCTGCCTGTGTGTGGGTGCTGTTGATGAACAGATCTCCTGCTTCGACAAGAAAGGATGGGGAGAATTATTGCGGTTAAACACACGCACACTGCCGCCCCAATTTCCTCGCCAGCCCTCGCCCACTTTCACAGTGCAAGCCTAACACAGCTACTCAGAAGCAAGTCCCATTGACTTTGCTGGAGTTTCGTCCCAGAGTCCCTGGTATCCAGGGTTAAGGGTTGGAGCCTAAATCTTTGAGGATAGAACTGAACCCAAAACTCATCTAGTTCAAGAAAGCAGCTAAAGAAATGTTATAAGAAAAATTGCCCTTTTTCCCTTATGGGGTATCCAAGAGCCCGTATAGAGTCCTTACATCGGTTCCCTATTGGTAGGAGAAAATAACAGAGGCCAACCAGAGAATATTGAGAAGCAAAGCAGCTAGTAAGCCTGATCTTTATTGATCTGTTGCAACAGGGTGCTCCCTTCACACGCAAGAAAGGAGGAGGACCCCGAACCCAGGTGTGGCCGCCCTTATATAGACATTTGAAATTGCCAGCCCTGGAGTCCAAGGCCACCCCCAGAAACATCATACCTACATCACAGAAAGGGCGGTCTACAGCAGAAATCTGAGTGCATTGTTTACTTCCTGTCTGGCAGGTTACCTGTTAATGGTCACTTGATTGGATACCCTGGGAAGCCTGGCCAGTCTTTTGTAATGACAAATACTTATTCCTGAGCCAGGTCACAGGCTCACTCTATTCATACACAGACATACCCTTAAGACAGGATTTGTGAACCGAAAAGACAATGGGGAGGCTTTTCCATTTTCCTTTGACCTTGCAGAGAAATATTTGAGGTCAGTTTGGGAGGGATAAAATGGTTTCAGGACTTTTTCCTGTGGGGTTTCAGACTTTTATTTTTATCTTATATACTGCAATATTTTTATGTGAACCACTCTGAGACCTCCGGGTATAGGGTGGTATATAAATTCAATTAAATAACAACAACAACAACTCCCTCCCACGGTGACTGCCACAAATCTAGGTGACTTTAAAAGAGGTCAGATTCGTGGTGGAGAGGGCTATTGGTGGCTCCTAGTGTTGTAAATAAACTCTGCCCTTTTCCCCTTATGGGGTTTCCAAGAGCCCATATAGAGTCCTTACATAGGTTCCCTATTGGTAGGAGAAAAGAACAGAGGCCAACCAGAGAATATTGAGAAGCAAAGCAGCTCGTAAGCCTGATCTTTACTAAGGTGTGGTCTGACCAGGGCAAGATAGGTCTATGACTTCCCTCGATCAAGATATTAGATTTCAGCCTAGAATCGCTTTAGATTACACTCTGCAACTTCATTCCAACATCTTTCTAACATTCCTTAATTTTACAATATTTCTGTAGATAATCTTTACATTTCTTCCAATCTTCTTCCACCATCTCTTCTCCCTGGTCTCGGATTCTGCCAGTCATTTCCGCCAATTCCATGTTACATGCCTTTAGCAGAAATGTTATAAAGAATTAAGTACAATAGACTGTAAATGGATTAAAGGGGAAAAAAATGTTAGAATTTGTCAAGTTAAATGATAGGACAGAAAATTGAGGAAGATGGAAAGGATTTGCTGAAACAATTAATCGAAGTGGAATACAAAAAAAGGGAGGTGTGAGGAGGTCGCTGAAACAAGTAAAAGAAAGTTAATAACATTGAAAGTATTGGATGTGTTTTTTTTAGTTTTTTTAGTTTTATTTTTGTTATATATATGTAGTATTTTTGTCTTTGTATTGTATTGTATGGTTTTGTTATGTTTAATTCTTTTTCTTTTTTTTTTCTGTAACTTTCAAAACTTTAATAAATATTATTTTTTTTAAAAAATAGATTACACTCTGCAAATTCCCCCCATTCCAACAGTGTTTTCCGTTCTGTGGCTTGCTCTACTGAGGATATTTCTTGTTTATTTCTCGTTCTGGGACTGATGCAAATTTTAGGTTCTTGAAGGTGTGGCGACTGATCCCGGCATGTGCTCACTTGTCCGCCTGCCCGTTCACACGAATTTTCTCCCGCTGTCATGTGGGTCATGAGACACATTTTATTGTTTGCTGTGGGGAAAAGCGGGGGGGGGGAATCTGCTATATTTGTCAGTTGTTTGTGTGTGTGTGTGTGTGTGAGAGAGAGAGAGAGAGAGGGAGATTTTCACATAATCACAGAATTGTAGAGTTGGGCTCTTTTTCCCCGGGCGCCGCTGACGCTGCCATGGGACCGGAAGGTTCGACGCAAAGAGCCTAAGAGTCAGGATATTTTTTAAAAATATATTTTTATTAGTTTTTTAACATAACATTTTTAACAATTATTAAACATACTTTTATATCTTATACACTTTTTTTTTACTTCCATCAATCACATCTGAAAATTTTCCAATCTTATCACTTAATTTACATTTCTTACTTTCACTGTTATATTTAAATATTATAACTAATGTCTCTCTTCTTTGCAATATTTCATATATTTCTCCTTACAAAACTTCTTGTAGTCCTGCTAGCGTAATTTGCTGATTACAGTTGCTCTTCAAACAGTTCATATATTTCTTCCAATCTTCTGTGAATCTCTGGTCCCGCAGGTTTCGAATCCTTCCTGTCATTTGGTCCGATTCTGTGTAGTCCATTATTTTTGTCTGCAATTCTTCTTTTGTCTTCTTGCTTCCATTTCTGGGCCAACAATACTCTTGCCGCTGTTTTTGCGTATAAAAACAATTTAACATCCTGTCTATTAATATCCTCACTTATAATACGAAGTAAAAATGCTTCTGGTTGTGTTTTTTTTAATGTATATTTCAACATCTTTTTCATCTCATTATATATCATTTCCCAGAGGTTTTTTACTTTCTTACATTCCCAAAGAGTCAGGATATCTACCTTCGGCTCCTGGTCAAGCTCTACAGATTTCTTGCTCGACGGACCAATGCAAAATTCAACAAGGTGATTCTCAAACGGCTCTTTATGAGCCGCGAAAACAGGTCTCCGCTGTCCGTTTCCCTCGTGATCCGTAAGATGAAGCTCCCACACCAGGAGCATAACTGTCAACCGTCCCTTATTTGGCGGGACAGTCCCTTTATCCCAGCGCTGTGTCCCGCTGCTTCTGGTGAACCAGAGCAGCGCACGGAAACGCCGTTCACCTTCCCGCCGGAGCGGTACCTATTTATCTACTTGCACTTTGAGGTGCTTTCGAACATCTAGGTTGGCAGGAGCAGGGACCGAGCAACGGGAGCTCACCCCATCGCGGGTGACCTTCTGATCAGCAAGTCCTACTAGGCTCTGTGGTTTAACCCACAGTGCCACCCGCAAATTATAGTTGCTAATACTATTCAGGAATAATATTATAATATATTATAATATTATTCAGGAATCAGCAGAAGCTGCCAAGAAATCAAGACACAGAGCGGCAATCGCACTGTCCCGTTCTTGAGAGAAGTCATCATCCATGACGGTTCATTCAGTCCCAAAACTTTGCCTGAGCCCAGATTCAACCCACATTCGAACCCAGGTCCTCATGGGAGGGAGCAGAGCCAGAGGGAGGGAAAGGAGGAAGTGGCGCCTAGTGGGTAGAGCAGGATGGGCTGGAGGCATCCGATCGGGTGGCCAGTTTGTGTTCTGTGAAACAGGCAAAAATCTCATGGGTTAAAAAGCAGGAAGGAGGCCAGACACAGATAAGGGTTATTCCATAGCTTGCTGGTGCCATCTGGTGGCAAAGGTGGTGTATTTCGGGCCAGCACGAGAATTCCCACCATCTGAATCTGAAAACCACAATAGCCACTTAGCCTAGGGCTTGCCAATCAGAAGGTTGGTGGTTCGAATCCCCATGACAGGGTGGGCTTCCGTTGCTCGGTCCCAGCTCCTGCCAACCTAGCAGTTCAAAAGGACGTCAAAATGCAAGTAGATCAATAGGTACTGAAGGTAAACAGTGTTTCTGTGCGCTGCTCTGGTTCACCAGAAGCGGCTTAGTCATGCTGGCCACATGACCCAGGTCACGTGGCATGTGGGCGTATTAGCGCTAGTTTTCTTGGTATTAGGTACCACCTGTGGGTGAGTTTTAGAGTGAGTTCTTTTCTTACTTATGAACATCTAACATATAACTAAGACCTCAAAGGAGACTCTTGAGAGTCCCATGGACTGCAAGAAGATCCAACCTCTCCATTCGGAAGGAAATCAGCCCTGAGTGCTCACTGGAAGGACAGATCCTGAAGCTGAGGCTCCAAGACTTTGGCCCCCTCATGAGAAGAGAAGACTCCCTGGAAAAGACCCTGATGTTGGGAAAGATGGAAGGCCCAAGGAGAAGGGGAAGACAGAGGACGAGATGGTGGGACAGTGTTCTCAAAGCTACCAGCATGAGTCTGACCAAACTGCGGGAGGCAGTGGAAGACAGGAGTGCCTGGCGTGCTCTGGTCCAGGGTGTCACGAAGAGTCGGACATGACTAAACGACTAAACCACAACAACAAAGACCTCAAAATTCCTATCACACTTGCATCCCTCCTCCATGGCCTCCCTCCATGTCCCCTATAGAGAGACCACCTCCCCACAGAGGCCCATTTGCCTCTTGCCCCCCCTCCCGCCACGTCACAATCCCCTCCCAGCTGCCAGGGCAACTGCATCACAAACCCCCTTTCCCCTCAGCCTCCCCGGCTGGCCATTAGCTCCTGCCGGCTGGACAGCTGCCCTGCCCTGTGCCCCTGGGCGTGGAGGCCGGTGGGGATGTGGGGCTCAGCCAGCCAGCTGCTGGCCCAGTCGCCTCTCCCATGGGGGAGTCCAGCTTCCACTGCCACCCATCCCCCGAGGGATGCTGCCTGGAGCTCCACGAAACCATCGCCATCCTGGTCGCATTGATCGTCCTGGTCCATCTGGCGCTGAAGCTGGCCGCAGCGGTGAGGGGGCCGTTGGCGTCCATTTGCGGGGAGGGAGGGCCTGAATCAGGCCCCTGAAGCGCTGGCGGGCAAGGGGACTGGAGGTCTTTGTGGAGCCACAAATCTGGTGGTGCTGGGATGCTCTGTCCCTACAAGCCGGAAGTACCTGCAGGATGAGGCCCGTCGAGGCCAGCATCCTGTTCCATACCCTCCCGCATTTATCTGATGAAAATAAGGACGCCCTATTCCATTACAGAAAGGGACGCAGGTGGCGCTGTGGGTTAAACCACAGAGCCTAGGACTTGCCAATCAGAAGGTCGGCGGTTCAAATCCCTGTGACGGGGTGAGCTCCCGTTGCTCAGTCCCTGCTCCTGCCAACCTAGCAGTTCGAAAGCACGTCCAAGTGCAAGTAGATAAATAGGTACCGCTCCGGCGGGAAGGGAAACGGCGTTTCCGTTTGCCAGAAGTGGCTTAGTCCTGCTGGCCACATGACCCGGAAGCTGTACGCCGGCCCCCTCGGCCAGTAAAGCGAGATGAGCGCTGCAACCCCAGAGTCAGCCATAACTGGACCTATTGGTCAGGGGACCCTTTACCTTTTATTCCATTATTATTATTATTATTATTATTATTATTATTATTATTATTATTATTACAGTCATACCTCATGTTACGTTTGCTTCAGGTTGAGTGTTTTCAGAAAGGGTTATTTCCAGGTTTTGCCGCTTGCGCATGTGCAGACACTCAAAATGACGTCATGCGCTGGCGGAAATGACTGGCAGAATCCGAGACCAGGGAGAAGAGTCGGTGGAAGAAGATTGGAAGAAATTGAAAGTTTATTTACAGAAACATTGTAAAATTAAGGAATGTTAGAAGGAGGCTGGAATGAAGTTATGTGGCTTTAGCAGAAATATTATAAAGGATTAAGTAAAAATAGATTGTTAATGGATGAAAGGAGGAAAGGTAAAGTTACATTATATTAAGATAAATTATAGGATAAAAATTGGGAAAGATGGAAAGGATTTGCTGAAATAGCTAACCGAACTAGAATACAAAAAAGGGAGGTGTGAGGAGGTCAAGGAAACAAGCAAATGAAAGATAAGTTATGGGAAGGTTCGTTGTGTTTTTTAATTGTTTCTATTTTTATGTTTTTTATAAAAAAAAATCCTTTTCTATTCTCTTCTTTCTTTATTGTGATCTGTTATTAAGTTTTTGTTTAACCTGGAATTAACTCTTTTTGTAACATTTGAAACTTTAATAAATATTATTTAAAACAAAAACAAAAACAAAATGACGTCATGCGCATTCGCAGAAGCGGCGAATCGCAACCTGCGCATGCACAGATGTGGGTTGTGTTCTGCTCATGTTGTGAACGGGCCTCCGGAACGGATCCCGTTCACAACCAGAGGTACCACTGTATTATTATTATTATCCCAGCCATCTGATAGCCATCTGGGCGGCTTCCTACATACCGTATTTTTTGCTCTATAAGACTCACTTTTTCCCTCCTAAAAAGTAAGGGGAAATGTGTGTGCGTCTTATGGAGCGAATGCAGGCTGCGCAGCTATCCCAGAAGCCAGAACAGCAAGAGGGATTGCTGCTTTCGCTGCGCAGCGAACCCTCTTGTTGTTCTGGCTTCTGAGATTCAGAATATATTTTCTTGTTGTCCTCCAAAAACTAGGTGCGTCTTATGGTCTGGTGCGTCTTATAGAGCGAAAAATACGGTATATAAAAGCATAATAAAACATTTAAAAACTTACAGGGCTGCCTTCATACGTCTTCTAAAAGGTTGTACAGTCGTACCTCGGAAGTCGAGCAGAATCCGCTCCGGAAGTCCGTTCGGCTTCCGAAACGTTCGGAAACCAAATCGCATCTTCTGATTGGCTGCAGGAAGCAGCTCCTGCAGCCAATCGGAAGCCCCGTCGGACATTCAGCTTCCAAAAGAACGTTCGCATTTCTTACTTCCCCTATTACATTTAAAACTCATAAGCAATATCTCTATTCTCTATCGAGTTTGTCACGTTTCGTATATTTCTCCTTACAAAACTTCTTGTCGTCCTACTAGCGTAACTTGTTGGTTACAATTGCTTCTCAAATAGTTTGTATACTTCTGCCAATCTTCTGTAAATCTCTGGTCCTGCAGGTTTCAAATCCTTCCTGTCATTTTGTCTAATTCTGCATAGTCCATTAATTTCATCTGCCGTTCTTCCTTCACGACGAGTGATTTCTTATGGATTTCTAGAGTTTTCCCATTGAGCCAATACATATATGCATTGATCAGTGAATCGCTCCATTTGTAGTCTTGTTGTCTTTGCCTCCAGTGGCAGAGCTAGCTGCTCCTGAACCCGGCGCATTGGGGCGGCGCGATCGACCCAGAGGGGATTTTGTCACCCCACTCTGGGATGGCACCCGGGTCGGACCACCCCAACCACGCACCCCTTCGTACGCCCCTGCTCTCACCCCCTTCCAATTTCCCCGTAACATAACAAAACATTCATAAAATAATATTGGCTGTGCCCCCCATGGTTGGAGGCGCAATGCTTCTGAACACTGGAGGAGGAAGAGTTGTGTTCGAATCCTGCTTTCGGGTTTCCTCCCCAGGCCACTTTGAGACCAGGACGCTGGACTAGAAGGCATCCCTTTTGGTCTGATCCTGTCCTGGTTAGATACTCCAAACCCGGGCAGTGTTTGAAAAGAACAGGCTGCTGCTGCTGCTGCTGCTGGGAAACTGCCTTGAGCGGCCTCTGCCAGTCAGAATTGGCAGTATGGGGCTGTATGGACCCGGCGGCTGGATTCAGGATATGGCAGCTGCCAGGCCAGGCCAGAGGCCTCAGCTGAGTCCCAGGGGCCACCAGCCGTCTGACTTGGCCCCCTATAATCCTTCACCTTCCTCTTCTCCCTCCAGGCCTGCTATTATTTCTGCTGCCTGCTTGGGACATTGATTGGAACGATCTGCGCGAAGGGTGAGTTTATGCCTTTATGGGGACGTTTTATTCTCATTTATGAATACAGTGGTGCCCCGCAAGACGAATGCCTCGCAAGACGAAAAACTTGCTAGACGAAAGAGTTTTCTGTTTTCTGAGGTGCTTCGCAAGACGAATTTCCCTATGGGCTTGCTTCGCAAGACGAAAACGTCTTGCGAGTTCTTGCTAGTTTGTTTCCTTTTTCTTAAAGCCGCTAAGCCGCTAATAGCCGTGCTTCGCAAGACGAAAAAACCGCAAGACGAAGAGACTCGTGGAACGGATTAATTTCGTCTTGCGAGGCACCACTGTATTATAAGAAAAAAAACCTGCTCAGAGATGCATTTTAAATTAAAGGACACATTCTACTCATAAAACACACTGATTCCCGGACTGTCCGTGGGCCAGATTTAGAAGGTGATTGGGCTGGATCCGGCCCCTGGGCCTTAGTTTGCCTACCCATGGGATAGAGTCACCAGCAAATTCAAATTATAATTTACCGTGTTTTGATGTGTATAAGACGCCCCCCATATATACGACACACACTATTTTGGGGGACTCCAAATTAAGAAAACACCCCCTCAGCACTACCCATGTATAAGACGAGCCCCAATTTTAAACCTAATTTTTTGGTTAAAAAAACCCCTAGTCTTATTAAGAAAAAACATAGTCTTTGGTAAAAAAAACAACAACTTAATTTTGTTATAAGAAACAAAACCCCTGCTCCTTTTCCCTTATGGGGTCTCCAAGAGCCCGTATAGAGTCCTTAAGTGGGTTCCCTATCGGTAGGAGAAAAGAACAGAGGCTAACCAGAGAATATTGAGAAACAAAGCAGCTAGTAAGTCTGATCTTTATTAAACTGTTGCAACAGGGTCCCCACTCTGCCCACGCAGGAGGCAGGAGGGACCCAGAATGAGGAGGCACAGGCCCTTATAGAGACTCTTGAAATTGCCCACCCTGTAGCCCAAAACATCATGCATACATCACAGAAGGAGGCAGTCTACAGCAGAAATCCTGTCTGCCAGGGTACCTGATAATGGTCCCTGATTGCTTTACCTGGGCAGCCTGGCCATTCTTTTGTGACAGTTAATACTTTAGTTCCTGAGTCCAGGTCAAAGGCTCACCCTATTCCTACACATCACATCCTTAAGACAGGATTTGCAAGCAAAAAGACAATGGGAAGGTTTTCCCCATTTTCCTCCCTTACTGCAGAGGAATATTTGAGGTCATTGAGAGAGTCAAAAGTATACGCACTGGGACGTGGGCGGCACTGTGGTCTAAACCACTGAGCCTAGGGCTTGCTGATCGGAAGGTCAGCGGTTCGAATCCCCGTGATGGGGTGAGCTCCCGTTGCTCGGTCCCTGCTCCTGCCAACCTAGCAGTTCGAAAGCATGTCAGAGTGCAAGTAGATAAAGAGGTACCACTCCGGCAGGAAGGTAAACAGCATTTCCATGCACTGCTCTGGTTCGCCAGAAGCAGCTTAGTCATGCTGGCCACATGACCCGGAAGCTGTACGCCGGCTCCCTTGGCCAGGAAAGCGAGATGAGCGCCGCAACCCCAGAGTCGGCCACGACTGGACCTAACGGTCAGGGCTCCCTTTACCTTTACCTTTACTATCTCAGACATATGGTTTATATACTTATGTATGTGTTTGCCTTGTACATTTGTGAACATTCAATTTATATTTGAGACCTTAGAATTCTTACAACGTTAAATTTGTACACCAAACTTCATCCGTCAGGGCGGTTCACAACACAAAACTGCGATATCAAAACCATGAAATAATAAAAATACGAACAGAAACAAACCAATAATTCCCTCCCCCCCCCCAAAAAAAAAAACATTTAAAAGGGCATGGAATGTCAGCCGGTCTGAGAGGAAAGTTTTTGCCTGGTGCCTAAAAATGTATAATGAAGGCATCAGGGGAGTCTCCCCTGTGAGAGCATCCCACAGGGACTCGAACCCACAACCCTGAATTTTAGAGTCTCTTGTTCTACCAACAGCCTTATCCCAGGCATGTAGATGTTGAATAGCAATGGGGATAAGATTAAACCCTGAGGAACCACATACTTAATTTCCGCAAACCTTTTGTTTGCTGCATTGGAACCCAATGGTCCTTTGGTTGCCATTTTGAAAGATTATATTTGCGAGCCGTAATATTACTGAAAAGTTTCCGCACTTGTCAGAAATTGATCTTTAAGTTCACTTTGGAACTCCCCGCCACTTGACCTTAGTCAGGAACAATTGCTGTACTCCTTTTAGCTGCAAAACATTTTTGATCAGACCGGTCTACGCAGACACCGAGAGGCTAAAAGTCCTCGATTTATTTATTTTAGCTACCATTGATTCTGGGATGTGGGTGGCGCTGTGGGTTAAACCACAGAGCCTAGGACTTGTTGATCATAAGGTCGGTGGTTCGAATCCCCGCTGCGGGGTGAGCTCCTGTTGCTCAGTCCCAGCTCCTGCCAACCTAGCAGTTCAAAAGCACGTCAAAGTGCAAGTAGATAAATAGGTACCACTCCAGCGGGAAGGTAAACGGCGTTTCCGTGCGCTGCTCTGGTTCGCCAGAAGCGGTTTAGTCATGCTGGCCACATGACCTGGAAGCTGTATGCCGGTTCCCTCGGCCAATAAAGCGAGATGAGCGCCGCAACGCCAGAGTCGGCCACGACTGGGCCTAATGGTTACCTTGACTTTACCATTGATTCTAACCGTCTTTCGGATATCAGTTTTCTAACCGGTAATGTTAACGGTTTGCTCTGAGTTTTCGTAAAATGCTTCAACCATATGTCAGGAGTGCTCTGATGGTGTTTCCTGCTTGGCAGGGGGTTGGACTCGATGGCCCTTGTGGTCTCTTCCAACTCTATGATTCTATGAGGTTTGTCCGTTCTTCACAACAAAACGGTACATTAATTTGACTGAAGTAAAATACAGTTTGAAGAAGGGAGGCTGAGGCTGGTTCTGATAAAAAACAACAACAGCAAAACATCTGGAATGAAACTGATCATAAAGTACAGCTACTCGCAATAGAAATACATTGCTACATTCATAGAATCTTAAGAGTCAGAATGGGTTCCCAAGTGGTCATCTAGTCCAACCCCCTGAAGTGAGGAATCACAGGTGAAGAATCGCTAGGAAGATAGCCAGAGGCGGTTTAAGAGCAACAATTTTTGGCTGTACTGGGCACCCACCTGCCGGGGGTCGCCACAACCATGATGTAGATTGGAGGTCGAGGGGCGGGCGGTGCAAAATTTTAGTGTTGCACGGTTGCTGCTGAAATTTGAGAGCCCAAAGTCCGCCACTGAGATGGGCACCCCACCTCTGTTTAAAAACCTGCATGAAGGACAGTCCAGCTTGTGAGGTCATAGGCCCATAGGTTTGTAGAATTGTAAGGGACCCATGGGGTCATCTAGTCCAGCCCCCTTTAATCCAGTCCAGCCCCCTTTAGCACACGAATCACAGCTACAGAATCCCTGTCAGGCAATTGGCTACCCTCTGCTCAAAAAGCTCCAGTCAAGGAGAGTCAAAAGAACCCTGATTCAACTACAGCGGAACCTTGGTTCTTGAACTTAATCCATCCCAGAAGTCCATTTGACTTCTGAAATGTTTGAAAACCAAGGCACGGCTTCCGATTGGCGCAGGTGCCCCGGAAACAATAGCCGACAGTGGCATTGGACGTTCGGCTTCCAAAAGACGTTCGGAAACCGAAACACTCACTTCCGGGTTTTCAGCGTTCGGGTGCCGATTTGTTCGTCAACTAAGCCGTTTGAGAAGCAAGGATCCACTGTATATGACAGGGGTCAGCAAACCTTTTCAGCAGGGGGCCGGTCCACTGTCCCTCAGACCTTGTGGGGGGCCGGACTATATTTTGGGGAAAAAATATGAACGAATTCCTATGCCCCACAAATAACCCAGAGATGCATTTTAGATAAAAAGCACACATTCCACTCCTGTAAAAACACGCTGGTTCCCGGACCATCCGCAGGCTGGAGATTGGGCCGGATCCAGCCCCCGGGCCTTAGTTTGCCTACCCATAGTATATGATAAACAAGCCCATTGAAACAGGACAGTTGTTCGCCATTATTCAAATGCAACATTTTAAGAGAGTTCAATCTTTGCCACTGAGGCCACTTTGCTTTCTCTTCCCAGAACCCGAGACGTCAAAAATGTGCGCCACCCCCAAGACGAGGAGAACCCAATCCCGGCGGCTGGCGGCACAGTGGTCCGACCAGACCCTCCCTCGCCGACGCCGGCGAGAAAGCTCTTCGCCGCACCGCCGCTGCCTCCACTGCACCCTGGAGCCGCTGAAGGTCACCATGAACTTGCAGAACGAACCTTTTCCCTGCAGAGAGCACCAGCGCATTGGCCGGCGTCCCTGCCCTGATTACCTGCCGTGCCACGCTCTGCGGTGCTGCACCTGCGACTGCGACCCCCGGCAGCGCCCGCGCACGTCCTCAGCACCTTCCCCTGTCACCCGCTGCCGAGACGTCGCCTGCGGCTCCTCCGACCCCATGCTGGCCTCGGGCAGCAGCAACGATCACCGGAACAGCATGGCGGTAAACCCTGATTACTTCTCGAGGTTGCCGGCAAGCGATAACCAGTACCGCTCCGCGCCGGAGGCCGAATACCCCGGGACGACGGGGCGCAGGCCTACCAAAGTCTACATCTACCCGGTGCACCCCCAAACGCCGCCGGCGAGCCGGTCAGGCAGCCCGGAGAGAAGCTACCGGCGGCGAGGGACCATCGTGACCACGCCGGAAGAGCAGCCGATCGAGTACGAGCCTCGGGAATCCTCCCGGCGGAAATCGCGCGCCGAACCGGAGCAGCTGCTCAACAGTCCGCTGTCGCCACCGGCGGCACCCCGGTTACACAGCATCGGCGGCGGCCCTTTGCCAGGGATGGCACCGACGGAAACCCCCAGCGCCAAACCGCGGTATTCCTGGCCTGAGCCGGCCGCCGTCTCGGACTGGGTGTACCGCCCGGTGAAACAGTAGCAGGGGCCCCCTCCGAAATGGGAACCCGCAAAAGAGGAGGACGAGGACCTGGCCGCCCCAGCCTGAGTCACCTTTGGGTTGGGAAAGGAAATAAAAGGCAAAACCATCGACCGCACGTCCGTTCTGCGAAAGCGTTGTGTGTTACGCAGCGATTCTGGTTTGCGTTTAGGCCTGGTTTGCATTTAGGTGCCCTGACAGGAGCAAGGCAGCAATGAATCACGTGAAATTAGCTCTTAATTTGAAGAAACAGGATCTGGCTAGGGGTGCCAGGCCTAATGACCACAGTGGTACCTCGGGTTACATACGCTTCAGGTTACACACTCCGCTAACCCAGAAATAGTACCTCAGGTTAAGAACTTTGCTTCAGGATGAGAACACAAATTGGGCAGCAGCGGTGCGGCGGCAGCAGGAGGCCCCATTAGCTAAAGTGGTGCTTCAGGTTAAGAACAGTTTCAGGTTAAGAACAGACCTCCGGAATGAATTAAGTACTTAACCCGAGGTACCACTGTACAGTGGTATCCTTTATGGGGTATTCCAGAGCCCATATAGAGTCCTTAGGTAGGTTCTCCATCGGTAGGAGAAAATAACAGAGGCCAACCAGAGAATATTGAGAAACAAAGCGGCTAGTAAGCCTGATCTTTATTAAAGCTGTTGCAACAGGGTGCTCCCCTCACACGCAGGAAAGGAGGAGGACCCCGAACCAAGGTGTGCTCGCCCTTATATAGACATTTTAAATTGCCTTCCCTGGAGCTCAAGACCACCCCTCCATACATCACAGAAGGGGTGTAACCCAAGACCAGCCCCACAAACACCATACCTACATCACAGAAAAGGCGGTCTACAACAGAAATCTGAGTGCCTTGTTTATCTCCTGTCTGGCAGGTTATCTGATAATGCCTTACCTGATTGCCTTTCCTGGTAGTCTGGCCATTCCTTTGAGATGGTGATTTCCCAATTCCTGAGACAATGGGAAGGTTGCCTCACCCCCTCCCTCCTTGCAGAGAAAACATTTGGTCAGTTTGGGAGTCAAAATGGTTTCAGGGCGGTCTTCCTGTGCTGCTCCAGACATGTGGTCCACATATATATATAAGACCTTAAATTTTTTATTACAATATATTTATGTATGTGTGTTTTCCTTGTGCAATGATCGACATTTGTTCGATTTTTGAGACCTTAAAATTCCTATAACACGGGAGAGGGTATATATCTCAGTACAGTGGTATCTTGGGTTACATACGCTTCAGGTTACAGACTCCGCTAACCTAGAAACAGTACCTCGACTTAAGAACTTTGCTTTAGGATGAGAACAGAAATCGCGTGGCGGCAGCAGCAGGAGGCCCCATTAGCTAAAGTGGTGCTTCAGGTTAAGAACAGTTTCAGGTTAAGAACGGACCTCTGGAATGGATCAAGTACTTAACCCGAGGTACCACTGTATGTGGGTTTTGAGTGGGGAAAGGTTTAAAGTACAGTGATACCGTACATTGATTTTTGAAAGTCTTCGTTGACAAACGTTTTGGTTTTCAAACGCTGTATACCTGGAAGTAAATACTTCCAGTTCCGAACGTGCCTCGGAAGTCGAACGGCTTCCGCTGAGTGTATATGTTATTTTTCTCAATTTTCTCTATTAAATTTGCAGACCGCCCTTTGCGCCTCGGTTTCTGAACGTTTTGGAACTCAAACGGTCTTCTGGAACAGATTATGTTCGGAAACCAAGGTACTACTGTAATACTGCTGCAGTTACTAGGAAGTTTCAGGCTTCAGGCAGCGAAGTAACCTCACCTGGGAATGCAGGTATTTGCATCCATGTTGTTGAGTTGTTTAGTCGTGTCTGCCTCTTTGTGACCCCCTGGACCAGGGCATGCCAGGCCCTCCTGTCTTCCACTGCCTCCCGCAGTTTGGCCAAACTCATGTTTGTAGTTTCGAGAACACTGTCCCACCATCTTGTCCTCTGCCCTCCCCTTCTCCTTGTGCCCTCCATCTTTCCCAACATCAGGGTCTTTTCCAGGGAGTCTTCTCTTCTCAGGAGGTGGCCAAAGTCTTGGAGCCTCAGCTTCAGGATCTGTCCTTCCAGGGAGCACTCAGGGCTGATTTCCCTAAGAATGGAGAGGTTTGATCTTCTTGCAGTCCATGGGACTCTCCAGAGTCTCCTCCAGCACCAGAATTCAAAAGCATCCATTCTTCGGCGATCAGCCTTCTTGATGGTCCAGCTCTCACTTCCGTACATCACTACTGGAAAAACCTCACCTGGGGAAACCTCACCTGGGAAAGCAGGTATTTGCATCCATAGAATCACAGAATTGCAGAGTTGGAAAGGACCCCAAGAAATCACAAAGCAGGCATTTTGGAAACCCACATTAAAAACTACAACTGCAGCTGGATGGGACCAAGAGAGAAAAATACACGTCCCAGGGCTGTTAGGACTGCACTGAATTAGCCCTGGATGTAGAAATAGAGCCAAGACTTCGCTCCTCCCCCACGAAAATGTCTCGTTTCTTGGAGGACCTTTTGAGAGCGCTTTAAAAAGAAAAAGGTGGGGGGAAAGACTACGTTTCCCAGCATGCTTTGGGACACGCCTGGAAGCGGGAGTCAGTGGGGAGAAACTACATTTCCCAGGGTGCTTAGGAGCTGAGATTCCCTGGCTGTGGGCGCGCCCTCCGCTTGGGCAGGTAAGTTGCAGGTGAGCGAGATGGGGCTTCCTGGATTTCCTCGGCGGAGCAGGTAGCAGCCGGAGGGGGAGAGGGAGGGAAGGGGAGGAGAGGAAAAGAAAAGGAGGAAGGGGGAGAGAGGGAGGAGGGAGCAGCAGGGGTCGTTGCACCTGCCTTTTGCCTGTGCGATGGTCTCCATCGCGCGCCCAGGTGCGCCGGCAGAGCCATTCCCCGCCCTTGCGCGTCCAGATCCGAGATATTTGCAGCGGAGTCTGGCCCCCGAGGGCGAGCGCACCCACCTGAGCCGGCCCTCGGCTAGCTCCCACCCACCCACCTAGCTACCTACCTGCCTGCCTTTTTGCTGGCAAGCAGCCCAAGGGTGGCACCGCCTGCCAGCACCCTCCTCCTCCTCCACCTGCGTCTCACCAGACGCGGAAAAGCATATTTCCTCTCTCTCTCTCCTCCATCACCGCCTAAAACGATCCGTGGGAATTGTAGTTTAACCAGGTGCTGGGAACTGTAGTTCACCCCGGCAACAGTTCCGAGCAGCCTGGATAAAGCGCAGCTCCCGGGGTTCGTTTTCTTGACGAAGTAATCGAAACGTTTTGCATGATGTCGGAACAGGAGGAAGAGGTTCAGTTCGAAGCCGGGCCAGAAAATAACAAAGAGGTCTACTAGTCGGTACCAATCAGGTATAGAAAAATTGGGAATTGTGGGTAGGAATATCTAAATTAATGGTTCTTCTTAGTCTGGGTTAAAAACAAAAGAGGAATGTCAATGGGTAAAATTGATGGGAACTGCAGCCAGGCAGGTTATAGCGAGTAATTGGAAAAAATGCAGAGGAGCTAGAGGTGAACCAACGGAGGAAAAAATTGAATAATATTGTAATTTTAGAATATCTAACTGTGAAGATACACTGAATGAAAGGGTTTAAGGTCAGCGAGAAAGAGGAGGATCGATTTTGGAATTATTTGGGTAGGTTTGAACAATTTGGGGCAATCAAAATGTTAGAAGTTAAATAAACGTTGTGGATGGAGGAGTGTTAACGTATATAAAATTGTACATATGGTTGATTTGAATATGTTATTTTTGATTATGTATACCCAATGTATCAGCCGCCTGGGGGAGGTTTCAATGCTTGTGTTGGTTGTTGGTTTAAAAATAAAAATTTTAAACATTAAAAGAAAAACTAGTTGGTGCCAATCAAAGTCAAATGTTGGTGGGATTTTGCCAGCCGTGAATTTATTTCTTAATATTCGTCAGAAATGGCCACCACAGTGAGTCTCCCAGTGAGTCTCCCAGTGAGTAGGGATCGGAACCCAGGTCTCTCTCCCAGGTCCTAGTCCAACGCTCTAACCACTACACAGCACTGCCCACTTTTTGCAGCGTTCGCATGCTCTAAATAAACCTAGAATGAACTGGGGGTCTTTCTGTCCCCCCCCCCCGCCGCCAGTCTCAATGGGAGCACTGGTTGCAGAAACCGGATCCTACCTCCTTATCAAGTCGTTTTTCTCTTCCAATGAAGGTCGTGAAGAGATCATCCCCCCTTTTTTCTCTCTGTCTCCCTCTCTCTGTTCGACCTGCTGGAAAGTGGGAGGATGGCGTCCCTTTTCGGGGACCCCCCCAACCCCAAGCCGGCCCCTGCCAAGCCTCTCACAGACCTGGATTTCCGTTCCGGGGCACGCATCGAAGAGATCAACCAGCTCATCCAAGAATACGAGGCCAGGGACCCAGGCGTCCGGGACGCCCCAGAACTGCACCGTGCAAAGGATAAAGTTTTCTCCCTGCTGGGTGAGTGGACCCTGGAAAGGGGGGAAGGTGTTTGGGAGCGGGGGGGGGGGTGACAGAGGGAGACAGTCAGCCTGGGAAGGGAGCCCATGTAGGAAAACTCTGATCCTAAACTTCCGCTGCCTTGTGGGATATTTTCAGGAGAAGAAAAAGCTCAGGGGTAAACCCTACACAAATCATAATCATAATAATGATAATAATAATAATATATTTATACCCCACCCACTCTGAGCAGCTTCCAACAGAACATTAAAACAGTGGTACCTCGGATTAAGAACTTAATTCGTTCTGGAGGTCCGTTCTTAACCTGAAACTGTTCTTAACCTGAAGCACCACTTTAGCTAATGGGGCCTCCCGCTGCTCATCCTGAAGCAAAGTTCTTAACCCGAGGTACTATTTCTGGGTTAGCGGAGTCTGTAACCTGAAGCGTATGTAACCTGAAGCGTCTGTAACCTGAGGTGCCACTGTAATAGTAATAAAAATGGGATAAAACATTAAGAATGTTCTTGATCAAGACTGCCTTCAGATGTCTTCTAAAAGTCAGGTAGTTGTTTATTTCCTTGACATCTGAAGGGAGGGCGTTCCACAGGGAGGGTGCCAACACCGAGAAGGCCCTCTGCCTGGTTCCCTGTAGCTTTGCTTCTCGCATGGAGGGAACCGCCAGAAGGCCCTCGGAGCAGGACCTCAGTGGCTGGACGATGGGGGTGGAGACGCTCCTTCAGGTCTACTGGGCCTCTGAGGCCGTTTAGGGCTTTCAAGGTCAGCACCAACACTTTGAATTGTGCTCGGAAACGTCCTGGGAGCCAGTGTAGGTCTTTCTGGACCGGTGTTATATGGTCTCCCAGTCCCAGTCTAGCTGCCGCATTCTGGATTAATTGCAGTTTCCGGGTCACCTTCAAAGGTAGCCCCACGTAGAGCGCATTGCTGTAGTCCAAGCGGGAGAGAACCAGAGCATGCGCCACTCTGGCGAGACAGTCTGTGGGCAGGGTGGGTCTCATCCTGCATACCGGATGAAGCTGGTAGTAGAGCTGGGGTGGTTGGATGAGGCCTCATATGCCTCCTTCCAGCAACTCCTGCAACCAGGCTGCTGCCAAACATCTTGCTCTGCTTTCCTTTGGACCACATCAGCGAGACCGTGAGGGGGGGGTCTTGAAATTTGGGCAGCCCTGGACCCCCCACACTGTCTAGACGTGTGCCCCAGGGAAGTCACTTCGGAGCTGCTAACAAAGCAGTTTGACTTCACCCCTGGAGGTGCACTCCATCGTCGGTTTGACTTCACCCCCAGAAGAGCACTCCATTGTTGGTTTGACTCCCCCCCCAGTGGCGAACTCCATTGTCAGTTTGACTTCACCCCCAGAAGAGCACTTCATTGTTGGTTTTCCTCCCCCCCGCCCCGAGGCGCACTTCATTGTCAGTTTGACTCCACCCCCGGAGGCACACTCCATTGACTCTCGAGACACGCAGATGCCAACAGCAACAGCTGACCAGAACCTCCTTGGGCACTATCCGTGGGGGGGTCTTTCCAGGCAGAGGGGGAACCATTTGCTAAGGGAGGGCTGGGTGAACCAGGCCCCCCAAAATAAAGGGGTCAAACAGGGGTCTCAAGTCCCCTATTTCTTTTTTCCTCCCGCCAGGTCAGGTCCAGAAATCCGAGGGGAAACTTCCTCCCATCAACCGCTACTTGATCCTGTCCGGCGGAGCCCAGCGGGGCACCGTCCACACTGATCCTGGCACCCTGTGCCCTCTTTCCGCCGGGGGCGACTACGACGCCGACTTCACCCTCCTGGTGCCTGTCCTGAGCGCTGCCGGGGTCCCTGTCACCTTGGACATGAAGCAGAGCCCCCCGGGCCATGCGCAGATCAGCCTCCAGCCCTTCGGCCCTGAGATGCTGACCCGCTGGTCGGACTGTTGCTCAGGCGACGAGGCCCACCTGTCCGCCGAGCTGGTTTGCGAGTGGTTCTCGCGCTCCTTCCCCGCCGACACGGACGTCCGGGTCGAGCGGCGTGGCTCCATCACCTCCCTGATCGTCCGCGTCGGCCTTCGCCGCGTCCTCTACGACGTCCTCCCGGTTGTGGCCTTCAAGGGCTGGCCGGAAGTTGCCCAGTCGTGGTTGGCGCAAGCCCATTTCTGGGACGGCAAAATGACAGACGAAGAAGCGGCCGGCAGCTTTTACCTCATACCGTCCATGTCCTGCGGCTCTTGGCGCCTGGCCTTTTCGGCCAGCGAGCTGCACCTCCGCCGGATCCTGCCCCCGCCCCTTCTCCGCGCCCTCCGGGCCGCCATGGCCATGCTGGGCTGCGACCTGCGCGGAGGCCTAGGGCCCTACCACCTCTTCACCTTGGCGCTGTGGTCGTGCGAGCGGCTGCCATCCAGCTACCTCGGCCGGGACGAGAACGCGGCGCACGCCTTGCTGGGTCTCTTGGACGACCTCTCCGCCGGCTTGGCGCACCGGCGCCTCCCCAGCTACTTCCTGCCGCAGTGGAACCTTCTGGAAGGGCTCGCTCGGCCGGCCCTTGAGGGCCTGGCCCGGGAGGTCGCCTGGGTGAGGGCCGACCCGTGTCGGTTCCTCCGGCGAGCCGTGGAGGGCGCCAAGGAAGCCAAACGGTTGGCCAAGGCCTTCAGGGAGCGGGTTGCGTCCCCCGCGGCGCCGTGACCCCTTCCACGGAACGGGCACTTTGGCTTCAGGTAGAAAAATGGTGCCAACGATGGCCGCCTTCGCCCATTGGTGAAGCAATCATGGCTTCCCCCCAAAGCAGCCTTTCTCAACCTGTGGGTCCCCAGAGGTTGTTGGACTACGACTCCCATCATCCCTAGCTAGCAAGGCCAGAGCTCAGGGATGATGGGAGTTGTAGTCCACAGGGGACCCACAGGCTGTGAACCGCTGCCCCAAAGGATTCTGGGAGCTGTCCGCTATTAACGGTGTTGAGGGTTCAGAGGGGACCCCCATTTCCCTCATAGAGCTACAAATGCCAGAGGGGTTCAACAAACCGTCTCCCTTCTTTGGGAATCGTAGCTCCGGGGTGGGAATACAGGGGTCTCCAAGTAACTCTTGAAAACTCGTAACCAGTGCTTTTTTCTTTTAAAAAAATGTTTAGGGGTCCCCTCCTTTTGACTCCAGAAAACCACCATTTTATCGTTCAAATCGGGGGAAATAAATACAGTAAATGGACAAAAGGCTGCCATCAGAGGACAGCAATGGAACTGGCGGTTCACCGTGCTGGAGAAGAAACTATTTTTTTCTTTAAAAATAGTTTCTTCTCCCATTATATTCACAAAATGTTTAGGGGTATGCTTACCCCCAGAAAAAAGCACTCTCCGTAACAAACGTCAGCTCCCAGAATTCCCAAAACCACGGCAGTTTCAATGTGGCCAAGGAGAGGTTCCTGAATTCTCTTTCCATGGCCTCATTGCACCATACCTTTAATACAGGATCATACCTCTTTAAACAGCCATGGCTCCCCCGCCGAACAATCCCGGGAACTATAGTATGCTAAATTTGCTGAGTGTTGTCTGAAGATTCCTCCCTAATTCCTCTCGGATGTTTAACAATCAATACCTCTTCCGGGAAACTCCGGGACTTATAACTCTGTGACGGGAATACGGGGGGGGGGTCTTACAACTCTTGGCCCCCTTAACAAACTACAACTCCCAGGATTCTGTGGGGTCCTGAACTACAACTCCCACACCCTCCCAGCCCTGGCAAGCACGCCCAGTGGCCAGGGATGATGGGAGCCCTATGCCTGGTGTGCTAAAGGTCCCACAGATTAAGAGGAAGGGTGCAAACCATTGCAATGGGGGGCAGGAAAGGGGACGCAAATCTAATGGGGCAGAGCCATAGGATCGGGGAGACGGGACTTTGCACCGCACAACCTTCAATTGTGCCTTAAACCAATGTTAAAAAGTGATGCAATGCGCCTGGGGCGCTCCTCTTGCTTTTGGGTATGCAACTTCAGGCTGCTGTTCTGCCGGTGTAGCGTCTTGCCAAAGAGAAAGGTCACAGGGTGACTCAGTAGGACTGTCTAAAAAAATTTTAGACAGATTTTTAGACGGATTTCTTATATGGGATGGGAGGGAATGCTGCCATTGGACTGTTAATGCCCCCCCGACCGCTACCTAAGCACTTAAAAATGTAACAAATCAACTCCTGTTTCTTGGGGGCTGGGTAAAGCCTTGGGTTGGAGACCCTAACCATTGATGATTTCCATCAAACAGCCTCCCTGCCCCACAACCTGGCGACTTCTGGGTGTGCTTTGGACTACAATTCCCATCAGCCTCCGCTGGCGCAGGAGGCTGGGGCTGGTGGCTTATGGGAACCGTAGTCCAAAACAGATTGATTTGCACCCAGCTGGCCAAGGCTGTCCTATAACTCTCATAATCCCTGACCGTTGGGCATGCTGGTCAAGGCGGGTGCGAGTTAGGAGCTCAGGAATCACGTCGCTATCCCTGCGGCAATCGCATTTTTGGAGAAGGGTCGTTTGCAGGTGGTCAATTTATTATGTTTACTAACTCCAGAGAATCTACTCTTGAGTAAAACAACTGAACAACCCTGTTTAACGGATATGGCAAACACGGGTATTTGTAGGCCAAACTTTTCAGTCAGATTTGGTGCCGACATCTTGAAATCGTAGATCTAAAATCTATATCGAAGGAGGATAATGAGATTTTTCGTAAAAAGTTGAATCCGCTTCATAGGCCTTGGGAGAAATTGTGTCTTATATTCGGCGGCGATCTTTGTACGCGAGGTGAATAATATGCAATAAAGGATGACTAACTTTGCCATTTGAGCAGGGCAGAAGAGGCTGGTCTGTGTCGGGTAGAAATGGCTATACAGTGGTGCCCCGCTAGACGAATGCCTCACAAGACGGAAAACCCGCTAGACGAAAGGGTTTTCCGTTTTGGAGGTGCTTCGCAAAACGAATTTCCTATGGGCTTGCTTTGCAAGACGAAAATGTCTTGCGAGTTCCTGCGGGGGTTTTTTCCTCCCCCCCCCCTTTTTCTAAGCCGCTAAGGTTTGGTTCAGAGAAAGAGTTTATTCTGCTCTCCGGATAGCAGAAGGCACCTGCGTGGTCAGTTCACAGCAAGAGCACTTAAAGAGCGGTTACACACAGCTTATATACCCTTTCTGGTCCCCTTGTCCCCTCCCCAGGAATCCAGACACGTCAGCTTATACACGTAAGTTGACATCCATGACCATAAACAGATGTTCCTGTTCCGGTACACTTGACCATAAAAGGGTGTTCCTGTATTCCTTATCTTAGGGTAAGAAGGTCACCAACTCTAAGAGCACTCCCGGCGCCGTTCCCGGGGGGCTGACAAGGTCTGTGCGTCAGTGTGGTCAGGATGTAAGATAAGACCCAGATGTGCCATCCCTGCTCCACTTTGGAACTGACAAGGCCATTCATTAGGCGTCACAGACTGATAAAGGAGAGAGCTTTGTTTATACAGCTGGGTTCCTGTTATACATTTGCTCAAGAGCTCAAGTTAGTGGTTTTTAGCTAATGCACCCTTGGAGAAGGAAAAATGGGGATTTGGGGGCCCGTTTCAGACTGACTGCACAGTCAGATTTGGGGGTTTGGGAAACCCATTCCTTCAGAGCCAAACAGCTGGAGGACTCCAGGTTGACTTCCTTTTTTAATTTTTATTTTGGGACAACCAGGTCTTCAATATACACAGAGTCGTTTGAACTTTCTGCTCTTCTCCCTACCGAATCCTTGATTTACAAAAGAGGGGTTGCCAACTGACCGTGGCTGTGACTGCTCCTGTGCTTTCGGCAGCAGTCCAATGGGGAGATATGAGCAGCTAATGTTTTCTCTGGATGAGAAAAAGGGCGTGATTGCTGGGCTAACCCGTGCGGATCCCACTGCACAGTAACAGTTGCTAGCTGGAAAGTTGGCCGCCCTGAGCCAAAAAACCCCTGCTCCTCTCTCTCCTCTGGATCATTCCACGCCAAATTACCTGGTGCCGTGTGCTTTGTTTTTTATTAAATAATCAATAAAACTTAATTTTTAAAATATATCAGATGACATTGTAACATAAGAGGGTACAATTTTAATTATTCTCACGAATGTGTGAGTTAGTTCAGGCTCGGTGAGACCTTAAACCTGTACAAAAAAATAATAATAAATTGTAAAAAAAATTACTTCAAAATCAATTTATTTTATAACCACAAAAAAAACACTCTCCTTATTTTTAAAACATAACAAGTACATGGTTAGCCCATTCTACAAAAAACCCCCATGATACATGTGATAGTTGTGGTTTGTGTGCTATGGCTTATCGAACCTACCAGGAATAAAATGACCAAAATTCGCTTTGAATGGCCGATGACCCTTTTCTTAATACCATTTGTATTAAGAGACCACAATTAGCTTTATACCCAAATAAGCCCAAATGGTTGAAAAATAAACGAAACAGGTGTCCCCCCCAAAAAAAAAAACTGATGCAGAAATTGGAGTTAGCCTAAATTGCCCCAAAATCAGAATTTTAAAAAAATTCTCTTGCACCCGATTTTGGACCAAAAAAATAATTTAAGGTTATCTCATAGGTATCTGCGCATAATTATTATTTTTTTGAATAAAATCTGAGTTGTGAGAGCATGGTCGAGTATTAAATATCAGCTGATTTTGAATGACCCCCTCCACATTTCGTCTCCAGGTAACTGAAAACGGCTGCATGCACACACTGCAACCCCCTAGATTTTCTCCAGCCTGGTCCCCTCCAAATGTCCTGGCATGCGCTCATGGGAATTGTAGTCCAGAGCCCAGGTCCATGCTGCAGAAGGCAGCCCTGGTTTGCTGGTGTGTTTTTGAGGTTTGCCTGCAGAGGGCGCCAGAGGATTGCTTTTATAAACCCATTTATTCCAATCAGCCTTGTGAAAAATCAAATTATTCTTGCAAGGAGGGCAGTGGTGGAGAGGAGATAAGAGCTCCCTAAGAAGAAGAAGAAGAAGAAGAAGAAGAAGAAGAAGAAGAAGAAGAAGAAGAAGAAGAAGAAGAAGAAGAAGAAGAAGAAATTAGGTTAGCTGTTAGGGCAGCTAACACCAGCAAAATTACAGTAAAAGCATGTTGTTGAGTTGTTTAGTCGTGTCTGCCTCTTCGTGACCCCCTGGACCAGAGCGCGCCAGGCCCTCCTGTCTTCCACTGCCTCCCGCAGTTTGGTCAAACTCATGCTGGTAGCTTCGAGAACACTGTCCCACCATCTCGTCCTCCGTCCTCCCCTTCTCCTTGTGCCCTCCATCTTTCCCAGCATCAGGGTCTTTTCCAGGGAGTCTTCTCTTCTCATGAGGAGGCCAAAGTCTTGGAGCCTCAGCTTCAGGATCTGTCCTTCCAGTGAGCACTCAGGGCTGGTTTCCTTCAGAATGGAGAGGTTTGATCTTCTTGCAGTCCATGGGACTCTCCAGAGTCTCCTCCAGCACCAGAATTCAAAAGCATCCATTCTTCAGCGATCAGCCTTCTTGGTGGTCCAGCTTTCACTTCCACACATCACTATAGTGGTACCTCAGGTTAAGTATTTAATTCGTTCCGGAGGTCTGTTCTTAACCTGAAACTGTTCTTAACCTGAAGCACCACTTTAGCTAATGGGGCCTCCTGCTGCTGCCGCACTGCCGGAACACGATTTCTGTTCTTATCCTGAAGCAAAGTTCTTAACCCGAGATATTATTTCTGGGTTAGCGGAGTGTGTAACCTGAAGCGTATGTAACCTGAGGTACCACTGTACTGGGAAAACCATAGCTTTAAATGCCGACAATTGGGAAACACTGGCCTGCGGGCGCTCCAATTGGAGAACAGCCTTTCCCAAAGGTGTCATGGGCTTTGAAGACACTCGAACTCAGGACGCAAGGGAGAAACATGCTAAGAGGAAGGCACACTTGGCAAATCCACACCGTGATCAACTCCCGCTCGGAAACCAATGTCCCCACTGTGGAAGGACGTGTGGGTCCAGAATTGGCCTCCACAATCACTTACGGACTCACTGTTAAAACGATGTTTATGGAAGACAATCTTATTCGGCTACGAGGGATCGGCAAAGAAGAAGATGGTTTGGTTCTTGAGCTGTTCGTTTCAAATCTAGCCCGCCTGGCAGAGCCAGAATGAAACTTTCTAAGCCTTCAGAGGCTTGCGATGAGGCAGGTGGAGAGCTGGGGGTTTTGGAAGCTGCTGGGAGCCTGCCCGGATTATGAAAATGCAATCCTCTGTTAGAAAGTCCTTCCTTTCCAAAATGGGGAGGGGGTGGGCTGGAAAGAGCAAAGCCCTATTTGCATATGCAAATGGAGAAATCAGGCATCTCTATCAAAGAAAGCAGGTTGGAGGGCCTTAATCTCATCCCTGTCCACCCACCTCGAAAAATGATTGCTTGTGGGGCACCCAGAGGTCAAGCGAGGATCTGTTTGCGGGCTGTTATAAACAAAAATCTGTCCTTATTCCCTTATGGGGAACACAAGAGCCCTCATAGAGTCCTTTGCAGGCTCTCCATCGGTCGGAGGAAAGAAACAGAGGCCAAGCAGAGAATATTGAGAAGCAAAGCAGCTCGTAAGCCTGATCTTTATTGATCTGTTGCAACAGGGTGCTCCCCTCACACGCAGGAGAAGGAGAAGGAACCCAGAAAAATGGCACACAAGGCCTTATAAAGACTTTTGAAATTGCCACCCTGTAGATCAAGACCACCCCCAGAAACATCATACATACATCACAGAAGAGGCGGTCTACAGCAGAAATCTGAGTGCCTTGTTTACCTCCTGTCTGGCAGGTTACCTGTTAATGCTTACTTGATTGGATACCCTGGGGAGCCTGGCCAGTCCTTTCTAATGATAAATACTTCGTTCCTGGGCCATGTCACAGGCTCACACCCTATTCAAAGACAGACATACCCTTAAGGCAGGATTTGTGAAGGAAAAGACAAGGGGGAGGCTTTTCCACTTTGACCTTGCAGAGAAAACATTTGGTCAGTTTGGGAGTCAAAATGGCTCCATGCTGTTCTCCTGCGCAGCTTCAGACATGTGGCCTGTATATATCTATGTACGTGTTTTTGCCTGGTATATTTATGAATCTTTATTATATACATAATGGGACATGGGTGGCGCTGTGGGTTAAACCACAGAGCCTAGTGTTGTGACGTGGGGTTTGTGATTTCAGCTCTCTTGACATAATATGCTGGAGTCAGTTCTCTAGTAACACTTCTTTATTAAAAGCAACAAGACTGAAACCTGAGGAGGGGAGAGCTACAGTTATAGGGACAGGGAACTAGCTAGAAGGGATACATTTTGGAGGGAACAATATCAGGCAATCACAGTCCTGCCTTTTGGAGGCAACCAATAAGACAGAGGATCCAAATACAGCAGCTTAAATGAACCAATAGTAGCTGTACCCTCTGGAACCAAAAGGCAGTTACTTTACCCTAATGCAATTACAGACAATAATAATACAGATATAAAATCCTTTGACTCAATACACAACACCTAGGAGTTGCCGATCAGAAGGTCGGCAGTTCAAATCCCCGCAATGACGGGGTGAGCTCCCGTTGCTCGGTCCCTGCTCCTGCCAACGTAGCAGTTCGAAAGCACGTCTAAGTGCAAGTAGATAAATAGGTACCGCTCTGGTGGGAAGGTAAATGGCGTTTCCGTGCGCTGCTCTGGTTCGCCAGAAGCGGCTTAGTCCTGCTGGCCACATGACCCGGAAGCTGGACGCCGGCTCCCTCGGCCAATAAAGCGAGATGAGCACCGCAACCCCAGAGTCGGCCGTGACTGGACCTAATGGTCAGGGGGTCCCTTTACCTTTTTATTATGTACATAAGACCTTAATTTATTTATTTCAGGGTGCAGTTTGTCCCTCCCCAGGGGAGAATCTGCTGCAGGCGAAAATTTCCCCTCCTGCAAAGTCTTCCCTCTGCTTTCCCTCCCCAGCTCCAAAACCTGGGTGAGAGCGAGGGGGAGTTGTAGGTCCTGCCTCGCTCGCCCTTCTGGCCTTGCCTCCGTCTTCCGGTCGACTCTCAAATCCCTCATGTCAGCGCTAATCTTTAAAGCCCCCTTTCTGGCACTCTTCCCGAAAAGAAGAGAGAGTTTTGACCCTGGGAGGCCGATGGAAATCCGGGCGAGCCGAGATGTCCTGGCTTTCGGAAGAGGGAAAAGTGGGAAATTAAAGCACAACAACCAATTGCGGCTTAACGGGGCTGGTTATGAAATTGACTGGGGCCAGACAGATGGTGGCGAAGGCAAAGGGAGTCCTTATTAAGCCAGGAAAAAGAGGACACAAGATTTGCATGTGCCGATGGGTTTAGCTGTTTGTTTCTCGCTAGGATTTAAGAACAGAGCCGGCCGGATCAGGCCAAAGGAGACCCATCGAGTCCTGCATTCTGTTTTCATGCGGGTCAACTGGATTTAACCACCCCCCATGGGAAACCTGCAAGCCCAGGAGCCCTCTCAACTCCTGTGGCTTCGGGCGACTAGTATCCAGTGTTGTTTTCGTATTTGAGGTTGAATCCTGACAAGACAGATGTACTGTTCTTGGGGGACAGGGGGCAGGCGGGTTAGGGGGACTCCCTGGTCCTGAATGGGGCAACTGTGTCCCTGAAGGACCAGGTGCGCAGCCTGGCAGTCATTCTGGACTCACTGCTGTCCATGGAGGCGCAGGTCAGTTCTGTGTCCAGGGCAGCTGTTTACCAGCTCCATCTGGGACGCAGGATGAGACCCTCCCTGCCTGCAGACTGCCTCGCCAGAGTGGTGCATGCTCTGGTTATCTCCCGCTTGGACTACTGCAATGCGCTCTACGTGGGGCTACCTTTGAAGGTGACCCAGAAACTACAACTGATCCAGGATGCGGCAGCCAGACTGGGGACTGGGAGCGGCCACCAAGACCACATAACACCGGTCTGGAAAGCGCTTCATTGGCTCCCAGTACGTTTCCGAGCACAATTCAAAGTGTTGGTGCTGACCTTGAAAGCCCTAAACAGCCTCAAAGGCCCAGTAGACCTGAAGGAGAATCTCCACCCCCATCATTCTGTCCGGACGCTGAGGTCCAGCTCCGAGGGCCTTCTGGCGGTTCACTCCCTGCGAGAAGCAGAGCTACAGGGAACAACAGCAACAACTTATTATTTATACCCCGCCCATCTGGCTGGGTTTTACGGATCAATGGCCTCGTTAGTTAGTAAAATTCATGTTAAATTGCTGTTTTAAGGGTTGTTTTTAAAAGTCTGGAGCGGATTAATCCATTTTGCATTACTTTCTATGGAAAAGCGTCCCTTGGTTTTGGAACGCTTTGGTTTTGGAACGGATTAAGTTTGAGAACCAAGGTGCCACTGTATATTATATCACTATATATGCACTCTACAATTCCACACACGCTTGTCTAGGTATCTAGGTACACAACTGTTATTATCTAAATACCTTCATGGTTTATTTATAAACTCGTTTGCTTTTTATAAATGTCTTCCAAATATGGTTCTACTTGTCCATACAAAATCTTATGTCTGTAAGCAATCCATTCACAAATCGCAAGTTTTCAGTCCATTGACTAACAGGTGTATCTTTCCAGTGCATCGATATCAGTCTTTCGGCATGAAAAATCCATTTACAGTGTCCAATTGTCAAATTCTATATAGAAGGCACGTAATTCAAAAGAATATTTTCCTTTGAAAAATTTAACGTTTTTTCTGCACAGTCATGTTTATGCAATCCAGTACTTTCCCCCAAAACTTAGTAAGCCTAGGACACTGTAAAAAACACGTGTTTCAAATAAGCATTATCCTTATTCCTGTCTCCAACCCCCTGCAATGCCGCGCAGTCCTTTCCTACATAAATGTAAGAGTCCAATAATTCCAAATAACATTTTCTGTTGTATATCCTAGTTTAAGATCCATAGGCACCTTTGCTTCAGAAGCTAAAACGCCAAACAATTCAAAGACACACGGCTTGCCGCAAAGCATCCTGGGACCCGTAGTTTTGTTAAGGGCACCGGGAATTTTAGCTCGGTGTGGGGGGGGGGCAAGCTATAATTCCCAGGATTCTCGGGAGCAAGTTGCTCGCTTTTAAACTGCACGATGGCCAGAAGGTGTTAAAGAAGGACCAAACATTTTTTATGTACGCAACAACAGCAGCAAGGATACTCGTCGCTAAGTACTGTAAAACCCAAGATCTACCCACACTGGATGGCAGATGCAACTGACAGATTATATGGAATTGGCTGAAATGACTGGCAGAATCCGAGACCTGGGAGAAGAGACGTTGGAAGAAGACTGGAAGAAATTTAAGATTTATCTACAAAAATATTGTAAACTATATGAATGTTAAGAAGGATGCTAGAATATAAACAACTGGGCACCATTAAGATAGAGGGAGTGATATATGAAGATAAGTTAAATTTAAGAAAATATAAATTTTTGGAAAAATTTTTAAGTTATATTTAATTTTTTAAGATTTGAATAAAGGATATCAAAAATTAGAGATATAATATTGGAAAATTAGATAATAAGAATGGAAATAAGGGAATAAATTTGTTGGAAAATTTGTTTTTTGGTTAGGAACGCAGGAGCGGGAGATGTGAGGAAGTCCAAAGAAGTTAAGAAGACTGTGTTAAAAGATATGTTATATTGTATTGTTTATTGGAATTGCAACTAAATTAAAAAAATGCTAATAAATATATTATAAAAAATAATAATAATAAACTGCATGATGGCGCGATTGGCGCTTGCAGAGAATTTCCCCTTCCAAGAATTCGCCTAATCTCATTTGCCAACGCTACTTAAGCCGGTGACCGGCCACGCAGCTCTCTAATTAATTAATAAGCCAATTAGCGGCGTGATTAAGAGCTTCCTTTTGACCGCCCTGTCCGTCAAGTGCGGCGGGTGATGCCTGAGTTTCAGCGTGACGGGAAAGCGTCTTTCTCCGCACCCCAACCCCCCAAATCAATCGAGGCGGCAGAAGGATGATCAGAGAGGCTTAAATTCTGAGCAAATTCGGACGTGGTCTAGAATAACAAGGGATTTATTCGGGGCCTGCCCTGGAATAATGAATATTAGGCCTCGCTTCGACATCATCGCCAGCAGGGGGAAGCAGCTTAATAGAGAAACGCAGAGAGGTTAACCTCCACCTGCCCTCCTCCCCCCAAAAAATTAGCTGCATCATAAGGAGGGGGGGACAGAGAGGGAAGCCACAAGATCAAAGACACCGGCCGCTTGAAATTTATTGCATCTCTTTCCCGCGTTTCGCAAGTCCCTGATTCAGCAACCGCTGCAGAAAATAAGTATTAAACCTGGGAATCGGAATTAATGAAGGGCAGGCTGGGAAAAGCGATTCCCAAAGGTGGCCTCCCGCTAACACGAACACCTAGGGATGTGCAAATCCGATTTTCCTTTTCCCAGTCTCCTCCAAGTTCAGGAAACAGCCACCCAGACGATCCAAAGGGAGGGACTTTTTTTAATTTGGAGGAAAGGGGAGGAAGAAGAGGCGACGCGATTGGGGTGACGAAATTACGCCTGGCATTGAAGAAGCATTCCTCCTTCTCCCGTAGCAACAGAACGTGGGGATACGCAAAGGAACCGGACGCCGGAAGGTTCGGAAGCCAGAAAAGGAATTTCTCTGCTGTGTGGCACAGGGTTCAACGGCGGAACTCCCTGCCACAGGAGGCAGCGATGGCCACTCACCTGGATGGCTTTGAAAGAGGGTTGGGCAAATTCAAGGAGGTGAAGCTGAGCCAGAAACTCCAGCGGGTGCAGAATGCCGCGGTGAGGCTCCTTACGGGGTCCTTGCCGCGAGATCACATTCACCCGGTGCTATACCAGCTGCACTGGCTCACGGTGGAGTACAGGGTCAGGTTTAAGGTGCTGGTTTTGACCTTTAAAGCTCTATGTGGCCTAGGACCCACGTACCTACGGGACCGCCTCTCCTGGTATGCCCCACGGAGAGGTCCACAAATAACAACACTTTGGAGGGTCCTAGCCTCAAGGTGGTTAGATTGGTCTCAACTAGGGCCAGGGCCTTTTCAGTAGTGGCCCCAACTTGGTGGAACGCTCTGTCCCAAGAGACTAGGGCCCTGCGGGACTTGACATCTTTCCGCAGGGCCTGCAAGACGGAGCTGTTCCACCTGGCCTTAGGTTTGGACTCAGTCTGACCCTTATGTTTCCCTCCCCTTATGGTCTTGACCTATGGGCTACTGTACTTTAAAATGAGGCTGCATTTTAAATTGCATTTTAACCTGTATTTTCAATTGTGTCCCCCCCCTTTTCCCCCTATTATGTTTTTACTGTGATTTTATTGGTGTTAGCTGCCCTGAGCCCAGCTCTGGCCGGGGAGGGCGGGGTATAAATAAAATTTATTATTATCATTATTATTATTATCATTATTATTATCGATGGCTACTAGCCAGGACGGCTATGCTCCGCCACCACAGCTGGAGGAAGCAATGCTTCTGAATACCAGTTGCTGGAAGCTGAAGGAGAGGAGAGGGCGAATCCTGTGTTCGAATCCTGTTCGCTGGTTTCCCATAATAGACATCTGGTTGGCCACTGTGAGAACTAGAAGCTCTGTTCCAGCAGGTCGTTCTTGTGTTCTTACACAGATTGTGTTTTTAAAGAATCACTGTGAAAATTCATTAGAATTTAAGCGTGGGTTTCTCTTGAATATACACAGTTTTCCTGCACGCCGTTTTGCTGAAAATACACAGTTTTGCCAATGCAAGCTTTGCCCACCCCGCACATATAATGAATTTTGCACGCTATTTTCACGTTCGTTTCTAAGCTGGGCTGGGCTGTCACCAATATGCTGATGAGCTCTATCTGCTGGTGGACGGCCACACCGACTCGGCCCTGGACACACTGACCAGATGTTTGGAAGCTGTGACTGGATGGTTTCGTGGGAGCCGATTGAAACTAAATCCTTTGAAGACAGAGGTCCTATGGCTGGGTCGGGATGGCATGGGGATGAGGGACCAACTCCCTTCTCTTGCGGGGGCCCAATTAGTGCCATTGCCTCCCGTTAAGAGTTTGGGTGTAATCCTTGATGCCTCCCTTTCCATGGAGGCGCAGGTTACAGCAACAGCCAAGGCGACATTTTTCCACCTTCGCCGCATCAAGCAGTTGGTCCCTTACCTTTCCCGCCCCGACCTGGCCACAGTGATCCACGCGACGGTCACCTCCAGGCTTGACTACTGTAATTCGCTCTATGTGGGGCTGCCCTTGAAGCTGTCCCAGAAACTCCAGCGGGTACAGAATGCTGCAGCAAGGCTCTTTACAGGGTCTCTGCCATGGGAGCATATTCACCCAGTGCTATACCAGCTACACTGGCTCCCGGTGGAGTACAGGGTCAAATTTAAGGTCTGGTGTTTTTTTTTTTTTTTAAATATTTATTAAGATTTTACAGAATCATAGCAAAATACAGCAAAAAAAAGAAAAAACAAAAACAGAAAAATACAAAATACAAAATACAAGAAATAGATAAAAATAGATAAAAATAGAAAGAAAAAAGAAAAAATCCATTATTCCTTTTCTAACTTTGAAGCTCATTACCTTGTTTCCTTGACCTCCTCACACCTCCCCTTTTTGTATTCCCATTTACATAATCAAATCAGCAAATCCTTGCCCTCTTTCAATTTATCATCTCTAACTTTGTATCTTAACATATCACAACTCAAATATTTTCTTCCATCAATTCATTTTTGCATGCTCTTTCTAACTTTATCACCAATGCCAATTATTTTTAGTCTAACATCATTTTAACATTTATAAATTTTACACTGTTTCTGTAGATAGTCTTTAAATTTCTTCCAGTCCTCTTCCACCAGCTCTTCTCCCAGGTCTCGGATTCTGCCAGTCATCTCCGCCAACTCCATATAGTCCATCACCTTCATCTGCCATTCTTCCAGGGTGGGTAGATCTTGTGTCTTCCAATACTTTGCAATAAGAATTCTTGCTGCTGCTGTAGCATACATAAAAAATGTTCTGTCCTTCTTTAACACCAATTGGCCGACCTAAGGTGCTGGTCTTGACCTTTAAAGCCCTTCACGGCCTAGGACCCTCGTACCTACGGGATCGCCTCTCCCGGTATGCCCCACGGAGAGCCTCAAGGTCCATAAATAGCAACACCCTAGTGGTCCCAGGCCCTAAGGAAGTTAGATTAGCTTCAACCAGAGCCAGGGCCTTCTCAGTGATGGCTCCGGCCTGGTGGAACGCTCTGTCTCATGAGACCAGGGCCCTGCAGAGATGCAAGTTGCTTGCAAAAGGACCCCTGAACCCACCACATTTGGGGATTCCTTGCCAGGTAGGTGGGTTCCCCCCCCCTAAATTATAGCTCTCCCCACAAGCCCTGACCCCCCTGGCAGGCTGAGATATCACCGAGCCAAGCCAGGGAGTTCTGTCTAGGCAATTAGCAAATTGCCTTGGAAGAGGCCAGAGCTGCGAAAAGCTTTTTTTTTTTTTTTTAAAGAAATCTTTATTATTTATTATCGGAGAGCGGGAGAGGGAGAGAGAAAATGAGGGTTTTATAGCAGGAACGTAAACGCTGAATGTGGTCCATTATTCCGCTAATGGATTTCATTGCCTCGCACGGAGCTCTTTGCATAACAGGTCCAGGGAACCTCTGGAAAGCCTTTTGGGGAGGAAGGGGGTATTTCGGGATAAGTGCGGGGGGGGGGGAATAAGACCCCCTACCCAGCTATCGATCATGAAATTGGCTCTGGCTAGGTGGAGGGTGGAGAGGAGATGGTGTGAGGGGTTTTTTCTTGCAGGGGGTGTTTATAGCCACTGGGTCTGGAACACAGACCTGATGGATCGCAGTAAAGGATGGTGAAACCCAGTATACTGTTTCCAACGGTGGACAGCTCAGGGAGGCCACAAGCAGGACTCTCCACTGGCTCCCCCAGCATCTGAGACTCGGAGGTAGACTGACTCTGCAAATGGAGGATTTCAGGCCAAGGAGGGGGGGAAGAGAGGCTGGTACGCAGGATGAGACCCTCCCTGCCTGCGGACTGTTTGGCCAGAGTGGTGCATGCTCTGGTTATCTCCCGCTTGGACTACTGCAATGCGCTCTACATGGGGCTACCTTTGAAGGTGACCTGGAAACTGCAATAAATCCAGAATGCGGCAGCCAGACTGGGGACTGGGAGCGGCCGCCAAGACCACATAACACCGGTCTGGAAAGACCTTCATTGGCTCCCAGGACGTTTCTGAGCACCGTGCCACCACCGAGAAGCCCTCTGCCTGCTTCCCTGTAACTTGGCTTCTCGCAGGGAGGGAACCGTCAGAAGGCCCTCGGAGCTGGACCTCAGTGTCTGGCAGAACGATGGGGGTGGAGATGCTCCTTCAGGTCTACTGGGCCTTTGAGGCCGTTTGGGCTTTCAAGGTCAGCACCAACACTTGGAATTGTGCTCGGAAACGTACTGGGAGCCAATGTAGGTCTTTCAGGACTGGTGTTATGTGGTCTTGGCGGCCAATCCCAGTCACCAGTCTAGCTGCCGCATTCTGGATTAGTTGTAGTTTCCGGGTCACCTTCAAAGGTAGCCCCACGTAGAGCGCATTGCAGTAGTCCAAGCGAGAGATAACCAGAGCATGCACCACTCTGGCGAGACAGACAGTGGGCAGGGAGGGTCTCATCCTGTGAACCAGATGGAGCTGATAAACAGCTGCTCTGGACACAGAACTGACCTGCGCCTCCATGGACAGCTATGAGTCCAGAATGACTCCCAGGCCGCGCACCTGGTCCTTCAGGGGCACAGTTCCCCCATTCAGGACCAGGGAGTCCTCCACACCTGTCCGCCTCCTGTCCCCCCAGAACAGTCCTTCTGTCTTGTCAGGATTCAACCTCAATCTGTTAGCCGCCATCCATCCTCCAACCGCCTCCAGACAGTGATGCTTCTGAATCCCAGTTGCTCGAAACAACAGGAAGGGAGAGGGATCTTGAATTCGAATCCTGCTTGCTGGTTTCCTTTGGGGCACCTGCCTGGCCACAAAGGCTGCAATCGTCAGCTGGCTTCAAACCTATGGAAACTGCTCCATTTAGTGGGGTTCAGTCTATGACCCGCTCTGCACATCAGGGTTCGGGGTTCAGGTGTCCGCCAGAGCCAGAAGTCCTGCCCCACTCAATACACGCAGTTCCCACTTTGGCCATCAAGGGGCAGTAGCTGCCTTCAGGTCCCTGTCTTGGCTGGGGCTGAGCCAATAGCCCTTGGCCACCGGACAGGGAGCTGTCAGCGAACAGAAACACTTATGAAAATTTGATAGGCGCACCCATTAATTACAGCTCTCCGGAGAGCCGTCTTCTCCCGCTTTAAGTGCCTCTTCAATCGCTTCCGCTTCTGGAAAGGACTCGGACTCCTGGGTTCTCTGCTTGGCTTTGGGCCTTCTCAGTGGCTTCTAGCCTTGTCAGATCTGAAGTCTCCAGGTTGGCCAGCCATACCTCCAGGAGGCTTGAATCTTCAGGTCAGCAGATTAAAGGATTAGGGTGAAGGTCTGAAAAAGTCACGGCACAAAAGGAAAAGGAACGAGGAGGGGAGAGGAAAGAGACGAAGAGCAACACGCCAAATTCTTGACATTGGAAGGTTCTCCAATGACCAGGCGGAATCAGAGGAGGACGCGGGCATTTTGAATTTCAGTGGCGCCTTGATAACCAGATAATAATATTATTTAATATTTTAATGTTTCAATATTTTAATGTTGTATTTTAATCTTGTTTTTAAGTTGTACTCATTCAACTTGTTTTTATTATTGCTTGTTAGCCGCCCTGAGCCCAGCCTTGGCTGGGGAGGGCGGGGTATAAATTAAAATTATTATTGTTATTATAACACAGATATTCTTTTGCTTCTTGACCCCTGTGAAACTGTACTCATTCTGTGTTCCTACCCTGCGGTTTCGCTTCTTGCCTTTAAACTTTCCTCCGTCGTCGTAACACCCCTCTTGTTTGGTGCACGTTAGAAAACGGCGTCGACCAAAAAAAACCCTTCGCACACACACCCAGAGAAAAAGCACTCTGCACATGCTCAGAGGTGCTGGTGCTCAAACCGAGCATCCCTTCTCCGGGAGCTGGGAACGTGGCAGTCTGGACTAAGAAGAGTTTGTCATGAATAATAGCAGAGAGACAGGAATTAAAGAACCTTTTAATGAGGGTGAAAGAGGAGAGCGCAAAATATGGTCTGAAGCTCAACATCAAAAAAACGAAGATCGTGGCCACTGGTCCCATCACCTCCTGGCAAATAGAAGGGGAAGAAATGGAGGCAGTGAGAGATTTTACCTTCTTGGGCTCCATGATCACTGCAGATGGTGACAGCAGTTGCGAAATTAAAAGACGCCTGCTTGTTGAGAGAAAGGTGATGACAAACCTAGACAGCATCTTAAAAAGCAGAGACATCACCTTGCCAACAAAGGTCCGTATAGTAAAAGCTCTGGTTTTCCCAGTAGTGATGTATGGAAGTGAGAGCTGGACCATAAAGAAGGCTGATCACTGAAGAATGGATGCTTTTGAATTCTGGTGCTGGAGGAGACTCTGGAGAGTCCCATGGACTGCAAGAAGATCCAACCTCTCCATTCTGAAGGAAATCAGCCCTGAGTGCTCACTGGAAGGACGGATCCTGAAGCTGAGGCTCCAAGACTTTGGCCACCTCATGAGAAGAGAAGACTCCCTGGAAAAGACCCTGATGTTGGGAAAGATGGAGGGCACAAGGAGAAGGGGACGACGGAGGGCGAGATGGTGGGACAGTGTTCTGGAAGCTACCAGCATGAGTTTGACCAAACTGCGGGAGGCAGTGGAAGACAGGAGTGCCTGGCGTGCTCTGGTCCAGGGGGTCACGAAGAGCCGGACACGACTAAACGACTCAACAACAACAACAACAAATAGAGGCGGTTTTGTTGTGTTTCTCTTTCTGCCATAGGGCAGAAAAGAAGTCATCTTTCCCCTGTAGCACGACACAGACTTGGGTGTTTGCAGCGACAGGGGCGAACTGATTGCAGTCCAAATGTCCCGATTTTCCAGGGACAGTGTGCTCTGGTCCAGGGGGCCACGAAGAGGCGGACATGACTAAATGACTCAACAACAACAACAACAACAACAAGAAAACGGCGTCTACCAAAAAAACCCTTCGCACACCCACCCAGAGAAAAAGCACTCTGTGCATGCTCAGAGGCGCTGGTGCTCAAACCCAGTATCCTTTCTCCAGGAGCTGGGAACATGGCACTAAGAACGTGAACTGGGAACGTGAACTAAGAAGAGTTCGTCATGAATAATAGCAGAGAGATAGGATCCGAAAGAGACTTTCCGCGGCGTCTCCCGGGATGTGGGGCGGCCATGTGCTTCTTTGCTGCTTGCCCGCCAAATGTCACCACAGGCCCTGGGCAAAGCGGTTTGGGGGTGAACCAGCTGCCTGCACCAGCCCTGTCCCCTCCCCATGCGAGAGGCGCATCCGTGTGTGAGAATTTAATGAGCCTCCGCTGTGGGGCTGAGGCCTTAGAGAGAGAGAGGCAGAAAGATGGAGAGGGCATTTCGGAGTGGAGAAGACCTGGTTTGTCACCCAAGCGGGTGGGCAGAGAGGGAGAGCTTTTTCCGGCGCCCTCTGCATAATTCACCGCCACGCCTGCCTGCCTGCCTGCCTGCCGTCACATGGACTAAGGTTTCTTGAGAAACAAGGCGTCCCAAAATACAGATGTAGAACGGATTTGCATGGAAATTCAACCCAGGGGAAAGCGAGGAAGTCATTAACAATGTTAATAATTTTCAATAAGATTATGATTTGTGTCTGTCTTGTTTGTTTATGATTTTGTGAAAATTAATGGAAAAAATGGAAAAAAACAAAAACAAAACTACAGATGTTGAGAGAGAGTGCAAAGGCGCTGTTTCTAACCTGCAGTATTTATAAAGGCTCAAACCCGGTGCTTTTTTCCCTGGGGGACACGGTTTGGGGACGCGTAACCCTGAACATTTTGTGACTCTAAGTTCGGCCCTATGGAGGGGCAGTATTTCAATATGAGTAGGGAAATGGATGTGCTGGAGCCCAAGCTGATGAAAAAGGAAGAATGATAATAGTTCAAATTGAAGTTCAGGGAGAGAATATATATATATATTGGGTAGGAATATATGGCCCAAATGGTAATAAAGCGGAATTTTTATAAAAGAATTTAGAAAATGAGAGTACTCCTAAACATTTTGTGAATCTACATTCAGCCTCATAGAGGGGCAGTATTTCAATATGAGTGGGGAAATGATGGAAAAATATGAAAAAGGGAGAATGATAATCGTTCAAATTAAAGTTCAGGGAGAGGATATATATTGGGCAGGAATCTATGCCCCAAACAATAACAAGGCAGAATTTTATTTTAAAAATTAGAAAATGAGAGTACCCCTAAACATTTTTTAAAGGAAAAAAGCACTGCTCCTGCCTGTTTTAATCCCTTTAATTGTGGAACTGTAGACGTTTTTCGGTTGATATTTTACTGAGTTTCACTTACAAGAGGGGAGGGGAAAGGGTGTGAGAAAGAAAAATACAAAAAAAATGGAGTAGATACAATAGGTGCAATCAATTACACTTCCACAGATTACCGTAAAGAAATAAATGTTGTCCCAGTAGGGTTATTAATGGCCTATGACGTAGCGTGGAAACTGGTTCCAAATGTCTATGCGTTTGTCCAGAGAAAGTCTACGTCAAGCCGCTCCTAAGTTGTGAGTGTTGTCGTATTTTCAATCTGTTGCAAGGGACCCGGGGGGGGGGGGTCATTGAGTCCAACCCCCTCGCTATGAAAAAAAAAATAACAGAGTCGTAGATTGGGGACAGGGACCCTGAGGGTCATCTTGTCCAACCCTCTAAAATGCAAGAACCTCGTCTGTGACAGGCAGTTGAGGTGTGGAGCAAGCGGACAGCAGAAAAAAAGAATTTCCCCTTCTCTCGTAACACCATTGAAGCTGAATGTTGGGAGACTGAGGACAGGGAAAATAAATTCCTTCCTCACGCGGCGCAGAGTTGAACTGCGGAACTCCCTGCCACAAGGCAGCGATGGCTGCCAGCTTAGATGGTTTTGAAAGGGGATTAGTGTCTTGGTGGACCACTTTGTAAGGCTATTGATGGCTGCGAGAAAGGATTTAAGTTTGTTGAGGCTCTGAGAAGGTAATGGGGCCCTTTCTATGTCCAGCTGTCCTTCGTCAACAACAAATTGTCGGTTTATTCGTGTCAAATATATGCTATATGGTCCTTTATGTACCTCATAGGTATCTCAAGCCATTTGCACATGTTGCCCTGCAACCAGTCCATGCAGAATGTCGGCACCCTCTATATAGAAAGGAGCAAACCAGGGATATTTTAGGGAGCAGGCTAGCAGGCGGGGCCATGATTTACACATCCTAGGAGCCTACACAACACAAAACACTGCTGATATAGGTAGGTTTATATTTTATTTGTTTTTTATCTCATATTTTGGAAATGTACATTCAGGTTTTTTTCCTTTGCATTTTTTGGGGGGCCCCAAGAGAGTGAGGGATGCGGTGGCGCTATGGTCTAAACCACAGAGCCTAGGACTTGCCGATCAGAAGGTCAGCGGTTCGAATCCCCGTGACGGGGTGAGCTCCGGTTGCTCGGTCCCTGCTCCTGCCAACCTAGCAGTTCGAAAGCACATCAAAGTGCAAGGAGATAAAGAGGTACCACTCCGGCGGGAAGGTAAATGGCGTTTCCGTGCGCTGCTCTGGTTCGCCAGAAGCGGCTTAGTCATGCTGGCCACGTAACCCGGAAGCTGTACGCCGGCTCCCTCAGCCAGTAAAGCGAGATGAGCGTCACAACCCCAGAGTCGGGCACGACTGGACCTAACGGTCAGGGGTCCCTTTACCAAGAGCGTGGGGCCCTAGGCTATAGCTTGTTTAGCTTATATGTGAATCCAGTACTGGCCATGATCCAGGATGACTCTGTTCCCCACCAGAAGGAAAAAGCAGGACGAGAGGGAGCGGCTCTTGTGTTCGAATCCTGCTTGCAGGTTTTCCTTAGGGGGGGGGAAGGTTGGCCACTGTGGGAACAGGAGGCGGCAGTCGGCCCAGCTGTCGGGCTCAACGGGTGCTCTCCTGTGTTGGGGCTTCAAACCTGTTAATGGAGAAATCGGAGGGCTCCCTTGGACAAAAAACAAGGACGCCAGCCAGGAATACCAGAGCAAAACAGCAGCCGGTAGGCTTGGTCTTTACTGAAGACTGTGGCGACAGGACTCCCACCTGCCACAAGGTGGGACAAGATGGAAGCCCCGAACAAGAGAGAACCCAAACTTTTATTAGCTGCTAATTCCCATGTTACACCCCCCCCCAAACTACATCACTGTTACATCATGAAAGGGGAGGTCTGGTGGTCGTAATCTGAGCATCCTGGACCCTGCCCCATGGTTCCCCTTGCCCTCCACCAAACACCCATCAAGTGTAACAAAAAAAGATATTTACATTTCCCTGTTTCCCTGTCAAGTTAATCACTCCCTTTTGTCTCCATCTGGGTTTGTTCTTTCTGGAATAGCTACCTGTCTGGCTCTCAGGTATCAGGATGCCAGGAATAATCACTCAGGCAGAGGGGCTGCTGAGGAGCTGAGCTCACCTGTCTATATGAGTTTCTGAAGTTTTCCCAGTGAGCCAGTACACAGATACATTGATGAGTGAATGTTGGAAATGTAGAGAAAACGAAGGTACATTCTTTCACCTTTGGTGGACGTGCCCAAGGATTAAGGCTTTCTGGGAAATGATATATAATGAAATGAAAAAGGTATTTAAATATACCTTTCTGAAGAAACCAGAGGCCTTTCTCCTGGGTATGGTTAGCCATGCGGTGTTAAAGAAAGACAGATTTTTTTATATATATGCTACAACAGCAGCAAGGCTACTTATTGCAAAGTATTGGAAGACATCAGATCTACCCACTTTGGAAGAATGGCAGATGAAGATGACAGACTACATGGGACTGGCAGAGATGACCGGCAGAATCCGAGACCAGGAGAAAGAGACAGTGGAAGAGGATTGGAAGAAATTTAAAGACTATCTTAATAAATATTATAAAATATATGAAGGTTAGAATTGACATGGGTTTTAAAATTATGTGGTTTTCAGGGGAGCTGAATATGGAAAAAGAACAAAATTATTAAAAATTATGGGAAATAAGGGAATGGATTTGCTGATTAGATAATGAAATTAGAATACAGAAGGGGTCAGGGAAATTAGGTTTAAGAAAATAAGGATTGAAATTATACTTGTTTTGTTGTTGTTGTTGTTTGTTGGTGTATGTTTTTATTGTTAAACTTTAATAAATATCATTAAAAAACAACAACAGAGATACATTGATGAGTGAATTCTTACATTTGGTATCGTGCAGCAGAGGCCCTTTGAATAGATAGGAAGAAACTGCGACAAAGTGTTTTGCGGGGACAAATCACAAAAGTCACAAAAGCAATTGTGCTGGTTTTGGTAGTGGGCTGCATGTGCATGATATCTGCTGGAGGGGCAACCCCCCCCCCAACTTATACATAAATTCCTGCAACAAATCTCAGGTTAGTTCCGGGTGTCCCTCTGACCCCGGTGAGCGTGGCTAACCCCAGATGCACCCAAATTGTGGGAGAGATGGAGAGGTCAGGAATCCTTGTGTTGACAGATGAAGAGGCCTCTGTGCTCGCCTCCGGTTCAGGGCTGTTTCGTAATGCACTTCCAAGCTGCGCAACCCCCCCCCACGAGATTCTTCTCTCTCTGGAGGCGATGGGTGCCCCCACTCACACATATATGGTTCACCCCACGGAGAACACATCAAACACACACACATGCACGGATGCAGGCGTACACAGGGACCCATCCGGAATTATTTGAGCAGCATTACATAATAACTCCGTTGCTCTGCTCCTCCTGTTTGTTTTTTCGAAACCTGTATGAAATTTTAATGCCGTGTGTGGAAGAGAGGCCAAAGAAACCACGAGGCACAGTGCGCACAGTCCACACACCAGAGAGGCCCCACGGCGCACGGCACACCCACCGCTTTCCGAGAGAGGGAGGAACCCGTCAGGGTGTTGTTTTTCTTCTCCTCGTATTCAGGGTGAACCTCGTACAGTTTCAGAGCTGAGCTCCCCAAAGGTCATCTAGCCCAACCCGCCCCCTGCAATGCAGGAATCGCAGCTTAGAGGAGCCTCGGGACCAGCGGCGTAGCGTGGGTTGTCAGCACCCGGGGCAAGGCAAGTAATTTGTGCCCCTAACCCCTAACCTGCCGCCGCTACCAGCTTCTTCTTGCTGCTGCCTGGGCTGGGGTATTTACGGTAAGGTAGCCACGGCAGTGGCCGCAGGTCCGTGTCAGGTGATCTGAGGCGAGTTGCCACTGGCGCTGCCGCCCAAACGACACCGCTTGCCCGGAGGAGGAGGAGGGCAGAGAGGCAAGGAAAATGCAACATGGCCCAGCAGCTGCAGCTGCAGCAGCGGCGGCGGCGGCGGGGGGGGGGCTGTGAGGAGGGGCTGCCTGGCGCGCCCTCCGCAGCGAGCGCTGAGAGCCGCTGCCTGCCGGACGCCTTCAGCCCGGACGCGCGCACAGCTCGTCGGTTCCGCAAGACATGGGGCTCTGCTACAGCCTGCGCCCGAGGCTCTTCAGCGACTCCGGAGGCGGTGAGCGCGCCCCCCCAGAGGTTGCGCCCGGTGCGGCCGGCCCCCCCTGCACCCCCCACGCTACGCCAATGCTCGGGACAGGTTAAGCTCTGCTTGGAAACCTTTGAGGGAGTAGAGTCCATCGAGGGAGTCTCTTACGATGTCTAACAGCTCTTAATGTCAGAAAATTCTTCCTGATCTTTTGTCCGAATCTCCTTTCTTGTCATTTGAACCCATCAGTTTGGATAATAATAATAATATTTTATTTATACCCCGCCCTTCCCGGTTCAAAAACCGGGCTCAGGGCATCTAACAACAAATTTCAAACACTTAATTATAAAAGCAGCATAAAATACAGTATAAAAACATGAATGACAATCAAATTCAAAATTCAAAAATCAGTTTAGGGGAAATAAGCATTAGATAATCCCCAGAGCTAGCTGGCTGAATTGGTCCTACTTGGGCCTGCGAGGAGACCAGGGGAGAATTAGCTGTGGGGTCTCAGAGCAGGTGAGGGAAGGGAAGGGAAATAAAAGATCAGGCTGAATTCAAATTAAAGGCCAGGTGGAATAGCTCTGTCTTACAGGCCCTGCGGAAGGAGGTTAAATCCTGCAGGGCCCTGGTCTCCTGGGACAGAGCATTCCACCAGGTCGGAGCCACCACTGAGAAGGCCCTGGCCCTGGGGGAGGATAATCTGACTTCCTTAGGGCCCAGGACCCCTAAACTAGGGTTGTTCATGGACCTTAAGGTCATCTGCGGGGCAGACCAGGAGAGGAGGTCCCGGTTACCCTCCAGAGCAGCAGAAAACCAGCTTGCTCGATTTCCCAAGTGGCAGCAGCTCTTCAGATATTTGAAGATGGCTGTCGCATTTTCTCCATGCTAAACAGGCCCTCCTCCTTCGACTGTTCCTCATCAGGCATGGTTTCCAGGCCCTTGGTTATCCTGGTCGCCCTCTCTGCCCACCTTCCAGTTTGTCCATCTCCTTCTGAAACTGAGGTGCCCAGAACTTTGGGAAACATTATATTTGCAGCGGATGAAAGGAAATCTCTTGTTTATGATAGGCAGGAAACCCTCACTGCAAACTGTAACAAAAACAACAATAAGAATGATAATAATAATAATAATAAATTTTATTTATACCCCGCCCTCCCCAGCCAACTGATTGAAATACAACTTAAAAACAAGATTAAAATACAACATTAAACATTAAAATACAGCCTAATATGATGTCTGGCAATCGCCCTTCAGTGATTCGCGGAGCTCCTCTGATGTCACAGAATGTTCGCAGGCGGTTCTGGTGCCGTCGACGGAATGCTCAAAAGCAGCTTTCTGTGAGGGAAGGAGGAAAGGTCAGTTTGGCTGGGGGGAAACTCTGAACCAGCCCCGCGGAGAAGAGAAGCAACTGAGGGTTGGCACGAAGGCTGAGAAGGCAACAGAGTTTTGGAGGCTTGGAGGCCAACAAAGCAGAGTTTGGTGCGTCCGCGTTTCAGGTATTGATTGGAACCAACCAGCCAAATCACTGGCGGCCAGCGTCTAGCAGAGGAAGGTTTGCAAAAGGGCATTGTCAATCTAAGTCGCTCGCGGTGCCTTGTCCAGCACCTAGCACACCAGTGGTAAACAGGACATGATCTGGAAAACAGCAACACCTCTTTCTTCGTGGGTTTGGGGCAGGTCTAATGTTGGCCTAACTCAAGAGCTCAGGGTGTCTTCCTCCAGCAAAAGGAGAGTGTTTTGTGTTGTGTGGGCTCCTGTGATGTAAGTCATGGGCCCCGCCTGCTCGCCTGCTCCCTAAAATATCACGGGTTTGCTCCTTTCTATATATAGGGTGCCTACATTCTGCATGGGACGCGGGTGGCGCTGTGGGTTAAACCACGGAGCCTAGGACTTGCTGATCAGAAGGTCGACGGTTCGAATCCCCGCAATGACGGGGTGAGCTCCCGCTGCTCGGTCCCAGCTCCTGCCAAACTAGCAGTTCAAAAGCACGTCAAAGTGCAAGTAGATCAATAGGTACTGCTCCGGCGGGAAGGTAAACGGCGTTTCCGTGCGCTGCTCTGGTTCGCCAGAAGTGGATTAGTCCTGCTGGCCGCATGATCCGGAAGCTGTACGCCGGCTCCCTCAGCCAGTAAAGCGAGATGAGCGCCGCAACCCCAGAGTCGGCCACAATTGGACCTAATGGTCAGGGGTCCCTTTACCTTTATATATAGGGTGCCTACATTCTGCATGGACTGGCATGGGCAAATGGCGTGAGATACCTATGAGGTCCATAAATGACCATATAGCATATATTCAACACAAAAAAAACTGGGACCATTTGTTGTTGACAAAGGACAGCTGGACATAGAAAGGGTCCCTAAATCTGGCCCTGTGTTTATGGTGGTCTTGTAGTAAGGTTAAAATTTAAAAACAAATAAAACAAAACCTACAGACAGCAGCAGAGTTTTGTGTTGTGTAGGCTCCTATGATGTCAGTCATGGGCCCTGCCTGCTCCCTAAAATATCCCTGGTTTGCTCCTTTCTATATATACAGTGCCTACATTCTGCATGGACTGGTTGCAGGGCAACATGGGCAAATGGCTTGAGATACCTATGAGGTCCATAAATGACCATATATCAACACAAAAAAAGACAGGGACAATTTGTTGTTGACAAAGGACAGCTGGACATAGAAAGGGCCCCATTACCTTCAGTAGCTTAGGGCCTCATCAAACCTAAATCCGGCCCTGGGCTAGATCACCCTGGGGGTGGGGGGGCTCAACTCTACAATTCCACCATTTTATCCAGGGCAGGGGGCAAAGGGCAGCCAGGTGCAAGGGGGGCAACAGAGACATGGGGCCCCCTTACCCAGTCTTCCTTGCCTCTCGCTGCCCCAGAGTTTTGTTCCCTCCCTCCCCCATTCCAAACAGAGATGGATTCAGAATCAGAGGGGGCCTTTTTTGGCTCTGCAGGGGAACAGGAGACCCCCCCTCGCCTCCTCCCTCTCCCCCCTGCTGAAGACCTATAGCTCCCCGATGAGAGATTCCCTAATTTCCATGTCTATTGACTGCTCCCAGGGTGGGAATATGCAGCCATTAGTCGTTGTCCCAGTTCCATAGATCTGTAAAGGCTCTCTCTCTCCTCGCCTCTGGCAAACGCAGCCGGGAGGCCTGTGATTTAAGGGGCGTGCGGTGCGGTTAATTTGTACACACACAAATCCTAAAGTGTTGCTGAGATCAAATCCGTTCCAGAAACCACACCTTTCTGCTCCCTCTCTTCTCTGGAAGCGATGGCAAGAGAAATATGGGGGACAGGCTCGGTGGTGATGGGAATTGAACTCTGCACATGGTCAGGGGCTCCTTGTTTAGACCTTCATTAAAAAAAAAATACTGTGGGAATGTTGTTTTTGTTCGTTACCGTGGTTAGAGGTAGCAATTGTGGTATCCTTGTGATAATATAAGTATTCCTTGTGATGGGTAGCAATTGTTCCCATTTAGCAGAAGGTAAACTGAGGCCGAGAAAGGAGAGGTTCAAGGGAAGTCCTGTTCTCTGTGGCCAGCTGAGACAAGGGCACTCTGCACATGCTCACAGTGCTGTAGCGTGGGGGTGCAGGGGGGGCCGGCCGCACCGGGCGCAACATCTGGGGGGGTGCGCTCGCCGCCTCCGGAGTCCCCGAAGAGCCTTGGGCGCAGGCTGTAGCAGAGCCCCATGTCTCGCGGAACCGACGAGCTGTGCGCGCATCCGGGCTGAAGGCGTCCGGCAGGCAGCGGCTCTCAGCGCTCGTCGCGGTCCCCGTGCGTCAGGGCCGGGGAGGGCGCGCGAGGCAGCCCCTCCTCACAGCCCCCCCCCCCGCCGCTGCTGCAGCTGCTGGGCCATGTTGCATTTTCCTCGCCTCTCTGCCCTCCTCCTCCTCCTCCGGGCAAGCGGCGTCGTTTGGGCGGCAGCGCCAGCGGCATCTCGCCTCAGATCACCTGACACGGACCCGCCGCCGCCGCCGTGGCTACCTTACCGTCAATACCCCAGCCCAGGCAGCAGCAAGAAGAAGCTGGCAGCGGCGGCAGGTTAGGGGTTAGGGGGCGCAAATTCCTTGCCTTGCCCCGGGTTAGGGGGCGCAAATTACTTGCCTTGCCCCGGGTTAGGGGGCACAAATTACTTGCCTTGCCCCGGGTTAGGGGGCGCAAATTACTTGCCTTGCCCCGGGTTAGGGGGCGCAAATTACTTGCCTTGCCCCGGGTTAGGGGGTGCAAATTACTTGCCTTGCCCCGGGTGCTGACAACCCACGCTACGCCGCTGCATGCTCAGATTCCCCTTTGTTGTTTGAGATGGTTTCCCTCTGTCCGAAAGGTGTACTGACCCCACCTAGGCGCTGTCTCGGCCGAGGCATTAATTCATCCCCCCAAACAACCCTCAGGTCACCCCAGGAGTCAGGATTTGAACCCTGGTTTCCCCCTGGTTCTAGTAACCCGACACTCTAAGCACCAACCCCCCCAACCCCCGTTGCCCGCATCTAACACGCATTTAAAGCTTCCCTTGTGTAACCCTGGGAATTATAGCTCCCTGAAAGGTAAACTACAGCAGCTTCCAGGATTCTGGGGAGGAGAGAAGCCAAGCGCGCTCTACACGTGTTCCAAACGCGCTTTCAATCCGCGGTGCGGATGCGACCCTCCGCTAGGGGGGCGCCCGCTCCTCTCCTATAGGGGAATGGGAGACGCGTTGCATCGCCTGCAGGGGGCGCTGCTGGCAATCGCGCGCTGACCCACATGGGATACGCCGCCCGGCGGTGCAATGGGGGTTGGGGGGGGGCTGAGTCCTTGCACGACCCCCTCCCACCCCAAGACCCCGTATTGAGCCAGGGACACCCCCCCCGCCTCCAAGGACCCTTCCCAAAGTCAGCGCGACCCTTGCGGAGATTTTCTTCCCATGACTCATTACATTCCCACCCGGAGCTTCACCCCACGGCGGGGGGGGGCGAGGGAAACCCTTTTGGGGTGTCCCCCCGTGTCTCCCCCCCATTAAACCCACCCACCCCCGTAACGATGCGCGTCCAAACCCCAGACCCTCCATCCCCCCGTCTCCAATCGCTACGGATTAATTTCAATTAATTCTTCTTTGGGGGGGGGACGCTCCCGGCTTCCTTCCGCAGACAGAAAGGGGCGTCTCTTCCCCCCCCCCATCCATGCCCCAGGAGTGGAAGACGGACCCCCCCAAATATATATCAAAAGACACCTTTATATGGGGAGGGGGCTGTCTGCCCCTCCTCCCTGGACGATAAAGACTTTCTCTTGTTCCACGCCCCCCCCCGCACGCCCAAGGGTGCCTAACAGACTGGGGCACTATCTCGCCCCCCCCCCCGAGCTTTGTCACGGGTGTGTGACAGATTCCCTCTCTCCCTCCCTCCCCCACCCCTCCCTTTTCTGCTCTCTTCTCCTCCGTCTATCCCTTAACACACCCAGATCAACTCCCCAACCCCCCCCCCCACCTCGATCCAGGAGATCTCTCGCTTTCTTTCTCTCTCTGCCCACCCCCTGGGCTTCTCCCTCCCTCCCTCCCTCCCTCCACACATAATTAACCTCTGAAGCTCTGAAGGACACCGGGGTCTCCTCCCCGCCCCCCCCCTCCATCCATCCATCCCTCCCTCCCTCCCTCCAAGCGCAGCGGAAGCCGGGATGGAGACGGCACTCCGGCGAAGGCGGCGGCGGCGAGGGATCCGTCATGGGATCCACTCCTAGCACGAGAGGGAGAGCCAGCCGTCGGCAGAGACCCCCCTCTCTTTCGGAGGGGGGCGCCCTTTTCCCGGGGCTGCCCCGGAGGAGGGAGGCGATCTCCACCTTGGAGTCACCCTAAAAAGAAGAGGAAGAGATACCCAGTTTTTTTCCCCCTTTTTTGGGGGGGGGAACCGCTGGCGGGGCTCGAACCCGCCGCCGCCGCCCCGTCGGATTGACAGCCGCGCCGTCCGGCCGGAGAGCGGCGGGATCCGCAGCGCATCTTCGCCGGGACGCCTTGACCTGGGAGGGCGTGGAAGGAGAGGAGGGGGGGAGAGAGAGAGAGAGAGGAGGGGGCGCCCCCCTCGCCCCCCCAAACCCCCTCGCCCCCTTAGTCCTGCTCGCCTCCGGATGGGGCAGGCATGGCCGCCTTAGCCAGCTCCTTGATCCGGCAGAAACGGGAGATCCGCGACCCGGTGGCCAGCCGGCCCGTCTCCACGCAGAGGAAGGTTTGCCCTCGAGGGACCAAGTCTTTATGCCAGAAGCAACTGCTCATTTTAATCTCCAAAGTCAGACTGTGCGGGGGGAGAAAGGGGCGGCTGGAGAAAACGCCCGGTAAGTCGCCCCCCTCCCCACTTTACACCACCCCCCTCCATCCCCTTGTGAAGAGGGGGTCCCGGATCCTGGATCTCTCCGGAGGAGGGGTGGGCAGGCACGAGGTGGGTCCTGGGTTGTGGCTCAGCCAGGGAGCGACTGCTCCGAGTGCAGAAGGAGAGCTTCTGCCGGCTCCTGGAGAGCTTCTGCCGGCCAGTCCTGAGCTATCCGGTCCTGTCTTGCCTGGGTCTTAAGGGGGAGCCATGAGGTCTAGACTCTTGGTTTGTAAATGAATGTAGCTGGGCGGCGGAGCAGCTGCTTGGAGTGTAGAAGGTGGCAGGGTTCGGTCAGATCCTGGCTTCAAATCCTGGAGAGACGCTGCCGGCCAGTGATGGGAATGTTGAACTGGCTGGGCCAAGGTTCTGGATAGGTGTGTGGTGCAAATGCCTTCGAAACACGCCAATCACGGCCTGCTGTGTTTGGAGTGTGTTCTTCCGCCCCAAAGCCCTGCAGTGACAGGACCCTCGCTCCCCAAAATTTGTTGGGGTGTGAGTTATCTGCACACTGCAGTGCCTGGAGGTCAACAGCAGGGGGCGCCGTCCCATTGTGGTTAATGCAGACCGCTTGCGAGGGGAGGGATTCCGTTTCCAGGGGGTCCACAGGACTGGGCGGTACCCCAAATATATATATATTCCGGGGTCAACGGCTTCACACGTTTGTTGTAAATATGGATAGTCCTTTGTGAGTTGCAGGGCTCTGGGTTCAACAGCAGGAGGCGCTGTTTTCAACCTTGCGCTTCCATGGGTCTCCTGCAGGGGGCGTTGGTTATGCGGCTTGACTGAAGCGTTGTCTCCTCTGGGTCAGCAGTAGGGGGCGCCGTTCTGCAATGGGGTGATCTTCTGTTTCTGCGATATCTTGGATAACTGTGGGACTCATTGCTGCAGGGAAAAGCCTGTTCAGTCTCTTGAGCACTAGAAACTTAGGTTAAAAAGGCACATATCGAATGTATAAACCCACAAATTTCAGACGCACCCTGGAGGGGCTTCTATGGAGTGGGGTGCCCGGTGCCCCCTGTTGGCTGAAAATGTTATTAAAGTACAAATTTATTTTACTTTTAACTGGTCCATCTGAACCTGGAAATAAATAGCAGGCAAGTTTATACCGTACAGACGCCTGGGACAGTGGAATGTGTGAAGGAGTCCCTGCAAAGGTGGGCGGGTAATTTTGAAGAAATAAATAATTTTGGCGCTGGTTTTTGCAGCTTAAACTTCGTCAAACTTTTTCCTACTGGGAAATGTTTTGGCTTCTGTTGTCGAGTCTTCGGAAGAATCAATCTTTTAGTTCGTCTTCCCTGCCTGAGGAAAGTTAGCAAGCTTTTGAATCCGTAGTAACAATTATTTGCAGCCGTTTCTGGGGCTGTGGCCAGGCCTGTCACCAAGTCCGGGCCTTTAAACCTCAGCGGTGGGGGGAATCGCCGTATTCCAGTCCCCACCCGCTCTAACCAGCCTGACCAATGGTCAGGGCTGTGGTCCAAAAATGTCTCCCTGAAACCATCTGTCTGAAATATGATGGGGCAATGTCCAGAGACTTAGAGCTGAGAATTCCTGAGTTTGCAGCACTCTGCGCATGTTCAGAGGCCCTGTCCGGCTCTTTGATCAAGGCGCCTGGTTTGAGGGCTGAACGGCAGGACCCGGTGTGTGGAAATCCGAACAAACGAGCCGCGATGCTCTGTAGAATACGGAACGACGCCCTGTTTGGGTTTTTACGGCTTTTGGAAAAAGATAGCCCATTAATTTTAAAGGTCTCTAAACGAAACCGCAGCTGGCGAGTCCTGGAATCCGAGGGTTTATCACGCCCAAATGTGAAATCCTATATTTGCTTAGTCTCAAAACGCTACCTAATTGTGCTGGGATAGGGAATTATAATGAAGGCTTATTATTAGCCGAAGTGGTCGTGTCTGTATAGATCTCTTGCTCCTGGCCTGTTCAGGAAAGGATGCCGACCCCCAGGCAGGGGGCAAGGGGAGGCAGGCTGTCTTCCCTAGTGGCTACAGCAGGCGGCTGCAGTCCTTAATTTCTACCTGTATTTCAAAAGCTGAAGAAGAGGAATGAAGCCACCGGGCTGGATGTGGAAAGGGTCTGTAATGGGCTCGGTGGCAGACCCTGAATTCCACACTCGGATGGTGCTGGGTTCAAATCCTGACAGCAGTTCCAGATAGGGCTGCCTGTAGAGGACCCCCCCCCCCGTGGTCTTAACTTAGGACCAGGTCGCTTCCTAGGCCAGCCAGTGGCAAAGCAAAAGATTTGGGTGGCAAGCTCTGCATTGCAGAGGGCCAGACTGAATGATCTCAGGGGCCAGGGGCCTGATCCGTCTCCTTGCCTCGCCCCCTATTTCCAGGTTGTACTAAACGTTATTGATCCGGGTTCCTGGGCCTGATGGGAAGGGTGGCCCCTCACTCGACACGCAAAAGCTCTGCATGGATTCTGCTTTCCGCTAAAGCGAATTATTCTGCGTTTTAGACGTTGTGGGAAGGAAGGAGGAAAACGCCCGAAAGTTTGAGAATCACAAAACGGCCTCAGAAGTGAGTTGAATGGGACTTCCTTCCAGGCAAATAGTTGAGCAGGAATTTGACGCTTGAGATGGTTTAAGGCTGTGTTGTTTAGCAGTTCCCCCAAAACCTCGTTCCCTCGAGGGAGTTTCTCAGTCATGGTGGCCTCTGAAGAAAAGCCTCGAGGATCCTTGTCCACATTAATGGACGCGCCACCGAGAGCGCTCCATCCTTCAAAATCTGCGTGCCCTGGTGACCCCTAGTTTGCGGTGTTTCCTGGGTGCCTTAGGGGCAGCGGAGTGGGGGTCGCTGGGGTGTTTGCACCCCTTCTCCCCGGCTCAGGGTGCAAAAATCTCCCCTGGAAAAGGATATTAGAAATCGCAAAATGGAACCGCAGAGCTAAGCGAAGAGATCTGACCCCGCAGAGGACTATCTCTTCCATCCTTCTACTCTGTTTCGCAGAGCTGTGCCCCTGTTTCGATGCCCGTGGGGCTGTGCCAGCGGCGAGGGTCCGCCTGGCTGGGACACCCCATGGATACCTTGGGCCGCAACCTGCCGTTTCCCCCAAAGAATATAGACTTTTCTCTATGGAAAGGGCCGGGTTCCTGTGGCCGTTTTCCACACACGCCCCACCCAGCAGTACACATTTGACAAGTCACTGCGTTCCTCTTTGGAAACGGGTGGATTTCAAAAGACAACACAGAGAAGAGACAGAAAGAGAAAGAGAGAAAGAAAGAGAGAGGGGTATTTTATGGGGAATTGCAACAGCCGAATAGGAAACAGAATCTCTGTCTCCCCTCCGCCACCCTGAAGCCCCCTCCCCTCTCGCCAATTTTGTCCTTCAAATGTCTTGGCGAATGACAGAGTGACAGGCGATGCAGGCCTCCACATCCAGGAACCGCGGATCTCTCCGTGGAACTTTGTGGGAGACGAGCGTCTTGTTTTTCTCATTATCTTTCTTCCTTTAAAAGGTGTTTGTTCTTCGTTTAATCGCACGCCTTGTATCTTAAAACCTTTGCACCCATCTTCGAGACCCGTAAGGAGCCTTCGCGTAACTCGTAATTAAAACAAGAGTTAAAACCACAAAGAGGGATTAATTTTTCAAAAGGACAGCCAGCCGCGCAGCAGACATTTTGCAAAAAAATGGGAAAGGGTTATTATTACTAATTGCTTGCCCTTCACCCCCAAAGTCCCAGGGTATTAACGCTCAATATTAGACACCGTTTAATATTGGGTCTTAAAAACGTGCACCTTGGGTGTCGAAAGCCGGCGTAAAGATGCGTATCCTAGCAGGAATCAAAGAATTGTGGGATTGTAGGATTGGAAGGGAAACCAGGGGTTGTCTATTCTAACCCTCTGCATTGCAGAAATCTCAACTAGATCATACATGACAGGCGGGCCGTCTAATCTCTGCTTAAAAACCTCCGACGAAGGAGAGACCATCATCTCCCGAGGGAGACCGTTCCACTGTCAAGTTGTTCTTACCGTCAGAAAGTTATTCCTGATATTTAGCTGGAATCTCCTTCTTGTGACTTGAATCCACTGGTTCGGGTCCTAGCCTCCATGTGACAGTCCGTGAGATATTTGAAGATGCTAACCAGTCTCCACTTTAGCAGGCTAAAGGTAAAGGGACCCCTGACCATTAGGTCCAGTTGTGGCCGACTCTGGGGTTGCGGCGCTCATCTCACTTTACTGGCTAAGGGAGCCGGCGTACAGCTTCCGGGTCATGTGGCCAGCAGGACTAAGCCGCTTCTGGTGAACCAGAGCAGCGCACGGAAACGCCGTTTAGCTTCCTGCCAGAGTGGTACCTATTTATCTACTTGCACTTTGACATGCTTTTGAACTGCTAGGTTGGCAGGAGCTGGGACTGAGCAACAGGAGCTCACCCCGTCACGGGGATTCGAACCGCCGACCTTCTGATCGGCAAGTCCTAGGCTCTGTGGTTTAACCCACAGCGCCATCTAATTCCTTCAACTGTTCTTCATATGGCTTGGTTTCCAGACCTTTCATCATCTTGGTCGCCCTCCTCTCTGTGTTCCATCTTGTTGACACCCTTCTTAAATTGGGGTGCCCAGAACTGGACACTGTATTCCAAGTGTGATCTGACCAAGGCAGAAGAAGGGGGACATTTCCGAGCACAATTCAAAGTGTTGGTGCTGACCTTGAAAGCCCTACATGGCCTCAAAGGCCCAGTAGACCTGAAGGAGCATCTCCACCCCCATCGTTCTGCCTGGACACTGAGGTCCAGCTCCAAGGGCCTTCTGGCGGTTCCCTCCCTGCGAGAAGTGAGGTTACAGGGAACCAGGCACAGGGCCTTCTCGGTGGTGGCGCCCGCCCTGTGGAACGCCCTCCCACCAGATGTCAAAGAGAACAACAACTACCAGACTTTTAGAAGACATCTGAAGGCAGCCCTGCTCAGGGAAGCTTTTAATGTTTGATGCATTGCTATTTTAATATTTTGTTGAAAGCTGCCCAGAGTGGCTGGGGAAACCCAGCCAGATGGGCGGGGTATAAATAATAAATTATTATTATTATTATCATTATTATTATTTCTCTTGATCTAGACACCAGACTTCTCATCATGCTGCCTAGAATAGCCTTTTTTGCTGCTGCATCAGACTGTGGACTCATGTTAAGCTTGTGGTCCTCCAAGACCCCTAGATCCTTTTCACATGTACTGATAGTAAGCCAGGTGTCCCCAATCCTATATTTGTGCATATTTGTTATCAGTGTAAACAGGACTCTGTTTTTGCACAGCCGCACACCACTTTTAGCTGTTCTCTGAGAGGTGGAAGAGGCGAGGACATTTTGGGATCAAGTCCGAAACCAGGATGGCTCCTGTAATTCTGGAACTGTCCCAGGAAAATCGGGACACTTGGAGCATGAGTAGGCAAACTAAGGTCCGGGGGCCGGATCCGGCCCAATCGCCTTCTAAATCCGGCCCGCGGACAGTCCGGGAATTAGTGTGTTTTTACATGAGTAGAATGTGTCCTTTTATTTCAAATGAATCTCTGGGTTATTTGTGGAGCCTGCCTGGTGTTTTCACATGAGTAGAATGTGCGCTTTTATTTAAAATGCATCTCTGGGTTATTTGTGGGGCATAGGAATTCGTTCACCCCCCCAAAAAAAATATAGTCTGGCCCTCCACAAGGTCTGTGGGACGGTGGACCAGCCCCCTGCTGAAAAAGTTTGCTGAGCCCTGACTTGGAGGGCGTGCAAGTCACTAGTCCTCATTGGCTGCAAAGATGTGCTTGATAAGACGTAGGCAATAGCTTGCTAAAACCCAACCACAGGTTGCTGGAATCAGATTCCCAGTGGGAAGGAACAGTTCCTGGCCTTTATACCCATATAAGAACATGAAAAGCACCTGCCTATTATTTTTTTATCTCGTATTTTTGTGTGGCGAACTGGTCTGAGATCTGCGGGCAAAGGACGGTGTACAAAATTTAATAAATGAGCAAAATTCATACTGAGCTCAGGAGCATGTGGGGTTTTGCAGAAACGAAAAATTTAAACGAGGGGGCGGTCTCTGCCCCATCAGGCTTACAGTCTGAAAAGCAGCACAAGGGAGACCTTAGAGGCAAAGGGAGGTGGAGGTCAGTGATGGAGCCGAGAGAGGAAAAGTGGTTATTTCAACTACCAAGATGACCAAGGGCCTGGAAACTAAGCCTGATGAGGAACAGTTGAAGGCGCTGGGGACGTTTAGCCAGGAAAAGAGGAGACCGAGAGGAGATCTGAGAGCCACCTTCAAATATCTCCAGGGCTTTCGCATGGAAGAGGCAGCGAGCTTGTTTTCTCCTGCTCGGGAGGGTAGGACTCGAACCCGTGGCTGCAAGTTACAAGGAAGGAGATTCTGATTCAACATTAGGAAGAACTTTCTGACAGTAAGAGCTGTTCGGCCGTGGAACGAGATTATGGTCTCTCCTTCCCTGAAGGTTTTTTAAGCCGTCTGTCATGGATGCTTCGGCTGAGATTCCTGCATTGCTTGGCGTTGGACTGGATGACCCTCGGGGTCCCTTTCAACTCTTAAGATTCTATGATACATGTGTATTTTTGGGTGGGTGTGTATATATGATTCTGCCTCTGCCAGTTGTGGGGAGGGCTCAGAGGCCGTGCAGGCACCCCCATCCAGCCTTGGGACTTCTCCGCCCCTTCCTGAACCTGCGGAAGAGGCTGGGCTTCAGAATTCGCACTCAGTACCAGATTCAGAGTGCTATGGGCAAACCGAGGTGGTGCAGAATTGAGACGGTCCAGTCTTGGCCTCGGACAGGGTGCCAGACAGTGGTACCTCGGGTTAAGAACTTAATTCGTTCCGGAGGTCTGTTCTTAACCTGAGGCACCACTTTAGCTAATGGGGCCTCCTGCTGCCACCACCACACAATTTCTGTTCTCATCCTGAAGCAACCCAGTCATACCTCGGGTTACAGACGCTTTCGGGTTGCGCACTGCGCCAAACCCGGAAGTACCGAAACTGGTTACTTCCAGGTTTCGGCGCATGCGGAGAAGCGCTAAATTGTGCTTTGCACATGTGCAGAAGCGCCGAATCGCAACCCACGCATGCGCAGACGCGGCGCTGCGAGTTGCGAATGTGCTTCCCGCATGGATCACGTTTGCAACCCGAGCGTCCATTGTACTGTTTCTGGGTTAGCGGCGTCTGTAACCTGAAGCGTCTGTAACCCGAGGTACCACTGTCTTAAAAATAAAATAATATCACTGAATAATAATAATAATAATAATAATAATAGTAATAATAGAATCTGTGAGAGTGATCAGGGACATACCGGAGAGTAAATCCTATTGAACTCAGTGGGACTTAAACACTTAGGATTGCAGTGCAAGGCTGCTCAGTCTTTACCCAGTTACCTGGGAGTAAACGCCATTGAATACAGTGGTGCTTACTTCTGAGTAGAGAGCGTGAGGCTCCATTTGCAAGAAAGGAATAATAAACGTTCCACGGTGTTTCCTATTAAAATAGGCTGGCTGCGGAAGCATTGCAATTAAAGAATTTGAAGCAGATTGCTGGCCTTTTCCTTCAAAAGGGCTTCATATGCCAACTTCGTTTGGTGCACGGATTTTATTTTCGGAATAAACAGGAGTCTGCTTTTGCATCTAAAGAGAGAGAGAGAGCGCAAAGGCTTCTGTTTCCATAAAGGACAGGATAATTTGTGTGTCTCCATCACTTTTAATCGAGACGTGGAAGGGAGGGAACAGGAGAAGCGGGGGAAATTGTGGGATCAGATCGGAAAACGGACACAGCTTCTGCAATCCCAGGACCGTCCCTGGAAAATCGGGACATTTGGACTGCAATCAGTTCGCCCCTGTGGCTGCAAACACCCAAGTCTGTGTCGTGCTACAGGGGAAAGATGACTTCTTTTCTGCCCTATGGCAGAAAGAGAAACACAACAAAACTGCCTCTATTTGTTGTTGTTGTTGTTGTTGAGTCATTTAGTCGTGTCCGCCTCTTCGTGACCCCATGGACCAGAGCACGCCAGGCACTCCTGTCTTCCACTGCCTCCTGCAGTTTGGTCAAACTCATGCTGGTAGCTTCGAAAACACTATCCAACCATCTCGTCCTCTGTCGCCCCCTTCTCCTTGTGCCCTCCATCTTTCCCAACATCAGGGTCTTTTCCAGGGAGTCTTCTCTTCTCATGAGGTGGCCAAAGTCTTGGAGCCTCAGCTTCAGGATCTGTCCTTCCAGTGAGCACTCAGGGCTGATTTCCTTCCGAATGGAGAGGTTTGATCTTCTTGCAGTCCATGGGACTCTCAAGAGTCTCCTCCAGCACCAGAATTCAAAAGCATCCATTCTTCGGCCATCAGCCTTCTTTATGGTCCAGCTCTCACTTCCATACATCACTACTGGGAAAACTATACGGACCTTTGTCGGCAAGGTGATATCTCTGCTTTTTAAGATGCTGTCTAGGTTTGTCATCGCCTTTCTCCCAAGAAGCAGGCGTCTCTTAATTTCATGGCTGCTGTCACCATCCGCAGTGATCATGGAGCCCAAGAAAGTAAAATCTCTTAGCTGGCTGCTAACCTGTGTCCCTGTTTTGACCTCAATCTTTTTGCCTTGGGGGTGTTGCATTGAACTTTCTCAGGAATCTCCAGAGGTGGGTCAAGGCAGGCATTTTCTCTGCAGGGGGAGGGCTGAAGCTCGGAGCCTCTGCTTTGCATGCACAGAAAGTCCGGAGTTCAAATCCCACCGCTCAAATTCCAGGCAAGGCTGGAGAGACCAAAAATCCTGCAGTGCTGACTTAGCAGAGGGCCAATGGCCTGATTCTCGACATGAGGCCCTTTCGAAAGCAGCTGTTGATAAAAAAAACATGAGATCTAGTATCTTGGGCTGTCGCTCATCCGCTCAGCATGCAGAAAGCCCTCGGGACGAAGCAGCGTAGTTTGCTCTGTAGCGCATGTGGGTGCCGGATTCGAATTGCAGGAAAAGAGATTGCAGCTAAACTTTAGAAGTAATTATTATTATTATTATTATTATTATTATTATTATTATTATTTATTATTATTATTATTTATACCCCGCCCATCTGGCTGGGTTTCCCCAGCCACTCTGGGCGGCTTCCAACAGAACACTAAAATACAATAACCTATTAAACAGGGCTGCCTTCAGATGTCTTCTAAAAGTTTGGTAGTTCTTTTTCTCTTTGACATCTGGTGGGAGGGCGTTCTACAGGGCGGGCGCCACCACCGAGAAGGCCCTCTGCCTGGTTCCCTGTAACTTGGCTTCTCACAGGGAGAGAACCACCAGAAGGCCCTCGGAGCTGGACCTCAGTGTCCGGGCTGAACGATGGGGGTGGAGACGCTCCTTCAGGTCTACTGGGCCTTTGAGGCCGTTTAGGGCTTTCAATGTCAGCACCAACATTTTGAATTTTGCTCGGAAACATCCTAGAAGCCAATGCAGGTCTTTCAGGACTGGTGTTATGTGGTGTCGGCGGCCACTCCCAGTCCCCAGTCTAGCTGCCACATTCTGGATTAGTTGTAGTTTCCGGGTCACCTTCAAAGGTAGCCCCACATAGAGCGCATTGCAGTAGTCCAAGCAGGAGATAACCAGAGCATGAACCACTCTGTCAAGACAGTCTGTGGACAGGAAGGGTCTCATTCTGCGTACCAGATGGAGCTGGCAGACAGCTGCCCTGGACACAGATTTGACCTGTGCCTCCATGGAGATCTGTGAGTCCAAAATGACTCCCAGGCTGCGCACCTGGTCCTTCAGGGGCACAGTTGCCCCATTCAGGACCAGGGAGTCCTCCACACCTGCCCGCCTCCTGTCCCCCCAAAACAGTACTTCTGTCTTGTCAGGATTCAACCTCAACCTGTTAGCCGCCATCCATCCTCCAACCGCCTCCAGACACTCACACAGGACCTTCACCGCCTTCACTGGTTCTGATTTGAAAGAGAGGTAGAGCTGGGTAGATTTCAGAGCATCAGAGCTGTGGAACAGACTCCTCAGAAGGTGGTGGTCTTTGGGTTGCCACCTGTCAGCGATTCCTGCGATAACTGCATTGCTGGGGGCGGGTCAGACTAGATGACCCTCGGGTCCCCTTCCGACCCGTAGGGTTCTGTGATTGTGTGAAAGCAAAGGTACTTTGCAGTGCACTGCCCCCTGCAATTCCCCGCTTTACGGGAATCTAAAATATTCTGCCGGACCCTTCTGTGTTTTCTGGTGCGCCTTTAAGCAGCCAACATGGGCATGTTTGGCACATGAAATGGCTCAGGGACAGGCTGCCGCCATGTAAATGGGAACGGATGTGGAGTAAGACCCTCCGTCGATGAGTAATATGTCTCGGAGTGGGAGGCGTCAGTTCTGGAGTGTGACAATCGGGGTGTTACAAGCCTTTCCTTCTTTTAATTTGCTAAATCTTGCAAGCGTGTGGGGACGAAGAAGGCTGCCGAGAGAGAGAGGGGGGAGTCTGTTCTGCAGCAGCGCCAACCAGGAAAGAGGGTTCTGGGTTCGAATCACTTTCAGTCGAGGCTGTGTGTTATTTTTTAAATGTTTATGAGGTGGTTTATTTATTTTTTCCAGAAATTTTATTAGTTTTCACAATATTATATATATATATATATATATATATATATATATAATAATATTTATTAAAAATTTTCAAATATAACAGAAAAGAAAAACATCCAAATATAAGGCCTTATTTTCAATGTCATCTTTCCAGGACTTCCCCTCCCCTCCCCCTCTTGTATTCCAATTCTTTCAAATAAATTCAGCAAATTCTTACCCCAAGTTTTAAAATTATTATCATTAACCCAATTTAAAAAATATTTTCCCATCCCCTAAAATCGACCTGTTCCCTTCCACGAGTTCCCCTCTTTAATATACAATACAGATTAACATAAAAAAAATAGAAAAAAGAATAAAATGTAATTTAACACTTTCCCGGTTGCGTTCCCAGTGTCCGTCAATGTCTACTGTCGTCCTGGAGCTCCCACATCTAAGCCATAGTCCTTCACCAGTCCGCTTTGCCGTCTTTTTAATAGTCTTTGCCGTCTTTTGGTCATCTTTGATTTTGAATGTCCAATCTTGAAAGGGGTCTATCTTCCAACTTTGTCCAGTTCTTATTATTCTTGTTATTCTTGTTGTTCTCTCTTCTCCTCTTCCCCCCCCCCCCCTGCTCTCCTGCACAAATGTTCTAATTCCAAAAAGCTTGTAATTCCTCTACAGAGGCTTTGTTATTCAGGAACAAAACATTACGTCAAGTCCCTTCCATTCTTCAATAGATAAATCTATTGTCTCCTTTAGTGTGTAGACCTCTGTAGACAAAATAGTGTTCCATTTCTGCAGTTTCCCAGGAGATAAAAAGTCCGATTCAAATTCCATGCCAGCAATACTTGTAATGACCCACAGCTCCTCTAGAGGGATTATAATAACTCAGTTTCCTTCCCGATCGCACCCACCAGTCAAAGTAACTTATTATTCCTTGTTTTAAACAGTTTATATCCAATTTATAACAGATGTAACCAGCAAAGTCCTCGTAACAAAGTTCTCTTTTTGTTCTTCAGTTTTGGCAGCTCCTTTGACAGCTGTCAAAACCTCTATTTCTCCTCTCCCGGCGCTCTCACGGATCGCTCCCGGGGTTTTTCGGGGGGGGGGGGGTTGTATTTTAATTCACATTCCACTTTTCTCCTCCAGCCCAGCTTATAATTTTCCATCGCGAAATTAATAACTTTATCAAAAAAAAAGGTTGCACTCGATCTTAGTTGTCAAATCCTTTGCTTTAGCTCCTCTACAACAGGGGGGAGGCTGACTTCCTTTTTGCACCTCCCCTGCTCGCTCCGAATTTAAGAAAAAATTTGTTCCCCTTTTTAATCCAAGTTCCAATTACTCACGGGTTATTCTTTAAAGTCCAGATTTTCAATGGAAGAAGTCAGCGCTCTCCGCCAAATGGCATGCGGCTTCACTCGGCAGGGGAAGCGGAGGACTCACAGCACCACCACCCCCTGTCACCCGCTCCGTAGCCTTTAAAAAGGCTCCTTCGCGTGGTCGGGGGGGGGCGCAAACGGTGCCCGCCGAGTCACCATGCCCATGGGTTTCAGCGCCCATGGTTTTTGAGGGTCCCCGCGTCGCCGGCGCGGTAAAACCCAGCCCCTGCCGAGCAGGCTCCCTCCGGAGCTCGGAGGGAGTCCGCCATTCGGCGATGGCGCCAACCCGGAAGTCCAGTTTTCACAATATTATAAACAAACAAACACACAAGACAAACAAACACAAATCATAGCCTCATTGAAAATCACAGTTATTAACTTTCTTAAGTGACTTCCTCGCTTCCCTTTGGTTGAATTTCATTGCATGTCCTTTTAACGCTTTTCCAAATCCCAATTTTTATAAAATTTAACTGAAGCATTAACATCCTTAGATCGTCACCTTATGGAATTAAACATATTAACTCATCACTTAACATAAATAAAATCCTTAGCCCATTAAGTATCTGCAAGCTGTTTTCAGTTAGTTTAACTTAGCAAATTTAACTAAATAATCATTAACTTTATCCCATTCTTCCTGATACTCCTCCTCCTTCTGAATCCTAGAATCCTAGAATCCTAGAGTTGGAAGAGACCCCAAGGGCCCTCGAGTCCAACCCCCTGCCAAGCAGGAAACACCATCAGAGCACTCCTGACATATGGTTGTCAAGCCTCTGCTTAAAGACCTCCAAAGAAGGAGACTCCACCACACTCCTTGGCAGCAAATTCCACGGACAAACAGCTCTTACTGTCAGGAAGTTCTTCCTAATGTTTAGGTGGAATCTTCTTTCTTGTAGTTTGGAACCATTGCTCCGTGTCCGCTTCTCTGGAGCAGCAGAAAACAACCTTTCTCCCTCCTCTATGTGACATCCTTTTATATATTTGAACATGGCTATCCTATCACCCCTTAACCTCCTCTTCTCCAGGCTAAACATGCCCAGCTCCCTTAGCCGTTCCTCATAAGGCATCGTTTCCAGGCCTTGGACCATTTTGGTTGCCCTCCTCTGGACCCGTTCCAGTTTGTCAGTGTCCTTCTTGAACTGTGGTGCCCAGAACTGGACACAGTACTCCAGGTGAGGTCTGACCAGAGCAGAATACAGTGGCACTATTACTTCCCTTGAATTTGTGCTTTAATTTAAAATGCATCTCTGGGTTATTTGTGGGGCATAGGAATTTGTTCATTATTATTTTTCGAAATGTAGTCCGGCTCCCCACAAGGTCTGAGGGACAGTGGACCGGCCCCCTGTTGAAAACGTTTGCTGACCCCTGCTCTATCCCAACTAGAAATAACGAAATAACGACAGTCTGGAAGGGCAGGAGAAACTGCGCTTGGAGATGTGCTTTTATTCTATCTCACTGGTTCTTGGGAAGGAAATTGGGACCATTCCTAGAGTTTAGATGGACAGAAAGACCAGCTCTCACTGTCAGGAAGTTCTTCCTAATGTTTAGGTGGAATCTTCTTTCTTGTAGTTTGGATCCATTGCTCCGTGTCCGCTTCTCTGGAGCAGCAGAAAACAACCTTTCTCCCTCCTCTATGTGACATCCTTTTATATATTTGAACATGGCTATCGTATCACCCCTTAACCTCCTCTTCTCCAGGCTAAACATGCCCAGCTCCCTTAGCCATTCCTCATAAGGCATCGTTTCCAGGCCTTTGACCATTTTGGTTGCCCTCCTCTGGACATGTTCAAGTTTGTCAGTGTCCTTCTTGAACTTCTGGTCGCGGACTATTCCGGTCCGTTTAGCTGGGAGGTAGAAAACCTGTAATGATCTCGTTTTGCATTTATATCCTGCCTTTTTCTCATCCGAGGAGCTCAAGGTAGCGCAACTGGCTCTTGCCTTCTTCCCTTCATCCCAGAAACAACCTTGCGAGGTAGGATAGGCTGAGAGAAGGCCATGGCTGGCCCCCAAGCTTCGTGGCTGAGTGTGGATCTGAACCCTGGTCTCTCTCCCAGGTCTTAGGCCGACGCTCTAACCACTACACCACCGCTGCCTCTCGTACCAGGAACCTTTTATTCCTTCAGTTCATCTTAGGGTACGGGGCAAGGCGAACCCACAGCACCCAATGCAGATTTAAAGCACATGAGCTATCCTAGTTTCCCCCCCCTTCCCCATTTGACCCTCACAACGACCCTGTGAGGTCGGTTAGGCTGAGAGACTGTGATCTTCATGGCTGAGGATTCGAATCCTGGTCTCTCCCAGGGTTCCTGGCTACCCAACTCTGGCTCTCTGTGTGGACCTGCCCGCATTGGGCACTGAATGAAGCTCACGATCTTTCTCCGTGCAGGATTCGAATTCGGGACCCAGCCTCCGTTCGGGGCGCAGAACCTCCTCCTTAACCCAACCTTCCCTCTTGAGTTGTTTCTCGCCCACTCAAAGGGAAAACGGGGGCATCAGAAGATCGGAAGATCCTTTCGCTAGATCAGGCCGGCAGCCCATCTGGCCCTCATCCTGTTATCGCAGCGGCCGACCAGCTGCCTCAGTAGGAAGCCAGAGAGCAGGACACGGACGCAACAGAGTGCTCTGCCCACCTGTGATGTTCAGCAACCGGTATTTAGAGGCACAATCATAGCCCTAAAGGAAGGAGCGCAGGAGCCGGGCTCCAGGACACCTGGGTCCCCTTCTTCGCTCAGCCTGGGCCGAATTTGCAATGTTATCTGATCTGGCGGCGCCGGGAACAGAGGGGGGTGTTTGGGCCTCTCTCATGAAAGAACTTAGAAGCCCAACTTTACTGGGCTGCTTTTGAAACTGGGGGGAGCATAGTTGAGCCGTGGAACTCCCCGACTCATGAAGCGGTTGGGGCTGCCAACTTGGACGGCTTTAAAAGAGGGTCAGACAAACTCTCAGAGGGGAAGAGGGCTACGGTTGGATGGCTACGCTCTGCCTCCGCAGTCGGAGGCAGCGATGCTGGAAACCGCTGGAAGGGAGAGCGTTGGTTGCAGGTTTGAATCCCGGCTGCGGGTTTTCCACTGGGTTGGGCACTGTGAGAACAGGATGCTGGGCTAGATGGGCCGTTGGCCTGATGCAGCAGGACTCTTCTTTGTTCGGATGAACAGACAGCCCTTCCTTCCTTCCTTCCTTCCTTCCTTCTCCTCCCTCCCTCCCTCCTTCCTTCCTCCTTCCTTCCTTCCTTCCTTCCTTCCTTCCTTCCTTCTCCCCCCTCCCCCCTCCCTCCCTCCCTCCCTCCTTCCTTCCCTCCTCCCTCCCTCCCTCCCTCCTTCCTTCCTTCCTTCCTTCCTTCCTTCCTTCCTTCCTTCTCCCCCCTCCCCTCCCCTCCCTCCCTCCCTCCCTCCTTCCCTCCTTCCTTCCTTCCTTCCTTCCTTCCTTCCTTCCTTCCTTCTCCCCCCTCCCTCCCTCCCTCCCTCCCTCCTTCCTTTCTTCCTTCCTTCCTTCTCCCCCCTCCCCCTCCCTCCCTCCCTCCCTCCCTCCTTCCTTCCTTCCTTCCTTCCTTCTTTCCTTCCTTCCTTCCTTCCTTCCTTCCTCCTTCCTTCCTTCCTTCCTTCCTTCTTTCCTTCTTTCCTTCTTTCCTTCCTTCCTCCTTCCTTCCTTCCTTCCTTCCTTCCTCCCTCCCTCCCTCCCTCCCTCCCTCCTTCCTTCCTTCCTTCCTTCCTTCCTTCCTTCCTTCCTTCTCCCTCCCTCCCTCCTTCCTTCCTTCCTTCCTTCCTTCCTTCCTTCCTTCCTTCCTTCCTTCTCCCTCCCTCCCTCCTTCCTTCCTCTTCCTTCCTTCCTTCTTTCCTTCCTTCCTTCCTTCCTTCCTTCCTTCCTTCCTTCCTTCCTTGAGAGCAGTCACAATTTCCCAATTTCTCTTCTGAAAAACTCTTCCTCACATTTGCAAGTTCCTGGCTCCAACTCACATCCGATGCCTATTTTCTCTGCATGTGTGAAAAGGTCATTTCTCTTCCGTATTGAGTTCGCCGGGACAAAATGTACTCTGGCTTGAGACTTTAGGAAAATTATGCATTATAGTTGTAGAATCGTAGGCCAAGGGGTCGCCTAGCCTCACCCCCAGCAATGCAGGAATCTTATTTAAGTTGATTAAAGCCACATTTGAACATCCTTTTAGTGGGCAGTTATTTGCGATCCTCCTTTCAAAACTATTTGCACCTGGAAAAATCTTTTGCGTGGGCACACTGATACATCCCTGCAATGCCTTTTCAAACTGCACACGTTCTGGTTCATTTTGTGATTTAGCGCTGTGTTTTTTTGCTGCGGCGCAAGAATGCCGATAGCGTCGGCGGCGCATCGCGGGGCGATTGCTAAAGCGGAACGATGTGCAGACCGCCCAGCGTAAATGCGGTATAAACCCAGCACTAATGCGCTTTTATTGCATCAGGGACATGTTGCAGAATAGAGGAGGGGTCAGCAAACTTTTCCAGCAGGGGGCCGGTCCACTGACCCTCAGACCTTGTGGGGGGCTGGACTATAATTTGGAGGGGGGGGAAACAAATTCCTATGCCCCACAAATAACCCAAAGATGCATTTTAAATAAAAGGACACATTCTACTCATGTAAAAACACGCTGATTCCCGGACCGTCCATGGGCCGGATTGAGAAGGCAATTGGGCCAGATCCGGACCTTAGTTTGCCTACCCATGGAATAGACCCCTAGAGGCATAGGTGTAGGGGGGGGGGACCCAAATCGGCCACAGACTATGGTAGGAGAGAAACAACCCCCCCCCCCGAAATTTTGTAGAGCTGCTACAAGTCAGTGTGGGCAATACTGACTTATTAACATTATGTCCATATTAGTCTATGTTCCGGCATCTCAAGCAAAAGGCCATGGGCTCAGGGCCGGCTCATCTGCATTGCCTGAATCCCAGGTAGGGCTGGATGGTGCCAGCCCGTGCAGACAACACACAGCTAGCTCTGGAGGGTAGGACTCGAACCAATGGCTTCAAGCTACGAGAAAGGAGGTTACAACTCAACGTACGGGGAAAACCTTCTGGCAGTGAGCGCTGTTGCGCGCCTCCCTCCTTAGAGGTTTCTAAGCTGAGGTCTGTCGTGGATGCATTAGCAGGGGTTCGGCTGGATGACCTCCCGGGGTCCCTTCTGACTCTAGATGGCTCTGGAATCAGCTCTCAAGAAGGGACCACAGCCGCCACAGCTTGGACCTGCGGGGTTTAGGCAAATACCCGGAGGTGAGCGCTCGATTGCCCCCCATGTCAAGACGCAGTCTACCTGCGGGTCTCCGCGGCGGCAAGGCAAGGTTGGCAGGGGTTGCGTGGGCTGCCCACTGTCAGAGATAATAATAATAGTAATAATTTATTATTTGTACCCCGCCCATCTGGCTGGGTTTCCCCAGCCACTCTGGGTGGCTTCCACAGAGACCAAAATACACAAAAATGTCACACATTAAAAACTTCCCTAAGATGTCTTCTGAATGTCAGGTAGTTGTTTATCGCTTTGACATCTGATGGGAGGGCGTCCCACAGGGCGGGCGCCACCACCGAGAAGGCCCTCTGCCTGGTTCCCTATAGCTTTCTTCTTGCAAAGAGGGAACCGCCAAAAGGCCCTCGGCGCTGGACCTCAGTGTCCGGGCAGAATGATGGGGGTGGAGATGCTCCTTCAGGTATACTGGGCCTTTGAGGCCGTTTAGGGCTTTAAAGGTCAACACCAACACTTTGAATTGTGCTCGGAAACGTCCTGGGAGCCAATGTAGGTCTTTTAAGACCAGTGTTATGTGGTCTCCCAGTCCCCAGTCTAGCTGCCGCATTCTGGATTAGTTGTAGTTTCCGAGTCACCTTCAAAGGTAGCCCCAAGTAGAGCGCATTGCTGTAGTCTAAGCGGGAGACAACCAGAGCATGCACCACTCTGGAGAGACAGTCTGCGGGCAGGAAGGGTCTCATCCTGCATACCAGGTGGAGCTGGCAGACAGCTGCCCTGGACACAGAACTGACCTGCGCCTCCATGGACAGCGGTGAGTCCAAAATGACTCCCAGGCTGCACACCTGGTCCTTCAGGGGCACAGTTGCCCCATTCAGGACCAGGGAGTCCCCCACACCTGCCCGCCTCCCGTACTTCTGTCTTGTCAGGATTCAACCTCAATCCATTAGCCGCCATCCATCCTCCAACCGCCTCCAGGCACTCACACAGGACCTTCACCGCCTTCACTGGTTCTGATTTGAAAGAGATGTAGACCTGGGTATCATTATTGATGGACACCGTGTCCAAACCCCCTGATGATCTCTCCCAGCGGCTGCATGTGGATGTTGAAAAGCATGGGGGAGAGGAGGGAACCCTGAGGCACCCCACAAGTGAGAGCCCAGGGGTCTGAACACTCATCCCCCACCACCACGTTCTGGACACGGCCCAGGAGGAAGGAGTGGAACCACCGTATGACAGTGCCCCCAGCTCCCAGCCCCTCTAGACGGTCCAGAAGGAGACAGGATCCCGGGCTTCCCCGTCCTTTGGTGCGATGCTCGCAATAATAAACTCCCTGCCCTCTCTATCTGCAACTCCCTGCCCGCCCGCAGCACCGAGTCTCTTGTGCCCCCCTTGAGTACTTGGCCTGCAGCACGTGCCAGCTTCAAGCTGGCACCCAGAACATCTCTCTGCTTGCCTCGCCTCGCCTCCTCTCCCTTCCTGATTTCTTGGCGCCCGGCCTGCACCTCATTACCCTGTGGTGTCCTTGCAGCTGGCAGAACAACGTTGGCCGTGGGAGCCGGCCAAAAACTCAGCCCCGCAGACTCTCTCTCTCTGCCACCCTCGGCCCACAACACCCAGATTTTCCCTCTGCATATTACACCCCCAAAAAACCAACCCTATAGCAACCTAAAACCGAGCCCCGCAAAACCTGATTTCCTGGCAAATGGAGAGCGACTGTTTTGAAGCGCCTTCCTCATTCCTGCGCATTGTAAGCTCCCTGGGGCAGAGACTTTGGCGTTGTCGCGTGAGTACGGCCGCAACTGGGTCAGATCCGGGTTCATTCAGCACGCGGGTATCCGATTTTGTTTCCGTTCTCTGGGGTTGTCGGGGTCAACCACCAAAGCGATCGTCTGTGGCTCATTGGGGTGGGGTGGGGACAGCTGCTTGGAGTGTAGAAGGTTCAGTTCCGCAGGATTCGAACACAAGAGCCAACTCCTGCGGTTTCCAGCAACTGGGATTTGGAAGCATGGCTTGCCCCCGACCGTGAGGGCAGAGTGTGGCCATCATGCCTAGTGGTCATCTCTCCAGCAGCGTGAAACCCTGGAGAGCCTTTGCTGCCAGCCAGTGTGAACAAGCAGGCCAGGGGTTCAACAGAAACTGGATGGTTTGTCCTGCCTGGGATTCATTTGCTGCGATTCCTGAATACATGGGGTTGGTTTGGATGACCCTCAGGAGTCCCGACCCACTGTACAATTCTAGGATTCCACAAGCATTCGCCAGCCGCCAGCGGCCTTCTGCATATATAGAGTTCAGCTGGGTTGGAAGGGAGAATCTGCAAGCTGTCTCCACCACAAGCGAAACCCCCGTTCTCCCTTCTTCTGCTCTTCCTTGGGGAGCACAATTTCTTGGTTCTGCCCTTCTCCACGTACCCACAGCCCCTGTCTCCTTTTCAAAGAATTTTAGAGCTGAAAGGGGCCTCCAGAGGTCATCCAGTCCAGCCCCCTCCAGCCCCCTCGAGCCACAGCCCGAGAAGCCCCTGACAGATGGCCACCCAATCTCTGCTTAAAGGAGAGCATGCCATCTTCAACGGTCAACGCCATGTTCATTCAGAATCTCTTTCTTTGTCATTTGAACCCCTTAAAGTTTGGGTCCTCCCAGGACAGTAGCAAACCATCTCTCTCCTCTTTCCGTGGGGAAGCCCTCCAGATCTTTGAGGGTGGCTCTCGCAGCCCCCGTAGGGACGCGGGTGGCGCTGTGGGTTAAACCACAGAGCCTAGGACTTGCCGATCGGAAGGTCGGCGGTTCGAATCCCCGCGACGGGGTGAGCTCCCGTTGCTCGGTCCTTGCTCCCGCCAATCTAGCAGTTTGAAAGCACACCAGTGCAAGTAGATGAATAGGTACCGCTCCGGCAGGAAGGTAAACGGCGTTTCCGTGCGCTGCTCTGGTTCGCCAGAAGCGGCTTAGTCCTGCTGGCCACATGATCTGGAAGCTGTACGCCGGCTTCCTCGGCCAATAAAGCGAGATGAGCGCCGCAACCCCAGAGTCGGCCATGACTGGACCTAATGGTCAGGGGTCTGTTTATCTTTACAGTGGTACCTCAGGTTACAGACGCTTCAGGTTACAGATTCCCCTATCCCAGAAATAGTGCTTCAGGTGTCAAGTCGAAAGGATACGTTCAGACATTATATTTGGAACATTGTGACAACTATACAGTGGTACCTTGGGTTACTTCAGGTTACATATGCTTCAGGTTACAGACTCTGCTAACACAGAAATAGTATCTCGGGTTAAGAACTTTACTTCAGGATGAGAACAGAAATCGTGCTCTGGCGGGGCAGCGGCAGCAGGAGGCCCCATTAGCTAAAGTGGTGCTTCAGGTTAAGAACAGTTTCAGTTTAAGTATGGACCTCCGGAACGAATTAAGTACTTAACCCAAGGTACAACTGTACCTCACAACCGAGCGAGGGACCACGCAACCGAGCGAGGGACAAATGTCCCCCGTTTTTCATTGCCCAACAAGTGAGCCGGCCCCTTGTCGGTCAGGGGCACCTTCTGAAAAACCCCAGGCCTTCGAGCTGGTGGAAGTGCTTGAGGAAACGCCACAAAAGCACGTCCAAAGACCAGGGCAGGTCTCGTCTGGGGTGGGGGTGGGAAAGAGGAACCCCCCCCCCTAGCTGCGGTTCCTTCCCAGCTCTGCGGTCAGGCTGGGGGAACCACCCTCCAGGCCCGAGGGCTCCCGAGAGGGTATCCGTTTCCACCTCGCGGGCACTTTCCCGACTTCCTCATCGGGGAAAGCGATCTGTTTGGAGGCGTCTAAAAAAAGGGACGCGGTTTTTATTGCCAGGAATAAATATATTTATGGAGGCTTGGAGGGAACCGCCGCGGTGCTCCCTCGCTGGGTTTTTATTTGGGAACTTATTCGGAGATTGGGATATAAACATGATGGATGCCTCTCTCGGCGGCGGGTGCCAAATTTCCCGGACGGTGTGGCTTAGGCGTGGCCCACCAGCCGCGGCTGGGCTGCCCTACCCCATTGCAAAAGTCTTCCCTCTTTATCTTTCAGTTGGGGGCACACACACCCCACTGCCCTCCCCACAAGGTCAGCCCAGACGCCTCTCCTGCCCCCCTCTCACCTTAGCAACAAACTCACCCCCCCATCCCTGAAACAGGCCATGGGAACCAGATCTCAACCTCATTTCTTCATCCTCCCATCTCTCTCCCCTTGCATGCTCCAGGCTCGCTGCAAAGCCAGCCAGGGCTATTATAATAAATTAAATCCATTTAAATATATCTGCATACATTATGGGAAGAAGGGAGCTTTGCAAAGCTGTTGGAATAAGTGGGGGGGGGGGAGAGACGACCCCGCGTCTGTGTATTTAAGAACCGTCTGCTTGTAGGAAGAGCGGAAGGGAATAATTATCCGGATAAATTTATTCCCCTGGTTTCTTCCTTCCTTTCTACTGCACGCTATATATTTCCGTCCTCAGTCCTGATTGGAAAAGATCTCTGCCCCCAATGCTACGTCCTGGATGTGGGGCCCAGGCTCCGTCCCAAATCTCTATAGTAACACCCCATCTCTTCCCTTAATGTCCCGAATGTGATAGCCGCGCTCCCAGATCGCCCAAAATTCTAGTCTTCATGGGCCTCTCTGATCCCACCTTGCTCCCTGGATCTGTGCGCCCCCCCAACAAAACCCACAAACCCTTCTGAACCCCTTGATTTTACATCCTAACATCACAGAACCTGCCACTGTGCCCCACAATATCTCCAGCATCTCATCTGTTTTCAGATCCCTAAATTCTCAGCTTTGAACGACACACCCCGCTCCCCCAAATCACAGCCTGTTTGATACGTCCGTCCACAACGGCCCCCCCTCCCGGTTCCGCCTTGCTGACCCCCCAAGAAACCAATCTCCTGGGGGCCAATCACGCCTCCCCACCCAAACCCCGCTAGCTCCCTTTTCCGTGGCATTTCCCTGCATCGGCCAAATGACCTTTGGGGGTCCCTACAATTCTAGGATTCTGTGATCGAGGGTCCCCACAGACCCTTTTTTATGCAGGAGCTAGATAGCTGTCCACTGGGGAATCTCCGTCTGTACTTCCTGCATTGCAGCGGGTTGGGCTGGATGACCTTTGGGGGACCCACTACCAACCCCCAAACCATATGACACATACACACACACACACACACACACCGGGCTGCAAAGCTTTCCCCCGCACCCTGAATTTGCAGCCCGTCGCAATACCAGCCCCCTATCCCAGGCCAAATCTCAGACCCCCGTCCTTTTGCTTCCCCTGGAAAATACCCTAACTCCCTTTTCCGCCTCCCCCCCAAATCGCCTAGGGATTTCTCCCTCCCGCCTCCTCTGATCAGGAACACCTCTGCATCTGCGTAACCTTGTGGATTCCTCCTCTCTCTCCCTCTCCCTCTCTCTGCAGATGCGGAGGGAGAGCGAGGGAGTGTGACAAGGGAGAAGAAGGAAGGAGAGAAGAGGTGAGACAGGCAGGCAGGAACCGCCTGGGTGTGTGTGGGCCCAATATTCTGCACCTACAATGTCGGTGGCAATGGAAAAGGCTTGCCAGACAGACACCCCAGGGCTGGGGGTTTCACCTGCCCCCCTCCAAGGCTGAGGGGCTCGATTCTCCAGAAGGGGCCACGAGATTATCTTTAATTTTTTGACCACTATCGTTCTCCCACGCAGCACCAATCTCTGAGCGAATCCCACTTTCTTGGGGTTCGGTTTCCCTCAGGACAAAGGTCAACGGAGACCGTAGTGTCTTTAGGCTATACGGTTTGTGCATCAGCACATATATACAACCCGAGCCTAAGGTGCAGGGGTTCGCGGCGTTGGCACCCCCAAAAAAGATCTCGCCTCTCTGTCATTCTCAGTTTTAGGTCCAGCACAGAGCAAGCAGGTCTCTGTGTCTCCAGCTCCCAGCCTGGTTTCTGGCTCAATTTGCACTCAGAACTCAGGCTGTTGCTCTGGGAGAGGGGGCTGGGGAAAAGGCCTGGTGGGACCCCTCACCTATTTGCAGCTCTGGCAAGCTGGATCGTTCTTTTTGGGTGCTGAGGAGATTACCTGAGTGTCGTCTTACAAAGAAACTACCATATTTTTTGCTCTATAAGACTCACCTTTTCCCTCCTAAAAAGTAAAGGGAAATGTGTGTGCGTCTTATGGAGCGAATGCAGGCTGCGCAGCTATCCCAGAAACCAGAACAGCAAGAGGGATCGCTGCTTTCACTGCACAGCGATCCCTCTTGCTGTTCTGGCTTCTGAGATTCAGAATATTTTTTTTCTTGTTTTCCTCCTCCAAAAACTAGGTGCGTCTTGTGGTCTAGTGCATCTTATAGAGCGAAAAATACGGTAGATCAGCGATAGAATCCTCTCTTGGATTCTAACCTTTGCTGGGTACAGAAAAGGGACTCTGGGCATCATCCAGACTGACCCCGCCTCAAACCAATAACAGTTCAGCAGACTGGGGGTGCACCTTATAAGCTTCAGCCCAGGTTGGAAATGATAGCATTTCTGGGGTGTCCTCCCATTTTCCCAATTAACCTCCGTCTCCAAAGCTCCATAGTGGGAATGAATTGAATGGCACACTTTCAGCGATGGGGGTAAATGGTCAACACGTCGCGCTGAATGACGTTCCCGTGACATCACCAGGGGGTAGAAATCCCCCAGGCGCATCTTGCGGCTGGCGTGGTTCCCGTGGCGACCATGTGGAGATCTCTGGTTGCCAGGCGACGGACCTCTCCATCTGGTAGCCAAACCCTGTGAGGTGGCTGAAGGGGCTGTGTCTGGCCTCAGATCACCCAGTGAACTTCCTGACTGAGTGGAGATCTGAACCCAGATCTCCCAGGTCCAACACTCCAGCCACCACACCACCCTGACTTCCTAGAGTCCATCTGCTATGGGGCAGCCCTATAAATTAAGTAGGTGAATCAATTTGGGGAGAAGGATCTGAAATTCGGAGAGAAGGATTTGAAATATTTTCCTTGAAGCTATAATTTGTTTTAGTTGATGTTTTAATGTGTTGTAAACCACTTTGAGGTGTTTTCTTGGAAATATAAAACAGTAAAGAAATGGAACAAACAAACAACAATGATAATAAATTTCATTGTAAAGGGGGGGAAAGCACTAGGATTAAGGCGCCGTTTGGCGGCCATATATCTGAGTTTCAAACATTGCAGCTAAGAATATTGTCTGGCTAGTTCAGCAGTAGAATGCCCTCTGGGATTCCAACCTTTGCTGGGTACGGGATCCTGGGGCATCATCCAGACTGACCCCCCAAAATCCCACAACGTTATTATTCAGCAGACTGGGGGTTGCATCTTGCAAGCTTCAGCCGAGGTTGGAAATGATTGCATTCAGGGTGTCCTCCCCATTAACCTCCGTCTCCAGGGCTCAATGGTAGGAAGGAATTGAATGCCACACTCTCGGCAACGGAGGTTAGTGCTCAACGCATTGCGCTGGTTGACATCGCCAGGGCCTGCCCCGGGACATCACCAGAGGTCATCGCTGGGTTCTCACGTTGCGGCCCTGAACGCGTCAGTCGTTGGGGGACCCAAGTGGAAAGAGTTCTGCTTGCAGACTTCCCCGAGTCCTGTGTGGCAGCGGGTTGGACTAGATGACCTTTGGAGGTCCCTGCCAATGCCACAATTCTGCGGTGGATCTGGTTGGCCTGGTCTAGCAGCTGGGCTCTTCTAAAGTTCCGAGTTCTAGTCCTACCACAGCTCAGGGCTTATCACAAGCTCCTTTTCAAAAAAAGGATCGGGAAGAGAAAAAGAAAATATCACGCTGGCTTTTTTTTTTTGCAAATTTACAGTGCGACTATACTTGGAGTACAGTTCTGGCGCCAAAAAGATATTGCAGAGCTGGAAAAGATTTGGAAAAGGTGGAGAGGAGGAAAGGTGACGGCGTTCGGAACTCTTTCCTTTAGCTAAAAAAACGCATGGAAGAGGAGGGGCCTATAAAATTATACCCGGCGAGGAGAAAGCAGAGAGGAAAAGTTTTTATCCCTCTCTCTCTCTCTCATCGTGCTGGAACTCAGGGCCGCCTAATGAAGCAGAAGGATGGGAGACATCAGGACAGATGAGAGGAAGTCCCCCTTCACGCAGTTATACTGCGGAACTCCCTGCCACAAGAGTCAGCAATGTTCCACCAGCTTGGAAGCTTTAAAAGAGGATTGGACAAATTCATGGAGGGGGAGAAAGCTATCGATGGCCATTGTTATTGGGTCCTGATTATGGGCTTCTTTTGGTGGCGGGTGTGTGGATCTGGTTTCCCACTTTGAGAACAGGATGGTCGGCTAGATGGAAGCTAGTGGACTCCATTTTTCAACAGAGGTTGGCCACCTGATAGAGATTCTTTCTTTGTAATTGCTGCATGGCTGGAGGGATCAGACTGGATGACCCCCAGGGGTCCCGTCGAACTCCACCGCTCTGTTATTCTTTCTCGGCCTCGGTTGTCCCCGTGTGTGAAATGGGCACGTCACACCGGTCAGGAGACTTGGAGGTGAAGGCTGCAGAAGATGATGAATAAGGAGCTGTCTGTTTGAGTTGCTTTGCTAATTATCTTTTTTGTGTGTGGGGGGGGGGGTGTTGGAAGGAGAATCGCCAGCCCCTCCAAAGGCACTATCAGCCGCAGGCGAGAAAAAACCCAGAGTCATGGATAGAGAAGGGAGAGGGAAGGAGATGTTTTGCTGGAAATCTGCAGTTCATCCTTTGCTGGTCCAACTGCCTCTGAGAAGTGTGGACACCTCACCACTTAAAAAGATTACATTCATATACAACTAGACTGATTCATCACTGCGATGGGACGTTTGCCTGCGGGAAATAGAGCGAGGGGGGAAAACTAAATGACCGTGGGAGGCAAAATCCAATTGTTTGCCCCCAGTAAAAAAAATACGTTGCACTTCTCTCCTGGGAACCCAGGCGTCCTGCACCCCTCGCCCTAACTCCAAATAAATTGTGATTTATTTATTTTGGAACAAGCCTGATTTTGCACACACACCCCCAAAAAATGCCTGAAACAACCCCCCTAAAACTCAACGCCAGACCCTTCCCCTTTCCATCTTGATCTGGGGAGATCTGAGCCCGTTCCCAGATTTCTTGCCCTCCCCCTTTTCCTTAAGGGAAACAGCAGAATTAAAATGCTCAAATCTCCCCCGACGTTGATGGAACGGGAAATCTCTCGCTGCGTCTCGTTAAAAGGGACCCATTTTTCTTCCCTAAGTATAATTTGCTTAAGAGTCTTTCCCCTGCGTTGTCATATCCCAGATGCTGGCGCCCAGAATATACCCCTTTCGCTCTGTAATGGCTCGTGAATTATTTCCAAGGCCTGTCAAAAGGCGGAGAGGGAGGGAGGGAGCAGCGGAGGAACAAAAAGAGTGATTTTCTGAGCTTGAAGCAGGCCAAGAATGGGGGGGGGGAGAGAGAGAGATCTCTTCGGAATAGAGATGTCCTAAGATGCGCGATCCGTGCGTGTCTCAAATGTGTGTTTTGTTTTGTGCAAAAAGCACGCCTCGGGTCTGTAGCTTTTTGGGTGTGTGGGTTTTTTGGGGGGTGTGTGTTAAACCTCAACATTAAATTAGCCAGAGGACCGAGGGAATTTCTCGCAGCCCAATTCTCCTCGGAAGATTGAGGGCAGATAAAAGGAAGCCAGCGCAGAGTTAAACCGTGGAACTCCCCGCCACAAGAGGCCACCGGCTTTAAAAGAGGGTTAGACAAATTCTAACAGCTCGGCTCTGCCTCCATGGTCGGAGAGAGAACGATGCTTTTGGATCCCACTTGCTGGAAAACATTGGAGGGGAACAGTGTTGGTCTTGTGTTCGAATCCTGCTTGTGGGTTTCCTATAATGCACGTCTGGTTGGCCACTGTGAGAACAGGGTGCTGAGATTGGCAGAGGGGGCCCTTTTGGCAGTTCCTCCACCCTCAGAGACACTTGAGGGGATGTTTTGAGCAGTCGTTTTTATGGCTCTAAGGGACGTGGGTGGCGCTGTGGGTTAAACCACAGAGTCTAGGACTTGCCGATCAGAAGGTCGGCGGTTCGAATCCCCACGACGGGGTGAGCTCCCATTGCTCAGTCCCTGCTCCTGCCAACCTAGCAGTTTGAAAGCACATCAAAGTGCAAGTAGATAAATAGGTACCAATCCGGCGGGAAGGTAAACGGCGTTTCCGTGCGCTGCTCTGGTTCGCCAGAAGCGGCTTAGTCCTGCTGGCCACATGACCTGAAAGCTGTACGCCGGCTCCCTCGGCCAATAAAATGAGATGAGCGCCGCAACCCCAGAGTCGTCCGCAACTGGACCTAACGGTCAGGGGTCCCTTTACCTTTACCTTTTATGGCTCTAAATGGTTTTGAACTTTTTTTTGTATCGCACACTATTGTGTTTCAATAGGGACCTCAGGGCTGGGAGCTGATGAGAGTTGCAGTTCCCAGAAAACTCCCGCTGGGTGTTGTAGCCCAACACATTCCTGCTGTCTGATTGAAATTATATTAGTCATACCTCGGGTTTCAGATACTTTAGGTTGTGTTTTTTCGGGTTACGGACCTGCCAAAACCCGGAAGTACTGGAACAGGATACTTCCGGGTTTGGGGGGTCGCACATGCGCAGAAACGCTAAATCCGCGCGTGCGCAGATGCGCCGCTGCTGGTTGTGAACACTGCGGGTTGCGAATGTGTATCCTGCGCAGATCATGTTCGCAACCTGAGCGTCCTCTGTATTATTAAAGTTGTTATGGAAATGACATGGAGGGGCGCACATCTTTACAGTGGTACCTCGGGTTAAGTACTTAATTTGTTCCGGAGGTCCGTTCTTAACCTGAAACTGTTCTTAACCTTGATACGGAAGGGGGGGGGGCATGTCTTCTTCACCTTCTTCTTTGCTACAATATATCCATTTATTTCCAATTGTCAATGTCAAAAGGGACTAAAATCTATAAAATTCATAGAAACTCAACGTGCCAATTTGCTCAATTTCTCTAGGACTCCATGACACCTCCCCTGTCCTCCATAATCCCTCAAGCAAGGTGTCAAGACCCTAATTCTGTCAAATCACTCTGCCAAGCCTTTCCTCTGGGCAATGCCGGGTGGCAGACTATACATACCTGGACCATTGTCTTCTCATCACCGGTACTCAGGAAGTGTTTATCTGCGCATATCTCCAACTCTGCATATTCCCCCCTCCCTCCTCCATATGTTAATCTGTGTAACCCAACCTCTTCTTAATGTATTCATAATGTAACCGTGATGTATTTTGCACTGTATTCTGGGACATGGAGGGAAGTTTCAAAAGTTCATGCCACCCCTTTCTCGCCGTTCAATCTCGCCTTGAACCTGTTGCGCAATAAACCTTGGATCTTCTGTAGTTTGCTCCTGTCCCCGGCTGAGCTCATTTTCCTCCGCAGGGACCCGCGGACTTAGTCCGACAAGCTGGGTGGCAGAGCAGCCTCGCACCCAGATTTTACCGTAACAACCTGAAGCACCACTTTAGCTAATGGGGCCTCCTGCTGCCGCCGCGCCGCCAGACCACGATTTCTGTTCTCATCCTGAAGCAAAGTTCTTAAGCCGAGGTACTATTTCTGGGTTAGCGGAGTCTGTAACCTGAAGCGTATGTAAGCTGAAGCGTCTGTAACCCGAGGTACCACTGTATAGTTGTCACAATGTTCCAAATATTATGCCTGAATGTATCCTTTAGACTTGACAGTGCAGGGAAGAAATCTAGCTTTATAGATTCATAGAAAATCCATACTTAAACCGACTCTCCTCATTCCAAGACCATTTTAACCCCGAAAGAAAGGTGAATTTGGGCTCCATCTCCCTCCATGAACCAAGAAGTAGGAACAGGGCATCCCGCCATAATTCCCCAAGCGTGAGAGGGCATTCACGGCCCCCCACCCAGGGAATGACCAGGGGGGCAACATTAGACATCCGCAGAGGCAGTTGAGCAAGTCAGGTATTCTGAAAGCCCATCTCCAGACAAGGTCTGAGGGCAAGGAGATATCAAGAGTGTGATTGTTCTTTTGGGTGATGGGGACTTAAGAGGTGTTGGGAAAGGTGTCTGATAAAGTGACCTAATGTTGAACTTCCTCAACCATTGTATTTGTTGTTGTTTAGTCGTGTCCGCCTCTTCGTGCCCCCCTGGACCAGAGCACGCCAGGCCCTCCTGTCTTCCACTGCCTCTCGCAGTTTGGTCAAACTCATGTTGGTTGCTTCCAGAACACTGTCCCACCATCTCGTCCTCTGTCGTCCCCTTCTCCTTGCGCCCTCCATCTTTCCCAACATCAGGGTCTTTTCCAGGGAGTCTTCTCTTCTCATGAGGAGGCCAAAGTCTTGGAGCCTCAGCTTCAGGATCTGTCCTTCCAGTGAGAACTCAGGGCTGATTTCCTTCAGAATGGAGAGGTTTGTTCTTCTTGCAGTCCATGGGACTCTTAATAGTCTTCTCCAGCACCAGAATTCAAAAGCATCCATTCTTCAGTGATCAGCCTTCTTGATGGTCCAGCTCTCACTTCCATACATCACTACTGGGAAAACTATACAGACCTTTGTTGGCAAGGTGATGTCTCTGCTTTTTAAGATGCTGTCTAGGTTTGTCATTGCTTTTCTCCCAAGAAGCAGGCGTCTTTTAATTTCGTGGCTGCTGTCACCATCTGCAGTGATCATGGAGCCCAAGGAAGTAAAATCTCTCACTGCCTCCATTTCTTCCCCTTCTATTTGCCAGGAGGTGATGGGACGAGTGGCCATGATCTTCGGGGGTTTTTAGATGTTGAGCTTCAGACCATATTTTGCGCTCTCCTCTTTCACCCTCAATAAAAGGTTCTTTAATTCCTCCTCACTTTTTGTGACATGCTAGTGATGTAGTGATGATGTATCAATGATGCCTCTCAAAGGGTATTCTGGGGGGAAGAGGGAAGTTTTAAAAGAGGATGTCACCCCATGCTCAGGTTTTTTACTCCTGTGGGGACCTGTTGTGCAACAATAAAGATCATGGTCTACTGACCACTAGCACCTTAGAGACCAACTAACTTTGTTCTTGGTATATGTTTTTGTGTGCATGGTATCTGAAGAAGTGTGCATGCACACGAAAGCTTATACCAAGAACAAACTTAGAAGAAGAAGAAGAAGAGTTTGGATTTGATATCCTGCCTTTCACTCCCTTTAAGGAGTCTCAAAGCGGCTAACATTCTCCTTTCCCTTCCTCCCCCACAACAAACACTCTGTGAGGTGAGTGGGGCTGAGAGACTTCAGAGAAGTGTGACTGGCCCAAGGTCACCCAGCAGCTGCATGTGGAGGAGCGGAGACGCGAACCCGGTTCCCCAGATTACGAGACTACTGCTTTTAACCACTACACCACACTGGCTCTCTAATTAGTTAGTCTCTAAGGTGGTACTGGACAATTTTTTTATTTTTTAATATATTTTGACTGCGTCAGACCAACATGCAGTGGCGTAGCGTGGGTTGTCAGCACCCAGGGCAAGGCAAGTAATTTGCGCCCCCTAACCCATGGATTTGCGCCCCCTAACCCGTGGATATGCGCCCCCTAACCCCAACCCCCAGATGTTGCGCCCGGTGCGGCCGGCCCCCCCTGCACCCCCCACGCTACGCCACTGCCCACATGGCTACCTACCTGAATCTACTAACCACTGTTTTGCTCCAAATTACTTGGCTGAAATTTCTTTCTTTTACTGACCACATGGGCCCGCAGGGGACTTCCACCCCAAGGAGCTGGGCTGTGGAATAGGATCTCACCCTGAAATTTCCCCCCTCAAAAGGTAAAGGACCCCTGACAGTTAAGTCCAGTTGTGAACAACTCTGGGGTTGCAGTGTTCATCTCGCTTTACTGGCCAAGGGAGCCGGTGTTTGTCCGCAGACAGTTTTTCTGGGTCATGTGTCCAGCATGACTAAGCTGCTTCTGGCGAACCAGAGCAGCGCACGGAAACACTGTTTACCTTCCCGCCGGAGCGGTACCTATTCATCTACTTGCACTTTGTTATGATTTCGAACTGCTATGTTGGCAGGAGCAGGGACCGAGCAACGGGAACTCTCCCTGTCACAGGGATTCGAACCGCCGACCTTCCGATCAGCAAGCCCTAGGCTCTGTGGTTTAACCCACAGTGCCACCCGCGTCCCTTAACCATAGTATCATTGTTATTAACTAGATTTATATACCTTCATCGTAAGATCTCAGTGCTGTTCACAGAATAAAACACAGTTGTAGTCATAGAATCATAGAATCCTAGAGTTGGAAGAGACCACAAGGGCCATCGAGTCCAACCCCCTGCCAAGCAGGAAACACCATCAGAGCACTCCTGACATATTGTTGTCAAGCCTCTGCTTAAAGACCTCCAAAGAAGGAGACTCCACCACGCTCCTGGGCAGCAAATTCCACTGTCAAACAGCTCCTACTGTCAGGAAGTTCTTCCTAATGTTTAGGTGGAATCTTCCTTCTTGTAGTTTGGATCCATTGCTCCGTGTCCGCTTCTCTGGAGCAGCAGAAAACAACCTTTCTCCCTCCTCTATGTGACATCCTTTTATATATTTGAACATGGCTATCCTATCACCCCTTAACCTCCTCTACTCCAGGCTAAACATGCCCAGCTCCCTTAGCCGTTCCTCATAAGGCATCGTTTCCAAGCCTTTGACCATTTTGGTTGCCCTCCTCTGGACACATTCCAACGCATTCCTGCTGCCTGATGAGAGTTGTAGTCCAAAACATTCCTACTGGCTGGTGGGGGGAAATGTCACTGACAGGAACTATTAGTCCCAACACATTTGCGCTCACTGGAAGCTGATGGGAGTTGTAGTCCAAAACTGGAAGCCATAAAGGTTGGGGAAGTCTCGCTGAATGGTCAGAGCACATGAGCCAGGACTGCTTGGTCCTTTCGCAGCCTGGGATGGGGTCTAGGGAGGTCTGCTCCCTAGAGAGGGGGGCATGTGCAGGAAGGCAGGAGACAACTAATCCTTCAAGGGCAGCCCCGCGTAGAGCGAATTACAGTAGTCAAGCCTGGAGGTGACCATCGCATGGATCACAGTGGCAAAATCAGGGCGAGAAAGGTAAGGGACCAACTGCTTAGCACGGCGGAGATGGAAAAATGCCAACTCCCGCTCGCTCTGGGAGTCCCCCCACAAAAAAAACCCACAGGTAGGAACCGCTCCAACAGCCTCAAGCGGCCCCACACACTCTGTGACGCTTCTGTCTTTTTTCGCCAAGCCCCCAGTGGGGCTCAAGAGGGGTGTCAGAGCTCAAGGGCTGGGGCGGCCGACCGAGAGAGAGCTTGAGGGGCCCAGGCAAGTGGCGAGGGGGTCGGATGTGAGGTTGCAATGTGCCTGTTTTTATTACGCGGCAGCCAGACTGGTGACTGGGAGCAGCCGCCGAGACCACATAACACCGGTCTTGAAAGACCTACATTGGCTCCCAGGACATTTCCAAGCACAATTCAAAGCGTTGGGGCTGACCTTTCAAGCCCTAAACGGCCTCAAAGGCCCAGTAGCCCTGAAGGAGCATCTCCACCCCCATCGTTCAGCCCGGACACTGAGGTCCAGTGCCAAGGGCCTTCTGGCGGTTCCCTCCCTGCGAGAAGCCAAGTCGCAGGGAATCAGGCAGAGGGCCTTCTCGGTGGTGGCGCCCGCCCTGTGGAACTCCCTCCCACCAGATGTCAAAGAGAACAACAACTACCAGACTTTTAGAAGACATCTGAAGGCAGCCCTGTTTAGGGAAGCTTTTAATGTTTGATGTATTACAGTATTTTAATATTTTTTGGGAAGCTGCCCAGAGTGGGCGGGGTATAAATAATAAATAAATAAATAAATAAAATACCGTGTTTTTCGCTCCATAAGACACACTTTTTTCCTTCTAAAAAGTCAGGGGAAATGTCTCTGCGTCTTAGGGAGCAAACGTGTGGTCGATCGCTGCCTCCCTTTCCGGCCCCTTTCCCAGGCCTCCATTGCTGAATGTTCTGCAGATGGAGGCTGCTTTTTCCCCCAGCGACGTGGGACTGGCTGATTAGATTATCTGTCTGGAAACTGTAAAAAGGGCTCCCTTTCCTTTCCCTAAAGAAGCTGCAGAACTGTGAGTGGAACCCCGTAAAAACAGGATTTTTTCCCTTTGCAAAAGAATCTGCACAACTTTGAGCTGATCCTCAAAAAACCGGGCTTTCCCCCTTTCCTCCTCTAAAAACTAGGTGTGTCTTATGGTCAGGTGCGTCTTATGGAGTGAAAAATACGGTGTTTGTTTGGTTGGTTGGTTGGTTTTTCAGATTAAAACTTTACAGTCACAAATCAAACTACAACTACAACTAATCCAGAACGCAGCAGCCAGACTGGTGACAGGGAGCGGCCGCCGAGACCATATAACACCAGTCTTGAAAGACCTACATTGGCTCCCAGTACGTTTCCGAGCACAATTCAAAGTGTTGGTGCTGACCTTTAAAGCCCTAAACGGCCTCGGCCCAGTATACCTGAAGGAGCGTCTCCACCCCCATCGTTCTACCCGGACACTGAGGTCCAGCACGCCCGGACACTGAGGTCCAGCACCGAGGGCCTTCTGGCGGTTCCCTCATTGCGAGAAGCAAAGCTACAGGGAACCAGGCAGAGGGCCTTCTCAGTGGTGGCGCCCGCCCTGTGGAACTCCCTCCCACCAGATGTCAAAGCGATAAACAACTACCTGACATTCAGAAGACATCTTAAGGCAGCCCTGTTCAGGGAAGTTTTTAACGTGTGATATTTTACTGTATTTTTGGTTTCTATGGTAGCTGCTCAGAGTGTCTGGGGGGGGCCCAGCCAGATGGGCGGGGTATAAATAATAAATTATTATTATTATTATTATCGAACGTGAACAGAGAAACAAGATTCTAAGGAATCTCCTGGACTTCCCTTTGTGGGTCGTGATGTTAATCGTTTCCTCCTGCGTCTTTTACGATAATCCAAACCTTTTACATCTCCATTATGTCCGGAATTCGCCATTAAACTACGACTTGTAGTGCAATTTTTAGGATTCTAAGCTTGAGCCACCGGCGTGATGCAACAGCCAAAAAGCCTAACACGATTCCAGGCCACGTTAATTAAATCCCAGTTTCTCCACACTTTAACGGGAGCAGGGCTGACCGTCTGGAGTTGGCCATGTCCGGTTCTGGATGCCTCATGTTGGCATGTTGGGGTGGGTTTGGGAGGAGCACAGTGTGGGGGGGGGGAAACAAGACTAAAGGAAGGGGAACGGACATACAGCTTGAAAAATGAAAAACTGACATGATTGCACCATTGCAAAACGTTTAGGGCTGCTAAGGACATTAGACAAGATTTGGCCTGCATCAGGCAGTAGCCTTAATCGTTTGTCCGAATGCGCATGGCAGGAATTGCAATGTGCCGTGCTAGGTGCTGTACAGTTTTTCGTTGTGTTTTCACAAATGCCCTCCACCTCTGCAGTTTTCTGAGCGGGGGCGGGGAGGCTTCTGCAAAACAATGCTTCGTGTTTCAAGCTGCAAAGTCCTGGGTTCAAATCTCAGTGGGGCTGAAGCGTAAGCCTGGCGGAAAAGAAACGTTTTTGAGCGGTGCCAAAAGATATGTTTTTGTGTTTTGTGTTTGGTTTGGTTTGTTTTTGATGTATTTTTAATCTTTGTTGGAAGCCGCCCAGAGTGGCTGGGGAAACCCAGCCAGATGGGCGGGGTACAAATAATAAATTATTTTTGTTGTTGTTGTTGTTGTTTAGTTGCTTTTATTTTTTCATTTATGTCATTTTAAATTGCGGTTGATATTAATGCTATATTCTTCGTTTTAGATTTTATGATTTATGTGGAAATTGTTTTCCATTTGGTTGTGTATTCTTTTTCATGTGTTTTATTTATTGTTTATGATTTTTGTTGTGTTGCTGATTGTGTAAATCTTGTCCTGTCGGAAGCCGCCTTGAGCATTGTTTTAACTAGGGAAATAAAAGAATGAATGAATGAATATGTGAGGATGGTGGCCGACGAGCCTCTCTGGGGAGAACGTCCCGCAAATAGGGAGCCACCACGGAAAAGGCCCCGCTCTCTTGCCGCCACCCTCCGGGCTTCCCTGTGGAGACTGGGAGCACGCAGAGAAAGGCCTTAGACGGCGATTGGAGGGTCTGCGTCGGTTCACATGGGGAGAGGGAAGTGATGTTTCTTACCATGTCTCATTTGCTTTCCCACCCCCGTTCCGGTGCAGAGCCGCAGCTGAAAGGCATCGTCACCAAACTCTTCTGCAGGCACGGCTATTATCTCCAGGTCCACCCCGACGGCAGTATTGACGGCACCAGAGAGGACACCAACGGCTTCAGTAAGGGCAGCTGGCGGGGCCGGGGGCCAGGGGAACCCCTCGCCTGACCCACGTCCGTCGCCCAAAGCCCCGGCAGGAGATCTGGAGAAAGCTCTGACCCTCCACCTGCACATCCCAGAACGGATTGGGGCAGGAGGCTTCCGCTTATTCCCTTTCCAGCAGGGGTAGGGCGGGAGGAAGGGAGCCAGACAGCAGGTGGCGCCGAAGAGCCAACGCCTTATTTATTTTATTTATTAGAATCATATACCTTTTTCGTCGCAAGATCTCAGGGTGCTTCCTTGCCGAGGTCGCAGAGTCAGAGAAGGAGGAGGCCGCCTCAGAACCGTAACGCCGGAAGGGAACCCCAAAGGTCATTTATCCCAACCCCGTGTAACGCAACCGTGCAGGGGGTCAGCCAACAACTCAGAAATATTTGGGCCCTCCACCTGCCGATTGGGTCCTTTTTTGGGCAGGAGGTATCATGGCCGATCCTGGCCCCAGTTTGGGACAAGACGTGGGATATATTTCCGGGCCATTTGTGAATTAAATTCTGCCTGTTCCTTCTCCCAGGGGGCTGGATCTGGGGGCCTTCTCGCCTGACCACGCGGCCCCCCCATCTGCAGCCACGGCCTCCCTCCCCCTGGCTCATTCCCTCGCTGGCTTGCGCCATCTGTCTTCCCTTCCTCCCTTCCTCCCGCCTTCTCTTCCCGTCCATTCCTGGCTCTCTATCTGAGCATAATTGAGCCGGCCCGTCCTCTGAGGGACGCGTGATTGATGATCCCTGCTCCTTCCATTTCATCCTGTCCTGGGCTGCTTCCAGCAAATTGCTTCCCTCCACCCTGCGCTAGACCCGAATAGAAAACCGGGAGGAGGGTGGCGGCAGCCACGGCCACAGCAAATCTTGCCACCCCCTCGCCCCCTCGTGCTCTCGCATTTAAAGGAAGCAGAGGCTTTCGAAAGGTCCGCCTGCCACCCACCTCGAACTCGCTCCCCGTGGTCTGAGTCCCTTTCCTAAGCAACCCTTCTTCTCGTTCCTTCTCCTGCTCCCGCCGCTGCCAGCAAAATTCACAAGTTCTGCCCATGGGGGTCCTTCTCCGCCCCCCAATATTTCCTCTCTCCTTCCTCGGAGGTTTTTAAGCAGATGTTGGCCACCTGCCGTTCTAGGATTCCTAAGCCGTGGTTCCTGCGTTGCGGCGGGTTGGGCTGGATGACCCCACAAGGTCCCCTTCCAGCTGCACAGTTCGGTGGTTCTAGGATTCTCTCTAAAGGGCACACGGGTCCAGGCTCCCAACTAGGACGGGGGGGGGGGGGGAGAATTCGGTTTCTCTGAGAAACGACCCAGATCCTCGCTTCTCGAACCAAAACCGTGTTTTGAATTCGGCACTCCTGCGATATCCGCAGAAAACCTCTCCAAACTAAGGAGGTGTTTGGAAAGGCGTATACCTGTGAAAATAAACAAGGAAAGGAGCATTAAGTTGTAGGGAAAGCCTTGCAAAAAAAGCGAATATTAGGCAAGGTTTTGATCTGTTTTTATTTTAACTCTTTTGAGAGCTTTTGTATACAGTGGTGCCTCGCAAGACGAAATTAATTCGTTCCGCAAGTTTTTTCGTCTTGCGAAGCACAGACTTTGGAAAAGCTTCAAAAATCACCAAAGTCTTCAAAAACCTCAAAAAAGGCTCCTTGAAGTGAATGCGCGGTTTTAAGAAAAAGGAAACAAACTTGCAAGACAAAGGAAACAAACTTGCAAGACGTTTTCGTCTTGCGAAGCAAGCCCATAGGGAAATCCGTCTTGCGAAGCAACTCAAAAAACGAAAAACTCTTTCGTTTTGTGAGTTTTTCGTCTTACGAGGCATTCGTCTTGCGAGGTACCACTGTACTGTCTCATTTTTTTTACCAACGATTGTATTATTTTATCTTTTTTGGAAACCGCTGCAAAGTTTTCAGCTTGGTTCCTCGCAATCGAGCAATGCGCAGATTTTTTTAGGAAGCATAATGAAGCGAATTTTTGAAAATTGCATTCGGAATGTTGCGTTCACACTCGGATGCCGGTGAATTTTCACAAGGGCTAGTATCCCCTTTCAAAGTCCACGTGCGAAGAACGGATCTTGAGAATGGGCAATAGAAATAGAAATGGGCAGTTTTTTGGGGGGAAACCCCCCTCCCCAGTTAGAAAAGCCTTCTGACAACTAGGGGGCAGGGGTGGGGTAAATCTGTTTGCTGACCCCTATTCTTGACCCCCCAAAAAACCCTCTTCCTGTTCTTCATTTGGTGTTGACACCGACCTCCTTTCTGCCTCTCTCCCCACAGCCCTCTTCAACCTGATCCCGGTGGGACTACGCGTGGTCGCGATCCAGAGCACCAAATCGGGCCAGTACGTCGCCATGAACGCTGAGGGCTACCTCTATACCTCTGTGAGTATCCGGGGGGTTCGATTCCTCCTGCCGACGGGCGCTGGAAAATTCGGGACGGGGGGGAAGAAAGTACCTTCTTTGTGTAGATGAACTGCGGAACTCCCCGCAACAGGAGAAGGCGGCAGGCCACTTTAAAAGAGGATGGGGCAAATTTGCAGAGGAGGAGGAGAGGGCTGTCGACGGCCTCTGCGGTCAGAAGAAAGCAATGCTTCCGAATGCCAGTTGCTAGAACGGGCTGAAGGGGAGAGTGCCGGTCCTGCGTTCAAATCCTGGTTGCAGGTTTTATTCATTGGCCACTGGTTTGCTGGGCTAGAAGGGCCACTGGTTTGATCCAGCAAGCTCTTTTCACATCCCAAAAAATGCTTTAGATGCATGGGTTTGCTCCAAAACGTTAGGTAAAAGTAAAGGGACCCCTGACCATTAGGTCCAGTCGTGGCCGACTCTGGGGTTGCGGCGCTCATCTCGCTTTACTGGCCGAGGGAGCCGGCATACAGCTTCCGGGTCATGTGGCCAGCAGGACTAAGCCGCTTCTGGCGAACCAGAGCAGCGCATGGAAACGCCGTTTACCTTCCCGCCGGAGCGGTGCCTATTGATCTACTTGCACTTTGACATGCTTTCGAACTGCTAGGTGGGCAGGAGCAGGGACTGAGAAATGGGAGCTCACCCCATCATTGCGGGGATTCGAACCGCTGACCTTCTGACCGGTAAGTCCTAGGCTCTGTGGTTTAACCCACAGCACCACCCGCGTCCCTCCCCACTAAACCTCAGGACAAATTTCCTGGCTGTAAGAGCCAGAATGGTCTCCCTCGGGAGGTGGCGGACTCCCCTTCCTTGGAGGTTTTTAAGCAGAGGTTGGGCGGCCATCTGTCATGGATGCTTTAGCTGAGATTCCCGCATTGCCGGGGTTGGGCTGGATGACCGCTGGGGGTCCCTTCGAACTCAACACTTCTGCGATTCCAGCAGGAGCTACGGATGTCTGCAGATGGAGTCTGCATGGTAGGCCCCGCTCCCTCTGAGAGTTCCCCCACAAAGAAACCCCACAGGTAGGAACCGCTTCAGCAGCCTCAAGCAGCCCCACACACTCTGACTTTTTTCGCCGTGTGCTTAGTGGGGCTCAAGAAGGTTGTCAGAGCTCCAGGGAGTACTGTGTCCAGTTCTGGGCACCACAGTTCAAGAAGGACACTGACAAACTGGAACGTGTCCAGAGGAGGGCAACCAAAATGGTCAAAGGCCTGGAAACGATGCCTTATGAGGAACGGCTAAGGGAGCTGGGCATGTTTAGCCTGGAGAAGAGGAGGTTAAGGGGTGATATGATAGCCATGTTCAAATATATAAAAGGATGTCACATAGAGGAGGGAGAAAGGTTGTTTTCTGCTGCTCCAGAGAAGCGGACACGGAGCAATGGATCCAAACTACAAGAAAGAAGATTCTACCTAAACATTAGGAAGAACTTCCTGACAGTAAGAGCTGTTCAACAGTGGAATCTGCTGCCCAGGAGTGTGGTGGAGTCTCCTTCTTTGGAGGTCTTTAACCAGAGGCTTGACAACCATATGTCAGGAGTGCTCTGATGGTGTTTCCTGCTTGGCAGGGGGTTGGACTCGATGGCCCTTGGGGTCTCTTCCAACTCTATGATTCTAGGATTTTAAGGGCTGGGGCGGCCGACCAAGAGAGATCTTGATGGGCCCAGGCAGGTGGCGAGGGGGTTGGATGTGGGGTTGGGGAAGCGATGCGCTCCCTTCCAATTGGGGTCAGGGAATTCTCTCTCCGGAGGCCTCGTTAAAGAGGGCAGCTGCTAATTGCAGTTCAGAGAGAGAGAGAGGGAAAGTATTCCCCTCCCTGGGAAATAATTATTGTACATGATTCGTTTCACGGGTGCCTGTGCAACCCCCCCTCCCTGCCTTAAAACCCGGAGACCCGTCTGCAAATCGACCCATGATCGCAGAAAGGCAGCGTCGGAAGGGACCCCCGAGGCTCATTTAGTCCAACCCGCTGCAATGCAGGAATATTTTGCCCAATGTGGGACTCGAACCCAGAACCCGGCGTCGAAGAGTATCGTGCTCTTCCGACTGAGCACCCAAGAGGGCTGCTGGGAATGGGAACAGGCAGAAGAAGACAGCGCAGCCCCCGTCCGTCATCCATACCAACCGTGATGGAAGAAGATATTCACACCTGGTGGGGGGGCAGCACAACTTCCTGTGGCAGGGAGTTCCGCAGTTTAACAATGTTCCAGCACTTCCTTCCATCTGCCCCCAATCTTGGCTGCAAAGCAAAGGGCATTCCTACAAAAAAACAATCCCAGGAGGAGCCTCCGTTAGCCAAGGGCGCCGGGAAACTATAGTTCCCAGGAAACTACAGTTCCCAGAGTTCACTGGAGAGAGCAAATCAAGCGCTTGGAAGGTAGATGTGCTTCAAATAATAATAATAAATTTTTATTTATATCCTGCCCTCCCCAGCCGAAGCCGGGCTCAGAGCGGCTAACAACAATAAAATGATACACATTCTAAAATCATTTCATTATAAAATTAATTCAAATCAAATTGATGGCAACCATTGGGCTAGAGTTATGTGGAGATTGCCAAAGGAGGAGGTCAGGCTGTGCCCTGGCCAAAGGCCTGGTGGAACAGCTCTGTCTTGCAGGCCCTGCGGAAAGATGTCAAGTTCTGCAGGGCCCTAGTCTCTTGGGACAGAGCATTCCACCAGATCGGGGCCATGGCTGAAAAGGCCCTGGCTCTGCTTGAGGCCAGCCTAACCTCTCTGTGGCCTGGGACCTTCAGGATGTTTTTGTTTGAAGTTCCTCCATGGGGCATACCAGGAGAGGTGGTCCAGTAGGTACGAGGGTCCTGGGCCATATAGGGCTTTGAAGGTTAAAACCAGCACCTTAAACCTGATCCTGTACTCCACCGGGAGCCAGTGCAGCTGGTATAGCACCGGATGAATGTGATCTCGGAGCGAAGACCCCGTAAGAGGCCTGTGTGCTCACCGTCTGAAATAAAACAGTGTCTTTTCTAAAAGTCGGCCGGCTGCCAGGATCAGCCGACCTTCCTCTGGGCACCCCTTTCTCGTCCTCCGGCCTGGCAGATGCCGAGGTGCCCTGACCCCCCACCCTTTGCTCCTCTCGCCGGGAAGCGCCCTGCTGGCAGCAGTGTTTCCCGTGCCCGAGCGACGCATCTCTGGGCAAATTCCTGGCAGCGACCGCCTCGGAGGGCTGGCGTTTTTTGGAGGGGGGTCCCCATTCCGAAAATGGAGAGGGAGGTTGGCTTGGGAGGTGCCGGGTACAGGCTGGGGGCCGGGGGAGGCGGCGAGGGTTGGGGGGGGCGCGATGAATCATTTATCCGCCGCCTGGAGAGGTGACCCCGATCCGGTGGGGAGCGTGGAACAGCTGACAGGGAGGGAGTTTTCCCTGGGAAGATGGTGCCTGTCAGAAAGGATGAGCGTGGCAGAAAGTGATGCCTGGCTGCTTGGGTTTGTGAGAGCGAGGGAGAGAAGGAGAGGGAGGGACGGAGGGCAGGCAGGCGAGGGGGCAGGAGAAGGGGGGCGGCACAGCCGGGGAGAGGGAGAAAGAGGCTCTCGGGACACCCCCAAAAAGAAGAGGAAAACCAGCGCATAAAGAGAGGAGAGGGAAGGCGATGCACAAAGGCTTGGAGGCAAATATCCTCCATTCTTCTGTATGCACTGTGTATTTCAAGGCCAGAATTTAAGGGGTTTTAGGTGCTTTTGAATTCTGGTGCTGGAGGAGACTCTTGAGAGTCCCATGGACTGCAAGAAGATCAAACCTCTCCATTCTTAGGGAAATCAGCCCTGAGTGCTCCCTGGAAGTACAGATCCTGAAGCTGAGGCTCCAAGACTTTGGCCACCTCATGAGAAGAGAAGACTCCCTGGAAAAGACCCTGATGTTGGGAAAGATGGAGGACGCAAGAAGGGGATGACAGAGGACGAGATGGTGGGACAGTGTTCTCGAAGGGACCAGCATGAGTTTGACCAAACTGCTGGAGGCAGTGGAAGACAGGAGGGCCTGGCGTGCTCTGGTCAAGGGGGCCACGAAGAGGCGGACATGACTAAACAACTCAACAACAACAAAGAGCACCTGCTTGGCATGTAGAACAACCGAGAAAAGGAATTTCTCCATCGTGCAGCGCAGGGTTCAGCGGCGGAACTCCCTGCCACAGGAGGCAGCGATGGCCACTCAACTGGATGGCTTTGAAAGAGGATTGGGAAAATTCATGGAGGAGCTGACCCAGAAACTCCAGCGGGTGCAGAATGCCGCAGCAAGGCTCCTTACGGGGTCCTTACAGCAGGATCACATTCACCCAGTGCTTTACCAACTGCACTGGCTCCCGGTGGAGTACAGGGTCAGGATTAAGGTGCTGGTTTTGACCTTTAAAGCCCTATGCGGCCCAGGACCCACGTACCTACGGGCCCGCCTCTCCTGGTATGCCCCATGGAGAGGTCCACAAATGGCAACACCTTGAAGGTCCCAGGTCGCAAGGTGGTTAGATTGGTCTCAACTAGGGCCAGGGCCTTTTCAGCACTGGCCCCGACTTGGTGGAATGCTCTGTCCCAAGAGACCAGGGCCCTGCGGGACTTGACATCTTTCCGCAGGGCCTGCAAGACAGAGCTGTTCTGCCAGGCCTTTGGTTTGGACTCGGTCTGACCCTTATGTTTCCCTCCCCTTATGGTTTTGAATTTTAAAATGAGGCTGCATGTTAAATTGCATTTTAACCTGTATTTTAAATTGGTTTCCCCTATTACATTTTTACTGTGATTTTATTGGTGTTAGCCACCCTGAGCCCGGCTCTGACTGCGGAGGGTGGGGTATAAATAAAATTTTATTATTATTATTATTATTATTATTATTATTATTATTATTATTATTTATACCCCACCCATGTAAATGGGATAGCCGGCTTTCGTCCCCAGCGGCTGAATATTCACAGCCTGTTGCCCTGGAAGCCGCTGCTGCCAGTCAGTTCAGACTAAAAAATCCTTGCTGAGTTGGAAGGGACACCTGAGGATCATCTAGACCAACCCCCCCCCAAGGCCGGAAGGTCAGCTAAGGGGGAGTGTTATATACACTCACATCATGGGAAATGTACAAAATTACAAGTGCACTGATAAGGCACAAAAAAAGAAGAAACAATAATGTTATCCACGTAGAAAACAAAGCAGAACAACAAGAAGATATTGAGTTTAAAAGGGGGGGGGAAGAGTAGTTGACCAGACCTTAACTTCATACGGTATTTATAAAAATGGATCCCAAATATCGTTAAATGGAAATCTTGTACATAGCGAATTTGTGTTGTTGTTTAGTCGTTTAGTCGTGTCCACCTCTTTGTGACCCCCTGGACCAGAGCACACCAGGCACTCCTGTCTTCCACTGCCTCCCGCAGTTTGGTCAAACTCATGCTGGTAGCTTCAAGAACACCATCTCGTCCTCCGTCGTCCCCTTCTCCTTGCACCCTCCATCTTTCCCAACATCAGGGTCTTTTCCAGGGAGTCTTCTCTTCTCATGAGGTGGCCAAAGTCTTGGAGCCTCAGCTTCAGGATCTGTCCTTCCAGGGAGCACTCAGGGCTGATTTCCCTAAGAATGGAGAGGTTTGATCTTCTTGCAGTCCATGGGACTCTCAAGAGATGTTGAGGATCTGTCCTTCCAGTGAGCACTCAGGGCTGGTTTCCTTCAGAATGGAGAGGTTGGATCTTCTTGCAGTCCGTGGGACTCTCAAGAGTCTCCTCCAGCACCAGAAATCAAAAGCCTCCATTCTTCGGCGATCAGCCTTCTTTATGGTCCAGCTCTCACTTCCATACATCACTACTGGGAAAACCAGAGCTTTAACTATACGGACCTTTGTTGGCAAGGTGATGTCTCTGCTTTTTAAGATGCTGTCTAGGTCTGTCATTGCTTTTCTCCCAAGAAGCAGGCGTCTTATAATTTCGTGACTGCTGTCACCATCTGCAGTGATCATGGAGCCCAAGGAAGTAAAATCTCTCACTGCCTCCATTTCTTCCCCTTCTGTTTGCCAGGAGGTGATGGGCCCAGTGGCCATGATCTTAGCTTTTTGGTGTTGAGCTTCAGACCATATTTTGCGCTCTCCTCTTTCACCCTCATTAAAAGGTTCTTTAACTCCTCCTCACTTTCTGCCATCAAGGTTGTGTCATCTGCATATCTGAGGTTGTTGATATTTCTTCCGGCAATCTTAATTGGGATTCATGCAGCCCAGCCTTCTTTATGGGCCAGCTCTCACTTCCATACATCACTACTGGGAAAACCGTTCCGGAAGCCCGTTCAGCTTCTGAAATGTCCGGCAACCGAAGCGCGGCTTCCGATTGGTTGCAGGAGCTTTTGGCACTCAAGCAGAGAAACATACGGGAACCAGAACACTTAACTTCTGGGTTTTCGGAGTACGGGAGCGGAGGTTTGACTGTACCTGGTACAGGATGGACAGACAGCCACCCAACCTCTTCTTAGAAGCTTCCAAGGAATGGAAGTCCGTTCCACAGCACTGAACTAGAGGGACCAAATTAGTGGCTCATCAGCAGGCAGCACCCCGTGTTTGCAAACCAGGTCTTCGTTCAGAATGATGAGGGCTAGAATCTTAGGAGAAAGGCTCAGCATCTGAGCATCTTCTTGGCATGTAGAAGGTCCCACATCCGATCTGTCAATAGCAGCCGTCGATCGCCTCCTCCTCTACAAATTTGCCTTGTCCTTTCTTTCTTTCTTTTTATAATATTTTTATTGCTTTTCCATTTTTTCCGTTTCAACATACAGTCGTACTTCAGGTTACAGACACTTCAAGTTGTTGTTTTTTTTTCAGGTTATGGACCCGCCGAAACCCGGAAGTACCGGAACGGGTTACTTCCGGGTTTCACACATGCGCAGAAGCACTAAATCGCGCTTTGCACATGCGCAGAAGCACCGAATCGCAACCCGTGTGTGTGCAGATACGCCGCTGCGGGTTGCGAACGTGCATCCCGCACGGATCATGTTCGCAACCCGAGCGTCCACTGTACTCTTGAAATTTACTTTATATACAGTGGTACCTCGGGTTAAGTACTTAATTTGTTCTGGAGGTCCGTTCTTAACCTGAAACTGTTCTTAACTTGAAGCACCACTTTAGCTAATGGGGCCTCCTGCTGCCGCCGTGCCACCGGAGCACGAGTTCTGTTCTCATCCTGAAGCAAAGTTCTTAACCTGAAGCACTATTTCTGGGCTAGCGGAGTCTGTAACCTGAAGCAAATGTAACCTGAAGTACCACTGTATTGCTCCTCCGAGCGTCTACTTCCCTCCCTCCCGCTTCCTGGTTTCCCAGGTGGTATCTTCGCATCCTAGCATTTCTTAATCTTCCCTTTTACATTATTCCTTCTTGCCCTGTCCTTTCTTAAAGCCGGCCAGGCTGGTGGAGCATCCTTGTGGCTGGGAGTTCCACTGTTTAACTGCGCACCAAAGAGGCCCAACCAGTCCAGCGTCCTATTTTCACGGGTTCCCCCAAACGGGACATGAGCGCAGCGGCAGCTCTCTCGACGCCTCGGGGACCTTTCAGCCAGAGAGCCACATTCCCTTCCCGGAAGGGGTCGCGAGGGCCATTTGCCTGTGGTGGGCGGAGTCAAAGGCAAAAGTGGGTGGAGCCATGAATATGAAATCTCTCTTGACACGCCCCTCTCTGTCCTGGGGTCAGAGATTAAGCACAGCTGGGGGGGGGACTTAAGGGAGGTGCCAATCACGAGCAGAGAGGAGCATGGCTTGGGGCAGGGGGTGTGGCCAGGGGAGGCTCCCCGGGGCCAGAAAGCAATGCTCGAAGGGCCACATTCTGCACCCAGGACTGAGGTTCCCAACCACCGTCCTAGATGCTACAATAAGGCTGCCTGGGAGGGAATAGGATTATTCAAGAGCTACCGGAAAAGGGATGTTTTAAAATTGATTAATGATTATTATAGATGCATAAAGGAAGATTTAATCTGCTTGACTGCTTTGAGGGCAGGTGATAATAATAATAACAACAACAACAACAACAACAACAACAACAATAGTAATAATAATAATTTTTATTTATACCCCGCCCTCCCCAGCCAAGGCCGGGCTCAGGGCAGCTAACAAGCAATAATAAAAAACAAGTTGAATGAATACAACTTAAAAACAAGGTTAAAATACAACATTAAAATGCAGCCTCATCACAGGAAATGTATAAAATGTATAATGTATAAAAGCCTCAGCCGAAGTTGATAGTCAAACAGGTGACGTGTAGGGAGAGGGGTTGAAGGTTGGAAATCTTATATGATACGACAATCTTTATTGTCGTTGTCCCATACGGGAACAACGAAATTGAAAAAAAATCCACGTCAGGCATTCAAAACTGGGGAACAGCACAAGGGGAAGGAAGCTAGAGGGGCAAAAGGGGGTGGGGTGTCAGCTTTTTAATTTGTATTAATTTGTTTAAATTATTTAATTTGTGGGGGAGAGAAAAATGCTAGAAAAGGCTGCAAAAACTGAATATTCACGCCTGCTAAAGGAGATAGGCCAGAGATCTGTGGGGTGAAATAACCTCCCCATCTCCTTATCCGTGCGGAAATCGCTTGGGAGGGATTTTTCCTCCCCCCCTCCCCCACAGATCTCTTGGCGAGTCTTAAGACGCCCGTTTAATGCCAATTAAACAGCTTTGAAGAAATTTGGCAGTGAAAATGATGGCGGATGGCCGCTTGGGGGGGGGAATAAAAGTAGCTAGGGTGCTTTATCGGCTGGGACACTTTGCTCTCATTAACGTTATGGATCTGTTGGCGCCTTCGGCCTCACGATTCTGGGATGGGGACCCAGGTATCCTGGGGAGACCCACAGTTCCTGTGGGTGAGCTAATAAGGGTGTCCATCTGGTGTTGGGCAGCGCCACCTAGTGGCAGGGAGCTGTCAAAACAAGCCAGTGTTTGCATAAATGGGGTTTTCCCCCCTCTTTTCATGGTAGTATTTTATCACATCTACAGCTTTTCCTCCAAGAGAGCCAGAAGGGTTTATAATGGTTTCAAAATAGTTGATTTTATATATATATATAGATATATATATGCAGGTTTTGGTGTCCTCGGGTGTCTTCCCGTGTAAAAGTTGGGGTGTCTAGGCGACGTTTCGACGAGGTCTCACTCGTCATCTTCAGGCTGGTGCTTTCGGCTTCTTGTTACTGGAACAGAGCAGGATCTCAGTGTTTGAGTTCCTATAAATACTGTAGAGGGGGTGTGGTGTATAGCCTCCAATGTTCTGGGCAGAGAGGAAGTTCCCAGGCTAGTGTGCCTTTTCTTCTTTTGTTCCTTAATTACTTGAGAGATATCTTGAGTGATTTCTTGAGTGATATCCTGAGTACCACTTAGGTGGGTCATTAGGTGTGGATTAGTTGTTAAAGTCTTTGTGTCTTGACCTCTTGAACTTTGTGAAGAGTTTTCCTGAGAAGATGGCTGTACTGTACTTAGTTGTGCTCTGGCTTGGCTTCGTGTATAGGGGCGAGCTGTGGTTTTGTGGCTTGTGTCAGCCAGATCTGTGTAGGGATTGCAGGGGGGTGCAGCATCCGGAGGTGCCACCATGGATTGGCTACTGGATGGTGTCTGTAATTCATCTGTGGAGAGGGTCTGGGTTTGGGTCTGGTGTGGTTGATTGGTGTTGGCGTTCTGTGTGCCTCTGGATCTGGTGTCAGTTTTTGTGGGGAGGGCTAATTTCCAGATGTCTGGCAAGCGGGATGTGTCGTCACGCTTGTTCATGTTGTGAGGGTGTTTCTCTATCTCGATGGCTTCCATGATTATTCTCTTGTGGTGATGTTCCGTGTTAAAGAGCAATTTGGAATCTGCAAAATTAATTTCGTGTCCTGTTTCTTTCATGTGTTGGAAAAGAGAGGAAGTTTTTTCTTCTTTTTTGACGGCATTCTTGTGTTCTGCGATACGTGCATTTATTCGTCTGTTTGTTTGTCCAATGTACGTGGCTGGGCAGACTTTGCAGGGTATTTCATAGATCCCTTGGTTTTCCAACTGGATTTTATCCTTGGGGTTTCTGAGGATATTGGCTATTTTTTGGTTGGTGCAAAAGGCTGTTTTGATATTGTGTTTATGGAGGATGCTCCGGATGCTGCACCCCCCTGCAATCCCTACACAGATCTGGCTGACACAAGCCACAAAACCACAGCTCGCCCCTATACACGAAGCCAAGCCAGAGCACAACTAAGTACAGTACAGCCATCTTCTCAGGAAAACTCTTCACAAAGTTCAAGAGGTCAAGACACAAAGACTTTAACAACTAATCCACACCTAATGACCCACCTAAGTGGTACTCAGGATATCACTCAAGAAATCACTCAAGATATCTCTCAAGTAATTAAGGAACAAAAGAAGAAAAGGCACACTAGCCTGGGAACTTCCTCTCTGCCCAGAACATTGGAGGCTATACACCACACCCCCTCTACAGTATTTATAGGAACTCAAACACTGAGATCCTGCTCTGTTCCAGTAACAAGAAGCCGAAAGCACCAGCCTGAAGATGACGAGTGAGACCTCGTCGAAACGTCGCCTAGACACCCCAACTTTTACACGGGAAGACACCCGAGGACACCAAAACCTGCATTCCTGTACCCGTGAAAATCTACGAAAGCAGATATATATATATATATATACACACACACACACACACACACACACACACATACATACATTTTAATGGTTGATCTGTTGTATACATTGTGTTTTGTTTGATTGTTCACAGCGATGAAATAAAACATTTTCTTACGCAGCGCCATCAATATGCATAGAGCTGTAGAGCTGAAAGGCGTCTTCTAGTCCAATGCAGGAATCACAGCAAAAAACCAAGCCTTTAGTATCATCAGCCTGTGGAACTCCCTGCCAATAGAAATTCAGCAGCCAATGTCAGGGCCAACTTTTAAAGGCCCGCTGAAACCTTTTCTGTTCTGCCAAGCCTGTGCAAGCGGTTAAGAATAAATACAGTGGTACCTTGATTCTCAGACTTAATCCGTTCCGGAAGTCCGTTCCAAAACCAAAGCGTTCCAAAAACCAAGGCACGCTTTTCCATAGAAAGTAATGCAGAACGGATTAATCCGTTGCAGACTGTTAAAAACAACCCCTAAAACAGTAATTTAATATGAATTTTAATATCTAACGAGACCATGGATCCACAAAATGAAAGCAATAAACAATGTACTGCAGTCACACAATCAATCAGTAGCTGAAATGGGTTCCATACAGTCACAAAAACAAAACAAAAAAGCCACAAAAATGCAAAATAAATAGCAAAAACAGAGAGACTTCAGCGTAACACTCAAATCAGAAGCGTAACACTCAAAACAGAGCACGTTCGGCTTCCGAAAAAGGTTCGCAAACTGGAACACTTACTTCCAGGTTTGCAGCGTTTGGGTTCCAAGTTGTTTGAGCACCAAGGCGTTTGAGAACCAAGGTACCACTGTATTGGCACAATGGCTAGCTGATTTCTGGTTCTAACATTTGATATGGTTTTTTATCATATGGTTTTCTGTACAATTGTTGTAAGCAGCTGCGATTTCCTTCATTTATTCATAGCAATTGTCGGCCACCTTTGTCTCCAAGGAGTTCAAGTGGGCATAAATAGTTCCCTCCTCCAATTATTATTATTATTATTTGTACCCCACCCTTCCATCTGCTTTGCCCCAGCCACAACAACCCCGTGATGTATCTCAGGCTGGCCCAAGGTCAATCAGCGAGCTTCGTAGCGAGATTCGAACCCTGGTCTCTCTCTTAACCCCTGCACATATTTATAGAGTAAAGGTAAAGGTAAAGGGACCCCCTGACCATTAGGTCCAGTCGTGGACGACTCTGGGGTTGCGGCGCTCATCTCGCTTTATTGGCCGAGGGAGCCGGCGTACAGCTTCCGGGTCATGTGGCCAGCAGGACTAAGCCGCTTCTGGCAAACCAGAGCAGCACATAGAAACGCCGTTTACCTTCCCGCTGGAGTGGTACCTATTTATCTACTTGCACTTTGAGGTGCTTTGGAACTGCTAGGTTGGCAGGAGCAGGGACCGAGCAACGGGAGCTCACCCCGTCATGGGATTCAAACCGCCGAGCTTCTGATCGGCAAGTCCTAGGCTCTGTGGTTTAACCCACAGCGCCACCCGCGTCCCTAAAACACTGTTGCATTGGCCGGGAATCGAACCCGGGCCTCCCGCGTGGCAGGCGAGAATTCTACCACTGAACCACCAATGCAGGCACGTTAATAGAGAGCAGTATATAAATGTCTTTTTTTTAATCAATTAATATAATAAACCTCTCCCCCCTCCAGACTCACTTCACCGCTGAGTGCCGTTTCAAGGAGTGCGTCTTTGAGAACTATTACGTCATGTATTCCTCCACGCTCTACCGCCAGAGGGAGTCTGGGCGGTCGTGGTACCTGGGCATCAACAAAGACGGGCAGGTGATGAAGGGAAACCGAGTCAAGAAGACCAAAGCCGCCGCCCATTTCCTGCCCAAACTGCTGGAAGGTGAGCAGAGGCGGGTGGGGGGCGTTTGGGAGAGAAAGCCCCGGGTCTCGATGCCGTGGTAGTGATCTCTGGCATCGCCTCTGCTCCCGGTGCACGTAATAACAACAACAACAACAACAACAACAACAACAATTATTTATTATTATTTTTTAAATAATATTTATTAAAAGTTTCCAGTTATAACAATATATAAAAAAAACAACAACATCCAAATTTAAGATCTTATTTTCCATAACATCTTTCCAGGACTTCCCCTCCCCTCCCCCTCTTATATTCCAATTCTTACAAATTCAGCAATTTATTATCCCAAATTTTAACCTTATTATCATTAGCCCAATTTAAAAATATTTTCCCATCTCCTAAGATCGACCTATTCCCTTCCACGCGTTCCCCCCTTTAATATACATAACAATTATTTATTATTATTATTATTATTATTATTATTATTATTATTATTATTATTTATTTGTACCCCGCCCATCTGGCTGGGTTTCCCCAGCCACTCTGGGCGGCATCCATAAAAACCAAATATACACTAAAATATCACAGATTAAAAACTTCCCTGAACAGGGCTGCCTTAAGATGTCTTCTGAATGTCAAGTAGTTATTTATTGCTTTGACATCTGATGGGAGGGCGTTCCACAGGGCGGGCGCCACCACCGAGAAGGCCCTGTGCCTGGTTCCCTGTAGCTTGGCTTCTCGCAATGAGGGAACCGCCAGAAGGCCCTCGGAGCTGGACCTCAGCGTCTGGGCAGAATGATGGAGGTGAAGACGCTCCTTCAGGTATACTGGACCGAGGCCGTTTAAGGCTTTAAAGGTCAGCACCAGCACTTTGAATTGTGCTCGGAAACGTACTGGGAGCCAATGGAGGTCTTTCAGGACCAGTGTTATATGGTCTTGGCGGCCGCCCCCAGTCACCAGTCTAGCTGCCGCATTCTGGATTAGTTGTAGTTTCTTGGTCACCTTCAAAGGTAGCCCCACGTAGAGCGCATTGTAGTAGTCCAAGTGGGAGATAACCAGAGCATGCACCACTCTGGCGAGACAGTCTGCGGGCAGGGAGGGTCTCATCCTGTGTCCCAGATGGAGCTGGCAGACAGCTGCCTTGGACACAGAACTGACCTGCGCCTCCGTGGACAGCTGTGAGTCCAAAATGAGTCCCAGGCTGCGCACCTGGTCCTTCAGGGGCACAGTTGCCCCATTCAGGACCAGAGAGTCTTGCACAGCCGTGAATGAAAGCTCCGATCTGCTCCCAGCCTTCCTCTGAGACGGTCTGTCCTTGCATCTTCCTCCTAGTTGCTTCAGATGTGGGGGGGAAAGGCTATTTCAGATGCGTAGGTGAGAGAGTCCTGAGAAACGGACTCTAAATCTTATTTGTTAGGAAGAGATGATGGACAGGGCAGAGGGCCAGTGCTGGATTTACGTACAGCGGTACCTCGGGTTAAGTATTTAATTCATTCCGGAGGTCCGTTCTTAGCCTGAAACTGTTCTTAACCTGAAGCACCACTTTAGCCAATGGGGCCTCCTGCTGCCGCTGTGCCACCGGAGCACAGTTTCTGTTCTCGTCCTGAAGCAAAGTTCTTAACCTGAGGTACTTAACCCTAGGGCCCTCGTACCTACGGGACCGCCTCTCCTGGTATGCCCCACAGAGGAACTTACGGTCTTCAAATAAAAATACCTTGAAGGTCCCAAGCCACAGAGAGGTTAGGCTGGCCTCAACTAGAGCCAGGGCTTTTTCGGCTGCGGCTCCAATCTGGTGGAATGCTCTGTCCCAAGAGACTAGGGCCCTGCAGGATTTGACATCTTTCCACAGGGCCTGCAAGACAGAGCTGTTCCACCTGGCCTTTGGCCAGGGCGCAGCCTGACTCCCTCCTTTGGCAATCTTTACAAGACTTTAGTTTATGGTTGCCATCAATTTTGATTTTAATTCATTTTTATAATGTTTTATAATGTTGTACTGTTTTAGTGTTGTTAGCCGCCCTGAGCCCGGCTTCGGCTGGGGAGGGCGGGATATAAATAAATTTTATTATTATTATTATTATTACTATTTCTGGGTTAGCGGAGTCTGTAACCTGAGGTACCACTGTATAAGCTAAGCAAGCCATAGTTTAGGGTCCCACTCTCTCGGGGCCCCCAAGAAATTTAAAGGGGGGAAAACTGGATGTACGTTTCCAAAATATAAGATAAAAAGGTAAAGGAACCCCTGACTGTTAGGTCCAGTCGCGGACGACTCTGGGGTTGCGGTGCTCATCTCGCTTTACTGGCTGAGGGAGCCGGCGTACAGCTTCTGGGTCATGTGGCCAGCAGGACTAAGCCGCTTCTGGCGAACCAGAGCAGCGCACGGAAACGCCGTTTACCTTCCCGCCGGAGCGGTACCTATTTATCTACTTTCACTTTGACCTGCTTTTGAACTGCTAGGTGGGCAGGAGCAGGGACTGAGCAAGGGGAGCCCACCCCGTCATTGCGGGGATTCGAACTGCCAACCTTCTGATCGGCAAGTCCTAGGCTCTGTGGTTTAACCCACAGCGCCACCCGCGTCCCAAAATATAAGATAAAAAACAAATAAAACCTACAGCAACAGGGTTTTGTGTTGTGTAGGCTCCTAGGATGTGTAATTATGGCCCCGCCTGCTCCCTAAAATATCCCTGGTTTGCTCCTTTCTATATATAGGGTGCCTACATTCTGCATGGACTGGCATGGGCAAATGGCTTGAGATACCTATGAGGTCCATAAATGACATTATAGCATATATTCAACACACACAAAACAGCCACAATTTGTGATTGACAAAGGACAGCTGGACATATCAAGGGCCCCATTACCTTCAGTAGCTCAGGGCCTCATCAAACCATTGCTGTCAACGTTTCCCTTTTTTAAAAAGGGAAATTCCCTTATTCCGAGTAGGATTCCTCGCAAGAAAAGGGAAAAGTTGACAGCTATGCATCAAACCTAAATCCGGCCCGTTTCCTCCTTCCATCAGGAAACCAGTCTAGACTTTCTACAAAGCCGGCCAACCTCGCTGCTGACTCGTGAGCAAACCAGAATTACTGCAGCATGGCAAACAGGCTAGGATTAGTCTGGTTTTTGAGCCACAGGTTTATTGTACAAAGGAGGAAATGGACAAGCTGGAAGGATGACCAGGGCTTGAAAAAGGAACAGTTGAGGGTGTTTAGCCTGGAAAAGAGGAGATCGGAGAGCCATCTTCAAATATCTAAAGGGAAGTTGCCAATTTTGGTGGCCGCCTCCGCCGCCTCCTGTGGCAGGGAGTTCCGCCGTTTACCGTATTTTTCGCCCTATAGGACACACTTTTTCCCCTCCAAAAATGAAGGGGAAATGTGTGTGCGTCCTATGGGGCGAATGCAGGCTTTCGCTGAAGCCTGGAGAGCGAGAAGCGTCAGTGCACACCGACCCCTCTCGCTCTCCAGGCTTCAGGAAGCTATCCGCAAGCCTTGGGAGCCCGCGGGAGTTCCCGCCAGGCTCCCACGGCTTGCGCGGAGCTGCCTCTATCCCGAAGCCCGGGCGCGCTGAGCAGTCACGCCCCGGGCTTCGGGTAGCTCTCCGCAAGCCGTGGGAGCGGCTCTCCGTGCGGAGAGCAGCCTGTTCTGGGGGCTGGGAAACTTGGGCTTCCCCCACCCCAGCCCCGTGCCTGGGGGGGGGGAATAATTTTCCCCTTATTTCCCCCCAAAAAAACTAGGTGCGCCCTATGGGCCGGTGCGCCCTATGGGGCGAAAAATATGGTAACTGTGCGCCGCACAGCTCTGTCGCCTTTGCCCAAAGAGGCACGCGGCTTAGAGAAATTCCTGGAGCCCAGGCAAGGTTTTCCTTCGCGGGCAGGAGCTACTCTAGTCCCCCGCGACTGGGAGCCGATGGGAATTGTAGTCTGGCGCCATTTTAACCCCTTCCCCCTTTTTCCCTCCGCAGTGGCCTTGTATCGCGAGCCTTCCTTACACAACGTGGTCGAGCCAGGCTTGGCGAAGAAGGCAGAGGAGGCCGGTGCCGCCCCCGCGCCCGTCAAAGAGATCTCCAAGGCGGAAGCCACGTAGCCCCGAGGAATGGGGGGGTGCCCCTTCTCCTCCACCCCCCACTTCCCCCGTGCAAGCCACCTGCACACACAACCCCCCCACATACCTCCGAGACGGCCGACGGCCGAGAAACACCTTCCCAAACACACCTTCACGGATCTTCCATCGTCTCTCAGGATGTGTCTCCCCTTCTCTCTCGCTGTCTTCCGCCTCTGCGGGACTTTGGACCCGGACAGGATCCGGCCGGGAAAGGAGGAGGTCCGTCGTTGGCCGCCAACTTGGACAAGGGGGGAAAAATAAGTCTTCCGTTTTGCGCTTACAGGTGCAATACGGCCTCCAGCCACACGGGGGCGACATTGCGATGCCGGGATTTTTCTTCTTCTTCCAAACTGTGACAAATCCACTGTGTATGGGGCTTCCTGTTTCCCTACTGCAGAATTGTTGCGTCTCGTCAGGGATAAAAGCGGCGTTTTTTGCAACCCAACCGATCCATAGCAGTCTTCCAAAACGGCGAGACGAGAGCGTCTTCGCCAAGGCCGACGGCACAACTTCAGGGAGAAGGATTGCGGGGAGTGTTTTTAAAAGAAGCGTGTCGACGTTCTTCTAACAGCCAATGGAAAACGACACAGTTTCCTACTCTGGGGGGGTGGGGTTTGGAGGGGGGGAATTTTTCGATTTCGTGACAACTGTGCTATCCCCTTTTCCTCCACCGGAGGGCGACATTCTCCAATCTGCAATCGTTGCAGGATGTATATAATTTCGCCGCTGGTCTTTTAGGATTTGTGAATAACAGCGGCAGGTGGTTATATGGGGGGGCAGGGGGGCAAGTTGACTCTTGGTTTAACCAGCTCAGGTAACTGAGACTGCCTCCAGAAGGTCCCAAGATGTAAAAACTGGGGAGAAACCTTCAAAGCGAAACCATCTAAACACTGTTCTCTTGGAGCAATTGAAAAAAATAATAATAAGTGGAATCTTTTTCTTCGTTTGTGGGCACTTTTTTAAAATGAAAAACGTAATGACTGTCCGTCCCCCCACAAAAAACAAAACAAAAATTGCAATGCCAGTTCCAGACACTCGTGATGCAAAGGACTAGCTTTTCGTTTGCCGGTCTCCTGGGTTCTGAAGCGAGAAGACTGTATTTTCGATTTCAGCCACCGGGGGCCGACATTGTGCTTTCAGGAACCAAGAACATTTTGCAGCCTGCGAAACTAACAAGTGTCATACCCACCTCCGGCCACCGGGTGACAGCATTGCGTTCACGCCAAGGGGCGTTTTCCCAGCTTCAACTGCAAAAGAAGAAAATGCAATAACCATATTTGGCCACTGAGTGGCGACGCTGTCAAACTGGCCTGCGGGGGTGGAGGTCGCAATCTGGACACCCCCCAAAAAAATAATTTGCAACATCTCAATGATCTTCCTGGCACATGGACCTTATTGGGGAACGAATAGCCAATAACTCGGGGGAGGGTGCATGCCATAAAACTCTGCGCCCGCCCCCCCCCAAAAAAACCCACCACCAACCCCAACCCTGATTCCTCCTCCTGCATCCCAGAGCCCAGAGTCGCCATACTCCAATCCGATTTCAGGATTTCATCAGGCCATAAATGAACGAGACTGAGCGGGGTTTGGTGGGAATAAGCCAATTCGAACCTGTGTTCTTCAAGGGGATGGGGATAGGGTTTATTGTGGGGTTCAGAGGGGTCTCTAGGGTGGGGAGTGGATGAATGCGGAATCGTTTTTTAAAATGCATCTCGCATTGCCCTGTTTTTGTCTCCCAGAAAACGAACCCGGGACCGTTGCCTCGGGTTGGGCTGGATGACCTTTGGGGTGTCCCAACTCTGATCCCTGCTAGAGAATGGGGGTTGTTTCCTGTTCCCCATTCCCCCATCCTTCCTGCCAATCCATGGACGCATGTTCTAATTCCACACAGCCACTGAGCTAAGCTGCCCCCCACACCACAAAAAAGCCCTGGGGTCCTGGGTTCAAATCTCAGAAACCACTAGAACGTCCTCCTCCAACCTGCCCCCCCCCAGGGAATAGTCCGAAAACATCTGGGGCGCCAGGCTGCTTTAGAGCCTCTTCCAAAAAGCCGGGCCTGGGTTCCGCAATGCCTTCCCCACCCGCCACCCCTTGGCCCCGGGTTCCAAATTCGCCTCGCCCTGCTCCATCCTTACCGAGCCATGTTTGAAAGAGAGATCCGATCTCTGTCCAGCCAACAGAGAGCAGGAAGGGACCAACAAACTGGATATCCAGGGGATTCTTTGCACGCGGGACCTGCCCCGCGGCGGGTTGGGCTAGATGCCCTTCGGGGTGTCCCGACCCTACGATTCCACGATCAGGCCCGACGCTTTAATGAGCCATAGGCAGCAGTGACTACCTATCTCGTCTTCCTCTTGGCGGTGACCGCGCCCAGCCAGAGCCATAGGTGTACCTGGCACCCACTACCGCCCTCGAGTCTGAAACCAGGCCGACCCCCTCTCCTTATCCCCTCCTGTCCAATGGCTACAGGGTTCAAGAGAACTCAGGAATTTCTCTGCTGAGCATCCAGCAGGGGCGCAACGGTGTCTTTGCAAGGTGCGGCCACAAGGGGGCGACAGCTGCCCGGAAAAAGGAAAAGGCCCACAGGGGAGCAATTCTCCGCCCGGCCACCAGTGGGCGGTGTGTAGGGCCAGTGGGAAGCGCATGGTTCGATCGACTGGTGCAATGTTTTGAGTGAGCTGCTTGGTTTTCTCTTTCGGGGGGTTGTGCGCAAATGATCTCTTCCATGCGCAAACACACACACACAACACATCGCAGCATCTTTTTTCTCCTCCTGAGCAAATGGAGTTGTGTAGATTCAGACGTGCGGCAGCCGTCATCAAATACAGTGGTACCTCGGGTTAAGTACTTAATTCGTTCCGGAGGTCCGTTCTTAAACTGAAACTGTTCTTAACCTGAAGCACCACTTTAGCTAATGGGGCCTGCCGCGCTGCCGGAGCACGATTTCTGTTCTCATCCCAAAGCAAAGTTCTTAAGCTGAAGCACTATTTCTGGGTTAGTGGAGTCTGTAACCTGAAGCATATGTAACCTGAAGCATATGTAACCTGAAGTACCACTGCATCTGAAAGGCTGTCCCATCACGGGAGAGGGAGCAAGCTTGCTTACTGATAATCCAGAGAGAAGGACCCAAACCGAGGGATTCGAATGACAAGAAAGGAAATCCCATCGATGGTTGTCATTATGATTACATTTCTTTAGTTGCGATTCCGGAATTGCAGGAACTCTTATGTCTATGATTCACGCAAGGTTTTTAAGCAGAGGTTGGAGGTCCACCTATTCGGGATTCTTCAGCCTGCAACGCAGGGGGGGGTTGGACCCGGGGGGGGTCTCCTTTCCAACTTTATGGGCCCTACAACACCCCATTTTTATTTTAACCATTTCACTGCCGGGGGATGAATTCCTCTAGAGCCTTCTCGTCCTCACCTTGAACACCTATGTGTGTGTGTGTTTGCATTTATGGACGTCGCGATTGCACCAGTACCAAGCAAGCGGTTCAGAGCGACTGGCTGGCGTGAAAGGCTGCGGGTTCGAAATCTAACCTCTTTCCCCACCACCTTTTTTTTGTGCGTGCAAACTTTATATCTGAAGGCTGTACTGTGTATATAATTCTGTATAATCTCCTTCCTCCCAGCCACCTTAATGCCTCAGCCGAAGGACAGGGCCGGGGGAGAGCGAGGGTTCGGAGTCCAATTCTGCCTGGTCTCCTTTGGCATTAAACCCCCCCTCTCCTGCCTACCCGTGTGTGGGGTTCACTGGGTCTTTCCCACTCCCTTCTCTCCGCTCAGCCTCCTTTCTCCCTCCCTCCCTCCGCCTCTCCTCTCCTCCGTTCTCCAACTTCTCCAGAGGTTGCCAGGCCCACACGTGGTTACGTGGTTCCGAGTTCGATTTCTACCTTGCAAGGGGTTGGTCTGGATGACCCTTGGGTCCCTTCCACATTTTGGACTGTGAAGGGATTCCAGAATTAAAAATCGTTCCAAACCCCACTCTGATTTCTGAGCCGGATTTGAAATCTGCACCATGTATATTCCCCCCCTTTTTTTTTTCTTGTTGTGGGGGGGGGGGGGAACCATTCTGAAATCTGGGAATGTGATTTTCCGGAACATCCTAATTCCCCGGCCCAGTACAAAAATCAAATTTGGGGGAGAAGTTATAAACCTAAAAACAGCCCCAAGAACCCCACTAATTTTGAATTGGGATAAGGAACTGGAATGTTCTGAAAAGCGGTGCCTTTTTTCTTTAAAAAATGTTCAGGGCTGCTCAATCTCTCTCTCTTTTTAATTGATACAGCAAAAAAAACCAAACACAGATACAGGATTACACACAGGAATAACAATAAACACAAAATTTTCTTAACAAACCATAAAAGATAAGCTGCTCTTAACACTACAGACCCGGCCTCCTGTCTATTCCTGATTTCAATTTCATATTAATTATTGCCAATACACGCTTTTATCATCATTTAACTTTTTCTCAATATATCTTCACTCTTGTGGCTAACTTGCAACGATTACTGAAGTTCCCCTCGTTTTGACTCGAGAAAACCACCGTTTTATAGTTCAAATCGGGGAAAATAAAAAGACCGTATATGGGACCGTATACGGACAAAAGTACGACGATTCGCAAAACGTTTAGGGGTTTGCGTAACCCTGTGTCCCCCCCAAAAAAGCACTGATGAAAAGCAAACTCCCCAATTCCCAGATTTCAAAATCCTTTCCATTTTGCTCCCAGATCTGAAATGGAAAAGTGGGATTTCAAATCTCTTTGCAGAAGAACCAGCCTTTCGGAAACAAATTCCCCTCCAAATTTCAGATCTCCCTGTTTGGGAGTTTGAGTTTCACCGTCTCATTTGGAAGTCAGAAAAAATGCATTTTGGGGAATGTTTAATTTTGGGATCAGAAAGTCTCCACCTTTTCGCTCCCAGATGTGTGCCACCATTCAGCTACAAACCATGGACCCTTGACAACCGCTGGAGGAGGCGGGGCTTGGCCTCCTTGGCTCCGCCCCCACTCCCGCCTTCTCCTCCCCCCTCCCCTTTAACCAGCACAGAAAAGCAATAATTGCAGGAATCCTCTCTGCCTTTAGCCCTGACTCCCCGCATGAGAAACCGGCTCCCTCTCAGCAATAACTTAAAAACCTCCCCTTTCCATAAACCTGGTGCGATGGGCCGAGAGTCTCCTTGCCCCCTACCCCTTTTGTCCTGCACTCTGGAAAATAATAATAAAAAAGAAAGTTTCTATTATTCTACCTGGCTTGTCTCTGTGAGTATCTGGAGGCCGGGTTGGGATGGATGACCTTTGGGGGGCCCACTGCAACTGTACGACTCTGTGACGTCTCTCCTCCATCAGAGCTTTGGGTGGCCGCCTGTTTGGGATTCGTCAGCCGTCATTTCAGCATTGCAGGGGGTTCAGCTGGATGTCCCCTAGGTGCCCCTCCGAACTCGACCATTCTACAATCCAGACACGCTGGGCATTTCCTCCCCAGCCACCTTTTTAAGGTTCCTTCCTTGGCTCAGACTCGTGGGCGTCCCATGCAGCTGAATGCTGGAAGATTCAAGACTTCTTTGCGCATTGTTAAACTGCGGAACTCCCTGCCACTTGAGGCGGCAACGGCTACCGAACATGACGGTGTTAAAAGAGGATTGGACAAACCCAGGGAGGATAAAGGCTATGGGGCGGCTCCTAGCAGTGATGGCTCTTCTTCTGAAGGCCAGTTGTTAGGGGCCGAGGGAGGGGAGGGCCAGACTTGGGTTCGAATCCTGCCCGTCAGTTTCACATAACGGGCGGCTGCTTGGCCACTCTGAGGGCAAGATGCTGGAGAGGGACTTAGCTCACTTGGTAGAGCGTGAGACTTTTAATCTACGGGTTGGGGGTTCAAATCCCACATTGGGCAAAAGGTTCCTGCATTGCAGCGGGGTTGGGATGGATGACCTTTGGGGTTCCCTACGATTCTGTGATTAGAAGGGCTATTGGCTTGATCCAGCGGGACTCTCCTGAGCTGCTTATATCTGCTCGTAGCGACTGAACCGGAGTCCTTTTCCAACGCAAAGCTTCCATATATATAGAGAGAGAGAGAGAGAGAGAGAGAGTGTGTGTGTGTGTGTGTGTGTGTGTGTGTGTGTGTGTGTGTGTGTGTTTTGGCTCCAGTCCAGTGTGACTCCATCTCTGGCCTTCCCTCCCCATTCCAAACTCCAGAACAGGATCCGGCTTGCGGTTTCCCCAATCCCTGCTCCTCTCTTCTTCCGGCTCCACTTTCTCCAAAGATCCACTCCCACGTTTTGGAACCGGGTTCATAAATGCTGCCTGCCAGAGTCTGGCACTTTGGTCTCCAAGTTCGGCCGAGCCGGTGAGCTGGATATGGTCTGGTTTGCGATTCCTGCAGCCAGAGAGGGTTTAAATTAAAAAACGAAATAAAGGCCTTTTCTGGAGGGCCTTTTTGGGAACAGGTGGCCCGGCCGGAAATCCCACGACAGCTGTGAGATGCCAACCCGTAACACAATCTTCACTCGCCGGACAAACCCTGCTGTCCGTTCCAGTTCCCCGTTGACTGACAGGTGCCAACGCCAATAAGATGCTCTTGTATGGCTTTGGGGGAAGGGGATGGGGGGTGGCTAGGTGGGGGTCAAATCTTCTGGGACCTTGCCGATAAACAAGGGATATCATGGCGGGCCGAGCCATCCTTTGGGGTCTCCTGTGGTCTCTTTGTGCCCTGGGTGAGTGTTTTGCTTTTTCCTCCTAATAAAGCTCAGCCTGAGATGTGGGAGAGGGGTTTGGGGCAGCTGGTGCAGTGGTTAGGGTGTCGGGGCCCGGATTCGAATTCCCCCACCCAAGCCCATAATTAATAAGAATAACAAATTTTTATTTATACCCCGCCCTTCCCGGTTCAGAAAACCGGGCTCAGGGCGGCTAACAACAAATTTATTTACTTTTTTAATAAGTTTTTATTGTTAAAATAATTCAGCATTAAGACACACATATTGCGAATATACAAGCATACATTTCATACAGTCCTTAAATATATACAAACATACCTACATTCAGTCCCACAGATAACTCCTTTTCCCACCACAAATTTAAAACAATGGATGCAACCAAAAACACGGCATAAAATGCAGCATAAAATGGCAATAAATTCAAAATTGCCTCTCGCCACAGGGTGGTTGTTGTGAGGAGAAAATGGGGGGGGGGGTGGAGAATGAAAAGAAATATATAAGTGTGAGAAGGGAGCGAAAGAACCTCCGTTCGGATCATTGTGGAAACCCCACCTTGCTCAATATATATATATATTTGCAGCCTGGAGAATTGAGAGCAGGCTTGTTTATTGATTCGAGGTTTCCAGAGGCCCTGGAAAGATTTCTGCGCCTTTCTTAACATGTCATAAAAAGAATATAAAGATGAGAAATTCGGGGAATGAAATGAAAGGGATTCGTTGCAGTGCACCCGATCTGATTTCCTGACATGATGGACAAGTAATAAAAGGAGAACGAAATATCTCAGGGAAGCGTGGCGTGGAGAATAATGAAGTCCTGCAAAGTTTCTACAACTGCATCGGTGCTTTTCTTGAACTACCAAATGTCAAATTGTTATTATTTTATTTGGAAAAACCTTGAGTTTTTTCCTGTGCTTTGCCGGTGGCCTAACCCTGTTCTCTCTCTGGCTGCTGGGTAATTCGGCGCTGACAAGTGTCATTTTAAATGGCGGTCAACAATATTATTATAACGATTATATTGTTGTTGTTGTTGTTGTTAATTGTATTATCATTATATTATATTTCATCAAAAATAATATTATAACGATTCTGCTTCTTCTTTCAAACAAACCTCCGAGTGGTTTGCAGCATCCTTAAAGCGAGGCAGTGCGGTGCAGTGGTTAGAGTGCCGCACCGTGACCTGCGAGAGACTTGGGTTCGAATTCCCACTCACTGGCCTACCTCACAGGGCTTGTTGTGAGGATTAAATGAGGAGGGGGAGAACCGTGAATGTCAGCTTCTCGGAGGAACAGATGGGGTATGAATTTAACAAGCAAATAAATACATCGCGGATAGGCTCAGGTGCAAACAATACAATGCAAATTCCACATTTTAGGCCGGAAGTAAGGTAAGTTAGCCATTTCGACACCAGGATAAATGTAAAAAAAACCTAGAATACAGGGATCCTAATAACTGTTAGCAGATCCAGGATACAGAAATGGTGGAGAGACAAGACAATGGCGTCGGCGCTAAATAGAAGTGATTTCTGTTCACACAGGTTAAGGGACGCCGTGGGAAGGAGGGGAGGGTTAGGTTGAATTTGGGAAATAAAATAATATATGGGACAGCAAAGGATATAACAGATCCTTATAGAATAGTAATATATTGTAACCAGAATAGAAGTTTAAAAGCAAAAGTAAATGCACTTTTAGTATTTTCATTATTGTAATAGTTATTATTATTTCTTATCAGTAGAAGGCAATGTTAATTTAGACTTCTTTGTTTTGCTGTCTGTATAATTTTTTTAAAAGTCAATAAAAAGAAGAAGAAGTGATTTCTGAATTGCAGGCGGTTCAGCTGGATGATCCTTGGAGATCCCTTCTGTTTGAAAACGCCGGCCGCGTGAAGATAAATTCAACAGTGCAAATAAGTTTTGACGGTTGGGATACGGAATGGTTCCGTTTATGTAAAATAAGCAGGGATTTCTGTTGTGCAAAATGAACCACGGAAAGGGAAGCGGTTGATATTTTAAGGTGGCTCAAGTGAATATTCTAAAATTAAAATTTAATTTAAAAAATAACCTTTTTAAAAAAATCCCTTCCAATGCCACAATTCTGAGCTTCGTCGGAGACTTTTAAAGAGAGGTCGGCTGGACGTCCGTTGGGTATTCTTCAGATGCAATCCCTGCGTTGCGGGGGGTTTGACTAGATGGCCTTTGGGGGTCCCTTTCAACTCCTCGGTTCTGTTTAAATGTTGGCCTTTCCCAATGGCCTGCGATCTGCCCTGTTGAGGAAGACAAACTTAGACTCTTTCTTTCTTTCTTTCTTTCTTTCTTTCTTTCTTTCTTTCTTTCTTTCTTTCTTTCTCTCTCTCTCTCTCTCTCTCTCTTTCTCTCTTTCTCTCTTTCTCTCTTTCTCTCTTTCTTTCTTTCTTTCTTTCTCTCTCTCTCTCTCTCTAGTTGTGAGCTGCTCAGAAGTTGAGGGCCGCCTGTTGGATAAACTCACCCAGAACTACTCCACGACGGTCCTGCCCGTCCGCAGCGTCGACGACAGAGTCCCCGTCCGCATCGGGATGTCGCTCTCGCAGCTGATCAGCCTGGTGAGCGAAGGGTCTTTTGGACCCCGCGGTTTGGAGAGGGTGCAGGACTTGGAGCCGCCAGCAGGGGGAAGCGTGGCGGCATGGCAGCCAATCGGAACCCTGCTTCTGCTGCTGCCGTGTTCGGCCTGCAGAGGGCAGCCTGGCTTCCGTTTCCTGTCGGCGCAATACCGCGGGGGAACAGCAGGGGGCGACAGTGCAGAAGGGGTGCTGTGCAAATCAGGTGAATGCCACAGTGACACAGAGAGTCGGTCTCTTTAGATTCAACCCGGGTTGAACCTGTCCGGATGTTCAAAATGTGGGGCTGATTCCTGCATTGCAGGCGGTTCATAGAATCTGGAATTGTAGAGTTGGGGCCCCCAAAGGCCATCCAGTCCAACCAGGAATCGCTGGTAAAGAATCCCTGGCAGGTGGCCATCGAATCGCTGCTTCGAAACCTCCAAGCCTCCCTCTTAGGGAGTCCATTCTGCAGTGAAAGGGCCCATTGTGTAAATAATTTATATAAAGCAGACATTCTGGGGGAACTTCCATTCCTCCTCACCACTATGAGCTGAATAAAGAGCATGAAATCCACCCTCGACTCCGAGTATATTTCAGGAGCCCTTCAGATTTTTGAAGATGGCTCTTATATCCACTCTTCTCCGGGCTAAATATCACCCAATTCCCTCAATCGCTCCTCCTAAGATTCAGTTTCCAGACCCTTCATCATCTTGGTCGCCTCTTCTGCGCACCTTCCAGCTTGTCAACACCCGTCTAAAATTAAGGCGCCCAGAACTGGACGCAGCAGGACTCCAGGCGGGGTCTGACCAGGGCGTTTGGGCTGGATGACCACTGGGTCCCCTCCAATTCTACAATCCTGTGATTCGATGTCTCCTCTGGGCTTGGGCCAGGAAAGAGTTAATGGCAGCAGCTCGACAGCTGAAGATCCTGGCTATTAATAGCCGAATCCTGCAGCCACCCAGGACAAAGGCAGGCAGGTCTTTCTGTCCATCTAAACTCTAGGAATGGTCCCAATTTCCTTCCCAAGAAACAGTGAGATAGAATAAAAGCACATCTCCAAGCGCAGTTTCTCCTGCCCTTCCAGACTGTCATTATTTCGTTATTTCTAGTTGGGATAGAGCAGGGGTCAGCAAACGTTTTCAACAGGGGGCCGGTCCACTGTCCCTCAGACCTTGTGGGGAGCCGGACTACATTTTGAAAAATGATAATAAACAAATTCCTATGCCCCACAAATTACCCAGAGATGCATTTTAAATTAAAGCACAAATTCAAGGGAAGTAATAGTGCCACTGTATTCTGCTCTGGTCAGACCTCACCTGGAGTACTGTGTCCAGTTCTGGGCACCCCAGTTCAAGAAGGACACGGACAAACTGGAACGTGTCCAGAGGAGGGCAACCAAAATGGTCAAAGGCCTGGAAACGATGCCTTATGAGGAACGGCTAAGGGAGCTGGGCATGTTTAGCCTGGAGAAGAGGAGGTTAAGGGCTGATATGATAGCCATGTTCAAATATATAAAAGGATGTCACATAGAGGAGGGAGAAAGGTTGTTTTCTGCTGCTCCAGAGAAGCGGACACGGAGCAATGGCTCCAAACTACAAGAAAGAAGATTCCACCTAAACATTAGGAAGAACTTCCTGACAGTAAGAGCTGTTCGACAGTGGAATTTGCTGCCCAGGAGTGTGGTGGAGTCTCCTTCTTTGGAGGTCTTTAAGCAGAGGCTTGACAACCATATGTCAGGAGTGCTCTGATGGTGTTTCCTGCTTGGCAGGGGGTTGGACTCGATGGCCCTTGGGGTCTCTTCCAACTCTATTGTTCTAGGATTCTAGGATTCTAGGATTCTAGGATTCTAGGATTCTAGGATTCTAGGATTCTACTCATGTGGAAACACCAGGCAGGCCCCACAATTAACCCAGAGATGCATTTTAAATAAAAGAACACATTCTACTCATGTAAAAACACGCTGATTCCCGGACTGTCCGTGGGCCGGATTGAGAAGGCAATCGGGCCAGATCTGGCCCCCGGTCCTTAGTTTGCCTACCCATGGGATAGAGTCACCAGCAAATTCAAATTATAATTTACCGTGTTTTTCCGTGAATAAGACGCCCCCATGTTTTGGAGGACTCCAAATTAAGAAAACATCCCTCAGTATACAGTGGTACCTCGGGTTAAGTACTTAATTCATTCCGGAGGTCCGTTCTTAACCTGAAACTGTTCTTAACCTGAAGAACCACTTTAGCTAATGGGGCCTCCTGCTGCTGCCGCGCCGCCAGAGCACGATTTCTGTTCTTATCCTGAATCAAAGTTCTTAACCTGAAGCATTATTTCTGGGTTAGCGGAGTCTGTAACCTGAAGCATGTGTAACCTGAAGCGTATGTAACCTGAGGTACCACTGTATAAGACGAGCCCCAATTTTAAACCTAATTTTTTGGTAAAAAAACTCCTAGTCTTAAGAAAAAACCTAGTATTTGGTAAAAAAACAAAAACAAACTTAGTCTTGTTATAAGGGAAAAAAACCTGCTCCTTTTCCCTTATGGGGTCTCCAAGAGCCCGTATAGAGTCCTTAAGTGGGTTCCCTATTGGTAGGAGAAAATAAAAGAGAATATTGAGAAGCAAAGCAGCTACTAAGCCCGATCTTTATTAAACTGTTGCAACAGGGTGCTCCCCTCACCCGCAGGAAAGGAGGAGGAACCTAGAACCATGGTGCGCAAAGCCTTATATAGACCCTGAAATTGCCCACCCTTTGGCTCCAAACATCATGCATACATCACAGAAGGAGGCATCTACAGCGGAAATCCTGTCTGCCAGGGTACCTGATAATGGTCACTGATTGCTTTACTTGGGCAGTCTGGCCATTCTTTTGTGGTGATAAATACCGTATTTTTTGCTCTATAAGACTGACTTTTTCCCTCCTAAAAAGTAAGGGGAAATGTGTGTACGTCTTATGGAGCGAATGCAGGCTGCGCAGCTATCCCAGAAGCCAGAACAGCAAGAGGGATCGCTGCTTTCACTGCGCAGCGATCCCTCTTGCTGTTCTGGGATTCAGAATATTTTTTTTCCTTGTTTTCCTCCTCCAAAAACTAGGTGTGTCTTGTGGTCTGGTGCGTCTTATAGAGCGAAAAATACAGTACTTAATTCCTTAGTCCAGGTCACAGGCTCACCCTGTGATTTATATACTTATGTATGTGTTTGCCTTGTACATGTATGAACATTTACTTTATGTATTTGAGACCTTAAATTCTTATAACACCTTCCATCTCCAGATGGGCAAGAATTAATTTATTCTGGTGCTTCCCTCGCTGCGAGAAGCCAAGTTACAGGGAACCAATTCAAAGTCTTGGTGCTGACCGTGAAAGCCCTGAACGGCCTCAAAGGCCCAGTAGACCTGAAGGAGCATCTCCACCCCCATCGTTCTGCCCGGACACTGAGATCCAGCTCCGAGGGCCTTCTGGCGGTTCCCTCCCTGCGAGAAGTGAGGTTACAGGGAACCAGGCAGAGGGCCTTCTCGGTGGTGGCACCCGCCCTGTGGAACGCCCTCCCAGCAGATGGCAAAGAGAAAAACAACTACCAGACTTTTAGAAGACATCTGAAGGCAGCCCTGTTTAGGGAAGCTTTTAATGTTTAATAGATTATTGTATTTTAGTGTTTTGTTGGAAGCTGCCCAGAGTGGCTGGGGAAACCCTGCCAGATGGGCAGGGTATAAATAAATTATTATTATTATTATTATTATTATTATTATTATTATTATTATTGATGATGAGTATGCACTCAGGGTGGGTGGGTTTCATTTATATGATTACATAACGTTTATACACTGCACGATGCGGAATCAGCGTGTTTTTACATGAGTAGAATGTGTCCTTTTATTTAAAATGCATCTCTGGGTTATTTGTGGGGCATAGGAATTTCTTTCATATTTCCCCCCCAAAATATAGTCCGGCCCCCCACAAGGTCAGTGGACCGGCCCCCTGCTGGAAAAGCTTGCTCACCTCTGGTTTAAAATATGCACTAAATTAACAGGTTAAAAACTTGCCTGAATGAGAATATGTTTAGCAGGTGCTGAATAGAGTACCGTGAAGGGCTCAAGTGGCAGGGAGTTCCGAGTGTAGCTGCCGCCATACCAAAAGATTGGTTTCTTGCAAACATGGCACCTCTGACTGTGCCAACCCTTAGCGCTCTGAAAAAATCGGACAATCCTTTTCTTTTCTTCTTTGTTTCTTCAGGCAGAGAAAGACGAGGAACTGACGACCAAAGTCTATTTGGATCTGGTAGGTGAAAATGAAATCTCTTTCTCTCTCTTTGCCTCCCTGACAAACGAACGCTTCTCCCCTTTTGGGGTAAGTGCCAGAAAGGGATCCAAATTCAGTTTTGTTCCAAGGGGTTTCTCCTCCAAACTATTTTCAAAGAGGGCCAGATTTGATGCAGTGAACATGCGTGAGGGCCGGCCAAAGTTGATGAGCTTTTTCTACAGTTTTACCCTAATGTTGAGCTTTTTTTAGGATTGATGTTTTGTCCACAGTTGCTGAGCTTTTTTTTTTTTTACAATTTCACCCTTGTTATGTACTGAGTTGAACGGCATTGTCATAGTCATTGGTCCTAGAACAATAGGATCCAGAATGCAGCAGTCTGATTGGTCCACAGGGAGCCACCCAATCCAGCTCCAGGCGGAAGTGAATCTGCAACCTGATTGGCCTAAAGGAGAATCCCGGAATTAGCCAATCACGTGGGGCCCATTGTGTAAATAATGTATATAAAGCAGATATTCTGGGGAAATTTCCATTCCTCCTCACCACTATGAGCTGAATAAAGAGCATGAAATCCACCCTCGACTCCAAGTATATTTCAACCCTGATGTTGTTGAGCTTTTTTTACAGTTTTACCCCAGGACATATACTGCTACGGGGGCCAGATTTAATCGAACGGCGGGTCGGATTAGGCCCCCGAAACAGATTTGCCTGCTTGAGGGGATGTTCAGAAACCATCAGTCAGCGGTTTGTCTACTGGACCTTTCCCGGGAGTGTTAATAATAATAATAATTTATTATTTATACCCCACCCATCTGGCTGGGTTTCCCCAGCCACTCTGGGCAGCTTCCAACAGAATATTAAAATACAAGAACCTATTCAACATTAAAAGCTTCCCTAAACAGGGCTGCCTTCAGATGCCTTCTAAAAGTCAGATAGCTGTTTATTTCCTTGACATCTGAAGGGAAGGCGTTCCACAGGGCGGGTGCCACCACCGAGAAGGCCCTCTGCCTGGTTCCCTGTAACTTGGCTTCTCGCAGGGAGGGAACCGCCAGAAGGCCCTCGGAGCTGGACCTCAGTGTCCAGGCTGAACGATGGGGGTGGAGATGCTCCTTCGGGTCTACTGGGCCTTTCAGGCCGTTTAGGGCTTTCAAGGTCAGCACCAACGATAACCTTCCTCTTGCCTGTCCTCCAATGACTCTCTCATCTCCCTCTCGGGATAAAATACATCTTTTTCTCTCTCTGTGGGTACCAGACATGGACCGACTACCGCCTCGTCTGGGACCCCGACGACTATGACGGCATCACCTCCATCAGGCTTTTCTCGGAAGAGGTCTGGCTCCCGGATATCGTCCTAATGAACAAGTGAGTGGCGATGAGGACTAGGAACCTTGGCTCTGTCAAAAGGAAGCGACCTGCGGGGAAGGGAGGGGCTGTTCCCAACAGGCATCCCTCGCCTTCCCATATAATGCGATAATACAGCCTTCTCATAATGGGCATCTGGGGAGACCCAGCCAGACGGGCGGTGTATAAATAATAAATTATTATTAAATTATTATTATGGGGCACTGGCCTGACTCAGCAGCCTCTTCTTCGGCTCTCAAGCCATTGACAAACCTTCTCCTCTATGAACTGGTCCAATCGTTTTCTAAAGCCATTCTCGACGGTGGCCATCTCCTCCTCCTGTGGCAGGGAGTTCCGCAGATTAAAAGTGAAAAAGTCCTGTCCTGAATCTCCCATCGTTCAGCTTTGTTGGGCGTCCACAAATTTGAGCGTTATGGGAGGAGAGGGAGAAAAACATGTCTCTGCCTTCTTTCTGAAGGCAGCCCTGTTTAGGGAAGCTTTTAATGTTTAATAGGTTATTGTATTTTAGTGTTTTGTTGGAAGCGGCCCAGATTATTATTATTATTATTATTATTATTATTATTATTATTATTATTATTATTTCTCCATTCCAGGCACTTTTGTATAGACTTCTATAAGAATAATTTATTATTTATACCCCGCCTATCTGGCTGGGTTTCCCCAGCCACTCTGGGCGGCTTCCAGCAAAATATTAAAAACACGATAAAACATCAAACATTAAAAGCTTCCCTAAACAGGGCTGCCTTCAGATGTCTTCTAAGTCAGTTAGTTGTTTATCTCCTTGACATCTGACGGGAGGGCGTTCCACAGGGCGGGCGCCACCACCGAGAAGGCCCTGTGCCTGGTTCCCTGCAACCTCACTTCTCGCAGGGAGGGAACCGCCAGAAGGCCCTCGGAGATGGACCCAGGTGTCCGGGGTGGAGACACTCCTTCAGGTCTACTGGGCCTTTGAGGCCGTTTAGGGCTTTCAAGGTCAGCACCAACACTTGGAATTGTGCTTGGAGACGTACCTCCTCGTCGTCTCTCCCTGAAACCAAAATGTTCTCTAAACCACAATAGGGGGTAGAGCTCTCGCACTCGGATCCAGTTCACGGGTTTCCCATACAGGCGTGTGGCTGTGGGAAAAGAAGGCCGGACTAGAAGGGCTATTGGCTTAACCCTGTTTTTGTCCCTTATTCACCCTGTCCAGCAACGACGGCAACTTTGACATTGCGCTGTCAATCAATGTCCTGGTGAACTACAAGGGAGTCGTCCGGTGGCAGCCGCCAGCCATTTACAAGAGCAGTTGCAGTATCCAGGTGAGTGAGATTTTCTTTATAAAAAAAATTATATAAGATGTGGTTACAAATGGACCATTTGGGTCAGGGCTGTCTTTTGCATATGTGCCACCGCAGTGCAAAGATCCGCCCAGCACCCCCAAATTTAGTTTTGTTGTTGTTGCTTAGTCGTTTAGTCATGTCCGACTCTTCCTGACCCCCTGTGAAGGATATTCTTTATGACCCCCGTATCTGATAAGATCCTCGGAGCAATAGAGACGCTTGAAAAGAGTCGGAATGACAGCAGGAAAAATCCCTTTATTTTGTCATGACAAAAACATGGTACAGACACGCGTTGCCTGATGTCTGCCCTCGAATTCTGAGCGAGCCAGCTTTTTATACATTTGCAGAATAATACCACCTGATTTCTGGGAAATCGTAAATTATAGCAACTTCTTATGTCCTTATTATATGGGCTTGCTTTCCCCCTTCGCCCTGCAATGGCCTCTCCACGCCACGGCAATATGCATTCCTGAGTCTGCTTATCTCTTTACAACCTTGAATAATAAACATTTGAGTCTGTTCCATCAATGCCAGCCTTGTTCTCCTGATGGACCTCGACACGTGTTCACATGTAAAAAAATGTGATTTGCACTAATAGCAATAAGATGGGGCTTTGTTTCTTCTGGGGTACAATAACATCCATTCAACTTTGCTCTTATCTTTTTACCCGCCTAAGCCAGTCATTCTGAGAGAGGAGAAAATGGCTAAAACAGTTTTTGGGATCATATAGAAAACAATATTCTAATATTCACCTGGACCAGAGCATGCCAGGCACTCCTGTCTTCCACTGCCTCCCACAGTAAAAGTAAGGGCTCAAAAAGTCCATCTACACTGACCCACTGTCAATCAAACCCCATCTAGTTGGTACATGATTTAAATGCCATTATACAAATCTGTGTTTGGAACACAGTTTCCCAGTTCTGGTTGCCTCGCCTCGAAAAGGATATTGGAAAGGGTTCAGAAAAGGAACCGCCAAAACGATCAATACCTTCTATTGATTAAATCTCATTCAGCATCCTTTTCTACCAGCGTCCAACCAGATGACCATTGTGGGAAACCCGCAAGCAGGATTCGAACAGGTTTCCAGCAACTGAGATTCAGAAGCATTGCTGATTGATTGATTGATTGATTGATTGATTGACTGACTGAGTTTCTTTACATGCCGTTTTTTCCACACTGAGCAGCTCACAGCAAACCTTCAAAACGTCAGAACACAAAGCATTGAAAATGTAAATATAAATTTAAGTGTGAAGGAGAAGAAACAGGAAAGGAGGGCCAAAAGTATAAGAGGTGGTAGCAGTGTGAAATTATTTTTTAAAAGGCTTGGGAAAAGACATATAAAGATTTGAAGAGAATGTTGAAAATGATTGTTGTTAAAAAAAATTGAAGTTATGATATTGAGATGTACAAGACTTGATGGAATTATAAAGCGAAAGACTTTGTCCTTGTATCTGAAAGTGGATGCTAAACCAAGACCAGAAGGAAGATAAAAAAAGATTGGCAAAATAAATTACTGAACTGTGCAAGACAAATTAGATAATTTGAAACCCAAGAAAGAAAAAAGACTTTGAGTTTTTGTTTTCTGTTTTTGTTTTAAACGGGGCAAATGTTTAATGCATATTTTTTAAAGCTTTGTGTATAGATTTCTACATTAGCATAACTTTTAGAAGTCGCTTGTAATAAGATGAAGAAGGTTTTAAAATTGGACCGTTAAGAATATATAATGTTTTCTGGACGTGCGTGAACAAGTATATTTTAACGGAACCAAGAGGGGGAGTGGAGGGAAGTCAAGACAAAAATTGTGGTTAAAAAATGTGTTTATGATGTGTTTTTTTCTTTTCTTTTTTATTATAAAATAAATAAATTGCTGGGGGAAAAGGAGAAAAAAGGAAATACAAATATACAGAGCATAGAATCATAGAATCATAGAATCATAGAATCATAGAATCCTAGAGTTGGAAGAGACCCCAAGGGCCATGGAGTCCAACCCCCTGCCAAGCAGGAAACACCATCAGAGCACTCCTGACATATGGTTGTCAAGCCTCTGCTTAAAGACCTCCAAAGAAGGAGACTCCACCACACTCCTGGGCAGCAAATTCCACTGTCAAACAGCTCTTACTGTCAGGAAGTTCTTCCTAATGTTTAGGTGGAATCTTCTTTCTTGTAGTTTGGAGCCATTGCTCCGTGTCCGCTTCTCTGGAGCAGCAGAAAACAACCTTTCTCCCTCCTCTATGTGACATCCTTTTATATATTGGAACATGGCTATCATATCACCCCTTAACCTCCTCTTCTCCAGGCTAAACATGCCCAGCTCCCTTAGCCGTTCCTCATAAGGCATCGTTTCCAGGCCTTTGACCATTTTGGTTGCCCTCCTCTGGACACGTTCCAGTTTGTCAGTGTCCTTCTTGAACTGTGGTGCCCAGAACTGGACACAGTAAATGTAATTTTAAAAAATGACATCCTGGACATTTTTCTCTCTCATTTTTTGGGGGGGTGTGTGTGTGTGTATTTGTGCGGCAGGTGACGTACTTCCCCTTCGACTGGCAAAACTGCACGATGGTTTTCCGCTCATACACTTACGACACCTCGGAAATCACTCTTCTCCACCCGGTCGGAGAGGACGGGCTGGAGGTGAAGGAGATTATCATCTATGAAAACACGTTTATCGGTGAGGAATGGAGGGTTCTGGGAAAATGCGTGTGGCGGGAGCTGGCTAGACGAGGAAGGGTAAAGCCAGCCCTAGGACACCCCCCCCCAAGGGATGACGCAAAAGACAACTTAGATCAGGGGTCAGCAAACTTTTTCAGCAGGGGGCCGGTCCACTGTCCCTCAGACCGTGTGGGGAGCCGGACTATATTTGGGGGGGAAATAAAAAATGAACGAATTCCTATGCCCCACAAATAACCCAGAGATGCATTTTAAATAAAAGGACACATTCTACTTATGTAAAAACACCCTGATTCCCGGACCGTACGCGGGCCGGATTGAGAAGGCGATTGGGCCGGATCCAACAGAGAATGCCCAGTAGCAGAGTTTAGATTTGCAAAAGTCAAGCAGCAGTATAGTGTCAGGAATATAGGTTGTTAGGATCCTTTTGTCCTGTTTAGTTCCATGCTGCACTCCCGTCTTTCTAGCCCTCTTGCAACGAAGAGACAACAAACTGTTAAGTAAGTTTAAAATACTTTACTTACAAAAGTTCCAAAGGTCAGATTCATGCGTTTATCCAAGCAGCAGCAAAGGAGAACATAGGCAGAATACTCTCGTAATTGAAATTGAAAAAAATTGAAATACTTTATTGTCACTTGTACAACTTGTCTACACCGAGATTACACAAGCACCCCCCACTCAGCTCTCTTAGTCTTAATTCCCCTCGTTTACTGACGCACACCCACCAAACCCGAAAGTCAGTTGCCCTGTTGTTATCTTTTCATTCAGCAGCCCATGGATAGAAGCTGTTCTTTACCCTGTTGCAGTTACAGATAGGTAGCCGTGTTGGTCTGCCATAGTCAAAACAAAACAAATTCCTTCCAGTAGCACCTTAAAGACCAACTAAGTCAGTTCTTGGTATGAGCTTTCGTGTGCATGCACACTTCTTCAGATACACTGAAACAGAAGTTTCCAGACCCTTCTATATAGTGAGAAGGTGGGGAGGGGTATTACTCAGAAGGGTGGTGGGAATGGGTGATTGGCAGATAGCTGTGATGAGCCTGTTGACGACTCTTAACGACTGCAATAGGTCTTACAGGAAAAAGCAAGGGGTGAAAAGGTGAAAAATTCAATGATTTTCACCCCACAATCAACCTAACAATGAATCAATCTATGCAAGAAATACATTTTTTGGACACTACTATAAAAATACAGGATGGGCACATAGACACCACCTTATACCGTAAACCAACTGCCCGACAAACATATCTACATGCCTCTAGCTACCATCCCAAACATACCAAACAGTCCATTGTATATAGCCAGGCACTACGTTACAGCCGCATCTGTTCCAATTCTACAGACAGAGACTCTCACCTAAGAGATCTACAGCAAACCTTTTTAGAACTAAAATACCCAACAGATGAAGTTAGACAACAGATCAACAGAGCCAGACTGATACCCAGAGAGAACTTGCTGCAAGACAGACCCAAAAAAGAAAATAACAGAACACCTCTAGTCATCACATACAGGAGACTTCAATCATGTTGCGGGAGACTTCAATCATGTTGAACTTAAAACAGTGCTCCCAACGCTCTATCAGCATGTGAAATGTCCCACAAGAGGGGACAAGACACTGGACAAAGTTTATTCGAATGTAAATCACGGCTATAGGGCTTTACAGCTGCCACATTTGGGCCAGTCCGACCATATGTCTCTGTTCCTGGTACCAGCATATATCCCACTCAGGAAACGGGCTCCCACAATATCAAGGACTGTTAAAATCTGGCCTGAAGGTGCTATCCATCAGCTGCAGGACTGTTTTGAGAGAACCAATTGGGACATTTTCGATCGTTCAGACCTGGAGGAGCACACGGCGGCAGTTCTGTGCTATATCAATCACTGCACAGACACTGTCACAGTAAATAAATCCATCCGGTTTTACCCCAATCAGAAACCCTGGATGAATAGAGAGGTCCAGTGCCTGTTGCGGGAAAGGAACAGGGCTTTTAGGTCGGGCGAGGTGCAGCTTTACAGTGTGGCAAGAGCAAACTTGAAGAGGGGTATTCGACGGGCAAAACTGGTCTATAGGCAGAGGATTGAGGATAATTTAAGGAGTAACAACACAAGACAGATGTGGCAGGGGATTCAGCATATTACCAACTACAAACCTAACCTTGGTGCTGTCGACGGTGACCCTTTGTTGGCAGAGGAGCTTAACTTCTTCTTTGCTCGCTTCGAGAAGGAGCCACCTGAGACGCCGGTATTACAGCCACCAGCCCATAGGGGCCCCTCATTCACTGTAGAGGAGCATGAGGTGAGACAGGTATTGAGGATGGTGAATCCGAGGAAGGCTGCTGGACCTGATGGCATCACGGGAAAGGTGTTGAAGGGCTGTGCGGATCAGCTGGCGAGGGTCTTTACTAAGATCTTCAACAAGTCCTTACACCAGTCTATTGTCCCACCCTGCCTGAAGTCGTCAACTATTGTTCCTCTGCCTAAAAAATCCACAATCAGTAGTCTGAACGACTACAGACCAGTTGCACTGACTCCAATCATCATGAAGTGTTTTGAGAAACTGGTGCGCCGTCACATTATTTCCTGTCTTCCATCAACTTTTGACAACTACCAGTTTGCATACAGGGCAAATAGATCCACGGAAGACGCTATCACTACCACTCTCCATGCTGCTCTGTTCCATCTGGAGCAGCCGGGGAGTTATGTGAGGCTGCTGTTTGTGGATTTTAGCTCTGCTTTTAACACTATCCTCCCCCATAGACTGGTGTCCAAGCTAGAGGCGATTGGACTCTCCAACTCCACCTGTCTCTGGGTTTTGGACTTTTTGTCAGAACGTTCTCAGAGGGTTAGAGTAGGGTCACATATGTCCACAGCCCTTAGCCTTAACACCGGCTCACCACAGGGTTGTGTGTTGAGTCCCCTGCTCTATACTCTCTATACGTATGATTGTACAGCCATTTATTCCAGCAACAAAATCATCAAGTTTGCTGATGACACTACGGTGGTGGGGCTCATTTCAGGAGGGGATGAGTCCGCCTATCGGGACGAGGTGGAGCGGCTTTGTGCTTGGTGTGGAGAGAACAATCTGGCTCTTAATACGGCTAAGACCAAGGAATTGGTGGTGGATTACAGGGAAAAAAAGGCGGACATTCAGCCCTTGTATATCAACGGGGAACGGGTGGAGAGGGTGGCGGAATTCAGGTTTTTGGGAGTGACTATCGATCAGGGCATGACTTGGAGCGCAAATACCACTGCTCTGGTGAAGAAGGCCCAGCAGAGAATTTATTTCCTCAGACTTTTAAAGAAGAACAATCTGAGTGAGAGACTGCTGGTATCCTTCTACCGAGGCTCCATAGAGAGCATTCTCACATACTGTATTTGTGCCTGGTTCTCCAGCTGTACAGCTAGGAAGAGGAAGGTGCTCCAGAAGGTCATAACCACAGCCCAAAGGATTATTGGTCATCCCCTCCCATCTTTGGAAGAACTGTACGGTTCCCGTTGTCTTAGGAAAGCAAACAATATCCTGCAGGATGCATCTCACCCGGGACACAGTCTGTTTGTACTACTGCCTTCTGGCAGGAGATACAGAAACATCAAGTCAAGGACAAATAGACTGAAAAATAGTTTCTATCCAAGAGCTGTGGCCTTCTTAAATGCAGTAACTCGATAGTGTGACCTGGGAGTTTGATGGGTGTGGGTGTGGGTGTGGCTGGAATGTGGTTTGTTTGGTTGTTGTTGTTGTTTTGCTTTTGTTGTTTTTAAGGGATGGCATCCAATTTCGTTGCACTTGTGCAATGTTGCACTTGTGTAATGACAATAAAGAATCTATCTATCTATCTATCTATCTATCTATCTATCTATCTATCTATCACATACAGCTCCCAAGTTAAAACAGTACAACGCATCATCAGAGATCTGCAACCTCTCCTGGACAATGACAGTTCTCTTTCTCAAGCTCTGGGAGGAAGACCTTTCATTGCCTACAGACAGCCACCCAGTCTTAAACAACTCCTAACCCACAATAATACTACAACCAGACCTAACACGGACACTGGCACCAGAGCCTGCAATAAACCCAGATGCCAACTTTGCTGCCACATACACCCGGACAACACCATTACTGGCCCCAACAACATCACACATACCATCTCGGGACTATTTAATTGCTCATCGTCCAACATTGTGTATGCCATAAAATGCCAACAGTGTCCTTCAGCTCTCTATATTGGACAAACAGGTCAGACCTTACGCCAAAGAATAAACGGACATAAATCGGACATCAGGAATCACAAGACAGAGAAACCAGTAGGAGAACATTTCAATCTCCCAGGACATTCTATACAAGATCTCAAAGTAGCTGTTTTACTACAAAGGAATTTCAGAAATAGACTGGAAAGAGAAGCTGCTGAATTACAACTTATCACCAAACTTAAAACCATGGAGAAACCTGGTCTGAACAAAGACCTTGGATTCTTATCTCATTATACATGACAAAGCCATTTTTCACCTTTTCACCCCTTGCTTTTTCCTGTAAGACCTATTGCAGTCGTTAAGAGTCGTCAACAGGCTCATCACAGCTATCTGCCAATCACCCATTCCCACCACCCTTCTGAGTAATACCCCTCCCCACCTTCTCACTATATAGAAGGGTCTGGAAACTTCTGTTTCAGTGTATCTGAAGAAGTGTGCATGCACACGAAAGCTCATACCTAGAACTAACTTAGTTGGTCTTTAAGGTGCTACTGGAAGGAATTTTTTTTGTTTTTAGCCTGTTGGTGTGACTAATCGTGCTTCTATATCTTCTGCCCGAGGGCAGGAGATCAAGAAAGTGCTGGCCAGGGTGTGAATCATCCCTGAGAATATTCCTCTCTCCCGAGGCAATGATTCATGGGACAGCCCATAATATCTTGTGCTGTATTCACCACCCTTTGTCGGCACTTCCTATCAGTTGATGTCAAACCAGCGTACCACACCGTGATGCAGTAGGAAAGGACACTTTCTATTGTTGACCGGTAGAAGGAGATCATCAGATGTTGATTGACATCGTTCTTCGGCAAAACTCTGCGGAGATGGAGTCTCTGTTGGGCTTTCTTAACCACCTGGGTTGTGTTTATTTTCCCAGTAAGGTCTTCACTGAGATAAACTCCTAGGAATTTAAAGGAAAAGACTCTCTCCACACAATGGGGCTAGTTCTCCTCTCTTCCGCTGAAAGTCCAACACCATCTCCTTTGTCTTGCTGATATTAAGGTGCAAGTTGTTCCCTAGCCACCATGTAGATATTTTTTGGACCTCCCCTCTATACGCTGATTCGTCTCCACCTGTTATTAAAGCCATGATGGTGGTGTCATCTGCAAACTTAATAATTGTAGTAGACGGGTCAGATGATACACTGAGAATTGTATTTGTATTAATTGTACAAATTGTATTAATTGCAGAGAATACAGAAAGCTTGCTTAGGCACGTCTTCCTTGGCTAGTTACATGGTGTGGAGAGAGTGAGAGAGGAACAGGAAGAGGAGACTTCACTTCCTGCCTCGCCAGGCGGAAGAGGGGGTGTGTCCTAGCTGAGTCTAGGAGCACAGCTCTATTGTCTTAACCCCTTCATGCACTAACTAGGAATCACGCATGGTTGGGTTAGACTGCAATTTCCTCCAAGTTCATTCCCTTCTGTCTTTTCCTTTGGCAGACAACGGGCAGTGGGAGATTCGGCACAAACCGTCCCGCAAGAACACCCTCCCGGGAGACCCCCTGTACGAGGACATCACCTTCTACCTCATCATTCGGAGGAAGCCCCTCTTCTACCTCATCAACGTCATCATCCCTTGCATCCTGATTACCATCCTGGCCATCTTTGTCTTCTATCTCCCGCCGGATGCTGGTGGGTAGCCAGGAAAAAAGAGCCACTCTTGAGCGACACCTTAAGGCTGTTAAGTGTTATTACACCCTCGGGATGGGCTTAGCTGAGCCTGACGCCCTTCTCCAAGAGGGATATTGCAAAGCTGGGGAAAGCATTCAGAAAAAGGCAAGAAAAATTGAGTGATTTCCCCTAGGAGGAAAGGTTTGAGTAGGGCGTGCCATTTTAGGAGGTGAAACTAATTTTTTGCAAATTTCTTCAGGGGGCGGGATCCTTAAAAGTATGTGTTTGGGTGTGAGGAATTCAAATCTGCTATTATTTTTGTGACTGGACAACACTGAGCTTGGGAAGTCTGTGTTTGAGGAAGAAGCACATAAACTGCTTTCAGAAAACTGACAAGTTTTAATCTTACCTTCTGAAAATGTCAGGTAATGCTAAATAATAATGATGAATAATATTAATTTTAAATGCTATTAATAACTGCAAGAGCTTGTCAGTCATTTTTAATTATTTCTATGCAGCCTTGCAGACATTTTACTTCCCAAGCAAAACTAAATGATATCAAATTAACTGAAATATATGTCGACTTCCCATGTCACGCTGCAACTTTTGAGCAGCCCTCACCTTCGGAATTTGAAAGCTGTACAATTCGACACACCTTCTCATGGGGGACTCTTTAGAGAAAAGGCGAGGGAGAGGGAGGTTTGGTATGGATAAAATGGATGAATTTTTTAACGCAGTGTGTGGTTAACCTGGGGAACTCTTTGCCACAGGAGGCGGCAATGCTCGCCAACCCAACTGGCTTCAACAGAGGATGAGATGAATTAATGGAGGTTTCAGGCTATCCAGCGGCTATGAGCCACAATGGCTATGACCTGCCTCTGCGACTGGGGGCAGCAATGCTGGTTGCAGAAAACCAGAGGAAGGGAGAGGATTGTGTTTGAATCCTGCTTGTGGGTTTCCCAAAAGAAGCATATGTCGGCTTGGTGTAATAGGGAGGAGAAGAAGAAGAAGAAGAAGAAGAAGAAGAAGAAGAAGAAGAAGAAGAAGAATTTATTATTTATACCCCTCCCATCTGGCTGGGTTTCCCCAGGCACTCTGGGCGGCATCCAGAAAAATATTAAAATACAATAATTCACCAAATTTTAAAAGCTTCCCTAAACAGGGCTGCCTTCAGATGTCTTCTAAAAGTCAGATAGTTGTTTATTTACTTGAAATCTGGTGGGAGGGTGTTCCACAAGGCAGGTGCCACCACCGAGAAGGCCCTCTGCCTGGTTCCCTGTAGCTTTGCTTCTTGGATGGAGGGAACAGCCAGAAGGCCCTCGGCGCTGGACTTCAGTGTCCGGGATGGACAATGGGGGTGGAGACGCTCCTTCAGGTCTACTGGACCAAGGCCGTTTAGGGCTTTCAAGGTCAGCACCAACACTTTCAATTGTGCTTGGAAACGTCCTGGGAGCCAATGAAGGTCTTTCAAAACGGTGTTATGTGGTCTCAGCGGCCGCTCCCAGTCACCAGTCCAGCTGCTGCATTCTGGATTAGTTGTAGTTTCCGGATCACGTTCAAAGGTAGCCCCACATAGAGTGCATGGCAGTAGTCCAAGCGGGAGATAACTAGAGCATGTGTCACTCTGGCAAGACAGTCTGCGGGCAGGGAGGGTCTCATCCTGCGTACCAGATGGAGCTGATAAACAGCTGCCCTGGACACAGAACTGACCTGCGCCTCCATGGACAGCGGTGAGTCCAGAATGACTCCCAGGCTGCACACCTGCTCCTTCAGGGGCACAGCTGCCCCATTCAGGACCAGGGAGTCCTCCAGACCTGGCCGCCCCCTGACCCCCAAGAACAGTGCTGCTGATGTTCTCCTCCGCCTCCCTTCCTCAGGCGAGAAGATGACCCTCTCCATCTTTGCTCTCCTCACCCTCACCGTCTTCCTCCTGCTGCTGGCCGACAAGGTCCCAGAGACATCTTTGGCGGTGCCGATCATCGTGAAATACCTCATGTTCACCATGAGTCTTGTGACTTTGTCCGTCATCCTCAGCGTGGTCGTCCTCAACTTGCACCATCGCTCACCCAACACCCATGATATGCCCTTCTGGGTGCGACAGGTATGTGGGGGAGATAGACACTAAAATGGGCCTTGGTTTCCCATCCAACAGCCCCTGCCAGCACCTTTAACCCAGTTGTGAACAGGTGAGGAAATTCAAGAGGCAAGAGCCAAACAGCTCCAACCAAAAGCAGGGCCTTGTTGGTGGTGGCTCCAGAGTGGTGGCTCCCCCAACTGCCTGTGCTCTCATGGCAGAGGCCAATGAAAACACTCTTCCCTTGGCAGACTTTTGGGATTAAGCCGGGAATGGTGCATTCACTGGCATCCTATGTGGAGAGGCAGCAAGCTCTGCAAATCTTTGCAGGAAGCCTCACTGGCTAATATTATTATTATTATTCTGCGTTTTCCCCATACTGAATCTCAAGGCACCTTCTTTGCCACCTAATATCCTAGCTTCTGGATTGCTTCATACTTGTCTACACATCAACGTTTCTTTATAAGTTCTTCTTTGCCAATCCCTCGTAGCCGAGTAAGATTGTCTTCCATAAACACGGTTTTAACAATGAGTCCGTAAGTGACTATGGAGGCCAATTCTGGATCCACACGTCCTTCCACAGTGGGGACAGTGGTTTCCGGGTGGGAGTTGATCACGTTGTGGATTTGCCAAGCGTGCCTTCCTCTTAGCCCATTTCTCCCTTGCGTCCTGAGTTTGAGTGTCTTCAAAGCCCACGACACCTTTGGTAAAGGCTGTTCTCCAACTGGAGCACTCGCAGGCCAGTGTTTCCCAATTGTTGGTGTTTATACTACATTTTTTTAGATTTGCCTTGAGAGAGTCTTTAAACATCTTTTGTTGACCACCAGCATTACGCTGTCCATGTTTAAGTTGGGAATAGAGTACAGTGGTACCTCAGGTTACATACGCTTCAGGTTACATAGTGCTTCAGGTTGAGAACAGAAAACATGCTCCGGCGGCGCGGCAGCAGGAGGAGACCCCATTAGCTAAAGTGGTACCTCAGGTTAAGAACAGTTTCAGGTTAAGTACAGACCTCCGGAACGAATTAAGTGCTTAACCCGAGGTACCACTGTAGTTGCTTTGGAAGGCAATCATCAGGCATGACAACATGACCTGTCCAATGAAGCTGATGTTGAAGAATCATCGCTTCGACACTAGTAGTCTAAAATTTAAACCTCCTATCTCACGTGGGGGAGAAATACAAAAAGTAAACAGGCTGCGAAGCCTTTCTAGCAGAGTAAAGACACTTATACGTTTTGCCGTGTAATGAAGTTTAGGAATAAGGCAACTATATCTTTTTGTCCACTTTTATTTGTGGTCTGCTTCGCCTCGCCATCCCCGTTGCAGCGAATGAATTGAAAAGGATGTTCAAAATAACTTTTGTAAAAACACACACACACAACCAGAAGCTTTTCTTTTGGGACAGAACTACCTAAATTGTATAGAAATCTATTTATGTATGCTATACTACAGCAGTAAGAATGCTACTTGCCCAAAAGTGGGAAGAAGCAGAAGTCCCAGCAAAGGAAGAATGGATACAAAAACTTATGGAATATGCAGAAATGGCGAAACTTACCAGAAGAATAAGAAATCAAAACAACAAACTTTTTATAAAAGAATGGAAAAGGCTTACTGAATATTTACGGATAAATTGCAAACAGATGAAAACATTGGCAGGATTCTTGTAACAACCTGCAGTTTCATAAGAGTATATATTTAAAGTGGATAATTAAATGAATTTGGATATGCAGAAAATATTTAAAAATAAATTTAAGGAACTGCAGAAAGAGGGGGAAAGAAGTCAAACGTTGAAATGTTAAATGGATTGTAAAACTAATGAAATGTATAAGCTTGAAAAGTATAAACGCAAAGAGAGAGAATGAAACAAACTTTTTTAGTAAGAAAAAACGTTTACTTACATTTCAGTGCAGGCAGCAAATATAGCAATGTCGTATATAGAAGACTTCAAACTTAGAGCAAATAGGAGTTGGTGGTCTCAAAAGAGGGTGTGTGAGTCCTCAGACACATTTCTGCTTAGCGTGTTGGAGCATGGTAGAAAAAGAGAGGCAGAAGGAGACCTGCACTGGTGTAGCAAAACATGCATTTGTGATTGGGCAGCCAATCCCACAGGAATAGCGCCATCGCTTGAAGGGGCAGTGGGAGAACAGCTGCGTCTTAAAAGGAAAGTTGTGGTGCAGGCAGGTGAGGAGGAAGAAGCTGGCCGGCAGAACCGTGCTTGGGACCAGCTGTGAACTGTGGAACTCCCTGCCACAGGAGGGAGTGGCGGTTCCCAACCTGGGTGGCTTTAAAAGAGAACTGGGCACGTTCATGGAGGAAGAGGGTGCTTGTGCTGGTCCAGGGGGGGAGGTTACCGTGGGGCGAGGTCCAGGACCTGAGTTGAGGGTCGGCAGACAGTCCTCCTCGGGCGAAGCGGGGTCCACAGCGGGAAGCCGGGCAAGGACAGGAACTCTGGGGAAAACAGGACTGGATGCTGGCCGAAAGAGCTTTTCAACGACGTTGCTCCCGCAACCTGGGACCGGGCTAACTGGCCTTTATCTTCTCTGAGGCCAGGGGCGGTCCCGGCCCCCAGGAGACCCGCCTCTCCTTGCCTTAAGGTGAGCACTCCTCCTGGGAGAAACCAGTTCCCTTCGCCTCTCTGCCCTGAGCCTCTGCAGTTCAGGAGAGGCTGGAGGGTTACTGGACCCAGGGGGAGACTCACCTGTAGGCACTGAGTCCTCAACCACCTCTGGAGCCAGAGTGGATTCACCTGGTGTCTGCTCCTGAGGATCCGGCACAGGTGCAGGCGTTTCAGAATCAGGGCCCTGCCCCAGTTCAGCCGGCCCTGGAGGCGGGGACTCCTGTGCAGGCTGGAATTCCTCCGGTTCAGCCTCTGAATCGGAATCCCAGGCCATCACAGTGCTATTGATGGCTACTAGCCGGAATGGCTGTGTTCTGCCTCCACGGTCAGAGGCAGCGATGCCTCTGAAGAACAGTTGCTGGAAATTGCAGGAGTGGCTTTCGAACTCGGGTCCTGCTCACAGGCTTCCCGGAGGCATCTGGTCATACTCTGTGATGGCAGCATGCTGGATTAGATGAGCTATTGGCCGGATCCAGCAAGCTTCATATTACATTATTATGCCTTTCAGATTGCAATGAGCGTGAGATGCCAAAAGGCCAGGGAGAGATTCACAGCCATTAAAGGCCATAGGGACTACCATCAGCTGTCATAATAATAATAATAATAATAATAATAATAATAATAATAATAATAATAATAATTTATTATTTGTACCCCACCCATCTGGCTGGGTTTCCCCAGCCACGATTATATAAAAGCATCTATATAGTTCTGTTTTTGGCCTCTGGCCTTCGGTTTGGACTCAGTCTGACCCTTATGTTTCCCTCCCCTTATGGTTTTGATCTACGGGCTACTTTTAAAACGAGGCTGCATTTTAAATTGCATTTTAACCTGTATTTTAAATAGGTTCCCCCCCTCCCCTATTATGTTCTTACTGTAATTTTTACTGGTGTTATCCACCCTGAGCCCAGCTCTGGCCAGAGAGGATGGGGTATAAATTATTATTATTATTATTATTATTATTGTTATTATTATTGAGACAAGCATCCTTTTACCAATACCTTCTGCCTCGCTGGCACCCCTTAAGCAGAAATGTGGGGGGAAATGCGAGGAAATGTACTCTCTCTCCCTCTCTCCCTCCTTCTCTAGACCTTCATCCACACGCTCCCCCGGTATTTGGGCTTGCGGCGCCCCAAGCAAGAGACGCTCTTGAAACCTGCACCCCCACACCCCAAACAAGAGACCGTGGTGAAAAGCAACCGCCGGACGGACGAATATTTTATCCGCACCCCTGCCTACGATTTCCTGTTCCCCAAACCCAACAGGTGAAGAGGCCAGGCAATTTGACACTGGTGGGATGAAGAGAGAGAGGTTGTTGCTAGGTACAGTGGTACCTCGGGTTACATATGCTTCAGGTTACAGATGCTTCAGGTTACAGACTCTGCTAACCCAGAAATAGTGCTTCAGGTTAAGAACTTTGCTTCAGGATGAGAACAGGAATCGTGCTCCGGCAGCGCGGCGGCAGCAGGAGGCCCCATTAGATAAAGTGGTGCTTCAGGTTAAGAACAGTTTCAGGTTAAGTACAGACCTCCGGAACGAATTAATTACTTAGCCTGAGGTACCACTGTAGTTCTGAAATTGTGGCGGTGGGAATTGTGGGGGGAGGGGGGAATTCCCCTTATGGGTTCGAGTACGGAGACTCGCCCCAGACTCTCAGTCGGTGAGACTTTATTCAGGATTGCGTCACCAGGTAGAGTCCAAAGATTATTCCCGATTTCCTCGCAAATTGCAAATCCGATTTGGTCATGTTGACGGTAAAGCCAGTTAAGAGGTTTTCAAAGCCCGTTGAGAGCGAGGGCCAGTGTTGTCGTCACTCCAAATGGGGAAATATCTTCGCCCAGGCACTTTTCATGACTAATTGGGTTTTTTTGCAAAAGGAGGGCCCTCCCCATTTGAGAAATATTTGCTACTCTTGAATAATGGTAAAAGGTAAAGGGACCCCTGACCATTAGGTCCAGTCGTGGCCAACTCTGGGGTTGCAGCGCTCATCTCGCTTTACTGGCCGAGGGAGCCGGCGTACAGCTTCCGGGTCATGTGGCCAGCAGGACTAAGCCGCTTCTGGCAAACCAGAGCAGCGCACGGAAATGCCTTTTACCTTCCTGCCGGAGTGGTACCTATTTATCTCCTTGCACTTTGACGTGCTTTCGAACTGCTAGGTTGGCAGGAGCAGGGACCGAGCAACGGGAGCTCACCCCGTCGTGGGGATTCGAACCGCTGACCTTCTGATCAGCAAGTCCTAGGCTCTGTGGTTTAACCCACAGCGCCCCCCGCGTCCCTTACTCTTGAATAGCTCCCTTAAATAGTAGGCCTGAGCGAGGGGAAGATGGCGGTCTCAGCTTGTTCTATCAATGGTGGACTCCTTCTTCCATTCTCACCCTTTCAAGGTTTTCATAGGAGGGTCATCCGCAGTGCGGGGGTCTTTTGCCCAACGTGGGGCTCAAACCCTGGACCCTGAAATTCAGAGTCTCATGCTCTGCTAACTGATTGATTTATGTGGGAGAGGATATATTAATCACAAATATCCTTCCAGATTCTCACATGTGTGGGATCAGCTTGAATAATCAGCTTGATGTTTGCATTTGGAAGGTGAGCTAAGCAAAGCTTTAGATGACCGCCCTTTGGCAGGAAAATAGAAGCTTAGGAAAGGCTGAAAGCTGGTACTTTTGGAGTTACCATGCTTAGTAAAAGAATGACCGTAAAGTAAGTTTAAATTGGGGTTTACTTACTTAAAGTCTTGCGCTCGTTTTCAGCACCCAACAGCAGCAAACACAATGCAGGTAAAAAAAAAAAAAAAAACTTCTAGGTTACAAAATACATAGTTGAATAGTAAAATTGTGTCTGTGCTCAGGGAGAGTTGAGACAGACATCCATCCCAATCAAAAATATGGTGCAAAAGGACAAAGAGAGAGAGAAAGAGAGAGAGGATAAAGGTTTATGTCTCTCGTTTCTTCCAGCCACTGGAAACAGGGGAAATGACATCACACAGAGTTCTCTCTCTCTCTCCATCAATCGCATTCCTATGGTCTGAGTCTGCCTATCTAGGAATTTACTTCTCTATGGTTGTTAGCCCCTAGACCAGGGGTCAGCAAACTTTTTCAGCAGGGGGCCAGTCCACTGTCCCTCAGACCTTGTGGGCTGGACTATTTTGGGGGGTGGGATGGGAAATGAATGAATTCCTATGCCCCTCAAATAACCCAGAGATGCATTTTAAATAAAAGCACACATTCTTCTCATGTAAAAAACACGCTGATTCCAGGACCGTCCGCAGGCCGGATTTAGGCGGCGATTGGGCCGGATCCGGCCCCTAGGCCTTCGTTTGCCTACCCATGCCCTAGACCAATGGTTCTCACCCTGCGGGTCCCCAGATGTTGTTGGACTACAACTCCCATCATTCCTAGCCAGCATGAGCCGTGGTCATGGATGATGGGAGTTGTAGTCCAACAACATCTGGGGACCTGCAGGTTGAGAACCGCTGCTAGATTTCTTAATTAACGAGAATATGCATTGTTAGGTTTGACGGCAAATCTCCCGCAGGTTCCAGCCAGAGGCATTCCCCACGGATATGAAGAAGTATATTGACGGCCCCAGTCACTTCATCGCGCTCCCGCCAGACTTGAAGGCCGCCATGGACGCCATCACCTACATAGCAGAACAGCTGCAAGAGCAGGATGACTACGACGAGGTGAGTTCTTGTGAAAGAAACCAAGCATTCTGGGGAAGGATGGAAGGATCTGGGCGTGTTTTGCCTAGATAAAGGGAGACCGAGATGAGATGCAAGTTGTTGTTGAGTCGTTTAGTCGTGTCCGCCTCTTCGTGACCCCCTGGACCAGAGCACGCCAGGCCCTCCTGTCTTCCACTGCCTCCCGCAGTTTGGTCAGACTCATGCTGGCAGCTTCGAGAACACTGTCCCACCATCTCGTCCTCTGTCATCCCCTTCTCCTTGTGCCCTCCATCTTTCCCAACATCAGGGTCTTTTCCAGGGAGTCTTCTCTTCTCATGAGGTGGCCAAAGTCTTCACGATCTGTCCTTCCAGTGTTCCAGTTACAGATAGGTAGCCGTGTTGGTCTGCCATAGTCAAAACAAAATAAAAAAATTCCTTCCAGTAGCACCTTAAAGACCAACTAAGTTAGTTCTAGGTATGAGCTTTCGTGTGCATGCACACTTCTTCAGATACACTGAAACAGAAGTCACCAGACCCTTCTATATAGTGAGAAGGTGGGGAGGGGTATTACTCAGAAGGGTGGTGGGAATGGGTGATTGGCAGATAGCTGTGATGAGCCTGTTGAGGACTCTTAACGACTGCAATAGGTCTTACAGGAAAAAGCAAGGGGTGAGAAGGTGAAAAATGGCTTTGTCATGTATAATGAGATAAGAATCCAATGTCTTTGTTCAGACCAGGTCTCTCCATGGTTTTAAGTTTGGTAATAAGTTGCAATTCAGCAGCTTCTCTTTCCAGTCTATTTCTGAAATTCCTTTGTAATAGAACAGCTACTTTGAGATCTTGTATAGAATGTCCTGGGAGATTGAAGTGTTCTCCTATTGGTTTCTCTGTCTTGTGATTCCTGATGTAAGATTTATGTCCGTTTATCCTTTGGCGTAAGGTTTGGCCTGTTTGTCCAATATAGAGAGCTGAAGGACACTGTTGGCATTTGATGGCATACACAATGTTAGACGATGAGCAATTAAATAGTCCCGAGATGGTATGTGTGATGTTGTTGGGGCCAGTAATGGTGTTGTCCGGGTGTATGTGGCAGCAAAGTTGGCATCTGGGTTTATTGCAGGCTCTGGTGCCAGTGTCTGTGTTGAGTCTGGTAGTAGTATTATTGTGGGTTAGGAGTTGTTTAAGATTGGGTGGCTGTCTGTAGGCAATGAAAGGTCTTCCTCCCAGAGCTTGAGAAAGAGAACTGTCATTGTCCAGGAGAGGTTGCAGATCTCTGATGATGCGTTGTACTGTTTTAACTTGGGAGCTGTATGTGATGACTAGAGGTGTTCTATTATTTTCTTTTTTGGGTCTGTCTTGTAGCAAGTTCTCTCTGGGTATCAGTCTGGCTCTGTTGATCTGTTGTCTAACTTCATCTGCTGGGTATTTTAGTTCTAAAAAGGTTTGCTGTAGATCTCTTAGGTGAGAGTCTCTGTCTGTAGAATTGGAACAGATGCGGCTGTAACGTAGTGCCTGGCTATATACAATGGACTGTTTGGGATGTTTGGGATGGTAGCTAGAGGCATGTAGATATGTTTGTCGGTCAGTTGGTTTACGGTATAAGGTGGTGTCTATGCGCCCATCCTGTATTTTTATAGTAGTGTCCAAAAAATGTATTTCTTGCATAGATTGATTCATTGTTAGGTTGATTGTGGGGTGAAAATCATTGAATTTCTGGTGGAAGGTGTCCAGGGTCTGTTGACCATGTGTCCAGATGATAAAAATATCGTCAATGTATCGCAGGTACAAGAGAGGTTTGAGTGGGTAGGAGTTTAGGAAACGTTGTTCTAAATCTGCCATGTAGTAGCAGGAGACTTTTTCAGGTGGTTCGTAATTTAACGGAACCACCTTTACCACCGGGGCTTTGTAAAGACCCCAAGATCTCCTGCAACGATTTTGCAAAGTTTTTTGCAGATAAAATCACTCATATGAGTGCTAGAGCTCTGTCTGGTCAAGTTGCATGGAATCGATTTCAATCCATTACCCCCGAGGATGTGGACAGGCTGCTTGGACGCGTGAAACCAACCACCTGTCTCCTGGATCCTTGCCCATCCTGGCTAATAAAAGCAAGCCGGGAAGGGCTGGGCGATGGGCTCTGCGGGGTGGTGAATGCTTCCCTCTGTGAGGGAGCATTCCCAGATCCGCTGAAAGAGGCGGTCATCAAACCGCTTCTTAAAAAACCATCTTTAGACCCGGCCAGTATGGCCAACTATCGCCCAGTCTCAAATCTTCCATTCTTGGGCAAGGTGATTGAGCGCGTGGTTGCTGAACAACTCCAGGCACGCCTGGAGGATGCGGACCATTTGGATCCCTTCCAATCGGGATTCAGGCCTCATCATGGGACTGAAACTGCCTTGGTCGCGCTGGTTGATGATCTCCGACGAGCTAGGGACAAAGGTGAGAGTTGTTTCCTAGTTCTGCTGGATCTCTCAGCGGCCTTTGATACAATCGACCATAACATCATTCTGGACCATCTAGAGGGGCTGGGAGCTGGGGGCACTGTTATACAGTGGTTTCGCTCCTTCCTCCTGGGCCGTGTTCAGAAAGTGGTGGTGGGGGATGAGTGTTCAGACCCCTGGGCCCTCACTTGTGGGGTGCCTCAGGGTTCCGTCCTCTCCCCCATGCTTTTTAACATCTATATGAAGCCGCTGGGAGAGATCATCAGGGGGTTTGGACTGGGTGTCCATCAATATGCAGATGATACCCAGCTCTACCTCTCTTTCAAATCAGAACCAGTGAAGGCGGTGAAGGTCCTGTGTGAGTGCCTGGAGGCGGTTGGAGGATGGATGGCGGCTAATGAGGTTGAATCCTGACAAGACAGAAGTACTGTTTTTGGGGGACAGGAGGCGGGCTGGTGTGGAGGACTCCCTGGTCCTGAATGGGGTAACTGTGTCCCTGAAGGACCAGGTGCACAGCCTGGGAGTCATTTTGGACTCATAGCTGTCCATGGAGGCGCAGGTCAATTCTGTATCCAGGGCAGCTGTCTACCAACTCCACCTGGTACGCAGGCTGAGACCCTACCTGCCCGCGGACTGTCTCGCCAGAGTGGTGCATGCTCTAGTTATCTCCCGCTTGGACTACTGCAATGCGCTCTACGTGGGGCTACCTTTGAAGGTGACTCGGAAACTACAACTAATCCAGAATGCGGCAGCTAGACTGGTGACTGGGAGCGGCCGCCAAGACCACATAACACCGGTCTTGAAAGACCTACATTGGCTCCCAGTACGTTTCCGAGCACAATTCAAAGTGTTGCTGCTGACCTTTAAAGCCCTAAACGGCCTCGGCCCAGTATACCTGAAGGAGCGTCTCCACCCCCATCGTTCTGCCCGGACGCTGAGGTCCAGCGCCGAGGGCCTTCTGGCGGTTCCCTCATTACGAGAAGCAAAGCTACAGGGAACCAGGCAGAGGGCCTTCTCGGTAGTGGCACCCGCCTTGTGGAACGCCCTCCCATCAGATGTCAAAGCGATAAATAACTACCTGACATTCAGAAGACATCTTAAGGCAGCCCTGTTCAGGGAAGTTTTTAATCTGTGATATTTTAGTGTATTTCTGGTTTTTATGGAAGCCGCCCAGAGTGGCTGGGGAAACCCAGCCAGATGGGCGGGGTACAAATAATAAATTATTATTATTATTATTATTATGAAGATGTTGGCATACTGTGGGGCCATGCGGGTGCCCATTGCTGTGCCGCTGATCTGAAGGAACAGGTCATCACCGAATTTGAAGTTGTTGTGGGTAAGGACAAATTGGCAGAGTTCGGTAGCAAAGTCCGCTGTGGTTTTATCTGAAATGGTATTCCTTATAGCTTGTAAACCATCGTTGTGTGGGATGTTGGTATACAGAGATTCCACATCCATAGTAGCTAGTATAGTATTGTTGGGAAGATTATTTAAAGATTGTATTTTCCTCAGAAAATCTGTGGTGTCACGTACATAGCTGGGAGCACTGATGGCATATGGTTTCAGAACAGAGTCCATATAACCAGAGACACCCACTGTAATAGTGCCAATACCTGAAATGATGGGGCATCCTGGATTTCCTGGTTTGTGTATTTTAGGTAGAAGATAGAAAGTTCCTGGTCGAGGTTCTGTTGGTGTGTTTGTGAGGATCTGTTCTTGGATGTGTGGGGGTAGCTCCTTAACAATCTTGTTCAGTTCTTTTTTGTATTCTTGTGTGGGGTCTGAGTCCAATTTTATGTAAAAGGCGGTATTGGAAAGTTGTCTGTGAGCCTCCTGAATGTAGTCAGTTTTGTTCATGATGACGACAGCTCCACCTTTGTCCGCTTCTTTAATTATAATGTCTGGGTTGTTTCTGAGATTATCTATGGCTCTCCTTTCAGCATGGTTTAGATTTTGTTGTAAGCGATGGTGTTTTACAATTTTGGACTCACCGCTGTCCATGGAGGCGCAGGTCAGTTCTGTGTCCAGGGCAGCCGTCTACCAGCTCCATCTGGTGTGCAGGATGAGACCCTCCCTGCCCGCAGACTGTCTCTCCAGAGTGGCGCATGCTCTGGTTGTCTCCCGCTTGGACTACTGCAATGCGCTCTATGTGGGGCTACCTTTGAAGGTGACCCGGAAACTGCAAATAATCCAGAATGCGGCAGCCAGACTGGTGACTGGGAGACCATATAACACTGGTTGTGAAAGACCTCCATTGGCTCCCAGTATGTTTCTGAGCACAATTCAAAGTGTTGGTGCTGAGCTTGAAAGCCCAAACGGCCTCAAAGGCCCAGTAGACCTGAAGGAGCGTCTCCACCCCCATCGTTCAAACTGGATACTGAGGTCCAGCTCCGAGGGCCTTCTGGCGGTTCCCTCACTACGAGAAGCCAAATTACAGGGAATCAGGCAGAGGGCCTTCTCGGTGGTGGTGCCCGCCCTGTGGAACGCCCTCCCTCCAGATGTCAAAGAGATAAACAACTACCTGACATTCAGAAGAAATCTGAAGGCAGCCCTGTTTAGGGAAGTTTTTAATGTGTGACCTTTTAGTGTATTTTTGGTCTTTGTTGGAAGCCGCCCAGAGTGGCTGGGGAACACCAGCCAGATGGATGGGGTACAAATAATAAATTATTATTATTATTATTATTATTATTATTATTATTAAACACTAGGAGGGTCCGAGCTGTTTGGCTGTGGAACAGATGCCCTCCGAAGGTGATGGGCTCTCCTTCATTGGATGGACACCTGTCAAGCAGCTCCGATTCCTGTCTCTCAGGGGGTTGGGCTGAATGACCTTTGGGGGTCCCTCCCAATTTGACTGTTCTTTGACCTGCTTCTTCCTTCTCTTGCAGCTGAAGAAGGACTGGGAGTACGTGGCCATCGTGGTGGACCGCCTTTTCTTCTGGACCTTCATCATCTTCACCACGCTGGGCACCTTCAGCATCTTCCTGGACGCCAGCTTCCACCTGCCCCCCGACCAGCCCTTCCCCTGAGCCCACGGCCTCCTTTGCCCAACCGGAATAATGGGTCGGGTGGTCCTTCCACGGGGAAGGCCTGTGAACCGTTGACTCCCGCCGACACGGCGACAGGATGTGAAAAACATGCTCGTGCCCACATCCCTATGGGGTGGGTCTGGGGAATCTCAGGGTCAAATACAGCCCCCTAAGCCTCTCTATTCAGACCCTAGGCCACACCCTCTCTGCAAGTCACACCCACTGGGACTCTACAAGGCCACACCCTCTCCTCAAGCCACACCCACTGGGATTCCACAAGACCACGCCCCCTCCTCAAGCCGCACCCACTGGGATTCCAAAAGGCCATGCCCTCTCCTCAAGCCACACCCACAGGTGCTCTACAAGACCCCACCTTCTCCTCAAGCCACACCCATTGGGACGCTACAAGGCCACACCCTCTCCTCAAGCCACACCCACTGGGATTCCACAAGACCACACCCCCTCCTCAAGCCACACCCACTGGGATTCCAAAAGGCCATGCCCTCTCCTCAAGCCACACCCACAGGTGCTCTACAAGACCCCACCTTCTCCTCAAGCCACACCCATTGGGACGCTACAAGGCCACACCCTCTCCTCAAGCCACACCCACTGGGATTCCACAAGACCACACCCCCTCCTCAAGCCACACCCACTGGGATTCCAAAAGGCCATGCCCTCTCCTCAAGCCACACCCACAGGTACTCTACAAGGCCCCACCTTCTCCTCAAGCCACACCCACTGGGACACTACAAGGCCACACCCTCTCCTCAAGCCACACCCACAGGTGCTCTACAAGACCCCACCTTCTCCTCAAGCCACACCCATTGGGACGCTACAAGGCCACACCCTCTCCTCAAGCCACACCCACTGGGATTCCACAAGACCACACCCCCTCCTCAAGCCACACCCACTGGGATTCCAAAAGGCCATGCCCTCTCCTCAAGCCACACCCACAGGTACTCTACAAGGCCCCACCTTCTCCTCAAGCCACACCCACTGGGACGCTACAAGGCCACACCCTCTCCTCAAGCCACACCCACAGGTGCTCTACAAGGCCCCACCTTCTCCTCAAGCCACTCCCACTGGTTCTCTACAAGGCCACACCCTCTCCTTAAGCCACACCCCTATACAGAGTGTACAAAGCCACACCCTCCCAAGCCACACCCCTACATGTACTGTACAAGGACACACCCTCTCCTCAAGCCACACCCACTGGGACTCTACAAGGCCACGCCTCTCCTCAAGCCACTCCCTGACTTGGATTCCACAGGGCCACACCGTCTCCTCAAGCCACGCCCACTGGGCTCCACAAGGCCCCGCCCTCTCCTCAAGCCACGCCCACTGGGCTCCACAAGGCCCCGCCCTCTCCTCAAGCCACGCCCCCACTGGGACTCTCACTGGGTGACGTTTGTCTCAGCCTAGCCTACCTCACAGGATTGTTGTGGGGATTAAAGGAGGAGGGGAGGGAGAACCTTGAGCTCCTTGGGGGATATAAATGTAACAAATAAAGAAATGAATAATAAAGCTCTGTCCTGAGACTCAAGATGAATTTGAGAGACTGGCGGACGGGCCCTGCCCATTACCCCCCCGCCCCCCTCCCGGCTTGAAGGACACCTGGGCTCGGCCTTTGGGTGAGCATCGCAAGGAGAAATCTAAGCCTGGAGTTTAGATGCCAAAGGGACAGATCCAGGTTATAATAATAATAATAATTTATTATTTGTACCCCGCCCATCTGGCTGGGCTTCCCCAGCCACTCAGGGCGGCTTCCCAAAAAATATATTAAAATACTGTAATACATCAAACATTAAAAGCTTCCCTAAACAGAGCTGCCTTCAGATGTCTTCTAAAAGTCTGGTAGTTGTTGTTCTCTTTGACATCTGGTGGGAGGGCGTTCCACAGGGAGGGTGCCACCACCGAGAAGGCCCTCTGCCTGGTTCCCTGTAACTTGGCTTCTCACAGGGAGGGAACTGCCAGAAGGCCCTCGGCGCTGGACCTCAGTGTCCAGGCTGAATGATGGGGGTGGAGATGCTCCTTCGGGTCTACTGGGCCTTTGAGGCCATTTAGGGCTTTCAAGGTCAGCACCAACAGTTTGGATTGCCCTTGGAAATGTACTGGGAGCCAATGTAGGTCTTTCAGGACGGGTGTTATGTGGTCTTGGCGGCCACTCCCAATCACCAGTCTAGCTACCGCATTCTGGATTAGTTGTAGTTTCCGGGTCACCTTCAAAGGTAGCCCCACGTAGAGCGCATTGCAGTAGTCCAAGCGGGAGATAAGCAGAGCATGCACCACTCTGGAGAGACAGTCTGCGGGCAGGTAGGGTCTCATCCTGCGCACCAGATGGAGCTAATAAACAGCTGCCCTGGACACAGAACTGACCTGCGCCTCCATGGACAGCGGTGAGTCCAAAATGACTCCCAGGCTGCGCACCTGGTCCTTCAGGGGCACAGTTGCCCCATTCAGGACCAGGGAGTCCTCCACACCCGCCCGCCTCCTGTCCCCCCAAAACAGTACTTCTGTCTTGTCAGGATTCAACCTCAATCTGTTAGCTGCCGTCCATCCTCCAACCGCCTCCAGGTTAAAGATTAGTGGGGGTTTTCAGGGTTGCCATCACCATCTAGTTAAAGACTAAACTGCGCTGGCAACTGCTAACAGGAGCTTTTCCCTTTGAGGGCAAGGTTGGCCAGGAGTCCTGAGGAAAGGTTAATTAACTGAGCACTTAATTATTCCCTTTCCGCCCGACGATCCTGGTTACTCAGTGGAAGGGACCCCCCCCCCCAAAGGTCCAACCCGCCACAATGCAGGATAGATGTCCACCTGTTACCTCTGAGGTGGAGAAAGGCACTCTGCACATGCTCCGCTCTCCTTTTGTCTTTGCCCCCAATCCGCCTACACAGGGATGAGGTTCTGGCCAGAGGGGCAGCTCTTCCTCTCCCCCATGCTTTTTAATATCTATATGAAGCCACTGGAAGAGATCATCAGGGGGTTTGGACTGGGTGTCCATCAATATGCAGATGATACCCAGCTCTACCTCTCCTTTAAATCAGAACCAGTGAAGGCGGTGAAGGTTCTGTGTGAGTGTCTGGAGGCAGTTGGAGGATGGATGGTGGCTAACAGATTGAGGTTGAATCCTGGCAAGACAGAAGTACTGTTTTGGGGGGACAGGAGGCGGGCAGGTGTGGGGGATTCCCTGGTCCTGAATGGGGTAACTGTGTCCCTGAAGGACCAGGTGCGCAGCCTGGGAGTCATTCTGGACTCACAGCTGTCCATGGAGGCGCAGGTCAGTTCTGTGTCCAGCTCCATCTGGTACACAGGATGAGACCCTACCTGCCCGCGGAGTGGTGCACGCTCTAGTTATCTCCCGCTTGGACTACTGCAATGCGCTCTACGTGGAGCTACCTTTGAAGGTGACCCGGAAACTGCAATTAATCTAGAATGCGGCAGCCAGACTGGTGACTGAGAGTGGCCGCCGGGACCACATAACACTGGTCCTGAAAGACCTACATTGGCTCCCAGTACGTTTCCGAGCACAATTCAAAGTGTTGGTGTTGACCTTTAAAGTCCTAAACGGCCTCGGCCCAGTATACCTGAAGGAGCGTCTCCACCCCCATCGTTCATCCCGGACACAGAGGTCCAGCTCCGAGGGCCTTCTGGTGGCTCCCTTCCTGCGAGAAGTGAGGTTACAGGGAACCAGGCAGAGGGCCTTCTCAGTAGTGGCACCTGCCCTGTGGAACGCCCTCCCACCAGATGTCAAGGCAATAAACAACTATTTTACTTTTTTAACAACTGAAGGCAGCCCTCTTTAGGGAAGTTTTTAATGTCTGATGCTGTATTGTTTTTAATATTCAGTTCCCCAGAGTGGCTGGGGAAACCCAGCCAGATGGGCGGGGTATAAGTAATAAATTATTATTATTATTATTCTTTTGCGCCACCCCCCTCCCCGTAGCTGAAATCCTGGAACATCCCAGGACGGAATCAGAAATCAAGGTGGCTTCTGTAATTCTGGGGTGTCCCAGTAGAAACAGAACAGTTGGAGCGCACAGGGTGATGCCACAGGACCGGTCTTGGAGACGGAGGTTAATTGGGAGAAGAGAGCAGAAAAAGGCAGATCTCCCAGTCTGTGCTATAATTTGCAGGCAGTCTTGCTGGGCTGAAGCCTGCAACCTGCTTTGGGTGGGTGTGTGTTTTGCAGGGGGTCAGACTGGATATTTATATTTATATTATTTATTAAATTTATATACCGTTAGGGAGTCTCTTTGAACCCTACGGTCTACATACCTGGAAATCCAAGCCATCCTGGCATACCTGGAAATCCAAACCATCCCTCTGTCCGTTAGAGAGGGTTCTGTTGTGTTCCAAAAGCAAGGAAGGATTGGACTCTGATTAATAGAATACACAGGAGGCTTTACCAGCAAGACTCTGGGAGGAAGTGCCAATACAGTGGTACCTCGGGTTACAGACGCTTCAGGTTACAGACTCCGCTAACCCAAAAATAGTACCTCGGGTTAAGAACTTTGCTTCAGGATGAGAACAGAAATCGTGCTCCGGTGGCGCGGCAGCAACAGGAGGCCACATTAGCTAAAGTGGTCTTCAGGTTAAGAACAGTTTCAGGTTAAGAACGGACCTCTGGAACAAATTAAGTACTTAACCCGAGGTACCACTGTCATAATCTGCCACACCCTGGCCCAGCTCCCTTTTATTAAGAAAAGAACTTATAACACAGTGTTCGTAAGAACCAATCAGATTTCCTCTGAGCATTTCAAAAAAACCCACCACGTGGGACAACGTTAGATCAGAGAAATTCTTTTAACTACAAAGACTACTTGGAGCATGCATGCATGTTCTCAGGCTAAAGAAAACAGGAAACAAGGAGGAATGCTTTTAGCAAACCCCGGACGTCATAAGCAGGCAGGAAAGGAAGGATGGCAAGGAAAGAGTATTTACCATCTCCTTGTGAACTCTCTTCCTGGCCCTTAAAGGTAAAGGGTAAAGGGACCCCTGACCATTAGGTCCAGTCGTGACCGACTCTGGGGTTGCGGCCTCATCTCACTTTATTGGTCGAGGGAGCCGGCGTACAGCTTCCGGGTCATGTGGCCAGCAGGACTAAGCCGCTTCTGGCGAACCAGAGCAGCACACGGAAACGCCGTTTACCTTCCCGCCAGAGCGGTACCTATTTATCTACTTGCACTTTGACGCGCTTTTGAACTGCTAGGTTGGCAGGACCAGGCAGTGGCGTAGCGTGGGGGGTGCAGGGGGGGCCGGCCGCACCGGCTGCAACATCTGGGGGTTAGGGTTAGGGGGTGCAAATCCACGGGTTAGGGGGCGCAAATCCACGGGTTAGGGGCGCAAATTACTTGCCTTACCCCGGGTGCTGACAACCCACACTACGCCACTGGGAGCAGGGACCAAGCAACAGGAGCTCAGCCCATCGCGGGGATTTGAATGCCGACCTTCTGATCGGCAAGTCCTAGGCTCTGTGGTTTAACCCACAGCGCCACCCGCGTCCCTTAAGATCTACCTAAAGATTAACAAACTACATCAAAGTTACCTCCGATCTTTATGGCTCAGGATGCCTGGTGAAGCAACCAGTCTGTGTTTCAGAATGCTGATATGTGCCTGTCAGGCGTAGAGAAAGCAAATGGCAGAGGTGGAGAGGCTTGTGGGATTTGATCAGAAATTATTGTCAATGAATCAAACCCAGTCAATGCCATGCTTTCATTGCTGACACAATGGCTTGCTTCGTTTTTCATAATTCCTCATAGCAATCCCACCTGGCCCCCACGGGTTCCAGGCAAACCTGGAGATTTCAGGGCTGGCAACCCTACTCCCCAAGCCAAAATATAGCCCTGGGGTGTAAAGCATTCTAACACAGAACAGTTGCTTACCACGCATCCTGGGTACATAAAAATAAGGAGGTAGCTTCGATGTAGCTTTTGTTAATCTTTAAGTCTATGGTTTTCCCAGTAGTGATGTATGGAAGTGAGAGCTGGACCATCAAGAAGGCTGATCGCCGAAGAATGGATGCTTTTGAATTCTGGTGCTGGAGGAGACTCTTGAGAGTCCCATGGACTGCAAGAAGATCAAACCGATCCATTCTGAAGGAAATCAGCCCTGAGGGCTCACTGGAAGGACAGATCCTGAAGCTGAGGCTCCAAGACTTTGGCCACCTCATGAGAAGAGAAGACTCCCTGGAAAAGACCCTGATGCTGGGAAAGATGGAGGGCACAAGGAGAAGGGGACGACGGAGGACGAGATGGTGGGACAGTGTTCTGGAAGCGACCAGCATGAGTTTGACCCAACTGCGGGAGGCAGTGGAAGACAGGAGGGCCTGGCGTGCTCTGGTCCAGGGGGTCACAAAGAGGCGGACACAACAAAATGACAACAGTAGCCTTCCTAACTTGCAGGGTTCAGCATCAAGCCCTGAGTGCGAGACACTGGATCCCCGGGGAACCTTTGGCAGGAAATCCTACCTCCGCAAAACAGGTTGCTGCCTGTAGCCGCCCCTCATGCTTCAGGTGAGAAGTGGGTCTCACCTGCCCCCTGCACCTGCCTTCAGTCTCCCCTTCCCTTCCCCCCTCTCTGCTGAGATGCTTGGTAATTTGCCGGTGCAGCAAATTATGCATTGTAAGCAAACACACATCTGTGTATTTAGCCTGCACGATGTAGACGGCCCTGGATCAGTTAAGCAAATAGACTCAGAGCGATCATCGGAGCAGAATTTGAATTCGGGAGTCGCGCCTGGCCTATTAACTTTTCATTTGATGGCCCACCCCCAATGTCTCTCTCTCATCCTCTCCGATGGCAAGTGTTGCGGTAAAATCTGGGTGCGAGGCTGCTCTGCCACCCAGCTCGTCGGACTAAGTCCGCGGGTCCCTGCGGAGGAAAATGAGCTCAGCCGGAGACAGGAGCAAACTGCAGAAGATCCAAGTTTATTGCGCAACAGGTTCAAGACCAGATTGAACAGTGAGAAAGGGGTGGCATGAACTTTTGAAACTTCCCTCCATGTCCCAGAATACAGTGCAAAATACATCGCAGTTACATCATGAATACATTAAGAAGAGGTTGGGTTACACAGGATTAACATACAGAGGAGGGAGGGGGGAATATGCAGAGTTGGAGATATGCGCAGATAAACACTTCCTGAGTACCGGTGATGAGAAGACAATGGTCCATGTACTGGCATTGCCCGGAGGAAAGGCTTGGCAGAGTGATTTGACAGGATTAGGGTCTTGACACCTTGCTTGAGGGATTATGGGGGACAGGGGAGGTGTCATGGAGTCCTAGAGAAATTGAGCAAATTGGCACGTTGAGTTTCTATGAATTTTATAGATTTTAGTCCCTTTTGACATTGACAATTGGAAGTAAATGGATATATTGTAGCGAAGAAGAAGGAGAAGAAGACATGCCCCCCCCCTTCCGTATCACAAGGAACACAATTCGGGGGAAATGTACGAAGGGCTTGCCAGATGAGGCCAACGGCGTGTTATCACAGTGGCCAAACAGGCGCCCGTTATGGAGAAAACCTGCAAGCATGATTCGAACGCAAGACCCATTCGCCGCACCTGCGGTTTCCAGCAACTGAGATTCAGCAGCAAAATGAATTGGTTTTAGAATGCTGTGTTACTTTTATTGCTGTTAGCCGCTCTGAGCCTGGCTTTGACTGGAGAGGGCAGGATATAAATAAAATATTATTATTATTATTATTATTATTATTATTATTCCAACTGTGGCGGGCAGAGCACAGCCATCCTGGCTAGTTGCCATCGCAAGCCCTCTCCTCCATGAATAGCTAACTCCTTCCTGACCTGAGAAGAGCCTGCAGGATAACGATAATAATAATAATAATTTATTATTTATACCCCGCCCATCTGGCTGGGTTTCCCCAGCCACTCTGGGTGGCTTCCAACAGAACACTAAAATACAATAACCTATTAAACATTAAAAGCTTCCCTAAACAGGGCTGCCTTCAGATGTATTCTAAAAGTCAGATAGTTGTTTATTTCCTTGACATCTGGTGGGAGGGCGTTCCACAGGGTGGGCGCCACCACCGAGAAGGCCCTCTGCCTGGTTCCCTGTAACTTGGCTTCTCGCAATGAGGGAACCGCCAGAAGGCCCTCGGAGCTGGACCTCTGTGTCCGGGCAGAACGATGGGGATGGAGACGCTCCTTCAGGTATACTGGACCCAGGATCCGGCCATGGGGCCCATCTGGCAGCCGCCGATAGCCCTCTGTTCGTTAATTTGCACAGTCTTCCGTTAAAGCCACCCAGGTCACTGCTTCCAGTGGCAGGTAGTTCCATAGTTTAACTTCAACGCTGCCTGAAGAAGGACTTCCTTTTCTCCATGCCAAGCCATGTTTTTATTGATGTCCATCGTGTTCTTAAGCCTTAACATCAGAGCAGTTGGGTACGGCTGCTTAAAATCACATTTGAAGCCCACACTTGAGAAACGTAGTTTGCTCAGATGAACAGTAAGCGATATACTACAGTTCCCTGAATTCTCTCTCTCTGTGTGTGCTTTGAATGTCTTTCAAGGAATAGTGTGTGTCCACAGCTAACAGTCCCCAGCTGTGTTGATCTGAAATAGCTTTTTCCTCCCCAGTGATTTGGAAAACGAATATCCAGCCTTGCCTGTTGAAATAAAAAGATTCGGCTAAAGAGGCAGAACATCTGAAGGGGAAAGATAATTTAGATTCTTTCCGCCCCAGCATGCACCGGTCGGCTTCTGCTGGCTGTACATTTTTGATGACTCTGAGACTTCGTTTTTCAATCCTTCGCCCGAGTCTTCAAAATGAAAGGAGCGTTTTGCAGATACTTCCCCCCGCCGGCACTTCAAACAGCAAAAAGGGGGAAATTTCAAAGGGCTTTTGAGGCTTGCAGAGTTCAGGCGCGAGTCAGGCAGCAAGAAGCTAAAAGGTTTCGATACCATCCTCTTTTGGCTGCAGAAAGTCCTTCGCGCAGCGTGTTGTTGACCTGTGGAACTCCCTCCCACAAGAGGTGGCCATGGCTACTAACTTGGATGATTGGAGGAGGAGAGAGGTCACCATGGCTAGGCTCCGCCTCCATGGCTGCTCTCCATGGTTGCTGTTGCTCTCAGTTATTGGGGCATCTGGTTCTGCTGGACTGATCCTGTAGAATAGTCTTATATTCTCCAGGAAGTGATATAGGAAAAAATAGGGGTGGTTGGCTTTTGCTGGCCATCTCCCCAAGGGGTCGAGTCCCCTAGGTCCACGATCCATCGGTCAGAGATAATAATAATAATAATAATAATAATAATAATAATAATAATAATAATTTATTTATACCCCACCCATCTGGCTGGGTCTCCCCAGCCACCCTAGGCGGCTTCCAACAAAGTATTAAAATACAGTGGTCTGTTAAACATTAAAGGCTTCCCTAAACAGGGCTGCCTTCAGACGTCTTCTAAAAGTTTGGTAGTTGTTCTTCTCTTTGACATCTGGTGGGAGGGCGTTCCACAGGGTGGGCGCCACCACCGAGAAGCCCTCTGCCTGGTTCCCTGTAACCTCACTTCTCGCAGGGAGAGAACTGCTTAAAAGGCCCTCGGAGCTGGACCTCAGTGTCTGGGCAGAACGATGGTGGTGGAGATGCTCCTTCAGGGATACTGGGCCTTTGGGGCCGTTTAGGGCTTTCAAGGTCAGCACCAACACTTTGAATTGTGCTCGGAAACATCCTGGGAGCCAATGTGGGTCTTTCTAACCAGTGTTATGTGGTCTCGGCCACATGAATGGCAGGGAAAGCAAGGCAGGTCTTTGTTTTTCTGTTGCAACAGAATCCCCTCCCCTCCTTGCAAGGAGGCGAGAGAGACCCCAAACCAAGAAGAAACATCTCTTTTAAGGGTTTGCATTTTGGCACAGGGAAGGACACTCCCTTCTTCACAAACAATCAGAAATTACATCACACAGAAAGCAGGGTTGCTGTGGCTCAGGCAGGCCAAGGTGTGATATTCCTGAATATTTAGCAGGTTTTACATAAAACTAAAGGTATAGGGACCCCTGACCATTAGGTCCAGTCGTGGCCGACTCTGTGGTTGCGACGCTCATCTCGCTTTATTGGCCAAGGGAGCCGGTGTACAGCTTCCAGGTCTGGCGAACCAGAGCAGCGCATGGAAACGCCTTTAACCTTCCCACCGGAGCGGTACCTATTTATCTACTTGCACTTTGACGTGCTTTCGAACTGCTAGGTTGGCAGGAGCAGGGACCGAGCAACGGGAGCTCACCCCGAGGCAGGTATTTGAATCGCCAACGTTCCGATCGGCAAGCCCTAGGCTCAGTGGTTTAGACCACAGCGCCACCCGCGTCCCTTAGGTTTTACATAAAGGGTTTTACATAGTTCTAGTCTAAACCACAGAGCCTAGGGCTTGCCGATCGGAAGGTCAGCGGTTCGAATCCCCGCAACCACCCCGTTGCTCAGTCCCTGCTCCTGCCCACCTAGCAGTTCGAAATCACGTCAAAGTGCAAGTAGGTACCGCTCTGGCGAGAAGGTAAACGGCGTTTCCGTGCCCTGCTCTGGTTTCGCCAGAAGTGGCTTAGTCATGCTGGCCACATGACCCGGAAAAACTGTCTGCGGACAAATGCCGGCTCCCTCGGCCAGTAAAGCAAGATGAGCGCGGCATCCCCATAGTTGTTCACGACTGGACCTAATGGTCTGGGGTCCTTTTACCTTTACATAGTTCCAGATACAGTTTACACTAAATGTTAGCATTTAATAAGACCATTGGGATGCCTGTCAGATATCCCTCAGTGCAGAGCATCTGGGCAAATAATGACAATTATTACAAAGGAGGTTTATAGATATAGGAGCGAAATTCCTTCAGGAACTGCCCCTGATTGCTATCTGCCTAGCTGTTCTCAGGCAAGGGGGGTTAGGGAAATATTTATAATCTTTAGGAGAGCAAAGATGATTTTCGGATGGCTCTCCTGTGCTGTTTTAGACGTGTGGGTCATATACTTACGTATGTGTGTTTACCCTGTGCAATTATCAACATTTATTCTATATTTGAGACCTCAGAATTCCTATAACAGTAGAAAATACAGGGTTGTTCTAGATGACCACTGGGTATTTTTCCAATTCTATGGTTCCTTGATTCTTTGTCTCCACCCACTGCAGGCTGGTTGGCGTAAGAGCAATCAGGAGGTTCAGCATGGCGCTTCAATGCCCAAGGGCGCCCGGTTCGGGTTAAATATTAGTTCGGTGTTTTCTCCTGTACCGTTTCGGTTCAATAACAAACCGGCCTGGAAGCTTCAAAGCTCGTCTTCTTCCCCTTTGGCCTGGAGACTTGAAGGCCCCCCAAAAAACTGGCTCTCTCCCAAACGGCAAATTTTTAACCTGAAACAGGTGGTCACTTCTTTCTTTCCATCCCAGAATTGTACGGCCTGGTTCTGGCGGCTCGGTGACCGAGAGGGAAATCCACTCTGCATGTGCTCTGGAGACAACCGCTTTTTATTTTTATATATATTATTTTTATTAATTTCAACATACCAATTATTATGCATTCCACAGAACTTCACATCTTATACAGTCTTTTTGGACTTCCATCAGCACCTCTGATGATCCACCATTTTTATCATTTCTTCTGCATTTCTTAAATTCCTATTGCCTTTAATTATCTTAACTCACAATCCACCTCTTTAACCATTTTTGCAATACTTCAAATAATTTACCTCACAAAACTTCTTGCAAACCTACAAACGTAATCTGGTCATCACAATTACTTTTCAAATAGTCCGTAAATTTACACCAGTCTTCTTTGAATCTCTGGTCCCGCAGGTTTTGAATTCTTCCGGTTAGTTTATCCAATTCTGCATAGTCCATCAATTTCATCCTCTATTCTTGTTTTGTCGGTAATTCTTCTTACTTCCATTTTTGTGCCAATAATATTCTTGCTGCCGTCTTTGCATATAAAAACAACTTACAATCCTTTCTGTTTATATCATCTCCTACAATGCCAAGTAAAAATACTTCTGGTTTCTTAATAAATGTATATTTCAACATTTTTTTCATCTCATTATATATCATCTCCCAGAAGCTTTTCACCTTTTTACATTCCCACCACATGATAAAATGTTCCCTCTTTTTCTTTGCATTTCCAACATTTATTGCTAACTGTATACATTTTAGCTAATAAATAAACCGCTCTTTATTTTTAAGCAGAATTCGGGTGGCATTGTAAATCATCGGATCGCAGAATTCTAGAGTCGGAAGGGACACCTGAGGGTCATTCAGACCAACCCGCTCCAATGCAGGAATATTTTGCCCTGAGCAAGAACTCCCCACATTGGAAGATTAGTGGACCTGACGAGGAAAATTCGGAATCGCTGTGATGAACTATTTCCAAAGGACTGGGGCAAATTTATACTTTATATGAAAGAAAATTGTAAACAGTTGAAAACGTTTGTAGGTCTGAGTTGAAATGTCTGGTAATGGGAAATTAAGGACCTGGTTTACTTATAAGAAGGTGATTGCTAAAAGATTGATATAAGGTAAAAAAAGTGAATATAGGAATGTGAAGAAATTGGTAAAGTGATATGGAAGTCTGTGAGAGGGAGGGAAGGAGGTCGATGTTTTATTTAAACAATGCTTTAAGTTATGAATTTTGTGTTTTTTTAATACTGAAATGTAATGAAATATGGAAAACTTAATAAAAATTATATTTTTAAAAAAGGAATATTTTGCCCTGGTTAACTCCCTCCCTCCTGTAGTGGATTTTTCTCTAAATCGCTGGCTGCGGGACAGCTTTTTAACTTTATTGGCCCACAAAAGCAGAGTCCCGCAGGTCTATAAACTTACACAGGTTTATACAGAGGCATTCCCTGCCCTTGACTTCACACAGGCATGGAAATTAAATCCCGTAACAACCAGTGAGCTAGACCTGAATAGAAGAGACCAGAGATGGGAAGAAAATTAAGTCCCGACCAGAATGGCAGAGTAAGTCGACGGATTATGCAGAGATGGCAAAAACGACTGGAAGAATCCGAAATCCAGAAAGCTGAAATTTTTAATAAAGAATGGGGGGAAATTACAATTTATCTGGGGGGGGGGGAATCATTGTAAGCAGTTAAAATCATTAGTGGGAGTGGAATAACACTTGGTGAATTTTGGATTATAACAGAGATGTAAAAGATTTGGATTATTATTATTATTCATAATAATAAATTTTATTTATACCCCGCCCGCCCTGGCCAAAGAAAAGGGGGGGAAATCAATTTAAAATACAAGTTAAAATGCAATTTAAAATGCAGCCTCATCTTAAAGTAGCTAATAAATCTTTTTTTTAAAAAAAAAATAATTTTTTATTAAGATTTTAAAGGTTACAAAGTAGCTAATAAATCAAGGGGTCTTATAAAAATTGCAGGAGGAAATGGCCAGCAATAGGATCCACAAAGGGGAAGAGGGAAGTCTAGGATATTCTTTCGAATCTTGTTTTTATGACGTATGTTGGATATACGATTGTAAAATCTTAATTTGGAAAACCAAATAAATATTTTTTTTTAAAGAAAGAAGAAGGGCAAAAGCGTCACCAAAGACAAAAACAAGGCCACAGATGCATCAGAAAATTTCTTCAGGCTTCTTCACAGACTAATTTTTTATTTTTATTTTTTGCAACAACCCTGCATTGCAAGGGGTTGGTCTAGATGGCCACAGGGGGTCCCCCCTGTGATTCTGTGATTCTGTGACTCTTCTCCTCTTGCCCAAACTCCTCCTCCACACTCACTTTTGCTGCCCCTGCATCATGGGCTATCCATTTCCCCCCCCCCTCCAACCACAAAACATGCCCCCCGCCAGGAGCCTAGGGGTGGAAGGTAGGATTCGAACCCAGAGCCCGCTAGAATCTCTTCTCAGCTGCCAGCCTCTTCAGGGCCTCGTTGGGGAAACGTAGGAGGTGCCAGCCGTCCTTGTCGGTCAGGTTTTCGCCTCCCCTCCTCTCGAGGAAGCTCAGGACGTCCGCCTTCTGGCAGGAAACATGCATTCGGAGTTGGCTGACGCCTTGGCGCCAGGCAACCTGAGGTGGCAGGGAGAAGGGGAGGGAAATAATAATAATAATAATAATAATAATAATAATAATAATAATAATAATAATTTATACTCCGCCCTTCCCGGTTCAAAAACTGGGCTCAGGGCGGCTAACAATGAATGTAAAACACTTAATTATAAAAGCAGCATAAAATACAGTATAAAAACATGAATAACAATAAAATTCAAAAATCAATTTAGGGGAAATAAGCATAAAGGCTAGCTGGTTGAATTAGTCCTACTTGGCAAGTGAAAAGGCCAGGGGAGAATTAGCTGTGGGGTCTCAGAGCGGGTGATCTTCATAAAAGGGGAGGGAAGGGGAGGGGAATAAAAGATCAGGCTGGATTTGAATTAAAGGCCAGGCAGAATAACCTGTCAGGCCAGCCTACCTCAAAGGGGTGTTGTGCGGATTAATTCTGGGGCAGGTGGCAGAACCACATAGGCTGCCTTGAGCTGCTTGCAGAGAGAAAATGTAGGGTATTAACGCAACAAGAGTAATCATAAATGCCCTAGCTTGTTCCCAGGTAATGTGTGAACAAGGGAACCCACGTGGGGCAAAGCCAGTGGGCGTCCGTTCCCCAAAAGAAAGGGAGGGGATGGTGTTTTAGGCCCCCTGCCCACATCCCGTCACGTCTCAGGGGGACATCCAAGAAGAGGAGCTCTCGTGACCCAGGTTTGCCACAGGTGGGACAGGTGTTTGTCTGAACGGGGCCAAAGAGGTGCAACAATTTGTGGGATGTGAAACACAAGAGCAGTCAAGTACAACATTCCTAGAGTTTACACATGGGTAGGAATGTTTGTCCAGCCAGCAGGTAAACTTCCTTTTCCTTCTGGGCTGGGACATGTGACTAGAAGGGGGCATGGCCTCACCTGTGCAGGTAACGACAAAAGCACAGGGCAGGGCAGCCATCTCTCTCTTTTGACTACATGCATCGAAGAAGCAGCGTCTGCTTAGCCAAAGATGCTCAAAGGGACTGTCTCCTTATGAGATAGTTTCTAGGTATATGTTACTTTTCTAAGCTAAGTCTGACTTCTGGGATCCGACTGTGAACAGAATGGTGTGTGAGTAAACCCTTTTATACTTTTATAGAAGACTGTGTCGTGTCTTATATTTTAGGAGGGAATAAGGGGGATATACCAGAACAGTTATTCTAGAGGCTTTAGCGAGCCTGAGCAAACGCATCTGCTGCGAGTTTAAAAAGGGGGATGTTACTCTGCTAAATTGTGGAACTTGTTAACACAAGTTGGAAGGCTATAATCAGACAATATATCCTCTCCTGCATCCCTGACCATTCCTGCACAACTCACCTCAGCCGCCTGTTCCGTCAGTGCCTTCCCGATCCGCCTCCCTGTGAGGAAGGACAACCAGAGGAAGCCTATTAGGATAGGGTGCTCTGGGTGCGAGTCCTACGTGGCAAAAGAGGGTTGGGCTGGATGACCTCTGAGGGACCCCAACTCTACAATTCCACAACTCTGTGACCTCGGAAGGAGGCAGATTCCCCCTCGCTGGAGGTTTCTGAACGGGGAGGGCATCCGCCAGGGATTCTTAGGCTGCGATTTCGACATGGTGAAGCGGGTTGGGCTGGATGACCTCTGGGGATCCCAGTCCAACTCGACATCTCTAGGATTCCATGCTAAACTGAGCAGGGGAAAGGTGGATTCTCCCAATCCTCAGGTGACTGCATTGATACCAGTTATATCCGCTGCTTCTCTCTGAAGATACAACCCAAGGCGGCAAGAATTTAGTGGTGCTGCCAGGGGACCCCAGACGGCCTCTCACCCGAGCTCTTGCCAAACCTGCTCAGCTCCGGCCATTTTGTAGCCTCCTAAACCATGGGTCCCCTTCATGGATCACTGCCTTGCCATGGCGAAGGGGCTTGAATAACTCAGAGAAGCTATGAACTATGCCGAACAGGGCACCCAAGATGAACAGGTCATAGTGGAGAGTTTTGACCAAACGTGATCCACCTGGAGGAGGAACCGGCAAGCCACTCCAGTATCCCTGCCAAGAAAACTCCATGGACAAAGACATTTTCTTGGGCTCCATGACCACGGCAGATGGTGACAGCAGCCACGAAATTAAAAGACGCCTGCTTCTTGGGAGAAAAGCAATGACAGACCTAGACAGCATCTTAAAAAGCAGAGACATCACCTTGCCAACAAAGGTCCGTATAGTTAAAGCTATGGTTTTCCCAGTAGTGATGTATGGAAGTGAGAGCTGGACCACAAAGAAGGCTGATCCCCGAAGAATGGATGCTTTTGAATTCTGGTGCTGGAGGAGACTCTTGAGAGTCCCATGGACTGCAAGAAGATCAAACCTCTCCATTCGGAAGGAAATCAGCCCTAAGTGCTCACTGGAAGGACAGATCGTGAAGCTGAGGCTCCAATACTTTGGCCACCTCATGAGAAGGGAAGACTCCCTGGGAAAGACCCTGATGCTGGGAAAGATGGAGGGCGCAAGGAGAAGGGGACGACAGAGGACGAGATGGTGGGACAGTGTTCTCAAAGCGACCAGCATGAGTTTGACCAAACTGCGGGAGGCAGTGGAAGACAGGAGGGCCTGGCATGCTCTGGTCCAGGGGGACACGAAGAGGCGGAAACGACTAAATGACTGAACAGCAACAACAAAGGTGCTACTAGGGATGCGGGTGGTGCTGTGGGTTAAACCACTGAGCCTGGGACTTGCTGCTCAGAAGGTTGGCGGTTCGAATCCCCGCCACGGGGTGAGCTCCTGTTGCTCGGTCGCTGCTCCTGCCCACCTAGCAGTTCGAAAGCACATCAAAGTGCAAGTAGATAAATAGGTACCACTCCGGCAGGAAGGTAAACAGCGTTTCATGCGCTGCTCTGGTTCGCCAGAAGCGGCTTAGTCATGCTGGCCACATGATGGCCATCTGTCGTGGATGCTTTAGCTGAGATTCTTGCATTGCAAGGGGTTAGGGTGGATGACCTTTGGGTTCCTTCTAACTCTACAATTCTACGATCCTACGATTTAGCATTACGTGACTTTTTCAGGAGGTAAAATTAAAATTCTCCTAGTTTTCCGGAAGCAGATTGTGTGCTCCTTCGTCGAACATAGAGACCCATGTTGTCCGATCCAAAAGAGAATTGAAGGGTTGAATTCCGCACACCTGGAAACATATTTTTACGACCGCCCACCATTACCGCTAAAATTGGCCCCCCCAAAAAAGGTTTCGCCCCGCTAAAATAACACGTGGCTATTCATAATTCTTCTGAAGGCCATTTGCAGGAAACCACAGGACGAGAGAGCGCTGGCCTTGCGTTCGAATCCTGCCTGCGGATTTCCCAAAACGGCCGGCTGCCGTGAGGACAGGATTTGACTGCTACCTCCCCATCCGTACCTCTAAATTCCGGCATGACGTAAAGATTATCCATGTAGATGTTCTTTCCCCTCCAGGTGTTATAGGTGTACGAGAAGAGGGTATACCCGATGAGGGTGTAGCCTGCGTGTGGAGCAAAATAAATAATGTTACGCAGGAGTTCAGCCTTGCTGGCATTTCCAAACCACCCACTTGCGCCTCATTCGCAGCAGCAGCAGCTTCTCCCTGCGGGCCGGATCATGTCCCTCGCAAGATGGCAGCCTCTTCTCCTCATTACCTTCCTTGCTTTTCTCTTCAGCGGGGACTTCGGCCACAAGGCACTCGTATCGGGCCTGCGCCCCAAACCCGGCTTTCTTCAGCTCTGGGGAGGAAGCGGGAAAGGGAGGGGCAGTAATAATAATAATAATATTATAATATTATAATATAATATAATATAATAATATAATATAATATTATAATAATATTATAATATAATAATAATAGCCGCTCAGGGCGGCTAACAACAAATTTGAAACACTTAAGCAGCATAAAATACAGTATAAAATGTGAATCACAACAAATTCAGAAATAGATAGGTAGCCGTGTTGGTCTGCCATAGTCAAAACAAAATAAAATAAAAAAATTCCTTCCAGTAGCACCTTAAAGACCAACTAAGTTAGTTCTAGGTATGAGCTTTCGTGTGCATGCACACCTCTTCAGATACGTTGGTCTTTAAGGTGCTACTGGAAGGAATTTTTTTATTTTGTTTTAACAAATTCAGAAATCAATTTAGGGGGGAAAGTCCATCCAGTAAATATTAGATGATCACCAGGGCTAGCTGGCTAAATTAGTCCTATTTGGGCCGGCGAGGAGACCAGGGGAGAATTAGCTGTGGGATCCCAGAGGGGGTTATCTTCATAAAAAGGGAAGGAAAGGGAATAAAAGATCAGGCGGAATTCAAATTAAAGGCCAGGCGGAATAGCTCTGTCTTACAGGCCCTGCGGAAGGAGGTTAAATCCTGCAGGGTCCTGGTTTCCTGGGACAGAGCATTCCACCAGGTCGGAGCCACCACTGAGAAGGCCCTGGTCCTGGTGGAGGATAATCTGACTTCCTTAGGGCCCTCTAAACTATGATTATTCATGGACCCTAAGGTCCTCTGTGGGGCAGACCAGGAGAGGCAGCTTTTCAACAATAAAACTGCCTCTTAGCACCCCCTGTAGCTAATCCCACGACCACCCCCGGGGGCACAACCACCCCTGTAAAAGGGAAAAGGTAAAGGACCCCCAGACGGTTAGGTCCAGTCAAAGGCAACTCTGGGGTTGTGGCGCTCATCTCGCATTCAGGCCAAGGGAGCTATAATAATAATTGTTTTTTATTTATATCCTGCCCTCCCCAGCCGAAGCTGGGCTCAGAGTTGGCGTTTGTCCGCAGACAGCTTTCCGGGTCATGTGGCCGGCAGGACTAAACTGCTTCCGGCGCAAGGGGACACTGTGACGGAAAGCAGAGAGCATGGAAACGCCGTTTACCTTCCCGCTGGAGCGGTACCTATTTATCTACTTGCACTTTGACGTGCTTTCGAACTGCTAGGTTGGCAGGAGCAAGGACAGAGCAACGGGAACTCACCCGGTCGCGGGGATTCAAACCGCCGATCTTCCGATCGGCAAGCCCTAGGCTCTGTGGTTTAACCCACAGCGCCACCCGTGTCCCAAACCACCCCTGTAAAGGTAAAGGGACCCCTGACCATTAGTTCCAGTCGTGGCCAACTCTGGGGTTGCGGCGCTCATCTCGCTTTATTGGCCATGGGAGCCGGAGTACAGCTTCTGAGTCATGTGACCAGCATGACTAAGCCGCTTCTGGTGAACCAGAGCAGCGCACGGAAATGCCGTTTACCGTCCCTATTTATCTACTTGAACTTTGATGTGCTTCCGAGCTGCTAGGTGGGCAGGAGCTGGGACAGAGCAACGGGAGTTCATTCCGTCTCGGGGATTCGAACCGCCCACCTTCCGATTGGCAAGCCCAAAAGGCTCCGTGGTTTTGACCACAGTGCCACCCGCGTCCCAAACCACCCCTGTAGGGAGCCACTAATCTAAGTTTATCAGACGTCCCCGTTTCCCGGGGACGGTCCCCAGATTTACAAATCAGTCCCCATACAAAATCCATTGAAGTTGAAAAGTGTCCCCGGATTCACTGGGAAAAAGCTGGTAACCTAATAATCTATTTGCACACCGGAGCCCCTTCTTTACCTTCGACGTTGGTCTTGAGCGAGCCCAGAGGGAAGTTGTAAATGCCCGCAATCTCCTGTTTAGAGGGAGAGAGAGAATTGGGAGCAAAAGCTCTGGTTTGCAGCCGCCTCGAGACTCTCTGTTCCCCCTTTAACCCAGGGATCCTTATGATGAATCATGCACGTAAGAATAGTCAGGATCAGGCCCAGGGCCGGATTTAGGTTGGACAAGGCCCTAAGCTACTAAAGGTAAAGGGGCCCTTTATATGTCCAGCTGTCCTTTGTCAACAACTGTTTTTTGTGTTGAGTATATGCTATATGGTCATTTATGGACCTAAAGCCATTTGCACATAACAAAATGTGTATTTTATCAAAGTCATTGTTGAACTGAAATACAATTAAGAAGTATATTAATAGGGAAATACAATTAAGAAGTATATTAATAGTGAAATAATTATTAAGCTCTAACTTAAAATGATTTTTTTATCCGTAACAAACTTAATAATGCAAAAACATTGGCATTTGGCAACAAGGAAAGTTGCTTTAGAAACACAGTTTACAAAGACTCACAATTTTGGGGTGGCCCCAAGAGAGTGGGGCCCTAAGGCATGGGTTGGCAAACTAAGGCCCGGGGGCCGGATCCGGCCCAATTGCCTTTCAATCTGGCCCACGGACGGTCTGGGAATCAGCATGTTTTTACATGAGTAGAATGTGTGCTTTTATTTAAAATGCATCTCTGGGTTATTTGTGGGGCATAGGAATCCGTTCATTCCCCCCCCCAAAAAAAAATATAGTCCGGCCCTCCACAAGGTCTGAGGGACAGGGGACCGGCCCCCTGCTGAAAAAGTTTGCTGACCCCTGAACTAAGCTATAACTTGTTTAAAGTAAAGGTAAAGGGACCCCTGACCGTTAGGTCCAGTCGTGGCCGACTCTGGGGTTGCGGCGCTCATCTCACTTTAGACCACAGTGCCACCCGCATCCCTTTATAGCTTGTTTAGCTTATACGTAAATCCAGCACTGACAGTTCAATGGCCCATCTAGTCCAGGAGCTGGAACAGAAATTTTGGCACCCGCGGCGAACCACAAAATGGTATCTCTTTCCACTCCTGGGAAGAAGATATTAAATGAAGATACAGATCAGGAGTTCCGAGACCAGGGAGAAGAGTTGGTGGAAGAAGATTGGAAGAAATTTAAAGACTATTTACAGAAACACTGTAAAATTATTGAATGTTAAAATGATGTTGGAATGAAATGAAGTGGTTTTAGCAATAAGGCAAAATAGGAATATGTAAAATTGGACTGATATTAGATGAAAATTCGAAGTTATAATATGTGAAGATAAAGAACTAAGAGTAAACAAAGAGGGTACTGTATGGATTTGCTGAACTAACTATTAACTGGAATACAAAAAAGGGAGGTGTGAGGAAGTCATGAAAATAAGTAAATGAGTGGTAAGATAATAGAAAGAGGGATTTATTTTTAACTGCTTTTATTTTTCTCTTTGTTTCTTTTCTGGTTTTTGTATTTTTTGTATTTTCTTTTTACTATCTTTGTAACTTTTTTCTCGTTGAAAAACTAATAAATAACTTTTTAAAAAAAAAAAAAAGAAGAAGAAGATACAGATCAGGAGCAAAGGGGAAATAAAGATCTGTCGCAGAAGCATTGATTCGTACAGTTGGAAGAGACCCCGAGGGTCATGTATTCCAACTCTAGGAAGGTGGCAGAGCAAGAGGTTGGCTAGTCTGGGGTTCTTCAGCTGCGATCAATTCGGTCATTGTGCGGGGTTGGCCTAGATGGCCTTCGGGGGACCCTTCCAACTCTGACCGTTCCGTGCTTCTCTTTTTTATATATATAATTAATTTTTATTAATTTTCATCAAGAAAAAATACATATCACATCACATTACAACTTTAACAATTTTTTTCGTTTTTGGACTTCCTTCAGCCTCTCTGATAATCATCCAAATTAAACTTTTTGGTTACACATTTCCTAAATTTACTATTGCCTTTTAGTATACCCTTTCATACCTCTTTTTCTTTCTTACAATATTTCTTAGGCTTCTTTAAATGCCACCAACGTTATTTCATTGTCACTTATACCTTCCCAATACTCCACTAACTTTCCGCAGTCCTCGATAAACTTTTGATCTCATAGATATCTGATCTTCCCTGTCAATTTATCAAGTTCTGCATAGTCCATCAGCTTCATTCTCCACTCCTCTAATGTTGGCACTTGTTCCTGTTTCCCATTCTGGGCCAGTAAGACCTTTCCGTGCTTGTCATCGCGTTCCTCACCTTCACCAGTCGCATGATCTCCTTCAGATCCTTGGGGGTGCAAGGGCGGATGGTGAAACTCATGGCTCCAGATTCTCCCAGGCTACTTACTCTATAGAAAGGACTGCTGTGTGCATCTGGGCTGCGTTTGAAAGCTGGGAGGGTGGCTGGTCGGAAATCTGCTTGATTCCTGAGTGTCGACTCGACTCCGGTGGGTGTGGGAGGGGCTTCTGGGTGCTTTGCAGGGGGTGAAGTCCCAAGGTCAATCCGTCAGGCTTCGTAGATCTCAGCGAGGAGAAGATGGGAACTTGAACTCTCTCCAGGGTCCTGCTGCTGGCCATTGTTTTCAAGAAGTGACAGTCATATCCAAAGGCAATCCGATGAGCAAGTACAATCATGCAATGTCAATATTGTTGCAGGAATTTATGTATAGGTTGGGGTGTTTGCCCCTCCAGCAGATATCATGCACATGCAGCCCACTACCAAAATCAGCACAATCGCGTTTGTGACTTTTGTGATTTGTCCTCACAAAACACTTCATCACAGTTTCTTCCTGCCTATTTAAAGGGCCTTGGCTGCACGACAACAAATGTAAGAATTCACTGATCAATGGATCTCTTCTTTTTTTTAATAAGATATTTATTAAAGTTTTTTTTAAGAATAATACATTGTGAGACAAAAAGAAACAACACAAATACAAAAATACAAAAATACAAAAAATAAAAACAATTTAAAAACACATAAAGTTTCCATTTACTTATTTTCTTTTAACTTATTTTCATGACCTCCTCTTACCTCCCTTTCTTATATTCCAATTCAGGTTGTTTATTCAGCAAATCCTTACCATTAGTTCTTTTACTTATTTCAAAAACCTTATTTTCCATATCTCTTAATCATTACAGCTGGAAGCCATTTAGTTTCTATCCAACATCATTCTAACATATTAATTTTACAATATTTCTGCAAATAGTCTTTAAACTTCTTCCAGTCTTCTTCCGCTGACTCTTTTCCCTGGTCACGGATTCTGCCGGTCATTTCTGCCAGTCCCATATAGTCGATCATCTTCATCTGCCATTCTTCCAGAGTGGGTAGATCTTGTGTCTTCCAATATTTTGCGATGAGTATTCTTGCTGCTGTTGTAGCGTACATAAAGAAAGTTCTATCCTTCTTTGGCACCAATTGGCCAACCATGCCCAGGAGAAAGGCCTCTGGTTTCTTCAGGAAGGTCTACTTAAGCACCTTTTTCATTTCATTATAGATCATTTCCCAGAAAGCCTTAATCCTTGGGCACGTCCACCAAAGGTGAAAGAATGTACCTTCAGTCTCTTTACATTTCCAACATTTGTTATCGGGCAAATGATAGATTTTTGCAAGCTTGACTGGGGTCATGTACCACCTGTAAATCATTTTCATAATATTCTCTCTTAAGGCAGTAAGACTGATCAATGGATCTCTGTACTGGCTCACTGGAAAACTTCAGAAATTCATATAAACAGGTGAGCTCAGCTACTCAGCAGCCCCTCTGCCTGAGTGATAATCCCTGGCATCCTGATACCTGAGTGCCAGACAGGTAGCCATGCCAGAAAGAACAAACCCAGATGAAGACAAAAGGGTGGGATTAACTTGGCTGGGAAACAGGGAAATGTGAATATCTCTTTTGTTACACTTGATGGGTGTTTGGTGGAGGGCAAGGAGAACCATGGGGCAGGGTCCAGGATGCTCAGATTATGACCACCAGACCTCCCCTTTCATGATGTAACCAGGATGTATTAGTGATGTAGTTTGGGGGTGTAACATGGGGATTAGCAGCTAATAAAAGTTTGGGTTCTCTTTTGTTCTGGGCTTCCATCTTGTTCCACCTGGTGGCAGGTGGGAGTCCTGTCGCGACAGTCTTCAATAAAGACCAAGCCAACTGGCTGCTGTTTTGCTCTGGTATTCCTGGCTGGTGTCCTTGTTTTTTGTCCAAGGGAGCCCTCAGATTTCTCCGTTAAGAATATAAACTGTTTATATAATCTATACAGAACATAGAACAATATGAACAATATGAAATATGCACTCTCTGCAAAACCAAATAAACAGAAATCTTCTAAATCTCCGAAAGTCACAAATTATGGATTCTCTTTCCAACACATGGGTTTAATTGTTTGGTTACTTATAGTTTTCAAGAAGGCAGGGCTGGGTGAGCCTCATCGCTTCAATAGCCCCCGTTTGTCTATTTTTAAAGCCATCACTGTGGCAGGGAGTTCCACAGTTTAACCATGCACAGAGAAGGCCTTTTCCGTCCCAAACCTTCCAACAACCAACTTTGTGCGATGTCCAAGAATGCTAGTGTTGAGAGAGGGGGAGAAAACTTTTCTATATCCATTTTCTCCATGGTTTTATAAGATGCCATAATGCAGGTTCATGGCCACTGGTCCCATCACCTCCTGGCAAATAGAAGGGGAAGAAATGGAGGCAGTGAGAGATTTTACTTTCTTGGGCTCCATGATCACTGCAGATGGTGACAGCAGCCACGAAATTAAAAGACGCCTGCTTCTTGGGAGACAGCATCTTAAAAAGCAGAGACATCGCCTTGCCAACAAAAGTCCGTATAGTTAAAGCCATGGTTTTCCTAGTAGTGATGTATGGAAGTGATAGCTGGACCATAAAGAAGGCTGATCGCCAAAGAATTGATGCTTTTGAATTCTGGTGCTGGAGGAGACTCTTGAGAGTCCCATGGACTGCAAGAAAATCAAACCTCTCCATTCTGAAGGAAATCAGCCCTGAGTGCTCACTGGAAGGACAGATCCTGAAGCTGAGGTTCCAAGACTTTGGCCTCCTCATGAGAAGAGAAGACTCCCTGGAAAAGACCCTGATGTTGGGAAAGATGGAGGGCACAAGGAGAAGGGGACGATGTAGGAAGAGATGGTGGGACAGTGTTCTGGAAGCGACCAGCATGAGTTTGACCAAACTGCGGGAGGCAGTGGAAGACAGGAGGGCCTGGCGTGCTCTGGTCCAGGGGGCCACGGAGAGGCGGACACGACTAAACGACTAAAAAACAACAAATCATGCAGGTTCCTGCCTCCGGCTGAATCGGGGCCCCTCTTGCAGGCTGGCCATTTCCTCCCTCTCTGCGTAGGCACCCGAGACGCTTGGGAACCCAGGTCCCGAAGTTGTGTGAATCATGCGCTGTGAGCAAACAGACGCCTTCCGATTCAGCTGGTGCGCTGTACACAAACTCTGGATTAGTTGAGCAAATATGCTCATCATCGCAGAAGTGGGTGAATTTGGATTCAGGAAACGCCTGGCCCTGATTTTACTCACGTCGGCTGCGTGACAAGCCGCCAATCATCCACTTTCGGAGCAACACAACAGGAGAATTTCCAATTCAGGCCCGTATTTTTGTGTGTGGCTGCGGAGAATTATGGCCATCTGCTCACCCTAACCGACCGCCTGTGAGGGAGATCGAGCTCCTGGGAGTTATAGTTTGTTCAGGGCGCTGGGAATTGTAGGTCAGATGGGGGAAGAATGGCAATTCCTGGGGTTCTTTGGGGAGAAGTACTGTGCTTTAAACAACAACAACTGTGCTTTAAATGTCCATTTGATGTGTTTTAAATGTCTGCAGGTGGATATACCCATCGCATTTCCTTCAATCTCATTTTCTGCTCTTTGGAGCCATCGTATCGGGTCTCACCCTCTGGAACAGGAAGAAACAAGCTTGCTCCATCTTCCGTGAGCAGATGTAAATTATAAATATAAATTTAGATATAAATATAAATATAAATATAAATATAGCTATTTATATTTATATTTATATATCATTTTAATGCATCACACACAAAAAAGAAATATAGAAGTAAACAAATATCCATCACCTCCTAGAAACTAAAAAGGAAAAAAGAAATGAAAAACAACAATAATACATTAAATACCGTATTTTTCATTCCATAAGATGCACCGTTTTCTCCCTAAAAAGTAAGGGGAAATGTCTATGCATCTTATGGAGCAAATGTGTGGTCCCTGGAGCCGAATTGCCCAGGGGCAAAAAGCAGATCATGCTCTCTTTTTTTTTGAAAGAGGGAAGGGGGAGTTGAAACAAAGCCGCTGATCGGCAAGCGATCGGAATTGAGATAAGGGACACTAGCAATAATGGAAGCTGCCTGGGAGCGGGGAGGTAAAAGCCCATGGATCCTCAGGATTTTTGCATTGGGTCACCCCAAATTCACCATCAGATCACATAGCATGTCCGTGGCTACCAAAAAAACCATGCACCCACTGTTTTGTGGGGCTGCAATGGCGCAAAAACGTGGTTTCAAAGCACGGATCCACATGGATTCTCAATATTTTTGCATTGGGGTACCCCAAACCCACCGTCAAATCACATGTCTGTGGCCATAGCATGAACCACAAAAATCATACATCCACTGTTTCGTTTAGACTATTTTTTTTCTTGTTTTGCTCCTCTAAAAAACTAGGTGCGTCTTATGGTCAGGTGCGTCTTATGGAGCGAAAAATACGGCAGTTCTCACAGTACATTTAACATAAAAATGACTTTTTATATATATACTGTAACTGACTTCCTGTCTACTCCTTACTTCTATTTCTCATCAATTAAGCCTGATGGAAAACCTAGGATAGAATAAATAATATCAAAACCAAAACATGTTCTAATATTGCAGTAAATAACCCTTTAGATATTTTCCAAGGTGGCTATCCTATCTTATCTCAGGGTGGATCTACATACAGGGGGAAAGCCACTATAAATAAGTCAGAAATTTAATAATAATAATAATAATAATAATAATAATAATAATAATAATAAATGGCTATGGAAAATCACAAATAAATTTTCTTTGCTCCCCAGCACCATCTGGTGTCGCATGTGTATAATGCATCCAAAATGATGTGTGGGTTTTTTTAAACTAATGTAGCTGAGTCTCCTTTTCCCCAGGCTAAACACCCCTAACTCCATCCATTATTTTTCACAAGGCTTTCACAGCGAAGGGAGCTGGGTTTGAGTTAAAGATTAGGGAAGGTGAAAGAATGCCATCTCCATTTAGTTAAAGAATAAACTGCACCGAGAGCTTCTGAGAGTGACTTGGAGGGCAAAGTTTGCGCGAGGGGCTTGAGGAAACGGGTTCGAGAAATGGGAGGCAAAGTTGAAGCTACAATGGCTGAGGCTTAAGCCATGGAAATTTCCTCTTCCTGCCAAAATCCCAGACTTGGGAGGGCCCGATTCTGGCTACTCAGTGAATAATCATAGGGTCCATTCCAGTTCTACAATCTTATGAATCTCTGGCCTCAGAAGGTGGTGGGCTGTCCACCAATTTTTTTAAAACAACCAATTATAATGAATTGATTTTAGAATGTTGTATCATTTTACTGTTGTTAGCCGCTCTGAGCCCGGCTTCGGCTGGGGAGGGCGGGATATACATAAAATTTTATTTTATTATTATTCTTGAGTCGTGATTCCCACATTGCAAGAGGTTGGACTGGATGATCCCTGGGGATCCCTTCTAGCTCTGCAGATACACACACACACACACACACACACACACACACACACATATTTTTATTGTGTGTTTTTTAGCTTATCATTTCCAGTGATCATTTAACATAACTTCTTATCTTATACAATATTTTAGACTTCCATCAACAACCTCTGAAGATTTTCCGTTCTTTGTCACTTGTTCTGCATTTCTTAATTTCTCTACTACTTTTAATTATCGTTAACTAATAATTCTCCTCATGGTCTTTCTCGCAGTATTTCAAATAGTCCTCCTTACAAAACTTCTTGCAGTCCTACTAGCGTAATCTGTTTTCATTACAATTGCCTTTCAAATAGTTCAAATATTTGCTCCAGTCTTCTAAGAATCTCTAGCTCTGCAGTTCTATGATTCTGTGATCTAGGGACATTATACAGAAACGTTTTAAAATGTTTGCTGTTTTATTATTGTGTTGTTAATATTGTGTTGGGACCTGCCTGGAGTGGCTGGGGCTACACAGTCAGATGGGCAGCATAGAATTAATTTATTATCAATTTATTATTATTATTATTAGCGCTTTTTTCTGGGGGTACACATACCCCTAAACATTTTGTGAATCTAAGTTTGGCCACACTGCCATTAATTTGATTTAAACTGATTTTATAATGAATGAATTTTAGAATGCTGTATTATTTTTACTGTTGTTAGCCGCTCTGAGCCCGGCTTCGGCTGGGGAGGGCGGGATATAAATAAAATTTTATTATTATTTATTATTATTATTATTGAGGGGCAGTATTCCAATATGAGTAGTATATTGTGAGTACCCCTAAACATTTTTTTTAAGAAAAAGCACTGATATTACAGTGGTGCCCTGCAAGACGAATGCCTCGCAAGACGAAAAACCCGCTAGACGAAAGGGTTTTCCGTTTTTCGAGGCGCTTCGCAAGACGAATTTCCCTACGGGCTTGCTTCGCAAGACGAAAACGTCTTGCGAGTCTTGCAAGTTTTTTCGCTCCCCCCCCCTTTTTCTAAGCCACTAAGCCGCTAATAGCCGCTTAGCCGCTAAGCCTTTAATAGCCGCTAAGCTTTTAATAGCCGCTAAGCCGCTAATACCGCTAATCCGCTAATCCGCTAATAGGGGTGCTTCGCAAGACGAAAAAACCACAAGACGAAGAGACTCGCGAAACGAATTAATTTTGTCTTGCGAGGCACCACTGTATGTTGCTGCTGTTGTTGTTGTTGTTGTTGTTGTTGTTGTTGTTGTTGTTTTATGCTGTGAGCCAATCTGAGCACAAGCATGTGGGAAAGCAGCGTCCACATGAACAGGTGGCTATGGCTCTGAAGACACCTCTTCACATGCTCTGAAGACACCTCTTCTTTATTTTATTTTTTTGACACAGATATCAATTGTTTGGAGTCCTGGCTTTGTCAACGGGTTTTCCAACCACACCCGGGAGGAACCTGTTATGGTAAAATCTGGGTGCGAGGCTGCTCTGCCACCCAGCTCGTCGGACTAAGTCCGCGGGTCCCTGCGGAGGAAAATGAGCTCAGCCGGAGACAGGAGCGAGCTGCAGAAGATCCAAGTTTATTGCGCAACAGGTTCAAGGCGAGATTGAACGGCGAGAAAGGGGTGACATGAACTTTTAAAACTTCCCTCCATGTCCCAGAATACAGTGCAAAATACATCACGGTTACATCATGAATACATTAGGAATAGGTTGGGCTACACAGGATTAACATATGGAGGAGGGAGGGGAAATATGCAGAGCAGGAGATATGCGCAGAAAAGCACATCCTGAGTACCGGTGATGAGAAGACAATGGTCCATGTATGCATAGTCTGCCACCCGGCATTGCCCAGAGGAAAGGCTTGGCAGAGTGATTTGATGGGATTAGGGTCTTCCTGAGAGTATGTGACACCTCGCTTGAGGGATTATAGAGGACAGGGGAGGTGTCATGGAGTCCTAGAGAAATTGAGCCGATTGGCACCAAAAGCAAGAAAATCGGTGTTACGGTTGATTTTCTATGAATTTTATAGATTTTAGTCCCTTTTGACATTGACAATTGGACTCAGAAATAAATGGATATACTGTATTGTAGCGAAGAAGAAGGTGAAGAAGACATGCCCCCCCCCTTCCGTATAAAACCTTAAAGCGCCTCGATGTGCTTCCCTTTCGCAAGGGATCCTTCCCTTTCCTCCAGAGTCGCAAATCTCGCCCCCAGGAGCGCCGCCAGCCTAGAATTTGCTCCGAGACGCCATCCCTCGCAGGTCGTGGCTATGAATGCGCAAGAGATTCCAGCCCTCCTTGGAAGTGAGGTCTTCACCTCCGCGGCGAAAAAGGAACCCAAAATCATCCTCTTTCGAAGCGGAAACGTGCATTTGCAACTGGGTGCACCCCTGGATCTAAGCGTCCTGTGGAAATAAGAGGCAGAAATTCAGCCTTGAAAAAACTGGGAGTTCCTGAACATTGGGCTGGAGGAAAGGGTTTTTTTTATAGCTGGGAATCCAAACCAGCCTCAGCCTTGCATCTAACTTGCAATGTTAATTTGTGGACTACACAGCAAGGTTTGTTTGTTTGAATTTATATACCACCGTGATAAGAATTTTAAAGTCTTAGATAGAGAATAAATGTTCATAAGTGTACCAGCCAAGCACGTACATAGATCAGCACAGGAAGACCGACCTGAAACCATTTTTGATTCCCAAACTGAGCAAATGTTTTCTCTGCAAGGTCAAAGGAAACTGGGAAAAGCCTCCCCATTGTCTTTTCCTTCACAAATCATGTCCTAAGGGCACATTTAAGATATGAATAGGGTGTGAGGCTGTGACCTGGCTCAGGAACTAAGTATTTATCATAACAAAAGACTGGCCAGGCTCCCCAGGGTATCCAATCAAGTGAGCATTAACAGGTAAACAATGCACTCAGATTTCTGCTGTAGACCACCTTTTCTGTGATGTAGGTATGATGTTTCTGGGGGTGGTCTTGGACTCCAGGGAGGGAATTTAAAATGTCTATATAAGGGCAGACACACTTTTGTTCTGGGTTCCTCCTCCCTCCTGCGTGTGGTGAGCAAGGCCCTGTTGCAACAGATTAATAAAGATCAGGCTTACTAGCTGCTTTGCTTCTCAATATTCTCTGGTTGGCCTCTGTTCTTTTCTCCTACCAATAGGGAACCTACGTAAGGACTCTATATGGGCTCTTGGATACCCCATAAGGGGAAAAGGGCAGGTTTTTGTTTACAACAGAGTTCACTCTAAGCAACAGGAAATGTTGTACAGTGGTACCTCGGGTTACATACGCTTCAGGTTACAGACTCTGATAACCCAGAAATAGTGCTTCAGGTTAAGAACTTTGCTTCAGGATAAGAACAGAAATCCTGCTCCGGTGGCGCTGCTGCAGCAGGAGGCCCCATTAGCTAAAGTGGTGCTTCAGGTTAAGAGCAGTTTCAGGTTAAGAACAGACCTCCAGAATGAATTAAGTACTTAACCCAAGGTATCACTGTATTTGACTTCTTCAGTGATGATAACATCCCACACCCAGCTGGGAGCTCAGGGCTTTTTAAACTGGAAAGGTTGCTTGACTGAGCAAAAGTGAGGTTGCACGCCGAAAACCAGGGCTGGACTCACCTCGGCCATTTGCTTCACAAGCGCACCGCCAATTCCTCTCCCTGCAAGGAAAGAAAGCAGCCGCGTTGATGGAAATGTAAAGAGACGGAAGGTACATTCTTTCACCTCTGGTGGACGTGCCCAAAGATTAAGGCTTTCTGGGAAATGATCTATAATGAAATGAAAAAGGTATTTAAATATACCTTCTTGAAGAAACCAGAGGCCTTTCTCCTGGGTATGGTCGGCCAATTGGTGCTACAACAGCAGCAAGAATACTCATCGCAAAGCATTTGAAGACACAAGATCTACCCACCTTGGAAGAATGGCAGATGCAAGTAATGGACTATATGGAAATGGCGGAAATGACTGGCAGAATACGAGACCAGGGAGAAGAGTTGGTGGAAGAAGATTGGAAGAAATTTTAAATTTATCTACAGAAACACTGTAAAATTATTGAATGTTAATGACGTTGGAATGAAATGAAGTGGATCTAGTAATAAGGTAAAATAAGAATATGCAGGAATGGATTGATATTAGATGAAAATTCGAAGTTAGAATATGTGAGGATAAATAATTAAGGGTAAAATAAGAGGCTATGAATTTGCTGAACAAATTTTTAAATGGAATACAGAAAAGGGAGGTGTGAGGAAGTCACGAAAATAGGTAAATGAATGTAAGATATTATAAAAGAGGGATTTTTAGATTTTTTTTATGTTAAATTTTGTTTTTTGTATTTTGTATTTTTCTTTTGTGTGTTACTATTTTGTAACCCTTTTCTGTTAAAAATTTAAAAAGAAAAGAAAAGAAAAGAAAGCAGCCGCGTTGAACAGAGGAACAACAAGATAATCTGAGTGAGCGACCCAAAAATAAATACAATGGATTATTCCCATTCTGAGGAGAAGGGGGTGATGTTCTAAAGGACATTCGCAAATATATTACAGTGGTACCTCAGATTAAGTACTTAATTCGTTCCGGAGGTCCGTACTTAACCTGAAACTGTTCTTAACCTGAAGCACCACTTTAGCTAATGGAGCCTCCTGCTGCCGCTGTGCCGCCGGAGCATGATTTCTGTTCTCATCCTGAAACAAAGTTCTTAACCTGAAGCACTATTTCTGGATTAGTGGAGTCTGTAACCTGAAGCGTATGTAACCCGAGGTACCACTATATGAGGTTTTGGAGGGGTCAGTCTCGATCAGGCATAGGCAAACTCCGGCCCTCCAGAGGTTTGGGACTACAATTCCCATCATCCCTAGCTCACAGTGGTCAGGGATGATGGGAATTGTAATCCCAAACCTCTGGAGGGCCGGAGTTTGCCTATGCCTGGTGTAAGGTAATTGAAGCTTGAAGAAAAAGAAGGTACGTTTTATCATATGGGGTGGTCTTGTAAGGCAGGCATAGGCAAACTCCAGCCCTCCAGATGTTTGGGACTACAATTCCCATCAGCCCTGACCACTGGTCCTGTGAGCTAGGGATGATGGGAGTTGTAGTCCCAAACATCCGGAGGGCCGTAGTTTGCCTATGCCTGGTCGAGATGATACCCAGAGACCTCTTTCAAAGCTGTGGCTGTGAGGTCAGACTCTGGTAGAGTTGAAAGAGACCCTGATTCGCTGCAGGAACCACAGCTGGAAAAACCTGGACAGGTGAACATCCAACCTCTGTTGAAAAACCTCCAACAAAGGAGAGAGCCCATTGCCTTCCGAGGTGGGGTTGGGACTCCCAAGGCTCATCTAGTCTGACCCCCACCAATGCAGTGATCACAGCTAAAGTATCCCAGACAGATGGCCATCCGACATCTGATTGAAAGCCCCTGTAATAAACAAAAGTCTTCTTCCCTTATGGGGGACACAAGAGCCCTTGTAGAGTCCTTTGCAGGTTCTCCATCGGTCGGAGAAAATAACAGAGGCCAGCCAGAGAATATTGAGAAGCAAAGCAGCTCATAAGCCTGGTCTTTATTGAACTGTTGCAACAGGGTGCTCCCCTCACACGCAGGAGAAAAAAAGAGGATCCCAAACAAAGGTGTGCCCACCCTTATATAGACATTTTAAATTGCCCGCCCTGGAGTCCAAGACCACCCACAGAATCATCATACCTACATCACAGAAAAGGCGGTCTACAACAGAAATCTGAGCGCGTTGTTTACCTCCTGTCTGGCAGGTTACCTGTTAATGGTCACTTGACTGGATACCCTGGGGAGCCTGGCCAGTCTTTTGTAATGACAAATACTTAGTTCCTGAGCCAGGTCACAGGCTCACACCCTATTCATACACAGACACACCCTTAAGACAGGATTTGTGCACAAAAAGACAAAAAAAAAAAAAAGATAAATGGTCCCGCTCCGGCGGGAAGGTAAACGGCGTTTCCGTGCGCTGCTCTGGTTCGCCAGAAGCGGCTTAGTCCTGCTGGCCCCATGACCCGGAAGCTGGATGCCAGCTCCTTCGGCTAATAATAATAATAATAATTTATTATTTATACCCCGCCCATAAAGCGAGATGAGCGCCGCAACCCCAGAGTCGGCCACGACTGGACCTAATGGTCAGGCGTCCCTTTACTTTTACCTTTTAACTTAGCAACCATCATCACATCTTGTGGCAGGGAGTTCCGTAGCTGAACGATGCCTTGTGTAAAGCAGTATTTACTTTCCTCTCTCCTGAATCTGATTGGATGGGGTTGGGAGCACTGGATCATGATCCAAACTGTCGCAAAGTCAAACTCTCCCCCCTGATCCGGCGGGTTGGGATGGATGACCCTCCGGTGTCCCTTCCAAGCCTACAATCCTAGGATCCATTCATTGGTCGCCCCCAATCGAACCTCCTCCCAGTGGGGTTGCAATAAAATTCCCGCCACGTTTGCAAAGCTCAGCAGGGACCGGTAAGGTTTCAAACTGGATGGGAGACCGTGCTTTGAGAGCAGAGGGTTGGACTGGATGTCCTTTGGGGTTCCCTTCCAGTTCAAGGACTTTCTGGTTTTTTTTATTAAATTTTTTTATTAAATTTTTCCATAAAAACTCCAATCATACAAATTTTCACATCACATATTTTAACTTATTAGACCTCCCTCAACTTCTCTGACAATCATCCGTAGTTAAATTTCTATCTTCACATTCCTTAATTTTAGTATCGCCTTTAAATACAATTTTTCTATCCTCATTTACATTCTTGCAATATTCCTTATTTTTTTCACAAAGCTTCTTTAAAACACACTAGCGTTGTGTATTCCTCACATACAGTTTTCAAATATTCTCTAAATTTTCCCCAGTCCTCTAAAAACTTATGATCTCTTTGGTATCTAATTTTTCCAGTTCATTTGTCCAGTTCTGCATAGTCTGTTAGTTTTGTTCTCCATTCTTCCAAAGTCGGTACTTCTTCTTGTTTCCATTTTTGAGCCATCAATATCCTCGCTGCTGTTATTGCATACTGAAAAAGTTTACAGTCCCTCTTATTTATTTCCTTTCTAGTTATTCCCAGTAGGAAGGTTTCTGGTTTCTTTACAAAGCTATATTTCAGCATTTTCTTTAACTCATTATATATCATTTCCCAGAACCCCTTCACTTTCTTACATTCCCACCACATATGAATAAATGTACCCTCTTTCTCTTTACATTTCCAACATTTGTTACAAGTTTTGTACATTCTTGCTAATTTAGCTGGTGTCATATACCATCTGTATACCATTTTCATAACATTTTCTTTTAACGTAGTACATGCTGTAAACTTCAGATTTTCGTTCCATATTTTTTGGACCGTCTAGAGGGGCTGGGAGCTGGGGGCACTGTTATACAGTGGTTTCGCTCCTTCCTCCTGGGCCGTGTTCAGAAAGTGGTGGTGGGGGATGAGTGTTCAGACCCCTGGGCCCTCACTTGTGGGGTGCCTCAGGGTTCTGTCCTCTCCCCCATGCTTTTTAACATCTATATGAAGCCGCTGGGAGAGATCATCAGGGGTTTGGACTGGGTGTCCATCAATATGCAGATGATACCCAGCTCTACCTCTCTTTCAAATCAGAACCAGTGAAGGCGGTGAAGGTCCTGTGTGAGTGTCTGGAGGCGGATGGAGGCTGAGACCCTACCTGCCCGCGGACTGTCTCGCCAGAGTGGTGCATGCTCTGGTTATCTCCCGCTTGGACTACTGCAATGTGCTCTACGTGGGGCTACCTTTGAAGGTGACCCGGAAACTACAACTAATCCAGAATGCGGCAGCTAGACTGGTGACTGGGGGCAGCCGCCGAGACCACATAACACCGGTCTTGAAAGACCTACATTGGCTCCCAGTACGTTTCCAAGCACAATTCAAACTGTTGGTGCTGACCTTGAAAGCCCTAAACGGACTCAAAGGCCCAGTAGACCTGAAGGAGCGTCTCCACCCCCATCGTTCTGCCCAGACGCTGAGGTCCAGCTCCGAGGGCCTTCTGGCGGTTCCCTCATTGCGAGAAGCAAAGCTACAGGGAACCAGGCAGAGGGCCTTCTCGGTGGTGGCCCCCGCCCTGTGGAACGCCCTCCCACCAGATGTCAAAGCGATAAATAACTACCTGACATTCAGAAGACATCTGAAGGCAGCCCTGTTCAGGGAAGTTTTTAATCTGTGATATTTTAGTGTATTTCTGGTTTTTATGGAAGCCGCCCAGAGTGGCTGGGGAAACCCAGCCAGATGGGCGGGGTACAAATAATAAATTATTATTATTATTATTATTATTATTATTATTATTATTTGCCAATCTTCCATATCTATATTATACCCTAAATACTCTGGTTTCTCTTCAGATCGTATAAATCTTTTGCCTTTTTACAGTTCAAGGACTTTCTGAGTTCTTTGGCCAGCTCTGTCCCTTCCCCGCTCCTCCTCCTCCTCTTTCCATCCTCCCTCTTCCCTGGAGCATCCTGGGAAATGTAGTTCTCCGACCCAGGAGAAAACTGGGGATCTGCCATGGCCACTACTGCAGATGTGGACCAAGACCCCTTCGCGGTGTCGATCCGCCCCTCCGGAGCCGAGGACTGCGCGGAGATCATGCGCATGATCCGGGTAGGCCCTTTCCCACGAGCAGGCAGGCAGGCAGGCAGGCAGGCAGGTATTCGACTGGTGCAGCTGCGTCCTGTTGAAGTACTGCACCTGTTGAATGTCCGCCTAAGCCCCGGCGCTGCAGGCCCTCCCTGCAGTCCGAATAGCAAAAAAAAGAGAGGTTTATTGCTTATTGAGCCTTCATCCTGGTTTGCAGGCAGGCAGGGTGGATAAAAATAAATGTTTTTTTTATATAAAAAAAAAATCGGATTTTTTTTTTTTTTATTTAAATCGGATTTTAAAATAAAAAGCTTTTGGAGGAAAAATCTTCCTAAAGATAGTTTTCTGTTTAAGTTGCATTAGAGTCCAAAGGCTATTCATCAGGAAATAAGGATTTGTTTTATGTTTTCCATGTGTGCTAAAACTCAGGCTAAGCTGTTTGTTTGTTTTTAATTGTTTAACCACGTCAGTTAACAAACGTGGATACATATGCTATAATGCTATTGTTTCAGTTAAATAAAATGTGTAAATTGTTATTAAGGGAATGATTGTTTTTCTCCTTCCGATCAAGCACAGCAGAAAAGTTGCCCAAATAGTTAACTTGTTAAACCTCACAATAATTTCGTCATTATCTGCCTGTGTGTTTCTTATAGTAGAACCAAATCAGTAATTTTTGTAAAAACTACTCTGAAAATTTATTATTCCAGAAATGAAACCTTCGTCTGGTTGTAAATATTAAGATTATACCAGCAAGAATGAGTCTTTCTGTTAAAAAAAATAAATGATTTAAATCAAGTCTTACTGAAATTGTGATTTAAATCGATTTGATTTACGGTAAATCTCATTTGATTGAAAGCTGCTCAGAGTGGCTGGGGAAACTCAGCCAGATGGGCGGGGTATAAATAATAAATTATTATTATTATTATTATGAAGGCTATGGGGCAGCTACGAGCCATGATGGCTCTGCTTCTGAAGGTCCTTTACTGGGAGCCATGGCAAGAGGGGAGAGCTGCATTCGAATCCTGCTTGTCGGTTTCACATAACGGGCGTCTGCTTGGCCACTCTTGAGGGCGGGATGGTGGAGAGAAAACTAGCTCAGTCAGTAGAGCGTGAGACTTTTAACCTCCAGGTTGTGGGTTCGAATCCCAGGTTGGGCAAAAGATTCCTGCATATTGCTGCGGGGTGGGCTGGATGACCCCTGGGGGTCCCACTTGACTCTATAATTCTAGGATCCAGAACAGGATTTGTTCAGGATATTGAGGAGGAATAAATTGAAACTGCAGGTGAGCAGATTTGGAGCGGAGTGTGAATTAATTGAAGCCTGGAAGCGGGGCCTGGGGGCGGGATTCGGATGCGAGGCTTTTAAATCCTTAAATGTAGATTAGCATATGCAAATCCTATGCAGATGTGTGGGCCCAGGATCTTTTCAAGCCCTAGCAACAGCCCCCTGCTATCAGAATAAAAGGGAGCGAAGGCTTATGCTCCTTTGCAAAGTATAAAACTGGGCACACTCTGTAACAACTGCCTGACTTCAAAAGGAACCTACTTGGCTTTGAAAGGCTGAGCCAGGATTTAACCGGACAGTTTGATGCTGTTTGTTTTGCGCTGGACCACAGCCAGGGATTTCTCTCCTGTGGGTTTTGCATTAGCATAGCAAAGCTTGCCAAGAGATTGTGTAATTGCCAGATATTGCTTTAGACTCTAGGCTATCCTCTCTCTCTCTCTCTCTCTCTGTCATTTGAGATTCTGCAGAGAAACTTGCACTCGGCAGTTTGCAATCCAGAGAGGCTGCTGGATCAGGCCGGAAGGGGCCCGATCCACTCCAGGATCCTGTTCTCAGGGTGGCCGACTGTGATAAGAATTTTTAGGTCTTAGCTATATTTTAAAGGTAAAGGGACCCCTGACCATTAGGTCCAGTCATGGCTGACTCTGGGGTTGCGGTGCTCATCTCGCTTTACTGGTCAAGGGAGCCGGTGTACAGCTTCCGAGTCATGTGGCCAGCAGGACTAAACCACTTCTGGCGAACCAGAGCAGCGCACAGAAATGCCGTTTACCTTCCCGCCGGAGCGGTACCTATTTATCTACTTGCACTTGGACGTGCTTTCAAACTGCTAGGTTGGCAGGAGCAGGGACCGAGCAACGGGAGCTCACCCCGTCGCGGGGATTCGAACCGCCGACCTTCTGATCGGCACAGTCCTAGGATCTGTGGTTTAACCCACAGCGCCACCTGCGTCCTTAGATATATATTAAATTTTCATCAATGTACCAGCCAAGCATGTACATAGATCAGCACAGGAAGACCGACCTGAAACCGCTTTTGATTCCCAAACTGACCAAATGGTTTTTCTGCAAGGTCAAGGTGGTAAACCTCCCCATTGTCTCTTTCCTCACAAATCCTGTCTTTAAGGGCACATTTAAGATATGAATAGGGTGTGACCCTGACCTGGCTCAGGAACTGAATATTTGTCATTACAAAATACTGGCCAGGCTCCCCAGGGTATCCAATCAAGCGAGCATTAACAGATAACCTGCCAGACAGGAGGTAAACAAGGCACTCAGATTTCTGCTGTAGACCGCCTCTTCTGTGATGTAGGTATGATGTATGGAAGGGAGGTCTTCTGCTCCAGGGCAGGGAATTTAAAATGTGTATATAAGGGCAGGCACAACTTGGTTCTGGGTTCCTCCTCCTCTCCTGCGGGTGAAGGGGGCACCCTGTTGCAACAGATCAATAAAGATCAGGCTTACGAGCTGCTTCCTTCTCAATATTCTCTGGCTGGCCTACCAATAGGGAACCTACGTAAGGACTCTGTGGGTTAAACCACAGAGCCTAGGGCTTGCCAATCGGAAGGTCGGCGGTTCGAATCCCCGCGATGGGGTTCCCATTCCTCGGTCCCTGCTCCTGCCAACCTAGCAGTTCAAAAGCACGTCAAAGTGCAAGTAGATCAATAGGTACCACTCCGGCGGGAAGGTAAACAGCGTTTCCGTGCGCTGCTCTGGTTCGCCAGAAGCGGCTTAGTCCTGCTGGCCACATGACCCGGAAGCTGTATGCCGGCTCCCTCGGCCAATAAAGCGAGATGAGCGCCGCAACCCCAGTCGGCTACGACTGGACCTAATGGTCAGGGGTCCCTTTACTTTTTATGTGTGTAAATTCAAGGTCTGGGCAAGTGAGGTGGTGGGGCAGGCATTGTACCTATGGTCAATGTTCTCTTTCTCTCTTTTCAGGAACTTGCAGAGTTTGAGAAAATGCCTGATCAGGTAGCAAACAGCAGTCAAGGTGAGGCTGAACCCCGGGCGGGAATTCTCATAGGCAAATCTTCCTTGGCCAGGTTTAGTCACAGAGGTGTTCTGTTCATGTTTGGGGCACGATGGTTGGGATCAGATCACCGTGGGCTGATGGTCGTTGAGGACGCTAATATCTCGAGGGCACCAGGTGTGGGAGAGGGGCTGCATTTCCTGCCCTGACCTGGCCACAGTGATCCACGCGACGGTCACCTCTGGGCTTGACTACTGTATCATAGAATCATAGAATCCTAGAGTTGGAAGAGACCCCAAGGGCCATCGAGTCCAACCCCCTGCCAAGCAGGAAACACCATCAGAGCACTCCTGACATATGGTTGTCAAGCCTCTGCTTAAAGACCTCCAAAGAAGGAGACTCCACCACACTCCTGGGCAGCCAATTCCACTGTCAAACAGCTCTCACTGTCAGGAAGTTCTTCCTAATGTTTAGGTGGAATCTTCTTTCTTGTAGTTTGGATCCATTGCTCCGTGTCCGCTTCTCTGGAGCAGCAGAAAACAACCTTTCTCCCTCCTCTATGTGACATCCTTTTATATATTTGAACATGGCTATCATATCACCCCTTAACCTCCTCTTCTCCAGGCTAAACATGCCCAGTTCCCTTAGCCATTCCTCATAAGGCATCGTTTCCAGGCCTTTGACCATTTTGGTTGCCCTCCTCTGGACACATTCCAGTTTGTCAGTGTCCTTCTTGAACTGTGGTGCCCAGTAACTCACTCTACGCAGGGCTGCCCTTGAAGCTGTCCCAGAAACTCCAGCGGGTGCAGAATGCTGCAGCGAGGCTCCTCACGGGGTCCCTGCCATGGGAGCATATTCACCCAGTGCTTTTCAAGCTGCACTGGCTCCCGGTGGAGTACAGGGTCAGAGTTAAGGTGCTGCTTTTGACCTTTAAAGCCCTTTGTGGCTTAGGGCCCTCGTATTTACAGGACCACCTCTCCTGGTCTGCCCCGCAGAGGACTTTAAGGTCCATGAATAATAATAGCTTAAAGGTCCCGGGCCCTAAGGAAGTCAGATTATCCTCCCCCAGGGCCAGGGCCTTCTCAGTGGTGGCTCCGACCTGATGGAATGCTCTGTCCCAAGAGACCAGGGCCCTGCAGGATTTAACTTCCTTCCGTCGGGCCTGTAAGACAGAGCTATTCTGCCTGGCCTTTAATTTGAATTCAGCCTGATCTTTTATTTCCCTTCTCTTCCCTTTTTATGAAGATTACCCGCTCTGAGACCCCACAGCTAATTCTCCCCTGGCCTCCTCACTGGCCCAAGTAGGACCAATTCAGCCAGCTAGCCCTGGGGAATATCTAATTAGTTTTGAATTTTGAATTTTATTGTTATTCATGTTTTTATACTGTATTTTATGCTGCTTTTATAATTGAGGGTTTAAAATCTGTTGTTAGCTGCCCTGAGCCTGGTTTTTGAACCGGGAAGGACTACTGTCAAGCGCTCTACGTGGGGCTACCTTTGAAGGTGACCCTGAAACTGCAACTAATCCAGAATGCGGCAGCTAGACTGGGGACTGGGAGTGGCCGCCGAGACCACATAACACCGGTCTTGAAAGCATTGCTGCCTTATAAAGCCATGCACGTTTGAATGGCTCCCTGGTCCTGAATGGGGCAACTGTGCCCCTGAAGGACCAGGTGCGCAGCCTGGGAGTCATTCTGGACTCACCGCTGTCCATGGAGGCGCAGGTCAGTTCTGTGTCCAGGGCGGCCTCTCTACCAGCTCCACCTGGTACACAGGATGAGACCCTCCCTGCCCGCAGACTGTCTCGCCAGAGTGGCGCATGCTCTGGTTCTCTCCCGCTTGGACTACTGCCATGCGCTCCATGTGGGGCTACCTTTGAAGGTGACCCGGAAACTGCAATTAATCCAGAATGCGGCAGCTAGACTGGGACTGGGAGACCATATAACACCAGTCCTGAAAGACCTACACTGGCTCCCAGGACGTTTCTGAGCACAATTCAAAGTGTTGGTGCTGACCTTGAAAGCCCTAAACGGCCTCAGAGGCCTAGTAGCCCTGAAGGAGCGTCTCCACCTCCATCATTCTGCCTGGACACTGAGATCCAGCGCTGAGGGCCTTCTGGCGGTTCCCTCCCTGCGAGAAGTGAGGTTACAGGAAACCAGGCAGAGGGCCTTCTCAGTGGTGGCGCCCGCCCTGTGGACACACACTATTCCTTGAAAGACATTCAATGCACACACAGAGAGAGAGAATTCAGGGAACTGTAGTTTATCGCTTACCGTTCATCTGAGCAAACTACGTTTCTCAAGTGTGGGCTTCAAATGTGATTTTAAGCAGCCATACCCAGCTGCTCTGATGTTAAGGCTTAAGAGCACGATGGACGTCAATAAAAACATGGTTCCAGTTACAGATAGGTAGCCGTGTTGGTCTGCCATAGTCAAAACAAAACAAATTCCTTCCAGTAGCACCTTAAAGACCAACTAAGTCAGTTCTTGGTATGAGCTTTCGTGTGCATGCACACTTCTTCAGATACAAGTGTGCATGCACACGAAAGCTCATACCAAGAACTGACTTAGTTGGTCTTTAAGGTGCTACTGGAAGGAATTTGTTTTGTTTTGAATAAAAACATGGCTTGGCATGGAGAAAAGGAAGTTCTTCTTCAGGCAGCGTTGAGTTAAACTATGGAACTACCTGCCACTGGAAGCAGCGACCTGGGTGGCTTTAACAGAAGACTGTGCAAATTAACGAACAGAGGGCTATCGGCGGCTGCCAGATGGGCCCCATGGCCGGATCCTCGATCCAGTATACCTGAAGGAGCATCTCCACCCCCATCGTTCTGCTGGGACACTGAGGTCCAGTGCCGAGGGCCTTCTGGCGGTTCCCTCCCTGCGAGAAGCCAAGTTACAGGGAACCAGGCAGAGGGCCTTCTCGGTGGTGGCACCCGCCCTGTGGAACGCCCTCCCACCAGATGTCAAAGAGAAAAACAACTACCAGACTTTTAGAAGACATCTGAAGGCAAAGCTTTTCAGGGAAGCTTTTAATGTTTAATAGGATTTTGTATTTTAGTGTTTTGTTGGAAGCCGCCCAGAGTGACTGGGGAAACCCAGCCAGATGGGCAGGATATAAATAACAAATTAGTAGTAGTAGTAGTATTGGTATTATTTCCAGAGCTCACCTGAACTTAAAAGCCCAAAAGTTTGGGATCTACACAGCTGGTCGTCTTGCAGTTTTTCCTGGGTCCTGCTGACCCCGTTTTTTCCCCAACCCCTTTCTCTCGCTGTCTCTTTGATTCTCGCGTCTTTCTTTCCAGGACTTTACGAGGACGGCTTCTGCCAGGACCCCTTCTATAAATGTGTGGTGGCCGAGGTCCCCCCGAAACATCAGAGCAAAGACGGTAAGCAAGGTTCCTGCCCCAAAATCCCATCTTCCAGTATGGTGAAGATTCAATCCTTCCCTCTCTGCCGCAATGAGGAGCTCCCCTTCTCTTCGCTCCTTCCTCTCCCAATTAACCTCCGTCTCCGGGGCTCAGCGATGGGAGGGAAAGCAGAAGGAAGAACCGCCCAGTTTTGCCCCAGAGACGTTCTGCCTTGGTCAGAGCCCATCTGGATTTCTGGGCACCCCAGTTTAAGGAGGATATCGACAAGCTATAGGGTGACTGAGAGGATCAAGGGGTCTGGAAATGGAGCCATATGAGGAGCGGTCGAAGGAGTTGGGAAGGGAGAAGAGGGGACTGAGGGGTGAAAAGATAGCCACCTTCAAAAATAATAGACTGGCAAATTAAATTACAGGAATTTGTAATCGAGATGGCTCAATGGACGAGCAAACTCAGAGGAAACTCAAAGCAAAAATTTGCGGGGAAATGGGATGGTTATAAAGGAAATACAATAATAGTTTTGACTCCGTGCTAGCATTCGAGTGACAAAGGAAGTAAAAGGAGGTGGACAACAATTATGGATTTATTATGTTTTCTGAATGTATTGGAAAATCTATTTAGAAAGGTTTATTGTTTTGTTTACGTTCAATTATAAGATAAAATATATGTGAAGGGACTTGACAGGAAGTCAAAACTGAAGAAACGATTTTGTAAGATAAAAGGTGGAAAAATATTTATTTTCATTATTATTATTTGTGCGGGTGTGTGTTTTGCATGGAATGTCTGGGAGGAAATAAGACGGTAAATAACAAATAGCAAACAAAATATTGATATATGTAATTTTTATTTCTCAATTATATTTTGCGGTAGTATGGTTCTGGCGGTTTTCCCCCCGCGAGACGCCAAGTTACAGGGAACCAGGCAGAGGGCCTTCTCAGTGGTGGCGCCCGCCCTGTGGAACTCCCTCCCACCAAATGTCAAGGAAATAAACAACTATCTGACTTTTAGAAGACATCTGAAGGCAGCCCTGTTTAGGGATTTTTTTTAGTAACTGATGTTTTAATGTATTTTTAATCTTTGTTGGAAGCCACCCAGAGTGGCTGGGGAAACCCGGCCAGATGGGTGGGGTATACTGTAAATAAAAAATTATGATGAAGAATTCAATTTATAGACCTCCCTTCATCACAAGATCTCAGGGCGCTTCACAGGATAAAATACAAGGTAAATAGTTAAAATAACACACCCACCCCGGCAGACACATTTAAAATGCTGTAGAATATTGGCCAACCATTAATCTGCTATTGAAACTGAGTAAAACTGAATGCAACAAGGGTTTTTCCCTCCTCCCCTGTATCAAAGATTGCAAATCCCTTTGGACAGAGCCTTATATTTTTGTTGTTTCCCTGCAAATGTCTATGAAACTCTCTATATGAATGGATTCCCCCCCCCCCCAAATTGACTTTTGAATTCTGAATTTATTGTTATTCACGTTTTATACTGTATTTTATGCTGTTTTTTTGTTGCATTAGTTAAGTGTTTTAAATTTGTTGCTAGCTGCCCTGAGCCCAGTTTTCTGAACCGGGAAGGGCGGGATATAAATAAAAAATTATTATTATTATTATTATTATTATTATTAACCCTTGGGGTGCATTGCAACTCTCCGATTCTGCGATTTTCAATCCGGGGGGAATTTCAGAACCACTTACCCAGGTTCTCATCCCATGGGGAGCAGCCCACAATCTCTTGGGCAGCCCCCCAGTATATTTTCTGCCCCCAAGCAACTGCCTGGAGGAAAAGGCTGTGTTTGAATGGCCCGGGTCCTGTTTATGGTCGGCTGCTTACCTGATCCAGAAGAGCCCTGGACTGATTTTAGAAAAGCAGGTTGTGATCTTTTGTCGTCGTTCTTTCGTTTTTCCCCACTGCAGGCCACACCGTCGTGGGGTTCGGCTTGTATTTTTTCACTTATAGCACCTGGAAAGGCAGAAACATCTACATGGAAGACCTCTACGTCATGCCAGAGTTTCGGGGTAAAGGGGAAAGGGAAGAAGCTGCTTCCAGGCTCTTAATCTCCGGGTTGCGGGTTCGAATTCCGCATTGGGCAAAGATTTCCGCAGCGCAGGGGGTTGGACTGGGGTCCCTTGCAACCGAACAATTCGGTGGATTCTATGAACAGCCAGGAACTACAGTCGTACCTCAGGTTACATACGCTTCAGGTTATAGACTCCGCTAACCCAGAAATAGTGCTTCAGGTTAAGAACTTTGCTTCAGGATGAGAACAGAAATTGTGCTCCGGCGGCACGGCAGCAGCAAGAGGCCCCATTAGCTAAAGTGGTGCTTCAGGTTAAGAACAGTTTCAGGTTAAGTACGGACCTCCGGAACGAATTAAGTACTTAGCCTGAGGTACCACTGTATAATTAAGAAAATGTGTGTGTGTGTGAGAGAGAGAGAGAGAGAGAGAGAGAGTATTGCACCTTCAAAATAACCTGGCGCCCTCCACTTTCATTGCACTACAATTCCCAAAACTCCCTGCGGGAAGCCAAGTTACAGGGAACCAGGCAGAGGGCCTTCTCGGTGGTGGCGCCCTCCCTGTGGAACTCCCTCCCACCAGATGTCAAAGAGAAAAATTAACTACCAAACTTTTAGAAGACATCTGAAGGCAGCCCTGTTCAGGGAAGCTTTTAATGTTTAATAGATTATTGTATTTTAATATTCTGTTGGAAGCTGCCCAGAGTGGCTGGGGAAACCCAGCCAGATAGGCGGGGTATAAATAATAATAAATTACAGTGGTACCTCAGGTTAAGTACTTAATTCGTTCCGGAGGTCCGTACTTAACCTGAAACTGTTCTTAACCTGAAGCACCACTTTAGCTAATGGGGCCTCCCGCTACCGCTGTGCCGCCGGAGCACGATTTCTGTTCTCATCCTGAAGCAAAGTTCTTAACCTGAAGCACTATTTCTGGGTTAGCGGAGTCTGTAACCTGAAGTGTATGTAACCTGAAGCGTATGTAACCCAAGGTACCACTGTATTTCATCATTATTATTATTATTATTATTATTATTATCTGGAAGGAGTCCGGTTGATTTGAAAACAAAGGTAAAATTTGGAGGGAGCGACCTAGACCAGATGAGGGTGGGACATGTTCTGGGACGTGGTGGTGGAAGCCAGGATACTGAGGCAGAGAGTTCCCAAGGCATAAATACCAGGGGGGCATATTTCCTTCCTTTGGAGATCCCAGGAGTCCTGTCTTCCTTCTGAGCTTTTCCTCTTCCTTCTGTCGCAGGGAGAGGCATTGGGAAGAAGTTGATGGGCGCCATTGCCCAGGTAAGAGCTGCCCCTACACAGAAATGGAACGTTCTGCATGCCAGGCAACTGCTCTGCTACGTCCCTTTCCCCTAGAAATAGGAACATTAGAAGCTGCCTCATAGCCAGTCATGCCTCTGGGGTCCACCTAGCTTCATATTACGAGCTAGGGTTGGCAGCAACAACTCTACAGGGTTTCAGACAGGTGTAAGTAAAGGTAAAGGGACCCCTGACCATTAGGTCCAGTTGTGGCCGACTCTGGGGTTGTGGCGCTCATCTCACTTTACTGGCCGAGGGAGCCGGCGTACAGCTTCCGGGTCATGTGGCCAGCAGGACTAAGCCGCTTCTGGCGAACCAGAGCAGTGCACGGAAACACCGTTTACCTTCCCGCCGGAGCAGTACCTATTTATCTACTTGCACTGGTGTGCTTTTGAACTGCTAGGTGGGCAGGAGCAGGGACTGAGCAACGGGAGCTCACCCCGTCGCCGACCTTCTGACCGGCAAGTCCTAGGCTCAGTGGTTTAACCCACAGCGCCACCCGCATCAGGCAGGTGTAATAATAACAATTATTATTATTATTATTATTATTATTATTATTATTATACCTCACCCATCTGGCTGGGTTTCTCCAGCCACTCTAGGCAGCTCCCAACAGAATTAATGATAATAATAATGAAAAAGTGATAAAACATCAAACACTAAAAGCTTCCCTAAACAGGGCTGCCTTCAGATGTCTTCTAAAAGTCAGATAGTTGTTTATTTCCTTGACATCTGATGGGAGGGCGTTCCACAGGGCGGGTGCCACTACCGAGAAGGCCCTCTGCCTGGTTCCCTGTAACTTGGCTTCTCACAGGGAGAGAACTGCCAGAAGGCCCTCGGCGCTGGACCTCCGTGTCCGGGCTGAACGATGGGGGTGGAGATGCTCCTTCGGGTCTACTGGGCCTTTGAGGCCGTTTAGGGCTTTCAAGGTCAGCACCAACACTTTGAATTCTGCTCAGAAACGTACTGGGAGCCAATGTAGGACTTTCGAGACCGGTGTTATGTGGTCTTGGCGGCCGCTCCCAGTCACCAGTCTAACTGCCGCATTCTGGATTAGTTGTAGTTTCTGGGTCACCTTCAAAGGTAGCCCCACGTAGAGCGCATTGCAGCAGTCCAAGCGGGAGATAACCAGAGCATGCACCACTCTGGAGAGACAGTCTGCGGGCAGGAAGGGTCTCATCCTGCGTACCAGATGGAGCTGGTAGACAGCTGCCCTGGACACAGAACTGACCTGTGTCTCCACGGACAGCGGTGAGTCCACAATGACTCCCAGGCTGCGCACCTGGTCCTTCGGGGGCACAGTTGCCCCAGCGCTACCCAAAGATCCCAAGGGTTGAACCCACCAGCGGCGTAGCGTGGGTTGTCAGCACCCGTGGCAAGGCAAGTAATTTGCGCCCCTAACCTGCCGCCACTGCCAGCTTCTTCTTGCTGCTGCCTGGGCTGGGGTATTTACGGTAAGGTAGCCACGGCAGCGGGTCCGTGTCCGTGTCAGGTGATCTGAGGCGAGTTGCCGCTGGCGCTGCCGCCCAAACGACGCCACTTGCCCAGAGGAGGAGGAGGGCAGAGAGGCGAGGAAAATGCAACATGGCCCAGCAGCTGCAGCAGCGGCAGTGGCGGGGCTGCCTGGCGCGCCCTATGCGGCCCTGACGCGCGGGGACCGCGGCAAATGCTGAGAGCCGCTGCCTGCCGGACGCCTTCAGCCCGGACGCGCACACAGCTCGACGGTTCCACGAGACATGGGGCTCTGCTACAGCCTGCGCCTGAGGCTCTTCGGCGACTCCGGAGGCGGCGAGCGCACCCCCCCAGATGTTGCGCCCGGTGCGGCTGGCCCCCCCTGCACCCCCCACGCTATGCCACTGGAACCCACAATGTTCTGCAAGCCAAGCAGATGTTCTCCCTGCCAAGCTAAGACCTCTCTTCTCCTCTTCCTCTGCAGATTGGCGTGGAGAAAGGATGCACTCAGATGAAGTTCTCCGCTCTGGACTGGAACCAAAAGGCCATCGACTTATACCTTGGCAACGGTGCCGTGGACCTGACTGCCACTGAGGGCTGGCACGTCTTCCGCTTCGAAGAAGACGCCATGCAACGGCTGGCGGCGGGGGCTGCCAGCAAATGAGGCGCAGACAGAGATTTCGGAACAGCAGGACTGTCTTCCCTCGGAGAAGCCAGGAATCCGGGTTCCTTTATTCACTCTGGACAGAGTGGTTGGGGAGGTTTAGCAGTAGCAGTGCCGCCGCTTCTTAGATTTGCAAAATGGCGGCGCTGGAAGGGGACCACCAAAGGTCATCTATCTCAACCCCCTTGCGATGCAGGAATCGCACCCTAAGAATCCCTGACAAAGGGCCATCCAGCCTCTGCTTCAAAACCTCCAGGAAAGGATAGTCCAGCACCTTCTAGGAGTACCACTGTTGAATGACTCTCACCATCAGAATCTGCTTAGTCCGAATCTCCTTTCTTGTAAACTGAAGGCATGGGTTCGAGTCCTACCCTCCAGAGCCAGAGAAAACAAGCTTGCATCTTGTGATAGCCCTCCATGTGAGAAATATCTTAAGGGCTGTCACATGGGGGAGAGATGCAAGCTTCTTTTCCCCTGCTCTGGAGTGTAGGACTCGAACCCGTGGCTTCAGTCTCAGTCCTCTCTTCTCCAGGCTAAATACCCCCAGCTCCTTCAACTGTTTCTCATACGCAGACTCCCTCAACTTCGGCCCTCCAGATGTTTTTGGCCTACAACTCCCATGATCCCTAGCTAGCAGGACCAGCGGTCAGGGATGCTGGGAATTGTAGTCTTTTGATCATCTTGGTTGCCTTCCTCTGCACACCTTCCAACTTGTCAATCTCCGCTTTATTATTTTTTTTTTCAAATATTTTTTATTGAGTTTACAGAATATAGAAATACAGAAGAAAAACAGATAAAAGAAAAAGAATAAAAATTTCAAATTTCCATAATCCTTTTATCAAATCTACTGGACTTCCCCACATCCTCCAGACCTTGCATTATTTATAATACAAACTTCAGCAATTTGTTATCTTATTTCATTACTTATTGTATCTTTCAATTTATCATGTTACCAAATTCAGAATATTGTATCCCAATTCTTATATATTTTAATTAAAACACAATAAAATTATTTCATAATTCCACCTCCAACTTCTTATACCTTAGTTTTCATATTTCACCTGATTGCAATTGCTGGGGCTAAAATTTCCTAAAAAATGCATTTTCTTAACATTCATACAACTTATAATGCTTTTGCAAATAGTCCTTAAATTTTTTCCAATCCTCTTCCATTGCTTCTTCTCCCAAGTCTCGGATTCTGCCAGTCATTTCAGCCAGTTCCATATAGTCCATCAACTGCGTCTGCCATTCCTCCAGCGTGGGTAAATCTTGTGTCTTCCAGTACTTTGCGATGAGAATTCTTGCTGCAGTAGTAGCATACATAAAAAAGGTTCTGTCCTTCTTTAACACATTCTGGTCTACAATGCCCAGAAGAAAGGCCTCCGGTTTCCTAGGTAAGGTATATCTAAATACCTTTTTTAGCTCATTGTAAATCATCTCCCAGAAGGCCTTCACTTTCGGACATGTCCACCAGAGGTGAAAGAATGTCCCTTCCGCCTCCTTACACTTCCAAATTTTATTATCAGACAGGTGGTATATCTTAGCAAGCTTGACTGGGGTCATGTACCACTGGTATATCATTTTCATAATATTTTCCTTCAAGGCACTACATGCCGTGAATTTCATTCCGGTGTTCCATAACCTTTCCCAGTCCTCAAACATGATGTTATGCCCAATATCCTGCGCCCATTTTATCATGGCGGATTTTACTGTCTCATCCTGTGTATTCCACTTAAGCAGCAAGTTATACATTCTCGAAAGTAATTTGTTTTTTGGTTCTAACAATTCTGTCTCTAGTTTCGATTTTTCCACCTGGAACCCCACCTTTTTGTCCACTTTAAAAACTTCCTGAATTTGGGCATAATGCAACCAATCTCGCACCTTGTTTTTTAGTTTTTCCAAGCTCTGCAACTTCCAATTGACTCCAATTTTTTCAATTATTTCGCAATATTTTGGCCAGTAGGCCTCCATGTTAAGTCTCTTACGTGCCTTGGCCTCCACCGGTGAAAGCCACCTCGGGGTCTTACTCTCCAATAAGTCTTTATATTTTGTCCAGACCATAAAAATTGCTCTTCTAACAATATGGTTTTTAAACAATTTGTGAACTTTAACCTTGTCATACCACAGATATGCATGCCACCCAAAAGCATTATCAAACCCTTCCAGATCAAGGACATCAGTGTTCTCCAACAAGATCCAATCTTTCATCCAGCAGAAGGCTGCAGATTCATAATATAACCTCAAGTCCGGCAGGGCAAATCCCCCTCTTTCTTTCGCGTCAGTTAATATTTTAAACTTTATTCGGGGCTTTTTGCCCTGCCAAACAAACTTAGAAATATCCTTCTGCCACTTTCCAAAACATTCCACCTTGTCCACGATCTGTAGGGCCTGGAACAAAAATAACATTTTCGGCAATACATTCATCTTTATAGCTGCTATTCGACCTAACAAGGAAAGTTTCAATCTTGTCCAAACTTCCAAATCTCTTTTAATTTCTGACCAACATTTCTCATAATTATCTTTAAACAAATTCAAATTTTTAGAGGTCAGATACACCCCTAGGTATTTCACTTTTTTAACCACATTTAATTCTGTCTCTTTCAGGAACTCATCTGTTTCTGTAGATGTCAAATTTTTTGCTAAAACCTTAGTCTTTTGCTTATTCAACTTGAATCCCGCCACCCGACCAAAATCAGAAATTAATTCTAACACTCTTTTAGAACTAGAAACTGGCTCCTGTAATGTTAGTACCAAGTCGTCTGCAAATGCTTTCAGTTTATATTGTTTCACTCCGACCTCAATTCCCTGTACCAACCGGTCCTTTCTGATCATGTTCAATAGCACCTCCAGGACTGAAATAAACAATAGAGGTGATAGGGGGCACCCCTGCCGTGTCCCTTTTTCAATTTTAAACTCCTCTGTCACCACATTGTTTACTATCAATTTAGCTTTTTGTTCTGAGTAAATTGCTTCTATTCCATTTTCGATTTCAATCTCCGCTTTAAACTGGGGTGTCCAGAACCGGACACAAGACTCCAGATGGGGTCTGTCCTAGGCTTCTGTTGATGCTGCCTAGAATAGCACTGGCCTATTTTAAAGCCATGGTTTTCCCAGTAGTGATGTATGGAAGTGAGAGCTGGACCACAAACAAGGCTGATCGCAGAAGAATGGATGCTTTTGAATTCTGGTGCTGGAGGAGACTCTTGAGAGTCCCATGGACTGCAAGAAGATCAAACCTCTCCATTCGGAAGGAAATCAGCCCTGAGTGCTCACTGGAAGGACAGATCCTGAAGCTGAGGCTCCAAGACTTTGGCCACCTCAGGAGAAGAGAAGACTCCCTGGAAAAGACCTTGATGTTGGGGAAGATGGAGGGCGCAAGGAGAAGGGGACGACAGAGGACGAGATGGTGGGACAGTGTTCTGGAAGCTCCCAGCATGAGTTTGACCAAACTGCGGGAGGCAGTGGAAGACAGGAGTGCCTGGCGTGCTCTGGTCCAGGGGGTCACGAAGAGGCGGACACGACTCAACAACTAAACAACAACATTCCTTCCCTTAATCTGGACACTAGACTTCTTGTTGATGCAGCCTAGCATAGCGTTGGCCTTTTCTGCTGCTCCATCACACTGTGGGCTCACGTTCAGCTTGTGGTCCACCCTAGATCCTTGTCACGTGTACTGCTAGTACGCCAGGTGTCCCCAATCCTATATTTGCGCATCTGGTTCTTCCTACCCAAGTGCAGAATCTTGCATTTGTCCTGACCGAAACACAATAAATGTCCTTCCTTTTGGGTTTGCCTCCTTTTTAACTCCCTGCTTTCCTCCCCACTGGCCCCAGCCTTCACTGCATCAAATAAATAAATATACATACAGGTTTGCAACATCTTGCCTTTCCCCTTCTTGCAGTACGCCAAAGGTTTTTAGGGTGCCGTTGTCTTCACAGTAATAATACCGGTCATCGTGGTAAGATTGGGCCAAACCTCAGACCGCTATCCTGTTCTCGCAGGATCATACCATTTTAAACAGTTTTCACCCGCAAAGAGTCCTGGGAAACGTAGTTTGGTCACTGGGGCTGAGTGTGGTGAGAAGAGTCATATTCCCCCCCCCATGGAACTACAATTCCCAGAGTCCCCCGGGAAGCGGCGTTGAACTGGCATGGCTCCCCCCCCCAAGGAATTCTGGGAGTGTCAGGATTTTAGAGATGCTTTGGTGGGGCATGGTCCCAAAAAAGGCTGGTCTAATCTATGCTGTGACTGCACTGCCTGATTGTAAAAACAAACAAACAAACAAACTCAAAGCTCGTTACCAAAACAATAAAATTACCGTGAAAGAAAACCGTTTTAAACATTCCCAAAATAATTAAGAATAAGAAGATAACTCTTAGCTGCAAAACAACTACAGTTGTACCGTGGTTCTCAAACTTAATCCGTTCTGGAAGTCCGTTCCAAAACCAAAGCGTTCCGAAACCGAGGCATGCTTTCCCATAGAAAGCTATGCAAAACGGATTAATCCGTTCCAGACTTCTAAAAACAACCCCTAAAACAGCAATTTGACATGGATTTTACTATCTAACGAGACCATTGATCCATAAAATGAAAGCAATAAACAATGTACTGCAGTCACACAATCAGTAGCTGAACTGTGTTCCACACAGTCACAAAAGAAAAAAAGAGCCGCAAAAACACAAACACAAAATAAATAGCAAAACCAGACAGACCTCAGCGTAACACTAAAACAAGCGCAACACTCAAAATGGAAGCGTAACACTCAAAACGGAGCACGTTCGGCTTCCGGAAAAAGTTCGCAAACCGGAACACGTACTTCCGGGTTTGCAGTGTTTGGGTTCCAAGTTGTTTGAGAACCAAGGTACTACTGTACTTCAAAGTCATGTATTTATACTGTATTTTATGCTGCTTTTACAATTAAGTGTTTTAAAATTTGTTGTTAGCCGCCCGGTGCCCGGTTCTTGAACCGGGAAGGGCGGGATATAAAAAAAATTTGATTATTATTATTTATTAAAGTCGACGCAGTTTGCCAAAAGGACAAGGCGATAAAATTACCGGTAAAAACCGTGAGAAACGAAAACGTTCCGGAAACAGACAATGATGACAAGGCGCCCCCTTTCTTTGCGAAATTGTTCTGTTTATTTGCTTTGAAAGAGGCCGAGCGGCCTGGCAAACTCCGTGGCCTCCATGCTGGGCACTCTCTGTCCGGGCGACTCAGCTGTTCATCTCGCAAACCCAGTTGTAGCGGCGGTTACAGTTCTCGTTGCTCCATAGCCCATCGCGGTAAAGATGGGCACAGTGGGCCGGGTGGAAGGGCATTTCGACGGAAAAGCTATCCGGTTCCCCGAGCCGCCAGTCTCTGCAATGAGAGCGAGAGTGTGATAGGAATTTTGAGGTCTTAGATATATGGTAATGTTCATAAGTGTACCAGCCAAGCACGTACATAGATCAGCACAGGAAGACCGACCTGGAACCATTTTGAATTCCTAAACTGAGCAAATTATTTCTCTGCAAGGTCAAAGTGGGAAACCTTCCATTGTCTCTTTCCTCACAAATCCTGTCTTAAGGGCACATTTAATATATGAATATCAACAACCTCAGATATGCAGATGACACAACCTTGATGGCAGAAAGTGAGGAGGAATTAAAGAACCTTTTAATGACGGTGAAAGAGGAGAGCGCAAAATATGGTCTGAAGCTCAACATCAAAAAAACGAAGATTGTGGCCACTGGGCCCATCACCTCCTGGCAAATAGAAGGGGAAGAAATGGAGGCAGTGAGAGATTCAACTTTCTTGGGCTCCATGATCACTGCAGATGGTGACAGCAGTCAGGAAATTAAAAGACGCCTGCTTCTTGGGAGAAAAGCAATGACAAACCTAGACAGCATCTTAAAAAGCAGAGACATCACCTTGCCAACAAAGGTCCATATACTGTAGTTAAAGCTCTGGTTTTCCCAGTAGTGATGTATGGAAGTGAGAGGGGGACCATAAAGAAGGCTGATCGCCGAAGAATTGATGCTTTTGAATTATGGTGCTGGAAGAGACACTTGAGAGTCCCATGGACTGCAAGAAGATCAAACCGATCCATTCTGAAGGAAATCAGCCCTGAGTGCCCACTGGAAGGACAGATCATGAAGCTGAGGCTCCAATATTTTGGCCGCCTCATGAGAAGAGAAGACTCCCTGGAAAAGACCCTGATGTTGGGAAAGATGGAGGGCACAAGGAGAAGCGGACGACAGAGGACGAGATGGTGGGACAGTGTTCTCAAAGCTACCAGCATGAGTTTGACCAAACTGGGGGAGGCAGTGGAAGACAGGAGTGCCTGGCGTGCTCTGGTCCAGGGGGTCACGAAGAGGCAGACATGGCTAAACGACTAAACAACAACATCTGAGGGGTGGTCTTAGGTTATACCCTTCCTGTGATGTATGTATGATGTTTCTGTAGGTGGTCTTGATCTACAGGGTGGCAATTTCAAAAGTCTTTATAAGGCCTTGCACGCCATTATTCTAGGTTCCTCCGTCCTCCTGCATGTGGTGAGCAAGGACCCAGTTGCAACAGATCAATAAAGATCAAGCTTACTAGCTGCTTTGCTTCTCAATATTCTCTGGTTGGCCTCTGTTATTTTCTCCTACCAATAGGGAACCCACTTAAGGACTCTATACGGGATCTTGGATACCCCATAAGGGAAAAGGGCAATTTTTGTTTACAACAAGAACAAGGAAGGGAAAATGGCAGCCTGAGCAAAACTCACGTACCTTGAATGCTCCTGCGAAGGTTCAGGTCAGATCAGAGAGTCACATACAACAAAAAATAATATTTGGAATATACTGGACCCCATTAAAGGTAAAGGTAAAGGGACCCCTGACCGTTAGGTCCAGTCGTGGCCGACTCTGGGGTTGCGGTACTCATCTCGCTTTACTGGCCGAGGGAGCCAGCGTACAGCTTCCGGGTCGCGTGACCAGCAGGACTAAGCCGCTTCTGGTGAACCAGAGCAGCGCACAAAAACGCCGTTGACCTTCCCGCCAGAGCGGTACCTATTTATCTACTTGCACTTTGACGTGCTTTCGAACTGCTAGGTTGGCAGGAGCAGGGACCAAGCAACGGGAGCTCACCCTGTTGCGGGGATTCGAACCACCGACTTTCTGATCGGCAAGTCCTAGGCTCTGTAGTTTAGCCCACAGCGCCAACCGCGTCGCTTGGACCCCATTACATTTGTTTTAAAAAAGGGCTATCTAAGGTATCGAACGGCTGGAGATGCAATAGGGATAATGCTTCTCTAAAACATATGTTTTTTTCATTGCCCTATATTGAAAGATTTTTGGCAGAAGGTAACTGAAACCATCAACAGGACTGTACGGAACAACCTCGCATTTACAGAGCAAAATATCCTCTTGAATTATATAGCCAGCACATGGAACCTCACAAAAGGGCAATGCGAGTGGACGCCAGGTGGGCAGGGGGTCAACCTCACATTCTGCGAATGGTGGGTGCAGTTTGGGAATCCAAAGGGTATATAATTGTAACTTGTTTTGTTTTTATTCTGTTTTGTTATTTGTATGAAAATTGGGAAAGTCGTGGAAGGGAATTTTGGTTTAAGAATGAGTATTGATGTATAAGTATTGATGTTTAAGTTTGGATAAGCTAAGGTTTGTAAAAATAAATTGAGGAAATGGATGAAAGAGAAAAAATAAAATAATAACATGTTAAAATAAATTATCAAGTTAAAGTTGAGAAATAAGTAAAAAGGATTTGCTGAGCTAATAATTTGAATTGGAATACAAGAAGGGGAGGTGTGAGGAGGTCTGAGAAGCAAGTTAAAAGAAAATAAGCAATTGAAATTTTATGTGTTTTTAATTGTTTTTAAGTTTTGTATTTTTGTATTTTTGTCATTTTTTGATTATTTTTGTTTTTGTGTTGTTATTGAAAATGCTAATAAATATTCATTTTAAAAAAAAACCTCACATTCTGCGAATGGTGTAGCCCGTCCCGTCCACCCACTTCCAGACGCCACTAGCCATGGTCAAGCCAATCCAGGTGTTCCGGGGCTTCGTGAGCTGGGCCACAAATTGCTGGAGAGAGAGAGAGGGCAGAAGAAAAAAGTGGTGTCACCGGGGGCAGATTGCGGTTGTAGTTGGTGTTATTAATTGCATTTCTTAGGGCTCATCCATAGTTCCTTTTGCGCTTCCCAGGAAAAACCCCTGTGATTTAGCGCTGGATTGGAACAAACGTCCGTTGCATTTTCCACGGTTTGCTGTTTGTCCCAGTGCAGCAGTAATAATAATAATGATTTCTTATTTATTCCCCCCCCCACACACCAATCTGGCTGGGTTTCCCCAGGCACTCTGGGCAGCTCCCAACAGAAAACACAACAAAACTTGCAACATTAAAAGCTTCCCTAAACAGGGCTGCCTTCTGATGTCTTCTAAAAGTTTTGTAGTTGTTTTTCATTTTGACATCTGGTGGGAGGGCATTCCACAGGGCGGGTGCCACCACCGAGAAGGCCCTCTGCCTGGTTCCCTGTAACCTCATTTCTCACAATGAGGGAACCACCAAAAGGCCCTCTGAGCTGGACCTCAGTGTTCGGCCAGAATGATGGGGGTGGAGACGCTTCTTCAGGTATACTGGACCGAGGCCATTTAGGGCTTTCAAGGTCAACACCAACACTTTGAATTGTGCTTGGAAACGTCCTGGGAGCCAATGTAGGTCTTTCAGGACCAGTGTTATGTGGTCTCGGCAGCCGCTCCCAGTCCCCAGTCCGGCTGCCGCACTCTGGATTAGTTGCAGTTTCTGGGTCACCTTCAAAGGTGTTTCTCCCGCCTAGAGTTCAGGCCAACTTACCTGTTCCAGGTAGCTGGTGATGATGACCAGGTGGGCGTCTTTATCTTCGCAGTCCAGCTTGGCTTCGTCCCAAGACTTGTCCGTTTTGGAGAGCCAGTAGCAGCTGCGACTAAACGGGAGCCAACCTTTTAGGCAGCAGTGGCTTCCCACTTTTTGGGGGAGGGGGGTAAAGAATGAAAGAGAGGTCAAACTCTGACCCACGCTGCCTTGCGAAAAAGAGTTGGCTGGCAAACATCACTTTGAGGTGGTTCCCTCTGTGGGATATCTGGTAAAAACTTCACAGAACCATAGAATCGTGGTTCTCAAACTTAATCCGTTCTGGAAATCTGTTCCAAAACCAAAGCGTTCCAAAACCAAGGCTCCCTTTCTCATAGAAAGTAATGCAAAATGGATTAATCCGTTCCAGACTTTTAAAAACAACCCCTAAAAAAACAGCCATTGAACATGAATTTTACTATCTAACGAAACAATCGATCCCTAAAATGAAAGCAGTAATCAATGTACTGTACTATAAAATAAATAGGACAGTATTGTAGACGATAATTTTTTTTAAAAAAAATAAATATTTCTTAGCTGCACTGATGATAGTCATTGTTTGGATGGGGGGCTTTTATCCATTTCCGCAGTCACACAATCAATCGATCGATCGGAAGCTGAACTGGGTTCACGAAAACAAATTACAGTAACCGAAAAAGCCTCAAAAACAAAAAGGCAAAATAAATAGCAAAAACAAAAACTCCAAATATAGCAGTACCTTGGTTCTCGAAGTCTGTTTGACTTGTGAAATGTTTGAAAACCAAGGCACAGCTTCTGATTGGTGCAGGTGCCCCGGAAACAATAGCCGACAGCCGCGTCGGACGTTCGGCTTCTGAGAAACGTTTGAAAACCGGAACATGTACTTCTGGATTTTCTGTGTTTGGGAACCAAGGTACCACTGTAGTTGGAAGGGACCCCAAAGCTCATCTAGTCCAACCCCCCTGGAATGTAAGAATCTCAGCTGAAGCTTTCCTGACAGATGGCCACCCAACCTCTGCTTAAAATGACCACCAAGGAAAGAGAGGGAGACCGTTTCACTTTCAAACAGCTCTTAATGTAAGGAAATGTTCAGTCAAAATCTCCTTTCTTGTCGCTTGAAGCCACGGGTTCGAGTCCTGCCCTCCGGAGCAGGAGAAAAGGAGCTTGCTCCATGGGGCAGACCTTGAGATATTTGAAGATGGCCATCATATCTCTCAGTCTCCTCTTTTCCAGGCTAAACATCTCTAGCTCCCTCAACCGTTCCTCATACGGCTTGTTTTCCAAACCAGTGGTCACCTTGGTTGCCCTCCTCTACACACCTTCCAGCTTGTCCATCTCCTCTTTAAAATAGGGTGCCCAGAACCGGATGGAGAACGAGGTCATTTGGAGTGTTTGAAAGACAGGTTCTCGAATATGTGCTCTAAGTCGCTGAAGAAGCCACTTCCTATTATTATTATTATTATTATTATTATTATTATTATTATTATTTCTTCGTACCACCCTTCATCCAAGGATCACAGGGCAATTTGCAAGATAAAAACACCGAAATGTACACCTGATGACTTGGAGACGCTGAGAATAATAATAATAATAATAATAATAATAATAATAATAATAATAATAATATTTATACCCCGCCCATCTGGCTGAGTTTCCCCAGCCACTCTGGGCAGTTCCCAATCAAGTATTAAAAACAATACAGCGTTAAATATTAAAAACTTCCCTGAACAGGGCTGCCTTCAGGTGTCTTTTAAAGATAGGATAGCTACTTATTTCCTTCACATCTGCTGGGAGGGCGTTCCACAGGGCAGGCGCCACCACCGAGAAGGCCCTCTGCCTGGTTCACTGTAACCTCACTTCTCGCAATGAGGGAACTGCCAGAAGGCCCTCGGAGCTGGACCTCAGCGTCCGGGCAGAACGATGGGGGTGGAGACACTCCTTCAGGTCTACTGGGCCTTTGAGGCCATTTAGGGCTTTCAAGGTCAGCACCAACACTTTGAATTGTGCTCGGAAACGTTCTGGGAGCCAATGTAGGTCTTTCAGGACTGGTGTTATGTGGTCTCGGCGGCTGCCCCCAGTCCCCAGTCTAGCTGCCGCATTCTGGATTAACTGTAGTTTCTGGGTCACCTTCAAAGGTAGCCCCACGTAGAGCGCATTGTAGTAGTCCAAGCAGGAGATAACTAGAGCATACACCACTTTGGCTAGACAGTTTGTGGGCAGGGAGGCTCTCATCCTGCGCACCAGATGGAGCTGACAGACAGCCACCCTGGACACAGGACTGACCTGTGCCTCCATGGACAGTGGTGAGTCCAAAATGACTCCCGGGCTGCACACCTGGTCCTTCAGGGGCACAGTTGCCCCATTCAGGACCAGGGAATTATTGCAAGAATTATTGCATGAGCCACCTTTCCACAGTTATGCACCCCCCTTTTCCAGACAGACGCTTGAGTGCTGCTCCCCGATTAACTCCTGACCTGTCTTGTTGCTTTTAATGCTCTCCACTTCGCAATTCTGGGTCCGCATGCTGGTCCGCAGTTTAGAGATCTGTTCCTGGAACTGGCTTTTCACTGGATGAGGCCAAAGGGAAATGAGGGTCATTCCGTATGATTCTTCTTGAGCCCCCCCCCCAACGAATCTTCAAGGACTGACCGTTTTCTAAGCAAAGGGCTTTTAAATGGGCTAGGCTGTTTCTGTTACCTGTATTTTAAAGATTTGTTTTCTCACATGGTTTTAATTTTTTTTATGGCTTAATTGCTTTTTAACATAGCTGTCAACTTTTCCCTTTTCTTGCGAGGAATCCTATTTGGAATAAGGGAATTTCCCTTTAAAAAAGGGAAACGTTGACAGCTATGCTTTTTCACCATTATCTCTTATGTGTTTTTAGATTTTTGTATTCCATATACTTTTTGTAGACAATAACTACCTCGGGCACCGGAAAATGCGGGATATAAAATTAGTAGTAGTAGTAAGGTAAAGGTAAAGGGACCCCTGACCATTAGGTCCAGTTGTGGCCGACTCTGGGGTTGTGGCGCTCATCTCGCTTTACTGGCCGAGGGAGCCGGCGTACAGCTTCCAGGTCATGTGGCCAGCATGACTAAGCCGCTTCTGGCGAACCAGAGCAGCGCACGGAAACGCCGTTTACTTTCCTGCTGGAGGGGTACCTATTTATCTACTTGCACTTTGACGTGCTTTTGAACTGCTAGGTTGGCAGGAGCAGGGACCGAGCACCGGGAGCTCACCCCGTCGCGGGGATTCGAACCGCCGACCTTCTGATTGGCAAGTCTTAGGCTCTGTGGTTTAACCCACAGCGCCACCCGCGTCCCTAGTAGTAGTAGTATTCTGCCCTATATCCTCAGGTCTCAGGGCAGTTCGGAGCATAAAATCACAATATAAAATCACAAAACGCATAATCAAATTGAAAATGAAAATAATCCATAATGAATTGGGGGGGAAAGTACGTCATCCCCCCCCCCAAAAAAAACCAGTCTCCTTTTCATTGGGAAATAATTCAGACGGAAATTCCCAGGTGTCAAAAAAGGTTATTTATGTATGTCACTACTGCACCCCATGTTTTGTTAGCCCAAAAATGGAAAACGAGTGAGGTCCCAACTAAAGAAGAATGGGAACTTAAAACTGACGGAATATGTGCAGCTTATGAACCTAACATATAGAATATCTGAAGAAGTGTGCATGCACACGAAAGCTCATACCAATAACTAACTTAGTTGGTCTCTAAGGTGCTACTGGAAGGATTTTTTTTATTATTTTTTATTTTATTTATTTTGTTTTGTTTTGAATATAGAATAAGAGAACAAGAAGAATATACGTTTAAAGAAGATTAGAAGAAGAAGTGGGGGCACTGTTTACACTTGAAAACATTAGCAGCATTAAGATAAATTCAGCAGTGTAAATATGTTTTGATGGATGTTAATAATGGAATACTGAATGGTTTAGTAAAATATACAAGGATTTATGATATGCAAAATGAGCCATGGAAAGAGAAGAAGGGAAATCACCGATATTTTAAGGTTGTTTAAATGAGCGTTCTAAATTGTGAAACAGAAAAATTAATAAAAATTATAGAAAAATAGGAAAAGAAAATGAAAACAACCCAATAACACACACACACACAATTTAAAAAGGGCATTGGATATCAATTAACCAAAGGCTTGGTTGAAGAGGAACCTTTTTGCCTGGTGCCTAAAGTTGTATAATGAAGGGGTATCATTATTAGAAAGGGACGCGGGTGGCGCTGTGGGTTAAACCACAGAGCCTAGAACTTGCCGATCAGAAGGTCGGCGGTTCGAATCCCCGCGATGGGGTGAGCTGCCGTTGCTCGGTCCCTACTCCCGCCAACCTAGCAGTTCCAAAGCACCTCAAAGTGCAAGTAGATAAATAGGTACCGCTCCGGCGGGAAGGTAAACGGTGTTTCTGTGCGCTGCTCTGGTTTGCCAGAAGCGGCTTAGTCCTGCTGGCCACATGACCCGGAAGCTGTACGCCGGCTCCCTCGGCCAGTAAAGCGAGATGAGCGCCGCAACCCCAGAGTCGGCCACGACTGGACCTAATGGTCAGGGGTCCCTTTACCTTTACCTTATCATTATTAGAAATAATAATAGCAGCAACAAAATAGTTACTAACCTAAATTAATAACTAAAAAGTATAGCCTGCCCAAATCCAGGTGCAACCATCACCTCCCCTCACACAGGGGGGAAAACCCCCCACATCTGTCTCACAGCTGCTTCTGCGCGGACGCACCTTCCTTCGCCTCCTCGGTCAGGTTTTGCACCATATGTTCAATTTTCACCAGTTGCTTCAAATCTTCTGTCTCTGGAACCAGCAGAAAGAGGTGAAGTTGGAGGAAATGGTTTGGGGATGTTGCAGGAATTTATGTTAGGGGAGGGCGGGTTGCCCCTCCAGCAGATATCCTGCACATGCAGCCCACTACCAAAATCAGCACTTTTGTGACTTTTGTGATTTGTCCCCACAAAACACCCCATCACAGTTTCTTCCTATCTATTCAAAGGGCCTTTGCTGCACGATACCAAATGTAAGAATTCACTGATCAATGTACCTATGTACTGGCTCACTGGGAAAACTTCAGAAATTCATATAGACAGGTGAGCTCAGCTCCTCAGCAGCCCCTCTGCCTGAGTGATAATCCCTGGCATCCTGATACCTGAGTGCCAGACAGGTAGCCATGCCAGAAATAACAAACCCAGATGAAGACAAAAAGGGTGGGATTAACTTGACAGGGAAACAGGGAAATGTAAAGATCTCTTTTGTTACACTTGATGGGTGTTTGGTGGAGGGCAAGGAGAACCATGGGGCAGGGTCCAGGATGCTCAGATTACGGCCACCAGACCTCCCCTTTCATGATGTAACCGTGATGTAGTTTGGGGGGGTGTAACATGGGGATTAGCTAAAGGTAAAGGGACCCCTGACCATTAGGTCTTGCCAATCAGAAGGTCGGCAGTTCGAATCCCTGCGATGGGGTGACTCCCATTGCTCGGTCCCAGCTCCTGCCCACCTAGCAGTTCAAAAGCACCTCAAAGTGCAAGCAGATATATAGGTACCACTCCGGCGGGAAGATAAACGGCGTTTCCGTGCGCTGCTCTGGTTTGCCAGAAGCGGCTTAGTCCTGCTGGCCACATGACCCGGAAGCTGGACGCCGGCTCCCTCGGCCAGTAAAGCGAGACGAGCGCCGCAACCCCAGAGTCGGTCACAACTGGACCTAATGGTCAGGGGTCCCTTTACCTTTACCTTACACTTGGAAAGAAGATCTGCTTTCTGGACTCACCCTTCTTTTTCAGAGCGGTGATCTCCGCCGAGACCGTGCGGTTTATGCTTTTCAAAGTCTCCTCCATCCCTTTCAATTCACTGACAGATTTCCGACCTGGGGAGAGGGAGCAAACCTCAGAGTCGGCCACGACTGGACCTAATGGTCAGGGGTCCTTTTACCTTTACCCCTCTTTGCCACACCCGCACCCAAGGAGCCGGACATCTCACCAGCCGAGCCACTACTCACCCGTTAAGCCGAACACAGCGACGGCAATCGTGAAGACGCAGATGAGTCCCAGCAGGATGAACACCAGGCGGTGGCCAGGGCAGACGCCTCGTCCCCAGGAGTCCGAGGGGCGCAGGCCGAATTCTGCAGGGATAAAGAAGCCTTTTGAGCCTATTCCTGCCTTCCCACCTTGACTGCTTGCGTTATCCTAGAACGTGGGTAGGCAAACTAAGGCCTGGGGGCCAGATCCGGCCCAGTCAACTTCTCAATCCAGCCCGTGGACTATCCGGGAATCATCGTGTTTTTACATGAATAAAATGTGTCCTTTTATTTAAAATGCATCTCTGGGTGATTTGTGGGGCATAGGAATTCATTCATTTCCCCCGCAAAAAAATATAGTCCGGCCTGCCACAAGGTCTGAGGGATGGTGGACCAGCCCCCTGCTGAAAAAGTTTGCTGACCCCTATCCAAGTATTTCAGAGTTTGATGGGACCCCCACGGGTCATCTAGCCGAACCCCGGGCCATGCAAGAATTACAGCGGAAGAATCCCTGACAGATAGCCATCCCACCTCTGGGCTAATCTACGCCGCTCAGTTAAAACATGAAAAATGTGTTATAGGCAACGCTCTCGCTTTTGGACAGCGTTTAGCTCAGCAGCAAAAAGAGCCGTCGCCTGGCCCTAAAGGGTTAACTTTAGGTGAATCGCCAATGTGTTGAGGAGCCTGGCATTGGAACTGTAAATGACAGGCTCCTCAATGTGCCAGCAAAGGGCGCTATAGAGCAGCGATGTCAGCGGGAAATTGCATTGAGAGCCACTATACTGTTTTTTTAAAGCGTTTTTTCCTCATCGGCGTAGATCCAGCCTCAGTCTAAGGTCCTACGCAGAAGGAGATTCCTGCTTTGAAGGCTTTGAAGAGGGGATCTTTATCCCAGTACTGAAACGAAATCTTCAATTGTTTTTGAATGTCGGTGTTGTTTTTATAGACGGAATTGGTTTATAGATGGAACTGTTTTTCTTTTTTATATACAGTGGTACCTCGGGTTAAGTACTTAATTCATTCTGGAGGTCTGTTCTTAACCTGAAACTGTTCTTAACCTGATGCACCACTTTAGCTAATGGGGCCTCCTGCTGCCGCTGCGCGATTTCTGTTCTCATCCTGAAGCAAAGTTCTTAACCCGAGGTACTATTTCTGTGTCAGCAGAGTCTGTAACCTGAAGCGTATGTAACCTGAAGCATATGTAACCTGAGGTACCACTGTATTAACCTGTGTTTTATATGTGTGTGTGTGTGTGTGTGTACACACACACACACACACATATATATATATGTGTTGTTTTTGCGCCTGTTTTGGAGTTTCATCCACTTTCTAAACTACTCCTGGGTATGTTTTCCTGGATAAGAATATTTTTCGCAGGCACCAATCAAGTTCCCACCTAATATCAATTGGCAGGGAGTTCCAAAGGTGCCGCCACATAAAAAAAGATTGATTTCTTACAGAAGTGGAATGGGTTTTTATGTGGCACCGTCGCCTGGGCACATACAGGGTAAGAAATATGGTGAAATACACAAGGTGAGTGTTTGCGAAAGACAGAGAAACAGGTTGGACAGAGAAACGTACCTCCGCTGCTCTGATCCTCCTCCTTGTCCTCCATATTTGGGGATCTAGTGCCTTGGCGACGCTTGATCACTCCGGGTCAGAGAGGGCATTAGAAACCTGGAACCAGAAGGATGGGAATTTGAAGCCAAAAATCCTGCCCCCTGCAACATAAATCTTGGCTACACCCATGCTTTCAAAGTAAAAGTAGTGGATTTCTCTGAGTTTATAGTAACAAACCAAACAACCTCAGAGTCAATAGATCCCACAAGCCAGACGTCTGTCCAGCTCCCTCCCAGTTGATTTAGGCCAGATATTGGCAAAGCAAAGTCCAAAACGCCGCCTTCAAATTGGGAAATTCCTCGTCATCAGAAACACAGATTTAAAATACACAGATTAATAAACACATCCTCAATCATTAACACAGGCTCTCTCTAAAAACGTACGAAATACAACAGGCACCGGGCTTTGGGTGGTGGTTTAACGCCCCCAAAGGAAAAGCAGGATATTAATTGCAGCCTTCAGATTAAATGTATTTCACTGAAATTAGTTTCCAAACAGGCTGTGATTCAAAAGAGTTAGCAACCACAGTCCATTTTAATTTTTTGCATTATTCCAGCCAGAAAACCCTGGGGTCTCAGTTTGACACGAATTTTGTCTTCCTTGCATTAACCTGGAGCTATGATTTAAGTGAAAAGATTGCCTACTGACGACCACAATTGTTTGATATCGACGCACTGAAATTTCCAAATGGGGGGGGGGGGGAAGCTGATTTAATGCCGAACCCTAGAGTCGGCGAAGACACCTCAAAATTCAACACTCAAAATTATTGCTCTAAAGAGAAAACAAAACTGAGCTACAGAATATTTCCCGGTGGTGGGAAAAACACACAAAACAGACTGCAATCTGAACGCAGTCTGTTTGATTTTCCAGTATGGCCAAATGGATTGGTTTCAGACCCAGATATTTTTCACCCTGCTAGGAGTCGTCTGGAACGTAAGAGCATGAGAAGAGCTCTGCAGGATCAGGCCCACGGCCCATCGAGTCCAGCATCAATTTCTCACAGTGGCCAACCGGGTGCCCATCGTAGGAAAACCGCGAGCAGAATTCGAACACGAGACTTGTGGTTGGATTTGGAAGCCTTGGAGGCAGGGCACAGGCATTCTGCCTAGTAGCCACCAATAGCCCTCTCCATTAATTCTCTTTTAAAGCCGTCACTGCCTCCAGTGGCAGGGAGTTCCACAGTCGAACTCTGCCCTGAATCTGCAACGTTCAGCTCCCTCAAATGCCCATGCATATCAGTGTTATACAAACCTCTTCTCACGTCCCCTTTCGCTCTCCTTTTGCTCCAAACTCAGAAGTCCCAAAAGCTTCAAGTTTTCCTTAATCGGAGGTCGCTCCTCAGCTCCCCCAACACTTCCCTTTCAGAACAACCCACAAGCAAAGATAAAATTCTCGAGGCGGACGCATGTGTGTGGGAAGAAACACAACGATCCGTTTCTCCCGACTGCGTCCAGATTTTTGGAACCAATCGATGTTTCTACGGCTCCGGCAAATGGATCATTATCTCCTCAAAAGGACTGACAGGCAGCCCTTTTGGATTGGCTCCCAAAGGGAGTTGAAGCGTTGAGCCGAAAGGGACCCAGGGGTCATCTAGTCCAACCCCGTGCTGCTGCAGGATTTTTCCCAGACAGACACGGGTTCAACGAGGAAGGTCCGATTTATTGACTGCACAGGGCTCCAGCGAGATACATCTGAAAAGGCTGGAAGCCTCACTTTAGCCGCTGGGGGCTCCTTTTATAGTGAAAGACTATAAAACCTCCTACAGGGTTATTTCAGAAATGAGGAACCTCCATCAGGCAGGCAAAAATTAAAAAAGCGGAACTATACTCATGCAGGCAAGAGAAACAGAACTTTTTTAGCTTCCCTTCCTGTCCTGTATGCCCCAAACTGCGAGCACGTGAAGATTTCTCGCTGATCTGTGCAAGTTTAAAAACAGACACTGCAGGGGTACCTCAGTTTACGAACTTAATCCATTCCGGATGTCCGTTCTTTATATACATGGAACCCGGGGCAAAACCACCACCCCCTGCCACCCCCTTGCGACACCACTGATCCCTGTCAGGAGTTCAGCCTACACTCGAGGAGGACCCTGGCAGAGACACATGCCCAACTGGCATGTTCTCTCCCTCCTGGTCGATCGGGAGCTTCAAAAGCTTTCTTCTGCCCAAACATCACAGCGACCGATGCCAACAGACACTGGCACACTTAGAGATCCGCAGAGTTTGTGCATCGTATGTGGCAAACCTCAGCAACTCAGCATTTTGGCTAGGTAAAGGTAAAGGGACCCCTGACCATTAGGTCCAGTCGTGGCCGACTCTGGAGTTGCGGCGCTCATCTCGCTTTATTGGCCGAGGGAGCCGGCGTACAGCTTCCCGGTCATGTGGCCAGCAGGACTAAGCCGCTTCTGGCGAACCAGAGCAGCGCACGGAAACGCCGTTTACCTTCCCGCCGGAGTGGTACCTATTTATCTACTTGCACTGGCGTGCTTTGGAACTGCTAGGTTGGCAGGAGCAGGGACCGATCAATGGGAGCTCACCCCGTCGCAGGGATTCAAACCGCCGACTATCTGATCGGCAAGTCCTAGGCTCTGTGGTTTAACCCACAGCGCCACCTGCGTCCCTAGCATTTTGGCTAATCTCCTTTATTTACATATAAACACACACACGGAGCACTGCAACATGGCTCCCTCTCTCTCTAGCAGCATCAGACAGCAAAGAGGAAAAGAACAAAGGACAATAGTCCCACTTCATGGAACACAGGAACACAAACATCCTGTCTCCGTCACTTCCCAGGAGGTGGAGTCAAAACATAAGTGGAAGACAACAATCCCATGACTGCAATCACGGAGCAGGAATTCTAACATTCCCTGCTTCCTCCTGCTTGCATGCAAGTTCTTAGGCAGCGTGAAGCCTCCCTTCACAGCTGTGAGATCCCCGCCCCGATCCTGCTTACACGCAAGTAGGAGTTGGGATCAGGGCTGCTCCGATAGGCAGCATGCTGGGCCATGTTGCATTTTCCTCGCCTCTCTGCCCTCCTCCTCCTCCGGGCAAGCAGCGTCGTTTGGGCGGCAGCGCCAGCGGCAACTCGCCTCAAATCACCTGACACAGACCCCCCGCGGCCGCCGTGGCTACCTTACCGTAAATACCCCAGCCCAGGCAGCTGCAAGAAGAAGCTGGCAGCGGCGGCAGGTTAGGGGCGCAAATTACTTGCCTTGCCCCAGGTTAGGGGATGCAAATTACTTGCCTTGCCCCGGATTAGGGGGCACAAATTACTTGCCTTGCCCTGGATTAGGGGGCGCAAATTACTTGCCTTGCCCCGGGTGCTGACAAACCACGCTACGCCGCTGCTTCCGACCAGCTCCTGAAGCCAGCCAGAGCCAACTGCTCCAGGCTGCTGAGAATGCTGCTACTGCGTTTCCCGGGGAAATTAGATGAAATTCAGGGACATTCTGGGGATGGAATTTGCCTGGGGATTTATTTGCAAATCCGGGGACTGTCCCCAGGAAACAGGGACATCTGGTAACCATAGGGTAGAGGATCTACAAGCCAGAGGGGCAATAATCATAATCATAATCATAATTTATTATTTGTACCCCGCCCATCTGGCTAGGTTTCCACCCAAGCCACTATGGGCAGCTTCCAAAAAGGTTAAAAATACATTAAAATACCTTCTTTACCTGATTTTCTGTCTCTCTATGGGTCTGTTTGCTGTCACCCTTCCCCACAGTGACTTTCGCTATGGACTCCTCGCCCCCAATCTTTGAACTGTCAACATCGCTCATCTGCCATGCCCAAATTTAGACTTTTCCGGCTGCGGGAAAGGGAGATAGCCTTTCGCTGGCTCCGACACAGCCAGCCCTGGACCCTGGGCCACAATACACAGGCCAACTTAAGCCTGGCTAATAATGTTCTAACAACGTATATAGCCTGTATTGTTTCACAATTCTTGAATAAAGAACATATGGTGGAGATACAACTAAAAAAATAAATCAATATTGTATGAACAAAATTAGAGAAGGTAGTCAATCAATATATCTGAGGCAAACAAGCCTTTCATTAGCCCCAATCCTGCAATAACAGAAGCTCAAAGCGTAGCAACAAACCAAGTTAGACAATATAGTGCATCGGTATAGAACAGGGGTAGGCAACCGAAGGCCCAGGGACCGGATCCGGTCCAATTGCCTTCTAAATCCGGCCCGCGGATGGTCTGGGAATCAGTGTATTTTTACAAGCGTAGAATGTGTCCTTTTTATTTAAAATGCATCTCTGAGTTATTTGTGGGGCATAGGAATTCGTTCATATTTTTTTTCAAAATATAGTCTGGCCCCCCACAAGGTCTAAGGGATGGTGGACCGGCCCCCTCTGCCCTTGTAATAAAAATTTAAGGTCTTATACATAAAATAAATGCTGCATTGTGTAGAATATGAGGAAGCCAGGGCTGAACTGATACTACCCTTGCTGGTACTTTTTCCGGGAAAATCAGAGGCTCACTATGTCAGGTTCCTATTGGAAGACCAGACAAATGCTAGAACATTAGCAGTGGCAAAGTTTTTATCGGTGGTTGCAAGAACCAATGATCCCTATATTCTGAACAATATGCTTGTTTAACCTGGAGGTAGGCTGTCTGAATTGTGTATTGTTTTGTAATGATTTGTTGGGTCTCTGGACCGTAATAAAGATTGATGATTAAAATAAAAGTTCATAAATGTAACAATATCTGGAGCACCACAGGAAAGGCCTGGAAACGATGCCTTATGAGGAACGGCTAAGGGAGCTGGGCATGTTTAGCCTGGAGAAGAGGAGGTTAAGGGGTGATATGATAGCCATGTTCAAATATATAAAAGGATGTCACATAGAGGAGGGAGAAAGGTTGTTTTCTGCTGCTCCAGAGAAGCGGACACGGAGCAATGGATCCAAACTACAAGAAAGAAGATTCCACCTAAACATTAGGAAGAACTTCCTGACAGTAAGAGCTGTTGGACAGTGGAATTTGCTGCCCAGGAGTGTGGTGGAGTCTCCTTCTTTGGAGGTCTTGAAGCAGAGGCTTGACAACCAGATGTCAGGAGTGCTCTGATGGCGTTTCCTGCTTGGCAGGGGGTTGGACTCGATGGCCCTTGGGGTCTCTTCCAACTCTAGGATTCTATGATTCTAGGAAGACCTTCCTGAAACCATTTTGACTCCCAAGCTGACCAAATGTTTTCTCTGCAAGGAGGGAGGGGGTGAGGAAACCTTCCCATTGTCTCAGGAATTGGGAAATCGCCATCTCAAAGGAATGGCCAGACTACCAGGAAAGGCAATCAGATAAGGCATTATCAGATAACCTGGCAGACAGGGTAAAAATAAGGCACTCAGATTTCTGTTGTAGACCGCCTTTTCTGTGATGTAGGTATGATGTTTGTGGGGGGGGTAGTCTTGGGCTACACCCCTTCTGTGATGTATGTATGATGTATGGAGGGGTGGCCTGGAGCTCCAGGGCAGGGAATTTAAAATGTCTATATAAGGAGGGGCACACCTTGGTTCTGGGTTCCTCCTTTCCTGCGTGAGAGGGGAGCACCCTGTTGCAACAGATCAATAAAGATCAGGCTTACAAGCTGCTTTTCTTCTCAATATTCTCTGCTTGGCCTCTGCTATTTTCTCCGACCGATGGAGAACCTACGTAAGGACGCTATACGGGCTCTTGGGTACCCCATAAGGGAAAAGGGCAGATTTTGTTTAAAACACCCTGAGATGGGATCCTGCTCTCCTCCCCCCCCCCCAAGGCAAACAGCAAGGCCAAAGGGATGAGCACAGCTGGGGGGGGGGTCTGGGAGGGGTGGTCAAGGCAGAACACAAACCCAGATGCTTGACCCTCCCCATTGTCTCTTTCCTCACAAATCCTGTCTTAAAGGCACATTTAAGATATGAATAGGGTGTGAGGCTGTGACCTGGCTCAGGAACTAAGTATTTATCATTACAAAAGACTGGCCAGGCTCCCCAGGTAACCTGCCAGACAATGCACTCAGATTTCTGCTGTAGACCGCCCTTTCTGTGATGTAGGTATGATGTTTCTGGGGGTGGTCTTGATCTACAGGGTGGCAATTTCAAAAGTCTATATAAGGGCAGGCACACTTTTGTTCTGGTTTCCTCCTCCCTCCTGCGTGTGGTGAGTGAGGACCCTGTTGCAACAGATCAATAAAGATCAGGCTTACTAGCTGCTTTGCTTCTCAATATTCTCTGGTTGGCCTTTGTTATTTTCTCCTACCAGTAGGGAACCTACGTAAGGACTCTATATGGGCTCTTGGATACCCCATAAGGGAAAAGGGCAGATATTTGTTTACAACAGTTCTCAAAGCAGCCAACCATTCCAGTTCCTCCTTCCTGCCCCCCTACCCATTGCTGGAGTAGCGTTTAATGTTTAATAGACTATTGTATTTTAATATTTTGTTGGAAGCCGCCCAAAGTGGCTGGGGAAACCCAGGCAGATGGGCAGGGTATAAATAAATTATTATTAGTAGTAGTAGTAGTATTAGTATTATTATTATTTCAGCTGCCATTCCTGCATGCCAGGGGGGGTTGGGCTGGATGAGCCCTGGGGACCCCAAACCCTACAATTCTGTTATTTTGCCGCCTGCCCAAAGCAATGTTGTTTCGCCATAGAGGGCTCATCTGATTCCATGTTGGTCAGCTGCTCTGCGTTTTATAACCTCACGGTTTCACGGCGTTTTAGTGATTTCGTTGTACGCTGCCATGCTTTTTTGTTTTTCGCTGTAAGAATTCTGAGGTCTCAAATATAAATTAAACGTTCGTAAATGTACAAGGTAAACACATACATAGGTATATGAACCGTGTGTCTGAAATAGCAATCCTGAAGTCCTTTTGACTCTCCCAAACCATTTTGACTCTCAAATATTTCTCTGCAAGGAGGAAGGAAAGGGGAAAACGTCTCCGTTGTCTTTTGCTTACCTGTCTGAAGGGCTTATTTGTGTCTGAATAGGGTGAGCCTTTGACCTGGATTCAGGAAGTAAAGTATTAACCATCACAAAAGAATGGTCAGGCTGCCCAGGTAAAGCAATCAGGGACCATTATCAGGTATCCTGGCAGACAGGATTTCCACTGTAGACCGTCTCCTTCTGTGATGTTTTGGGGTGGTCTTGGGCTACAGGGTGGGCAATTTCAAGAGTCTATATAAAGGCTTGCACACTATTGTTCAGGGTTCTTCTCCCTCCTGTGTGTGACGAGTGGGGACCTTGTTGCCACAGTTTAATAAAGATCAGGCTTACTAGATGCTTTGCTTCTCAATATTCTCTGCTTGGCCTCTGTTATTTTCTCCCACCAATAGGGAACCCACTTAAGGACTCTTCACGGGCTCTTGGATACCCCATAAGGGAAAAGGAGTAGGTTTTTTTTCTTATAACATTATTTTTAATGACAGTTTATAAATATTCTTCTGAATAAATACAATAAAGTCAACTGACCCATGTCTGGGAGCAGCACTCTGAAGAAAGGCAAACAAACATTCCTTTCGGAAAACAATCTCATCATGCTTTATTTGCTTTTGTAAAAGATACAGTTGATTTCCTGTATAACCGTAGGTTTGTTTATTTTCATTTATCAAACAGAACTTGGCTGTAAAATTTAAAAAAAGCAGTTTATTTAGGTTCATAACTTGCAGATTTTCTGCCCTTGAGGCCAGGGTCTCAGACCTGCCTCATCTCAGTTATCCTGTCTTCACAACAAGGTATATTTTCTGTTTTATGTATTAAGGGGGATGAGGCAAAGTCAGGTCTCTGCCTAATCCTGAATGCACAGGATCGCGTTGGTCTTGTGTGAACCTTACCTAGTTGGAAAAAAATAAAACAAACTTTTTTAAAAAACCAGAAGCCTTTTTATTAGGAATTATAGGTACCGATATACTAAAGGAGCAGAAAGGACTTTTTATGTATGGGACAACAGCCGCTCGGATGCTACTAGCCCAGAGATGGAAAGAAGAAAGAGTCGCTAACTCAGGAAACAAGAACTTTTAATAAAAATGGGGGGGAAATTACAAGCACAGGACCTTAAGGTCCATGAATAATCATAGTTTAGAGGAAGTCAAATTATCTTCCACCAGGGCCTTCTCAGTGGTGGCTCCGACCTGGTGGAATGCTCTGTCCCAGGAGACCAGGGCCCTGCAGGATTTAACCTCCTTCCGCTGGGCCTGTAAGACAGAGCTATTCCGCCTGGCCTTTAATTTGAATTCAGCCCGATCTTTTATTCCTCTTCCTTCCCTTTTTATGAAGATCACCCGCTCTGAGACCCCACAGCTAATTCTCCCCTGGCCTCCTCGCTGGCCCAAGTAGGACCAATTCAGCCAGCTAGCCCTGGGGATTCTCTAATTTATTTTTGATTTTTGAATGTTATTGTTATTTGTGTTTTTATATTGTATTTTATGCTGCTTTTATAATTAAGTGTTTTAAATTTGTTGTTAGCTGCCCTCAGCCTGGTTTTTGAACCGGGAAGGGCAGGGCGGGGTATAAATAAAAATTTATTATTATTATTATTATTATTATTATTAATAATAATAATATTTAGGAGACCACTGCAAGCAGATGGAAACACTAGCAGGGTTTTAATTTCACTTGTAGCATAACAATTACCATGGATAATATGGATTGATATAAAATATAGATTATGGAATAATATATAACTTTATAAAAGTTGAGAACGAGATCCACGGAGGGTGGGGGAAGTCGTGAGATTCAGAGTAATCTCTCTATATATGGAGATGTATTTGGCTTGTTTAAATTTTGTATTTGAAATGATTTTCAAAAAAGAAAGCATAAATACAACTAGAAAAGAAATCGCTTGTGTGGAACTCTCTGTTTCAGAGTGACAGAACCGGGTTTTTTGGAGGGGACCTTCCTGTTTCCTCTATTTATTTATTTTTAAAGATTCTTTATTACAAAACAATTTACACAGAACATAAACAAAGCGACAAACAACATAAACAGACCATAGACACAGACTAACAACACCTCATTTGACATTACACACCCTTTAACTTCCAATTCACCTCATTGCGCTTTTTATACCTTACTAGTCTATAGGCAACTTCATTTTTATTATTCTTTCCCGTTAATTATCAGTAGAAATTTTCACTTCATAATTCCCTTAAACTCCAAGATTCAGTCCTAATCTGTCAGGAGGTTTGTGTCGTTACAGTACTTTTAAAGATATTCTTTAAATGTTATCCAATCTTTACTAAATTTCCGGCCGGAATTTCCTCCCAGTCATCCTTGCAAGTTCCGAATATTCTATCGCCTTTGCTTGCCAACCAGTTTTTGTGGAGATGACATCGCTTTTCCAATTTTTTTGCTATTAAAATCCTTGCCGCTGCGGCTGCATACATAAAGAGGCTTCTGTGGGGGGTTTTTTGGTAGATCAGTGGACAGAACACCTAACAAAAAGGCTTCAGGGTTTTTTCTTCCGAAACGAGAATTTGAAGATCGTTTTGAGTTCCTGGTATATTATGTCCCAAAATTCTCTTCCCTTGGTGCAGTACCACCACATGTGCGTAAAAGGCACCAACTTCCCTCCCGTTTCCTCTAGAGGCCCAGCTCCATCTCACACATCCAAGGGAACCGGCGAGAGCAGTGGTTGTCGTTCCAAAGGCCGCTGGAATAAGCCTGGACACAGTCCTCTCCGCCTCCCAGTCCGTGGCCGTACCAGTGGTCCGGCTGCCCTTCAGCCCAGTCCCTAAAACAACAGAACCAAAAAAATCCATCATTTGCAGTGTTCTTGAAAGGAGGGGTGGGGAAGACATTTAATGTGTCACTGATGTTACGATATACGATATACAGTGGTGCCTGGCAAGGCGAAATTACCGTGTTTTTCACTCTATAAGACGCACCAGACCACAAGACGCACTTAGTTTTTGGAGGAGAAAAACAAGGAAAAAAATAATCTGAATCCCAGAAGCCAGAACAGCAAGAGGGATCGCTGCGCAGTGAAAGCAGAAATCCCTCTCGCTGTTCTGGCTTCTGGGATAGCTGCGCAGCCTGCGTTCGCTCCATAAGACACACACACATTTTCCCTTACTTTTTAGGAGGGGAAAAGTGAGTCTTATAGAGCAAAAAATACGGTAATTCGTTCCGCGAGTTTTTTTCGTCTTGCGATTTTTTCGTCTTGCGAAGCACGGACTTTGGAAAAGCTTCAAAAATCACCAAAGTCTTCAAAAACCTCAAAAAAGGCTACCACACTGCGTGCTATGAGTTGCTCCTCGAAGTGAACGCACGGTTTTAAGAAAAAGGAAACAAACTTGCAAGACGTTTTCGTCTTGCGAAGCAAGCCCATAGGGAAATCCGTCTTGCGAAGCAACTCAAAAAACGAAAAACTCTTTCGTTTTGTGAGTTTTTCGTCTTTCGAGGCATTCGTCTTGCAAGGTACCACTGTACGATATACGATACCTTTATTGTCATTGTCCCATACAGGACAATGAAATTGAAAAACTACATAAAACATTCAAAAACCCCTAAAAACTCTGAAACCCCATTTCAAAATACACTATACTATACTATACTATACTATACTATACTATACTATACTATACTATACTATAAAACACACTATACTATAGAGATGTTGTACTCCGATTTAGGTATTAAAAGGTAAAGGATCTCTGTGTGGGAATGTTCAGGAAGGCAGGAGAGGATATATTGTTTATTACTCTCCTTCCTAACTTGCGCTAGGGACGCGGGTGGCGCTGTGGGTTAAACCACAGAGCCTAAGGCTTGCCGATCAGAAGGTTGGCAGTTCGAATCCCCGCAACGGAGTGAGCTCCCGTTGCTCGGTCCCTGCTCCTGCCAACCTAGCAGTTCAAAAGCACGTCAAAGTGTAAGTAGATAAATAGGTATCACTCCGGCGGGAAGGTAAACGGCGTTTCTGTGTGCTGCTCTGGTTCGCCAGAAGCGGTTTAGTCATGCTGGCCACATGACCCGGAAGCTGTATGCCGGCTCCCTCGGCCAGTAAAGCGAGATGAGCGCCACAACCCCAGAGTCGGCCACGACTGGACCTAATGGTCAGGGGTCCCTTTACCTTTACCTTAACTTGTGCTAGCAAGTTCTTTCACTTAGCAGAGTTTTACAGTCCCACTTGGACTACTGCAATGCGCTCTACGTGGGGCTACCTTTGAAGGTGACCCGGAAACTACAACTAATCCAGACTGCAGCAGCCAAACTGGGGACTGGGAGCGGCCGCCAAGACCACATAACACCAATCCTGAAAGACCTACATTGGCTCCCAGTATGTTTCCGAGCACAATTCAAAGTGTTGGTGCTGACCTTGAAAGCCCTAAATGGCCTCAAAGACCCAGTATCCTTGAAGGAGCATCTCCTCCCCCACCGTTCTGCCCGGACACTGAGGTCCAGCTCCAAGGGCCTTCTTGCAGTTCCCTCATTGCGAGAAGCAAAGTTACAGGAAACCAGACAAAGGGCCTTCTCGGTGGTGGCACCTGCCCTGTGGAACGCCCTCCCATCAGATGTCAAAGAGATAAACAACTACTTTACATTCAGAAGGCATCTGAACGCTGCCTCTTGTGACAGAGCGTTCCACTAAGTCGGGGCCACAGCTGAAAAGGCCCTGGCTCTAGTTAAGGCCAGTCTAACCTCCCTGTGGCCCAGGACCTCCAAGATGTTTTTAGCTGAAGGCCATAAGGTCCTCCGTGGGACATACCAGGAGAGGCGGCCCCATAGGTACGAGACTTCACCCCCAAAAGTACACAACTACATTTTCTCCCGAGACAGAAGGATTCCGGCATTAATTATTAGTGCCAAAACAGTCTAAGCAGCTTATGAGCGTGAGAATAAATTACACGGGCGTTAAAAATCTCCGCACTCAGAATTTAAACACACAATGCAAATTGCCTTTCTTGTAACACTCTGTAAAAGTGAGATATAGTCTTCTTTCTTTCTTTCTTTCTTTCTTTCTTTCTTTCTTTCTTTCTTTCTGAACATAAGCTGGGAACATAAGCTGAGCCCTGAGGCAGGATGATGAGGATAATGTGAGTTAGGGCAGAGGGCTGGAGTCTGACTGGGAGAGAGGGGCGGTGGTTTGTGGGGAACTGCGCTGGCCAGGAGGCAAGAATCAGGGGTTGGGGGAAGCTTGAGAGCAGGAGGGTGGAGGGATCGGAAAAAGAGGCAGGCCAGGAAAGTGGAATGAAAAGAAAAGAGCCAGAGGTGGAATGAAAAGAAAAGAGCAAAGGACTTTTCCAGGAGGGCATCATCTCTGTCTGCATGCATGCAGCCCGCCAGGGGAAAGTATTTAAATTGGCAGAATGGGAATCGTCCCCTGTTGCTGCAACTTTGCCATAAAGCACAGAGCTGGGAATAGCCACCATATGCTAGACTGCTGTGCTGCAGAAGTGACTTTAATAATAATAATAATAAATAAATAATAATAATAATAATAATAATTTATTATTTGTACCCAGCCCCTCTAGGCGGCTTCCAACAAAGATTAAAAATTGAATGTTATCTTTCACGTTTCCGAGCACAATTCAAAGTGTTGCTGCTGACCTTGAAAGCCCTAAACGGCCTCAAAGGCCCAGTAGACCTGAAGGAGCGTCTCCACCCCCATCGTTCTGCCCGGACACTGAGGTCCAGCTCCGAGGGCCTTCTGGCGGTTCCCTCACTGTGAGAAGCCAAGTTACAGCGAACCAGGCAGAGGACCTTCTCGGTGGTGGCACCCGCCCTGTGGAACACCCTCTCACCAGATGTCAAAGAGAAAAATAACTACCAAACTTTTAGAAGACATCTGAAGGCAGCCCTGTTTAGGGAAGCTTTTAATGTTTGATGCATTACTGTATTTTAATATTTTGTTGGAAGCCGACCAGAGTGGCTGGGGAGGCCCAGCCAGATGGGCGGGGTATAAATAATATATTATTATTATTATTATTATTATTATTATTATTATTATTATTGGCACTTCCTCCCAGAGTCTTGCTGGTCAAGCCTAGTGTTTCTTTTATTAATCAGAGTCCAATCCTTCCATGCTTTTGGGATGCAACAGGGGATTTTTTTAGCTGCGATGACAGCACTGCAGAGAGTGGGGTGGAGTGGGAAACAGCCACGTCTGTGCATGGGGCACCAAACTCACTCTTGCTGGAGCATGTATGAAGTCCCGTCCACCCACTTCCAGACTCCCGTGACGTCCGTGAGGCCGATCCATATGTCACCGGACCTCCAGCGCTGATTCACGAATCTCTGAAGCGGGGGGGGGGGGGGAGAGAGAAACGTCGCTGCGTGTCAAGGAGCAAGCAGCCAATAAATCACACCGTTCAAAGTCGGAGTTAACCCTTTATTAACGAGAACAGGGCCGGATTTCGGTTTGGCGAGGCCCTAAGCCACTGAAGGTAATGGGGCCCTTTCTATGTCCAGCCGTCCTTTGCCAACAACAAATTGTCGCTGTTTTTTTGTGTTGAATATATGCCATATGGTCATTTATGGACCTCATAGGTATCTCAAGCCATTTGAACATGCAGAATGTAGGCACCCTATATATAGAAAGGAGCAAACCTGTGATATTTTAGGGAGCAGGCTAGCAGGCGGGGCCCATGACTTACATCATAAGAGAATGAAAGGTAAAGATAAAGGTACCCCTGACCGTTAGGTCCAGTCGCGGACGACTCCATTGGCTTTTGCTTACCTGTGTTAAGGGCTTATTTGTGTCTGAATAGGGTGAGCCTGTGGCCTAGATTCAGGGATTAAAGCATTAACCATCACAAAAGAATAGCCAGGCTGCCCAGGTGAAGCAATCAGGGACCATTATCAGGTATCCTGGCAGACAGGATTTCCGCTGTAGACCGCCTCCTTCTGTGATATAGGTATGATGTTTTGGGCTACAGGGCGGACAATTTAAAATGTCTATATAAGGGCAGGCACACCTTTGTTCGGGGTCCTCCTCCTTCTCCTGCGTGTGAGGGGAGCACCCTGTTGCAACAGATCAATAAAGATCAGGCTTACTAGGTGCTTTGCTTCTCAATATTCTCTGCTTGGCCTCTGTTCTTTTCTCCGACCGAAGGAGAACCTGCAAAGGACTCTATAAGGGCTCTTGTGTCCCCCATTAGGGAATAAGGGCAGGTTTTTGTTTATTACAATAGGAAAAGAAACCTTCGGGTAAAGGGTTGTTCGGTGAGGTGGGGGGAATTTATCTAAGTGAGAGCGGGCCCAACGGCAAAGAGGAAAAAGTGCCGTCGCGCCCATCTCAGGGACTGGCACATCTCCAGGCACACCGAAGGATCTGACTCCCTTTGCCACCCACCACCCCACCCTGGGAGAGGCCTCCAAACCCCACCCCACCACCACCACCTACTTTCTCTTTCGGCGAGTTGATGATCACCAGGTGAGCCTCTTTCTTCTCGCAGTCCAGCTTGGCCTGGTTCCAAGAAGCTGTGTCCTGAGACATCCAATAGCAGCTCTCCTCAAAATTCTTCCAGCCTTTTGGGCAGCACCCGGTTTTGCTCCCTATAGCGGACGGTGGAGGGGAGAGGAAAGGTTTGAGGAGTGGTTACCTGCTTGCAAGAGCTGCACCCATAACCCCCCATCTCTGTGGGAGGGGGTGTTGTAAATAAAAATATGCCCTTTTCCCTTATGGGGTATCCAAGAGCCCATATAGAGTCCTTACATCGGTTCCCTATTGGTAGGAGAAGATAACAGAGGCCAACCAGAGAATATTGAAAAGCAAAGCAGCTAGTAAGCTTGATCTTTATTGATCTGTTGCAACAGGGTGCTCCCCTCACACGCAGGAGAGGAGGAGGACCCCCAAAATTGCTGTGCAAGGGCTTATAAAGACTTTTGAAATTCCCATCCTGTAGATCAAGACCACCCCCAGAAACATTATGCATTCATCACAGAAGGGGTGTAACCTAAGACCACCCCTCAGATAAGGCGGATCTAAAACAGAACATTTGCATGTTGTTTTCTCCTGTCGCTTTGTTTATTTCCTGTCTGGCAGGTTACTTGATTGGATTTCTTGGGGAGCCTGGCCAGTCTTTTGTAATGATAAGGCTCACACCCTTATTCAAACACAGATTAAGACAGGATTTGTGAAGGAAGAGACAATGGGGAGGCTTTTCCATTTTGACCGTGCAGAGAAACATTTGCTCAGTTTAGGAATCAAAATGGTTCCAGGTTGGCTTTCCTGTGCTGATCTATGTACGTGTGGTTATGAACGTTGCCATATATCTAAGACCATAAAATTCCTATCACAGGGGGAAATGTTTTCGGCACCATTATAAGAAAAAACTGCTCCTTTCCCCCTTATGGGGTATCCAAGAGCCTGTATAGCATGGGTAGGCAAACTAAGGCCCCGGGGGCAGGATCCGGCCCAATCGCCTTCTCAATCCGGCCCACGGACGGTCCAGGAATCAGTGTGTTTTTACATGAGTAGAATGTGTCCTTTTATTTAAAGGAGATGAAATAAATGTGTGATCTCTTACCGTTGCTTCTCATCTCGACTAGCTCACAGCGGAAAGCTCTCGAGTCTTGCTTTAAGGTGTCCAACTGGCCTTCGACTTGTTTCTTAACTGGAAGAAAAGACAGACGATAAAGGAGCGTACAGTGGTGCCTCGCAAGACGAAAATAATCCGTTCCGCGAGTCTCTTCGTCTAGCGGTGCTTTCGTCTTGCGAAGCATCCCTATTAGCGGATTAGCGGATTAGCGCTATTAGCAGCTTAGCGGCTTAGAAAAAGTGGGGGAAAAGGAAAAAAACTCGCAAGACTCGCAAGATGTTTTCGTCTTGCGAAGCAAGCCCATAGGGAAATTCGTCTTGCGAAGCGCCTCGAAAAACGGAAAACCCTTTCGTCTAGCGGGTTTTTCATCTTGCGAGGCATTCGTCTTGCGGAGCACCACTGTATTGCAAAGGGAGCGAGGCTGGACACTTTCTTCCTGGCCAAATCCTGAGCACGCTGAGGAAACCAGCGTCCTACCCAGGGGAGTCTTAAGCATATGCAGTGCCGGGGTGTGGTGCTTGTAAACAAAAATTTGTCCTTTTTCCCTTATGGGATACCCAAGAGCCCATATAGAGTCCTTACGTAGGTTCCCTATTGGTAGGAGAAAATAGCAGAGGCCAACCAGAGAATATTGAGAAGCAAAGCAGCTGGTAAGCCTGATCTTTATTGATCTGTTGCAACAGGGTGCTCCCCTCACATGCAGGAAAGGAGGAGGAACCCAGAACAATATGGACATTTTAATTCCCTGCCCTGGAGCTCTAGACCACCCCTCCATACATCATACATATATCCCAGAAGGGGTGTAACCTAAGACCACCCCCCAGATACATTATACCTACATCACAGAAAAGGCGGTCTACAGCAGAAATCTGAGTGACTTGTTTATCTGCCAGGTTACCTGTTTAATGGTCACTTGATTGGATTGCCTGGGGAGCCTGGCCAGTCTTTTGAAATGATAAATACTTAGTTCCTGAGCCAGGTCACAGGCTCACACCCTATTCATATCTTAAATGTGCCCTTAAGACAGGATTTGTGAAGGAAAAAGACAACGGGGAGGTTTCCCACTTTGACCTTGAAGAAATAATTGAGGTCAATTTGTTCAGGACTTTTTTTTCTGTGGGGTTTTCAGACATGTGGTTTATATATTTATGTGCGTGTTTGCTTGGTACATTTATGAACATGTATTACATATCTATGGGGACGCGGGTCACTCTGTGGGTTAAACCACAGAGCCTAGGCCTTGCCGATCAGAAGGTCGGCGGTTCGAATCCCCGCAACGGGGTGAGCTCCCGTTGCTCGGTCCCTGCTCCTGCCAACCTAGCAGTTCGAAAGCACGTCAAAGTGCAAGTAGTCGGCTTTGAAGTCGGCACGGAAGTTGGCCGGTGGTTGGAAGCTGCATTCCGTGAGTCTAGCCTGATGCCGGAAAGCAGAGGGAGTTTTTGCCTGCTTCCGAGAGGCAAGAGAGCTGCTGAGAGACAGAGCTAAACGCTGAGAGCAGCTGAAATCGTTCTTCCACGGAAGGGAGAGCCGGAGCAGCTGGGCCGTTTCTCCACGGACAGGAGCCGGAATCAGCTGGTACAGAGTGAGTACAGCTTGTGGGGCACCTTGGGAGAACGGGAGAAGATGGCAGAGAGCCAGGATATACCGGTGGAAAAGCTCACTTTAAAAGGTTGGGCAACCTGGAGCAAAAGAATAAGGGGCTGGTTCCTGGTCCATGGGCTTTGGGAAGCAAGCCAGAGGGAGCCACTAGCACCCCTTAGCTGGGAAGATGGCCAGCAGAAAATGCGACAAGAGCTGGATATGCTCAGAGCATGCGTTCATGCATCGCTGAGGCCTCATTTGGAGGGTGTACAGTCAGCAAGGGCTGCCTGGGATGTGCTGAAGGGCTTGTGTGAAGCTTCAGCAGAAGGCCAGAGCCCTGGAGACGCTGGACTGGCAGGCCCATTTCCCGATGTATCGGCCTCTAGGAGCGCTGGTGAGCAGATCGGGGGGGTGAAGAGTTCCAAAGGCCAAAGATTTCTGCACAGCGTGATGTTCTTTCAGAATGTCTCTCTGATCCAGAGGACAGTTCTGTTGAGGAGGAAGGAGAGGCTGAGTCTGCTGATGACAATCAGGTCACTGACCAAGGTCAGGATCAGGATGGGGCGTCTCCACGAGTTGTTAGAAAAGGACAGCCCAAGAGTGAGCCTAGTTCTCCTGTGAGTGTAATGGAGAGGATTCGAAGACGCTTTAAGTCAGAGGGGGAATCCCGTGATGCAGAGGACACACCTGCTGGTGACAGTGAGCCAGAGGAAACACCAGAGTTTGTGCCCAGGCGATCCAGTCGCACAACCAAAGGTATTCCACCTGAGAGGTACCAGGCCACAGGTGCGTGGGTAAGTTTCGCACAGTGCGATTCTGAGAGTTGTGAGGTGATTCCACAGATGCCTAACAGGTACTCCAAGGGAGGGCACAAGGCATTGGGGAAGGGATTGATCTCACAGGGTGTTGCTGAAGATGTTCCACAGGTCTTGTCAGAAAGCAACGCAAGGGGGTGTGTGAGAGTTCAGAACTTAACTGGTTAAGTGTTCTGAGCTGTGCGTCACTTTCTGACGTCAGCTTTGGAAGCTGGGAGGAGTCTGGGAGGAGTCTGTTCTCTCTGTGTTTGAGAGAGACGGACATGTTCTCTCTGTGTGTTTGAGAGAGAGCCATGGCTGCAAGCAGTGATGGACAGTTTTTCTGAGAAATGTTCCAATAAAGAGCTGTAAATAGACGAACCTGTCTGTGTATGCTTGCATGGAGAAAAGGAGAAAAAGACTGCTTTACACCGCTGTATGCTACTCTGCTAAGCCGTGGCCAAAGAGACAGCAGAATTTGTTGCGCAGCACGGAAGGAAGTGTGCTGGACGCTGTAAACGACTGATTGGGATCGTAAAGCTATCAGAGGCCACGGCTCAACGATCGAGCTCCAAAGATCGTTATCTCTCAGAGATCAATAGGTACTACTCCGGTGGGAAGGTAAACGGCATTTCCGTGCTCTGCTCTGGTTCACCAGAAGCAGCTTAGTCATGCTGGCCACATGACCCGGAAGCTGTACGCCAGCTTCCTCGGCCAGTAAAACGAGATGAGCGCCGCAACCCCAGAGTCGTCCGCGACTGGACCTAATGTTCAGGGGTCCATTTACCTTTATTACATATCTAAAACCTTAAAATTCTTATCACAGCGGCAACTGAGCAAAGCTCATGTGAGCAGCGTGCGCTGGACGCTAATCCCAGGTGCGCAGGAGCTGCAGTGCTCTGACGGGCTCGGCTCGGCAGCAGCTGTTGACTCTTCCCAATCCCAGACTCCAAATCTCGCCCCCGGACTCCCAGCCTGGCACCTCTGAGAGCCCGGCGCTCAGGTGCCCCGCACCCCTAGCACCTATGGGTAAGGCGGCCCTAGCCCCACCAAACTCCCAAGCTAGCACAGCGGAACCGGAGGTCTCTCGGCGAGATCCAAAGCCAGAGCGGCTCAGGTTCAGCAAAGGACACTTTGCTTTTCCCAGCAGCACAGCTCAGGTCTTGCAAAGCGTCCATTTGCCAGGCCCAAGGTCTGAGCTCCTGTGTGTTTTCTCTTCCCAGTGTGGTTCAGAGCGGTGGACTCGTAATCTGGTGAACCGGGTTCGCTTCCCCGCTCCTCCACCTGCAGCTGCTGGGTGACCTTGGGCCAGTCACACATCTCTGAAGTCTCTCAGCCCCACTCACCTCACAGAGTGTTTGTTGTGGGGGAGGAAGGGAAAGGAGATTGTTAGCCGCTTTGAGACTCCTTAAGGGTATCAAATCCAAACTCTTCTTCCAGCCCCTGGCCAACCAGATTACAATGAGGAGAGGCAGGACTGAGAGGTGGAGATATGCTTCAGAGGTCCAGACTATGGGGAGCTCCGAAAAATCAACAATTATAATTTGGATTATCATTTGGTCTTTTTTTATTTTAATTAGATTATGACTGGATAGATTAAGTGGATGCTTTTTATTGGAAAATTAATTAAAATGATTTTTTTTAAAAAAAGGAGATGGGGGGGGGACTCGCACCCACACCACATATTGCATGCTCATTCACGGGGCCACCCACCTTTCTCCATCTTCGAAACCTGGTCGTTCATCGTTTTCTCCAGCATGGCCAGTTTCGTTCTGGTGCCGTTCCCTGGAATCGGAAACACGGCGGCGATGTGAAAAACTGCTTCCTGTTTGCGCTTCTTCTTCTTTCCTCCTCCCTCCCCAATCCTCTTTCCTTGTGTGTCGCGTCCTTCAGATTGGACGCTGAAGCACAGAGACGACCTTTGGAAGCTGCTCTGGGAGAGTTTTTGGTGGCTGACATGCAGGGCGAAAGGGCTTTGGTTGTGGGAAGGCAGCAGACCAATAAAAGGATGCCCACTGTCTCTGTGTAGTCTGCTCTAACCACTGGGTCTCAGCACCTCCTCCTGCTCCTCCCATCCCTTCACTTACTCTTCTCTTGGATGCTGCTGAGCCCGGCTTTCACCGTCAGGTTCAAACTCTTGAGAGCCTCCTTCGCCGCCCCTTGATCTCCGCTGAAACGAGCCCCTGGTGAGAAGCAGGTGAAGAGCAAAATTTGAACTCGGCTCTTTCCCTTTCACACACGCTCACCCCTTCTTTCTTGGCACGGACGCTTGGCGCACGCTCGTCTCCTGCTTGACACAATCCCCTCACCCCGGTTTACAAACATAAGAATTGCAGAATCATAGAATTAGAATTAGACATCATGCGAAAGGCTGGGCTGGATGAATCTCTAGCCGGAATTAAGATTGCCGGAAGAAATATCAACAACCTCAGATATGCAGATGGCACAACCTTGATGGCAGAAAGTGAGGAGGAATTAAAGAACCTTTTAATGAGGGTGAAAGAGGAGAGCGCAAAATATAGTCTGACGCTCAACATCAAAAAAACGAAGATCGTGGCCACTGGTCCCATCACCTCCTGGCAAATAGAAGGGGAAGAAATGGAGGCAGTGAGAGATTTTACTTTCTTGGGCTCCATGATCACTGCAGGTGGTGACAGCAGCCACAAAATTAAAAGACGCCTGCTTCTTGGGAGAAAAGCAATGACAAACATAGACAGCATCTTAAAAAGCAGAGACATCACTTTGCCAACAAAGGTCCGTATAGTTAAAGCTCTGGTTTTCCCAGGAGTGATGTATGGAAGTGAGAGCTGGACTATAAAGAAGGCTGATCGCCGAAGAATGGATGCTTTTGAATTCTGGTGCTGGAGGAGACTCTTGAGAGTCCCATGGACTGCAAGAAGATCAAACCTCTCCATTCTGAAGGAAATCAGCCCTGAGTGCTCACTGGGAGGACAGATCCTGAAGCTGAGGCTCCAAGACTTTGGCCTCCTCATGAGAAGAGAAGACTCCCTGGAAAAGACCCTGATGCTGGGAAAGATGGAGGGCGCAAGGAGAAGGGGACGACGGAGGACGAGATGGTGGGACAGTGCTCTCGAAGCGACCAGCATGAGTTTGACCAAACTGCGGGAGGCAGTGGAAGACAGGAGGGCCTGGCGTGCTCAGTGACCTATATTAAAGTGGTTAGAGGGAATCCTTCTCCCTGTTTCTAGACAGGTAGCTTGCTGCAGACGCATTTCTTTATTTTATTTTATATGCCCTGCCCTTCCAACCTCCCAAGACTTTTATTAAAATTTTATTACTGGAAAAGGGGAAAAAAACCGCAGGTGGCGGCAATTCAATTAAGAGGACGATGTGTGCAAGATAAGCTGTTTTGGGGCCCTTGGAACAGTGATGATAAAACCACCGTCTTGGCAAGGCTAAGTTAATTAATTGGCGCAGGGGGAGCAAGAAGGCAGCGTCCCAGGCGAGCTCTGTAATGAATTTTTTTGCATTTTGGCAGTTTCATAGCTTCGAAATCCCTTCCTTCAGGTTGGAGCACTTTAAGGTCAGAGCAATTGGAAGCGATGGGAGGAAGAGGAACTTTTTAATCAGTGAGGAAGCTGGGCATCCCCTAAAAAAACCCAGAATGAAATCCAGCAGAGATACATTCTGCATCTAATTTGTCAAAAAAGGGATGCGGGTGGCGCTGTGAGTTAAACCACAGAGCCTAGGGCTTGCCGATCAGAAGGTCGGCGGTTCGAATCCCCGCGACGGGGTGAGCTCCCGTTGCTCGGTCCCTGCTCCTGCCAACCTAGCAGTTTGAAAGCATGTCAAAATGCAAGTAGGTAAATAGGTACCGCTCTGGCGGGAAGGTAAACGGCGTTTCCGTGCGCTGCTCTGGTTCGCCAGAAGCGGCTCAGTCCTGCTGGCCACATGACCTGGAAGCTGTACGCTGGCTCCCACAGCCAGTAAAGCGAGATGAGTGCCGCAACCCCAGAGTCGGCCACGACTGGACCTAATGGTCAGGGGTCCTTTTTTAATTTGTCAAAAAAGAGAAAAGGGAAGGAGGGAAGACACACACACACAAAAATGTCTTTAGGTGCCAGGCAAAAACATTCCCCTGGAAATGTGGGCATCCGCTGAATGTCAAGAGATTCAGGACAGTGTGATAGGAATTTTGAGGTCTTAGGTAAAGTTAAAGGGACCCCTGACCATTAGGTCCAGTTGTGGCCAACTCTGGGGTTGCGGCACTCATCTCGCTTTACTGGCCGAGGGAGCCGGCATACAGCTTCCGGGTCATGTGGCCAGCAGGACTGAACCGCTTCTGGCGAACCAGAGCAGCGCACGGAAATGCCGTTTACCTTCCCGCTGGAGTTATACTTTTATCTACTTATACTTATACTTTTTATCTACTTATACTTTTATGTGCTTTCGGACTGCTAGGTTGGCAGGAGCAGGGACTGAGCAACGGGAGCTCACCCCGTCATTGCGGGGATTCGAACCGCCGACCTTCTGATCGGCAAGCCCTAGGCTCTGTGGTTTACCCACAGCGCCACCTGCGTCCCTTTTGAGGTCTTAGATATACAGTGGTACCTCGGGTTACATACGCTTCAGGTTACAGACGCCACTAACCCAGAAATAGTGCTTCAGGTTAAGAACTTTGCTTCAGGATAAGAACAGAAATCGTGCTCTGGCGGCATGGCAGCAGCAGGAGGCCCCATTAGCTAAAGTGGTGCTTTAGGTTAAGAACAGTTTCAGGTTAAGAACGGACCTCCGGAATGAATTAAGTACTTATCCCGAGGTCCCACTGTTTGTTAAATGTTCATAACCAACCAAGCACGTACATAGATCAGCACAGGAAAACTGACCTGAAACCGTTTTGATTCCGAAACTGAGCAAATGTTTTCTCTGTGTGAAAATGTCGGGCGATGCTAAATAATAATAATAAATTAATAATAATAATAATAATAATAATAATAATAATAATAATACTGCAAGTATGTGGCAATCCTTTCTAATGATTTCTCTGCAATTTCCCACACATCGTACTTACCAAACAAAACTAAATTATATTCATCTAACCAAAATGAAATTCCCAAGCCATTTCCAAACTTTTAAGGACCCTCTAAGTTGAAAAGAGCGCAAAATATGGTCTGAAGCTCAACATCAAAAAAACGAAGATCATGGCCACTGGTCCCATCACCTCCTGGCAAATAGAAGGGGAAGAAATGGAGGCAGTGAGAGATTTTACTTTCTTGGGCTCCATGATCACTGCAGATGGTGAGAGCAGCCATGAAATTAAAAGACGCCTGCTCCTTGGGAGAAAGGCGATGGCAAACCTAGACAGCATCTTAAAAAGCAGAGACATCACCTTGCCAACAAAGGTCCGTATAGTAAAAGCTCTGGTTTTCCCAGTAGTGATGTATGGAAGTGAGAGCTGGACCATAAAGAAGGCTGATCGCTGAAGAATGGATGCTTTTGAATTGTGGTGCTGGAGGAGACTCTTGAGAGTCCCATGGACTGCAAGAAGATCAAACCTCTCCATTCGGAAGGAAATCAGCCCTGAGTGCTCACTGGAAGGACAAATCCTGAAGCCGAGGCTCCAAGACTTTGGCCACCTCATGAGAAGAGAAGACTCCCTGGAAAAGACCCTGATGTTGGGAAAGATGGAGGGCGCAAGGAGAAGGGGACGACGGAGGACGGGATGGTGGGACAGTGTTCTGGAAGCGACCAGCATGAGTTTGACCAAACTGCGGGAGGCAGTGGAAGACAGGAGGGCCTGGCGTGCTCTGGTCCAGGGGGTCACGGAGAGGCGGACACGACTAAACAACTAAACAACAACAACAACAAGTTGAAAAATTCAACATGCCCTACTGCCGGATGGAAGGTGGAGCCAGCCTGTTTTCTCCGCTCTGGCAGCGAGGACCCAATGGACCCAAACGACGAGAAAGGAGGTTCTGACGGAACGTCAGGAAGAACTTTCTGACAGAAAGAGCTGTTCAAAAATTCAGCATGCCTTTCAAGTTCACTGCATGTACGGAGCTAAAGGAAAAAATTATGAAAATGATGTATAGATGGTACTTAACCCATGTAAGATTGGCAAAGATATATCATAATAGTGATAACCTATGCTGGAAATGTAAAGAAAAAGTGGGTACCTTTTTTCACATGTGGTGGACCTGCCCCAGGGTGAAAGACTTCTGGGAGAAGATTTAGAATGAATTGAAAAAAATGTTGAAATATACATTTATTAAGAAACCAGAGGCCTTTCTTCTTGGAATAACAGGTCTGGAATTACCCAAGAAAGATGTTAGACTGTTTTTGTATGCCACAACTGCAGCTAGAATTTTATTAGTTAAGAATTGGAAAACACAAGAACTGCCAACCGTGGAGGAATGGCAGATGAAGATGATGGACTTTTCGGAGCTAGCCGACCTGACCGGAAGAATCCGCGACCAGAAGGAGGAGGAGTACCAGGAGGAATGGAGGAAATTCAAAGACTATTTGGTTAAATATGCTAAGATAACTTAATTGGAAAAACTTGCAAATACCAGATAGGCTTAGGATTTAAATATGTGATGTTATAGAACAACATGTTTAAATTTAAAGTGAAAAGAAAGAAAGACGTTAATTGATTGAGTTAATTTTATGAGAAATTTGTTTTGGAATACTGTTACCAGGATATATACTGAAACTCAGCAAGGGGGATTTGAGGAAGTCACTCAGTAAGATTGGATTAAGTACAGTTAAGATTTATGTTTGTTTGTTTGTTTGTCTAAAGATTTGGGGAAATTAATTTTAAAAATTGGGAAAAAGAAAGGAAAAGAAAAATTCAGCATGCCCTAGCGGGGTGCAGTCCCAGGTATCCGGAGGCTGAGGGCACCAGGTTGGGGAAGCCGGATTCTGCACACCCAATCCCCCGATTCCTTTCCCCCAATGCTGTGACACCCATCACTCACTCTGAATTCCAAGCAGAGCCACCGAGAGAGTCAGGACAAAACAGAATCCCATCAGGACCAAGACGAGGCGGTTGGTGGGGCAGATCCGGCGCCAGGGCGACTGGAATGGAGGCAGCGCTGTGGGGAGAAAAAGAGGGGTGGCTTGTGGGTCTACTCTCAGTCTCCTCTACCCCAGGCTAAACATCTCCAGCTTCCTCGACCGTTCCTCATCAGGCTCCAAACCAGGGGTCAGCAAACTTTCTCAGCAGGGGGCCGGTCCACTGTCCCTCAGACCTTGTGGGGGGCTGGACTATATTTTGGAAAACAAAAAACAAATTCCTGTGCCCCACAAATAACCCAGAGATGCATTTTAAATAAAAAGCGCACATTCTACTCCTGTGAAAACACCAGGCCGGCCCCACAAATAACCCAGAGGTGCATTTTAAATAAAAAGTGCACATTCTACTCATGTGAAAACACCAGGCAGGCCCCACAAATAACCCAGAGATGCATTTTAAATAAAAAGTGCACATTCTACTCATGTGAAAACACCAGGCAGGCCCCACAAATAACCCAGAGATGCATTTTAAATAAAAAGTGCACATTCTACTCATGTGAAAACACCAGGCAGGCCCCACAAATAACCCAGAGATGCATTTTAAATAAAAAGTGCACATTCTACTTATGTAAAAACACACTGATTCCTGGACTGTCCGCCGGCCGGATTGAGAAGGTGATTGGGTCAGATCCAGCCCCCAGGCCTTAGTTTGCCAACCCATGCTCCAAACCCTTAGTCAGGCATCCCCAAACTCAGCCCTCCAGTTGTTTTGGGACTACAGCTCCCATCATCCCTAGCTAACAGGACCAGTGGTCAGGGATGATGGGAACTGTAGTCCAAAACAGCTGGAGGGCCAATTATAGGGGTGCCTGCCCTTGGTCCCCCTCCTCTGCACATGTTCCAGCTTGTCAATCTCCTTCTAAAACGGGGGTGCCCAGAACTGGACAGAGAACTAAGTTTCAGTTGAGATTCCCACATTGCAAGGGGTTGGGCTGGAAGACCCCTGGGGAACCCTTCTAACTCCACAATTCTATGACCTTCGTTAACGTCCATTTCCAAGCACTGACCGTTTCCAGAAGAAAGCAGCCGACTTTCTCCAGTGGCGCGTAGTCCGTGTAACAGGAAGGCTTAGCCCCGCTCTCTCCCCAGGCCAAATTCCCCTCACACCCCGTGCCAGATTCATGTATAAGCCAAACGAGCTATAGCTTAGGGCCCCACTCTCTTGGGGGCTCCCAAAAAAATTGAAGGAAAAAACCTGGATGTACTTTTCCAAAATATAAGATAAAAAATAAATAAAATAAAACCTACCTACAGGAACAGGGTTTTGTGTTGCATAGGCTCCTAGGATGTAAGTCATGGGCCTCGCCTGCTCGCCTGCTCCCTAAAATATCACGGGTTTGCTCCTTTCTATATATAGGGGGCCTACATTCTGCTATTTATAATTGTTCATAAAGGTAAAGGTAAAGGGACCCCTGACCATTAGGTCCTGCCGTGACCGACTCTGGGGTTGCGGCGCTCATCTCGCTTTATTGGCCGAAGGAGCCGGCGTACAGCTTCCAGGTCATGTGGCCAGCATGACTAAGCCACTTCTGGCGAACCAGAGCAGCGCACGGAAACGCCGTTTACCTTTCCGCCGGAGCGGTACCTATTGATCTACTTGCACTGGTGTGCTTTCGAACTGCTAGATTGGCAGGAGCAGGGACCCAGCAACGGGAGCTCACCCCGTCGCGGGGATTCGAACCACCGACTTCTGATCGGCAAGTCCTAGGCTCTGTGGTTTGACCCACAGCGCCACCCGCGTCCCTATAATTGTTTGTAGTTTGCACCATATATTACACCTATTATCATTTCATGTTAGAGCAAGTTTCTAGAGACTGGATGATGAGCCCTTGTGAATTGTGTTTCTAAAGGAGCTTTTGTTATCGCCCAATGCCAAGGTGTTTGCATTATGACGTTTGCTATGAGTTAAAAATCATTTTCAGTTAGAGCTTAATAATATTTCACTACTAATATATTGTATTTCAGTTCAACAATCACTTTGATAAAATACATACAGTGGATGCTCAGGCTGCGAACGTGATCCGTGCATGTTGTGATTCGGCACTTCTGCGCATGTGCAAAGCGCGATTTAGTGCTTCTGCGCATGCGCAGCCGGCAAAACCCGGAAGTAACCCGTTCCGGTACTTCTGGGTTTCGGCAGTCTGCAACCTGGAAAAACACAACCTGAAGCGGCTGTAACCCGAGGTAGGACTGTGATGTGCAAATGGCTTGAGATACCTATGAGATCCATCAATGACCATATAGCATACCGTATTTTTCGCTCCATAAGACGCACTTTTCCCTCCTAAAAAGTAAGGGGAAATGTGTGTGCGTCTTATGGAGCGAATGCAGGGGGGAGGCAGGCAGGAAAAGCCCCCAAAAGCCGCACACAGGCTCCGCACGGCTCTTGCGGGCTTTTCCTCAGGAGGGAGAAGGGACTGATGCAGCCAGTCAGTCCCTTCTCACTCCTCGTAGAAAAGCCCGCAGGAGCCGTGCGCTCCTTAAAGGGTGCGTGGCTCCTGTGGGCTTTTGCGGGAGGTGGGGGTCTTGCCATAGCCGCGCGCAGCCTCTCCCTGCCGAAGAGGTTGCGCGGGGCTAAAGAAGCCATAGCCGTGCGCAGCCTATCCCGGCTGGAGAGGTTGCACGGGGCTAAAGAAGCCATAGCTGTGCGCAGCCTCTCCCTGCTGGAGACGTTGCGCGCGGCTATGGCAGAAGCCAAGACAGCGAGCGGGATGCATCCTGCTCGCTGTCTTGGCTTCTTTGATCTATGGGACTGGGGGGGGGGACCCGGGCTTCCCTGGCAGCCCCAAGAAGCTCGCAGAGCAGCGGGAAGGCTGCACGCCTTTCCGCTGCTCCCCGACCTGCTCTTTGGGGCTAGCGGTGGGATTCCGCACGCCAGCCCCAAAGAGCAGGTCGAAAGGAACCTGAAGCCTCCGGAGCGCAGCGGAAACTCCCGCCACGCTCTTGAGGCTTCGGGTTGCCTTCTCTGAAGCCTGGAGAGTGAGAGGGGTTGTGCACCCCTCTCGCTCTCCTACAGGCTTCCAAGGTAGCCGCCTGAAGGCGACTGAGCGCACCTTGTTTTAGAGGGGGAGAACAAGAAAAATATATTCTCCCCCTCTCTGCGCAGCACCTCCTGCCGCTTCGCTGAAGGGGCGCTGGGCAGAGAGGGGGAGAATTTTTTTTCTTGTTCTCCCCCTCTAAAACAAGGTGTGTCCTATGGTCGGGTGCGTCCTATAGAGCGGAAAATATGGTATATTCCACACACAAAAACAGCGACGATTTGGTGTTGACAAAGGACAGCTGGACATAGAAAGGGCCCCATTACCTTCAGTAGCTGAGGGCCGCGTCAAACCTAAATCCGGCCCTCTCCACACCCAGTCCGATGGGCCATCCCCCCTGCGTACCTCTCCCGAAGTGCTGCCCGCGTTCACCTGGCACATCCAGGCTTTGGAGATCTTCGTACTCTTTGGCCACGCTGGGTTCGGGAGGAGGGTCCATGTCGATGGAGGTGGAGCGAGGCGGAATATCCGGCGGGACCTGAAAGCTGCAAAGATGAATGGGGAGTTAGGCTTTCCTGCATTTCAGCGGGTTGGGCTCGATGACCGCTGGGGTTCCCTTTCAACTCTGCAACCCTTGGACTACTCCCTCGCTTTCCCTTTCTTTGGGCTTACCTTTTCTCGCCCAGTGTTCTTTCTGCCCATATATTCTTTTTTATAATAATATATAAATATAAATTTTTATTTATACCCCACCCTTTCCGGGCTCAGGGCAGCTAACAACAAATTTAAAACACTTAAATGATGCAATGAAAAAACAGCATAAAATACAGTATGAAACGTGAATAACAATAAATTCAGAATACAAAAATCAATTTAGGGGGGAAATCCATCCAGTAAACATTAGATAATCCCCAGGGCTAGCTGGCTGAATTAGTCCTCTTTGGGCCAGGGAAGAATTAGCTGTGGGATCCCAGAGCGGGTAATCTTCATAAAAATAATAAATAATAAATTTTATTTATATCCCACCCTCCCCAGCCAAAACCAGGCTCAGGGCGGCTAACACCAAATATAAAAACAATTGATTGAAATACAGCTTAAAACACAAGATTAAAACACAAGATTAAAACATGAAAATGCAGCCTATTAAACATTAAAAGCTTCCCTAAACAGGGCTGCCTTCAGATGTCTACTTGCTTGGGAAAAGAAGTTGTCATCTCCCTGGCACGGAGGGGGTCCTTTCACCGGGTCGCTCTCTAGTTGGGGGGCCACGGGCGCTTCCGAAAATCGTAGCTCCCTCTTCTCCCCGTCAAAAACGTCGACCTGGGCAAAGTTTGGACAAAGTCACGACCTGCCAACAAACCAATTTCCCAATCGGCGCCAACCAAATCCCACAGCCAAAAGCGGACAGGTTGGCGGGTGCCCAGGGGGCAGGATTGACATGGGGCGAGCTGCCACGGAAGAGGGATGGGGGCGAGGTTTTGTGGCATCTGGGGTGGCCTGGCTGCCCCCCTTTTACCTCCTCCCTCCTTTTTCCAAGTCAAAAATTTCAGGCCCTCATCCTGTTCCTGATCATCGCGCGGCTCAATGACCTTTGCTCTGTCAATATTATTTCTCCCCAAAGCGGCCTTTCCCAAATGCTACCACCCCACAGAAAGTTGGGGGGGGGGGATTTTCAGATGGTTGGTGTAAAAGAAAAAATTAAGGTCTTTTTTATGTATATATAAATTTTTATTAGTTTTTATATATAGATATAGATATTTATTAAAGTTTTTAGCAAGATACAACAAAGAAGAAAAAACACAAAACAGAAAAATACAAAAAAACACAGAAAATAGATAAAAAGAAAAAGAAAAAAAGAAAAAATCCATTATTCTTTTGCTAACTTTAAAGCTCATATCCTTATTTTCCTGACCTCCTCACACCTTCCCTTTTTGTATTCCCATTTACATAATCAGATCAGCAAATCCTTACTCTCTTTTATTTATCTTAACTCTATTTATCTTAACTCTATATCTTAACATATTACAACTCTATGTTTTCACCCATTATCAATTCACTTATTGCATACTCTTTTTAACTTTGTTGCTAATACCACTTATTTCCAATCCAACATCATTTTAGCATTCATTAATTTTATAATGTTTCTGCAGATAGTCTTTAAATTTCTTCCAGTCTTCTTCCACCAACTCTTCTCCCAGATCTCGGATTCTGCCAGTCATTTCCGCTAATTCCATATAGTCCATCACCTTCATTAAATTTTTATTAGTTTTTTAACATATCATTTCCAACAGTAATTAAACATACTTTTACATCTTGTTCAACTTTTTTTGACTTCCATCAGTCCTGTCTGAAAATTTTCCAGTCTAATCTCTCAGTATGCATTTCTTATCTTCCCTATCACATTTCAAACTCAGAATCAATATCTCTATCTTTTTCTACTTTGTAACACTTTGTATATTTCTCCTTACAAAACCTTTTGTAGTCCTATTAGCGTAATTTGTTGGTTACAGTTGCTCTTCAAATAGTTTGTATATTCCTTCCAATCTTCTGTGAATCTCTGGTCCTGCAGCTTTCGAATCCCTTTTTGTCCTATTCTGCATAGTCCATTAATTTCTTCACATAAGGAAAAGGCAATGGAGAGGCTTTCCCCATTTCCTCCTCCTTGCAGAGAAACATTTGAGGTCAATTTGGGAGAGTCCAAGTGGCTTCAGGATTGCTCTCCTGTACCATTTCAGACACATGGTTTACATACTTATGTATGTATTTGCCTTGTACATTTGTTGTTGTTGTTTAGTCATTTAGTCGTGTCCGCCTCTTCGTGACCCCCTGGACCAGAGCACGCCAGGCCCTCCTGTCTTCCACTGCCTCTCGCAGTTTGGTCAAACTCATGCTGGTCGCTTCGAGAACACTGTCCCACCATCTCGTCCTCCGTCGTCCCCTTCTCCTTGTGCCCTCCATCTTTCCCAACATCAGGGTCTTTCCCAGGGAGTCTTCTCTTCTCATGAGGTGGCCAAAGTCTTGGAGCCTCAGCTTCAGGATCTGTCCTTCCAGTGAGCCCTCAGGGCTGATTTCCTTCCGAATGGAGAGGTTTGATCTTCTTGCAGTCCATGGGACTCTCAAGAGTCTCCTCCAGCACCAGAATTCAAAAGCATCCATTCTTCGGCAATCAGCCTTCTTTATGGTCCAGCTCTCACTTCCATACATCACTACTGGGGAAACCAGAGCTTTAACTATACAGACCTTTGTTGGCAAGGTGATGTCTCTGCTTTTTAAGATGCTGTCTAGGTTTGTCATTGCTTTTCTCCCAAGAAGCAGGCGTCTCTTTATTTCGTGGCTGCTGTCACCATCTGCAGTGATCATGGAGCCCAAGAAAGTAAAATCTCTCACTGCCTCCATTTCTTCCCCTTCTATTTGCCAGGAGGTGATGGGACCAGTGGCCACGATCTTCGTTTTTTTGATGTTGAGCTTCAGACCATATTTTGCGCTCTCCTCTTTCACCCTCATTAAAAGGTTCTTTAATTCCTCCTCACTTTCTGCCATCAAGGTTGTGTCATTTGCATATCTGAGGTTGTTGATATTTCTTCCAGTTATCTTAATTCCAGCTTGGGATTCATCCAGTCCAGCCTTTCGCATGATGAATTCTGCATATAAGTTAATTAACCAGGGAGACAATATACAGCCTTGTCACATCCATATCATACCTTAAAAGCAGACCCCTGTGGTCAGCGCACCCCCCCCCCGCAGCCGCCAAGAATTCTGGGAACTGTAGTTTGTTCAGAATGCTGAAAGTTGTTAGGGGGCCCCCAACCACCCCCATTTCCCCTCCCAGACTGATTTAATGGTCAGTTTCTCTTCTCAGGGAAGGTAAAACACAACACAACCATCACTATATCCCATAATTTCACACTCTACAGATTTACAATTCTACAAATATCTCAAAAATAAAATTTCATTGATTGACTTCCAGGATTAAATCTTGTAGCAGCATGGGTGTTTCCGATGCTGCTACAGCGTCAGGGCCAAACCACCTTTGCAAATATGTTTCAATTGGATATATTGCCATTGTGTTTCACTCGTTAATCCGTACTTTACTTGCAAAGCTTTATATTCCACAAATTTATAATTTTCATCAATTAATTGATTCAATGGCAAACCGCTTTGATTTAAAAAAAAAAAAAATACCATCCAACTGTGTATAAAATTTGTGAAATAGATGATCTGAAGGATCTCTTTAAAAGATTACCTCTCTGGAAGGACCTCAAAAGTCTAATATCCTGACCATTGGCTACACCTGTGACTCTCAGGTGAAACTCCAGGTAGGTTTTCCTCCAATCAATCATATCCTGGCAATTTCAGGCTGCAAAGTTAAAGTGGATTCCTTCTATTTCCAAATGTGTCAGACTTCCTGCAATAAAGGAAACTGATAGTATATTGGAAAGTTTGGGGTGACTATTAACCAGTGCAATATTTTATAACCCTCCCTGCAAACAAATACGAATGAATAACGTGCGATAAATAGCCAATAGAATTTCATCTCCTTGCAAAGGAGCCACAGGCTGAAATCTTTCTCTTTTTTTAAAATAAATCATTTTTATTAATTTTTGCATATGTTTTCCAAACAAAACTTCACATCACATCACCTTCATTTTGGCTATTATAGCCTGAGGCTTCCATCAATTCTGTCAAGTGATTTTCAAATCTGCTATCTATTCTTGCGTTTTGTTATTATAATTAATGCTTTTCAACTTCATTTCCAAATTATTTCCTTCCGAAATCGTTTTACAATAATTTATACAGCCCCCCTTACAAAACTTCTTGTAAACCTACAAGCGAGGTTACATTAATGCAATTGTCTTTCAAATAAGTCATATATTTCTTCCAATCCTTAAGGTAGTCCTGGTCTTTCTGGTTTTGAATTCTCCCAGTCAATTTTGCCAGTTCTGCATACTCCATCAGTTTTATTTTCCATTCCTCCTTTGTTGGTAATTCTTCCTGTTTCAATCATTGGGCTAGTAATACTCTCGCTGCTATAACTGCATATAAAAACAGATTTTTGTCTATTCATTTCTGTACCTACAATGCAAAGTAAAAATGCTTCTGGTTTTTTTTTCTTCAAATGTATATTTCAACATTTCCTTCATCTCATTATATATATCATTTTCCAGAAGCATTTTACTTTCTTACAATCCCACCCCATGTGGTAAAAGGTACCTTCTTTTTCTTTACATTTCCAACATTTATCCATTTTGGCCAACTTTACTGGTGTTACGGGCTACAAGCTCTTTGAGCTTACTTCTGAGTAAACCTCTCTAGGATTGGGCCGCATATCCGTTTGAACTCAGTTGGACTGAACAAACCTGCAGAGAACCAGCACCAGAACCATGTCCACTTTAAAAATGCAAAAATATTCTTTGCATAAAGTTTAGAAAAATCGCCAAGAAATAAATCTTTGCAGAGGGCCTTAATCCTGACCACCACATAGGAGTTAAAGCAAGGATTTTTTTAGCTGAGGGGGGGGGAATGAGAATAGTTTGATTGGTAGAGTAGGAGATTCTTAATCTCAGGGTAACGAGTTAGAGTTCCACATTGGGCAAAAAATTCCTGCATTGCTTTTTTTGCTAGGAATTATAGGATGTTGTTGTTGAGTTGTTCAGTCATGTCTGCCTCTTCGCGACCCCCTGGACCAGAGCACGCCAGGCACTCCTGTCTTCCACTGCCTCCCGCAGTTTGGTCAAACTCATGCTGGTAGCTTCAAGAACACTGTCCCACCATCTCATCCTCTGTCATCCCCTTCTCCTTGTGCCCTCCATCTTTCCCAACATCAGGGTCTTTTCCAGGGAGTCTTCTCTTCTCAGGAGGAGGCCAAAGTCTTGGAGCCTCAGCTTCAGGATCTGTCCTTCCAGTGAGCACTCAGGGCTGATTTCCTTCCGAATGGAGAGGTTTGATCTTCTTGCAGTCCATGGGACTCTCAAGAGTCTCCTCCAGCACCAGAATTCAAAAGCATCCATTCTTCGGCGATCAGCCTTCTTTATGGTCCAGCTCTCACTTCCGTACATCACTACTGGGAAAACCAGAGCTTTAACTATATGGACCTTTGTTGGCAAGGTGGTGTCTCTGCTTTTTAAGATGCTGTCTAGGTTTGTCATTGCTTTTTTCCCAAGGAGCAGGCGTCTTTTAATTTCGTGACTGCTGTCACCATCTGCAGTTATCATGGAGCCCAAGAAAGTAAAATCTCTCACTGCCTCCATTTCTTCCCCTTCTATTTGCCAGGAGGTGATGGGCCCAGTGGCCACGATCTTCGTTTTTTTGATGTGGAGCTTCAGACCATATTTTGCGCTCTCCTCTTTCACCCTCATTAAAAGGTTCTTTAATTCCTCCTCACTTTCTGCCATCAAGGTTGTGTCATCTGCATATCTGAGGTTGTTGATATTTCTTCCGGCAATCTTAATTCCGGCTAGGGATTCATTCAGCCCAGGGCGATAAGATACAGACGAAGGAAGAATGGCAAGACAAACTTACGGAATACGCAGGAATGGCAAAACTTACAGGAAGACTTAAGAGACAATGGCAATAGAGAGTTTGAAAAAGACCTGGTTGTATTTACAGAAACATTGTAAAAAATTGGACTCACTAGTAGGATTTGAATAAACTCTTACGATTAAGAAAATAAGTGTGCGATTACGAAACAATGAAATGGAAATTAATTAAGTGTAAGATGTGATTTGAAAGAAAATCCGGTATAAAAATGGTAAGGATATAAAAGCATTTTGCAAAAAAATAAATTACAGAAAGTAAGATAAAATGAAGCAGAAATAGCATATATTTAAAGAACTGGAAGGGGAAGTTGAGGGAAGTCACAGGGGGAATTTTGCTTTTTAATTTTTCCGAGCACAATTCAAAGTGTTGGTGCTGACCTTGAAAGCCCTAAATGGCCTCAAAGGCCCAGTAGACCTGAAGGAGCGTCTCCACCCCGGACACCAGGGTCCAGCTCCGAGGGCCTTCTGGCGGTTCCCTCATTGCGAGAAGCCAAGTTACAGGGAACCAGGCAGAGGGCCTTCTCGGTGGTGGCGCCCGCCCTGTGGAACTCCCTCCCACCCGATGTCAAAGAGAAACATAACTACCAAACTTTTAGAAGACATCTGAAGGCAGCCCTGTTTAGGGAAGCTTTTAATGTTTGATGCATTACTGTCTTTTAATATTGTGTTGGAAGCCGCCCAGAGTGGCTGGGGAAACCCAACCAGATGGGTGGGGTATAAATAATAAATTATTATTATTAGAAAAAAAAAAAACCCTGTGGGTTTTAGGACCCCGGGGGAATGAGGGCAGGACAAGGCGGGTCTTAATTGCTCAAGTCATGTGACTGTGGGCGGAGTCAGAAAGCAGTATAAAAGCACAGTCGCTTGGCTCTCAGTTTCATTGCGCGCCGGGGTTGCAGCTATGGGGCAGGAGTTTGCGATGGGGCTGTTTTTGCTGTGGGGCGTTTTTTTCTGCCAGGGGGCTTTTGCTGACCCCCAGAGTCCTGCCTGGTGGGAGCCAGAGACCTCGGATCATGTCCCCTTGCCCCCTTCCTCTGTTTTTTCCAGGGCCGCTCCTGCCACGCCCCATGCCGTGAAGGTTTCCTGCGAGCCCCACCGCTTGGTGGTGGCCGTGCACCGAGATCTCTTTGGGGTGGGCAGGCTGGTGGCCCCCGCAGACCTGACTTTGGGGGCAGCCTCGTGCGCCCCGGTGTCCTTTGCCGCTGGCACCACTGACGTGGTCCTCTTTGAGGCGGGTCTCCATCAGTGTGGCATCGCGGTCCAGGTGCTTTGGGTTCTTTGGGATGGAAGGGTTTTTGTGGGGGGGGTTGGGGGGGTCCTACTTGAGGGGTGCAGCTTAAAAATGGGGTGCCAGGGGTGTTGAGCAGCATGGGGCAAAACCCCCTGGGAGGGTGGGTCTCCCAGGCCAGCCCCATGGAAAGGAGCAGGAGGTTTAATTTTTATATAGCATTTAATTATCTTTCATTAATACCTCTTTTCCTAGTCTTTCTTGTAATATTTTGAATACTAAACCTCAGAAAACTTTCTTGTTGAATTTTTTAATTGATTTTCAAAAAAAAATTTTTTAAACAAACATAAATCTTCACCTTATCAAATCAATTATCCTCAATTAATAACTCTTTTCCTAGTCTGTCGTGTAATATTTCGAATACTCCATCTCACAAAACTACTTCTTCTTTTGTTGAATTTTTTTTACTAATTTTCCAAAAAGTTTTTTAAACGAACATAAATCTTCACCTTATTAAATCACACTTAACTACATTGTGACCTCACAAAACTTCTTGCAATCCTACTGGCGTAATCTGTTTTGCAAGGGCTAAACTCAATGATTCCTTAATTGATGGGAGTTTACTGAAAACAAGGAATTGTGTGTTTGTCAACTTTGGGGGGTTTTTTTGCCTAAACGTTTATACGCAGTAGTGTCCAAACGTTTTCCAAAGAGGGCCAGATTTGATGAAGCGAAGGGCCATGGGGGCCGACCAAAGTTGTTGACTTTTTGGGGGATTGAAATTGTTGGGTTTTATTCAGGATTTTACCCCAAAGCTGTATGGCTTTTTAAAGGATTGAAGTAGTTGAGGTTTCTTTAGGATTTTACCCCGGGAAATTAACTGCTACAGGGGCCGGATTAGGCCCCCAAAATGGACTTTGGACACGCCTTGTTTATAGCATGGATAGGCAAACTAAGGCCCGGGGGCCGGATCCGGCCCAATCGCCTTCTCAATCCGGCCTGCGGACGGTCTGGGAATCAGTGTGTTTTTACATGAGTAGAATATGTGCTTTTATTTAAAATGCATCTCTGGGTTATTTGTGGGGCCTGCCTGATGTTTTTACATGAGTAAAATGTGTGCTTTTATTTAAAATGCATCTCTGGGTTATTTGTGGGGCATAGGAATTCATTCATTCCCCCCCCCAAAAATATAGTCCGGCCCCCCACAAGCTCTGAGGGACAGTGGACTGGCCCCCTGCTGAAAAAGTTTGCTGACCCCTGGTTTATAGGAATGCAAGAGGAGGCCTTGCAGGATCAGGCCACCAGCTAGCCCAGCTTCCTGTCCCCACAGCGGCCAACCAGGCGCCCTTACTGGGAAAGCCGCAGGCAGCATTCGAACCCAAGACCCAACGCTCCCCTCCTGCATTTCCCAGCCACTTTCATTGCTGCCTCCAGCTGGTGGGATAGCCACTCGATGATAGCCTTAACTCTCCACAAATAGCCTTCTCCTCCCTGTCCCCGCCAAAAAACAGAGCCTGCAGGATCAGGCCCATGACCGCCACTAACAGCCCTCTGCTCCTCCATGAAGTTGCCCAGTCCTCGCCATTTCAGTCGGTGGTCACTGCCGCCGCCTCCTGTGGCAGGGAGTTTCGCAGGTCAACCCTGAATTTTAATGTTGTATTTTAATCTTGTTTTTCAAGTTGTGTTTCAAGCCATTGTTTTATATCTGGTGTTAGCCGGCCTGAGCCCTGTCTTGGCTGGGGAGGGCGGGGTATAAATATTATTATTATTATTATTATTATTTATTTATTAAACTCTTCACTGGAAGCTGCTAGGAGGGACCGGCGTGCCGTTCTGAGATCTGGCAGAGACCCTGGACAGGGCGGGCTGCCTTTTACTCTCCGAGTAACCCATAAGGGAACTGTTTGGGAGACGTAGGGGTTGTCGGTCTCTGTCTTCCTCAGTTTTAGGAGATTTTGGGGGTTCGGCCAGGTAAACAAGCAAGGTGCTTTCATCTCAGACTTTATTATTATTATTTTATTTTATTTTATTTTATTTTATTTTATTTTATTTTATTTTATTATTGTTGTTTTATTATTATATTTTAATATTCTGTTGGAAGCTGCCCAGAGTGCCTGGGGAATAAATTATTATTATTATTATTATTATTATTATTATTTTATTCCTGAGCTCCGTAGCTTTCAGTGGGGCTGGCCGGGAAACTGTCCCAGGGGAAGGGGGCCTTTCAGTGGGGCCTCATCCTTTGCCAAAAACGGCCGGCGAGGCTCCACCTTGTTTCCGGGATAGATAAAAGTTATCATGATGGACGGATCCTGTAGTAAGTCCTAGGAAAAGCTCTGAAAGTCAAACCCATCTCCCTTTGCTTCCAGATGACTCCGGAAATGCTGATCTACCGAACAAGTCTCTTCCACAAGCCGTCGCCTTCCTCCAATCCCATAATCACCAGGACCAACACTGCAGAGATACCCATTGAGTGCCACTACCCCAGGTGAGGAAGGCTGCCGGTTGAGTGTGGGGTGAAGCAAGGCTTTTTTCACCCTAGCAAGCCCTTGGCCTCTGTTCGTAGACTCGCAGAATTGTAGGGTGCGAAGGGCCCTCCGGGGGTCATCCAAACCAACCCCCATTAATGCCGGAATCGCAGAGAACATAGCGCCGCTTCATGGGTAGGAGAGAGTCTGGACAATTGCTCCTGTACCTTTAAAAGAGTAGTAGATCAGGCAGAAATCCAACAGGTGAAACTCTTCCACAATTTGCTGTCCTTCGTCCCTTTGGGCTACGGCTTTCATCAGCCTCGGTCAGTGCATAAGGCCTGAACCAGGCAGAGGGCCTTCTCGGTGGTGGCGCCCGCCCTGTGGAATTCCCTTCCACCAGATGTCAAGGAAATAGACAACAATCTGACTTTTAGAAGACACCTGAAGGCAGCCCTGTTTAGGGAAGTTTTTAATGTCTGATGTTTTACTGTATTACAGATTGAGGTTGAATCCAGAAGCACTGTTTTGGGGGGACAGGGGGCAGGCAGGTGTGGAGGACTCCCTGGTCCTGAATGAGGCAACTGTGCCCCTGAAGGACCAGGTGCGCAGCCTGGGAGTCATTCTGGACTCACCACTGTCCATGGAGGCACAGGTCAAATCTGTGTCCAGGGCAGCTGTCTACCAGCTCCATCTGGTACGCAGGATGAGACCCTCACTGCCCGCAAACTGTCTCGCCAGAGTGGTGCATGCTCTGGTTATCTCCCGCTTGGACTGCTGCAATGCCCTCTACATGGGGCTACCTTTGAAGGTGACCCAGAAACTGCAATTAATCCAGAATGTGGCAGCTAGACTAGTGACAGGTGACCACATAACACCGGTCTTGATAGACCTTCATTGGCTCCCAGGATGTTTCTGAGCACAATTCAAAGTGTTGGTGTTGACCTTGAAAGCCCTAAACGGCCTCAAAGACCCAGTAGACCTGAAGGAGCATCTCCACCCCCATCGTTTTGCCCGGACACTGAGGTCCAGCTCCGAGGGCCTTCTGGCGGTTCCCTCCCTGCGAGAAGCCAAGCTACAGGGAACCAGGCAGAGGGCCTTCTCGGTGGTGGCGCCCGCCCTGTGGAACACCCTCCCATCAGATGTCAAAACGATAAATAACTACCAGACTTTTAGAAGACATCTGAAGGCAGCCCTGTTTGGGGAAGCTTTTAATGTTTAATAGGTTATTGTATTTCAGTGTTTTGTTGGAAGCTGCCCAGAGTGGCTGGGGAAACCCAGCCAGATGGGCGGGGTATGAATAAATTATTATTATTATTATTATTATTATTATTATTATTATTATTATTATTTTATTATTATTATTTATTATTATTATTATTATTATTATTATTATTATTATTTTATTATTAAACAACAACAACAACAACAACAACAACAACAACAATAATAATAATAATAATAATTTATTTATTCTGGTGCTCTTGGGAGTTGGGAGCTGCCTCCCATCAACCCCTGCCAGCCTGCTGCATGATGGGAGTTGTAGTTCAACCACATCCAATGGGCGCCATGTTGGCTACCATTCCCAAAGTACCCTGGGCAAGAGGTCTTGATAGTTAAAGCGCTCTGGGAATTGTAGTTCTGAGAGAGAGAGGGTTCTTTCTCCTAACATCTCTTGCCACCCTTAGCAAACTACAGCTCCCAGGATTCTTTGCGGGGAAAGCCTGGATGGTTTAAAGTGGTCCGATACCTCTTTAAATGTCTGTGGATGGAGGCCTTTAGCTCCTCCCATTATTGGCTGTGGCTCCTCCCACTGTAGAGGATTCCCTCCCTTCTGCTCTGCCAACCCTGTAGATGTCTGAGAGCAGCGAGGAGTAATGGGCGGAGCAGGAAGCGATTTCTCGCTCCCGAGGGTGGTGGGTCAGTCTGGATGGCATCTAGGTGCCCCACGGTCTTTGGAATGAGTTCTCAGCTGCTTCTCTCCCCGTTTCCAGGAAAGGCAATGTCTCCAGCCTGGCCATCCAGCCCACCTGGGCTCCTTTCAGGTCCACCGTGTCGGCCGAAGCGAGGCTTGGATTCTCGTTGCGGCTCATGAACAGTAAGGAAAAGGGTGGCTTCGGGATGCGGGAAGGGCCTAGCTCATAGCCCTAAAACCCGTCTGGTTAGGATCCAGGGCTGCCGAGCACCAGGGCTTAAAGGATGCAAAGTTCGGCCTTAGCCCAAGTCTCCTGCCTCAGACAGGGGACAGTCAAATAACCCCCAAAGCCTATAAACATCGCTGTGGTTTGCTGTCTCTGAAAATGGAATTTCTGCTTGGCCGTTTTGGCTAATAGCTCTTGAACGCAGGATAGCTGCGTCGGCCAAGGTTGCGGGTTCGAACCCTGCATGAAACAGCTGCATATTCCTGCCTTGCAGCGGGTTGGTCTAGAATAGATGACCCTCGGGGTCCCTTCTTCTTCACAAGCTGTGTTCAGCCCTCTCACTCCTGAAGTTCCTAACCTTTGCTGCTGTTAGGGCAGCAAAATTGTTTTATGAAATGCTGGCTTCTTTCCTGAAGCCGGTAGAAAAAAGACAGTCACGGAACCGCGAAATTACACAAAACAGATGAAATACCATGAAAATCCCTGAAACGAGAAGTAATCGACTAGAAATATTACCTTCTAGAATTAAACTAAATAACAAAAATCAAGAAGTTTAAGGAAAAAATTAGAAAAACCTAGAACTGAACAAAGCCTTAACGGGACGCCGGGTACAAACCTCGTTTCACTGAACTATTCAGTTTCCTCAGAAGGAAATAGAGAAATCATAAACCTTAAATGTTTGCGTTAAGTTATGAATTAAAAATCATTTTAAGTTGGAGCTTAATAATTACTTCACTATTAATATACTTCTACTTAATTGTATTTCGCTTCAACAATCACTTTGATAAAATACATATTTTGCGATGTGCAAATGGCTTTTGATACCTGTTACATCCATAAATTATTTCCAGTAATGTTTATTGATTTTCATACAACTATAACACATACTGTAAAACAAATAAAACAACAAAAAAGAAGAAAATAAAGCAAATAGCAGTAAAATATATAACATCAAACACATAAACAATACAAATTAATTAATTAGTTACACTTCCAACCTCATAAACATATTACTTGACTTCCTCTAGTCCCTCCCATCTGAATTTCCTTGTAACTAAATGTAGCAGTTTTCCAATATCATTATTCAAAAACAGTATTCCAATTGTAGTCAAATTTCTTAACTTTTCTTTTTTGGTCCATAAATTACCATAAAGCATATATTCAACAACAAAAAAGCGACAATTTGTTGTCGACAAAGGACAGCTGGGCATATAAAGGGCCCCATTACCTTTGGTAGCTCAGGGCCTCATCAGTCCTAAATCTGGCCTTCAGCTCAGTAAGGGACCCTCCCTGCCCAGTCTCAAGTGGCAGGCTGTTCCACAGGCCACTGCAATGAACCACGCTGTCAGCAGGAAAAGTTTATTTCCTTTTCTCTTCTGCTGTGCTTGCAATTAAAAAAATAAAAAATGATTAACGCATTCATCCTCTCGCGCTGCAAAGATGACTGGAGCGGAGAGCGGCTATCGTCTCGCTTCCAGCTGGGTGAGATCCTGCACCTGCAAGCCCAAGTCGAGGCGGAGAACCACCTTCCCCTAAGGCTCTTTGTGGACAGCTGTGTCGCCAGCCCGGAAGCCACTCTGGCGTCTACGTATTCCATTGTCGACTCCAACGGGTAAGGAAATAACTTGCATGACTATTTTATTTCGTAAGTTTTATCTTTCTTTCTTTTTTAATAATATTTATTAAGAGTTTAAAGATTACAAAAAGAAAGAAAAAGAATTAAACAAATCAACATAATAAAATACAAAAACAGAAACAAAAACACTACATAAAACATTGAATTAACAAAACAAAACAAAAGCAATCAAAAACACTTCCAATATTTTAAATCTTAACTTTCATTCACTTGTTTCATTGACTTCCTCATGCCTCCCTTTTTGTATTCCACTTCAATTAACTGTTTCAGCAATTCCTTTCCATCTTCATCTATTTTCTGTCCTGTAATTAATCTTAACATATTCTAACCTTGTTTTTTCCCTTTAATACATTAACAATCTATCTGTACCTAGTTCCTTATAACATTTCTGCCAAAGCCATATAACTTCATTCCACCATTTTTCTATAGCTCATTAATTTTACAATATTTCTGTAAATAATCTTTACATTTTTTCCAATCTCCTTCCACTGACTCTTCTCCCTGGTCTCGGATTCTGCCAGTCATTTCCGCCAATTCCATATAGTCCATCAGCTTCATCTGCCATTTTTCCCGGGTGGGTAAATCTTGTGTCTTCCAATACTTCGCAATGAGTATTCTTGCTGCTGTTGTTGCATACTTATTTCGTAAGTTTTATCATAGAATCGCTGGATTCGAACCTGCAACCCATTTTGCACTCCACCAGGTGAGCTATCCTGAATACCGTATTGGCCCGCATATGAGCCGCACTTTTTCTCCCCCCCCCCAAAAAAAAATTCAGACCCTGAAAAGTTATTAAAGCAGGACTTGAATTCGCGACCTAACAAAAAATGGTTTTTTACGATATCGCTGCTGGAACAGACGTACAGTAAAACGGAACAGAAAAATGGTTTCGTTGCCAATTTGCGAGCTTGAGTACCTGTGGGATTGTAGCAATTGAATAGCATTTTCGATTTCAGCCGATTGTACGGTAACTTTTCTGGGCTTGCGAGACCGAAGGCTTAAATTGGCTCGGAGTTACAATTCTACCAACTGCAGCAATTTCGGGAGCGGGTTATATTCGGTTATTCTCTTTTTTGCGGCTTATTTGTGGGTGCGGTTTATATTTGGGCCAATACGGTAACAACAACAATTCTCTGAGCAGTTCACATACAACGGCATTACGCTATTCATTTAAAAGCAGCCAAAAAACTAAAGAAACTGGACTTTTAAGCTGATAAAATGTAATAAAATTAACAAAATACAGGCCAAGTCACCTTCAGCAGCTGGGTGCTGGCTTGCCGAAGCAGAAAAGAGATTTGAGGGGGCATCTAGCTGTACAAGGGAGGTGCCGGTCTAATATCAAGTGGCAGGGAGTTCCAAAGACCACATAGGAAACGGATGATTAAAGTGCTCCCTGAATGGGGGGAGACGGGCTGCCTAAAGCCAGGAATCCCTGTTTCAGCAGCGCTCAGAAAAAAAATCGTTATTTCTAGTACCCTCTGAGACTTTGCTTCTGCTGTGATTGCTGCATTGCAGCAGGTTGGACTGGATGACCTCAGGGTGCCTTCCAGCTCCCTTGCTTGGAAACATAGGAATATGCCTTCTGTCTGGCTAGTAATCTTGAGCAGAAAAGCCTCTTCCCCGCTAAGGTCTGTGTCTTGGGGGATAGAGCGTTTGTTTTGTGTGCAGAGCAGGTTCTGGGTTCGATTCCTGACGGCATCTCCGGATATATCTGAAGGAGCATCTCCACCCCCATCGATCTTCCCGGACACTGAGGTCCAGCACCAAGGGCCTTCTGGCAGTTCCCTCATTGCGAGAAGTGAGGTTACAGGGAACCAAGCAGAGGGCCTTCTCGGTGGTGGCGCCCGTCCTGTGGAACGCTCTCCCACCAGATGTCAAAGAGAAGAACAACTACCAGACTTTTAGAAGACATCTGAAGGCAGCCCTCTTTAGGGAAGCTTTTAATGTTTGATGTATTGCAGTATTTTTATATTTTTTTGGAAGCCGCCCAGAGTGGCTGGGGGAACCTAGCCAGATGGGCGGGGTATAAATTATTATTATTATTATTATTATTATTATTATTATTATTATTATTATTAATTATTATGTCAGGACTTTAACCTCCCATCAGCACGGTGCTTCCTAACACGCCTAAAGAATAAGAGAGGGTTTATCCAGCCTTCTCTTGTCCTGCGGCTTTGGAAAAATCCACTCTTTAGCGCTCAATTGGCACAAATGGTCAATTGGAGATTGACGTTTGCTCTGATTTAGCACTAAAGAGCAGCTTTTCTGTGGGAAAGGAAAAAATCGCAGGGAAAAACCCGAGATAATCTCAATCCTGTATCCTCAGCGCTGTATTGTTTTTAACACTCGATTGGGAGCCGCCCAGAGTGGCTGGGGAAACTCAGCCAGATGGGCAGGGTATAAATAAATTATTATTATTATTATTATTATTATTATTATTATTATTATTATTATCCAAGGAAGGGAAAAGATAGGTGGGAAATCTAGCGTAAAGGCTGACCTCGAGGAGTCTCTGGAAACAGAAATTCGCTGTCAGAATTTCCTTTCCTTTTCTCCGGGAAAGGAGAAGGACAAAAGGAAAGCTGTCCTAAGGTCTTCGGGCAAAGGGTGGTCAACAAATTTAAGAAATGAATGAAATCTGGGGAAAACAGTCAATTTTCCGCCACCCTCCAGTCCCCAAAGTCGGTGATGATTTCTCCCTTTGGCGCAGGTGTCTGGTGGACGGGAGGCAAGAGGGCGTCTCGTCAACGTTCCTCGCACCCCGAGTCTCCGAGGAGACGCTACGTTTCACGGTGGACGCCTTCCGGTTTGCCGGGGACTCCAGGAATATGGTGAGCAGGTGGGGTTTGGCGGTGTGGGAGGCCTTACCTGGGCCCACGGGTTTGTGGGAGCGGCGTCCCTAGAGATTTGGTCGACCTGGCGCAGATGGGAGTTATAGTTCAAAGCGCCCAGTGGGCAACAGGATGGTTTTGCGAAATGGGCTGCACTGCCCCCTGGAGGCAGCTGTGTTACTTGCACGGGTCAGAAATGGCTTCACTTGGGTTTTTGCAATTAATTCTTAAAATTTTTACTCATTTTTCTTTTTCATTCATGACATACATCTCAAATTCTTAACGTTTAGTATATATTTCTTCCTCCATCCCCTCCTAGCCTTTCCCAACTTCGGCTTCAGAAAAAAGTTATTAATAACATAACATCAAACCTAAAGACATAAAAGCAAATACACCATAATATTTCTCTATCTCCTAAACATTTTCTCATACTAATAATGTGAATGTTTATTTAAATCCTGCCATCAAGTCTATCGACTTTCTTTGTTTCTGCAAGTATAATATAAAGGGTTCCCATTCTTTTTCAAAGTCGCTGTGGTCGTTTTCTCTTTATCTGTCATTTTTGCCAATTCTGCATAGTTCAACTTCTCTTTTGCAATTAATTCTGAGCGGCTTGAATTTTATTTTCTCCCTTAGCTGGATCATGCTGGATATTATTATTATTCTGAGTGGTGTATTTTTTTATCGGGGATGGTTTTATGGAACCAAGTGAAGCTGGGTTTGGGAGATCCACTGACTTAAATAATAATAATAATAATAACAATAATAATTTTTTATTTATACCCCGCCCTCCCCAGCCAAGGCCGGGCTCAGGGCGGCTAACAAGCAATAATAAAAACAAGTTCATAGAATCATAGAATCATAGAAGAGTTGGAAGAGACCACAAGGGCCATCGTGTCCAACCCCCTGCCAAGCAGGAAACACCATCAGAGCACTCCTGACATATGGTTGTCAAGCCTCTGCTTAAAGACCTCCAAAGAAGGAGACTCCACCACACTCCTCGGCAGCAAATTCCACTGTCGAACAGCTCTTACTGTCAGGAAGTTCTTCCTAATGTTTAGGTGGAATCTTCTTTCTTGTAGTTTGGAACCATTGCTCTGTGTCCGCTTCTCTGGAGCAGCAGAAAACAACCTTTCTCCCTCCTCTATGTGACATCCTTTTATATATTTGAACATGGCTATCATATCACCCCTTAACCTCCTCTTCTCCAGGCTAAACATGCCCAGCTCCCTTAGCCGTTCCTCATAAGGCATCGTTTCCAGGTTGAATGATTACAACTTACAACTTAAAAACTTAAAACTTAAATGCTATAGAAATGGTCTAAACTAAAGAAATCTAACAGTTGTAGGGTAAATGGAGGTCCGATTGGGTCGAGGTGGGTTTGCCCCAACTCCTGATGGGCAGCGCTTGTGGGAGTCCCGTGCCCTATGCAAGCCCTAAAATCAGAGAGGCAGTGTGGTGCAATGGTTAGAGTACTGGACTAGGACCTGGGAGAGAGCAGGGTTCGAATCCCTGCTCCAACTCGGCTAGGAAGCTTGCAGGTTGTGACCCTGGGGGCCGGTCACGGCCTCTCAGCCCCACCTCTATCCCACAGTGTTTTTGGGTGGGGATCAAATGAGAAGACCTGGGTTCGAATTTCCACGCAGCCAAGAGGCTCGTTGGGAGCCGGTTAGCTTTAGCCTACGTCGCAGGGTTGTTGTGGAAAGGGGGAACCATGCCTGTCTCGTTGAGTTCCTTTGAGAAAAAGGCAGGGTATCCATGCAATTAATAAGGATGCAACCAGTTGATTGACACCTGTCGCCACTGTCCCCTGGCCCCAAAAGCCCTTTTTAACCTCTTGCCTTCTCCCTTCCAGCTGTACGTGATTTGCCACCTCAAGGTAACGCGAGCCGACCAAACGCCAGATGTCCGGAACAAGGCTTGCTCCTTTGACGTTGCCAGCAGCACGTGAGTCACTTGCGAGACACACAACACATATTTTCCCCTTCCTGAAGCCCTTTTCACTATTTACAGGGCCGCCTCTCCTGGTCTGCCCTGCAGAGGACCTTAAGGTCCATGAATAACCATAGTTTAGAGGGCCCTAGGGATGCGGGTGGCGCTGTGGGTTAAACCACAGAGCCTAGGACTTGCTGATCAGAAGGTCAGCAGTTCGAATCCCTGGACGGGGTGAGCTCCTGTTGCTCGGTCCCAGCTCCTGCCAACCTAGCAGTTTGAAAGCACGTCAAAGTGCAAGTAGATAAATAGGTACCGCTCCGGCGGAAAGGTAAACGGTGTTTCCGTGCGCTGCTCTGGTTCGCCAGAAGCGGCTTAGTCATGCTGGCCACATGACCCAGAAGCTGTATGCCGGCTCCCTTGGCCAGTAAAGCAAGATGAGCGCCGCAACACCAGAGTTGGCCACGACTGAACCTAATGGTCAGGGGTCCCTTTACCTTTAAGATTAACAAAACCAAAGAAAGGAGTTGGTGTTTAGTCAGGGTCTTTTCCAGGGAGTCTTCTCTTCTCAGGAGGTGGCCAAAGTCTTGGAGCCTCAGCTTCAGGATCCGTCCTTCCAGGGAGCACTCAGGGCTGATTTCCTTCAGAATGGAGAGGTTGGATCTTCTTGCAGTCCATGGGACTCTCAAGAGTCTCCTCCAGCACCAGAATTCAAAAGCATCCATTTTTCGGCGATCAGCCTTCTTTATGGTCCAGCTCTCACTTCCATACATCACTACTGGGAAAACCAGAGCTTTAACTGTACGGACCTTTCTTGGCAAGGTGATGTCTCTGCTTTTTAAGATGCTGTCTAGGTTTGTCATTGCTTTTCTCCCTTTACCTTTACCGTTACCAAAACCAAGGAAAGGTACATCAGAGCTAACTATCATCTTTCTGGCCCAGGATGCCTGGCGAACTAACCGGGAACAGGACTGTCCTAGAATGCTTATATGCGCCGTTCTGGCGTAGAGAAATCAATTGCCAGAGGTGGAGAGGCTTGTGGGATTCGATCAGAAACGATTGTCAGTGAATCAAACCCAGTCAACGCAATGCTTTCATCGTGGACACAACGGTTTGCTTCATTTTTCATAATTCCTCATAGCAATCCCACCTGATCCCCACATTAAAGGTAAAGGGACCCCTGACCATTAGGTCCAGTCGTGGCCGACTCCGCGGTTGCAGCGCTCATCTCGCTTTATTGTCCCAGGGAGCCGTCATACAGCTTCCGGGTCATGTGGCCAGCGGGACTAAGCCGCTTCTGGCGAACCAGAGCAGCGCACGGAAACGCCGTTTACCTTCCCGCCAGAGCGGTACCTATTTATCTACTTGCACTTTGCCGTGCTTTTGAACTGCTAGGTGGGCAGGAGCAGGGACCGAGCAACGGGAGCTCACCCCGTCGCGGGGATTCGAACCACCGACCTTCTGATCGGCAAGTCCTAGGCTCTGTGGTTTAACCCACAGCGCCACCCGCGTCCCTGATCCCCACATCGGTCTTCTGCAAAAAGGATCACGGGCGTTAAGCGGAGGTGGGAAGGGGGATCTGCCTGATCTTTCATGCTCTCCGTTTCTCCCCAAAGCTGGCTTCCTGTCGAGGGTCCCCGAAGCATCTGCAGCTGCTGTGAGGCGAGGAATTGCGACCGGGTGCCGGAAGAACAGGCCCCCAGCTTCCTTCCCAGACCCCGAGCCGTGGAGATGAGCTGGCAAAGAAGTCTACCAGGTGAGTGGGTTTTCTGAGGGCTCGGAGGTCGTCTTCTCCAACCCTGCCCCTCCTCACGCCTTTGGTGTCCTCCCTGTATGCATTGCTGGGGGTTGAGCGGGATGATAATAATACTACTAATAATAATTTATTGTTTATACCCCACCCATCTGGCTGAGTTTCCCCAGCCACTCTGGGCGGCTCCCAATCAAATGTTCAAAACAATACAGCATTAAATATTTTAAAAAACTTCCCTAAACAGAGCTGCCTTCAGATGTCTTTTAAATAATAAGAGGGTTGGGCAAAATTCATGGAGGAGCAAGAGGGCTATCCATGGCTACTAGCCAGGATGCCCACGCCCTGCCTCTGAATCCCGGTTTTTGGAAGCTGCAGGAGGGGATAGAGGGATCTTGAGTTCGAATCCTGAAGATTTACCTATAATGGGCATCTAGTTGGCCACTGTGAGAACATTGGACGTTCGTAACTCACCTGCTTTGTGGCTTCCTCCTGACCACAGCTGAGTTGACCGCACCGCAGGCCCACCTGACACTGGGACCCCTCTTTGTTTTCGACTCCCCGGACAACTTTGAAAACTTCCCCAGAGACCCGGCCGGCGCTCAGAAGACAGCAGTGGAAGGTAAACGGGACTCGCAAAACAGATCTTCTTCTCCTTTTCTAGTTTCTCTTCCTAACTTTCCAAGAAAGGAACTGCAAGATGCTTCCTCAGTAGTTTTTTACTTAGGGTTTGGTTTCCACCCTCGGCCATTTCCCTGGAAATGCCTTTTTCTGCTGACTTTAAAATCTGAGCTTGCTTTGGCCAAAAACTGCTTTCGGAGCGTTTTAACAAAAAAGTTATGGTGTGTACAAAAGCAGGAAGTTTGTGTCGCTCCCTCATAAGACCGGAACGCACGGGGGTCATCCAGGGAAGCAGAATTCGGGTTTTCGGGACAAAAAGAGATGCAGCACATAATTTGACCCCCGGAACTCACCGCCACAAGATTAGCGACAAATGGTGTGGTTTTTTCCAGGCAAGGAGGGTGAGGTTTGGATGGCTGCTGGTTGCATAGCTGTCAACCGTCCCTTATTTGGCGGGACAGTCCCTTATCCCAGCTCCGTGTGCCCGCTGCTGTCCCTTATTGATGATGTCCCTTAAATTTCCCGGGTTTCAAAGGAAGCAGCTCCTCTCCCTCCCTCCCTCCCTGCCGGCCAGGGAGGAGGGAGGCTCCAACTGCGTTGCTCGGCTGCGTTGCTCACCCAATAAGGAGTCTGAGAACGACTGGGGGGTGGAGCTTGCATGCCTTGGGCCAATCAAATCGGCCGCCTTGCCTGGGGACTCGCCTTTGCTCAGCGCTTCCCAGCGGAGAGGGGACGGGGGTTTTCCTTGCTGCATCCCCTTTGCCGGGTTGCTGCGCTGTGGGAACCACCGCTTGAGGCTTCGTTTGGCTGCTGGCTGGGCTTTCTGCCTTTGGCTCGGAGGGGCTCAGAAGTCGAACATACCTGCGCCATGAAAATCCCTTATTTTGGCTGCTGATCCCTTATTTTCAAGGCTGCTGGTCCCTTATTTTCAAATCTGTAAGTTGACAGCTATGGCTGGTTGTGAAGGGTGTGTTTTGCTTCCAGCCCTGTTCAGGGAAGTTTTTAACGTGTGATTTTACTGTATTTTTGGTTTTTATGGAAGCTGCCCAGAGTGGCTGGGGAGGCCCAGCCAGATGGGCGGGGTATAAATAAATTATTATTATTATTATTATTATTATTATTATTATCGGAGGTGGCGTGCCCTCTGAGGATCGGTTTTTTGGGAATTTCGAGCGAGGAGAGGGGTGTTGCAAAGTGGGTCCCATTTGCAGCATTCCCTTGGGGGCGCCTAGGTAGCCCCGTGTGAAGGGCAGGATCCTGGACCAGCCGAATGGCGCAGCGATTCTCGTCAAAAATCTCCAGACCGCCTTTTCATTCTTTCAGTGTGTGGCTAGATCGGGGGCAATGGAGAAACCCGAAATGTCCAGAAAACTGGAATAACTCTGGTTAGCTTAGTTGGATTGCAATGTGGGCGCCAGGTGGGTCTCTATAGGGAAGCCGTTCAATAGAGAGGCTGTTGCCATAGCAAAAAAAGAAAAAAAATATCTTTTCTCTGCCCTACCTCTGAAGGAGGGGCACTGCGAAAACTTGTACAGTGGTACCTTGGTTCTCAAACAACTTGGAACCCAAACACTGTGTTATGTACTGAGTTTAAAAGGATCCAAAATGCAGCAGTCTGATTGGTCCTAGAACAATAGGATTCAGAATGCAGCAGTCTGATTGGTCCACAGGAGCCACCCAATCCAACTCCAGTTGGATGTGAATCCGCAACCTGATTGGCCTAAAGGAGAATCCTGGAATTAGCCAATCACGTGGGGCCCATTGTGTAAATAATGTATATAAAGCAGACATTTCAGGGGAACTTCCATTCCTCCTCACCACTATGAGCTGAATAAAGAGCATGAAATCCACTCTCGACACCGAGTATATTTTACACTGCAAACCCAGAAGTAAGTGTTCCGGTTTGCGAACGTTTTTCCGAAGCCAAACATGCTCCATTTTGAGTGTTACACTTCTGATTTGAGTGCCAAACTTGCATTTTGAGTCTTACGCTGAGGTTTGTCTGTTTTTGCTATTTATTTTGCGTTTTTGTGGCTTTTTTTTGTTTGGTTTTTGTGACTGTGTGGAACCCAGTTCAGCTACCGACGGACCTGTAAGACAGAGCTATTCCACCTGGCCTTTAATTTGAATTTAGCCTGATTTTTTATTCCCCTTCCTTCCCTGCCCCTCCCCTTTTTATGAAAATCACCCGCTCTGGGATCCCACAGCTAATTCTCCCCTGGCCTCCTCGCTGGCCCAAGTAGGACTAATTCAGCCAGCTAGCCCTGGGGATCATCTAATGTTTACTGGATGGATTTTCCCCTAAATTGATTTTTGAATTTATTGTTATTCACGCTTTTATACTGTATTTTATGCTGTTTTTTGTTGTATCACAATTAAGTGTTTTAAATTTGTTGTTAGCCGCCCTGAGCCCTGTTTTCTGAACCGGGAAGGGCGGGGTATAAATATATTATTATTATTATTATTTTCTATGGGAAAGCGTGCCTTGGTTTTGGAACATGCTTTGGTTTTGGAACGGACTTCTGGAATGGATTAAGTTTGAGAACCAAGGTACCACTGTATATGTCAACTCAGTCGGTAGAGCACGAGACTCTGAATCTTAGGGTTGTGCTTTCGAATCCCACTTTTGGGTAGAAAGATTCCTGTACGGCAGAGGGTCGGACAATGACTCTCGGGATTCCTTCCACCTCTACAATTATGTGATTCTGGGAAAGGGAAGGCTTTAGATTTTGAAGGCAAGGGGAAAAAGAAAACCCAGCACTATCTGATCCGGCGCAGTAGGGCTTCCAGTTTTCATTCTGCTCCCAGGAAATTGCAGAAGATGCGATTATCTCCAAGGATGATTTGGGAAGCCTCAGAGCTCCCTCTAGTGTTGCAGAGCCAGTACTGCCAGAAGCAGGATTTAAATGGTGTTTCCAAATATCACTAGGGAGAGGGAGAGAGGTTCAATTCAGGTCACCCTGGAAGACGAACAGACTCAATTTGCCCGATCCGAAACAAGGCGATGGCCGAAACGCAGCCCCCCTCTATAACAACAACAACAACAACAATAATAAATTTTATGTGGTTTTAGCAGAAAGGATATAAAGGATTAAGTAAAAATGAATTGGTGAAAGAGAGAAGGTAAAATTATAATATGTTAAGATAAATTATTAGCATAAAAACAAAGTTGGAAGGATTTGCTGGAATATTTAATTGAATTAGAATACAAAAATGGGAGGTGTGAGGAAATCAAGGAAATAAGTGAATGTAAGTAAGTGAGTTAAAGGTTTGACTTGTTTTTTATTTTTTTTTAATTTTTTCTGTTTTTTGATGATATGTATTGTTCTTTTCTTTTTCTTCTTTGATTGTTTTCTTTTTTTCTTTCTGTAACCTTTAAAATCTTAATAAAAATTTATTTAATAATAATAATAATAATAATAAATTTTATTTATACCCCACCCTCCCTGGCCAGAGCCGGGCTCAGGGCAGCTAAAACCGGTAAAACTACAATAAAAACATAATGGGGGGGGAATTTAAAATGCAATTTAAAATGCAGCCTCATTTTAAAAGTAGCCCATAGAGCAAGACCATAAGGGGAGGGAAACATGAGGGTCAGACTGAGTCCAAACCAAAGGCCAGGCGGAACAGCTCTGTCTTGCAGGCCCTGCGGAAAGATGTCAAGTCCCGCAGGGCCCTAGTAGTAGTAATAATAATAATAATAATAATAATAATAATAATAATAATAATTTATTATTTATACCCCACCCATCTGGCTGGGCTTCCCTAGCCACTCTGTGTGGCTTTCAGCAAAATATTAAAACGTTAGTCTCTTGTGACAGAGCGTTCCACCAAGTCGGGGCCAGTGCTGAAAAGGCCCTGCCCCTAGTTAAGACCAATCTAACCACCTTGTGACTTGGGACCTCCAAGGTATTGTCATTTGTGGACCTCTCTGCGGGGCAGACCAGGAGAGGCGGTCCACACCCCTCTGAATTATTGCAATGTGCTTCTCCAGCCCGAGTAGTGGGTACAAAAGAAATGCATGTGCTGGGGTAAATCGTGCATAAAAATGCGTATGTTGGGGAGGGAATTGGAAGGGGCCCGAGGGTCATCTATTCCAACCCCCTGCAATGCAGGAATCTTTTGCCCACTGTGGGGCTCGAACCCACAACCTTGAGATTCAGTGTCTCATGCTCTTCCAACTGTGCTCTTATGTTAGCTATATTAGTTACTGTATATTATTATTATTATTATTAGTGCTTTTTCCTGGGGGTACACAGGGGTACGCACACCCCTAAACATTTTGCGAATCTTTGTACAGTGGTACCTCGGGTTACAGACGCTTCAGGTTACAGACCCAGAAATAGTACCTCAGGTTAAGAACTTTGCTTCAAGATGAGAACAGAAATCGCGTGGCAGCAGTGGGAGGCCCCATTAGCTAAAGTGGAGCTTCAGGTTAAGAACAGTTTCAGGTTAAGAACGGACCTCCGGAACGAATTAAGTACTTAACCTGAGGTACCACTGTAGTTTGTCCATTTACTATATTTACTCTTCCCGATTTGAACTATAAAATGGTGGTTTGGAGTCGAAATGAGAGTACCCCTAAACATTTTATTTTTTTTAGGAAAAAACCACTGATTATTATTATTATTATATCAATATATTATTGCTTTACGGTTGTAGGTGACCTGGTGAAATGGTTCTGCGGGGCAACTAATCCGTATAATCACAGGGTTGTTTTTTTTTTTTTTTGAGGGACGGACCGGCATTGAAATTAACAAACCTAAATTAAGCAAGTCCAATAACATCAACACGTCTGCGCTGAGCAGGGTCTGCACTGGGAAAAAATGACCGATAATAATTATAAACGCGACATTTTTTTCTCTTGTGCGTAAAATTTTATTTTGAAATAACTGCATCTGGCTTTGCTAGCTGGCAAATGTTGGGTGCAGTTCTGTGCCACTGTCAGATCAAGCTTGTATTGCTAGCATCCTTGCATCGCCTCTGCTTTCTATTTCTTCCTCCACCAACAGATGGATAGATAACTTGCTCACCCTGGTCTAAGGGTCAGGCCGCTGCTGGCAGCCTCCGTGACAGATCGCGTGCACTCTCTGAGAAGTCGGCGCATCGCAGCTGACAGCTCCACACCCTGGGATTTGCCCCCGTTAATTTACATTTTCGAAAAGACTTTTTATTGCAGTTCTGTGCAGAGGAAGAAGTTGCCGCAAAATCATAGTCTCTCTCCCTCTGCCCCGTGATGCAATATACCGTATTTTTCGCTCTATAAGACGCACCAGACCACAAGACGCACCTAGTTTTTGGAGGAGGAAAACAAGGGAAAAAAATATTCTGAATCTCAGAAGCCAAAACAGCAAGAGGGATCGCTGCACAGTGAAAGCAGCAATCCCTCTTGCTGTTCTGGCTTCTGGGATAGCTGCGCAGCCTGCATTCGCCCCGTAAGACGCACACACATTTCCCCTTACTTTTTAGGAGGGGAAAAGTGAGTCTTATAGAGCAAAAAATACGGTAATTTCAGAGAATCCTGGCAACTGGGAAAAAATGGACTCTGAAGCAAAAAGTGGACACGAAAGGTTCCTTAAAATCACAGTGATAACTTCATTCTCAAACGACTTGGTTCTCAAACAACTTGGAACCCCAACACTGCAAACCCGGAAGTAAGCGTTCCGGTTTGCAAACTGTTTTCGGAAGTTGAACGTGCTCTGTTTTGAGTGTTACGCTTCTGATTTGAGAGAGATAAAACTTTATTCGCATTAACCAATGGCCATAGCAACAGTAAAACATCACAGTACACACAGAACAGGAAATTTGCTATAAAAGCACAATTTAAAGTCCTGAATCAGCAGTCAGTTAGTGGCCCTTATTCTGATTGCCCCTGCTATCAACCTAGCAACCTTTGCTGTTATCTTCTCATTTTGATCTGATAGAAGGAAAGGACATTGTGGCAGTGGCTGAGCGCCCTGGGATGGTTAGTACGAGTGGGGTGAGGATTTTGTTCCTCAGGGGTTTTTTTTAGAGAGTGCAAGACAGGAGGACGTGTGCCGATGTTTTGGTGCTACCATCTCCACAGGGGCAAAGGCGTTTCTCAGGCGGGATCTTTTAGAATCGACCCTCAAGTCTCTCAGATGGAGAAACATCCACGGTTTTGTTTCTCGTGGTTTTTACCGATAATTTTATCACTTTGTCCTTTTGGCAAACCGGACTGACTTTGAAGTTCAGTGGTCCCTGGTTCTCAAAAGCCTTGGTACTCAAACAACTTGGGACCCAAACACTGCAAACCCAGAAGTAACCATCCCAGTTTGTGAGCTTTTTTCGGAAGCCGAACATGCTCTGTTTTGAGTGTTATGCTTCCAATTTAAGTGCCACACTTCCGTTTTGAGTGTTACGCTGAGATCCATCTGTTTTTGCTATTTATTTTGCGTTTTTGTGGCTCTTTTTTGTTTTTGTGACTGTGGAACCCAGTTCAGCTACTGATTGATTGATTGTGTGACTGCAGTACAGGCAGGGGTCAGCAAAAACAAAGTGAATATTTCAGAGAAATTTGCAGGGAAACACTAGTGTTTTGTCTTTTAAATTACAAACCTTTCCGATGGACCAGGTTAGCGTCCGAATGAAACTCCTTCCTTGCATTGTATATAAAGTTTTACTGTTCTTGCCACTTTCAAATCTGTTTCCTTCAATCACATTTGTGGTATTTATGATTCTGAGTTGCCACAAGACAGCCTATTATTGCTAACAGCTATTGATTTTCTTATAAATTAAGTGAAGGTTTGTCTGTGTGTGGCAAGCAGTAATACATAAATACTTCATGCTCTGAATCTGCTTCAAACGTATGTGAGTAAGGGTGTGTAAGAATAATTTCCGTGCAATATTCCTTACTGGGTTTTATTGTGTTGCAATATTGTCTGTCTTAGTGGTTTCTGCAAACTGTTATTCTGAATAATACTTTTTTTATCGGGCATGGAAAGGGGAATTGCGGGTGAGTTTATGGAACCAAGAGGGCGGTGGCCAAAAAGAGGTTTGGGAATAATAGTTCATAAAATTATGCCTTGCATGGAGAAAGTAGATACAGAAAAGTTTATCTCTCTCCCTCATAGCATGAGAACTTGGGGACATGCAATGAAGGCTGAAAGTTGCCAGATTCAGGACAATGAAAGTCCCCTCTCCTCATAGCTAGACTGTGGAACTCCCCCCCACAGGAGGCAGTGATAATTGCTGACTCGTTTAGTCGTTTAGTGGTGTCTGCCTCTTTGTGACCCCCTGGACCAGAGCACGCCAGGCCCTCCTGTCTTCCACTGCCTCCCGCAGTTTGGTCAAACTCATGCTGGTCGCTTCGAGAACACTGTCCCACCATCTCGTCCTCTGTCGTCCCCTTCTCCTTCTGCCCTCCATTTTCCCCAACATCAGGGTCTTTTCCAGGGGTCTTCTCTTCTCACAAGGTGACCAAAGTCTTGGAGCCTCAGCTTCAGGATCTGTCCTTCCAGGGAGCACTCAGGGCTGATTTCCTTCCGAATGGAGAGGTTTGATCTTCTTGCAGTCCATGGGACTCTCCAGAGCACCAATTGCTGACATAGATGCCTTTAAACATAGAGCCTTCTCGGTGGTGGCGCCCGCTCTGTGGAACACCCTCCCACCAGATGTCACAGAGAACAACAACTAGCAGATTTTTAGAAGACATCTGAAGGCAGCCCTGTTTAGGGAAGCTTTTAATGTTTGATGGATTAGTGTATTTTAATATTTTGTTGGAAGCCGCCCAGAGTGGCTGGGGAAGCCCAGCCAGATGGGCAGGGTATAAATCATAAATTGTTGTTGTTGTTGTTTATTATTAAAAGAGGATGAGGCTAATTCATGGACGAGAGGGCTATCGATGGCTTCTAGCCACAATGGCTCGGCTCTGCCTCCACGTTCAGAGGCAGCGATGCTTCTGAGAACCACAGGAGGAGAGAGGGGTCTTGGGTTCAAGTCCTGCTCAACTGGACCATCCGGTTGGCCACTGTGATTGCAGGATGCTAGACGAAACTTGTTAATGTTTAAGCAAAAGGCAAAAGTTGGGCCCCTGGCATGATCCTGCAGATCTCTTTTTAAAAAGTTCTTACGAGCCGCTGCTCTGGACGAAAGACATCTCCTTTTTCTGTTTCTTGGCAGACTTCATGCCAGCGATGGAATCCAAGGTGGATGTAATGAGAACCCCTCTGCCCTTCAAAGGCCCGGGAAGGTCGGCCAACATCTCGGAAGAGCAGGAGGATAATCCTGAGCTGCCTTTGGATGGTACGTGCCGGGCGATGGTGTTGATAGCACAAGCTGTGAAAAAAACACATTGCCTTGAGAAGGAAGAGCAGTTCGATTTAGAAGCTAGACTGCTGGGTTTTATTTAACTCCCTAAAGCGGTATATGGAAACAGCCATTAAAAAGAGCGAGGCAGAGTTGCAGAAAGAGGAACGATGAAAGAGCATGGCCCAAACTTTGTGGATCGGGGCGGAAAGTCTAGGTCAGTGGTTCCCAAATTCATGGCGGAGGGGGCTATGAGGGGCTATACTCTGGCTCAGTGGCATAGCGTGGTTTGCCAGTGCCCGGGGCACTAATAATAATAATAATAAATTTTATTTATATCCCACCCTCCCCAGCTGAAGCCGGGCTCAGGGCGGCTAACAACAATAAAATAATACAACATTCTAAAATCATTTCATTATAAAGTTAATTCAAATCAAATTGATGGCAACCATTGGGCTAGAGTTCTGTGAGGATTGCCAAAGGAGGGAGTCAGGCTGTGCCCTGGCCAAAGGCCTGGTGGAACAGCTCTGTCTTGCAGGCCCTGCAGAAAGATGTCAAGTCCTGCAGGGCCCTAGTCTCTTGGGACAGAGCGTTCCACCAAGTCGGGGCCAGTACTGAAAAGGCCCTGGCTCTGGTTGAGGCCAGCCTAACCTCCCTGTGGCCCGGGACCTCCAAGATGTTATTATTTGCAGACCGTAAGGGTCCTCCGTGGGACATACCAGGAGAGGCGGTCCTGTAGGTACGTGGGTCCTAGGCCGCATAGGGCTTTAAAGGTCAAACCCAGCACCTTCAACCTGACCCTGTACTCCACCGGGCGCCAATGCAGCTGGTATAGCACCGGGTGAATGTGATCTCGCAGCGAAGACCCCGTAAGGAGTCTCGCCACGGCATTCTGCACCCGCTGGAGTTTCTGGGTCAGTCTCAAGGGCAGCCCCACGTAGAGCGAGTTACAATAATCCAGTCCGGAGGTGACCATTGCGTGGATCACAGTGGTGAGATCAGGGCGAGAGAGGTGAGGAGCCAACTGCTTAGCTTGGCGGAGATGGAAAAATGCCGCCTTTGTTATGGCTGCAATCTGCGCCTCCAACGGAGGCCGTGGCAACCCAGCACACACCACCAAATTGACCCCCACAAGCGGAGCTGCCTGCCCGCACGTCTGGGGAGCCCAGCTGGCTGGTTTGGAGGGTGAATCCCCCCCAAAAAACCTGCAGAGAGGAGCACCGGGCTGGGCTATGCTGGGGTCACCCGTTCACCATCCCGGGAGCATCCCGGGTGAGGAGTGAGTGAGTGCTGGCCGGGCAGCCATGCACCGAGGGGGCCAGGGATGTGGCGCTGAGTCCAGGTAGGTCTCCTGGGCCCAGAGACCCCTTTTGCCAGGACGCAGCCTGCCAAGATTCTCCAGGGCGGAGAACCGTACCACCTCCAGGACTGGGGAACTCACTGCCACTGCATCGACAGCTGCCCCCAAAACAGGTGAGGCAAGGAGCTTGTGCAAATGTGACTCTGGACCTTGTAGCCTCAGAGTTTGGGATATTATTCTTCTTTGGCATTCACTCGTAGCCGAGTAAGATGGTCTTCCATAAACAAGGTTTTAACAGTGAGTCCGTAGGTGACTGTGGAGGCCAATTCTGGACCCACACGTCCTTCCGCAGTGGGGACATTGGTTTCTGGGCGAGAGTCAATCGCAGTGTGGATTTGCCAAGCATGCCTTCCTCTTAGCACGTTTCTCCCTCTCGTCCTGAGTTCGAGTGTCTTCAAAGCCCACGACACCTTTGGTAAAGGCTGTTCCCCAATTGCAGCACTCGCAGGCAGTGTTTCCCAGTTGTCGGTTTTTATACTACATTTTAGATTTGCCTTGAGACAGGGATGGGGATCCCTGTCTGCTTTGCACCCCCTCAAAATTCTGCTCCCAGGGCCATAGCCAACCCCCTCCCCAAATGCTACAGCCCTGCTGTTCCTCCACAGTTGGAGGCAGCAAAATTTCCAGAGACCAGTTGTTGGAAACAACCGTTTTTGAACAGCTGGCCCGACAAACCAACCTTAGCTGTTCAAACCTGGGTGGGTGTGGGGGACTCCCTGGTCCTGAATGGGGCAACTGTGCCCCTGACGGACCAGGTGCGCAGCCTGGGAGTCATTCTGGACTCACCGTTGTCCATGGAGGCGCAGGTTAATTCTGTGTCCAGGGTGGCTGTTTACCAGCTCCATCTGGTATGCAGGATGAGACCCTCCCTGCCCACAGACTGTCTCACCAGAGTGGCGCACGCTCTGGTTATCTCCCGCTTGGACTACTGCCATGCGCTCTACGTGGGGCTACCTTGGAAGGTGACCCGGAAACTACAACTAATCCAAAATGCGGCAGCCAGACTGGGGACTGGGAGACCACATAACACTGGTCCTGAAAGACCTTCATTGACTCCCAGGACGTTTCCGAGCACAATTCAAAGTGTTGGTGCTGACCTTGAAAGCCCTAAACGGCCTCAGAGGCCCAGTAGACCTGAAGGAGCGTCTCCACCCCCATCGGTCAGCCCGGACACTGAGGTCCAGATCCGAGGGCCCCCTGACGGTTCCCTCATTGCGAGAAGTGAGGTTACCGGGAACCAGGCATAGGGCCTTCTTGGTGGTGGTGCCCTCCTTTCAGATGTCAAGGAAATAAACAACTATCTGACTTTTAGAAGACATCTGAAGGCAGCCCTGTTTAGGGAAGCTTTTAATGTTTAATAGACTATTGTATTTTAATATTCTGTTGGAAGCTGCCCAGAGTGGCTGGGGAAACCCAGCCAGATGGGCGGGGTATAAATAATAAATTATTATTATTTATGATACTTCGCCGACTTTCCTTGAGCAGATCCGGGGTGGCAGCCAATGCTTTCTAATTCTTTGCAGTGTACCTGAGGAGAGGCCCCATCTTCATCAGTGAGGCGGAAGAGGGATCTGGGTTTCCGGACCTAGTCGAAGCAGCAAGGCCAGGTACGGAGTTTCCCCAGAATTGCCTTTATTGACACGTGCTTGTATGTAGCATTTGAGAACAGGGGAAGGTTGTGCCTATCTCCTGGCTGGCAAGATGACGGAGTCCATGCAAAAGCTCTGCTCTACTTGATCAAGTTCTGAAGAGCGTAGGATCGTATGGTTGGGAGGGACCCAGAGGTCATCCAGCCCAACCCGCTTTGATGCAGGAATCTCAGCTAAAGCGTCCATGACTGATGGCCGTCCAACCTCTGCTTAAAAACTTCCAAGGAAAGGGAGAGTCCATCACCTCCCAAGGGAGCCAGTTCCACTGTTAACAGCTCCTAATTCTCTGCTCCTTCCTTTTAACTGAATGGGGTGTTGCATTCCAAAGGTAGGGGAGAGATTCCAAGTTATCAAGGAACACTCAGGTGGGTTGGACAACCAAAGCATCCCTGGCCATCCAAGCTCCGCTTAAAGTAAGGTTACCAGATTTTTTTCCAAAGAATCTGGGGACACTTTTTTTTTATAAGAGGAAAAAAGTAATTTTTAAAAAGTTACTTAAACAAGAGGGGACGCGGGGGGCGCTGTGGGTTAAACCACAGAGCCTAGGACTTGCCGATCAGAAGGTTGGCAGTTCGAATCCCCGCGATGGGGTGAGCTCCCGTTGCTCGGTCCCTGCTCCTGCCAACCTAGCAGTTCGAAAGAACGTCAAAGTGCAAGTAGATCAATAGGTACCACTCCAGCAGGAAGGTAAACAGCGTTTTCGTGCGCTGCTCTGGTTCACCAGAAGCGGCTTAGTCATGCTGGCCACATGACCCGGAAGCTGTACGCCGGCTCCCTCGGCCAGTAAAGCGAGATGAGCGCCGCAACCCCAGAGTCGGCCACAACTGGACCTAATGGTCAGGGGTCCCTTTACCTTTATTTTATTTAAACAAGAAGTAATATCTTCTCTTCTGTGGTCTCCTCTGTCACACAGCCTTCCTCTGGGCCCCGATCTGCCCTCTTGGAGCGCTAACAGCCGTGGAGTAGGCTTGGGCTCGGCCATTGTCCTTGCCTTCCCGGTGCCCTCCTACCTCCCCTCCTCAATGGTGGCAATGGCGTGGCAATGTCGGGGCTCCCCTCTTTTTTCTCCTTCCTCTTTCTCTCTCTTCCTTCTCCTCCTCTCATCCTTCTCCCTGCATTGGCTCTGGGTTTTTCCTGGCGCCGGAGCACCACTGAGCAGTCGGTTGGGTGGCCGGGTGCTCTCGCTCCCAGCTCAATTTGGGTGGTCAGCGGTTCCCCCAGTTGACACTCCATGTGTCCCCAGTTCCCCCTTGGCAGCGCCAGTGGCTGTCTCAGCAGCCCAGAGCCAGCCTGGTAGCGCAGGTGGCTCTGGCTGGCGTCAGGAGCTGATCACCGCTGTGGCGCCCGCCATTTTGCCTCGCCGGAAGTCCCCATATGATGTGTCTTGTGCCGTTGACCAATCACGCAACATTCATTACCTCTGCATCTGGGTTCGAGTTCTACCCCTGAGCTCTCTTTGTGCCTAAAGATGGCACAGCTCCTTGAACTGACCTGCCCCTTTCTCCCCTCAGAGGCGAGGAAAGCACTGGAACTGAAGGCTGAAGTGGTCACCATGACCCTCGAAGGTGCCATCAGCAGGGCGGAGAACCGTACCACTTCCAGGACTGAGGAACTCACTACCACTGCATCGACAGCTGCTCCCAAAACAGGTGAGGCAAGGGGCTTGAGTCTGGACCTTGTAGTCTCAGAGCTTGGGATATTCTTCTTCTTCTGCGATCACTCGTACCCGAGTAAGATGGTCTTCCATAAACAAGGTTTAAACAGTGAGTCTGTAAGTGACTGTGGAGGACAGTTCTAGATTCACACGTCCTTCCACAGTGGGGACATTGGTTTCCGAATGGAAGTCAATCACGGTGTGGATTCACCAAGCATGCCTTCCTCCTAGCACGTTTCTCCCTTGCGTCCTGAGTTCGAGTGTCTTCAAAGCCCTCAACGCCTTTGATAAAGGCTGTTCTCCAACTGGAGCGCTCGCAGGCCAGTGTTTTTATACTACATTTTAGATTTGCCTTGAGACCGTCTTTAAACCTCTTTTGTTGACCACCAGCATTAGGCTTTCCATTTCTAAGTTCAGAAAAGAGGAGTTGTTTTGAGAGACGATAATCCGGCATCCGCACAACATGACCAGTCCAGCAAAGTTGATGTTGAAGAATCACTGCTTTGACACTGGTGATCTTTGCTTTTTATCCAGCAGTAAAGTTGACCCCTGACCATTAGGTCCAGTCGTGGCCGACTCTGGGGTTGCGGCGCTCATCTCGCTTTATTGGCCGAGGGAGCCGGCGTACAGCTTCCAGGTCATGTGGCCAGCAGGACTAAGCCTCTTCTGGCAAACCAGAGCAGCACACAGAAACGTTGTTTACCTTCCCGCCGGAGGGGTACCTATTCATCTACTTGCACTGGCATGCTTTCGAACTGCTAGGTTGGCAGGAGCAGGGACCGAGCAACGGAAGCTCACCCCGTCGTGGGGATTCGAACCGCCGACCTTTTGATCAGCAAGTCCTAGGCTCAGTGGTTTAACCCACAGCACCACCCGCGTCCCCAGTAGCAGACTAGCATTAGTTCGCCTGTCTTCCCAAGTGAACTTTGGGATGTACCTGACCTGGCAGCCCTATCTGCTAGTAGCGGGTAGTCTCATAAGCTGATGTGTTAACGCTGTGGTACAGCTTCTGTCTCCAGCGCGCCTCATTCCTTGCCCCCTCTCTCGCTCCAGGGTGGATGCCCGATTTCCAGTTCTGTGCCATGGTGGTGCTCATCGTAGAAGCCACCGTTCTGCTCATCCTCTTGGCCATTCGCCTTTCCCCCAGACACTACGGCCCTCCATGTGTTTCAGAGCACAACGACATCCAACGTTTTTAAGCATCTTCCATGCAAACTGTTACCAAATAAAGCACTTTAAAGAAACACACGTACGCAGCACGCTTTTGCAGTCTCATTTCAGGGATTTGGGAGAAGGGATCTGAATTCATGAATGTAGCCTTTGACCCCAGGCTGGCATTTTGGGGGACCCATAGCCGAGGTTCTTCTACCACATAGCACCTCGGGATGCGAACGGGATCCGTTCCGGAGCCCTGTTCGCATCCTGAACAGAACATAAGATGTGACTGGGTGGGTCGCGTTTTGCCACTTCCGCGTGACATGATTTTGACTGTCTGTGCGAGTGGTGAAACCCGGAAGTAATGCGCTCCGTTACTTCCGGGTCACCATGGAGAGCAACCGAAAAATACTTAGCCTGTAGCGTATTTATCCCAAGGTATTACTGTAATAAGGGACACGGGTGGCGCTGTGGGTTAAACCACTGAGCCTAGGACTTGCCGATCAGAAGGTCGGCGGTTCGAATTCCCACGACGGGGTGAGCTCCCATTGCTCGGTCCCTGCTCCTGCCAACCTAGCAGTTCGAAAGCACGTCAAAGCACAAGTAGATAAATAGGTACCACTCCGGCGGGAAGGTAAACAGCGTTTGCATGCGCTGCTCTGGTTTGCCAGAAGAGGCTTAGTCCTGCTGGCCACATGACCTGGAAGCTGTACGCCGGCTCCCTCGGCCAATAAAGCGAAATGAGCACCGCAACCCCAGAGTCGGCCACGACTGGACCTAAGGGTCAGCGGTCCCTTTACCTTTACTATGACTGTAATACTGGACAACCTTGAGTCAGGCCGCAACTGTTTGAGTCCTGATCCAGTACTTGCATATATCCTCCGACATTTCTGATGAAAATATGGACGTCTTACTCTGTGCTATTTTTCTTGAAAAAGAGGTGCCAGAACTCACTATGATCGCCTACCTTGATGTCTTAAAATGGCAATGGTGCCCACCTGAGAGGTGCCAGAACTGAAAAAAACTCTGGTCCTATTCCATATTAATAATTTTCCTAGTTATACCCCACCCATCTGGTTGGGTTGCCCCAGCCCAGGGGTCAGCAACCTTTTTCAGCCGCGGGCTGGTCCACTGTCCCTCAGACCATGCGGTGGGCCGACTATATGTTTTTTTGGGGGGGGGGGGATGAACGAGTTCCTATGCCCCACAAATAACCCAGAGATGCATTTTAAATAAAAGGACACATTCTGCTCATGTAAAAACACGCTGATTCCCGGACCATCCGCGGGCCGGATTGAGAAGGCGATTGGGCCGGATCCAGCCCCTGGGCCTTATTTTGCCTACCCCTGCCCCAACCACTCTGCGCAGCTCCCAACATACGGTGGATCGTCTGGATATGGATTTAATTCGTTCCTGGGGTCTGTGCGCACCCTGAAAAAATCTGTACCCAGAGGCACTGATTCTGTGTACGTACGAGCAGCGAAAGCCGGAAAAATACTTCCGGGTTTGCCACTTTTGCAACCCAAAGTTTATGTTACTCGAGAGTAACGTAACCCGAGTGTCTACTGCAGGGGTCAGTGTGGCAGGAACACCCCACCCCCCCATCAGCAAATTTTTTCAGCAGGGAGCCGGTCCACTGTCCCGCACTCCTTGAGATGCATTTTAAATAAAAGGACACATTCTGCTCATGTAAAAACACACTGATTCCTGGACGGTCCACAGGCCGGATTGAGAAGGCGATTGGGCCAGATCCGGGCCTTAGTTTGCCTACCCATCAGGCATCACCATTGCTATACTCTGACAGCTGCTAAAAATGGACCTACCCAGATATTTAGCAATCTGTACATTCATCTTTATTGCCAACACCCTAATAGTGAAATATTCATTCTATTCCAAATTTCCAAATTTCTTTTATTCTCTTCCCAAGTTTTTAAATAATTATCTTTTACAAATTTATATTATGTTAAATTATACTCCACCTTTCTTTCAATCTTTAAACCGGATACGTCTTGTAATTTGTTTTTACTCTCATCATTCATGTTTTTAACCAAGAGTTTAGTTTAATCGTTATTGATCTGAAGACCTGCTATCTCGCCATTTTTTTTTAAATCTCTTGTAATACTTTTGGGATTGACTCTACTGGTTCCTTCTACAGATATATGGTGGAAGTTTAAATCTGTTTTTAGCCTCCTGCCGTTTTATATTTTCAAAGGTCGTGGTGGTTAATTTTGCCGCTTGATCATTTCGTACACCCAATGAAGTGGTGTAGAAAATGACAGGAAATAAATATATAAAGCCATCCAAAGAGAGTTTGAGTGATCATCTGCCAGGAATTCTTCATAGCTGATATTCCTGCATAATTGCAAGGGGGGTCAGACTGGATGGCCCTTGGGGTTCCCTCCACCACTTGTTAGAATCCTTCTGTCTCGAGAGTGAGCGACTGGCCCAAATTCACGCCTGCTAAGCTTTCTGGCTGCATGTGGATTTGAACCCCCTTCTCTCCTAGATCCTATTCTGACACTGTCACACCAATTCGAATCCAATGCTTCGGATCATGCCCTCTAGATCTGGGTTCGAGTTCTGCCCCAGAGCTCTCTTTGTGGTGAGAGATGGCGCAGCTCCTTGAACTGACCTGCCCCTTTCTCCCCTCAGAGGCGAGGAAAGTGCTGGAACGGAAGGCTGAGGTTGTCACCATGACCATCGAAGGTGCCATCAGCAGGGTGGAGAACCGTACCACCTCCAGGACTGGGGAACTCACTGCCACTGCATCGACAGCTGCCCCCGGAAAAGGTGAGGCAAGGGGCTTGTGCAAATGTGACTCTGGACCTTGTAGTCTCAGAGTTTGGGATATTCTTCGTCTTCGGCGGTCACTCATAGCTGAGTAAGATAGTCTTCCATAAACACGGTTTTAACAATGAGTCCATAAGTGACTGTGGAGGCCAATTCTGGACCCACACGTCCTTCCACAGTGGGGACCTAGGTTTCCAGGCGGGAGTCAATCACGGTGTGGATTTGCCAAGCCTGCCTTCCTCTTAGCACGTTTCTCCCTTGCGTCCTGAGTTCGAGTGTCTTCAAAGCCCATGACACCTTTGGGAAAGGCTGTTCTCCAACTGCAGCGCTCGCAGGCCAGTGTTTCCCTTGAGTGAGTCTTTCAACCTCTTTTGTTGACCACCAGCATTACGCTTTCCATTTCTAAGTTCAGAATAGAGTAGTTGCTTTGGAAGGCAATCATCAGGCATCTGCACAACATGACCAGTCCAGCGAAGTTGATGTTGAAGGATCATTGCTTCAACACTGAGGATCTTTGCTTTTTTCCAGTACAGTGGTACCTTGGGTTAAGAACTTAATTCATTCCGGAAGTCCGTTCTTAACCTGAAACTGTTCTTAACCTGAAGCACCACTTTAGCTAATGGGGCCTCTTGCTGCTGCCGTGCCAACGGAGCACGATTTCTGTTCTCATCCTGAAGAAAAGTTCTTAACCCGAGGTAGTATTTCTGGGTTAGCGGAGTCTGTAACCTGAAGCGTCTGTAACCTGAAGCGTCTGTAACCTGAGGTACCACTGTAGTAAGGTAAAGGTAAAGGGACCCCTGACCATTAGGTCCAGTCGTGGCCGACTCTGGGGTTGTGGCTCTCATCTCGCTTTACTGGCCGAGGGAGCCGGCATCCAGCTTCTGGGTCATGTGACCAGCAGGACTAAGCCGCTTCTGGCGAACCAGAGCAGCGCACGGAAACACCGTTTACCTTCCCACCAGAGTGGTACCTCTTTATCTACTTGCACTTTGACCTGCTTTCGCACTGCTAGGTTGGCAGGAGCAGGGACCGAGCAACGGGAGCTCACCCCGTCGCGGGGATTCAAACCGCCGACCATCTGATCGGCAAGTCCTAGGCTCTGTGGTTTAACCCACAGCGCCACCTGCATCCTTTTCCAGTAGTAGACCAGCATTAATTCACCTGTCTTCCCAAGTGAACTTTGGGGTGTACCTGACCTGGCAGCCTCATCTGCTAGTAGCAGGTAGTCTCATAAGCCAATGTCTTAACGCTGTGGCACACTTTTGTCTCCAACGCCTCTCATTCCTTGCCCCCTCTCTCGCTCCAGGGTGGAGCCCCACCTTCCAGTTCATTGCCATGATTGTCATCATCACCGAAGCTACCTTCCTGGTCATCCTTGCGGCCATGCACCTGCGCTTCGGACGCACTGGCCCTCCATGTTCTGCAGCTCAGCACGACATCGAACGTTTTTAAGCATCTTCCATGCAAACTGTTACCAAATAAAGCACTTTAAAGAAACACACGTACACAGCACCCTTTTGCAGTCTCTGCTCATTTCTGAGATTTGGGAGAAGTTCGTGGCTCTGTCCTGCGCTCAGTGTTCAAGGTCTTTATAAAATTCCTTGGATGAAAGAATTTAGCAGATGCTCATTCAATTTGCAGATCACACCAAACTGGGAAGGGTAGCTAATGCCGCAGAAGAAAGAATTAAGATTCAGGGTGGCCTCAACAGATCGGAGGACTGGAACAAAACCAGAGCTTTTTTCCCAGCGGGAACTGTTGTAAACAGAAATTGCCCTTTTCCCTTATGGGGTATCCAAGAGCCCATATAGAGTCCTTACATAGGTTCCCTATTGGTAGGAGAAGATAACAGAGGCCAACCAGAGAATATTGAAAAGCAAAGCAGCTAGTAAACCTGATCTTTATTGATCTGTTGCAACAGGGTGCTCCCCTCACCTGCGGGAGAGGAGGAACCCTGAAAAATGGCATGCAAGGCCTTATAAAGACTTTTGAAATTTCCACACTGTAGATTAAGACCACCCCCAGAAACATCATACTTACATCAAAGAAGGGGTGTAACCTAAGACCACCCCTCAGATACATCACACCTACATCACAGAAAAGGCGGTCTAAAACAGAAATTTGAATGTTGTTTATCTCCTGTCTGGCAGGTTACAGTACAGTGGTGCCCCGCAAGACAAACGCCTCGCAAGACGGAAAACCCGCTAGACGAAAGGGTTTTCCGTTTTGGAAGCGCTTCGCAAAACGAATTTCCCTATGGACTTCCTTCGCAAGACGAAAGCCCATAGGGAAATCTCCGGGACAGCGGGGAAGCGCAGCGCATCTTCCCCACTGTCCTCGGACCTCCTCCGAAGGCTGGCGGTGGGGCGGAGAGACCTCCCGCCGCCGCCAGCCTTCGGAAGGCTGTCCTGAAGACTTGCAGTGGGAGGAGGGTTTTCCTTCCCACCGCCAACTTTCAGAATGCTGTTCTGAATGTTGGCGTGGGGAGGAAAAACCCTCCTCCCACCGCAAGCCCCGGGAACAGAGGAGAAGCGCTGCGCGCCTTCCCCTCTGTTCCCGTACCTGTCCTGAAGGCTTGCGGTGGGGAGAAAAGCCCTTCTCCGCACCGCCAGCCTGGCAAGCGGTCTCCATAGGAACGCATTAATTGATTTTCAATGCATTCCTATGGGAAAGCGTGCTTCGCAAGAAGAAAAACTCGCAAGAAGGAAAAACTTGCGGAACAAATTAATTTTGTCTTGCGAGGCACCACTGTACTTGATTGGATTGCCTGGGGAGCCTGGCCAGTCTTTTGTAATGATAAATACTTAGTTCCTGGGCCAGGTCACAGGCTCACACCCTATTCAAACACAGACATACCCTTAAGACAGGATTTGTGAAGGAAAAGACAGTGGGGAGGCTTTTCCACTTTGACCTTGCAGAGAAAACATTTGGTCAGTTTGGGAATCAAAAATGGTTCCAGGTCGATCTTCCTGTGCTGATCTATGTATGTGGTTGGTTGGTACACTTATGAACATTACCATATATCTAAGACCTCAAAATTCCTATCACAGAACCTGCCAGAACTCAGTTCCAGCACCTCTCAGGTGGGCGCCCATCACCATTATAAGAGGACAGGAGAGGCGTTTATGCTGAGTTCCGGCACCTCTTTTTATTGAAAAATACCACTGGCCCAAACTACCAAGATGAATTTCAATAGGGACAAATGTCAGGTTCTACACTTAAGCAGAAATAACCAGGTGCACAAATATAGGATTGTGGGGTGGGGCACAGGGCCGGATTTAGTTTTGATGAGGCCTTGAGCTACTGAAGGCACTGGGGCCCTTTATATGTCCAGCTGTCCTTTGTCAACAACAAAATGTCGCTGTTTTTTGGGTTGAATATATGGTAGTTGATGGACTGAATAGATAGCTAAAGCCATTTGTACATAACAAAATATGAATTCTATCCAAATAATTGTTGAAATGAAATGCAAGCAGTCCATGCAGAATGTAGGCCCCCTATATATAGAAATGAGAAAACCCGTGATATTTTACGGAGCAGGCTAGCAGGCGGGGCCCATTACTTATATCATAGTAGCCCACACAACACGAAACACTGTTGCTGTAGGTAGGTTTTGTTTGTTTTTTTATCTTATGTTCTGGAAATGTGCATCCAGTTTTTTTTCCTTATTTTGGGGGGGGGGCAAGAGAGTGGGGGCCTAAGCTATAGCTTGTTTAACTTATACAGTGGTGCCTCGCAAGACGAAATTAATCCGTTCCGCAAGTCTCTTCGTCTTGCGGTTTTTTCGTCTTGCGAAGCACGGCTATTAACGGCTTAGCGGCTATTAACGGCTTAGCGGCTATTAACAGCTTAGCGGCTATTAACGGCTTAGTGGCTTAGCGGCTTTAAGAAAAAGGAAACAAACTCGCGAGAACTCGCAAGACGTTTCGTCTTGCGAAGCAAGCCCATAGGGAAATTCGTCTTGCGGAACGACTCAAAAAACGGAAAACTCTTTCGTCTTGTGCGTTTTTCGTCTTGCGAGGCATTCGTCTTGCGAGGTACCACTGTACGTAAATCCAGCACTGGGGGGTGATGCCAAACTTTTCTATTTACAACAGTGGGGGGCACTTGGCTTGGCAGCAGTCCATGTGAAAAAAATTGAGGGGTCTTGAGTTTGTAACCGCTAGGAGAATTGTATCTCTGTGGGTGGAATAGGGGCCTCCTAACCAACCACGGGAGTCCCATGGACTGCAAGAAGACCAAACCTCTATTCTGAAAGAAATCAGCCCTGAGTGCTCACTGGAAGGACAGGTCCTGAAGTTGAGGCTCCAAGACTTTGGCCACCTCATGAGAAGAGAAGACTCCCTGGAAAAGAGCCTGATGCTGGGAAAGATGGAGGGCACAAGGAGAAGGGGACGACAGAGGACGAGATGGTGGGACAGTGTTGTTGAAGCTACCAGCATGAGTTTGACCAAACTGCGGGAGGCAGTGGATGACAGGAGTGCCTGCTGTGCTCTGGTCCAGGGGGTCACAAAGAGGCGGACACGACTAAATAACTCAACAACAACTGCCAACCACGGCTCCCAGGATTTTTAGAGTGGAATCAAAGCACTTTAAATGTATGAACGTGGCCTGAAAAACAACTTCCAAGAAATAAGAAGATGCTGTCCTAAGCCGCCTTAACCACTTCCTCTTCACAGTGTCAGCATTATTCAGAAAATAATAGAACTGCAAACCAGTTTACGAGCAAGAGGAGGGGAGCAGCATCGAAGACTTCCGCCCAAGTTATGAAAAAGTCAGGCAGTCAAAGCGACTAGCTGCCACATGTCACCCACTTGGCCGTGACTGATGCTATTTTCAGTCCTATGCTGGCAAATTCAGGTTTTGCCATCGTGGTTGATTGGCAGACCTTGTGCAACAAACCTGGACCATTGTGCAATAAGGAAATTGCTTCCCTTTCCAGGATTTTCGCTTTCATCTCCATGAATGGAACGGATCAGGGCCGAAGGTCACTCCTTCCTCCCCTTGCTTTGGTGTAAGGTTTTAAACATAGGCCAGTTTCTCACACACTGGGGAAGATGGGAGTCTAAGCAAGCAGCAAGTTTCAGGCTCTCCCGGTCTGAATCTGTATTGGAAATGGTTTTTAAAATATGTTTTTGTTTCATCACTCGTCGCTTGCTGTCCTGGGACAAGGCAGGCAGGATATAAATATAGGAAACAAATAACTGCAGGCTCTATAATGACCCTCATTTTGTGGATTAGGTGTGGGCACCTGATGATGAGGAATGTAAAACAGCCCGCCATTTGGTGTGTTATTCTCAACACTGAAGAGTGGTCACTATAATTTTAAGCCTTTGACATAATGATCACAGTCTGTATCCTTTTGCTTCCCTCACAGCTTACCATTTTCTCCTTTTGGGGGGGTCTGCTCTGATTCCTCCTCCCCTCTCCCAATTAACCTCCGTCTCCAGGGCTTAGTGGTGGGATTTAAGCAATACCCAACCTCATTCCAGGAGGCAGAAGTCATAGCACTGACCAGAGCACTACGACTGCTGGGTGCAAAATAGACATCTACATAGATGAGGGTGAGGGAATAAACACTTTGGTGGGCTGCCCCATGGCATCCCTTGGGGCTGCCCCTAGGTCTCAAGTTTGGGCCCTGATATCTCAGAGTCTGGATGCTCCTGAACCAGCAACCTTCTCTCCACCTCATTCATTTCAAGCTTGCAAGCTCCATCACAGCGCAAACCTGGAAATGGTACCACAGACTATGGGATGTCTGCCCCTCTCCCAATTAACTTCCGTCTCCAGGGCTCAGTGATGGGAGGGAGCACAGAGGAACAAACACAGAAACAACATATGTATGTGCACCCGCCCTGTGTATTTTGATCATTTATTTTGTTTTGACATCTCAGAATTAGAGGTTTTAATGCTGGTGAAAGAGGAGAGCACAAAATATAGTCTGAAGCTCAACATCAAAAAAACGAAGAACATGGCCACTGGTCCCATCACCTCCTGGCAAATAGAAGGGGAAGAAATGGAGGCAGTGAGAGGTTTTACTTTCTTGGGCTTCATGATCACTGCAGATGGTGACAGCAGTCATGAAATTAAAAGACGCCTGCTTCTTGGGAGAAAAGCAATGACAGACCTAGACAGCATCTTAAAAAGCAGAGACATCACCTTGCCAACAAAGGTCCGTATAGTTCAAGCTCTGGTTTTCCCAGGAGTGATGTATGGAAGTGAGAGCTGGACCATCAAGAAGGCTGATTGCCGAAGAATGGATGCTTTTGAATTCTGGTGCTGGAGGAGACTCTTGAGAGTCCCATGGACTGCAAGAAGATCCAACCTCTCCATTCTGAAGGAAATCAGCCCTGAGGGCTCACTGGAAGGACAGATCCTGAAGCTGAGGCTCCAAGACTTTGGCCACCTCATGAGAAGAGAAGACTCCCTGGAAAAGACCCTGGTGCTGGGAAAGATGGAGGGCCCAAGGAGAAGGGGACGACGGAGGACGAGATGGTGGGACAGTGTTCTCGAAGGGACCAGCATGAGTTTGACACAACTGCGGGAGGCAGTGCAAGACAGGAGAGCCTGGCGTGCTCTGGTCCAGGGGGTCACGAAGAGGCGGACACGACTAAACGACTCAACCACCACACGTACACAATGGCCAGTTCTCTGGCAACAACATTGCCAGGGGCCACCCCTGGGTCTCCAAGTCTTTCCCCCCAAAGAATTCTGGGAACTGTAGTTACAGATAGTTCACCCCACCCAGCACCCCTAACAAACTTTGCGAACCCTTAAACCTGAGGTCCTCAGCTAAAAGGCGCTATACAAATGCAATGAATCATATGTAATAGTTTCCACAGGATTCTGGACTACAATTCCCGACAGCCCTTGCCAGCGCAGGTGTGCTGGTTCCCAGGGGCTGACGGGAGTTGTAGTCCGAAAGGCCCCTGGCCGGGGGAAGCCGGCTTCTGGAATACTAGATATTGTCTCCGTATGTGGGATTGTTGCGCTCCTGTCGCATTTATATTTATATTTTTGCTTTCTTTTAGGTGCCCCCCGTTCTCCAGACGCTGATGGACTACAGCTCCCGTCGGCCTCAGCGGCAAGCCGCGAGGGATGACGGGAGTCGCAGTCCGACAGCGCCCGACGGGGCCGCCGCCTCAGGATTTACGGCAGCGGTGACGTATAAAGAAAGCGACGCTGGTCGGCATCCGCAATTCCTCCGTTTATGCCAGGACTGAGGCAGAAATGCCCGGATGCTGAGGCGTGCGTCGTGACGTCGCTGGGCAAGGAGAGGTGACGCGGCCTTGCCCCGCCCCGCCCTCCTCGGTCGGCGTGGCCCCGCCCCGACGCCGGCTGATGACGCCTTTGGGCGGCGCCGGCAGCCGCGGCGGCTCCTGAGGGAAGGAGGCGGCGGCGGCGGCGCTGGGAGGCGAGGCGTGAGAGAGAGAGGCCTCTGCCGCGTCCCGCGCCTCTCTCCCCGCTGCGGGACAAGGTGAGGCGCCCCCGCGCGCGCCGAGGGGCCGGGTCCCCTCCCTGGGCCTCCCTCACCGCCAGACCCTCCTCTCCTCGCCCCCCAACCCTCCTCTCCCGTCGTCCTCTGCGGCTGCCCCACACCTCGCCCAGGTTAACCCACCCGCTTATCTCCCCGGCCACGCCCCCTCCCCCCTCTTTGTATTGGGCTCCCCCCCCAACGCTCCCCAGCCACGCCCCCTCCCCACCCCCCACCCCACCCCCATGGGGTCTCCTGGGGACGCTTCTTGCAGCAGCACCTACCTCCCCTGGCAATCAGGGGGTCCCTGCCAGACTCGCCCCCCCCTTCTTAAAGGGCTGAGGGAGGTCAGGGGGGCAGGACTGGGCAGGGGGTGGGGGTGGGGGTGGCACTCACGGGGGATGAGCGTAGCTGTGGAGCCTCCAGGTACAAGGGAAGTCTACCCCCAATTACCAGGCGGCATGGAGCAGGGACTAGCGAGGGCCGACTCCATTCAAGGGCCACGATTCAAGGGCCTCTTTCTGGGATGGTCAGAGTTGGAGCAAGTTCGGGTGGGATGGGGGGCAGCAAGAACAAGACCTTTCTCGTAGTTCCAAGAGTTTCAGAGCGGCATGCACCGCCTTTGGGAATTTGGAAAAAGCTTGCCAGTTCTTTAAATCCTTGCGGGATCAGGCCCATCTACTCCAGCATCCTCTTCTCACAGATAAGTGGAGGCAGAGCGTAGACCAGGCTTCCTCAACCTCGGCCCTCCAGATGTTTTGGGACTACAACTCCCATCATCCCTGTCTGGAGAAGAAATATATTATATATATGTATGTGTGTGCATGTATATATAGGATGTGGGGGGGGCGCTGTGGGTTAAACCACAGGGCCTAGGGCATGCCGATCAGAAGGTCGGCGGTTCGAATCCCCGCGACGGGGTGAGCTCCCGTTGCTCAGTCCCTGCTCCTGCCAACCTAGCAGTTTGAAAGCACCTCAAAGTGCAAGTAGATAAATAGGTACCACTCCGGCGGGAAGGTAAACGGCGTTTCCGTGCGCTGCTCTGGTTCGCCAGAAGCGGCTTAGACCTGCTGGCCACATGACCTGGAAGCTGGACGCCGGCTCCCTCGGCCAATAAAGCAAGATGAGCGCTGCAACCCCAGAGTCGGCCACGACTGGACCTAATGGTCAGGGGTCCCTTTACACACACCCCCTCTCTCTCTATATATATGTGTATATATATATCTGCTTGCTGCTCAGTGAAGGGGAAGAGGGCATGGCGGGGCAGTGGTTAGAGCACCTGCTCTGCACGCATTGCAGGGGGTTGGGCTGGATGACCCTGGGGGTCCCTTCCAAGTCTACCGTTCTGTGGTTCCATGCAGGAGGTCCTGGGTTCAGCCAGCAGCGGCGTCTCCGGGTAAGAAGAGGAAGGAGCCTCCGGGAGGAGAGGACTATGTTGATGGCAGGAGGGCTACTGCTTCGGCTCCATAGTTGGAGGCCGCGATGCTTCTGAACGCCAGTTTCTCATCTGGTCAGCTGCTGTGAGGGTGCTGGGCTAGGTGATCCAGCAGGCGTTTCTTCCGTTCTTAGGAAACGGAGAGTTCCTGTTTGTTGTTGTGCCAAAGTGCACACTTTTGGAGGGAAGGGGAATTGACTCGGGGGTAGTGCGGGTGCAGAAGGTCCCAGGTTTGATCCCCAGCTGCGTCTCGAGGTAAGGCTGGGAGAGGCTCCTGCCTGAAATGATGGAATGCCACTGCTGCCAGTCAGAGTACTGAGCTGGATGGAGCCCCCCAAAGGTCTGAATTGGGCACTTTCCAACCTTCCAGTTGGGACCACAGTGGGACAGCAGGTCCTTTGCATTCAGAAAACTTGGTGTCTTAAGCATCTGCAGGTAAAAGACTCTCAGGTGGCCGGATGTCTCCGCCAAAGCAAGGCACTGTCAGTCAGAGTAAATGGCAAGACGGTGCGATTTGGTTTCCTCTCTGCTTTGTACTTCGCCCTCCCAGCCTTATTCCCATACTGAAAGCCAGTACAGTGGTGCCTTGCAAGACGGAAAACCCGCTAGACAAAAGGGTTTTCCGTTTTGGAGGTGCTTCGCAAAACGAATTTCCTATGGGCTTGCTTCGCAAGACGAAAATGTCTTGCGAGTTCCTGCGGGGTTCCCCCCCCCTTTTTGCTAAGCCGCTTATCAGCTGATCTGATAATCCGCTAAGCCGCTAATGGGCTTGCTTCGCAAGACGAAAAAAACGCAAGACGAAGAGACTCGCGGAACAGATTCTTTTCGTCTTGCGAGGCACCACTGTATAGGAGAGAGAGAGAGAGATGAAGTTACACTCTCCTATACAGTGGTACCTCGGGTTAAGTACTTAATTTGTTCCGGAGGTCCGTAACCTGAAACTGTTCTTAACCTGAAGCACCACTTTAGCTAATGGGGCCTCCTGCTGCTGCCGCGCTGCCGGAGCACGATTTCAGTTCTCATCCTGAAGCAAAGTTCTTAACCTGAAGCACTATGTCTGGGTTAGCGGAGTCTGTAACCTGAAGTGTATGTAACCACCATACTGGCTTTTGCAGAAAACTGAGGGTTTGACACTAACCTCAGTTTCCCGAGGTACACTTCACTTGGCAAACTGAGGTTTGCGTCAAACCCTCGGTTTTCTGCGATGTCCTCTTGAACCTGCATTCTTCTACCCCCTTTTGCATGGCATAAGAAGCACCTGCTAAATCAGGCCAAAGAGGACCGTATCTAGTCCAGCATCCTCATAGCAGCTAACCAGATGCCTGTGGGAAACACAAAACAAGGACCCGAACATCAGAGCACACTCTCCTCCGATGGTTTCCAGCAGCTGGTATTCAGAAGGAGACAGGGCAGAGGCATCATGGCTACTAGTCATCCATAACCCTCTCCTCCTCCATGAATTTGTCCAATCCTCTTTGAAAGCCATCTAGGTTTGTGACCATCAACGCCTCCTGCGGGAGCAAGTGCCATAGTTTAAGTATGTGCTACGTGAAGAAGTCCTTTCTCTTATCTGTCCTGTAACTAAGTGAATAATGAGGTAGTGGCCCCTTGCCTGAGGCCGGGGGGGGGGGTGCAGGAGGAGGTTGGCGTTCATTGAGCCAGGAAGCCCATACAACTTTTGCTGCAAGCTCCTGCGCGTTCAGATATTTCAGTTGAGTTTTCCAGCCCTGGTTTAGGGACCTTCTTGTTCAGCTCCCTCTTTGGCAGCAGAGTTTTCTGTCACGGGATGTGACACCCACACTGAGTGAAGCCCAGCCAGGTATAATGAGCAAGCACTCCAGTTGGCAGGGGAATGCCAGGCCATCTCAGGTGTGTGGAAAGCTTTTCTCCTAATCTGCCTGAAACATGCGAGCCAGGAATCAGTATTGGGAACTGTGTGCCTACCCCCACTTGAGATGCAGAAGAAGAAAAAGGGAGGAACAAATTCCCAAACGCTGGCTCAAACTGGAGTCACATTTTACAGATAGCTTTGTGCAAATATCTTCAGGTGCAAACGTTCTCCCTTGCTTTGAAAGGGAAGAAAAAAGGCATTGAGTTATCTGAACTTTTTGTTAATTATTGCATTCATATACAAACTTTTTCTCTCAGGAGCTCAAGGAGCTCATACATTGTTCTCCCCATCCCTGCTAGATCACTGCAACAACCTTGTGAGGGAGGTTAGGCCTGAGAGGCAACCACTTCCCCAAAGTCACCCTGTGAGAGCTTCATGGCTGAGTGGGAATTCGAACCCTGGTCCTTCCCAGCTCCTAGTCTTGACACTCTTGACGACAGCACCACACTGGCCCTCAAAACATAACTGCCAGTGTACACCAGGATGGGATTCAAACCCATGCTCGCAGAGCCCAGCCCACTGCCTTAACCACTCAGCCACCACCCGTGCAGGAAGGGTAGTCTAGGAGGTACGCAGTCCAGCTTCCGACATGCATTGGTGTTTGTGGTTTTTCTTAAACGCATTAAAGCACTGTCTAGTCTTCATGGATGCAAAGATATTTGGAAAGGTTGCTTGAAGGCAAGTGGGAAGGGCTAGGCAGGAACTGGGTCTTACGTCCACCTAAGTGTTTCTGTGTTCTGTACATCTCCTGCCTGTGCCTGACGCTAGTTCTGCACACTATGCTAAACAAGCAGCCATCTCCATAATAATAATAATAATAATTTATTATTTGTACCCCGCCCATCTGGCTGGGTTTCCCCAGCCACTCTGGGCGGCTTCCACAAATACCAAAAATACACCAATATGTCATACATTAAAAACTTCCCTGAAGAGGGCTGCCTTAAGATGTCTTCTGAATGTCAGGTAGTTGTTTATCTCTTTGACATCAGATGGGAGGGCGTTCCACAGGGTGGGCGCCACTACTGAGAAGGCCCTCTGCCTGGTTCCCTGTAGCTTTGCTTCTCACAATGAGGGAACCGCCAGAAGGCCCTTGGCGCTGGACCTCGGTGTCTGGGCTGAACGATGGGGGTAAAGACGCTCCTTCTGGTATACTGGTATCTCCATGCGTCCTGTCGCCTCTGGTTTTCACAATTCAGAAGCCTCTCCTACTCTTCTCCCATGACCCTAACGCAGCTCTTCCTTCCTCTCTCTCTTTCTCCCCCCACAGCCGCGTCGGCACCATGAAGGAAATGTTTCAAGACGAGAAGTATTGGGGGGGCCCGTCCCCCAGCCTCCGCGACCCCACGGGGCACCGGGACAAGCTGTGCCGCTCCTCCCAAGAGTGGGGTGAGCCGGAGCGCAAGCACGGCGGCTGCTTCGAGGGGAACCGGCGCCTGGCCTACGCAAAGAAGCAGCCCCTGGGCTTCAGCCCCTCGTCCTCCGCCAGCGAGGAGGAAGAAGGGAGGTGGGACCTCCCCTGTATGTCTGGCTGGGAGGTGGCCGGCGTGGGCCCCTCCCACCCAGCCCAGAGCAAAGCCGGCAGGGCGAAGGTCCCCCGGAGCGGGGGCCGGGCCTGGCCCTTCGACGTGGCCGCGGGGGCCAGCTCCCGGAGGCGCCCACAGCTTCTGGGGGCGCCAAGGTCGCGCTGCTTCCGTCGCCAGCGCCGGCGTGCCCTGCGGGCCTTCCGCATGCTCCTCTACGCCAAGAGCTCCTCCCTGGCTTTCCACTGGAAGCTGTGGGGCAAGATGGCCTCCAGGGGCCGCAGGCGGGGAGGGGGAGCAGTGGGGGCAAAGCGGGCCCGGTCGTCCCTGTCCCTCTCGCCCGGTTCGCAGCCCGACGACGACCACCTCCCGCTCTACAAGAAAAGCTGCCCCTTGCGGGAGGAGGACTGCCGGGGCGGGGCCAAGCGCAGGCCCCGCCCCGCCCGCTTCAAGCCCCGCCCTCCCGAGCCCCACCTGGACTACGACTTCGACGGGGCTTTCCCTGCGTCGTCGTCGTCCTCGCCCCCTCCGGCCTCTTCGCGCCTCAGCCTGCTGGGGGCCCTGATGGACGACGCCTCGCCCTACCCTCAGTACGTGGAGCTGCAGAGGGTCAGCTTCGACAAAGACCCCGGAGCCGCCGAGCTGGAGGAGGAAGCCGCCGGCCTGCTCAAGTACCCTGGCGGAGGGACCCACGCCTCCCCCAGGACTAGAAAGGGCGGAGAGGCGGAGCACAGCCTGGATGGAGACGGAGGTAAAGCTCACGTTTAACCGCTGCCCTTCGACGCCTCCTGGTGTTGGTGGTGGCTGGCTAATAGCTAGCACTGTGTGGATTATGTGTAGTGTGCTGTGTCTCTTGTTTATTCGTGTGTTTATTTGGCACGTCGGCACCCCGCTCCTCGGCCAAAAAAGGCTCCCAGAGCAGTTTGCGCACAATCGGAATGAGACCCTACCTGCAGGCTTAGACTCTTAACAAAAACACACAACTACGCAGCACACGAGGAAAGAGGGGCAGGGAGGGAAGAGGAAAATAAAATTTCCAAACAGTTCTTCCAATAATAATAATAATAATAATAATAATAATTTATTATTTGTACCCCGCCCATCTGGCTGGGTCTCCCCAGCCACTCTAGGCGGCTTCCAACAAAGATTAAAAATACATTAGAATGTCGCACATTGAAAACTTCCCTGAACAGGGCTGCCTTCAGATGTCTTCTAAATGTCAGGTACAGTGGTGCCTCGCAAAACGAAATTAATCCGTTCCGTGAGGCTCTTTGTATAGCGGGTTTTTCGTCTTGCGAAGCAAGCCCATTGACAGCTTAGCGGATTAGCGCTATTAGCGGTTTAGCGGCTTTTAGCATCAGCTGATAAGCGGTTTAGCGGCTTAGGAAAAGGGGGGGGAGGGGGAAAAAACCCGCAGGAACTCGCAAGACATTTCGTCTTGCGAAGCAAGCCCATAGGGAAATTCGTTTTGCGAAGCGCCTCCAAAACGGAAAACCCTTTCGTCTAGCGGGTTTTCCGTCTTGTGAGGCATTCGTCTTGCGGGGCACCACTGTAGTTGTTTATCTCTTTGACATCTGGTGGGAGGGCGTTCCACAGGGAGGGCACCACCACCGAGAAGGCCCTCTGCCTGGTTCCCTGTAACTTCGCTTCTCGCAATGAGGGAACCGCCAGAAGGCCCTCGGCGCTGGACCTCAGCGTCTGGGCTGAAGGATGGGGGTGGAGACGCCCTACTGGCACAGTACAGGGGCGGCAGGTGCCTGATGGAGCTGGGAAAAGCCGATGCAAAGATCCTTCCCAGTCCCTTCTCTCCCACTGAGGCATGACTGCCGAGGGCAGACCTGGCCTGCCACAGTTTTAAATAACTGCCTGTGGCTTTTTAAACTGGTGTGCCTTTCCACCGTGTTTGTGCGCGATGTGAGCTAGCATCACGGTGAAGCTGGATGGTGCCGAGTTCAAATCCTGCCCCGGCTGCTCACTAGCTGAGCCTCTGGGAACGCCGCTTGCCCCTCTACTCCCTGTTTCCACCAGATACCGTATTTTTCGCACCATAAGACGCACCTGGTTTTTAGAGGAGGAAAACAAGGAAAAAAATATTCTGAATCAAATGTTGAAGAGGAAGGAGGAGGGAGGATTAGGCTAAGGGGCCACCAGTCTGTCCGCCCCTTTGGAGAAGCTGGATCTACTGGCTGCCTAGCAGTGTTGTCCCTGCTGGGGGGGTCGGAGGAGGCAGGCGAGAAGAAGCAACACTCTTCAGCGAAGTGGGAGGAGGAAACGAAGGGAGCCCTTAGGGAGCCCCTTTCTTTCCTCCTCCTGCTTCGCTGAAGAAGAGGAGTTTGGATTTGGTATCCCGCTTTATCACTACCCAAAGGAGTCTCAAAGCGGCTAACATTCTCCTTTCCCTTCCTCCCCCACAACAAACACTCTGTGAGGTGAGTGGGGCTGAGAGACTTCAGAGAAGTGTGACTGGCCCAAGGTCACCCAGCAGCTGCATGTGGAGGAGCGGAGATGCGAACCCGGTTCCCCAGATTACGAGTCTACCACTACACCACACTGGCTCTCAGTGAAGAGGCGCTGCGCTGCTCTGCTGAACCCAGCAGAGCGAGAGGGAGAGCTGCACAGCGCCTCTTGGTCTGCTGGCTTCCCAGCGAAGCAGGATGAGGGACGGAAGGGGCTCCGTAAGGGCTCCCGTTCATCCCTCATCGTGCATCGCTGTGAAGGCATCGGAACAAGAGGCGTTGCGCAGCGATCCCTCTCGCTGTTCTGGCTTCTGGGATAGCTGCGCAGCCTGCATTCGTTCCATAAGACGCACACACATTTCCCCTTACTTTTTTAGGAGGGAAATAGTGCGTCTTATAGAGCGGAAAATGCGGTGTTTATAGATGCTACGGCAGAGGAGACAATGCACATCTGTTTACGCAATTGTTACGAAGACCAACAGGATGCCTGTGAATGGGGTGAAGGGGAGGCAGGTGGCAGTCTGTCCTGGCCAGTTCGATGGAGAAGGGGTGCTGTTGTCCTTCCTCTTTCTTAGGGAGGTACGAGGTGGAGAGTGCTGATGACAAGCTCAGTGGTAGTGCCCCTGAACTTCCTTTCCATGGCAAAGGTTTCAGGTTCAATCTGTAGCACCTCAAATTTGGTCTGGGAAAGATGGCCCCCTTCAAGGCACTGCAAGGTTTTCTCAAACTCCCGTGGTTGTTGGACTTAGTGCTGTTAAATTCTCCAGAATAATCTTTTGCAGAATATTCTCGATTAATAGGAATATTAGAGAATTTTCAGTTAAAATAGGAGAATATTCATTTTAGTGCATTGAAAATTATATAATTACAGTGGTGCCCCGCAAGACGAATGCCTCGCAAGATGGAAAACTCGCTAGACGAAAGAGTTTTCCGTTTTGGAGGTGCTTCGCAAAACGAATTTCCTATGGGCTTGCTTCGCAAGACGAAAATGTCTTGCGAGTTCCTGCGGGTTTTTTCCCCCTTTTCCCCCCTTTTTCTAAATGGCTAAAAGCCGCTAAACCGCTAATAGCATTAATCCGCTAATCCGTCAATGGGCTTGCTTTGCAAGACGAAAAAACCGCTAGACGAAGAGAGTCGCGGAACGGATTCTTTTCGTCTTGCGAGGCACCACTGTAGTTAACGTACTTGTTCAGATGGCAACCAAAAACTGTACAGATACTTCTATTCAATGGGGCAACGCAGTGAATTCACATTCTTTGATAGGCCTAAATTTGAAATGACCATCATAATATCAATCGTACCGGCTATATAAAGGTAAAGGTACCCCTGCCCGTACGGGCCAGTCGTTTCCGACTCTAGGGTTGTGCGCCCATCTCACTTAAGAGGCCGGGGGCCAGCGCTGTCCGGAGACACTTCCGGGTCACGTGGCCAGCGTGACGAAGCTGCTCTGGCAAGCCGGCACCAGCGCAGCACACAGAAACGCCGTTTACCTTCCCGCTATAAAGCGGTACCTCTTTATCTACTTGCACTTGAGGGTGCTTTCGAACTGCTGGGTGGGCAGGAGCTGTGACCGAAAGACGGGAGCTCACCCCACCGCGGGGATTCGAACTGTCGACCATGCGATCGGCAAGCCCTAGGCGCTGAGGTTTTACCCACAGCGCCACCCGCGTCCCCGCACCGGCTATATAAAAGAGCACAAAAATTGTAGCATTACACGGGAAACATAGTACAGTGGGCCTGCTGCAAATACTTAAGTAGTTCTAAAACTGTGGTTGTCGGCCTAAATTTGAAACGACAATATTATAGCATTAAACTTGAAATATTATTACAGTAGGCTCATAGGAGGTCTAAATTTTTATTACAGCTTGACTTATTATTTACTAGTTTTTTTAATGTGGGTTGTAAAACTGGTTCTCACATTAGAATTTATAGTTTGTGGAAAATATTCTCCGGAGAATTTTCTAGCAGAGAATATTCTCACCTCACATCACTAGTTGGACTACAACTCCCATCATCCCTAGCTAGCAGGACCAGCGGTCAGGGATGATGGGAGTCGTAGTCCATATCCAAGTCTGAGAAACACTGCTCTTGAGAGCTGCTTTCCCTAGGAGTAAATCTTATTGAGCTTAGATGGATCAGTTGTCTGAGTAATAAGGCAACTTCTTCCCTATATTCTTAAGCAGCAGGTACCGTACCAGAGATCTAAGAAATCATTGCAGTTTCAGAGTTGGTGGTTAGGATCAGTGCAGCTTTGAAAAGTTCGCTCTGCCAGGGCACAAGACCAGGCAGTGTGTTTGGAGGTCCTGGGCTTCCCAGACGACAAGAGCCCCTCTCACTTTTCCCAAAGGAAAAACAGAACAAGACGTTAGGCACCAGCTTGGCTCCAGGAGTTGCCAGAAGGAGACTCCAATTCAAATTTCTCTCTGCCCTCTAAATGGCGCCCAGTTGCATCCGAACACAGTTAAAAAACCTGGTCTTTGATCTCAGGAACAGTCATGAGAAATTTGGCTAAGTCCTCCTCTGTTGTCTCCCAAGATAGGCGGAGGCTCATCAAATCTTAAGAGGCGTCCAGTGCATAGCGAAAAGACAAAACCAAAATATATACTGTAGTATCAGAAAGTGCCCAGCATGGCCCAGGAATTTGGGGGGGGGGGGAGAATCCTGAGATTTATAAATAGATAATGTAGTTTGTTAGTTTCTAGGGCTGTGCATGGAACTTACCTGGAGAATACCTGGCCAGGATCTGGTCCCAAATCAAACAGATTCCATTACCATGGGGGCCATAGATGAGAGGTCGCCTGACCCTCAGCACTGAACAAATGGGGGCAGTAGTTGGTTTTTCTGGCCTCCCACCCCTAGTCCTGAGGTTAGAGCTCCTCTTCCTACCAAACCAGTGCACAGCCCTATTTTGCTCTATAAAGACTCACTTTTCCCCTCCTAAAAGTAAGGGGAAATGTGTGTGCGTTTTACGGAGCGAATGCAGGCTGCGCAGCTATCCCAGAAGCCAGAACAGCAAGAGGGATTGCTGCTTTCACTGCGCAGCGATCCCTCTTGCTGTTCTGGCTTCTGAGATTCAGAATTTTTTTTTTCTTGTTTTCCTCCTCCAAAAACTAGGTGCGTCTTGTGGTCTGGTGCGTCTTATAGAGCGAAAAATACGGTCGTTTATTTTCATATTTGGTTAAAAATCAGTGCAGCCCTGAACTTTCCAGCCTACCATCTTGGTCGATGATAACCTCAGAGGTGTCAAAATCGTTTGGAATCGTCTTGGTTCAAAATGGTTTGGGGCAGTGTCCAAACACTGATGAGAACAGTCTCCCCCGCCTCGTCGCTCCAAGCTTGGCGCCGATATCTCACTAGACGGGTGGAGAAACCGCTTTCCGAAATGTGTAGTAGTTTTGGGGGGTGCTGCTATTAACGTATGTGGGTCCCTGCGAGGCCTCTGAAACCCTCCCGCCTCTCTCGCGCACTGCAGGCCCCATGGACGCCCTCCCCAACGGCTTTGCCTCCCTCACTCCCGACGGCGACCTCTGCTCCCTCCCCGGAGTCACGGACGCCACCATCCTCATCAGCAACGTCTGTAGCATCGGGGGCCACGCGGCGGAGGAGCTCTTCCAGGGGCCTCGGGACAAAGACAGGCCGCTGGATCCTTCCGGGATCAGGCTCGAAGGCGACCTGGCCACCGAAGGCAGCCAAGAGAGGCCCGGCGAGAAGGCAGCGCAGCACAGCCCCCTGAGAGAAGAACACATCACATGTGTCCACAGTAAGGAGAGGGGGCCGAAATGCGTGGGTGGGCAGGCAGATGAAACAGCCCACATGGGATCTTCAAGGCTATTGTCCCTAGACTGTCTTGGACGGTGGTGGCTGCTTCAATCTGGCTTCAGGCCCAGCTGGAGGAGGAAAACAGCCTTGGGTGCTCCGTGGGCCGTGGGGGAGTCCTGTCTGGTTAGTTTCCTTGGGCCTCTTAGCAGCATTCGCTACCCTCGGCTATGATACGATATGATCATCTTTATTGTCATTGTCCCATACAGAACAACGAAATCTGCATCAGACATTCAGAAGCCAACAAGCCTGCTATCCCAGCCTGGTTAGCCCCCTAAAATCTCTGATACCCCTTAATTAAATACAATATACTCCCATAGAGACTACCTTACACTGTGTTTAAAACCAAAATCACATTTGGATAGAAACTGTTTCTCCTGCGGCTAGTCCTAGTCTCAATAACACTTTACCTTCTTCCAGAAGGCAGAAGCTGAAAGAGATCATTTCTGGGGTGCACACTATCCTGCGCTATCTCTGCAGCTTTCTTCCTCCTCGGGGAAAAGCCCCCAAGAGCCACACACATGTTCCATGCGGCTCTTTAAAGGGAGCGCTGAGCAGAGCCTCCCGCCTGCATTCGCTCCATAAGATGCACACACATTTCCCCTTACTTTTTAGGAGGGGAAAGTGCATCTTATAGAGCGAAAAATACAGTAATATAAAAAACAGGATTGTGTATTTAGGACTTCCCCTGTCCCCATCTGATCTCCTTCCCCAGCAGCTCACTGCCTGCTTTAACATGATATGGTGAAGCCAATAACTTTCCCCCACAAAAAAAGCACGTGGAACTGCAGAAGGAAGCTGGAGCACGCACTCTCTTTCTCTTCCTCCCACTTCCTCCTTCAGCAGACCGTGCTTTCCAAGGCTTGGAAGAGAACCCAAGAACAGGAAGCTCAGTGGCCAAGAGGGGAGAGGGGGAGGAATCTGGAGGAATGGAAAGAGAGGCAGAAAATGAGGGAGGCATGGAAGTCAGGGAAGGGGGAGAGTGCAAAAGGGAACACACACACACGCAATTTCTTTTAAAATGGATGCTTTTAAAATTACACCCACACACCCTAAGGGGCTTATCTCCTTCCCATCTAAATCACAGATCAAATCTGTCTCCATTGACGGAACACTACAGATCACAGCTTCAGGGTTTTTTAGCTTTAAAAATGGTAAAGGGACCCCTGACCATTAGGTCCAGTCGTGACCGACTCTGGGGTTGTGGCGCTCATCTTGCTTTATTGGCCGAGGGAGCCGGCGTCCAGCTTCCGGGTCATGTGGCCAGCATGACTAACCCACTTCTGGCGAAACCAGAGCAGTGCATGGAAACGCCGTTTACCTTCCCGCCGGAGCGGTACCTATTTATCTACTTGCACTTTGACATGCTTTCAAACTGCTAGGTTGGCAGGAGCAGGGACCGAGCGACGGGAGCTCACCCCGTCGCGGGGATTTGAACTGCCGACCTTCTGATCGGCAAGTCCTAGGCTCTGTGGTTTAACCCGCAGCGCCACCCGCGTCCCTGTGTTTAGCTTTAGCATAATGCAAAAACACGGCTCCAAGGCTCTCAAAATTATTTTCAAGGGATCCCCCGCTAAACAACCAATTCCTGGGTCACCTCTCATGCCCACAGCTGTCTTCCGTTGTTTATTGGTGGTTCTGCTCTCCTCGGGTTAAATAATAATAATAATAATAATAATAATAATAATAATAATCCTGAAGCTTCATGAGGATCTGTGCATTGGACCAGGGCTGGATCTGTAGTTTTGTTCCCTGTGCGGACTACAACATCCACTCTAATTCGATGGCATGTAAAACGGGACAGCTAATATGAAGTCCTTTGTGCAACACAGTCGAACGGTGGAATCCTCTCCCCCAGGAAGGAGGGATGGCCAGCAATGTGGATGGATTTCAAAGAGGTCTAGACAAATTCATGGAGGAGGAGAGGGCTATCGATGGCTGCTAGCCAGGATGGCTGTGTCTATGCCTCCACAGCTGGAGGAAGCGATGCTTCCGAAGGCCAGTTGCTGGAAAACGCGAGAGGGGAGACTTGCTCTTGGGGTCGTAGCCTGCTTACAGGTTTCCCACTGGGGCGTCTGGGTGGCCGCTGTGAGAACAGGATGCCGGGCTGAAGGACCATTGGCCTGATTCAGCAGGGCTCTTACGTAAAACACAAATTAATTTCATTTATCTGTGCCATAAAATTTACAGACTGCTGGATGGTAGAAAAGGAAAACAGCCCGCCAGGAACAGCCCTCAGAGTGGTTTACGAAAAAAAGAAATTTATTGATAAGAAAAATAAGCAATGATAATTTAAGATCGACACACGCAGAAAGTAATTGAATAACAAATCTACAATAATAGAATATGGTGTCGAGATTTGGAATTCAAGAGGTTCCGTTTTAATTCTCCTGGACATGACCTAATAGCGAGACATTCACACGCACACACACACACACAGCCCTGTCTCCCATCCACAGAGAGCCTTGTTGTTGTTTAGTCGTTTAGTCGTGTCCTCCTCTTCGTGACCCCCTGGACCAGAGCACGCCAGGCCCTCCTGTCTTCCACTGCCTCCTGCAGTTTGGTCAAACTCATGCTGGTCGCTTCCAGAACACTGTCCAACCATCTCGTCCTCCGTCATCCCCTTCTCCTTGTGCCCTCCATCTTTCCCAACATCAGGGTCTTTTCCAGGGAGTCTTCTCTTCTCATGAGGTGGCCAAAGTCTTGGAGCCTCAGCTTCAGGATCTGTCCTTCCAGTGAGCACTCAGGGCTGGTTTCCTTCAGAATGGAGAGGTTTGATCTTCTTCCAGTCCATGGGACTCTCAAGAGTCTCCTCCAGCACCAGAATTCAAAAGCATCCGTTCTTGGACGATCAGCCTTCTTTATGGTCCAGCTCTCACTTCCATACATCACTCCTGGGAAAACCAGAGCTTTTTACTATACGGACCTTTGTTGGCAAGGTGACAGAGAGCCTACTTCCTTTTAATATTGAAAACTGGCTTTTGCACCTCCAGGCTGTTCTCAGGGGCGCCCAAGCAGTGCCCATCCATCCCTCCCCACAATAAACTCTGTGGCTTGGCTCCCTTAAGCCTGCCAGACTCCCGTGGCTTCAGGTTTCTCCTCCTGTCCTTTCTGCCAGACATCCTGGATGAGTTCCTGCAGACGTACGGCAGCCTCATCCCCATCAGCGTGGACGAAGTCGTGGAGAAGCTAGAGGACATCTTCCAGCAGGAGTTCTCTACGCCCCAGAGGTAGGGCCTCTCTTCCCGCTCGGGGGAATTCGACTCCTTCCCCTTCCACTCTGTCTCCAGGTGTGCTGGTCCCGGGGAGGTTACCGTGAGGTGTGGTCAAAGTCCGGTCCTGGGTCGAGGGTCTGGAGACTGTCCACCAAGGGGGAAGCGGGTTGCAAAGCAAGATAAATTATTAGGATAAAAACAAAGATGGAAAGGATTTGCTGAAATATCTAATTGAACTAGAATACAAAAAAGGGAGGTGTGAGGAGGTCAAGGAAACAAGCAAATGGAAAATAAGTTATGGGAGGGTTTGATTTGTTTTTTTCCTTTCCTTTTTTCTTAAATGTTTGTATTTTTCTGGGGGGTTTTAAATTATTTTTTGCTTGTCTGTATTCATGGTGATGTATTGTCTTGTTTTTTCTTGCTTAATCTAGTGTTTTCTTTTGTAATTTTTAAAAGTGGAATAAATATTATTTTTAAAAAATAAAATTAAAAAAGCAAGAAGCCGGGCATGGCCAGGAACTCTGGGAAAACAGGTCTGGGTGCTGGCAGAAACAGGCTTCCAACGTCGTTGCTCCCGCAACCTGGCACTGAGCCGACTGGCCTTTATCCCTTCTGAGGCCAGGGGCGGTCCCGGCCCACCAGTGACTCACCTCTCCTGGCCTGGAGGCGAGCACTCCTCCTGGGAGAACCCAGTTCCCTCCGCCTCTCTGCCCTGAGCCTCTGCAGCTCAGGAGAGGCTGGAGAGTTACTGGACCCAGGGGGAGACTCACTTCCCCTGACAGGGCTGGGAGAGGCGCACCTGCAGGCAATGGGTCCTCAATCACCTCCGGAGCCAGAGTGGATTCATCTGGTGTCTGCTCCTGAGGATCCGGCACAGGTGCAGGCCCTTCAGACTCAAGCCCCTGCCCCAGCTCAGCCGGCCCTGGAGGCGGGGACTCCTGTGCAGGCTGGGACTTCTCAGGTTCAGCCTCTGAATCAGATTCCCAGGCCATCACACCAGGCAGGGGGGTGGCAGAGAGAGCTGGGTGAGGGCACCCAGTCTCCAGAAATCGAGGCTCCACGTGGCTTTAAAGCTGAGTGTGAGGGGCTCGATCAGGAGGCCTGGGTTGTTTCTTTCAGGCCTGGGGCTAAGGTGGGCACCTGATGCCCAAGGCTTAGTAATTTTACAGACCCGACTTCCTGGATTGGCTTCGGTTAAGACTCTGCTTTGTTTACAACATGACTGCATCTTACAGGCGTTTGTTTCCAAGGGTTAGGGAACGCACATGAATATTGCGTGCAGTGGTACCTTGGTTCTCAAACTTGATCCATTCCGGAAGTCTGTTCCAAAACCAAAGCGTTCCAAAACCAAGGCGCACTTTCTCATAGAAAGTAATGCAAAACGGATCAGTCCGTTCCAGGCTTTTAAAAACAGCCCCTAAACCAGCAGTTTAGCATGAATTTTACTATCTAATGAGGCCATTGATCCGTAAAGTGAAAGCAATAATCGATGGACTGTACAGTGGTACCTCGGGTTACATACGCGTCAGGTTACATGGTTACATACATTTCAGGTTACAGGCTCCGCTAACCCAGAAATAGTACCTCGGGTTAAGAACTTTGCTTCAGGATGAGAACAGAAATCGGGCTCTGGTGGCGCGGCAGCAGCAGGAGGCCCCATTAGCTAAAGCAGTGCTTCAGGTTAAGAACAGTTTCAGGTTAAGAATAGACCTCCGGAACGAGTTAAGTATTTAACCCGAGCTACCACTTTACTATAAAACGAATAAGGCAGTATTGTGGATGATAAAAATTAAAACTATTTTTTTTTTCTTACCTTCGCTGATAATAGTAATTGTTTGGATGGGGGGCTTTTATCCATTTCCGCAGTCACACAATCAATCAATCAATCAATCAATCAGTAGCTGAACTGGGTTCCACAGTGTCACAAAAACAAATTAACCCAAAAAGTCTCCAAAACGCAAAATAAATAGCAAAAACAAAAGTGCCAAACTTAATTTGTTCTGGAAGTCTGTTTGACTTCCGAAATGTTCGAAAACCAAGGCGCAGCTTCTAATTGGTGCAGGCACCCCGGAAACAATAGCCAGCCAACCACCGCATTGGATGTCCAGCTTCCGAAAAATGTTCGAAAACCGGAACACTTCCTTCTGGGTTTTCAGTGTTTGGGAACCAAGGCATTTGAGTATCAAGGCGTTTGAGAACCAAGGTTCCACTGTATACCCAAATTCTCAGAGCTGTCCCCCGTGGCATTTTTGTTCTCACGGTGATCCCTCCTCTGGGGCTCTCTCTCCGGACCCTGCAGGAAAGGCATGGTCAACCAACTGATCCAGTCCTACCAGCGCTTGCCGGGCAATGCCATGGTTCGGACCTTCCGGGTCACTTATAAGCGCCACGTGGTCACCATGGACGACCTGCAGACCCTCTACGGGCCCAACTGGCTCAACGACCAGGTAGGCTGCGCTTTTTTGTTCTGAAGTGGCTGCTAGAAGCCCTGATCCAGGGGGTCAGCAAACTTTTCCAGCAGGGGGCCGGTCCACTGTCCCTCAGACCTTGTGGGGGGCCGGACTATATTTTTTTGAGGGGGAAATGAACTAATTCCTATCCCCCACAAATAACCCAGAGATGCATTTTTAAATACAGTGGTGCCCCGCAAGACGAACGCCTCGCAAGACGGAAAACCCACTAGACGAAAGAGCTTTCTGTTTTGGAGGCGCTTCGCAAAACGAATTTCCCTATGGGCTTGCTTCGCAAGACGAAATGTCTTGCGAGTTCCTGTGGGTTCCCCCCCCCTTTTCCCCCTTTTCCTAAGCCGCTAAGCCACTTATCAGCTGATCCGCTAAAAGCCGCTAAACCGCTAATAGCGCTAATCCGCTAAGCTGTCAATGGGCTTGCTTCGCAAGACGAAAAAAACCGCTATATGAAGAGCCTCACGGAACGGATTAATTTCGTCTTGCAAGGCACCACTGTAAAAGGACACATTCTACTCATGTAGAAACAGGCTGATTCCCGGACCAGATTTAGAAGGCGATTGGGCCGGATCCAGGCCGCGGGCCTTAGTTTGCCTCCCCATGCCCTGATCTGTAGGAACTCTGATGCAGGCATTACGGCAGCCCTCTCCCAACCAGTTGTTCAGTGAACCCCCAATTAGAAAGGACTTCTACGAGCAAATTTGTAACAAAGCTTATATGAGGTACTTCTACACAACACACAAAGAGTCATAAAACATCCTCCATCAAGGAAGTTCACTGATCATGGGGTGTGAAATATCTGACTCCACACTGGTATCGGCTTCCTTGGGGTGCCCCAAAACTGTCTTGACTGTCACACTTTAACCCCCATTGCCTTGGCAACCAGGCCTTCAGTAGGGGCTGTTGACAGCCAAGTCCCTTATCTTACTTCCCTGTCAAATATCTTCAAGATGAGACGCTGGATTATCCGCCCCCCCCCCGATGTTCACTCAAGAGCAGAAATAGCAAAACATCCTGGCTGGCCGTGTTCCTTGCGCTTCTCTTGAGGTCAGATCAGGAGAAATAAGGAACACAGCGAAGGAGGGGAGGCAGGAGAGCCACAAAACACAGAAACACCAAAACCAGGCCGGATACATTCTACGTGAAAGGTTAAAAGCAATCAACGCTGAAACAAAACCTGTATTGAGAATTCAATAATCAATTTCCAGATTTTTTTATATCGCTATGAATGGACGTATGATTGCTAGCTGGCATAATAAATCTGGAGGGTGGAGCCTAGCAAGGGGTCCTGCCGTTTCCTTTCAGGAGAAGATGGAGGAGATTAAAGAAATCTTGTCTGGTTTACTTCTTTTTTTTTCCCCTCCCTCCCCACTCCAGCCCTCCCTGCCCCCTGTCAGCCCTTCCTTCTTCATATCTTTATCCATGTACACACACTGTTATTTTCCCATCTATCCTCTACCACTATCTGTGCAAATATTTCTGATTGTACATATTCAAAAACATAATCATTCCATTTTTCCATATTCCATTTGGCCTTTTCTTTCCATCCCAGAGCAATAAGTGCCATTCCAGCTAGAATCATAATCTTGTACAACTCTTGCTATTACTCTTTACTTTGTTATCTCCCAGTATTCCCGAAAATAACAAATCCCTATTAACTTCTATGTTTATTTGAAATAGTCCAGAAATTACCTTTATAATCTTTTGCCAATATTCCTTAACCAGATTACATTCCCACCACGTGTGAATATAGTCCTTTTTCCTGACTACAAAGAAATCTTGTCTGTTGACCCCTAACCTATTTGCCTCCTTTTTTTCTGGGCAGGTAATGAACATGTATGGGGATCTCGTCATGGACACAGTGCCAGACAAGGTGAGCATCGCTATTAACCTCCCAGTGATCTTCGAGCGAAGGGAGGCATATAATAATAATAACAACAACAACTTTTCACAACAACAACAATAATAATTTTTCATTTATGGGGGGGTTAAAGACAGTGTGGAGACCCAGTGTGGAGGGAGCTAACAGGCCCTTCGCCATGTGTTCATAAGAAGAGCTCCGCCGGATTGGGCCCGTGGCCCGTCTAGTCCAGGATCCTGTTCTCACAGTGGTTCTCAAATGGTCAAAGGCCTGGAAACGATGCCTTATGAGGAACGGCTAAGGGAGCTGGGCATGTTTAGCCTGGAGAAGAGGAGGTTAAGGGGTGATATGATAGCCATGTTCAAATATATAAAAGGATGTCACATTGTGGAGGGAGAAAGGTGGTTTTCTGCTGCTCCAGAGAAGTGGACACGGAGCAATGGCTCCAAACTACAAGAAAGAAGATTCCACCTAAACATTAGGAAGAACTTCCTGACAGTGAGAGCTGTTTGACAGTGGAATTTGCTGCCCAGGAGTGTGGTGGAGTCTCCTTCTTTGGAGGTCTTTAAGCAGAGGCTTGACAACCATATGTCAGGAGTGCTCTGATGGTGTTTCCTGCTTGGCAGGGGGTTGGACTCGATGGCCCTTGTGGTCTCTTCCAACTCTAGGATTCTATGATGCCTGAAAGGGAATCCTTACAAGCAGGAACAGCGGTGCTCTCCCTGCTTGCGATTCCCAGGACCTGCTATTCAGGGCCGTTTACTGCCTCCGACAGGGCACAGCCATTGCGGCTGGTTATTATTTATTAAATTTGTACAATCGCCCCTTCGCCCATAGATCTCAGGGAAGTTTAGAACCAAATTACAAAAAGTGTGATGAAATGATAGCCTCGTCCCCTGTGATTTTGTCCGATTAAAACCATCCAAGCTGGTGGCCGTCATGGCCGCCTGTAGAAGTTTGACGTTTGTTCCTTGCTGAAGTAGCCCCGTGCTCAGTTAGGCACGGACCAAGAGAGAGGGAGCTTCGTTCTTCCAGCAGGTGAGGGTGACCTGACCTCTCTGGCGAGTCATGCTAGCAGCAGCACTCACCTCATCCTCTTTGTGGCCATGAGAAAGGAGGAGGATGACAGGGAGAGACTAAAAGAGGCGAGTGGAGAAAGCCCGGCCCGTGGGATTATACAAGGTGCCATCCTGCACTAAAAAGAGGGTGCTGGATCTGGAAAGGTTGCAGACAGTTTGAGCCGATGGACCCGAGCAGCTGTCGTTCTCCATTATCACCACTTGGTGGTGCTCGTGGAACGGTCGCCAACTTGCTGCAGCCTTTGCAGACCTCTTTATTATTATTTACAGTATCTACCGTATTTTTCGCTCTATAAGACGCACCAGACCACAAGACGCACCTAGTTTTTGGAGGAGGAAGACATGAAAAACAATATTCTGAATCTCAGAAGCCAGAACAGCAAGAGGGATCGCTGCGCAGTGAAAGTAGCAATCCCTCTTGCTGTTTTCTGGCTTCTGGGATAGCTGCGCAGCCTGCATTCGCTCCATAAGACGCAAACACATTTCCCCTTACTTTTTAGAAGGGAAAAAGTGAGTCTTATAGAGCAAAAAATACGGTACATTTATATGCAGGCAGCAACCTTTTTAGGCGTGTCCACGACTGCTCACACGCACATCGCACTGAACCCAGAAGTGAGGGGGTTCCAGAACATTACCCCCAAGCAAATCGGTCGCTACCATCTTTTTCTCAAAGGAGCTCAAAGCGATGTACAGTGGTACCTCGGGTTACAGACGCTTCAGGTTACAGACTCCGCTTACCCAGAAATAGTACCTCGGGTTAAGAACTTTGCTGCAGGATGAGAACAGAAATCGCACACTGGCGGTACAGCAGCAGCAGGAGGCCCCATTAGCTAAAGCGGTGCTTCAGGTTAAGAACGGACCTCTGGAATGAATTACCGTATTTTTCACTCTATAGGACGCAACCGACCATAGTACGCACCTTGTTTTAGAGGGGGAGAAAAAGAAAATAATTTTCCCCCCCCTCTCTGTGCAGCACCCCTTCAGTGAAGCGGCAGGAGAAACGGAGCCCCTTCCATTTCTCCTCCCGCTTCGCTGAAGGGGTGCTGTGCAGCTCTCCCTCTCCCACATTGCCTTCGCCTTCAGTAAAGGCAACCCGAAGCCTCTGGACCACAGCGGGAATTCCCACTGCGCTCCGGAGGCTTCGGGTTCCTTTCGCTGAAGCCAGGAGAGCAGGACTCTCCTGGCTTCAGCGAAAGGAGAGGCGAAAGGAAAGGCTTCAGCGAAAGGAGCAGCCTTCCCGCTGCTCCCTGAGCTTGTGGCGCTGGCGATGGGGGAAAGCCCGGCTTTGCCCCAGCCCCAGCCCCAAAGAGCAGGTCGGGGAGCAGCGGAAAAGTTCCCCCAGCCCCAGGGACCACATATTCACTCCATAAGACGCACAGACATTTCCCCTTAGATTTTAGGAGGAAAAAAGTGTGTCTTATGGAGCAAGAAATACGGTAAGTACGTAACCAGAGGTACCACTTGTACATGGTTCTCCATTTAATTCGCGCAAGAACCCTGCGGGATACGTTAGGCTGTGAGAGGCAGCGACTGGCCCAAGGTGACCCAGTGAGAATTTGAACCCTGGTCTCCCAAGTCCTAGCCTTCTAACTGCTACTTGGCGCTACTGCCTCTGGGCCACGAGAGTGCCAGATTGGCATGGGCTAGTATACGCACTATCAATGACTGGGATCTAGCAGGTCAGTCCAACTTGGGGGCGACACCACCCTCTTCCCACTGCTTTGAGTTGCTTCCTGCCTTGACGCTTCCCTCCCCTCCAGCCCCACACCATTCTGCCTCTTTCGTGGACCCAAAACCGCTTGTTTTCTCTTCCACCAGGTTCATTTCTTCAACAGTTTTTTCTACGATAAGCTACGAACCAAGGGGTATGAGGGAGTCAAGCGCTGGACCAAAAACGTGAGTGGCTGCCAAGAATTCTCTGCTCCAGTGCCCTTTGAAGAGTGTAGGAGCACAGAGCAAAAAAAGGGGGGGGGTCAGATTTATTTATTTTTAGAAAAAAACACACCAAATAAATTATATACCACTCGATTCAGGGAGGGTGGAAGGCCTCAGAGGGGTTTCCGAAGAGAATGAAACAATAAAATCACCAGTAAGAAGAGTGAAAGCAACCACTGAAATGTTCAAAAGATTAAATCAGCAATAGACTAAAAAGAGAATAGAAAATACATCCACATTCTAAGCGTCTGGGTGGGCCAAGCTGGCAGGAGATGAAGGGAGTTGGCTACCCAAAATTGACAAACACTGAGCCGGGGAAGGGCCATAGATTGATGGTAGAGTTGCCTTGCAAGCAAAAGGTCCTGGGTTCAACTCCTGGCATCATCTTCAGGTATGGCTGAGAGGGACTCCCTGTCTGAAATCTGGCAGAGCCACTGCTGAGCTAATGTCAGGAGTGAGCCGGCAGCAAATACCACTGTTCAAGTTGAAGCTGACTCCTCATTAGCAAGAACACAATTTGCACGGACTTGGCTGAGCGGCTGGCCTAATGAACACAGCCGCTCACCCCTGGTAGGTCTTGCCCCACGGATCAATTGCCGAGACTGAAATTTCCACCTTTCCCACAGCTGTTTTGTTTTTATAAAGGATACTTTAATCATTTTTTTAGCTCATCATAAATTACATTCCAGAATTCTTTAATTTTATTGCATGCCCACCACATGTGCGACAATGAAAAACATAATATTTCAGCTGCCGTTCATTCGTTTCTTGCATGCCCACCACATGTGTGACAATGAAAAACATAGTTCCAGTTACAGATAGGTAGCCGTGTTGGTCTGCCATAGTCAAAACAAAATAAAAAAAATAAAAAAATAAAAAATTCCTTCCAGTAGCACCTTAAAGACCAACTAAGTTAGTTCTAGGTATGAGCTTTCGTGTGCATGCACACTGTGTATCTGAAGAAGTGTGCATGCACACGAAAGCTCATACCTAGAACTAACTTAGTTGGTCTTTAAGGTGCTACTGGAAGGAATTTTTTTATTTTGTAATGAAAAACATAATATTTCAGCTGCCGTTCATTCGTTTCCAGCATTGTATTCTTGTTATAACGAAAAAGTGCACCTAGACATTCCCATCGCTGTGCCCATAACCTAGGTTCAAGGTGCGATTTAGCTCCTAGCTTTCAGTTTCTAACATTGCTCTGAGCCTTCTTCGCTTGGGGGTCCCCCAGCTAGTTCCCTCCACCATTTCTCTGCGGCCAACCAATCCGTGACAGCTAGGAGGGCGAACAGTCTGATTCTGTTCAAGGCTGCTTCTGGTGTTCCTATGAACCAGAAAGGGATCTTCAATCCCCAAAGAGTGCGTCTGAGTAGGACTGAGACAGACCCGGAGTCTGGGACTCTGGAGAGCCCCTGCTGCCAGTCCGTGCTGGCAGCACTGAGCAGGAGGCGCCAAAAAGCTGAGGTCGTACGAGGCAACTTCCTACATTGCCGAACGTCCAAGAGGAGGGAACACAGAGGGTTGGACTGGATGTGAGGTCCTCTGCAGCCCTGTGATTCCATGGGGGACGGTGGAGGCAGAGGAGAACTTTTGGGGAAGGGGCTGCTGAGTCTGACCCAGTGTGCCTGCCCCTTAACAGGAGGACATCTTAAATACAGTGGTGCCCCGCAAGACGAACGCCTCGCAAGACGGAAAACCCGCTAGACGAAAGGGTTTTCCGTTTTGGAGGCACTTCGCTAAACGAATTTCTCTATGGGGTTGCTTCGCAAGACGAAAAAATCTTGCGAGTTCCCACGGGTTTTTTTCGGGTTTTTCGCCCTTTCCCTAAGCGCTAAGCCGCTTATCAGCTGCGCCCTTTCCCTAAGCGCTAAGCCGCTTATCAGCTGTTCCGCTGATAAGCCGCTTCTCAGCTGATCGCTAAAAGCCGCTAGACCGCTAATAGCGCTAATCCGCTAATCCGTCAATGGGCTTGCTTCGCAAGACGAAAAACCCGCTAGACGAAGAGAATCGCGGAGCGGATTCTTTTCGTCTTGCGAGGCACCACTGTATTAAAACCTTAGAATATCTTCGGAAGTGGATATAGGCTGTAGGTTAGAAGTAGAAGACAGGGTGTTTTAAAATAGTATTATTTGTAAGTGATAAAATGTGAAGTTATTTTAAGTATGGTTTAAAAAAAAAAGATGGTTATGATATATGTAAACTGCTAAAGATGAAGTAAAATGGAAATCAAATAGGTGGGACTTGGGGAAGCCAACTTAACAATGTTTAGAAAAATAAGGCTATGACAAGAATTTGTTCGTATTGTTTGTTTTTTCTGTCTGTGTTTTTTATATGTGTAATTGGATTTAAACTGATTTTATAACGAATTGATTTTAGAATGCTGTATTGTTTTACTGTTGTTAGCCGCTCTGAGCCCGGCTTTGGCTGGGGAGGGCGGGATATAAAATATTATTATTATTATTAAAACAAAATAAAAAAATTCCTTCCAGTATTATTTTTTTATTTTGTTTTGACTATGGCAGACCAACACGGCTACCTATCTGTAACTATTATTATTATTATTATTATTATTATTATTATTATTATTATTAAATGGATTTTAAAAAATTGGAAAAACAAACAAACAGGTGGACATCTTCAACAAGGAGCTCCTCCTCATTCCAATCCACCTGGAGGTCCACTGGTCTCTGATCTGCGTGGAAGTGAAGCAGAAGAAAATCACGTACCTGGACTCCCAGCGCACCCTCAACCGGCGGTGCCCCAAGGTAAAGGGCTGGGTGGCTGGGCCATAAGCAAGGAGCCCCTTCCCTTCCTCCTCCTCTGATAGGTCCCACAGTCACTGTGCATTTGGACCAGTTTGAAACTGGGCCGCCACAGCTTCCGTCCAAGACCCAAGATGTGTGATGAAGGATGCTTTAGGGATTCTCTGGGGCCACCGTCCCCCACAGCCATGCAGTTCCTTGAAGGGCAAGATCCCTGGCTGCTCAGCACGATGGCTGCGCAGAACCCCCACTATTGGTGAACTCCTATGAAAAACAGTCACCGGGAATTGCACTGGGGCAGAGCGTTGCCCTAGGACCCAGGTTCTGCTTCTGGCCTTCAACCCTTCTGCTTGGCCCCTGTGAAAACAGGATGTTGGACCTCTGGCCTGCCCCACATGCTACAGAGGCCCTTCTTAGGTTCCTGTTGCAGTTATTTCCTTCATATATCACCTACGGCTTTCAAGGCCTGTGGGGAAAACCCCAAGCCTCTTAGCTTTTCAGATTGAGGTTGAATACAAGACAGAAGTACTGTTTTGGGGGGACAGGAGGCGGGCAGGTGTGGAGGACTCCCTGGTCCTGAATGGGGCAACTGTGCCCCCGACGGACCAGGTGCGCAGCCTGGGAGTCATTGTGGCTGTTTAGGGCTTTCAAGGTCAGCACCAACACTTTGAATTGTGCTCGGAAACGTCCTGGGAGCCAGTGGAGGCTTTCAAGACCGGTGTTATGTGGTCTCCCAGTCCCCAGTCTAGCTGCCACATTCTGGATTAATTGCAGTTTCCGGGTCACCTTCAAAGGTAGTCCCACGTACAGTGGTATTTCTGGTTACGTACTTAATTCGTTCCGGAGGTCCATTCTTAACCTGAAACTGTTCTTAACCTGAAGCACCACTTTCGCTAATGGGGCCTCCTGCTGCTGCCGTGCCGCCGGAGCACGATTTCTGTTCTCATCCTGAAGCAAAGTTCTTAACCCGAGGTACTATTTCTGGGTTAGCGGAGTCTGTAACCTGAAGTGTATGTAACCCGAGGTACCACTGTAGAGCGCATGGCAGTAGTCCAAGTGGGCGATAACCAGAGCATGCCCCACTCTGGCGAGACAGTCTGCAGGCAGGGAGCGTCTCATCCTGCGTACCAGATGGAGCTGGCAGACAGCTGCCTTGGCTTCCAGGGTAGCAGTGTTGCAAGTAGTTTAATAGTAATACAGTGGCGCCCCGCAAGACGAACGCCTCGCAAGACGGAAAACCCGCTAGACGAAAGGGTTTTCCGTTTTGGAGGCGCTTCGCAAAACGAATTTCCCTATGGGCTTGCTTCGCAAGACAAAAATGTCTTGCGAGTTCCTGCGGGTTTTTTCCCCATTTTCCCCCCTTTTCCTAAGCCGCTAAGCCGCTTATCAGCTGATCCGCTGACAAGCCGCTTAACAGCTGATTGCTAAAAGCCGCTAAACCGCTAATAGCGCTAATCCGCTAAGCTGTCAATGGGCTTGCTTCGCAAGACGAAAAAACCGCTATACGAAGAGCCTCACGGAACGGATTAATTTCGTCTTGCGAGGCACCACTGTAATAATTCTGTTATTTGTACCCTGCCCATCTGACTGGGTTGCTGCAGCAGCTCTGGGCGGCTTCCAGCATGCGCAAAAACATAATGGGCTTGAGAGGAGGGGGTGAGGGTGGTCTGGCTATCCTGCCTTTTAGGAAGGGGGCTGAGAAATGGACCACGCTTCCCACTGTACGTGCTCACACTCAAAAACTGCCTGTTCTCCTTGCCCCCCCCCCCCAGCACATCTGCAGATACCTGCAGGCCGAAGCAGACAAGAAGAACCGTCCGGACTTCAGAGACGGGTGGAAAGGGGTTTTTCAGATGGTGAGTAGTATCTCTCCGCCCCATTAGCTCAGCGGAGGGAGCAGAATGCGGCTATGCCCACGCTCCAACCTGCAATGTTGTTGTTGTTTAGTCGTTTAGTCGTGTCCGACTCTTCGTGGCCTCCTGGACCAGAGCACGCCAGGCCCTCCTGTCTTCCACTGCCTCCCGCAGTTTGGTCAGACTCATGCTGGTAGCTTCGAGAACACTGTCCCACCATCTCGTCCTCTGTCGTCCCCTTCTCCTTGTGCCCTCAATCTTTCCCAACCTGCAATAACTGGGCCAAAAACGGCTGATTAGCGCAAAGAATGGAGTTACCAGGGTTTGCATCGACGCAGAATGCTCTTAAGAGAAATCGGCAAGATTTCTGGTTTGTCTGCGAAGGGAAATGGCGACGCGGTGTGAGTCACCCATCTAAAAGACGACCGTCACCGTGGTTTTTGAGCTGTGGGGGTGAGTGCCAGGGTTAGACACCCCCCCCAAAAAAGCCCCACAAGTTGTGGGATGTCGAGGCAGCAAAGGGGGTGAAAAGAGAAACAAACCAGAAGCGGAAGTTGGGGGAAGCCCAGGAGGGGGGGGAGGAAGGAATGCATAGCAAATGTTACGAATATGAGATGCATAGCTGTCAACCGTCCCTTATTTGGTGGGAAAGTCCCTTATCCCAGCGCCGTGTCCCGCTGCTGTCCCTTACTGATGATGTCCCTTAAATTTCCCGGGTTTCAAAGGAAGCAGCTCCTCTCCCTCCCTCCCTCCCTCCCTGCCGGCCAGGGAGGAGGGAGGCTCCAACTGTGTTGCTTGGCTGCGTTGCTCACCCAATAAGGAGTCTGAGAACGACTGGGGGTGGAGCTTGCATGCCTTGTGCCAATCAAATCGGCCGCGTTGCCTGGGGACTCGCCTTTGCTCAGCGCTTCCCAGCGGAGAGGGGACGGGGATTTTCCTTGCTGCATCCCCTTTGCCGGGTTGCTGCGCTGTGGGAACCACCGCTTGAGGCTTCGTTTGGCTGCTGGCTGGGCTTTCTGCCTTTGGCTCGGAGGGGCTCAGAAGTCGAACATACCTGTGCCCTGAAAATCCCTTATTTTGGCTGCTGATCCCTTATTTTCGAGGCTGCTGGTCCTTATTTTCCAATCTGTAAGTTGACAGCTATGATGAGATGTGTGTAATGAATGAAAAAGAAAAATGAATAAAAATTTTTTTTAAGAAAAGGGGAAATCAGGGAGGCAGGTTTTGTACAGGTCTCTCTTGATTTCCAAGCGGTCGAGGGAGCCAGTGACCCAGAGCGGGACTGCAAAGCAGACCTCCCTGCCAGGAGAGGGATAGTCATTTGGTTCTGCTGTTCCCCCTCCTCGCCCTGACCCGATCTCCCTTTCGTTCCTTCCAGAACATCGCCAGGCAGAACAACGACAGCGACTGCGGCGCTTTCGTCTTGCAGGTGAGGCGGTGGGGGGTGGGCAGGAGGGGTCTTGAGGTTTCCAAAAAGCAACAGACACTTTATGGCTTTCATAGGGGGAAAGGTGCCATTTCCTCTTATCTTATCCATCAGCTGCCCCCGGTCCCCTTGGCCATAGACATGCATGCTGCCCAGGGGGTGGAAATCCAGGGAAGCTGAATGCCGAGAAGATTCAGGACAGAAAGAAAGAAATCCTTCTTCACACAGTTCAGGTTTAGTCTGCGGAACTCCCCTCCACAGCGATGGCCACTGACCTAAATGGCTTTAGTCAAATTTGTGGAGGGTGTGGGGAGGGCTGTCGATGGCTGCTGGCCTTCAGAGTTGGAAGCACCAATTCTTCTGGGTAGCAGTTTCTGCAAGCCGCAGGAGCGGGAGAGCGCCTCTTGTGTTCGAATCCTGATTGCGGGTTTCCCGTGATGGGCATCTGGTTGGCCACTGTGAGGATTCGGGCCACTGGCCTGATCCAAGAGCTCTTCTTATGTTCTTATGGCTGCCTAGGTGAAAAGGAAGAAAAAAAAGAATTGAAAATTTTAAACCAGAAAGCATCACAGCCTGGAAGGACAAATTTATAATGAGCCGGGGCAGCTTCGAAGGGATAATAAAGTATTGACTCACACAGTTGTTTCCTTTACAGATAATAAAGACATATAAGTCACACACAAACACATACACACAGACACACACACCATATTTTTCGCTCCATAAGGCGCACTGGACCATAGGGCACACCTAGTTTTTAGAGGGGGAAATAAAAAATATATATCTTTTTTCCCCTCCAGCCCCAAAGAGCAGCGTACAGGCTGCGCGCAACCTCTCCCTGCCGGAGGGGTTGCGCACGGCTATGGCACAAGCCAAGACAGCAAGCGGGATCCATCCCACTTGCTGTCTTGGCTTGTGCCATAGCCATGCGCAACCCCTCCGGCAGGGAGAGGTTGCGCGGGGCTAAATCAGCCATAGCCGCGTGCAGCCTCTCCCTGCCGGAGGGACTGCACGTGGCTATCCCTGAAGCCTTCGGAGCGCAGCGCAAGTTCCCGATGCGCTCCGCAGGCTTCGGGTTCCTTTTGCTGAAGCTGGGAGAGCAAGACTCTCCCGGCTTCAGCGAAAGGAACCTGAAGCCTCCAGAACGCAGCGGGAACTCGCGCTGCGCTCTGAAGGCTCCAGGCGGCTATCCCTGAAGCCTGGAGAGCAAGAGGGGTCGGTGCGCACCGACGCCTCTCGCTCTCCAGACTTCAGCGAAAGCAACGCAAAGCCTCCGGAGCGCGGAGGGAGCGCTCCCTCTGCGCTTCGGAGGCTTCGCGTTGCTATCGCTGAAGCCAAGGAGCCTGCATGCGCCCCATAGGACGCACACACATTTCCCCTTCATTTTTGGAGGGGGAAAAGTGCGTCCTATAGAGCGAAAAATACGGTAGTTTTCTCTACCTGTGAGTTCCATTATTATAGGGAATAAAGGTTCTATATAGCCTTAAATGAGGCAGACATCTGCATAAACTGATGGCACTATGCAGCCATGTGCCTCAATCTTTCTGCAAGAGATAAAACCATGTGATATACCGGTATTTAAAATGCAGTCATTCAGGCTCTGCCCTTCAGTTACTTTGAGTTTGTGAGATATCTTTTCAGGATAGGAGGTGATTTAAAAATAAATATTCAGGCGTATGAGCTATATGTTGCTCTTATATTTTCTCTCTGAAGGGCATTTTACCTTTTATAAAGACCCTGCGTGGAAGGGCATACCAAACCATGCAGTAATCGCGTCTGATCTTACATATAAGATCTGCTTTCACCGCTCCCCGGTTGAAAATGCTTTCTCTGTTGCATCTGTTGTCTGTGTGAGATGATCAGACTCATGCAGTTTTCCTATTAATTCCTACACGGAAGTACCTTCCTTGCTGGGACATTCTGACATGTCAAGTGCAGTGGTACCTTGGGTTAAGTACTTAATTCGTTCCGGAGGTCTGTTCTTAACCTGAAACTGTTCTTAACCTGAAGCACCACTTTAGCTAATGGGGCCTCCTGCTGCTGCCGTGCCGCCAAAGCACGATTTCTGTTCTCATCCTGAAGCAAAGTTCTTAACTATTTCTGGGTTAGCGGAGTCTGTAACCTGAAGCGTATGTAACCTGAGATACCACTGTAACTCATCCTTTTCAAAAATCAAGCACTTCTTTCAAAAGAATGATCCAGAGACTTGGGTCTGGAAAGGCAGCCAAGCAGCCATCTTAAAACCTTCCACACCATGGCTGTGTTTTCGCTGTTAGCAAGAGTCTATAAAGCTACGACAAATCATTATGTGAAGGCCTGCGAGGTTAAAAGGGAGTCCTCATGCCCATGAAGGTTGGGAACCGCTGTTCTAAGTGTTTCTGCTGCAAAAAAAAAAGCTATGCATTTAATTAAATCTACATCCCACCTTTTTCTCCAAAGGAGCCCAGGGTGGCTTGGGGTGGGTCAGCAGGTGCCCATGTCTGCATACACACACTGCTTTTCAGGTGAATGTCATAAAGGTGGCTTTAAAGCCCTAAACGGCCTCAAAGGCCCAATATACCTGAAGGAGCGTCTCCACCCCCATCATTCTGCCCAGACACTGAGGTCCAGCTCCGAGGGCCTTCTGGCTGTTCCCTCCCTGCGAGAAGTGAGGTGACAGGGAAACAGGCAGAGGGCCTTCTCGGTGGTGGCACCCACCCTGTGGAACTGCCCTCCCTTCAGATGTCAAGGAAATAAACAACTATCTGACTTTTAGATGACATCTGAAGGCAGCCCTGTTCAGGGAAGTTTTTAATATTTGATGTTTTATCATGTTTGTAATACAGTGGTACCTCAGGTTACATACGCTTCAGGCTACAGACTCCGCTAACCCTGAAATAGTACCTCGGGTTAAGAAGTTTGCTTCAGGATGAGAACAGAAATCATGCTCTGGCAGCGGCGGCAGTGGGAGGCCCCATTAGCTAAAGTGGTGCTTCAGGTTAAGAATGGACCTCCAGAACAAATTCTTAACCCAGGTACCACTGTATTGTGTTGGGAGCCGACCTGAGTGGCTGGGGAAATCCAGCCAGATGGGTGGAGTATTAATAATAATAATAATAATAATAATAATAATAATAATAATAAATGCAAATCATTCAAGCAAATAAGCATCATCAAATTTGCAGCCAGAAGGCAGGATTTCCCCCTTCCCGCAAATAAAAGAGAGGGTGGTCAGGAGGCAACCTTTTTGCAACAACAGCGGCTCGTATCATGGCCAGCACACGAAGCTGTTCTGCCTTCTTCCCTTCCTCCCGTCTGGCAAGATTTTACTTCAAAACAACAGGCTTCAAAACGCTTGTGTGGTCAGTCCAGGCCTGGCGGAATCTCAGAAGCCGTTTTCTGGGGGTGGGGTGGGTGCCCGGGCAGCAGGAACAGTCAGTCCCAGTCCTGGAGGGATTTTGCACCTCCTCTCTAGGGAGGCTGTCCTGCAATGTGCATAATCGGGGCAGGTGGATAGAATCTTCCTGTTTCTCTACGTGGCAAGGTTTGAGCTAGACGCTCACAAGCTTTTTCTTTTTTAGTGCATTCATTGCGATTTAAAGTCCTTAAGAGAGAACGGTGCGGTCGCATTTGGGAAAGGTTCAGGAGAAGGGCAACCCAAATTATCAAGGGGGTGTGGCGATAAAGGTTGTGGCCTTTGGGGATTGGGGGGGGGCAGAGAAAAGGCAAGTAAGAGACAACAACAGACCCTCTTCCGAGTTGATCTGTCAGGTGTCCAGATTATGTACAGAACTGAACAGCTTTTATAGGAATGGCAAACTTATCCCAATGAGACGAGAAATGAGCATTGCATGGGGAAAAGCACAGGAACGCAGCGCCGCTGCTCAAATCCTTCATGCTGGCTTTGAAAATACGCCAGTGCAAGTACAGTGGTACTTCTGGATGCGAACAGGATCCGTTCCGGAGCCCCATTCACATCCAGAAGCGAATGCAACCCGCGTCTGCGCATGCAGGGGTCGCGATTTGCCGCTTCTGCACATTTTGAGCGGCAAAACCCAGAAGTAATGCGTTCCGTTACCTCCGGGTCGCTGCAGAGCGTAACCTGAAAACACTCAACCTGAAACATATTCAACCCGAGGTATGACTGTAGATAAATAGGTACTGCTGTGGCAGGAAGGTAAACGGCGTTTCCGTGCGCTCTGGCACCCATCACGGTGTCCCATTGCGCCACATGCAGTTTAGTCCTGCTGGCCACATGACCCGGAAAGATGTCTGTGGACAAATGCTGGCTCTCTCAGCCTGAAAGCGAGATGAGCGCCGCAACCCCAGAGTTGGTCATGACTGAACCTAATGGTCAGGGGTCCCTTTACCTTTACCTCAGGGACGCAGGTGGCGCTTTGGGTTAAACCACAGAGCCTCTTGGGCTTGCTGATCAGAAGGTCAGCGGTTCAAATCCCCGCAACGGGGTGAGCTCCCGTTGCTCGGTCCCTGCTCCTGCCAACCTAGCAGTTCGAAAGCATGTCAAAGTGCAAGTAGATAAATAGGTACCACTCTGGTGGGAAAGTAAACGGCATTTCCGTGCGCTGCTCTGGTTCGCCAGAAGTGGCTTAGTCCTGCTGGCCACATGACCCGGAAGCTGTACACCGGCTCCCTCAGCCAGTAAAGCGAGATGAGCGCCGCAACCCCAGAGTCGGCCATGACTGGACCTAATGGTCAGGGGTCCCTGGTCCTTTACCTTGACCTTACCTAACGGGCACACGGCTGGCCACTGTGAGGACGGGGTGATGGGCCATTGGGCCTGATCCACCAGGCTTTTATGATGCTCTTAGGTATCTACTGCTGATCCTCCTTTCCTTTCTCTTCCAGTATTCCAAATTCCTGGCGCTGGGCCTCCCCTTCTCCTTCACCCAGCAGGACATGCCGAAACTGCGCCGTCAGATGTACAAGGAGTTGTGCCACTGCAAGCTCACCGCGTGACGAGCTCACACACGCAGAACACATACACACACACACTCATACACACACAACACAACACACACACACACCCTCCCAAAGACCGACTTGGACGGCCGGACACACAGAACTCCTCCTCTTCCAGCTTGACAGCAGACATCCGATTTGGGGTGTACGGAAAGCGGGCAGGGGGTGTCCTTAGGTCACTGGAACTCGTTGAGGTTTAACAAGCGGACTCGTTTGGGGGGCGGGGGGTGTCGTTTTTAACCCGAGTTAAATCCCCCTCCCCTTTCTTCTTTTTCTTCTTCTTCTTCTTCTTCCTGGTCTCTCGTTTTTGTTTCGTTCGTATTTAAAACCGACCTCCGGAGGGCCCTTTCTCTGGGTTGGTTCTGTTGGGGAAGTTGCGGGGATTTTTTGGGTGGGGTGGGGAGACACACGACGGACGGGTGGGATTGAGGGCGAGCGGGTGGGATTGGGGAAGTTTCTTATCACCGAACGTGCCCTCTGCACATGTTCCACTCCGGATCGGAGGGAGGACTGGGGGGGGGGGGTAGAGTCCAAAAACGAGGGACCAGGAAGGCGGGCACGGGAGGGGCGGCGGCATAAATTACCCTCCTGCCCCCCCCCAGCTTCTCCCTCTGCTTTATCTCGCCCTGTTGGTTACTTGTGTTAGTGAATAATGTATGTTCTGGTTTTTATCCCGCCCCCCCCCTCAAGGGAGAGGGAGTTGGAACAGGGGAAGAAGGGGCTCTGGTGGGTGGGCAGGGGGGGCAGGTTTCTACACTGGGGCCGAGATAACGGAAACAAGCATTTTTTTATACGATGGCTGCCATTGTGGGTAATAAAAGAAAAAGCATTCTTTGGAGAAAAAGGCATTTTCTAACCTCCTTGCAATGCGTGGCGGTTGCACAAAGGTGTTCTGTGCAGTTTTACGAGGCGAGCAAAGATTTTTGCATCTCTTGCCCTAGGTCTGCTTTTTAAAAACAATATACACAGAGAGAGAAAAGGACATGGGTGGCGCTGTGGTCTAAACCACTGAGCCTCTTGGGCCTGCCAATCGGAAGGTCGGCGGTTCAAATCCCCGCGACGGGGTGAGCTCCCGTGGCTCGGTCCCTGGTCCTGCCAACCTAGCAGTTTGAAAGCACCTCAAAGTGCAAGTAGATAAATAGATACCACTCCAGCGAGAAGGTAAACGGTGTTTCCGTGCGCTGCTCTGGTTTCGCCAGAAGCGGCTTAGTCATGCTGGCCACATGACCCGGAAAAACTGTCTTAGGACAAACGCCGGCTCCCTCAGCCAGTAAAGCGAGATGAGTGCCGCAACCCCAGAGTCGTCCGCAACTGGACCTAACAGTCAGGGGTCCCTTTACCTTTACCTTTTTTATATATAGAGAGAAACAAAACAAGGTCCTATGCCATGGTGGTGGTGAACACTGTCGGTGGCTATGCTCTACCTCCACAAACTGGGGCAGCAATGCCTTTGAATCCCGGTTTCTGGTAACTTGCAGGTTTCCCACTGGGACATCTGGTCGGCCACTGGGAGAACTGGATGAAGCCTCCTTTGGCCTGACCCAACAGACTCGCCTCTCACCCTGCAATAGAGGAGCTTCGACAAGTGTGATAAAACCTTGGGAAGGTTTTTTTTGGGGGGGTGGCGCATTCATCCGGCCTTCTTGGGGTGGGGGCTCTGTCCCTCCATAGATCTGCGTCCTTCTCCCTCCATGGCAAGCACGATAAATCGGTGTGGGAATCGGGTTTTTAAAATGGAACCTCCAGAGCGCCATTTCTCCAGGTTGACTCTGCTGGGAAAGCTGGAGGTCGGGGGGGGGGGAGGGATTGCAGGTAAGGGGGTGTGATTGAGCTAGGGGGTGGGGATTAACACTGGAGGTCCGAAGGCAGCGCCATCTGTTGTGATCAATCACAGAGCAAGGTAGCTCTCACTTTTCTCTGCCGGCCCTGTTATTGCACCTTTTCCACTGAGCTCAAAGTGGCATACACGATTCTCCACATCCACCCAATTCTTCATCTTATCCCAACAACTCTGCGAGGTAGACTGTTGTTGTTGAGTCGTTTAGTCGTGTCCGCCTCTTCGTGACCCCCTGGACCAGAGCACGCCAGGCACTCCTGTCTTCCACTGCCTCCCGCATTTTGGTCAAACTCATGCTGGTCACTTCGAGAACACTGTCCCACCATCTCGTCCTCCATCGTCCCCTTCTCCTTGCGCCCTCCATCTTTCCCAACATCAGGGTCTTTTCCAGGGAGTCTTCTCTTCTCATGAGGTGGCCAAAGTCTTGGAGCCTCAGCTTCAGGATCTGTCCTTCCAGGGAGCACTCGGGGCTGATTTCCTTCCGAATGGAGAGGTTGGATCTTCTTGCAGTCCATGGGACTCTCAAGAGTCCCCCAGCACCAGAATGCAAAAGCATCCATTCTTCGGCAATCAGCCTAGATTAGGCTGAGAAAAGCAGCGGCTGGTTCAAGCTCACCCAGTGGCCGGGGGGGCGGGATTCGAACCCTGGTCTCTCCCAGGCCCTAGTCCAACACACTAACCACCCCTGGCTCTCTGCTGGAGGGAACACAGGCATTGTGGTGGGAGAGAGGATAGTGGGAGAGCCATTCTAAAATCGGAGCCAAGCGTTGAAAGCAGGGGGGCGTGCTCATTTGCGGGGCTGGAGCAAATTCCCCACAATATGTGTGTGGTGTGTTCCAACGTGGATCTCGGCTAAACATAGACATTATCACACCCCCCCGGGTGCAAGACGTCCTGCTGACTATCTGGTTTTTGCTGCCTTTTTAGTTTTCCTTGAACCCAGTCCTCCCTGCAGTGACTCATCGACTGGATTGAAAGCCTGTGTGCTTTTGCTCCTCCGCAATGGCTCTGGGAGTGAATCACTCTGGTTACTTACTCAGAGCCAGGAATCTTTTCTAGTCCAGCTCAAAATATTCCGGCCACTGGTTTCTTCCTCCTGGAAGGGCATAGGCCTTGGGTGGCTCTTTCCTGGACAAGGGAGACGGGCCGGGGGCTTTAATTATAAAAATATTTATGTGCCACTGTATTGCAAAAAAAAAAGGATTGAAGTGGTCTGCAAGAATACCTATGTACTGTAAAATCAACTAACCATTGCAGAAAGATAATGGTCTCAATTGCCTGCACACCTCTGGAAGCACAGAAATGTTTCCAGCAGGTGTTTAAAAACAGAAGGTGGCAGTGGCAGGGAGTTCCACAGGAACGGGCCAAAGACACAAAAGGCTTGGTTTCTTGTCGTTAAAACGTGCCTCGCAAATCCAGGGGACAACCAGCAAAGTTCCTTCAGATAATGTCAATGATCAAGCTAAAGTATAAGGGTCCAGAAAGTCCCTAAACGTACGCCATTGAACCTGGCTTGGTTTTAAGGGCAGGGTGGCGCTGTGGGTTAAACCACAGAGACTAGGGCTTGCCAGTCAGAAGGTCGGGGGTTCGAATCCCCTCGACGGGGTGAGCTCCCGTTGCTCGGTCCCTGCTCCTGCCCACCTAGCAGTTCGAAAGCACGTCAAAGTGCAAGTAGATAAATAGGTACTGCTCCGGCGGGAAGGTAAACGGCGTTTCCGTGCGCTGCTCTGGTTCGCCAGAAGCGGCTTAGTACGCTGGCTCCCTCGGCCAATAAAGCGAGATGAGCGCCGCAACCCCAGAGTCGGTCACGACTGGACCTAATGGTCAGGGGTCCCTTGATTGGGCAGCAACCTGGAACTTCTCAGATGCTAGGAAAGCTTAGGTCTGCCTCTGGTCTTTCCATTGTTGTTGTTCATTTTATAGATTTGTATCCTAGACTGGTGGCAGAGTGGCTGATGAAACCACATAACACTGGTCCTAAAAGACCTACATTGGTTCCCAGTATGTTTCCGAGCACAATTCAAAGTTTTGGCGTTGACCTTGAAAGCCCTAAACGGCCTCAAATGCCCAGTAGGGCCTTCTGGCAGTTCCCTCCCTGCGAGAAGTGAGGTTACAGGGAACCAGGCACAGGGCCTTCTCGGTGGTGGCGCCCGCCCTGTGGAACGCCCTCCCAGCAGATGTCAAGGAAATAAACAACTATCTGACTTTTAGATGGCATCTGAAGGCAGCCCTATATTGGGAGATTTTTAACGTCTGACGTTTTACATTTTTTAAATGTTATGTAAACCGCCCAGGGTGGCTGGAGAAACCCAGCCAGGTGGGCGGGGTATAAATTATGATGATGATGCCCTTCTTCCGAAGATCCCAGGGCAGTTCACAACAGAAACATACAAAATGAGAACACAAAATAATCCTCCTTGATTATTGGAGATGCTGACTCGGGCTGATGGATGCTGTCGATTCTAACATTTTCCTCATCTCTCTGCACCCTGGATCGGTTTCAAGGTGGGCCAAGGAAGTTCATTTTTTTTTTTAAAGAATATTTATTAGCATTTCAAAAATAGTACAGAAACAAAAAATGACAAAAAATGACAAAAATACAAAACTAAAAACAATTAAAAACACATAACATTTCAATTGCTTATTTTTTTTTTACTTATTTTCCAGACCTCCTCATACCTCCCTTTCTTGTATTCCAATTCAAATTGTTAGTTCAGCAAATCCTCACCATTAGTTTTTACTTATTTCTAAACCTTTTTTTTTCATATCTCTTAAGCATTACAGCTGGAAACCGCTTAATTTCTATCCAACATCGTTCTAACGTTCATGAATTTTACAATATTTCTGTAAGTAGTCTTTAAATTTCTTCCAGTCTTCTTCCGCCAACTCTTTTCCCTGGTCTCGGATTCTGCCGGTCATTTCTGCCAGTCCCATATAGTCCATCATCTTCATCTGCCATTCTTCCAGAGTGGGTAGATCTTGTGTCTTCCAGTATTTTGCAATAAGTATTCTTGCTGCTGTTGTAGCATACATAAAAAAGTTCTGTCCTTCTTTGGCACCAATTGGCCAACCATGCCCAGGAGAAAGGCCTCTGGTTTCTTCAAGAAGGTATATTTAAATACCTTTTTCAGGAACTTCAGGCAAGGGCTTTGTTTGGCTGCCTGGACCGCAGATTTTTGGTATTTACATGGTGCCTGTTAATCGCTTCCTGTAGTGGGCCTCTAAAAAGAGTAAAATATAGGTGGTGGTTTGTTTTTAGGAGAGAAATCAGCTGTTGCAGCCCACCTTCGATTGGGCTGCTCACCTATAATAAATAAATAAAATAAAATATTTTGAAATAAAAATGGGGGAGGGGCAAGGAACAGGCCAGTGGAAAAGCAGAGGGGGGAGCCCAGTCCAGTGGGTCAGCAGAAGGGGATCCTGACCAGTGGATCAACAGGGGGGGATCCGGTCCACCCTCCCAAATACAAGAGGGTTTGTGGAATGGGGGGAGTTTTCCAATTTCAAAGCCGGAGGGGTCAGGAAATTTGGCTTTTGTGGGGGGGGCAAAAAAAGGGAAGGGTTTTTAGGGGGGGGTCTCTGAAAAATGCACCCAGTGCTTAAATTTCAGCCCAGCCCTTTTAACTTTTTTTGGGGGGGAGCAAATCTCAGGAACTCAGGAAATACTTCCACAGCACCTAAAAGGGGGCTCCCTTGTAATGGGGTAGGGTTGCAAAAAAATAATTATTATTATTTGCAAAAAAAAATGGGAAGGGTTTTTTTTGGGGGGGGTCTCTGAAAAATGCACCCAGTGCTTAAAATACAGCCCAGCCCTTTTAACTTTTTTTGGGGGGGGCAAATCTTCCTGCTCAGGAACTTCCACAGCACCTAAAAGGGGGCTCCCTTGTAATGGGGGGAGGGCTTTTGCAAAAAAAAAAAAATTATTTGCAAAAAAATATGGGAAGGTTTTTTTTTGGGGGGGTCTCTGAAAAATGCACCCAGTGCTTAAAATACAGCCCAGCCCTTTTAACTTTTTTGGGGGGGGGGCAAATCTTCCTGCTCAGGAACGTCCACAGCACCTAAAAGGGGGCTCCCTTGTAATGGGGGGGGGCTTTTGCAAAAAAAAAAAATATTATTATTTGCAAAAAAAATTGGGAAGGGTTTTTTTTTGGGGGGGTGTCTCTCAAAAATTAAATTTCAGCCCAGCCCTTTAAACTATTTTTTTTTGGGGGGGGTGATTTTGTCAGCCTCCTCTTGTCAACCCCCCCCCTTTCAAGGCCTATATCACGTGATGCTCTGCCCTCCCCGCTGGACAAAGGCAGCAGGCCCAAAATTCAGGCCCCAACGCCTAACCACGTGGGCCTTTTTCCTTTCCTTGTCTCCCCCCCTCCTTAGAACCCGCCTCCTCCTCTTTCGCGCTCCCATTGGCCCACCGTCTCGACGGACGCGGCCTGCGTCCAACCAGAGCCCGGCGCTCCCCGCTGACGTCACGACGCCCGACTTCTTTCCACCTCTCCCTTTTCCCCAACCCCCCACGCTCCCCTCTCTCTCGGTTTGACGTCACCATTAAAAAAAAAACCCGCCCGTCACGGATCCTCCTCGTCCAATGGGAAGGCGGCGGCGGCGAGCCGCTGGCCAATGGCGTCTCCGGAAGCGGAGGAGGGGGAAGGCGGCGGGCCAATGGGGGCGAAGCCGGTCGGGGAGAAGCGCGCGGGGCCAATGGCGTGAGGCGGGCGGCGGGGCGGGCTGAGGGGGAAGAGGGCCAATGGAGGAGGGGCCGCGGGGCGGGGCCTCGGCGGGATGTTATAAGGGGGAGCGAAGCGGGCGGGGCTAGGACCTTTTCCCCAGGATGTCTGCGAGTCAAGAGAGCCGGTGAGTGAGCGGGCGAGGGGGAGCGCGCGCGGCAGGGCCTCCCCCCCCCATATCCGCCCAATGGGCCCGTCCAGGCCTCTTCTCCTCCCTCAAGGTTCTATCGGAGGACCGAACCATTACGCGGCAAAGTGGGGGGGGGGCGTTGAACAGGCGAAAGAGAGGCGCTTCCCTCACAGCGAAAGAACCGCGAATGGTTTCCTCCTCCTCGCCTTCCTCCATTTTGTTCCCTCGCTTTCAAGTTCCCCCCACCCCCACCTCGGCTCATTCCACGTGGCCGGTTAGGTCGGGGCCGTCGCGCGCACCCACCCCCCCCCATTTTCGGGAGTGGACCCGTCCTCCCCCCTTAAGGTCCCTGCGGCTTGGCAGCCGAGACCATTTTCATCGCGGGGGGGGGGGAGGGAGGGAAAAAAAAGAAAGCCGGAACGGGCCTCACCGGCGTGTGAGGGACTCGTTCCTGGGCGAGAAGCGCCGCCATTTCGGCCGCGAGGGAGCGCGGGGCGTCGGGTTCTGTAATGGCGTTGTCTCTTATTTTGGGGGGGGGGTTATCTCCCCCAAGTTTTTTTCTCTCGAATGCTCACGGGCGGTTCCATTTTTCGTCGAGAAAAAGGGGGGGGAATCTCTTTTTGGTGAAGAGGAGGCGATATTCTTTCCGTGCGGAGTGTCCCCCGTGTGGAGGGCGAAAAAAGGCGGCCTGTCCCTTTTTTTCCCCGTCTTCCCCCTCCCCTTTTTTCAGCCATTTTGAGGCTTTCCCTCTTACACAAGTTTTCCTCCCCTCCTCCCATTTCTCCTTCTTTTTCCTCAGTGGTCTGTTCCTTTTCTCCCCCCCCCCACTCCTCATTTGGACTCGCCCATCCTTTCCCCGCTCTTCCCCCCCCCCCGGGAGGGCAATTGGGCCATTCCATTTCCGCACCGCGCAGACTTGGCACGGGCGAGCCCATTTTAGAGAAATGGGGGGGGGAGAAGCAGAGCTGCCTTTCTTTTCTCTCTCCCGCCGCGGGCGCGTCCATTTCTCTCCCCCCCCCTTTCTCCCGCCCTGCCTATTGTCCTGCCGCTTCGCATCCGGGAACTCTGCGCCCGTGACGTCACGGGCCCGTGGCCAGAGGCGCGGGGAGGGAGGAGCCTCTTGCCCTTAAAAGGAAAGCAGGAAGGAAAGAGGGAGCGGGAGGCACGTGGGGAGCGGCGAATGGGCCGCCAGGGGACACGTTGAGCTGACGGCATCGCCTCCCTCCTCTCCGGCTGGGAGGAATGGCTGGAGTCGGAAAAGGGGCCTGTGGAACTCACAGCCACAAGATCGGGGGAGGAGAGAGCAAGAGCTCTGCTGGATCAGGCATCGCCTTCCTCCTCTCCAGCTATTGGGGTGGGGGGGGAGGAATAGCTGGAGTTGACAAAGGGGCCTGTGGAACTCACAGCCACAAGAGCTCTGCCGGATCAGGAATAGCTGGAGTTGGCAAAAGGGGCCTGTGGAACTCACAGCCACAAGATCGGGGGAGGAGAGAGCAAGAGCTCTGCTGGATCAGGCATCGCCTTCCTCCTCTCCAGCTATTGGGGTGGGGGGGGAGGAATAGCTGGAGTTGACAAAGGGGCCTGTGGAACTCACAGCCACAAGAGCTCTGCCAGATCAGGAATAGCTGGAGTTGGCAAAAGGGGCCTGTGGAACTCACAGCCACAAGAGTTGGGGGAGGAGAGAGCAAGAGCTCTGCTGGATCAGGCATTGCCTTCCTCCTCTCCAGCTATGGGGGGGATAGCTGGAGTTGACAAAGGGGGCCTGTGGAACTCACAGCCACAAGAGTCAGGGAGGAGAGAACAAGAGCTCTGCCGGATCAGGAATAGCTGGAGTTGGCAAAAGGGGCTGCGGAACTCACAGCCACAATATCAGGGGAGGAGAGAGCAAGAGCTCTTCTGGATCAGGCCAGTGGCAGTGTACCTCTGGCCAAACAAGTGGGAAAGCCCTGGTGGCGGTGATCAACTTCTGACCTTCCAAGGGGTGAACCCTACTTTTTCACAAGCGGGTGGTGGTGCTAACCTCTACTTGTCACCTAACGCCATTCCTTACATAAGCTATTGCAAAACAGAGTGCCTTTTGGAGCCATAATAATATGCAATGGGTGGGGAGTGCATTGATACTTTCCTGATTGCTCATTCGAGTGCTTCTGAAATGACGTTTGTTTTTTTTTTTTTTCCCCTTCCTCTAGACCTAGAGACAATGGCCCTGAAGGGATGGACCCCGATGGTGTCATTGAGGTGAGAAACTACCCATGTCCGGAGTCAGTTGGATAACTAAATAATGGGGAAAACATACCATGATCTCTGTATCCCGACCAACACTGTGGCATCCAGATTGCCCAGAATACCTGCTTGGGTGTTAACTTTTGAGAGGTTTGGGACTTGGCTAAGGAAGCTCACCTTTCCCTGCTTCTCCCTACAGAGCAATTGGAACGAGATCGTTGACAGTTTCGATGACATGAACTTGTCGGAGTCCCTCCTGCGAGGAATCTACGCCTATGGTTTTGAGAAGCCCTCCGCCATCCAGCAGCGAGCCATTCTCCCTTGTATCAAGGGTGAGGCTAACTGCTCAAGCACACTTCTTCAAAAGGGGGTGGGGGGCCCTGTGTAGAAGGAGGGGAGTATAGGGAAAGGCAGGCAGTGAAAGAGAGAAAACATTGATTTCTAAGTTGACTGCTTAGAGTGCTACACTGGCGAGCAAGCATTTAAGCCCCATATAGCAGAATATATGCAGCAAATGATCTCAGACTGACTTCTGCTTAAATTGCTGCTTCACTTTAAGTTTAGTATTTGGTATTGCAAGAAAAGGGACTTTGCTGTTCTCAGGCCAACCAGATTCCCCAAACAGGAAAATCCTAACACAACTAGCATTCAGAGGTTCCCTTTATGCTTCAGGGAGTGACCTCCATAGTTGTGTGGAGAAGTCCGTCCTTTTGTCTGCCCTCCAGATATTTTGGGCTTTCATTTCCAATAGTCCTCTTATCAACGTGGCTCTTCTGGCTAGGAATGATGGGGATTTGCAGTCTTAAAAATCTGGCATGCACCAGGGTGAGGTGGGGGCTGATTTTTTTCTGATCAACAATACTAGGCAGAAAGGAAGGAATTTTGGGAGAGCTTTCCAAGTTAATTCCCACCCAACACTGCAAACGCAGCTGTCCTTGTCTCCATCATCCCCCTTGCTACTGGGCAAAGAGGCACCTCTGAATGTGGTGACTGTCTTATATCTAGCAGGGGGATATAAACGTTACCCTATTCATCCCAGCACAGCGTTCCTCCCCGTGGCTGTCTGCTGGTTCATGCTGGGGAAACACTTACCCTGTCACGGCTCCCTCTTGAGGTTGGCAGGATGTGGTAGTTGTCGTTTGTGTGTGTGTGTTTGTGACGCCGGCCTGCTTTCCTTCTGCTCAGGTTACGATGTGATTGCTCAGGCCCAGTCTGGCACTGGGAAGACCGCCACTTTTGCAATCTCCATCTTACAGCAAATTGAGCTAGACCTGAAAGCTACCCAAGCACTGGTCCTGGCCCCAACAAGAGAGTTGGCTCAGCAGGTAAGCCTTTTCCCCCCTCTTTCTAGCCCATAGTAATAATAATTATTTATTATTTATACCCCGCCCATCTGGCTTCCAACAGAATATTAAGAACACCATCAAACATTAAAAACTTCCCTAAATAGGGCTGCCTTCAGATGTGCACAGTTTGTCTTGTATAAAAACACGTGTCCTCTTTTTGCAGGTGGAACTGAGGGCCCCAAAAACAAACTCCAGAGGTCTCCATTCATTCCTCTGGTTTAATGGGCAAAGAGGCGCCTTTATAAACTGTCTGACAGACAGAACGTGCACAGGTGAAGCTTTATCCATAATTGCATTTCTGTACTAGGAAAGGCTTAACCTGTTGGAGTTTCTGCCTGCCGCACAGCTGTGAAAGGCGCAAGGACCCTGCTTCTCTCCCCCCCTTCCACCAAAATCTGAGCAGACGTGTATAACGTTTCACTGTAAATCAACAACGCAGTGAATGAAATCGCTTTCCTGCAGGGCTAGGGACTTTTAAAAAAAGTTTCTATTCAGTTTATATCCTGCTGTAAACCTGTGGTCCTTGCTGGATCAGGCCAAGCCATAAACCTATGGCCCATCTAGCACCATAATCCTGTTCTTGGTTTCTCCAACCCCTCTTAAAGCCATCTGAGTTGGTGACCTTTGCTGCCTCCTAAGGGAGGGAGTTCCACAGACTAACTGCGTGAAGGAGTACTTTGTCCCCTTAAGTGACCCTGCTTGCCTCCCAGGCTCCTGTCCTCCCTTTGACATTGGCTCCCAGCCTCTTGTGTCCTGCGTCTCCTTCCCTGGCGTGCAAGAGCATTTTGAAGGGCTTTATTCTTTTCCTCCTGGCCTGGTCCCGCTTCATAAAGTGATGCCAAAGAGGCTTTCCGCTGAAGGAAGGAATCCCCGCCTCCGCTGCAACCCTGTTCCTTTCCCTCCATCTTCCCTCCCCCTGCCAGTTGACGAAAGAGGCACCTTGCAAAAATGGGGGCCTCTTTTTCTTCGGCCGGGGGACAGCGACCATCCCTGTTCATCCCAGCACAGTGTCTCTCCCGTGGCTGTTTGCTGGTTCATGCTGGGGAAACAAAGGTGTTGGCACCGGGAGGCCATTGCCCTTGACCAGCACCAGGTAAGAGAATCCAGACCCCGCTAACAGCTCTGCCCCTCTCATCCTCCCACAGATCCAGAAGGTCGTGATGGCCCTAGGAGACTACATGGGCGCCTCCTGCCATGCCTGTATAGGCGGGACTAACGTCCGCGCCGAGGTGCAGAAACTGCAGATGGAGGCCCCTCATATCATTGTCGGGACCCCTGGACGTGTCTTCGACATGTTGAACAGGCGATATCTGTGTAAGTATCTGCATTCTTCAGTTTCCCTCCAGGTAGCAGCACAATCGGCACCTCATGATCTTACAATCTTTATAATAATAATTTGTTATATGTACCCCGCCCGTATGGCTGGGTTTCCCCAGCCACTCTGGGCAGCTTCCCACAAAGATTAAAAAATACATTAAAATGTCACACATTAAAAACTTCCCTAAACAGGGCTGCCTTATTAGTAAATAAACTCAAAAGGGAGAAAATGCAATTTTCAATGTTGGCTTGTTGCAGGACATTGCCTAAAACACCCATTTCCCCCAACATCTGGTCCGCCTGTTTTTTTATATAATAAGTTGGCTTAATTGTAGTTATTACAGATTAAGCTTTCTCAATCCATTTGGCTCTAGTAGGCTGCCATAACCTTAGCAGCAGTTTTAAGGTTACACACGATTCATCGGCCAGAATTTGAATCCATAGATTCGGGACCTGCCTTCTGTAGCAGCAAAGAACAAGCTGGCTCCATCTTCCGTGGGAGATCCCTTCAGATATTTGAAGAGGGGTATTGGGTGGGATAGAAATAATAGGCTATTGGGCAGGGTAGAAATAATAAATTATTATTATTATGTGTGCCCTCAGTCTTCTCTAGACTAGACACACCCAACTTCCTCGAAGCGTTCCTCATCAGGACTTTGTTACCAGCCTTATCTCTGGCTCGTGTGACTTTGCTCTTGGCGGCAGAGTTGCCATTTTCATAAACCAGATCCGTATCGCCCCGTCTTGCTGTTCTGTGATGATCTCCCATGCGTGTCATCTGACTCCCATCAACCCCCCATATTTCCCTCCCGGTTGGCGTTCTGCTGTGCTGGGAGAGAAAGGTGTGGGTTTCGGAAGTGATCATAGCTCTTGAAAGATTCCTGAGAACAGCCGCCATCCCATTAAGGAGACACTCTGTCTCTACCACCCCACTTCAAAGTCCTCACCAAGGCTGCTTTGTCTCTGCAGCGCCCAAGTTCATCAAGATGTTTGTGCTGGATGAGGCCGATGAGATGTTGAGCCGAGGTTTCAAGGACCAGATCTATGACATCTTCCAGAAACTGAGTGGGAACACACAGGTACGGCAATTTCTCACCTCGCTGGGGCAGAGAGTTCCACAGGTCTTGGCCAATGGTGCCCAAAGCTTATCGTCATCAAATGAGCCTCAGTAGGCTCTTTAGATCTCTGCAATGGAAGGTTTAGGCCAGTGGTGGCCAAATTTGGCCCTCCAGTTGTTTTGGGATTACAATTCCCATCATCCCTGTCCACTGGTCCTGTTAGCTAGGATTTATTTATTTATTTGGACATGGGTATTTATTAAATTTTATTAGAAATAATGATACAAATCTCATTCACCATGTTATTTACAATTATTCTCCCTTCCCTCAACTCCCCTCTTCTGAGTTTTTTAGTTTTATTTATTGTATCCTGCTTTTCCTACAAAAAAATAAAATCCCTTATCATTTCTCTGATGATGATGGGAGTTGTAGTCCAAAAACAGCTGGATTGGCCACCACTGTTAAGCAAACCCTGAGGTACCCTGGACCTAAATTGCTCACAGCTTTGTTCAAGGACCTTGAACCCGGCTCACATACACCCTGCCAGGTGATTTCCCTCTCCCAGTAACCCGACTGCCACATTCTTCAGCAGCCGGAGGCTCCTGAGCCAGACCCAGGGCTGCCCCACACAGAGCACATGGCCGTAATCTAGCCTTGAGGGTACCAGTGTATTGACCCGCAGCCCCTCTGCCCCCTTTCCAGGTGGTGCTTCTGTCTGCCACCATGCCCATGGATGTCCTGGAGGTGACCAAGAAATTCATGCGGGACCCGATCCGTATCCTGGTCAAGAAAGAGGAGCTCACCCTGGAGGGTATTAGGCAGTTCTACATAAACGTGGAGAGGGAGGTACGTGGCGACTGTTACATGGGGGTTGTGGGGTGGCCGGGAGGAGGTGTTGATTTAAATTTGGAGTGGGTCTTCTAGTTCGGTTATAACTCTCCTCCCTCTCGTGCCAAAGGAGTGGAAGCTGGACACCCTGTGCGATCTCTACGAGACCCTCACCATCACCCAAGCCGTCATCTTCATCAACACCCGAAGGAAGGTGGACTGGCTCACCGAAAAGATGCATGCCCGGGACTTCACAGTTTCCGCCATGGTGGGTGAACAAGCCTTTCTTTGCGGGGAGGGGGGAGTCCTGTTCAGGGTTGTCTGATGGGGATGTCTCTCAGTCTGTATAAATTTGCTTCTCTGGAAAAGGCCCGGGAGCCTTTAAGCACAAGCTGTGTTAATAGGATTGCAGGCAAGAAACTAGATAGTGGTTTTTCAAGCCCACCTACCCCTCTTCTGTATGCTATAAAAAGCATTGTTCAGAATAGGGGTTTTCGCAACCCACTGAAATTGAAAGCAGTAGCAATTGCAGTTACTCTAAATCCAATTAAAATTTCAGTTTAATGCAACAAAACTGTTTAACTTCAACCAGCGATCACCAGCTTTTCAAAGGCATTTACAGAACATCTTTGCCTCTTTGCGCTGTCCTCAATAATCCCCCAGACCATTTGGGGAACTGCTGAACTAGATCATTACGGTATCAACTGTATTTCTTCCCTTCCCCACCCAAATTAAAAAGTTGGCCACCAAGGGTTAGGTGTCTTGTGAAAAGTGTGGCTTTTAAAATTGTCAAAAAATTTAGTTTTCTGAACAACAACAAAATGGGAGGAAATGGTAAATTTTTTAACCTTCAAGTAGAGAAAAAGCAGCAATTTAAGCGATCTGAAACGAAACATGCAATTCAGATAAACAATAGCATTAACACCATGTAAAAAACAAAAGATTATCCAAAAGTGAGATCAGGGCACAAATGTGATCATTCTGTAATGTGTCGTGAGGAGAAATGGGAATAGTCACGTTTCTACACACCAGCAAAATGAGAAAGGGTTGCTGGGTTCTATAATTTTCCATAAATTTACAAAGTTGGATTAAGTCTTTGGAACCTTTCTACCTTCTTTGCAGCATGGAGACATGGACCAGAAGGAGCGCGATGTCATCATGAGGGAGTTCCGCTCTGGCTCCAGCCGTGTCCTGATCACCACAGACTTACTGGTAAGTCTGGGGTGTGGAAGAGGATGGATGATTCTGGAGAGGTTGAACTGTGGAACTCACTTCCACAGTGGGCAGTAACGGCCAACAACAAATTCATGGAAAACGCCCTTGTGCTCACGTCGTGGGTCTGCCATGTTTGTCTGGTTGGCTCCCCCACCCAAGGAGATTCCCTCTCTGCCTGGCTGGCGCAGTGCTGCTGGCGGATTGTAGCTCCTTGGCACACAAATCGCGGGGGCTGCTCTTCCCCACGGTTGGCACCCGCCACCAAGGTGCCTTGCTACGTAGCAGCCGCCCACAGTTGAAACCTTGCGAGCACAATGGGACGACGACTGTTGGCGAAACTGCTAAACTGTCCCCACTTCTCATTCCCAGGCCCGTGGCATTGATGTCCAGCAGGTGTCCCTGGTCATCAACTACGACCTGCCAACCAACCGTGAGAACTACATACACAGGTGAGATCCTTTTTTTCTCCCCTTTCTGGTCCTTCTCAGGCTTCTTGGATTGCAGGGGGTTAGACTTCAGGACCTCTTGGGTTTCCTTTCCACCCCTTCTGTGCTAAGATGGCAGGCTCTCCTTCCTGGGTGGTTTTTAAGCAGAGCCTGGGTGATGCCCACCTGCAGTTCTGCGATTCCAGCCCAGTTGGCCACCTGCTTACCTCCTGCTCCCCCCAGTAAACGCTGCTCTGTCGCGAAATGATGCACGTCTAAAAAAATGTGTCGCCAGCGTGAAAAGTTTGGAAAGCTCTGTTGTAGATACTGCAAACAGCCACGGTGATGGAACAACAGTTTGCAAACCCGAGAAACATTAATCCTACCAAACCTGCCCTCAGATATCTGGAACCTCTTTAATATCATAATGCAAAACAACCACCACCACCCCATTATGGTGTTGTGGTGCTGTTGCAGTCACACAGGTGGTGCTGTGGTCTAAAACACTGAGCCTCTTGGGCTTGCCGATCAGAAGGTCGCCGGTTTGAATTCCTCTGAGCTCCCGTTGCTATGTCCCAGCTCTTGCCAACCTAGCAGTTTGAAAGCATGCCAGTGCAAGTAGATAAATAGGTACCGCTGTGGGGGAAGGTAAACTGCATTTTTGTGCACTCTGGTTTCCATCAACAGTGTCCTGTTGCACCAGAAGCGGTTTGTTCATGCTGACCACACGATCTGGAAAGTTGTCTGGACAAACGCCAGTCTCCTCGGCCTGAAAGCGAGGGGGCAATCCCATAGTCTCCTTTGACTGGACCTAACTGTCCAGGGATCTTTTTAGTGTATTTTTTGTCTTTGTTGGAAGCCGCCAAAAGTGGCTGCAGAACCCCAGCCAGATAGGCAGGGTACAAATAAAATTATTATTATTATTATTATTTATTACCTTTACCTTGTCTAATGGGAACCTGGCTGGCCCCTCTGAGAACAGCATGATGGATCATTGTGCCTGATCCTGCAGGCCCTTAAGATGTCCTAGTACTTTACCTACCTCCTACTGCCCAAAGTAAACACTTTCCTCTTTCTCTTTCTCTCTCCCCCCTCCAGGATCGGCCGAGGGGGCCGTTTTGGAAGGAAAGGAGTTGCGATCAACATGGTGACGGAAGAAGACAAGCGTACGCTTCGCGACATCGAGACATTCTACAACACCTCCATCGAGGAAATGCCTCTCAACGTGGCTGACCTCATCTGAGCTGCCTCCGTAGGGGCTCACTGTGCCTGCGAGAACCTCCCCTTCCCGCCCCCCCAATTAGGCACAATCCTCTCTTACCCCCACCCTTGCAAAAATACCTGCCCTTTTCTATTTTTTTGAGTTTTCTTGCCTTTTGAATAAATGTCACTCTCTCTGGGGGCAGAATGACCTCTTTTAGTGTTTACTGGCGCCTTTTCTCTGTCTCGGTCTCTCCCCCCCCCCCTTACTTGTTGACTTCACTAGGAATTCGGGAAGCAGATCATAGAAGCCACGATTCCTGGCATCTATAATCTCTTCCCTGCAGTGCCCCACCCCACTCCCCAACAGGGGAAAAAAAGACGTATTTCATAGTCTCTTCAAAATTCAACCTTTCAACAAAATCGTGGTGCTATAGCAGGAAAGACGACCCCCCCCCCCTTGGAGAATCGAAAGGGTGTGGGTGTTTCTGTTTTCTCCCTGACTTAAAAATCATTGGTAAAGAAAAAGAAAAATCACTGATTCAAAGCAAATTGCCAAGACGTTTTGTTTCCCCCCTCCTCTGTGTATCTCAGAAATGAGACCTTTCCCCCCCAACACACTTTGTTAAGATAAAATCTAAAAAAAATTGAAAACTTTTCATACGGCAAAAAAATCTGTACGTGCAACCTTAAGACCTTTTTTTTTTTTTGTATAGCTATTATTTATTCAAAAGGAAAGTTACAGTGACCAAAATAAACGTGATCTTGAGAAAACTCTATGCGCCTTGGGTGATTTTTGTGAATTTTTAAGAAAGGGAGAGGGTGCCTTAATTGACCATTTGCCTCCAAGAATATTAGTGCTATCAAAGTAGGTGGGGGGGTTGCTTTTATAAAGTAAGTTTTTCTTTCAAGGTCTTCAACCCCGTGAGGCATCGTGGCCGGGTAGGGATTCGAACCCTGCACTTGCAGCACCCTAAGCATTTGGCCACAGTGGTAAGACAAGGTCTAGAAGCTTGCTTTTTTATGAGGAAGTGGCGGCAAGCTTCCATGCTGTGATAGCTTTTTTCTTTATGGACAGCAGAGGGCTTTCAGATCCTGCTTTAAAGAAAGGTGTGATGCAAAATGAAGACGTTTTATCATCGCAGGTGCAAAGAACAGGAAATGCTAAGAAAGAGATCAGTAGAAAAAAAGACAGTCACGGAACCGAGAAGTTGCGCTAAACAAATGAAATACCGTGAAAATCCATGAAACGAGAAGTAATCGACTAGAAATATTATCTTATGGAAATAAACCAAATAATAAGAATCAAAAAGTTTGAGAGGAAAATTAGAAAAACCTAGAATTGTACAAAGCCTTAATGGGATGCCAGCTACAAACCTTGTTTCGCTGAACTATTCAGTTTCCTCAGAAGGAAATAGAAAAATCATAAACCTTAAATGACCAAAATTCAAAAAAAGGGTAAAACTCCCAAAAATTCTGAAGTATTGTAATCCTAGCTCAACCTAGGTGAAATAAAGTGCAGTAATAAAGGATTGAGGACTCAAAAGATAACAGTTTCTAATACTGAATTTGTAAAAGTAAAAGCAGCGCATGGTTTACCTTCCCGCCGGAGTGGTACCTATTTATCTCCTTGCACTTTGACGTGCTTTCGAACTGCTAGGTTGGCAGGAGCAGGGACCGAGCAACGGGAGCTCACCCTGTCACGGGGATTCGAACCCCCGACCTTCTGATCAGCAAGTCCTAGGCTGTGTGGTTTAACCCACAGCGCCACCCGCATCCCTTGGCAGCCTCCAAATTGGGTCCAAGGGCTGCCCCACAAAAAGCATGCTGCAGTAGTCTAGGCTTGGCTGCCTGGCCTTAAGCCATTGTCTGAGACGGCAGTAAATCATCTGTCTTGAAGCAAAAGTGTGGGGAGAGGACTTGGGGGACAAAAATAGGCTTGATCCCCCATAGGTAGGCCCTGCTTCCAACCCCTGTTGCCCCATATGGGTACCCTTTTGAGGCATGATGGGAACTGTAGTCCAGACTATCTGGAGGGTTAGCATATAATAGCAGTGTGCCAGCTGTTCTCGAAGCCCCAGAGTTATCCTTCCTGCAAAATCCAACATTGCAATTTCATGTTGTGAGATCTACAGGTATAGGGTGGCATGCAGATTTGATTGATTAATGAAAACGTTTGATGGAGTACGCTGAAATGGTGAAGGTGACTGGAAGGCTCAAAGATAAGGACAAAAGAGACTTTTTTTAAAAAAAAACTGGGAACCTTTTCGGTTATACCTACAGAAACAATGTAAAGAAATAAACGCACTGCAGGGTTTGACCAAAAACGTACAATTTGCAAAATTGATAGTGAAAATAGAAAAATGAGGGTAAAATGTTAGGACCACATTAAGGTAATAAGCAGGAGAAATGAATGTGTAAAAAAACCAAGAAGGGAAGTCGGGAGGGGGTACTTGAGAATTCATTTTGTGTTTATATTGTTTGTGATTTGGTTAAGATGTAAAATTTAATAAAAATCATTTACCAAATTTTTTAAATAAAATCGCTAATGAGGCAAGCCACGTTGGGGCTGTGTTGCTCGGAAAGTGTGGGCTTATGACTACGGTACTTCGGTTCTATCTAATAACGTAAACCTTCCGTAAGCCAACAGGTGGCAGGTTTGATTCCCATCATTTGTTGTTGTTTAGTCGTGTCCGCCTCTTCGTGACCCCCTGGACCAGAGCACGCCAGGCCCTCCTGTCTTCCACTGCCTCCCGCAGTTGGGTCAAACTGATGCTGGTCGCTTCCAGAACACTGTCCCACCATCTCGTCCTCCGTCGTCCCCTTCTCCTTGCACCCTCCATCTTTCCCAACATCAGGGTCTTTTCCAGGGAGTCTTCTCTTCTCATGAGGTGGCCTAAGTCTTGGAGCCTCAGCTTCAGGATCCGTCCTTCCAGTGAGCACTCAGGGCTGATATCCTTCAGAATGGAGAGGTTTGATCTTTTTGCAGTCCATGGGACTCTCAAGAGTCTCCTCCAGCACCATAATTCAAAAGCATCCATTCTTTGGCAATCAGCCTTCTTTATGGTCCAGCTCTCATGGCCACTGGTCCCATGACCTCCTGGCAAATAGAAGGGGAAGAAATGGAGGCAGTGAGAGATTTTACTTTCTTGGGCTCCATGATCACTGCAGATGGTGACAGCAGCCACGAAATTAAAAGACGCCTGCTTCTTGGGAGAAAAGCAATGACAAACCTAGACAGCATCTTAAAAAGCAGAGACATCACCTTGCCAACAAAGGTCCGTATAGTTAAAGGTATGGCTTTCCCAGTAGTGATTCCCATCATAGGCCACTGCATATTCCTGCATTGCAATTTATTGTGTATTTAATATTTGTGGAGAGCTGCCGAGAGACTCCAGGGAAACTCAAGACAGATGGATGGCATGATAAATAGTAAAATTATTATCACAATAGACGACACTCATGTTCCCATCCGATTACAGAAGTCCCTGCTATCCTCCTCTGTAAAACATTGCCCAATTCTCCTTTTGAGCCACATTGAGCTGTGGTCCCAACCGTCAGGTTGGCGGCTGGGCCAAGAGGAAGAAACTCACTTGGCGCTCATTTTGGATGTCTTCCCCATCACATGAGTGTCAGACCGTCCTGCTGCGGCCGAGATGAGGAAGGAGGATCTGCTGACTCACAGGCCAGCGAGGCCACCATGAGACACAGCCGGGTGATCTGTCTTCTTGGCCCAAGGTGGCTCACAGCTCAGCTCCTGCACCAGAGACCACCGCTGCCTGCCTCAAGGCACCCAGTATCGCCAGCAGCATCGAGACCAGGAGGGCTGTTTCCTTTGTTGTTGTTGAGTCGCTTAGCCGTGCCCGCCTCTTCGTGACCCCCTGGACCAGAGCATGCCAGGCCCTCCTGTCTTCCACTGCCTCCCGCAGTTGGGTCAAACTCATGCTGGTCGCTTCCAGAACACTGTCCCACCATCTCGTCCTCCGTCATCCCCTTCTCCTTGTGCCCTCCATCTTTCCCAACATCAGGGTCTTTTCCAGGGAGTCTTCTCTTCTCATGAGGGGGCCAAAGTCTTGGAGCCTCAGCTTCAGGATCTGTCCTTCCAGTGAGCACTCAGGGCTGATTTCCTTCAGAATGGAGAGGTTGGATCTTCTTGCAGTCCATGGGACTCTCCAGAGTCTCCTCCAGCACCAGAATTCAAAAGCATCCATTCTTCGGCGATCAGCCTTCTTGATGGTCCAGCTCTCACTTCCATACATCACTACTGGGAAAACCAGAGCTTTAACTATACGTTTGTTGGCAAGGTGATGTCTCTGCTTTTTAAGATGCTGTCTGGGTTTGTCATTGCTTTCCTCCCAAGAAGCAGGCGTCTTTTAGGGGAAAGTAACCAAACAAAACCCTGTGTTGCAAAGAGAACGTCGGCAATGTCTAGGCATCGTGATGACCATATGCATACGCAATAGACAATCTTTTATAGAATTCCTTCAAACCATAACAAGTCCAAAATGAAATCTTTAGTCTCAAAGTCTCTGAAAATCTTTCAATGAAGCGAGGTCCTGTTGCAGGAATTTATGTATAGGTTGGGGGGGGGGGTCTTTGCCTCTCCAGCAGATACCAAAACCAGCACAATCGCGTTTGTGACTTTTGTGATTTATCCCCACAAAACATTTGGTCACAGTTTCTTCCTATCTATTCAAAGGGCCTTTGCTGCACGATTAACTTGGCTGGGAAACAGGGAAATGTAAATATCTCTTTGGTTCCACTTGATGAGTGTTTGGTGGAGGGCAAGAAGAACCATGGGGCAGGGTGCAGGATGCTCAGATTACTGCCACCAGACCTCCCCTTTCATGATGTAATCGTGATGTAATCGTGATGTAGTTTGGGGCGGGGGGTGTAACATGGGGATTAGCAGCTAATAAAAGCTTGGGTTCTCTTTTGTTTGGGGCTTCCATTTTGTTCCACCTGGTGGCAGGTGGGAGTCCTGGTTATCTCCCGCTTGGACTACTGCAGTGCGCTCTACGTGGGGCTACCTTTGAAGGTGACTCGGAAACTGCAATTAATCCAGAATGCGGCAGCTAGACTGGTGACTGGGAGCGGCCACCGAGACCATATAACACTGGTCTTGAAAGACCTACATTGGCTCCCAGTATGTTTCCGAGCACAATTCAAAGTGTTGGTGCTGACCTTGAAAGCCCTAAGTGGCCTCAGTCCAGTATACCTGAAGGAGCGTCTCCACCCCCATCATTCTGCCCGGACGCTGAGGTCCAGCGCCGAGGGCCTTCTGGCGGTTCCCTCATTGCGAGAAGCAAAGCTACAGGGAACCAGGCAGAGGGCCTTCTCGGTAGTGGCGCCCGCCCTGTGGAACGCCCTTCCAGCAGATGTCAAAGTGATAAACAACTACCTGACATTCAGAAGACATCTTAAGGCAGCCCTGTTCAGGAAAGTTTTTAACGTGTGATATTTTACTGTATTTTTGGTTTTTATGTAAGCCGCCCTGAGTGGCTGGGGAGGCCCAGCCAGATGGGCGGGGTATAAATAATAAATTATTATTATTATTATTAATTATTATTATTATTACTGTCGTGACAGTCTTCAATCAAGACCAAGCCTACTGGCTGCTGTTTTGCTCTGGTATTCCTGGCTGGTGTCCTTGCTTTTTGTCCAAGGGAGCCCTCGGATTTCTCCGTTAACAGTCCCAGACTTTGTACGATGAAAGACAAGCTGTGAAGCTTTGTGTATTCAGCAAATAAGATGTCCAACACTGGACAGTGATTCCGGATATTGACTACTGGTTTGTAGAATTCTTCATCATCGTGGTGGGAAGATAAAGAATTGCTTCATAAACCCATCTTATTTAGAATGAATGAATGTAAATGCTGTGGAACAGTGCTCATGGAATAATGTAGTCATTGTAGACAGCTTGTCTTTCATTGTACAAAGTCTGGGACCTCGCTTCATTTAAAGATTTTCAGAGACTTTGAGACTAAAGATTTCATTTTCAACTTGTTATGGTTTGAAGGAATTCTAGAAAAGATTGTCTATTGCATATGTCCTTGGGGGAAAGGGCATATATGCCCACTTACATAAAATATAGACACTGGTTTTTAAAACAAACCTCAGAGCGGTTCACCAAGACGATAAAACGATACAATGACCACTAAGAAAAATTAACAGTGATAATGTAAAAGTTTTGAAAAGCTACCACAGCAAGACAAACCTAGACAGCATCTTAAAAAGCAGAGACACCACCTTGCCAACAAAGGTCTGTATAGTGAAAGCTCTGGTTTGGCCAGTAGTGATGTATGGAAGAGAGAGCTGGACCATCAAGACGGCTGATCGCCGAAGAATGGATGCTTTTGAATTCTGGTGCTGGAGGAGACTCTTGAGAGTCCCATGGACTGCAAGAAGAACAGACCTCTCCATTCTGAAGGAAATCAGCCCTGAGTGCTCACTGGAAGGACAGATCCTGAAGCTGAGGTTCCAAGACTTTGGCCACCTCATGAGAAGAGAAGACTCCCTGGAAAAGACCCTGATGTTGGGAAAGATGGAGGGCACAAGGAGAAGGGGACAACAGAGTACGAGATGGTGGGACAGTGTTCTCGAAGCTACCAGCATGAGTTTGACCAAACTGCGGGAGGCAGCGGAAGACAGGAGTGCCTGGCGTACTCTGGTCCAGGGGGTCACGAAGAGGCGGACACGACTAAACGACTAAACAACCACAACCACAACCACAGCAAGAATGCCCCACTTTGGCCTAATCTATCTGCAGTCCTCTTCTTACATTCTCAAGGTTTCTTTTTGTTTCATTTTTTAAAAAATCCCCCCTTTTTATATTATTTAGAAGGTTGATACCCTATCCCCCACTGCTACCACTTGTGGGGCAGAGCGAGATGTGAGAATCGCAGAATTTTCAAAGCAGCAGCTGAAGTGGAACCAACTCAAGAAAAGCCTCTGGAAATAAATTTCAAAAAGGATTTTGCCTGTTGCCAAAAAAACCTCCCTGGAGGTTGGGCGCTGCAAGCAAGGGCCCAGCGACTTGCCTCCAAAGATTTTTTTTGGGGGGGGGCGCACCCTGCATGCTAGAGTTCCCAAGTTTGATCCCGGGAAAGTTTCTCCACAAATTGGACTACAACTCCCATCGTCCACGACAAGTGGCTAAGCTGATGCTGGACGATGGGAGTTGTAGTCCAAAGATGCCTGGATGGCATTGGGTTGGCCGAGTTGCTTTAAATCAGGCGTAGGCAAACTCCGGCCCTCCAGATGTTTGGGACTACAATTCCCATCATCCCTAGCTAACAGGGCCAGTGGTCAGGGATGATGGGAGTTGTAGTCCCAAACATCTGGAGGGCCAGAGTTTGCATATGCCTGCTTTAAAACGTTCACTCACCTGTCTCCCAGAAGCCATTGCACCTGTCCTGTGCTGGGCAGGGCGATGAACCCGCCTTTCTCTCCCCAACCCCAGGTTATTTGTGGCTTTCAGTTTTGAATTAAAAAAGGTAGAAAAAGATGCAGAGCTCAACAGTGGTGACAGAGAAGGTTCAGCTGCCGTCTGCGTCGTGTGTCAGGGGGAAGCAAACCGCCCCCCCGGATCCCGTGGCTACTGGGTATTTGGCAATTCAGCATCCAACTGAGTCACTGGTTGTGAAGGCAGCAAATTTCATTTCCTTCCCTTTATTTGAGAGCTGCGGGAGCACGAGACAGAAGCGAGCAGAAGCTCCCAGGGCGAGAGGCGGAAAAGGTGCAGCGGATCGAGCCCCGTTCGGAGAGATGGGACCGGCTGCGATGTCTTCAATTTGGCTTATCGGATGCTTCTTCCTGGCAGGTTGGTACATATATGTTTGTCCGTACCTGGCCTCCTAGTTCCCTTTGTTGTGTGGCTTAGAAAGGAGCTAGGCAGCAAGAAACATAGAGCTGCTGTGTTTGGAGGGACCCCAAAGCTCATCCAGCCCAACCCCAAGATATGCAGGAATCTCAGCTAAGAGTCCATGACAGTCGGCCATCGAACCTCTGCTTAAAAATCTCCAAGGAAGAAGAGCCCATATCCGTTGGAGGGAGAATGGGTCCGATAAACCTGTTGACTCCTCTGCAAAAGAGGCAGAGTGGTTTGGATGTTGGAATGGGGGGAGACTCGGACCCGGGTTCAAATCCCACCCCAGCTCAGCCACGAAACCGACCTTGGGGGGCCTGCCTTGTGTGCATTCACTGAGGAAGAAGAACCAACCGAGCAACCACCTTGAGAAAATGGTGGGACAGAAAGGCGATAGGTTTTGATTCAGTTAATAAATACAGTGGTATCTCGGGTTAAGAATAGGTTCCGGAGGCCCGTTCTTAGCTGTTCTTAACCTGAAGCACCACTTTAGCTAATGGGGCCTCCTGCTGCCGCTGCACGATTTCTGTTCTCATCCTGAAGCAAAGTTCTTAACCCGAGGTACTATCTCTGGGTTAGCGGAGTCTGTAACCTGAAGCGTCCATAACCCGAGGTATCGCTGTAGGTCGATCGGAGAGGTGTTGTTGAGCTGGGGTTAGGGGCTAGGGAGACTGGAAGCTTGGCTGTCACCCATGGGTGCCCAGAACTGATGTTTCCATCTCTCTCTCTCTCTCTGCCCAGTTTACAGCTCTGCCCAATATACGGATACGTCCCAAGTGGCCATGAAAGAGACGGGATTTGTGGAGTCTCCGCTGTGCTCTGGCGCCGATGTCTCTGACCCAGGCTGCCCGCACCGCAAGAAGTCGGTTACGCTGCTGCCCTCATTCACCAAGACCACGGCGCACCCCACAAAACACACCACGGCGCACCCGACAAAACACACCACGGCGCACCCCACAAAACACACCACGCCACACCCCACAAAACACACCACGCCACACCCCACAAAACACACCACGCCACACCCCACAAAACACACCACGGCCCACCCCACAAAACACACCACGGCCCACCCCACAAAACACACCACGGCCCACCCCACAAAACACACCCCACCGCACCCCACAAAACACACCACGCCACATCCCACAAAACACACCACGGCCCACCACACAAAACACACCACACCGCACCCCACGCCCCATCCCAGGAACCGCACCACCCCCCACCCTGCCCCCACCCATCAGCCCACGCAACCACCCGTTGTCCGCGTTGGAGATTATGCAGTCCCAAAGGGCTCGGACCCGTGTTTGCGGGTTCAAGCAGCGTTGCAGCTCCGAGTCCGCTATACCGACAAGGCCAAGCAGGAGGTAAGAGATCCGGGCGGCTGTTGGGGAGATGGCGATTCCGTGACCTCGGGAGGCCGTGGCCTGTCCTTCCGTCGGAGGCTTTCAAGCCCAGGTCGGGATGGCTGCCTGTTAGGGGTTCTGGGTTGGGCTGGATAATAATAATTATTATTTATACCCCGCCCATCTGGCTGGGTTTCCCCAGCCGCTCTGGGTGGCTTCCAACGGAATATTAAAATACAATAACCTATTAAACATTAAACGCTTCCCTAAAGAGGGCTGCCTTCAGATGTCTTCTAAAAATCTGGTAGTTGTTGTTCTCTTTGACATCTGCTGGGAGGGCGTTCCACAAGGTAGGTGCCACCACCAAGAAGGCCCTCTGCCTGGTTCCCTGTAACCTCACTTCTCGCAATGAGGGAACTGCCAGAAGGCCCTCGGAGCTGGACCTCAGTGTCCGGGCAAAACGATGGGGGTGGAGATGCTCCTTCAGGTCTACTGGGCTTTTGAGGCCATTTAGGGCTTTCAAGGTTAGCACCAACGCTAATTGTGAATTGTGCTTGGAAATGTACTGGGAGCCAGTGTAGGTCTTTCAGGACTGGTGTTATGTGGTCTCGGCGGCCGCTCCTAGTCACCAGTCTACCTGCCGCATTCTGGATTAATTGCAGTTTCTGGGTCACCTTCAAAGGTAGCCCCACGTAGAGCGCATTGCAGTGGTCCAAGCGGGAGATAACCAGAGCATGCACCACTCTGGCGAGACAGTCTGCAGGCAGGGAGGGTCTCATCCTGCGTACCAGATGGAGCTGATAAACCAGGGTCCCTCCCAAGTCTACAGTTCTGTGGTTGTGTCTGAATGAGAAATGTTGAGCAAGGAGGTTCTGGCGGCCTGGGTTCCTGGGGGACGGGAAGAGGCCGACCAGCTCTGAGTGGTCATTTCTGCTTCCCATTTTTCCCTTTCCATATTGACACAGGCCCAGCGGCTTGCGCTGGGAGGGGACTGTCAGGGAGCGGAGCTCAGTGGTTAGAGGACAGGAAGTTTGTGTGTGTGTGTGTGTGTTCCACCGCCTGCCCTCGGCCTCCTTCCTGCCCCTCCATGCAGCAGGCAAGGGCGCCATTTCCCCCGGTAAAGGTTCCCAATTCAATTTCCCGCAATGTAACAGGAAGCCGAGAGAACAGCTATGGCGGCAGGTGAAGCGAAAAGACGGGAAACGAAACTTTAAAACAAAGGGTTAAAGTGGCAAAGTCCAAGCGAAGAATATCGGCATTATCTGGTGGTTAAGTTCCACGTCTGCCAACAGACTTGCTTGAACAGGACAGTTCTGCTGTAATATGTAAAAATGAAGGGAAGGCAGAATCATATAAAACATCTGGGGGTTCTAGGCCTCATGAAAATCTCAAATTATATGTGGTTTTATCTAGGATTTGATGGCAATGAGTGGCAAAGTTTCCGAATACATCTGCCCTTAACAGACCTCTTAGGATTGCCTGATAAATATATGTATAGCCGAGTATTTAAATTCTGTGTTTATATTAATAGGTTTTGTGGGTTTTTTAGCGAAAAGGAAAATACACATTGGGTGGGCACTTAGAGGAGGTTACTTAATATTGGGGTTTCAATTGCTTCAATTGCCCTTTTATGGCTATCTGTCGCGGATGCTTTAGCTGAGAGTCCTACATTGAAGGTGGGTTGGACTGGATGACCTTTGGGGTCCCCCCCCCAATTCTACAATTCCATGATTCTGTGCTTCCAGTTCCACAATGCCCTCCCAAATGCAGGGGACCCAATCCCGAGGGTCATTTGCACATTCCCCCATTTACGGCATGCGGCAACATCTTCTGCTCACTTGTCCTTTCAACAGCCTTTAATAAATTCATAAAAATTGTGCATGCTTTAGGAAGTCTGTGGCTTTCCAGTTCAGGCTTGGAAGCCGCAGGATCTTCAGAGGGAAGCGAGACCTGTGGGGTGGGAAGGTAGAAGTGCGCAACCCACAGACAAAAGACGAAACTGGCTATGTAGAAAAAAACCTGAGCAATGGCCACAACACAAACGCAGATTAGATAGATATGATACAATAATCTTTATTGTCATTGTCCCATACAGAACAACGCAATTGAAAAAATCTACATCAGACATTCAAAAACCAACAAGCCTGCTATCCCAGCCTGGTTAGCCCCCTATAAACTCTGATACCCCATAATTAAATACAATATACTGCCATAGAGACTACCTTACACTGCATTTAAAACCAAAATCGCATTTGGATAGAAAGTGTTTCTCAGGCGGCCAGTCCTAGTCTTTATAACCCTGTCCCTTCTTCCAGAAGGCAGAAACTGAAAGAGATCATTTCCGGGGTGTGCACTATCATGCGCTATCTCTGCAGCTTTCTTATGGCACCTGGAAAAATAGATTTGATCCAAGGTGGGAAGAGTGCACCCAATTATTCTCTCCGCAGTCTTTACAACCCTGGACAGCATTAGATGATAGAGATAGATAGATAGATAGATAGATAGATAGATAGATAGATAGATGATAGATAGATAGATAGACAGACAGATAGATATAGATAGATGATAGATAGAGAGAGATAGATAGATAGATAGATAGATAGATAGATAGATAGATAGATATAGATAGACAGATAGATAGATAGATAGACTCTCCAAAAGGGAAAGAAAAACTCTGGTGGTGCAGCAATGAAACTGCTGGCACGTTTGCAAAGCTAAGCAGGATCTGGTATGGTTTCAAACTGGATGGGGCACGACGTGTTGAGATTCCTGCATTGAAGTGGGTTGGGCTAGATGTCCCTACGGGGTCCCCTCCAATTCTACAATTCTGTCCGGGCTCACTCTGGGTACCGGCAGGATTATCTGGGCCAGAGTGGTGCACTGCAGGTGGACTGGGACCCCCAACCCTCTCCTAAACTGCTGCTTATGTACACAGGGGAAGAAAAACTGGAAGTTCTTCTCGCAGCACAGAGTTGAACTGTGGAACTCCTTCCCACTGGAGACGGGGATGGCCACCAACATGGATGGCTTTAAAAAGAGGCAAATTCATGGAGGAAGTTATTAGAGCTTTCCCCTTCCCACCCGACTGCAACAGCTAAGCTTGCTTTTCAGCTTCAAATCCTCCAGCAGGAGATGCGTGACGACAGCCTTAGCTTTCTATGGCTATAGAAAGAAAGGAGCCTAGCGCTCGGGACTCTTGGGTCGCTCTCTAAACGGGTGCGACGTGGCTGAACGTCGGGCTTGTGCCAGTTTCTCCCTCCTGCTCTAGGTCCAAGCTGAATTTCCTGGGGATTTGTAGGGTCCTGCTCTCTCTCACACACCTTCACTCTTCCTCTCTTCCAGCTCTGGGGGGACTTTGCAGTGAACCCCAACCGCACAGAGTTTTCCGGGAACTGTACCAACCAAACAGCCGTCCTCCACCTGCACTTCCTAGAGGGCGACCTTCTCTTTACTTTCAGAAAGGTGAGAGGGAGGATTGGAGAGGGGGGCTGGGGGGGTCATGAAAAGGTATATATCCCCAATGCCTCGTCTTTACAGGTACGCTGCCCCTGACTTTGGAGGTTCTATTGAATGACTGTGGCCAACAACAATCAGACCTCCTCTCTCTGTGAATTTCTCTGATCCTTTCCTTCTCTGAAAATTTCTTCTGGTCCCAAAGGAGGGTTGTTAAGGAGACCCCTATCCCACTCCCAGATGAAATTCCCTGAGAAGGGAACCAGTCTGGAAATAGCAGCTCTGAGAGAGCAATAAAGGTACCCCAACAATTCTTAACAAACTACAATTCCCAGCATTCTCTCGGCCAGGGGAGTCATTACCGTTTAAAGTGGTACGGAGCCGGTTTAAACGGACGCTGCCAGAGATTTGGAGCATCTAGCCTTGTGTCTCTCTCTGTGTTTACCTTTGATACTCCTAATCTAAAATTATTTTTATCAGGTCCAATTCAAGTTGATTAAGTTATTATCAGGTCCAATTCAAGTTGATTAAGTGTGTCTTCCTTCCTGGGTGGGAAAGTTCGGGAATGAAATGGGAATTGGGGTAGCAGGAACATTAACCTATTAAACTTTCCAGCACCATTTTCCTCTCTGTGTTTATCTTAAAATCAGAGCAACGTACCGTATTTTTCGCTGTATAAGATGCACCACACCACAAGACGCACCTAGTTTTTGGAGGAGGAAAACAAGAAAAAGAATATTCTGAATCTCAGAAGCCAGAACAGCAAGAGGGATCGCTGCGCAGTGAAAGCAGCAATCCCTCTTGCTGTTCTGGCTTCTGGGATAGCTGCGCAGCCTGCATTTGCTCCATAGGACGCACACACATTTCCCCTTACTTTTTAGGAGGGAAAAAGTGAGTCTTATAGAGCGAAAAATACGGTAATTTCTTTTAAAAGCTGATGAGTTTGTTTTAAAAGCTGGCCGAGTTCAGCGCATGACTGATGCGCTCCTAGCAAACCTAACCTGGCACGAACACCAACGCAAATGTCTTTCTCGAAAGGCGGGTCCCTCGAACGTTCCCGCGTGGTACGGACCCCACGCCCATCAGCCTGCGGGCTGAGGTGCGTCACGAGCGCAGCCGTGGGCGGCAAGATGACTCCGCTGCAATTCGGGAAGCTGATCTGGCCTGGAATCCCAAAGGTCTGGCCTGAATCCTGGCTGATCCAAGCCATGAGTCACTCTCTGGCAAAAGGTCCTCCGAGCCGGCTGCATCGAAGGCCGGAAAGACTGGCTTGGCAGAGGCCTGCTGGGGTGCGCTGACCCCACCCTAAGAATATAATACAGTGGTACCTCGGGTTACATACACTTCAGGTTACAGACTCTGCTAACCCAGAAATAGTACCTCGGGTTAAGAACTTTGCTTCAGGATGAGAACAGAAATCGTGCAGCAGCAGCGCGGCGGCAGCAGGAGGCCCCATTAGCTAAAGTGGTGCTTCAGGTTAAGAACAGTTTCAGGTTAAGAACGCACCTCCGGAACGAATTAAGTACTTAACCCGAGGTACCACTGTATAATAATAATTATTATTTATACCCCACCCATCTGGCTGGGCTTCCCCAGCCACTCCGGGCGGCTCCCAATCAAGTGTTAAAAACAATACAGCATTAAATATTATAAACTTCCCTGAACAGGGCTGCCTTCAGATGTCTTTTAAAGAGAAGATAGCTGCTTATTTCCTTCACAAGGGAGGGCGTTCCACAGGGCGGGCGCCACCACCGAGAAGGCCCTCTGCCTGGTTCCCTGTAACCTCACTTCTCACAGGGAGAGAACCGCCAGAAGGCCTCGGAGCTGGACCTCAGTGTCCAGGCAGAATGATGGGGGTGGAGACGCTCCTTCAGGTCTACTGGGCCTTTGAGGCCGTTTAGGGCTTGAAAGGTCAGCGCCAACACTCTGAATTGTGCTTGGAAACGTACTGGGAGCCAATGCAGATCTCTCAGGACTGGTGTTATGTGGTCTTGGCGGCCGCTCCCAGTCCCCAGTCTAGCTGCCGCATTCTGGATTAGTTGTAGTTTCCGGGTCACCTTCAAAGGTAGCCCCACGTAAAGCACATTGCAGTAGTCCAAGAACCGAAGGAGAGTTTGCTGGATCGGGCCCCTCCAGTCCAGCATCCTGTTCTCAAAGCGGCTGGCTAGAAGCCGTAATCGGAAGCCGACAAGCGGGATTCAAACACAAATCCCCCTCTGCTTTCAGAAGCATTTCCTGCCTCCGACCATGGAGGGCCGAGCGTAGCCATCTTGGCCAGTAGCCATCCTCTTCCATGTATTTGTCCAATCCTATTCAAGTGGACTGGAGTTCCGCAGTTCGCACTGCGTGAAAAAGGGCTTCCTTTCGCCAGACCTGAATCTCCCAGCTTTCAGTTTCACGAATTCGAGTTGTTATGAGAGAGGAAAACCTTTCTCTCTCTGCTTTCTCCACACCACACAGTTTTTGTTCCCATTTATTTATTTATATTTTATAAACGCGGGTCACATCACCACTCCGCACACCTCTTCCCCAAATTACAAGTGTTGATTTCAGCCGCCGCCACTTCCCCTTCGGAGAAATACGTGCCCAGTTGAAGGTCAATCACTACATTGGAGAGGAGAAACAAAACATGATTTTTAAAAAAAGTTTGAAACTTTAAAATGGTTCATTGGGAGGCTATTGCTGCTAGTGCTCAGGGAGGGCAGGGGGTGGGAATTAATCTGGAACGGGTGCTTCCAGCGGGGCAGCGAATTGGCTTTGTCTCGTAAACCTCGCAGATCCTAAGTTGCGGCCTGTGTTACCCTAAAACAGGTGTCGATCGGGGAAAACAAACCCAGATTTCTTTGTTTCCTTAGAATTACAGCAGAAATGTATTCTACCTGAGTCGGGTACAGGCCTACCTAACGTACCAGTTCCATCAGGCTGCAGGTAAGGTCATTTGTGGGGGGCTGGCTCTGAATTCGGGGGTCGCCATCATTGCTCATGGACCTCTTGAGGCGAGGCCTATTGCGCCACGGAAATGCTCAAATCGGGGTTGCTACACCAGTTCAGTTTCTGCCTGCCGTGCAGCTATTGAAAAAAATACAAATGCCACGTCCATAGTGAGCCCTGTAAATGTTTTTTTATGGGGTTCCATCCCAGCCGCAAGCCTGTTTACGACGGCTTTGGCCCATCAGCAAATTTTAGAGGGTGATTCGGAGGCATGAGGGAAGAGAAAGCGAATCCAGCCAAGATCCCTTCAGCAGCTAAAGGGATCACACAGGAAGCAGAGGCTGTTGTTCCTCCTTTGCCGGGTGGAGCAAAAAAGAGCCATCGGGGTCAGTCACGTTCCGGAGGGTGGGAATAAATGACCCCTGGGTTCCCTTTCCAACTGTACGGTTCTGTGAACCTGCACGCCGATTCTGCCAGGTATGCTATAGGCCCGTGTTTCCCAACCTTGGGCCTCCAGCTGTTTTTGGACTACAATTCCCATCATCCCTGGCCACTGGTCTTGCTAGTTAGGGATGATGGGAGTTGTAGTTCAAAAACAGCTGGAGGCCCAAGGTTGGGAAACACTGCTATAGGCTGAGATTTGCTGTGGCTTCCAAGAGGCGATTATGCATTAATCCACATGCTGTGTTAAGATTCAAGAAGGGTGGTTCAACAGGCCCCGGGCGACTCTCTTTGTCCCTCCAGCGAAATCATTCAGAGCCGACAATTCCTCTCTCCGCGAGTTCGAGGCCAGACTCGGACACTCTTACCAGTGCCGGAACCGCACCTTGGTCCTGGCAGAAGGCTTTCGTCTCAACGCCCTGCAAGAGCGGGTCCAGGCCTTTGACCTTCAAGGTGGACAATTTGGGGAAGGTGAGAGACTCCCTGCATCGTACCGCAGGCAGTTCTTTATTTCATTTTCTTTAAACAGCTGTACTTCAACGTAAAGGGACCCCTGACCATTAGGTCCAGTCGTGACCAACTCTGGGGTTGTGGCGTTCATCTCGCTTTACTGGCCGAGGGAGCCGGCGTACGGCTTCCGGGTCATGTGGCCAGCAGGACTAAGCCGCTTCTGGCGAACCAGAGCAGCGCACGGAAACGCTGTTGACCTTCCCGCCGGAGCGGTACCTATTTATCTACTTGCACTTTGACGTGCTTTCGAACTTCTAGGTGGGCAGGAGCAGGGACCGAGCAACGGGAGCTCACCCTGTCGTGGGGATTTGAACCGCCGACCTTCTGATCGGCAAGTCCTAGGCTCTGTGGTTTAACCCACAGCGCCACCTGCGTCCCTTTTGCTCCCAAAACAACAGCACAAAACATCAGGCAGGTTGGCAGTCTTTAGAGCAGTGTTTCCCAACCTTGTGCCTCCAGCTGTTTTTGGACTACAATTCCCATCATCCCTTGCCACTGGTCTTGCTAGTCAGGGATGATGGGAGTTGTAGTTCAAAAACAGCCGGAGGCACAAGGTTCGGAAACACTGCTTTAGAGGAACGAGAGGGATAAGGAGCGGTACCTATTTATCTACTTGCAGTGGTGTGCTTTCGAACTGCTAGGTTGGCAGGAGCTGGGACCGAGCAACGGGAGCTCACCCTGCCAAGGAGATTTGAACCGCCGACCTTCTGATCGGCAAGTCCTAGGCTGTGGTTTAACCCACAGCGCCACCCGCGTTCCCATACTTTAATGTGCAGGTGTCTTAATAATCCAATGCATTCTTAGTCTAAACTTTCCATGCCATCTTTTGGCACAGCCCTTTTGCCCGCAGACTTTTCAAGTCTCTCTCCAGTTCGGTATTTTGCACATCCCGAATCTCCTTCCTCTCCTCACTGAATTCCTTCTTTTCCTGTTTCAGCCGAGGTCTGCCCGGAGCAGAGACGCACCCTCCTGGTGCCCATCATTATCGGCGTCCTCCTTCTGGTCCTCATCGTCATCGTGGTCGTGGCCTTTTTGATTGGGCGAGCGCGTAGCCACAGGGGCTATCAAACCATTTAAAGGGGAGCCGTTTTCCACACACAGCTGGGCCTAAAGAGAATCAAGAATGGGGTGGTTTTTTTAAAAGGGGGGGGGTGTCTTTCTGCAACAGGGGGACAGGGGGTTGACACCCCACTCCAGGGGTGGGGTGGGAGTTCTCCGAGCTGCTAGACTCATACCTGTTTCATTCACTCGCTTGGACTGCTGGTTCGCACAAGACACACCTGGGGGAAGTGAAAAGGACAATACGTTTCTGCACAAAGGTGCAATTTGTGGGCTGAGGAGCAGTTACATCTCACTTCTGTCAGACTGCACTTTAAATCTGGGAGGAGAATCACAGAATTGTACTGCTGGGATCCCCAAGGGTCGTCTAGTCCAACCCCCCTCCCGGAATGCAGCTATGGAACCCCTTGATAGGTGGCCATCCGACCTCTGCTTAAAAACCTCCAATCTCAATTGAAACAAGGCTGGGCTTATTTCTGGAGCAACTATCTTGTTAAAATCAAGTGTTTGGGCAAAGTCTTTGCACTGACCACGTAAAGTATTATCCGGGTGTGGGACTCTCCGCAAAAACTTGTATTAAGAACTGGTCACATACCATCGATAATCCGAAATGGTGCATTTGCATTCTGAAAGTACGCCTTATAAATTACTCCAGATTGCTCCTCAAGCCCTTTCATCTGCTCTGCTCTGCGAACGCTTCAGGGGGACTCGAGACCCCCAACTTCATATGCAAAGTGCGCTGATCCTAAGCTCTTCAGGCGGAACACCCCACCGCTCACAACAGGTCAAATAAATACCTTTGAAAATTATTCAGGTATTGGTGGTTTCTCTTCCTCCTTGACCCGAGTGCGAGGAGTAGAAAGGGCAGTTCCCAAACGTCAACAATGATATCTCTGGGCTGGGAAGGGTGCATAGCGAGGCAGCACAGCTTATTGAAGTCTCATGGCCTCACCAGGTTCCTACAAACTCTCCATCCCCAATCCCATCGCACCTGACATTTGACCAGGTTTCCAAACTTGCCTGGAAATTCACACGGCGGTGACGATACCTCTACCTTGCCTGGACGGAGAGATTACCGTATTTTTTTCTCTATAAGACTCACTTTTCCCCTCCTAAAAAGTAAGGGGGAATGTGCCTGCCTCTTATCGAGTGAATGCAGGCTGCGCAGCTATCCCAGAAGCCAGAACAGCAAGAGGGATCGCTGCTTTCACTGCGCAGCGATCCCTCTTGCTGTTCTGGCTTCTGAGATTCAGAATATTTTTTTTCTTGTTTTCCTCCTCCAAAAACTAGGTGCGTCTTGTGGTCTGGTGCGTCTTATAGAGCGAAAAATACAGTATTTTAGACATCTCTGGCTTTTATGTGGCTGTACTGCACCCAGCCGTACAAAGATTAAGCACGTCTCATTTGATCCCCACAACAAACCCTGTAAGGTTAGGCTGAAAGTGGCAGACTGGTCCAAGGTGATACACCCAGGCAGTTTCGCGGCCCAGTGGGGATCTGAACCCGTGTCTCTCAGACCCTAGTCTGACACTCTCACCACCACCAGGCCACAACGGCTCTGGAAATCAGAATCTATTCCATACACACAGATGCTTCCCGTGTTCCAAAAGCTGTAATAGCTTAACCTGGAAAACTACAGACGTCGCAGTTTTTAACTCAACACAGGAAGCACATGACATAGAAAGATTTTATTAAAGACTAGTATTTTATTAAAGACTAGTATTTAATATTTAGTATTTCATTAAAGACTAGATTTTATTAAAGACTAGAATTGGAGCTGAGGCTCCAATACTTTGGCCACATCTTGAGAAGAAAAGACTCCCTGGAAAAGACCCTGATGTTGGGAAAGATGGAGGGCACAAGGAGAAGGGGACGACGGAGGGAGGCAGTGGAAGACAGGAGGGCCTGGCGTGCTCTGGTCCAGGGAGAAGAGGCGGACACGACTAAACAACAACAGTATTCCCCACTTCCCGCATGCTCCAAACCCACCTTCCCTTCCAATTGGATATGGCACACTCACTTCTAACCTCCAAATTCCAAATATTCTTCGGCCTGCCCCAATGCCCACCCTCCCAAGCCATCCTGCTTTTCACCTATTCCCAACCCACCCTTGCATTTTTGGCACTAGTCCTCAAAATCGGAAACACAATTCAGGTGAAATAACCGCTGCTAACATTATCAAGGGAGATTGGCGATGGCGAATGCTAAACCTCAAAGCGCATGGCGTCCATGCGCCTTGGCCTGCGCCAACTTGCCGCCACGGGGCAGTTTTGGACTCTTCAACTCTTCTCAAAGCCCCTGCCAGCCAGGGCAGATTTGCCTGGCGAAACGTTCTGTGTAACCCGACGGCCTGCGGATTCCCGCAGCGACACGAGCTGCTCCGTTCCCAGAGGAGTGTTTTGCAGCTCCTCCACTTCTTCCCCAATCAGCCTCTCAGCGCTGACGCCAGCGCGTCACGGATCGCCACGGCCTCTGCGTCTTCCTCCTCCTCCCCGCCGCCGTCATCGAACGGGTGTTCCTCCCGCTGTTCGTCAGCATGGTGCTCCATCCAGCAGGGCTGGAAGACGTCCCCCCGTGCCTCACAGACGTTGTGGAGGGTGCAACAGGCGGCGATGAGGGTGGGCAGGAAGGAGACGTCGGTGTCGTTGCGTTTGGTGAGGCAGCGCCAGCGTCCCCGCAGGCGGCCAAAGGCCACCCCCACCACGGTCCGTGCGGCGGCGGCGTACTCGTTGAAGCGGTGTTGGGCGGGAGTTAGGACCTCGTCCCGGTAGGGCCTCATGAGCCACGGGAGGAACGGGTAGGAGCAGCCGCCCAGCAGGTAAACGGGCACCTGCACCCCACCGATGGCTTGGGACGCCCCCGAAAACAGCTCGCCCTCTTGCGCACGCTGGTACAGCTCCGACGTGCACAAAACCTGGGTGTCCGTCACCCGTCCCGGGCAGCCGACGTTGATGTCCCAGAAGCAGCCGCGGGAATCGACGGCGGCCTGGACCACCACCGAGTGCCAGCCGTGGCGGTTGTAGTAGCCGGCGGCGTTCTCGTTGGGCGCGCGGATAGGGACGTGCAGAGACCCCAGCACGCCGGCCAGCTGGGGCAAAGGGAAGCCGTTGCCCGCGGCCACTTCCGCAGGGTCCGGGGGCCGCACGTAGAGCGGCGTGAGGATGCCCACCACGGCCTCGCAGACGTCGCGCAGGATCTTGCAGACGGTGGAGCGGGAGACGCCGAAGAGCTGCTCCACTGCCCGGTACTCGGTGCAGGCGCCCAGGCGCCACAGCGTCATGGCCAGGCGCACGTCGGCCGGGATGGCACGGCGCATGTTGGTGTCGCGCCGCTGGATGGCTCCGCGCAGCTGGGCGCAGAGGTAGTCGAAGGTGCCCGGCGAAACGCGGAAGTTTTCCACCCATTCCCACTGGCTGAAGGCCTTGGCGCGCACGATTTCCCAGAAGGCCGAGCTGCGGGCTTTGCTCCACAGGCGCCGCTCCCGCAGCAGCCGGGGAAGGCCGCCGTCTCCGCCGCTGCCAGGGTCCTGGCAGAAGCCCACCAGGCCGGGCGCCCGGGCCAACGTCCGGCAGAGCCACAGCAGGGCGAAGCGCTGGCGGTGGCGGGCCTGGGCGCGGCGGTGGCGGGCGGCGCGGCGCCGTCGGGCGGCCTCCCTCAGGCGCCGGCCCCTCTGGAGGCGCATGTAGTAGAGGAGGCACAGTGCCACAGTGCCCCGGCTGAGGGTGGGCAGCACTTGGGGCGCCTCCTCGCCCCTCCCTGGGCCAGGGGTGCCACCTGGGGGGCAAGATGGCTGCCCAGGCGTGGCGGCCATTTTGTCCCTTGACCAAAGTTTGCCCAGCCAATGGGAAAGCGGCACCTCGGCTCAGGGCGCTGGCAAAGGATGCCAGGCTAAAAACGGCGCATGCGCAGAGGAGCCACACCACACACACAGAAGTCCCGCAGAGAATGCGCATGCGCGTGTTAAGGCGCCCGCCGCCGCCGCTGTGCGCACGCGCAGATCATTTAATGGCGGCCCGCACGAGGCTCGCGCGCGCGCCTGCGCATTGGTCGGCAAGGTTGAAATGGCCGCCGGGCAGGTGGGAGACGCCGCGCATGCGCACCAGGGGAAGGCGTTTCTCTCGCTCGCTCTCCGGCGCGTAGGGGTTATGGAGGCGGAAGTTTCGCCCAGCTTCATTCGCTCCCACCTTCGCCAAAATGGCGGCGTCGACGGCTCTGAAGGGCCTGCTGGTCCCGCACGTCCTCCCGGAGAACTGCTACGACGAGCTCTTCCTCAGCCTCAACCTCTTGCACAGTGAGTCGCGCGCTCTTCGACGCCCTTTTTGTCCTGTCGGGGACCCGTCACGTCGCCGCCTGGCCTGGCGGAAGTGTCCTGTGGGGGGCGACTGGGCGCCATTTTGGTGAAGGGCGAAATTTTACCCCGGCGGCCATTTTGGTAGAGGGCGGAAGTGGCCGTCGGCTCCGTTTCCGGGCCTCGTGTCTTCCCTCACCTTGCAGCCGGGCGGAAGTACCACGAGATTTTTTAATTTTATTAACATTAGGCCCCAGAATTACAAATGAAACTATCCTTTGGGGGGGAGAAAAGCTTATTTTTTTAAAGAAAAGCTTTCAATATGAAGAGGCTGTTCATCGTCTCCTAAAAAGGGTCGTGGACGAAGCACAGTGAAGGCTCTCGGCGCCATGTTGGTTTTGGGCACCAAGTTCATATGGCAGCCGAGGATCTTTTAAGCCCCGCCCCTTTCCCCTCAAGCAGGGCTGTCATTGGCTAGGCGCCTGTCAGGTAGACTTCTAGCAGGTGAAGTGATGAGGGAAGCCTCACCGGTGGAATGTCTGCCTGCCATGCAGAAAACAAGGCTGCTGCTGCTGCTGCCCTCTCCTGGAGCCTTCTGCTAAGTGCAGAAAGTGGAATTTATGTCCCACATCACAGGAGTATTGTAAATCACTGCTTGCAATTCATTGTGTTTTGTATCCTTTTGTCTCTCTCCCCCTGTTCCTTCAGTTCCATGCCTCAAAATCTTCATCAGCAAGGGCCTCGGATTCGCCATCGTGGCTGGTTCCCTCATGGGTACGGACATCGGGACTTCCCAGTCCAATAATCTGACTTTTAGTATAAACTATAAGGTTTTTCTGTTTGGTTTTGTGCATGTGTATTCTCTACGGAATATATATATATATATTTGTGTGTGTGTGTGTCGTTTTGACTTTGGTAAGAAAAAAAACCATTAAGTTTAATACATAATACTTATTATTATTATTATTATTATTATTATTATTATAATACTGAGAATAATAATAAAAGAAGACTGAGAGGTGAGATAGGTAGGTAGATAGACAGACAGATAGATAGAATTTATATACTGCCCTATACCCGGAGGTCTCAGGGCGGTTCACAGAACAAGATCAACATAAAAACCGCAATATTATATATATATATATATATATATATACACACACACACACACACACACACACATATATATATATATATATATATATATATATAACAAAAATACAGTGGTGCCTCGCAAGACGAAATTCATCCGTTCCGTGAGGCTCTTCGTATAGCGGTTTTTTTGTCTTGCGAAGCAAGCCCATTGACAGTTTAGCGGATTAGCGCTATTAGCGTTTTAGCGGCTTTTAGCGATCAGCTGTTAAGCGGCTTATCAGCAGATCAGCTGATAAGCAGCATAGCGCCTTAGGAAAAGGGGGAAAAAAGGGGGGGAAACCTGCAGGAACTCGCAAGACATTTTCGTCTTGCGAAGCAAGCCCATAGGGAAATTCGTTTTGCAAAGCGCCTCCAAAACGGAAAACCCTTTCGTCTAGCGGGTTTTCTGTCTTGCGAGGCGTTCGTCTTGCGGGGCACCACTGTAAAAACAACAACCCAATAACACGCACACACACCAAACCCTCTCTGTCTCCTCTTTCCTGGCCTAAACACCTCCCACTTCTCAATATCCTTCTTAAATTATGGCACCCAGAATTGGACACAGGTCTGACCGAGGCAGAATAGAGCAGGACTCTGACCACTTCTTCCTCCCTCTTTCTGCAGTGAAGCTGCCCCAGATCTTCAAGATCCTGGGGGCCAAGAGCGCTGAGGGGCTGAGCTTCCATTCCATTCTCCTGGAGCTGCTCGCCATCACTGGCACCATGGCCTACAGCATCGCCAACGCTTTTCCGTTCAGGTATGGGCAGCGCCCAAGGCTTTTCTATAGCTGCGATTGAAAACCCACCAGACAGCCACAACGTCCAATGAGTCTGCTTCCCCTCTGAGAACCGATGAGTCAGTTTCTCCTTCGTTGCTGCATATAAGGTGTTTTTTTTAACAAAACCAGTTCATAATAGAGAACATAGAAACATTCTTCCCCATCCTTCAGCCACGACTGAAACGGGCAGCTCTCAGGAAGTGAGTTATCTTTTTTTATATATAATTTTTTTAATTGTTTTACAACACAAATAAACAATTTTATCCAATTTTAACAAACAAATTCTCTCTTATCGAACTTCCTTCAGCTTCTCTGACAATCATCCATCTGTACCTCTTAGTTACACATTCCTTCTCCTTTAGTATTGTCTTTAGTCTTCCCTCCCACATCTATTGTTTTGACAATACCTCTTAGATTTCACAATGCTTCTTTAAATCCCACTAACGTTGTTTGCATATCACATATATTTTTCAGATATTCTACAAATTTCCCCCAGTCTTCGATGAAGTTTTGGTCTTTAAGATATCTGATTTTCCCAGTTAGCTTGTCCAATTCTGCATCGTCCGTCAGTTTCGATCTCCAATCTTCTATCATTGGTATTTCCTCTTGTTTCCATTTCTGGGCCATTTCTGGAAGTGAGTTATCTGTGACTTGCTGCTAGGTAATTTTGAGTCCTCTCAAGCTAAGCAACAACCTGAGGTCCACACAGACCTTTCGACGGGCAGGGGTGCCGAGTTCGAATCCCAACATTTGTTTTCATGCGCGCACAATCCCACTAGTCACAGGAGCGTGTGGCCACTTCCTACTCTCTTAACAGCCTCCTGATCTGCAGAGATCTAATCCTTTGCCGGAACGATATCGCCAACCAATCCCCGGAGTTGCAGTTTCAAAGGTGTACGGGCTGATTCCTGAAGTCCCAAATCCTGCCTTTTTTGGGGAGGGTGGGGCGTTGTCAGTGCTCATGTTTCTGATCCTCTCAAACCCATTTCGCTCCTCTTTGCTGTTGGTGGTGGAAGGAAAACAATGCCTTGAAGGAGGGAGCTGTTGTTGTTGTTGAGTTGTTTAGTCGTGTCCGCCTCTTCGTGACCCCCTGGACCAGAGCACGCCAGGCCCTCCTGTCTTCCACTGCCTCCCGCAGTTTGGTCAAACTCATGCTGGCAGCTTCGAGAACACGGTCCCACCATCTCCTCCTCCATTGTCCCCTTCTCCTTGCGCCCTCCATCTTTCCCAACATCAGGGTCTTTTCCAGGGAGTCTTCTCTTCTCATGAGGAAGCCAAAGTCTTGGAGCCTCAACTTCAGGATCTGTCCTTCCAGTGAGCACTCAGGGCTGATTTCCTTCAGAACGGAGAGGTTTGATCTTCTTGCAGTCCATGGGACTCTCAAGAGTCTCCTCCAGCACCACAATTCAAAAGCACAGAGCTTTAACTATACGGACCTTTGTTGGCAAGGTGATGTCTCTGCTTTTTAAGATGCTGTCTAGGTTTGTCATTGCTTTTCTCCCAAGAAGCAGGCGTCTTTTAATTTCGTGACTGCTGTCACCATCTGCAGTGATCATGGAGCCCAAGAAAGTAAAATCTCTCACTGCCTCCATTTCTTCCCCTTCTATTTGCCAGGAGGTGATGGGCTCAGTGGCCATGATTTTAGTTTTTTTGATGTTGAGCTTCAAACCATTCCAGGCAGGTAACAGGGAGCTGGAAAAAGAATTTGGATCAAAAGATTTCATTTCTCCCCTAACACATCTCTCTTTTTATCTCTCTTTCCTCCCCCCAACCCAAACAACAGTTCCTGGGGTGAGGCTTTCTTCCTCATGTTGCAAACCGTGGCCATCGGATTCCTGGTCCAGCATTTTGGGGGCCACACGGGACGAGGTGAGTGTGGAACCAGAGTCTAGAGTACATTTAATTGAATCAAATGTGATGTCCAACACAGTGATTCCGGATATAGACCACTGTTTTGTAGAATTCTTCATTGGCGTGGTGGAATGATATATAATCGCTTCATAAACTAAACAAAAAGTGTAAACAATAATACAAACAGTAATGAAAAAGAGTTCATTGCGGTTTGTATTAGAGTTCGTAATTTTTGTAAAGTGATATGTGCATGCAGGTCATCGTCTGTAAAATTTTATTTTCAGTTTATGAAGCAATTCTTTATCTTCCCACCACGCTGACAAATAATTCTACGAAACAGTAGTCAATATCTGGAATCACTCTTCAGTGTTGGACATCATATTTGCTGAATACACAAAGCTTCACAACTTGTCTGTCATCGTATGAAGTCTGATACCTCACTTCATTTGAAGATTTTCAGAGACTTTGAGACTAAAGAATTCATTTTGTACTTGATATGGTTTGAAGGAATTGTATAAAAGATTGTCTATTGCGTGTGTACATGGTCATCGTGTTGCCTAGACATTGCTGGCGGTTTTTTTTTTAATAATAAATTTTTATTAAAATTTTAAAGGTTACAAAAAATACAAAACACAATAAACAATCAAAGAAGGAAAAGAAAAAACAGTACAATAAGCAAAAAAGATAAAGATAAAAGATAAAAGACAAGTCCAACCTTTGACTCACTTTCTTACATTCACTTATTTCCTTGATTTCCTCACGCCTCCCATTTTTGTATTCTAATTCAATTAGATATTCCAGCAAATCCTTCCAACTTTGTTTTTATCCTAATAATTTATCTTAACATATTGTAATTTTACATTCTCTCTTTCAACAATTCATTTTTACTTAATCCTTTATATATTTTCTGCCAAAACCACATAATTTTCTTTTCCCAACATCTTTCTAACAGTCTTTAATTTTACAATATTTTTGAAGATAAACTCTAAATTTTTTCCAATTTTTCCATTGCTGGCGTTCTCTTTGCAACACAGGGGTTACTTATTGATGGCTGCTAGTCAGAATGGCTCTGCTCTGCTTCCACAATAATAGGCATCTGGAGGACCCCTGTGAGAACAGGATGCCAGACCAGATGAACCGCTGGTCTGACCCAGCAGAGCCCTCCTTATATTCTTAAGCCAGGTTGCGGGGCTGCCTTTCTGACACGAACCCCTCTGTTTCTTTTCTTCTTTTTTTTAAACAGAATAAAACTTTATTTAGAGTTCAACAATAACAAAGGGGGGGGGGAGAGAAATCACAGTAGTTGTAACATCAAATCATTACAATTAACCAATTTTAACATTTTATAAATACCAATATAGAAATTATACAACATCACTTTTAACTTACTGAGGTTTTCATAATACACTTTTCTTTATATATCCTTTTCTTAACGTATCAAAAAGGGGAAGACAAAGAAAGGAAACACAAAAAGGAAAAAAGAAAGAGAAGAGGAAGGGGTGGGAGTGAAGTGAAGGAGGGAGGGAGGGAGGGAGGAAAGAGGAAGAAAAATACAAAGCAAGACAAACATGTTTAACTTCCGATTAGACTCATTGTATTATTATTTCTACAATTTTTTCACACACAGTTCCAAGTTATTATATTTCTTTCTTTGTTTTCGTCAGAGATCAAAAAACATTATATTTGTTGTTTTACAAGGTTCATTCTGTTTCTGCCAGGAGATATTTGTTATTGTAATACTTTCCCAAATATTCTTTAAAGATTTTCCATTCTTTCTGTCCTTTCTGTTTTGGATACCCTCTAATTCTCCCTGTCATCATAGCCATTTGTAGATATTCTATCATTTGGAACCTGCCACTCATTTATCGTAGGTGTTTTGTCACTTTTCCAGTTTCTCGCGATTAAGATCCTGGCTGGTACTGTTGTATACCTAAAAAGTGGTCTATTTTCTTTTTTGATTTCTGTTGACATGATTCCCAGGAGAAGAGTTTCAAGTTTTTTCTTAAATGAAAACTTAAATAGTTTTTTAAATTCATTGTAGATGTTATTCCAAAATTCTTTAATCCTGTGCATTCCCACCACATGTGCATATATGACCCTATAGCATCTCTGTTTCAACCCCTAGGTGTGTCCTTCCTGCTCGCCTACTTTGGAGTCCTGGCCCTCCTGCTCTCCTCACTCACACCCGTGGGTGTCGTGACGGCGCTCCAGGCGTTCAACATGCCCGCCGTCATAACAAGCAGGGTAAGGGGCACCCGGGGGTGTGGGGATCAGAGAAACACTGCCCCATAGGCGGGCCCGCTTGCCTGAGTCTCAAACTCTGCACCGCTCTTTATCCCTCTCGTTCCTCTAAAGACTGCCAACCTGCCTGATGTTTTGTGCTGTTGTTTTGGGAGCAAAAGGGACGCGGGTGGCGCTGTGGGTTAAACCACAGAGCCTAGGACTTGCCGATCAGAAGGTCGGCGGTTCAAATCCCCGCGACGGGGTGAGCTCCCGTTGCTGGGTCCCTGCTCCTGCCCACCTAGCAGTTCGAAAGCACGTCAAAGTCCAAGTAGATAAATAGGTACCGTTCCGTCGGGAAGGTAAACGGCGTTTCCGTGCGCTGCTCTGGTTCGCCAGAAGCGGCTTAGTCCTGCTGGCCACATGACCGGGAAGCTGTACGCCGGCTCCCTCGGCCAGTAAAGCGAGATGAGCACAGCAACCCCAGAGTCGGCCACAACTGGACCTAATGGTCAGGGGTCCCTTTACCTTTACCTTTGGGGAGCAAAGTGGGTGCTACTGTCCTGGGGGTGGGGGCCGCTAAGAGGCAAGGGGTGTGTGTGCTGGAGATGGCTGCCCACAAGCACACCGATCTCAGAGATCATCAGGGGTTTGGGCTGGGTGTTCATCAATATGCAGATGAGACCCAGCTCTACCTCTCTTTCAAATCAGAACCAGTGAATGTCCTGTGTGAGTGTCTGGAGGCGGTTGGAGGATGGATGGCGGCTAACAGGTTGAGGTTGAATTCTGACTGTTTTGGGGGGACAGGAGGTGAGCAGGTGTGGGGGACTCCCTGGTCCTGAATGGGGCAACTGTGCCCCCGAAGGACCAGGTGCGCAGCCTGGGAGTCATTTTGGACTCACTGCTGTCCATGGATGTGCAGGTTAATTCTGTGTCCAGGGCAGCTGTTTATCAGCTCCATCTGGTATGCAGGATGAGACCCTCCCTGCCCGCAGACTGTCTCGCCAGAGTCGAGCATGCTCTGGTTATCTCCCGCTTGGACTACTGCAATGTGCTCTACGTGGGGCTACCTTTGAAGGGGACCCGGAAACTGCAATTAATCCAGAATGCGGCAGCTAGACTGGTGACTAGGAGCGGCCGCCGGGACCACATAACACCGGTCCTGTGAGATCTGCATTGGCTCCCAGGACGTTTCCAGGCCCAATTCAAAGTGCTGGTTTTGACCTATGAAGCCTTAAATGGCTCAGGACCGCAATACTTCAAGGACCACCTCTTTCCATATGAACTGGCCCGGACCCTAAGATCACCTTCTGACGCCTTTCTTTGTGTTTTTCCTCCTTGAGAGGTCCAGAGGGTGGCAACACAAGAACGGGACCTTCTCTGCAGTGGCTCCCCATTTGCGGAATGCTCTCCCCAGGGAAGTTTGCCTGGCGCCTTCATTATACACATTTAGGCACCAGGCAAAAATCTTCCTTTTTCACCAGGCCTTTGGTTGATCTTCTTGACATCCAACACCCTTTTAGAATGTGGTTCTTTTTGGGGGTTTTAAAAAACGGTTCATTGTTTTTGGTTTGATTTTATATGTTCTCTTGTTGTGAAGCGCCCTGAGACCTCCAGGTATAGGGCGGTGCATAAATTGAATAAATAAATTAAACGTCACACCTCTTCCCTGTGCCCCCAACAGCTCCTGCAAGCAGCCACAAACTACCGCAACGGCCACACAGGGCAGCTCTCCGCTGTCACAGCCTTCCTGCTTTTTGCGGGCTCTCTGGCCCGAATCTTCACCTCCATCCAGGTAGGCCGGGGTTCACCTGCCCGGGGCAGGTGGGGAGGGCAGAGAGGGGTCATTCAAGTACATTTCTGAGCACAATTCAAAGTGTTGGTGCTGACCTTGAAAGCCCGAAACGGCCTCAAAGGCCCAGTAGACCTGAAGGAGCGTCTCCACCCCCATCATTCAGCCCGGACACTGAGGTCCAGCTCCGAGGGGCTCCTGGTGGTTCCCTCACTGCAAGAAGCCAAGTTACAGGGAACCAGGCAGAGGGCCTTCTCGGTGGTGGCGCCCGCCCTGTGGAACACCCTGCCACCAGATGTCAAAGAGAACAACAACTACCAGACTTTTAGAAGACATCTGAAGGCAGCCCTGTTTAGGGAAGCTTTTAATGTTTGATGCATTACGGTATTTTAATATTTTGCTGGAAGCCGCCCAGAGTGGCTGGGGAAGCCCAGCCAGATGGGCAGGGTATAAATAATAAATAAATAATTATTATTATTATTATTATTATTATTATTATTATTATTATTAAAGGCTAGCAGCCCAGCCCCAAAGTAAAGGAAGGAGGCATTGGGCTTGCAAGAAATCAACCCCCCCCCGGTTGCTTTCTGCATTGTGGGGGAGCATGGGTGGGGTCTAGATGTTGTTGTTTTTTAATTTAAAAAATGCTGGAAGCCGCCTCGCATCCCAACTTGGGCAGGCAGGCATGGGGGGCGGGTGAAGTTAGGGTGCAAATAAAATCAACAAACCTGCCTCATTTGCCCTCTCCCCACCCCGCAGGAGACGGGAGACCCCCTCATGGCTCTCACCTACGTCGTGGCCTCATCCTGCAATAGCATCATCACGGGACAGCTGATTTATTACTGGAACGTCCCCGTGGACAAGCGCAAGAAGGAATAGGAGTCCTGGAGGGGTTCATGACTCTTCCTGCCCCACCCCCCTTCACACACCCCACCACCCTCCTGGACAAGAAACACATCACGAAAAGGGCCGATTTTCCAGGAAGTTTTCTTTCTCTCTCTCTTTTTGCATTCTGAGCCAAGGGACAGTTGCAGTCTTTTTCTCTGGGAATCTCGTGGGAGTTCTACGCTGGAAACTGGGGTTGCTTTTCTTAATCAGCTGCGATTCCCCCACCCCGCCAGCAGGGCCAAGGTGGGGTGAGGCTCAGAGGCCTATGAGGAATAATTGTATATTCGGGGATGGGGTTCTGCCTCCAAACTCCTCCCAGTAACCCAAATACAGGTGGGCGAATGTCCTGATTCAGCATCCTGCGTTCTTCTTTAATCCAGCCCTTCGCTCAGAACAGTGAGGACTAGAATCTTGGTTCTCTTGCTAGAAGATTTGGCCATAGCTCAGCGACGAGAGAAGTCTAGTGTCCCAATGAAGGGGCATCATGTTGCTATTTAGTTGTTGAGTCGTTTCCGCCTCTTCGTGTCCCCCTGGACCAGAGCATGCCAGGCCCTCCTGTCTTCCACTGCCTCTCGCAGTTTGGTCAGACTCATGCTGGTAGCTTTGAGAACACTGTCCCACCATCTCGTCCTCTGTCGTCCCCTTCTCCTTGTGCCCTCCATCTTTCCCAACATCAGGGTCTTTTCCAGGGAGTCTTCTCTTCTCATGAGGTGGCCAAAGTCTTGGAGCCTCAGCTTCAGGATCTGTCCTTCCAGGGAGCACTCAGGGCTGATTTCCTTAAGAATGGAGAGGTTTGGTCTTCTTGCAGTCCATGGGACTCTCAAGAGTCTCCTCCAGCACCAGAATTCAAAAGCATCCATTCTTCGGCCATCAGCCTTCTTTATAGTCCAGCTCTCACTTCCATACATCACTAAGGGAAGTTACAGTCCCACTCTATCCTGCCATGCTCAGACCACACCTGGAGTCCTGTGTTGGGCACCGCAATTTGAGAAGGATATTGTGCCAAGGTGGGCAACCAAGAGGATGAAGGGTCTGGAAACCATGCCTGATGAGGAACGGTCGAAGGAGTTGGGGATGTTTAGCCTGGAAAAGAGGAGACTGGGAGGAGAGATCTTCAAATACAGTGGTGCCCCGCAAGACGAACGCCTCGCAAGACGGAAAACCCGCTAGACGAAAGGGTTTTCCGTTTTGGAGGCGCTTTGCAAAACGAATTTCCCTATGGGCTTGCTTTGCAAGACGAAAATGTCTTGCGAGTTCCTGCGGGGTTTTTCCCCTCCCCCCCTTTTCCTAAGCCGTTAAGCCGCTTATCAGCTGATCGCTAAAAGCCGCTAAACCGCTAATAGCGCTAATCCACTAAGCTGTCAATGGGCTTGCTTCGCAAGACGAAAAAACGCTATACGAAGAGCCTCACGGAACGGATTAATTCCGTCTTGCGAGGCACCACTGTATCTGAAGGGCTGTCCCATGGAACAGGGAGCATGCTTGCTTTCTCCTGCCCTGGACAACGGGACTCGAACCAAGTAAACACCAGGAAGAATTCCCCCTCTGGAGGTTGTGGTCTCTCCTTACTTGCAGGTTTTTAAGCAGAGGTCCGCAGGCTATCTGTCATGGATGCTTTAGCTGAGATTTCTGGATTGCAGCGGGCTGGGCTGGGCGACCCCTGGGGTCTGCAACCAAAGGACCCACCTTGTGTGCAGAAGGTCGCAGGTTCAAACCCTAACGGTGCCTCAGGGTAGGGTTGGGAGAGGCTGCTGCCTGCCGTGTAGACAATACTGAAGTAGGTGAGTGCCAGTGCCCTGAATAAAAGCCACTTCCCGTCGCTGCCAGCAGAGGGAGTTCTTGGGTTTGCTCCATCCAGGTGGGTCAACTTAAAAGGTAAAGGGACCCCTGACCATTAGGTCCAGTCGTGGCCGACTCTGGGGTTGTGGCGCTCATCTCGCTTTACTGGCCAAGGGAGACGGCGAAAAGCTTCTGGGTCATGTGGCCAGCAGGACTAAGCCGCTTCTGGCGAACCAGAGCAGCGCCCGGAAACGCTACCTACCTGGTACTGGAGTGGTACCTATTTATCTACTTGCACTTTTTGGGGTGCTTTTGAACTGGCAGGTGGGCAGGAGCAGGGAGCGAGCAACAGGAGCTCCCCCCTAGCGGGGATTTGAACCGCCAACCTTCTAATTGGCAAGCACTAGGCTCAGCGGTTTAGACCACAGTGCCACCCGGGTCCCTATATTACATTATTGTTAGTGTATATTACATTCAAGGTAATGGGGTTGTGGCGCTCATCTCGCTTTACTGGCCGAGGGAGCCGGCGTACAGCTTCCCGGTCATGTGGCCAGCATGACTAAGCCGCTTCTGACGAACCAGAGCAGTGCACGGAAACGCCGTTTACCTTCCCGCCGGAGTGGTACCTATTTATCTACTTGCACTTGACGTGCTTTCGAACTGCTAGGTTGGCAGGAGCAGGGACCGAGCAACGGGAGCTCACCACGTTGCAGGGATTCGAACCGCCGACCTTCTGATTAACCCACAGCTGTGTCTCTCTCTCTCTCACCCACCTCAGCTCAATCTAGCCTGCAAAAATACCAAATGCCCTGCAGGGGCAGGAAATGGGTGTTTTTCTCTCTGGTTTGTGGGTGATGCTGGCGGGGGGGGGCAGGGGGGGCAACCAGCCAGGGCGGGGCAGGGCATCCTAATTGGGGAGCTTAGCAAGATTTCGCTTCAGGGAGGGACAGCTGGTGAGTCAGAGCAGATCTGCAGCTGTCTTCCTGGAGTGCAGTTGGGGGGGGGGATGTTGTAGCGTTTAAACTTTTGCCAAAGGGTGTTCCCCACACACACACCGCCCCACCCTTTTACACACACACACACACACACACCCCACTGCTTTTAGAATCACAACATCGCTGCAGCTAAGCGGCTGAGATTACCTGGATTGCAAAAGCAGCACACATAAAAGCCCAGTGGATCGGGCCCCCTGGACTGTCCAGTCCAGCTCCCTGTTCTCACAGGGGGCCATATGCCCCTCAAAACATGGGTAGGCAAACTAAGGTGTCCCATCGCCTTCTCAATCCAGCCCACAGACGAGCGTGTTTTCACATGGGTAGAATGTGTGTTTTTATTTACCATGCATCCCTGGGTTATTTGTGGGGCATAGGAATTCGTTCATTTCCCCCCCAAAAAATATAGTCCGAGGGACAGTGGACCAGCCTCCTGCTGAAAAAGTTTGCTGTGCCCTACCTAAGAATCCAGGTAGACTGTCTTTGGAGCTGGAGTCTCCATGCTAATTTAAGAGCTTGGATCGAACCCAATGGCCCATCCAGTCCAGCAACCTGTTCTCACAGGGGCTGACCAGGTGGCCCTAAGGGAGGCCCGCGAGCAGGACCCGAGTGCAAGAGCCGCTCTCCCCTCCTGGGGTTTCCTGGAGCTGGGAGTCAGAAGCCTCGCAACTCGAGCAACGTATAACCATCACAGCAACAGGAAGCGGTTTTGTCGAATCCTTCTAAGCCCTCGTTGTTTCATCCTGTGGCAGGGAGTTCCACAGGTGGCTTTAATCCTGCAGCCTGTTTTCAATGGCCAAAAGGAGAATCTCAATCTCTTACGAAGGGATTTTTAAACTACTTGGAGACCCACGTTGCATCTTGTAACAACATAGATCTTTAATAATAATAATAATTTATTATTTGTACCCCGCCCATCTGGCTGGGTTTCCCCAGCCACCCCGGGCAGCTTCCACAAAGACCAAACATACACTAAGATGTATTTAAGTTAAAAAGATGTGTTTCCAGCTGTGCAGGAATCCATTGCCCATCACTTAATTCGGATTGTGGAAAGACGGGGGCTCACTCTTGCCACCCCAATTCATCAGCCTCAGGGGAGCACTTTTCCCCTAAATTGCTGTTTTTGGACCACAAACCCCACTCAGGTATAGCCAGCGCAACCAGGATGCTAGGAGCCAAAATATCTGTAGGGAGACAGGCTGCCCCGAGGCCCCCCTCCCTCCAAAATGACTTGGCAACTGCCTCTGGCAACCTCCAGGCTGGACTACTGCAATGCTAGCTTGCTTGGGGCCACCCCTTGAAGACTGTCCCGGGACTTCAGTTGGTCCAAAATGCAGCAAAAACAGCCAGGTTTCTGGCTGGGCTTCTGTTTATAGTTCTCATGTAATCCACCCACCCCACCGTTTCAATTGTTCTGTGTTTTATATATACACCATTAAATAAAATAATAAATCCCCTGTTTCAAAACAGCCGAGCTGGTTCAGGATGCTCAAAATTGTGAAACCCTATAAATTATAATGCGGGATTGCGTTCCGAGAAACCAAGCGTTCAAGTCTTCTTATTTTGGGAACAACGTTTGAGAAAAGCCCGCAAGGACTCTCTCAGCCTCTGGAAACAGTTTTGAAAACCAGGAGTGTTCCTGGGGTCGCAGTTACAGAGGCACAAGAGATCGCTGGACGCTGTTTTGGTGTCATTTTCCCATTTTTTGAGGTTGTTTCTGTCCCTTTAAATGGGTTTGTGCTGAGATCAGCAGAGAGGGTCAGGGGGAACATGGGGGTAAGCCCAGGGGGAGAAGAGGGCCTTTTCTTTGGTGGCCCCTAACCTACAGACCAGAGGTGCAACTTGTGCATTTGTGACACAGCTTCCACCGAATGCCAAAGACCTCTTTACCCTGGGTTGGAGTTTTTGACACTCAAAAGGGTCTATTTTCCAGACTCGGCTTATTTTTACGCTCCAATTTTTAATCGTGTGGTTTTAATGCCGTAGCCTCCGAAAGGTGGGCAGTAAAGAAACCAGCTTTGCAAAATCCGGTGCCCTCGGAGCACAGAAAGGAGGCAGCCATTGCACAGCGATATCCAGAAAGCTGTGCTAAACTTAATAACTTCTCCCCGCACCCAGACTCAAATGCATTTTCAGCTTTTCCTCAAAGGTGACCAACAATTCACTCGTCTCGGTATGCAAGGAGGAGAAGCGGACACACAGTGGGAATGGAATTAACTGTGCATTAATTGCTAGTTTCTAAACTTGCCCACGTAGTCACAACTGGGCCAGCGCCGGTGGCAAAATATGACGGGCACCTTGAGAATTTCGAACCGTGTTTTGGGGTGTTCCTTTTCCCATCCTGCAATAAGCCTCTTCGAGAGGAGGAAGGGGAACCGGTGTGCCGTTTTCATTTGAGAAAAGCCTTTTGGGGGAAAAACAAAACGCACCGTTTTCACTCAAAGCAGCATCCGGATTGGAAGGGGTCCCCCAAAGGTCATCCATCTCGACCCTGCCGGTAATGCAGGAGTCGCAGTAGAGAATTGCGTGGCTTTAAGTCGACCATATTGTCTCTTGACCCGAGATGCCCCCAAGCGCTGCAAACTTTCCTTCTAAGGAAGCCAATCTAAGCAATTCCGCTCGCCCTTTTTGGATCAGGGCTGGACGGGACATGTTCAAGGGCGGGCGGGGAGCAGGGCTGCCCCCAAAAACTGGGCTCGCTCCGGTTCCCGGGCCTGTGGGTGGCAGCCCGCCCTACCCTTGGCACACACCTGTCCCGGCACGAAGTAGGTGAGTCACCCATCGCCAGAGACTGGCAGGAGGTGGGTACACAAGGGGTTGCCTGCGCTGTGCCAGAGGGACCCAGTAACAGGCCAATCCCCTTTTCCTGTAGAAGAAAAGACAGTCACGGAAAAGAGAAATTACACAAAACAAATGAAATGCCGTTAAAATCCCTGAAACGAGAAGCAATCGACTAGAAATATTATCTTCTAGAATTAAACCAAATAACATCAAATAGTTTAAGGAAAAAATTAGAAAATCCCTGAAACAAGAAGTAATCGACCGGAAATATTATCTTATAGAATTAAACTAAATTAAAAAAAAAAATCAAAAAAGTTGTAAGTAAAAAATTAGAAAAACCTAGAACTGAACAAAGCCTTAACGGGACGCCGGGGGGTACAAACCTCGTTTCACTGAACTATTCAGTTTCCTCAGAAGGAAACAGAGAAATCATAAACCTTAAATGATTTTAAACTCAAGAACAGGGCTGGAACGCTCCCCTGAGTTTACAAAAAAGGTCTGAAAATCTAAATAGCAAGCTTTAGACATAGCCCTATTTAAAGAAAACCAAGCAGTGGTAATAAGAAGACTCGGCTGTGAAAACTCCAGTATTGCCTTTACAAAAAGGTTTTAAAAACCTACATAGCATAAATTCAAAGAAAGGAATATAAAATAAGCTGTTTTAGATTTTAAACTCAAAAACAGGGCTCAAATGCTCCTTTGTTCTAGAAGTTACTGCTGGTGTTAATCTAGGTTTTTCCAATTTTTTCCTTAAACTTGTTGATTTTTGTTATTTAGTTTAATTCTATAAGATAATATTTCTAGTCAATTACTTCCCGTTTCAGGGGTTTTCTAATTTTTTCCTTAAACTTGTTGATTCTGAGGTGGATGGATCTATAGCGCGATCCAGCAAAAGGCCGCTTCCTGTGACCCTTCGTTCGCAACCATGAAGATTAGCAACTTGCTTCGTTTTCAAGGGAACAACCGTAGCTCAGCAGGAGGAGGACAGCTGCTTGGCGTGAAGAAGGTCCCAATGGGGATTCCCTTCCTGAAACCTGCTGCCCGTGGGCTCACTCGGTCCAGTATTCAGAAGGACTGTTTTGGGGGGACAGGAGGCGGGTGGGTGTGGAGGACTCCCTAGTCCTGAATGGGGTAACCGTGCCCCCGAAGGACCAGGTGCGCAGCCTGGGAGTCATTTTGGACTCACTCCTGTCCATGGAGGTGCAGGTCAGTTCTGTGTCCAGGGCAGCTGTCTACCAGCTCCACCTGGTACGCAGGATGAGACCCTTCCTGCCCTCAGACTGTCTCGCCAGAGTGATGCATGCTCTGGTTATCTCCCGCTTGGACTACTGCCATGCGCTCTACGTGGGGCTACCTTTGAAGGTGACCCAGAAACTGCAATTAATCCAGAATGCGGCAGCCAGACAGGGGACTGGGGGCGCCTGCCGAGACCACATAACACCGGTCTTGAAAGACATACACTGGCTCCCAGGACGTTTCCGAGCACAATTCAAAGTGTTGGTGCTGACCTTGAAAGCCCTAAACGGCCTCAAAGGCCCAGTAGACCTGAAGGAGCGTCTCCACCCCCATTGTTCAGCCCGGACACTGAGGTCCAGCTCCGAGGGCCTTCTGGCGGTTCCATCCCTGCGAGAGGCAAAGCTACGGGGAACCAGGCAGAGGGCCTTCTCGGTGGTGGCGCCTGCCCTGTGGAATGCCCTCCCCATCAGATGTGAAGGAAATAAGCAGCTATCTTCTTTTTAAAAGACATCCGAAGGCAGCCCTGTTTAGGGAAGCCTTTAACGTTTGATGCATTACTGTATTTTAATATTTGGTTAGAAGCCGCCCAGAGTGGCTGGGGAAGCCCAGCCAGATGGGTGGGGTATAAATAAATTATTATTATTATATTATTATATCCATGACTCTGTATGGGCGGTTCCCTGTGCTTCTATCCCCCTTATAAATTCCAGCCATCTTTGCACCTTTGCAGCTACAGATTTCCAAGCATTTCCAGACTTCCTCAGCCACTCTTCGCGGAATTTGGAAGGGACACAAGTTCATCTAGCCCAACCCGCTTCCGCGCACGAAGCACATCAACCCAGACACATGGCCAACCGTGAACTTCGCCGTGAAGTTGTGGTCCAAGGCAACCGAGGGGCACTATTTTGCTGCTCCATAGCGTCCCGGCTGAAATTCCTGCCTTGTGGGGTCTGGGGTTGGTCTAGATGATATTTGGGTGTCCCTTTTCCAACTCTACAATTTGCCAAGAGCCTGCAAGCACACACCATTGCATCCCACAAACCGGGGTCTTTCACACAAACAGCTTTTATTCCTTTTTTTTTAATATAAAAACTTGTTTAAAAAAGTAGTTAGCAAAATATAACCCCCCACCCACCCAAACGAGGAATCCCTGCTAGCAGGAATTGGGGGACCCACCCACCCTTAAGAGTTTCCCTTTTCCTTCATTTCTTAAGGTAAAAAAATGTCCTGTACAAATCTTCCCGCTTCAATATACGCAAGACACAAACTTGTGCACAAGTGAAATTAAGTTTATCCCCCTTTGCACGAAGCTGGGGAAATAAAACAGCCCCCAAACCAACACCCCCCCCCAAAAAAACCCCAAATCAAATCAGTCCTTTCTCCGCCACCTTCAAACCGGTTAAAGGTGGGTCAGCGGAGGTGTGTTGCTGAACCCCAAGTAGGGGTGCTGGGAAATGCAGTATTGGGGCGCCCCCTCCGCAGGATCGCAAGCTTGCAGGGAATAAGCCGTCATCACATCATGGAAGTCGCCGAAGGAGTGGTGAAACTGCTGCAAGCCGCCTTCTTGTTTGATCATTGTGGTCATCACCGGGGAGGGCTGGGCGCCATACGTCAGGGTGCTGCGGAAACAAAGAAGAGGGTTTGGGAGTTGTAGCACTGCCCGCTAGGATCACCTCGCAGGCACAAAACCACACCGTTGCCGGTGGTAACCACCGGTATGAAATTCACGGCATGTAATGCCTTGAGAGAATATTATGAAAATGATCTATAGGTGGTGCATGACCCCAGTCAAGCTTGCTAAAATTTACCACTTATCAGATAACAAATGTTGGAAATGTAAAGAAAATGAAGGTACTTTTTTTCACCTCTGGTGGACCTGCCCTAGGATTAAGGCTTTCTGGGAAATGATATATAATGAAATGAAAAAGGTATTTAAATATACCTTCCTGAAGAAACCAGAGGCCTTTCTCCTGGGTATGGTAAGCCATGTGGTGCTAAAGAAGGACAGAACTTTTTTTATGTATGCTACTACAGCAGCAAGGATCCTTATTGGGAAGTATTGGAAGACTCCAGATCTACCCACCCTGGAAAAATGGCAGATGAAGATGACAGAATACATGGGACTGGCGGAGATGACTGGCAGAATCCGAGACCAGGACAAAGAGACCGTGGAAGAAGATTGGAAGAAGTTCAAAGACTATTTTAATAAACATTACAAAATTAATGAAAGCTAAAAAGATATGGGTTTAAAAATTAGTGGTTTGCAGGGGCGTTGATTAAGGAAAAAGAACAGAATTAATAAAAACTATGGGAAATATGGGAATGGATTTGCTGATAAGATAAATGAGATTAGAATACAGAAGGGGGAGGTGTGAGGAGGTCGGTGAAATTAGGTTTAGAAAATAAGGTTTGAATGTATACTTGTTTTGTTTTTGTTTGTTGGTTTTTGTATGTTTTTATTGTTGTTTGTATTTCTGTTTATATGTGTTTATTTGAAACTTAATAAATATCATTTTTAAAAAAACAAGCCCACACTGTTGCAAGGGGACAAACCCCCCCAAAGGTCATCCATCCCAACCCACGCATTTAAAGCGTGCCCGGTGCGCACAAACTCCCCCACGGAGACTCGGGAACTGTAGTTTCCCCCTACAATTCCCAGCAGCCGGCACAAACACCGACCAATCTTCCCCAGCCCAGCTCACACTTCTGAAATGAAAGAATAGTCATACACGTACTTGACATCAGCAGTTCTGCTTGGCGCCTGACACATAAAATATTTTTTTACCAGGTGCCCCCACGGGCCCAAAAAAGTGGTTTATAGGAGAGGAGTATTGCCACCTCCATCCTGGCTAGTAGACCTCTCTTCCTCCATGGATGGCTCCTCCTCTTTTAACGCCATCGAGATTTTTAGTGGCCATCGCTGCCTACTTGTGGCAGGGAGTTCCACAGGTTAACAGTGCTGCATTAATAAGGACTTTCTCCAGTCTCAAAATCCGTAAATCTCAAGGATCCTGTTTTAACAGGAGGAGGAGCTGGAGAGAACAACATCCACAGAGGCCCCCAGCGGCCAATTAACCACCCAAGGAAACCCGGGAGCCAGTCCCCCACCCCATATATAATATGGGTATTCAGAAATAGAACCTCCATTCTCAGGAAGAGTCTACCAGGGCTCTCCTGGCAGGCCTGCTTTTTTGAGTAAATCTGTATTGCTTTAAAAGACAAACGTACAACGAACGTAAGTATGTTTTCCTTTGTATTTACTCCATGTCTTCTTCTTCTTCTTCCTCCTCCTCCTATTATTATTATTATTATTATTATTATTATTTATTTATTATTTATTATTTATTATTTATTATTTATTATTTATTATTTATTATTTATTATTATTATTATTATTATTATTATTTTATACCCTGCCCCTCTGGCTGGGCTTCCCCAGCCACTCTTGACGGCTTCCAACCAAATATTAAAATACAGTAATGCACCACACATTAAAAGCTTCCCTAAACAGGGCTGCCTTCAGATGATTAGTCTAAAAGACTAATCACTTCTTATAAAGCGATTTCCTTATCACATGGCTCAAAAATCCCTTGTGGACCTTTCCCTTCTCGTATATTATCTATCTAATATAGGCCTGGTTTTCTTATTGCACGGGCCTTCGAAACCCTGGCGATTAAGCGGTCTCGGGCTGCGTGGTGCAATGGTTAAAGGCAGGCCTAGGCAAACGCCGGCCCTCCAGATGTTTTGGGACTACAACTCCCATCATCCCTAGCTATCAGGACCAGTGGTCAGGGATGGTGAGAATTGTAGTCTCAAAACATCTGGAGGGCCGGAGTTTGCCTAGGCCTGGTTAAGAGTGTCAGAGGCTTTGATCTGGGGGCGGGGAAGAGACCCGGGTTCGAATTCCCCACTCTGCCATGAACCTCAACTGGACATCTCTCTCAGCCTGACCTACACTACAGGGTTGTTGTGTGAATTGAAAAAGTAATTTCGGAGAAGCATTCGCAGCACAGCCTGAGCTTCCGGGAGGAAAAAGCCGCTATAACAAATGAAATAATGTTAATATATGTAAATAACCCGAGCCCTGAAGCCACACCAGACAGCAAATTCTTGTTACATCTCTAATATCCTTCTCTAAGTTTCACTAATTTGGATATGGCAGAATATATGAAAAATTCAAATTAAGAAAATGCAGGAAGAGGGGGAAGGAAGTTTTAAAATGTTCAAATGAATGTAAAATCAGTGAAATGTATATCTCTGAAAAGTATATTAAAAAAAATAAATCTAATATTGTAAGAAATTGGAGGGGAACTTAGCCACGGACCTATATAGTATTGGATATATTTATTCACTAATTATTATTATTATTATTATTATTATTATTATTATTACAAGAGCCAGCATGTCAGACCAGGCCCTCGCAAAGACCTGACTTCAAATCTCCCCACTCAACCCTGAAGCTCGCTGTCGCGGCCTCTCAGCGCCTGTCCTACCTCACAAAGCTGATGTGATGACAAAATGGAGAGGGAACCAGGGAGAGAAACCACCTCCAAGGAAAAGGGCTGGGATATAAAGGTAAAAAAACAATGGAATAATCCTCTTTTATATAGCCTAGTTCGTAGCCACCACTGCCTCTGGTGGCAGGGAGTTCCACTGTCTAACTTTCTTTCGCCCGCCCTAAATCGGCCAACCACCGGGGTTGGGCTGGATGACCTTTGAGGGACCCCTTTCCAATGCTCACAATCCGGGAGTGTTGTGTTGTGCGCAAGGCTGTGAGGTGGCCATAACCCCAGGAGAGCACCTGCCGGGGCCCAGCCCTTCGCCACCTGCGGGAAGAGAGAGAAAGCTAATCCCCTGGGGCCTGTGGGGCGGGCCTGCATTCCTCGCCAGCCTGTTCTTCCAGTTTTGGCTGAGAGCCCCCAAACCTGTCCGGACCTGCCTGCCTGCCTGCCTGCCTGCCAGCCCCTCCTCACCCAGCAGACTCCCGCCCGCCTCCCCAGGGGTCCCCGGAATACGGACCACCACTCTCCATCCTCAAAGCTTTGCCCTCTGTTTGGGGGACCCAGGAGTCCTCTAATTCCCCTGTGTTTGGGGGACCCAGGAGTCCTGCTCTCTCTGTTTGGGGGACCCAAGAGTCCTGCCTCCCTCTGTTTCGGGGACCCAGGAGTCCTGCCTCCCTCTGTTTCAGGGACCTAGGAGTCCTGCCCCCCCTCTGTTTCAGGGACCCAGGAGTCCTGCCCCCCCTCTGTTTGGGGGACCCAGGAGTCCTGCCCCCCCTCTGTTTGGGGGACCCAGGAGTCCTGCCTCCCTCTGTTTGGGGGACCCAGGAGTCCTGCCCCCCTCTGTTTCAGGGACCCAGGAGTCCTGCTCTCTCTGTTTGGGGGACCCAGGAGTCCTGCCCCCCCTCTGTTTGGGGGACCCAGGAGTCCTGCCCCCCCCTCTGTTTGGGGGGCCCAGGAGTCCTGCTCTCCCCTCTGTTTGCGGGACCCAGGAGTCCTGCCCCCCTCTGTTTCAGGGACCCAGGAGTCCTGCCCCCCCCCCCGTTTGGGGGACCCAGGAGTCCTGCCTCCCTCTGTTTGGGGGACCCAGGAGTCCTGCCTCCCTCTGTTTGGGGGACCCAGGAGTCCTGCCTCCCCTCTGTTTGGGGGACCCAGGAGTCCTGCCTCCCTCAGTTTAGGGGACCCAGGAGTCCTGCCCCCCTCTGTTTGTGGGACCCAGGAGTCCTGGCTCTCCCCCACGGCACCCGCAAGGCTTGCCTCTCCCATGCCTCCTCCCTCCCTCCCTCTCCCCCCCACATGCCAAGCGGCTCGGGTGCGAGTGCGAGTTAGGCCACCCTCGGTCACGACCTCAGGGGCAGGGCTCCTCTTTGCGTGTCTGGCGCAGGGCAGGGCGATGATGCACCCAGGAGAGCACCCAAGGAGCTGGCAACCCCCCGGGTGGGGGTGGGGGGCCGCACCCAGATTGCCAGGGCCAGCAGCCACCCAGCTTTGCCGGGGCATGACGCTGCTGAGACAGATCTGGGGCAGCAAGCCAGGGCGCTGGGGATCTCTCCAGGAAGGAAGGAGGGCAGCCCCGGGGTGGAAGGCAGGACTCCTGGGTCCCCCAAACAGAGGGGAGGCAGGACTCCTGGGTCCCTGAAACAGAGGGGAGGCAGGACTCCTGGGTCCCCGAAACAGAGGGGAGGCAGGACTCCTGGGTCCCCCAAACAGAGGGGAGGCAGGACTCCTGGGTCCCCCAAACAAAAGGGGGCAGGACTCCTGGGTCCCTGAAATAGAGGGGAGGCAGGACTCCTGGGTCCCCTAAACAGAGAGGAGACAGGACTCCTGGGTCCCACAAACAGAGGGGAGGCAGGACTCCTGGGTCGCCCAAACAGAGGGACTCCTGGGTCCCCCAAACAGAGGGGGGCAGGACTCCTGGGTCCCCCAAATACAGGGAGGCAGAATTTTATTTTTTGTAAAGGGACATTGGGCAACCTGGGTTCTCAACTCGGGTGACAGCAAAGGCAGCGGATGAAATTTTAAATCATCTTTTGTAGTCTATTGTTATTTCAACTTGTTTAAAGTTTCGAATCACAGTTCTTTTTTCCTGCTTGATCTCCGCTTTCAGGTTGCGGGGCTGTATCTTTTTTAAACAAACACAATCAAGCAGTGTTTAAATTTTATCATTTAAGGTGGGTAGGGACTCCTAGATTCTCTGCAAAAAAAAAAAAATCCCTGAGTTCTCCCCACAAAAAGAAGTTTTTACCTTGCCCTAGAAACAACATTTGGAAGCAGATGTGCGGAAAGGGCACCTCCCTCCTCTCCCCCCTCCGGAGAACCCAGGTGTCCGGCTCTTGTAACACAATCAGCAGCTGAAAAGCTTATCTCTATAGATGACACTTAAGCCAATTCCGGACAACCTGCCCCCAGCACAGATCCCAGATCTGAATCCTGGACCGCAGGAATTTAGCAGCCAATTGCAGCAGCCTCTGGGCAGGCAGTTCCTCTAGTGAGGATACTGCAGCAAGGAGTTCCCCTGTCCCTCATTCCAGATAGACGCAATTTAAAGAAAAAACACACATTTTGGGGGGGGGGTGATGCAAAAAGAGGTGCTTAATTTGGAAAAAGAGAAACAAAACCTGATTTATAAGCCGTGCATAGTGGTTAGAGCGCAGGACTAGGACCTGGGATGTAAATGCAACTAAATAAACAAACAAACAAACGGGAGGTTGTTGGTTGCACACGTTCAAACATTCCTGCAAATCGGAACACGGGATGGGAATTCTGGCTGGATAGGAAACCAAACGGAGATTTTCTCTTTTTCTTTTCTTCCCCCTCACTCTTCCCTTCGGTTACTTTTGTAAAGCAAGAGGAAGGCTCGTCTCGCACGCTCAGCTGACGGCAAATCCAGGAAGTCCGTTTCGTGAGAAGCCGAAATGGTCCCGATCCACCAAGCGCACAGTGCTCAGGCCTGGTTTTTCTCCAAAGTAAACCCTCCCGCTGCGCTTCCCCGCAGCTTCCTCCGCAGGGAAGCACGCACAGGATCGTAGCCCCCGCCCACCCAGAAAGCTGGAAAGGACACTGCGGAGCTTACTCGCGAGTAAGCACGCACACGATCGCCTGCAAGGAGGCTAGAAGGGAGGAAAGGTTTTCGCCACGAGAAGCTCCAAATGTGGTCCAAATTATTTATTGCGGTATTAGTCGCCCTCATTGCGATGCATCAAACCAAGCCTTGATCCGAGTAGCCCCACTGAAAGTAACAGCCATTTTCATTATTTTTAATGGGTCTACTCTGAGCAGAAGCGACTGCTTGATGCAACCCAGTGAAGTGAACAGGCGTTGCTGCCACCCCAAGTCCAAGTGCTTCCGTGAGTCTACTCTTGAGTAGAGACAGCCCTGCACGCAGCGCCTTGAAACTGGACATCGCTACCCCCGAGGCCTCAGAGTTGCAATGGGTTTACTCCGAGGAGAGCTTCCCAAACTTCTCGCTGAAATGAGACCAAGTCTTGCTCCGAGTAGGACTAATTGCGCATAGAACCCATTGACATTAAAGGACACCACTAACTCCCAAGGCGCAAGAGCGTCAATGCGCCTACTCCAGAGTAGGGCTCACCTCCAACCCACTGCAGCCTACGGACGTTTCGACCCTAGATCTAAAGAGCTTCCTACTCACGAGTAGGGCTCACCCACAACCCCACTGAAATCTAGGACATTGCTACCTGGGGTCTAAAGTTTCCACGCGTTTACTCCGCTTTAATAAAAAGTATTTTAAAAAGGTCTACTCAGAGTAGGGCTTACCTACAGCCCATTGAAGTTAACGGACGTTGCTTCCCAGGGTGTAAAAATCCAATGCGCCTCCTCCCGAGTAGGGCTCGCCTCCAACCCACGGAAACCTACGGACGCGGCTACGCAAGGTCTACAGTTTCCACGCCTCTACACCGGAGTAGAGCTCACCTACCACCCAGTGGACGTCGTGAGCCCCTTCCAACCTCCAGAGGGTCTACTCGCGTGCAGGAGCGAACTCGAAGCGTCCCTCCCTGCGCTCAAAGCGTCCCGAGGGGTCTCCTCCGAGCATTACGCACCATCACCAAAACCACCCACGAGCCACCCATCCCCACCGCGCGCCGTCGGGGCTGCTCTTCTTGCTCACCTGTAGGGCGCGGCGGATCCGGCCCCGTAGCCGCCTCCTCCTCCGCCTCCGGGTGCTCCTTGGGCGAGCTCGTAGGGGTAGCAGGCGCCCCTGCCGTCGGGGGTCCCTCCTGGCGCGGCGGCGGCGGCGTATGCGCTCCAGGCGCGCGTCTCGGCCGTCGGGGCGCACGGAAAGGCTCCTGGCGAGGCTGTTGCCTGTGCGCCCTTGTCCCGTGCGCGCCCGGATCCGCCCTTGCGCCGGGGCCGGTACTTGTAATCGGGGTAGTCCTTCATGTGCAGAGCCCGGAGGCGCTTGGCCTCGTCCACGAAGGGCCGCTTCTCGGCGTCGGGCAGCAGTTTCCAAGCGGCGCCCAGGCGCTTGGAGATCTCCGAGTTGTGCATTTTGGGGTGTTCCTGTGCCATCTTGCGCCTTTGCGCGCTCGACCACACCATGAAGGCGTTCATGGGGCGCTTGACTTTCTCCAGGGGGTCCTCGGGGGCAGGAGGAGGAGGAAGAGCCCGAGGGGCGGCAGCGGCAGCAGGGATCGGGGCCCCTCCGAGCTCTTGCTGCGGCGGAGCTTCCGCGGGGAAAGCGGCGAACATCTCCTCCTCCTCTGATGGGGGCGCGCCGACTAGAGGACCTCGGGGGAGCCCGCCGGCCGGGGAAGAAGCTGCAGGCAAGACGGCATGGGCAAAGCGCAGCGCCGGGGCTTATATAAGGGAGGAGGGCGGGGCATGGTGGGAGACACGCCCCCTCAGCATCGGCCACGCCCCTCCCGGTTTTAACTCCTCGCTCGCCCTCCAATTTGGGAAGCTCCATCCGTTGAACTGATTTTAGAATGAATTGATTTTAGAATGCTGTATTATTTTACTGTTGTTAGCCGCTCTGAGCCCGGCTTTGGCTGGGGAGGGCAGGATATAATAATAATAATAATAATAATAATAATAATAATAATAATAATAATAATAATAATAATAATGAGGAGGAGGAGGAGGAGGAGGCGGCGGCTTCGTCCTAGCGCGGAACCTCTGTTTCTCTGAAATAGGAGCGAATGGCGAATGTGGGGGTGGGCAAGAGTGCCTCTGAGCACGTGCAGAGAGAGAATGAGAATGAGGCGGTTCCCAAGCGCGCACAAGCTGGCGGATCAGGCCAAAATAGCAAATGAAGTTCGCAGGCTGCATTTCATTGATTGATTGATTGATTGATTGATTGCATAATTATTTAGATGGGTTTTTTCCCTTCCAAAAAGAACTCAAAGCGACTTCTCTTTGGGGCCGTAATTGTTGGCGATCTTTTTTTTTTAGCGATTGGTGTTTTGTTTGACTGCATGCTGTGGTCAGACGCCTGGGGCATTGCCTTTATTTCGATAAAAGGAAAGCAGCTGAGAAATTATTGAAATGGTAATGATTGATTAATAAGCGTGCCCAGGACTGCAGTCATTCTTGTAGGATTAGAGAGGGAGGGAAAATCTTTATTTTCCCAGGGGGTTGGACTAGATGGCCGTTAGGGGTCCCTTCCAGCTACACATTTCTATAACTCCCTCTGTCCTTACATCCCTTGGAACTCGCAGGTCTGGAATTTTTTTTTTAGGGGTGAAAAAGGGGGAGAGAGATATATTTGCCCCCTCCCAAAATCCACAGCAGGCCAATTCCTTTACTAAGCCAACCAAGGAAGAGAAAAACACTGCCTTGGTGTTAAAAAGTCATAAAAGTCTGTGCACTGGTCTGTCTTAAAAGGGAGTATAGGAAGAGATAGAGGCCTAATTGATTTGGCCTCTCGGAGGTGCCAGGAGGGTTTCAGATTTCACCCTGGGATGAAGATAAAAGCAAAAATCTCAAATAAAAGGTTCCTGTAGCAGAGGAGAATAGTATAGAGTGAAACAAAGCCTTTTTTATTTCTTTTCCTTTTCCCCCGTCTCAAATCTTTTATTATTTTATTCACATAATATACATTCTTAACAACAAACAACTCCAAAATAACCAGACAACTCCAAAACAAAATCATTTGTAACAGAACCATAAGTCTCATGTTTTCATTTACACTGATCTCCCCTCCGATACCTTTACTTGATATTTCTTGCTGCTTTCTGCTTTCCTTATAGAATCTTTATAAAAACTTAAATCTCTTAAATCCTACACCAATCTTTAACCATTTCAATTAATCCCTTCCCCTCCCTCCCCCGCAGCACAATACTTCCCGCCACCTGTGTGTGATCTTTAGTAAAGGTAAAGGGACCCCTGACCGTTAGGTCCAGTTGTGGCCGACTCTGGGGTTGCGGTGCTCATCTCGCTTTACTGGCCGAGGAAGCCGGCGTACAGCTTCCGGGTCATGTGGCCAGCAGGACTAAGCCGCTTCTGGCAAACCAGAGCAGCGCACGGAAACGCCGTTTACCTTCCCGCCGGAGCGGTACCTATTTATCTACTTGAACTTTGACGTGCTTTCGAACTGCTAGGTTGGCAGGAGCAGGGACCGAGCAACGGGAGCTCACCCCATCGCAGGGATTCAAACCGCCAACCTTCTGATCAGCAAGCCCAGTGGCGTAGCGTGGGTTGTCAGCACCCGGGGCAAGGCAAGTAATTTGCGCCCCCTAACCCGTGGATTTGCGCCCCCTAACCTGTGGATTTGCCCTAACCCCAGATGTTGCGCCCGGTGCGGCCGGCCCCCCCTGCACCCCCCACGCTACGCCACTGAGCAAGCCCTAGGCTCTGTGGTTTAACCCACAGCGCCACCCGCATCCCTTGTGTGATCTTTACCTACTATTATTTTTGTTATTGTTGTATTATTCACTTTATTTATTATTCCATCCTTGATATATTAATATCCTATCTCCTTTTAAACTTTTTAAAGCCATTTTCCTATTAGCGAAGTCAGAGATTGATTTTAGTTACATTTCGAAACTCATGAGGCAGCTTTGCCTAGTGGTTGGAGGCAACGCTCCCCTCAAGAGAATCGATCCCTGAGTCCAAGCGGTATAAAAACTCCTGCTCCAGCTCTGCATCAGGAAGTAAGAGCTGTTTGGAGGTGTTGGGCTCTCCTTCCTCAGACGTTTTTAAGCAGAGGTTGAACCCTCATCTGCCAGGGGGTTGGGATAGATAGCCCTTGGGGGTCCCTTCCGACTCTACTATTCTATGATGCAGCTGGGGCAGACGAAGGCCTCCGGTTTTGCTGCTACAGGTACATAATGGTGTTTCTCCTCTCTGCAGTGCTTTCAGCAGTCTCTCCTTCTCTGGTTCTCCATTTGATGAGAGCCTGTTTTCCTTTTGCACATTTTGAACGGAAGAGCACCACAGTCTGCAAGCCGCCTTCTTCTTCTTCTTCTTCTTCTTCTTCTTCTTCTTCTTCTTCTTCTTCTATCAGTTGTAGCCAAGTAAAATTGTCTTCCATAAACACAATTTTAACAATGAGTCCGTAAGTGACTTTGGAGGCCAATTCTGGATCCACACGTCCTTCCACAGTGGGGACATAGGTTTCCGGATGGAAGTCAATCACGGTGAGGGTTTGCCAAGCATGCCTTCCTCTTAGCGCATTTCTCCCTCGCGTCCTGAGTTCGAGCGTCTTCAAAACCCACGACACCTTTGGGAAAGGCTGTTCTCCAACAGGAGCGCACGCAGGACAGTGTTTCCCAATTGTTGGTGTTTATACTACATTTTTAACAATTTGCCTTGAGAGAGGCTTTAAACCTCTTTTGTTGACCACCAGCATTACGCTTTCCATTTTTAAGTTCAGAATAGAGGAGTTGCTTTGGAAGATGATAATCTGGCATCCACACAACATGACCTGTCCAACGAAGTTGATGTTGAAGAATCATCGCTTTGAAACTGGTGATCTTTGCTTCTTCCAGTACCCTGGCATTAGTTTGCCTGTCTTCCCAGATGATGTGTAAAAATTTTCTGAGACACCGTTGATGGAATATTTTGAGGAGTTGGCAATGCCGGTGATAAGTGGTCCATGTTTCACAAGCAGACAGTAAGGTTGGTAGGACAACAGCTTTGTAAACATTGTTCTGCCTGAACACCGAGGTCCAGCTCCGAGGGCCTTTTGGCGGTTCCCTCCCTGCGAGAAGTGAGGTGACAGGGAACCAGGCAGAGGGCCTTCTAGGTGGTGGCGCCTGCCCTGTGGAACGCCCTCGCACCAGATGTCAAGGAAATAAACAACTACCTGACATTTAGAAGACATCTGAAGGCAGCCCTGTTCAGGGAAGTTTTTAATGTGTGACATTTTAATGTATTTTTAATCTTTGTTGGAAGCTGCCCAGAGGGGCTGGGGAAACCCAGCCAGATGGCCAGGGTACAAGTAATAAATTATTATTGTTGTTGTTGTTGTTGTTGTTGTTTCTCTTTGAATGTCCCAGTCCTCAAACACTCACCGCTTCAGTCAGGAGAAAGCTGCACTTGCAGAGCTCAGGCGATGCTGGATTTTGGCATCAATGCTGGCCCTTGTGGAAAGATAACTGCCCAGATAGGAAATGTGATCGACATTTTCCAACATTACACCATTGAGTTGGATTTGTGGGTAGACATCGTCACCTAGGATAATGGCCTTATTTGTGAGCCTTTCGCTTTAAGGTCTCCTCCACCTGCAGGCCTGATGCCATGAAATCTTCATTCTCTTCCCCCCTCAGGGCGAGTTCACAGGGACATAAGGAAGAAATTACCTTGCAAATGGAAGTGAATGGCCTCCCTGGGGCCAGCTGTTAGGGACAAAAGCTGGGCATTTGAGCAAACTGCAGCCTGGAGGAGGAATGTCTACAGCCGAACCCTTTCCCAGTTTGGGGGTGGAGATGGGTGGCAGAAGGGAAAGACTCTGGGCAGAGTAAAAATGGGAGAAGCTTTTTGCTAGATTCCCTTTAAAAATCAGCAAAAATTCACAGATAAACAATTAAAAATATATTATTATTATTATTATTATTATTATTATTATTATTATTATTATTATTATTGGAAGACTTTATATTTTATCTTAGAGACCACTGTAAGCAGATGGAAACATAAGCAGGATTGCAATAACACTTCTAATGTAGCAAGTACTATGGAGACAATGAGGTTATATAATATATATAGATTATTGGAAACGATGCAGTAGAAAAGGTTTAATAAAAGGACCCATGCAGGGGAGGGATTTGAAGGAATCTGTGAGTGTGGATGTGAATGCTGGTGTTGTTATAATTATATACTTGTAAAACCAAATAAAAACTATCTCTCTCATATATATATATAATTATTATTTGTTATTTAATATAAATTTATATATTCCTTGATTGCAGAAAAAGAAAAGACCCATAAACCTCAAAGCGGTTTGCAAAAAGATAGAAGAAGAAGAAGAAAAATTGCAACAATACTTTAAAATGTACAGAAAGTTAAAATTACTGCAATGGATCAAACATCTGGGTTGTTGTTGTTGTTGTTTAGTCGTTTAGTCGTGTCCGCCTCTTCGTGACCCCCTGGACCAGAGCACGCCAGGCCCTCCTGTCTTCCACTGCCTCCCGCAGTTTGGTCAGACTCATGCTGGTCTCTTCCAGAACACTGTCCCACCATCTCGTCCTCCGTTGTCCCCTTCTCCTTGCGCCCTCCATCTTTCCCAACATCAGGGTCTTTTCCAGGGAGTCTTCTCTTCTCCTGAGGTGGCCAAAGTCTTGGAGCCTCAGCTTCAGGATCCGTCCTTCCAGTGAGCACTCAGGGCTGATTTCCTTCAGAATGGAGAGGTCTGTTCTTCTTGCAGTCCATGGGACTCTCAAGAGTCTCCTCCAGCACCAGAATTCAAAAGCATCCATTCTTCGGCGATCAGCCTTCTTTATGGTCCAGTTCTCACTTCCATACATTTCCTTTAGAATGGACATGTTCTTTAAGAACTTGCCATAGTTTGCTGTGGTCGACACAGTCAAAGGCTTTTGCATAGTCAATGAAGCAGAAGTAGATGTCTTTCTGGAACTCTCTAGCTTTCTCCATAATCCAGCGCATGTTTGCAATTTGGTCTCTGGTTCCTCTGCCCCTTCGAAATCCAGCTTTCACTTCTGGGTAGGCTTGTCTAAACAATAATGTTTTTTAGCAGGTGTTGAAAAGAGTGCCCTTGATATCAATAGGCAGGGAGTTCCAAAGTGCAACTGCCTCAAAGTTAGATTTCCAGTGTCTTATAGGCAGCCCCGGAACCAATATATTGAAATAGATCTGATTCCTTGGCCAATTCGTTGAGTTGTTCTCCTGCAGTGAACTTTTGCTGTAGCTTCTAGCCAGACCACTGGACACCGGTTTTGTCATTTATTTATTTTTGGAGCGAGGGGGTACCTGTCCTTCCAGCATTTAATCAATAGCACCACCTACCTTTGCTCCAGATTGCGTTTGCAAACCAAGAAGCAACGGCGACCCCTCTGAGCATGTCTAGAGTGCATTTTGCTCATCCAGTGTGGCATAAAAGTTAGAGTTCAGCTAGGACTGAGCAGGGGCGCGGGTGGTGCTGTGGGTTAAACCACAGAGCCTAGGGCTTGCCGATCAGAAGGCCGGCGGTTCGAATCCCCGCGACGGGGTGAGCTCTCGTTGCTCGGTCCCTGCTCCTGCCAACCTAGCAGTTTGAAAGCACCTCAAAGTGCAAGTAGATAAAGAGGTACCGCTCTGGCGGGAAGGTAAACAGCATTTCTGTGCGCTACTCTGGTTCGCCAGAAGCAGCTTAGTCCTGCCGGCCACATGACCTGGAAGCTGTACGCTGGCTCCCTCGGCCAGTAAAGCGAGATGAGTGCCACAACCCCAGAGTCGTCCACGACTGGACCTAATGGTCAGGGGTCCCTTTACCCTTTTAGGACTGAGCAGACACACCCTGCTGCCCCAAGGAAGGCAGCTCGCTTTGGGCTCAGTCCCTTCCTGCTTGAACTACCTCACAGGCTTGTTGTTCGGGGTGAAATATATATGGCGGTGTGGGAAGAATATCGTGCATGTCTTTGGGAATGTGGATAAAGAGAAAAGAAATAGGAAAACACCTAAAATTTGGAGCATTGGCCGGTTAGTTAATATGCCAATTGTCTTACCAATGCCAGGATGGTATAAACTACTTTTTAAATATATATATATATATATAAATTATTATTAGTTTTTTTAAAAACATACCATTTTCAACAGTAATTAAACATATTTTCCCATCTTACTCAATTTTTTTGACTTCCATCTGTCCTGTCTGATATTTTTCCAATCCAAACTCTTAGTATACATTTCTTATTTTCCCTGTTACATTTCAAACTCATACCCAATATCTCTATTCTTTTTCTACTTTGTAACACTTTGTATATTTCTCCTTACAAAACTTCTTGTAGTCCTACTGGCGTAATTTGTTGGTTACAATTGCTTTTCAAGTAGTTCATATACTTCTTCCAATCTTCTGTGAATCTCTGGTCCCGCAGGTTTCGAATCCTTCCTCTCATTTTGTCCAATTCTGAACAGTCCATTAATTTCCTCTGCCATTCTTCTTTCGTCGGAATTTCTTCTTGTTTCCATGGTATAAACTACTTTTTGTCCTTTTTTTTTTTTTGTAATTATCACTACCTGAAGTTTTCTGCATTTTGCTTCACTTTAGCTGGCGGTCGACTCTCCTGTCCTTCACTGGAGGTTTTTGATGATGATGATGATAATAATATGGTATTTATACTCCGCCCATCTGGCTGGGTTTCCCCAGCCACTCTGGGTGGCTTCCAACAGAACGCTAAAATACAATAACCTATTAAACATTAAAAGCTTACCTAAACAGGGCTGCCTCCAGGTGTCTTCTAAAAGTCTGCTAGTTGTTTATTTCCTTGACATCTTGTGGGAGGGTGTTCCACAGGCGGGCGCCACCACCGAAAAGGCCCTCTGCCTGGTTCCCTGTAACCTCGCTTCTCGCAGGGAGGGAACCGCCAGAAGGCCCTCGGAGCTGGACCTCAGTGTCCGGACAGAACGATGGGGGTGGAGACGCTCCTTCAGGTCTACTGGGCCTTTGAGGCCATTTCGGGCTTTCAAGGTCAGCACCAACACTTTGAATTGTGCTGGGAAACATACTGGGAGCCAATGTAGGTCTTTCAAGACCGGTGTTATATGGTATTGGTGGCCACTCCCAGTCCCCAGTCTAGCTGCCGCATCCTGGATTAGTTGTAGTTTCCGGGTCACCTTCAAAGGTAGCCCCACATAGAGCACATTGCAGTAGTCCAAGTGGGAGATAACTAGAGCATGCACCACTCTGGCAAGGCAGTCTGCGGGCAGGGAGGGTCTCATCCTGCGTACCAGATGGAGCTGGTAGACAGCTGCCCTGGACACAGAATTGACCTGCGCCTCCATGGACAGAAGTCGGGCAGCCATCTGTCAAGGACACTTTAGCTGCGATTCCTGCATTTCAGGGGGTTGGACTAGATGGCCACTGGGGTGCCCTGTCCAACCAACAGTTCTCTGCTTCTGTGAACAATGTTAGATCTGACATCCTTTCCAGGCACCAGCTGGACAGGGAAACCTCTTTGGCCGTATAATCTGCTCCCAACTGCCCTGCTGCACTTTAAATTGCATTTTAACCTGTATTTTGATTTCCCCCCTTCTCTATTTCCCCCCTATTATGTTTTTACTATGATTTTATCGGTGTTAGCCACCCTCTGGCCGGGGAGGGCAGGGTATAAATAAAATTTATTATTATGCAACGGCTGCAGCTCGGACTTTGGTGGCAAAGGGGTGGAAGGAACAAGAAGCCCCGACAATAACGGACTGGCATTACAAGCTACAAGAATTTTGCTGAAATTGCGCAGTTAACAAATACCCTGAGAGGCAATTCAAAACAAAAAAATATGGAAAAGTGGGATGGATATAAAACACAGCAACGGTTCACTATCTATGCCAGCATTTGACTGACGTTGGAGTGAGACTGAGCTGAGAAATAAGACTAAGAGCACATATTGATATAGGAATGTATTAGATAACATGTAAAGAAATATACAATAATAAGAGCACATTCATTTGTAAAAAAAGGAATATACAACGGGAAAGACAAGAAGTCTAGTGTGTTGGTATGTACTGTATATTATTTTTGGGAAAAAATGTTGTTTTTTCTTCTTTGTTCTTACTTTTTTTGTTTCATTTTCTTTCTAGGTATATAAAATTTGTATATATTTTTTGTATACGCGTTGGAAATTATATTATAGTAAGTCCTGTAATGTAATATAACAAGGTTTACCGATGTAATATAAGAATGTTAATAAAGAAGGCTGATCGCTGAAGAATGGAAGCTTTTGAATTCTGGTGCTGGAGGAGACTCTTGAGAGTCCCATGGACTGCAAGAAGATCCAACCTCTCCATTCTGAAGGAAATCAGCCCTGAGTGCTCCCTGGAAGGACAGATCCTGAAGCTGAGGCTCCAAGACTTTGGCCACCTCATGAGAAGAGAAAACTCCCTGGAAAAGACCCTGATGTTGGGAAAGATGGAGGGTACAAGGAGAAGGGGACGACAGAGGATGAGATGGTGGGACAGTGTTCTCGAAGAGACCAGCATGAGTTTGACCAAACTGCGGGAGGCAGTGGAAGACAGGAGTGCCTGGCGTGCTCTGGTCCGGGGGGTCACGAAGAGGCGGACACCACTAAACGACTCAACAACAACAACAATAAAAAAAATAAAATGCTGGGGGGGGGAATTATTATTATTAGGCAGGCTAGATGGTCTCTGCCTGCAACTTGGGACTCAAAGCAGCCATCAGTAGGCAGAGTAGGCAGTTGCAGTCCATCTGTCCCCCCCATAAAAAACCTGCAGGACAGGCCTAGTGCATCCTGCTGTTGCTTGAAACATTGATGGAGATTACCTCCCCTTTCCCAAAAATGTTCCACCTGTTTACACCTGCCTAGTTTTTCCTCCCGCCCCAAACTCCAGGAGTGCTGTAATCCTCTCAAAAGCCCTGATAGGGGAGTGTTTGAATATTCATTTTTGCTGCAAGGGCTTAACAGCCTCATTAGCAAGTGAAGAGAAGGTCGTTCCCAGGGGTCTGGCCCACCTGTCTTAAGTTTGATGAGCCATAGGCTTTTTTGGAAGGGCTGGGGGTTGATTTTAAGCCCTGACTTAGAGGGGGAAATGTCTTTCCTGTCTATGCAATGCAATCGGAAACCCTCCACCCGCTGGAAAAAAAAAAACACCCCTGAGATTATTATCATTTTATTGCATTTTGTAGAATCTTAGAAGTGAAGATTTGGAATGCAGCAATCTCCACCGCCTTACGAAGGGGGTCCATTCCAGGGTCAAAGATCTCTCAGGAACAGAAAGCTTTTTCTAATGTTTAGTCGCAATCTCCTTTGCTGTCTTTTGAATCCTGCGATTTGGGTCCTGTCCTATGGACACGAGTGGCACTGTGGGTTAAACCACAGAGCCTAGGACTTGCTAATTAGAAGGTTGGGGGTTTGAATCCCTGTGATGTTGCTCAGTCCCTGCTCCTGCCAACTTAGCAGTTCGAAAGCATGTCAAAGGAGTAAAGGTAAAGGGACCCCTGACCATTAGGTCCCGCCGTGACGGACTCTGGGGTTGCAGCGCTCATCTCGCTTTATTGGCCGAGGGAGCCGGCGTCCAGCTTCCGGGTCATGTAGCCAGCAGGACTAAGCCGCTTCTGGTGAACCAGAGCAGTGCACGGAAATGCTGTTTACTTTCCCGCCGGAGCTCCCGGTGGAGTACAGGGTCAGATTTAAGGTGCTGGTTTTGACCTTTAAAGCCCTTCACGGCCTAGGACCCTCGTACCTACGGGATCGCCTCTCCCGGTATGCCCCACGGAGAGCCTCAAGGTCTATAAATAGCAACACCCTAGAGGTCCCGGGCCCTAAGGAAGTCAGATTAGCCTCAACCAGAGCCAGGGCCTTTTCAACACTGGCCCCCGCCTGGTGGAACGCTCTGTCTCATGAGACCAGGGCCCTGCGGGATCTGATTTCTTTCCGCAGGGCCTGTAAGACAGAGTTGTTCCGCCTGGCCTTCGGCTTGGAATCAGTTTGATTCCCTCCCCCTCGTTCTTTTTTCCTTTCTCCTCCTGTGATGAGGCTGCATTTTAATCTTGTTTTTAAGTTGTATTCATTCAAGTTGTTTTTATTATTGCTTGTTAGCTGCTGTTGCCATCTGCAGTGATCATGGAGCCCCAGAAAGTAAAATCTCTCACTGCCTCCATTTCTTCCCCTTCTATTTGCCAGGAGGTGATGGGACCAGTGGCCACGATCTTCGTTTTTTTGATGTTGAGCTTCAGACCATATTTTGCGCTCTCCTCTTTCACCCTCATTAAAAGGTTCTTTAATTCCTCCTCACTTTCTGCCATCAAGGTTGTGTCATCTGCATATCTGAGGCTGTTGATATTTCTTCCGGCAATCTTAATTCCGGCTTGGGATTCATCCAGCCCAGCCTTTCGCATGATGAATTCTGCACGTAAGTTAAATAAGCAGGGAGACAATATATAGCCTTGTCGTACTCCTTTCCCAATTTTGAATTTTATCCGATTTTACCCTCATTAGCCTTTTACAACACAGCCAGTTTCAGGTGCGGGGGGGGGGGGGAAGGTGAGTGGAGAGGAAGAGCCCAGACAAGGATCAGAATCTGCCCCAAAGGTGAGTCATTCAGGTGGTACCAGGAACTCCACCCCCCCAAAAATAACATGTCCTTCCACCCCACCTGCAGTTTCTGTCTTCTGAATGCGCATTTCTGTGATACTGGAGATTGGGTGGGAGGAAGGGAGGGGGTGGGCCTAGCCCCTTCCTCCTTTACCTGCAGACTTACCTGTGGAAGGGTGGGGGGGGGGAGAAAGGGTGCTGGTAGACTTGCAGGCCAGAAGGCTGATCGCCCAAGAATGGATGCTTTTGAATTCTGGTGCCGGAGGAGACTCTTCAAATGAGATTCAGGTGAAGCATTAGGGCGGAGTCAGCAAACTTTTTCAGCAGGGGGCCGGTCTACTGTGCCTCAGACCTTGTGGGGGGGCAGACTATATTTTGGGGAAAAAAAGAACGAATTCCTATGCCCCACAAATAACCCAGAGATGCATTTGAAATAAAAGCACACATTCTACTCATGTAAAAACATGCCGATTCCTGGACTGTCCGCGGGCCGGATTGAGGTGATTGGGCCGGATCCGGCCCCCAGACCTTAGTTTGCCTACCCATGCATTAGGACAAACTTTCAGACAGCAAGAGCCTTTTGGTGGGCTCTCCATCAGGGATTCTTCCAACTCTGCTTTTCTAAGGCACTGGCAGGTGCAATTTGAGCCCGCAAGAGTGTCAGTTTTGGGACACCAACCAGGGAAAAGCACCCCAGGAAAGGCAGAGAGACTAGATGAAGGAACGTCTCCAAGGGTTGCACAAAAGCAGCCCATCCTGGCTTGTGTGTCAGACTAGGACCCGGAAGGTCCGGGTTCGAATTCTGCCCCTCAGCCAGGAAGCTCCAAGTGGATGACTGCCTGCCTCGTGTGATTGTTGTCTATATTTCTATGATCATATGATCCTTTCCAATTCTACGATTTTGAACGTCAGTCATGGGGCCCTCCTTCCCAGACAGCGCTCGTTCTAGAAACCACCAAATTTGGTCCTTCCGCAGGTAAGCTGTTACGTTAGCCAGACTTCTCGTCCACCTAGCTTGAAGAACAGCCTCTGTCCCTCAAATATCCACTTGTAAGGAACGCCAGGAGCCGCTGGGCATGAGCAGGATGAAGGCTGGGCCGGGACCCCTTCCAAACACTCCCCCCCCCCAATCTCACCCCCATCTCCCCATTCTGTGTGCAGAGGCTGTAGACGCCGGACAAAACTGCACCACCAACTTTGGCAAGACTCGTCGCATTTTATTGAAGGCCTGAGCAGCAGGAGTCACCGGCCGAGGGGGGCTTCGTTCTCCGTAAGCCGCCCCCCACCGGGCAGAGAGAGAAGAGAGACAGAGAGAACATGGCAGGCAGGACAGAAAGCAACCTTGGTATTTAGGCGTTGTTTTTTTTTTCAAGAGTTGGGTTTTTTATTCTCTTTTTAAATACTGTACAGTGAAAAATAAATAGTCTCAACCGTCACAGATCAAATCCCCCCTTTTCCCCCCACACACAAACACACAAACTCAAGGCAAGCCGCGCCAGGAGCGACGTTGCCATGTCAGCTTGCGCCCTAAAAGCCTGGCGTTTTCCTCTCTTTTTGCTGTTTTCTTCCACAGTGTTTTTAGAATCAAAGGGGGAGGAATTGAGAAAAGGATTACTGGTCTGGGGTGGGCCTACAAAGCAGGTGCCTCGCGTCTCCCGTTTCTCCCTAGCAGAGCACCGCCTCGCCCGTCTCCTGGTTTGCAGAAGAGGGTCCTACCTCTCCGTGGCCAGAACCCCCCCTTTGGGGTGGGGAAAGGGGCACACAGCCCAAAACAACCTCAGGACCCCTCTGTGTGCCCTGGGCGGGTCAGCCTTCCTGCTTCGCTCTCCCGGACGTGACCTCGCCTTTGATTTTTCACTAGTCAAAGAGGAAAGGGAACAAAAAAACAAACACAAGGGCACTCTTGTGCTCTTGCGGTGTGTGTTGTGTGTGTCTGTGTGTGTGTCTGCATCAGAAGGCACAGGTTTCTCTCCCCCCTCTCCTTTCTCCAGTTTTGAAAAGCCAGTTTTTTTTTTATTTTCTCTCTTCACATTTGTTTCTAAACAGAAAAAGAACTCTTATAAGTCACCAAAAACAGATGCATGTTAAGTCATAGTAGTTTTTCCCCCTACACTGTGTGCGCCTCTAAGAAAAGGGAGGGGGGTTACGAGCTCAGGTAGCGTCAGAGATTCCCCCCCCCCCCCTTGACATAACAAGAGGGCAGAAAAGAAAAGAGAGGGGTTTTGTTTTGAATTTTTCACTGCCCTGTCTGGCTGCCACTGCTGAAAGCTTAACCAGGATGTGTTAAGAGCTGTGGTATAGAAGAGTATCCCATCTTTGGCAAGCTTTTAACGAGCGCTAGATCATCATTACCTTGGGATTCGGGTCGATTTGTTTCGTTTCGTTGTTGTTTTTTTAATAATGGTTTTGTTCTTAAACAAGAGACTGGTGTGGTGTTTATTTCGTTTTCTCTTTAAGATGTTGCAAGCAGGTGGAAAGTAGGGATCGTTTTCGTTTCAGAGGAGGGTTCGGCCGGCTGCGACATGGGGCAGGGGCCCCGCACACATGCGAGCTTAGGACACGCCGTTCACCAGGGCAGCCACCTCCTCGCTGGCGGCGGCATGCTCGCCGTTCTCCGTGGGGCCGTTGACAACCTTGCTGGTGGTCTCAACCTGGAAGAGAAGCCACAAAACGCAAACCAGTGACCCCCTTAGCAAGCCCAGCAAACTTGAGAGAGGCATGGCTGCAGCCGGCCTAAATCGGTTTATCCTTTCCAGCAAGAAATACAGTGGTACCTTGGGTTACAGACGCTTCAGGTTACATTCACTTCAGGTTACAGACTCCGCTAACCCAGGGCAGCTGTTTATCAGCTCCACCTGGTACGCAGGCTAAGACCCTACCAGAGTGGCGCATGCTCTAGTTATCTCCCGCTTGGACTACTGCAATGTGCTCTACGTGGGGCTACCTTTGAAGGTGAACCGGAAACTACAATTAATCCAGAATGCGGCAGCTAGACTGGTGACTGGGACAACATAACACCGGTCCTGAGAGATCTGCATTGGCTCCCAGGACGTTTCTGAGCACAATTCAAACTGTTGGTGCTGACCTTTCAAGCCCTAAACGGCCTCAAAGGCCCAGTAGATCTGAAGGAGCGTCTCCACCTCCATCGTTCAGGCTGGACACTGAGGTCCAGCTCCGAGGGCCTTCTGGCGGTTCCCTCATTGCGAGAAGTGAGATTGCAGGGAACCAGGCAGAGGGCCTTCTCGGTAGTGGCGCCCACCCTGTGGAACACCCTCCCTTCAGATATGAAGGAAATAAGCAGCTATCCTAGCTTTAGAAGACATCTGAAGGCGGCCCTGTTCATGGAAGTTTTTAATATTTAACGCTGTACTGTTTTTATCACTTGATTAGCAGCCGCGCAGAGTGGCTGGGGAGACTCAGCCAGATGGGCGGGGTATAAATAATAAATTATTAGTATTAGTATTAGTATTAGTAGTAGTAGTATTAACTTTTCAGGTTAAGTACAGTTTCAGGTTAAGAATGGACCTCCGGAACGAATTAAGTTCTTCACCTGAGGTACCACTGTAGTATCTTTATATTTCTTTCATGGTGACAATTTTTCTTCAGCTACGGTGTTTATTTCTTGGACGGAAAAAATGTTACTTGAACAGCTGCTGAAACCTTACTTAAAAATAAAAAAATAAAGCAAAACGACTATTTTTTTTTTAACACGTTTAAAATAAACTTCCCCCAAAATGGAGGAAGTTCCTCACTTCTCAACCATCTTCTTCCACACTCCGTCTAAAAAGGACATTATTGCACCTGATCAGAACCTCACAGAGGCATCAAGATGGCGCAGCCTCAATATGCAAAATCCAGTTTCACCATCACAGGCTTCCCAGTCTGGACTGAGAAGCAGGATCACAGCAGCCTGACCAGCCCGAGGGCAGCTGCGGCAACAAGCCTGAATTGGTTTCTCTGGCTCCCCGCACCCCAAATATTACAAAGAAAAACCTCTTGCTGTTTTTCTCAGAAGCTGCCACGTCTTTGTTCCAGGTGCCCCAAATTGTGGGAAACGGCCTTTGCTTACCTTCTGCTTGGGTGCATTGTCCTCCGACGACTTCTCTCGGCTCTCTTTGCGCGGTGGGTGCTGACGGCTCTGAGACTCTGCTCGGGAAATGTAATCGGCTACGGTGACTGTTGGCGATGGGGAAGGAGGGGGGAAAAAGACACAGGGTCACGCACGGTAAAGCCCAAGCAGGTGATGGCGCAGAACCTTCCCCAAAGGAAGAGAGGAAGGCCGAACGGCGATACCTTGCTGGCGGTCCCGGCTGATGGAGCCGTCCACACGGTTGCCGCGGTTGCGCCGGCGCCTGCTTCGGTTCCGTCTCTGCGGTTTAGACTCTTCCTCTGGCGGAGAGAAAAGGCAGGGTGGACTCAGGAGGGATAGGAAGGCTGCCTGTCAACCTGAGTGACTCCCAAGATTTGTCATTCCTGAACTGCGGTGGTTAGACTAGATGGCCACTGGCAGCCCCTTCCATCTCCACAGTTCTGCTATACTATTACAGTGGTACCTCGGGATAAGAACTTAATTCGTTCCGGAGGTCCGTTCTTAACTTGAAACTGTTCTTAACCTGAAGCACCACTTTAGCTAATGGGGCCTCCTGCTGCTGCCGCGTCACCGGAGCACAATTTCTGTTCTCATCCTGAAACAAAGTTCTTAACCTGAAGCACTATTTCTGGGTTAGCGGAGTCTGTAACAGGAAGCGTCTGTAACCAGAAGCGTCTGTAACCCGAGGTACCACTGTACAGTGGAACCTCAGTCATCGAATGCTTTGGCTTTCGAACGCAGACAACCTGGAAGTGAATGCTTCCATTTTCAAACGCGCCTTGGAAGTCAAATGGCTTCCAAGGTCCGTTCCTCCATTTTTTCAATGGATTTTGTGCCTTGGTTGTTTATTGTTTCGGAAGCTGAACGGTCTTCTGGAACAGATTACGTTTGACAACTGAGGTTCCACTGTACAGTGGTACCTCGGGTTACAGACGCTTCAGGTTACAGACTCCACTAACACAGAAATAGTACCTCAGGTTAAGAACTTTGCTTCAGGATGCGAACAGAAACCGCATGGTGGCAGCGGGAGGCCCCATTAGCTAAAGTGGTACCTCAGGTTAAGAACAGTTTCAGGTTAAGAACGGACCTCCAGAACGAATTAAGTTCTTAACCCAAGGTTCCACTGTATTCTCTTTCCTGGGTAGTCACAGTCAGCTGAGATCCCATCAGCTTACATTAATATTAATGAAATGTTATTATTTTGTTAATAATAAAAATAACTCTCCCTTTGCCCTAAGGTCCCTGGGTGGTTACAGCATCGAAACACGGACAATATTAAAAACAGTTCACAAAGACTTATGATCACAAAAACAAGGTGGGTCTTAAAAATATACCCCCTCAAGTGTCAAAGGTCAGGATAAGGATTTATGATTCTTTCGTCTCATTGACAACGGCACTCAACTGGCCAAACGTGAGCAGAATCAGACCCTCAGTTCCAGCCACCACAGGTGCAACTTTAAAAGCAAAGTAGGCACCCTGAGCAGATTTATTTATTTACAAAGATATTTCTCTATTGCTGTGTTGTAAAAATGTGCTTATAGCCATTTATCTCATAAAATTTGTACGCCTCTTGGTTGTAAAAAACAATAACAACCTTAAAAGCGGCTTACAAAAAGATAAAACAAGATAAAAAAAAATATTGCAGCCATACTTCAGAACAGGGATAGGAAAGTTTTCAGCAGGTGTTTAGAAGCTGGCAGGGAAGGCAGGGAGGGGCGACCAGAACCATGTTAGACTGACCCCCTCCACCAAGAAAAAGAGCCCATGAGCCCCATCTTCCACATCTCCTAGCTCTTCCTGATCCCCACAACCTACGGCTGGGAATGGGCCTCCACTCACCCAGGCCGTTCTCGTTGACAGACATGTTGTCCGACTCCAGGCCTCCGTCCATCATGGTGGCGTCTTCGTCAGTGCGGCGCCGGCGGGACCGACGCCGGCGGTTGCTGATGGGCTGCGACTCGCTGGCGTCCGTGTCTGCGGTCTGGTCAGTTTCGGTGTTGTCCAGCAGGCTGTAAGGGTTGCTGTCGGGGTCTTTCAATACTGTAGAGGGAAGACGCCGCTCGTCAACTGTCTTTGTTGCGCAAGGTGGCAGGGAGGTCAAAACTTGATGCCCGCCCCCTCAGCCCGCCTTCCTGAGGCTGGAGAAGCGAGGTACCAGGCTTAGTGGAAGAGGTGCAAGGCTATGGGGGAGGGTCCTAGACATAGCTGTCAACCGTCCCTTATTTGGTGGGACAGTCCCTTATCCCAGGGCCATGTCCCGCTGCTGTCCCTTATTGATCGATGTTCCTTAAATTTCCCGGGTTTCAAAGGAAGCAGCTCCTCTCCCTCCCTCCCTGCTGGCCAGGGAGGAGGGAGGCTCCAACTGTGTTGCTTGGCTGCCCGGCCCGGCCCCCTCCGGCTTCCTCTCATAAGCCTTGGCCCCCGGGAACCCCTTCCCACTGGGACTGGCGGGAGCCTCGGGCCCTTCCGCCGCCACCCTCCTCGCGGCCGCCGAACTGAGCGTCTCTGCCTGGGGCCTCCCCTCTGCCTGTCACCGCCGCTCCCGCTAGGCCGTACTGCGGCTGTGCCGCCAAAGGACCCGAATGAGATGGGCAGCCTGGCATGGTCTATAAATTGATGAGGAGCCTTGAGAGGAGAGCGAGGGCAACCATAGAGAAAGCAGTTCAGAGAGAGGAGGAAGAGGAGGAGGCAGAGGTGTGGGCAGGTGTTCCAAGGGCTACAATGGAAGGACCGCAAACGCTTCTCCCATAGATTTGTAGTGGTAGACTAGCATAGATGGTCTGATCTGCGGGTTTACTTTGGGTGCTATTCCTCCCCCTTCCTCCCGCCCCACCTGATGGAATTGAGAGCTGCACATGGAGCACGAGAGAAAAGATACAGAACTGCAGCAGCATCTTCATAGCTTGGACTTAGTTTTGCGCGAAAAGTGATTGCTGCTTGTAGTTATTTAATTGCAGTGTTTCATCGGCTGGTGTCTTGAGCAGCAACCTCTGGAAACGAAGGGCTAAAAACCGGCGCTGCTCTCCCAAATTATCTGGTCCCTTTTAACTGGTTGACTAAAATCCCTTATTTTGGCTACTGGTCCCTTATTTTCAAGGCTGCTGGTCCCTTGTTTTCAAATCTGTAAGTTGACAGCTATGGTCCTAGAGGCCTCCCAGCTCCTTCAAAATGCGAAATAGGCTTTGGGTCGGAGGCTGGAGGACTCGAGGACCCTGTCAGAGGGTCCTCACGCTGCCTTCCCAAAGCCTTGCTCACCTGGCTTGGGGGGGGGGCAGTGTTAGGGCATCAAATGTTCCAAAAAGGCCTAGAAGGCTACCACGTTAGACCACCCTGTCCTAGGCCTTTGTCCTATAAAATCCAGAGCTCAGCAGCCACTGATGGGAGGGGAGGTGTCTTTAGGCTGTTCACCCACCAAGTCACAGTAATGCTTGAATCCAGCTGGCCACCCAGCCCAGGAACATCCTGCTCAGGGTTTGGGACACAAGAGTGATGGAGCGCCCCCCCCCCCCACTTTCTGGCTGCGGGGATCCTAAAAAGGCTTCTGGTTCTTTCGTACCTGAACTGATGGAAGAGCTGTTGTACTTGCTGCTGCCTCCTCCACTGCTGCTACTTCCGCGAGGCGCCGGAGCGGGGCCCCGCCCCCGCCCCACCCCTGGCCGTCTGCGGTTGTCCTCCGGGCGGGAGTCACGGTCGCTGAGCGGCGGGCACTCGTAGTCCTCTCTCTTTTCCGACTCCGTTTCCGAAGCGTTGGACACGTCCGAGTTGGTAGCTAGGGAGACGAGGCGAGGAAAGAGGGAGCGCAAGTGGGAACTTAAGTGGCGGGGCTTAGAGCAGGGGCTCCGGCAAGCTGCTCTCAGCAGACACCCCACCCCTTTTAGAGTCTGGTGAACGTGTGCAGCAGGGGGAAAGACTGCTGGCGGCCTAAATCGGTTTATCATTTCCAGAAATACAGTGGTACCTCAGGTTACAGACGCTTCAGGAGACTGCTTGCCTCCAGGCAGGAGGTCGCACTCACCGTTTCATTTAGCAAAACCTCTAACTCAGGCTTTCTCAACCTGTGGGTCCCCAGATGTTGTTGAACTACAACTCCCATCACCCCTAGCTAGCAAGGCCAGAGCTCAGGGATGATGGGAGTTGTAGTCCAACAACATCTGGGGACCCACACTTTGAGAAAGGCTGCTCTAACTGCTTTACAAGACTCTAAAAGTATTAAATGTCGAAATATCCTAAATACCGTAAAATTTCCACAAATGGAGATCAACATGCAGCAAATTTGCCACAGCAAGCAGGATAAATGCTCCTAATCTTCAACATAGGCAAATGAGTTTTTAATAGTAAAGGTAAAGGACCCCTGACAGTTAAGTTCAGTCGCAGACGACTGTGGGGTTGCGGCGCTCATCTCGCTTTACTGACCGAGGGAGCCGGCATACAGCTTCCGGGTCATGTGGCCAGCATGACTATGCCACTTCTGGCAAACCAGAGGAGCGCACGGAAACGCCGTTTACCTTAGCAGTACCTATTTATCTACTTGCACTTTTGATGTGCTTTCAAACTGCTAGGTTGGCAGGAGCAGGGACCGAGCAACAGGAGCTCACACCGTCGAGGGGATTCGAATTGCCGACCTTCCGATCGGCAAGCCCTAGGCTCTGTGGTTTAGACCACAGCACCACCCGCGTCCCAAATGAGTTTTTAAGAGATGCTTAAAATGTCCAACAGGTGGAGCTTCCTGAATCTCTTACAGCCACAAAGGTATCCCATAATCGAATGGTTGTAACCATAAAGGCTCGCTTCCATCACGTTTCCAGGTGGCAAGCACACTAGCTGAGGCAATGCTTGCACAACCACGTTTCACACAGAGCAATGAACTTGGTTGTCAACAGAACCTCCCCAACCCAGGTAGAAGAGATTCATTCCCAATCCAGACAGGGGCACCCCTAAACACACAGGTAGTTCGTTATCCTGATCCAACAGCCAGCACCGGGCACAAGAGCTTCTTCCCAAACTGCTAACGTTCTGCCCTCCAGTTGTTCTGGAGCAAGGAGAGTGGACCTGTTCCCACTTGTCTTTCCTGCTTCCAATGCTAAACAGCTGATTTGGAGGGATGCTATACAACTGATTTGAGGTTAAACGGCTGATTTGGTGAGATGCGAAACTGATTTGAGGTTAAACGGCTGATTTGGTGAGATGCGAAACTGATTTGAGGTTAAACAGCTGATTTGGTGAGATGCGAAACTGATTTGAGGTTAAACGGCTGATTTGGTGAGATGCAAAACTGATTTGAGGTTAAACGGCTGATTTGGTGAGATGCTAAACAACTGATTTGATGTTAAACGGCTGATTTGGTGGGATGCTAAACAACTGATTTATGTTAAATGGCTGATTTGGAGGGATGTTAAATGGCTGATTTGGTGGGATGAGAAACAACTGATTTAAGTTAAACGGCTGATTTGGTGGAATGTTAAACAACTAATTTGATGTTAAATGGCTGATTTGGAGGGATGTTAAACGGCTGATTTGGTGGAATGCAAAACAACTGATTTAAGTTAAACGGCTGATTTGGTGGAATGCTAAACAACTGATTTGATGTTAAACGGCTGATTTGGTGGGATGTTAGCAATGTGATACAAAGAGCTCTTCCATGTGTGCAATCCCCAGATATTCTGGGCGCAGTCCTTTGCCACCAGGAATACAGCAGGCCTCACCCAACTCACCATAGCCAGAGTTGGGTCCCCTGCGCCCACGGCCGCCGCGCCCACCGTAGCTGCCCCCGTAGGTCCGCGTGCCGTGCAGGGAGGAGGAAGTGCTCTCGTCCGTGGTGTAGCCGCCCCGCTCCTTATCCGACCGGTTGGAGAGGGGGCGGAAGCCCAGGCCGATCTGGCGCAGCTGCTCATCGATCTGCAGCCGCTCCAGGCGCAGCTGCTCCACCTCCTAGCAGGGGGAAGGGGAAAGGGTTGAGAACAAGGCCCCAAGGCCACCACCACCCCAGTGGAGCCAAGGGCCTCGCAGAGAAGGAGGGAAGAGTGTCTGCTTCAGGAGCGCCGTAGAATTTATGCCGGCCATCTCTCAGCAGCGTTTGGGGAAAAAGCTGGGGGAAAGTCGGGCAGGAAGGACACAAATAGTCAGGACTCTTCCAGGGCCCCCAAGCGCCTTCCCCAAAAGAACTGCACAAAAGCATTCCGGGGGCACCCCAGCTACACCTTCTGGACTTCACTCACTTTATTTGTATGCCGCTTTCTATGCCCCCCCCCAAACCACACACTCAAAAGAAAACAGGACTGCAATTCAAAACCAAACAGTGCAAGATGAAATTTTATAACCATAGTAAGTATAGTAAAGGTAAAGGGACCTCTGACCGTTAGGTCCAGTCGTGGCCAACTCTAGGGTTGCGGCGCTCATCTCGCTTTATTGGCCGAGGGAGCCGGCGTACAGCTTCCAGGTCATATGGCCAGCATGACTAAGCCGCTTCTGGCAAACCAGAGCAGTACACGGAAACACCGTTTACTTTCCTATTTATCTACTTGCACTTTGACGTGCTTTCGAACTGCTAGGTTGGCAGGAGCAGGGACCGAGCAACAGGAGCTCACCCCATCGCGGGGATTCGAACTGCCAAGCTTCTGATGGGCAAGTCCTAGGCTCTGTGGTTTAACCCACAGCGCCACCCACATCCCCAGTAAGTATAGTAACATACCCCAAAAAACCAACCCCAAAAATTCAGTGCTGTAAGCAATATCCAGCACCCAACAGCAAAAATAAAAAAAGAGATTGACAGTTTCCCCTGGAAACAGCCTGTGATCTTGCTCAGAGATCTGAAGCAGATTCCAAGGGGAAGGAGGAGGGGTAGCTAGAAAGCTGCCCTCCCATGATGCTGATCTTTAAACAGCAACATGTCAGCACCTGAGGGGGGCGGCAGAGGTCCTCTGACCTGGGCGGCAGTTCTGACATTCTGCACCTGTGTCCCAAAATGGAGGGGTCTGGCAAAGATGGCTCTGGCCCCAGGGTGATGGAAGCAGGCTTGCCCCGTGGCCCAATCCTCCCTCGCCACAGCGGCCTTACCTGAAGGTAGGAGAGATGGTATTCCAGCAGCGCCTGCGCATTGCTGATGTTCTCCCGCGTTCCCACAAAGATGAAAGGGACCATCCCCTGGGGAAAGGAGACAGGGAGGTTAGCAAAGAGCAGGGCACCTTTTCCCCAGGCAGAAGACGGAGAGGTTACCAGGGCTGCCAGCTTTAAAGCCAATTAGTCAACGTTCCCCGCAGAGGCATCCCAGTTAAACCAAAGGGATGACGTTATGTGCTCTGGGAAAGCGGAGTTTCGACCAGAGCGGGACAGAGGGCAGGCCCGTGTGAGTTTTCGAGAGGGAAAGATTATCGGGATCCAAGAAAGAAAGAAAGAGTCAGAGACATACATTTGGTTCTTGTCCAATGTCTGTGTCTTGGACAGCTTTAGCCAGGGGACAAACTGGACCAGCCAGCAAGGACTGAAAGCAGACAAACGCAGATGGGATGATTTGATGGGGCGTGGCATGTGGGCAAACGTGGGACACTGTGGCTTTGAGAAGAGACGGAAAGCTGGGGCTTGGGAACTGGAGCAGGGGACCCACAGAGGAAGAAGCTGCTGCTGTCGCTTCTCTCCTCTGCAACCCAATTTACCTCTTCCCTGGGGTTCTTCTTGTCATTGTCGCCTTCCACCCGAACTCGGACCACGCCGGATTTGTCCACGATCTCCTGGATGACTTTGCCGTTCTTGCCTATCACTTTCCCTGCAGGGGGCAAATGAAGGCGAGGAGTTGAAGGGCGTGCGTAAATCAAGCACACACAGGCTGTCAGCACGTTGCTCTGCCGCCTTAACTCTATGTCCCTAGTGCCAAGTCACTTGCAAATTGGCACCATAGTTCCTTGGAGGGGGACAGGTCAATGGATGAGGAGACCCACTAGTAAACAACACCTCCATCCCAAAAAGAACCCCTTTTTTGCACACACACCCTCGTACATTTGCACTCGTTGCCAATGACAGGGAAGGAAAATCATTGACGCCCTTCCCTTCTTTGATCGAGGAAAATCTATGCAACAAATCTTTGCTTGAGAAACTGCTCTGCCAACCAGATTCCCAAGTGCCTTGGACTGAACCTTCCCCTGCATGTCTAAATCCTGGTTTTTCTGAAGCAGAATTGCTGCAGCTCAACTCCCAAGCAAACTCCAAGGTAGAACTGGCTTCCGAATCTGGTTTCACAAACGTATGTTTTTGTGAAGGGAGAGAAAGAATGGGAGGCTCCATCAGGTTTCGTCTTGGAGCTAGAAAACTGTCTCACTCACCAACTAGGTTCCGAGGGACTTGAACAGAGTCTTCGGAGAATTCGAGGAAGCTCCTGGCCTGCTTGCAGGCTTCCGGGGTCTGCGGAGGAGCAAAAAGGAACAGAATGCCAAGCAGCTCAACACACTGTGCTGGTGGTTTGCGAGGTTTTAGGCCACCAAGGCTGCTCAGGCCCGACAAACTGTTTGCAGATCCTCCCACTGCACAGCCACACGCCGGGCCTTTCTCCCTCCAGGCCAAAAGACCCCAAAGTTTGTTCCTCCTCAGTTAAAGCCGCCTTGCTTACCAAGCCCCACAACCGGAGTTTCTGGCCCCACTCACAGGATTCATTTATCAGGTGGGTCTTTGTTCCTTTTCTCTACACACCAGCACCAAGCGAAACGAAAGCAGCCCAGCCTGCCCCCTCTTCTCCCAGAAGTCTAGAAGCAGCCCCGGCCCCTACCTCCCCGTAGATGCGAAAGGTGCAGGTCTCCTCGTCCAGCTCAATGGCAGTGACGCCCAGCACCTTCCGGGCCTGCTGGATGTTGGCCCCGTGGGTTCCGATGGCCAGCCCCATCAGGTCCTCCCGCACTGTGAATTCCTCCTGGAATGCCGACGCCAGCTGCTTACTCGTCTGGGGGGAGAGGCAGAGGCACGATGGGAAACAGGTCTCAGAAGTCGCGTGACCTCTCTTTTCAAGCCTGGGCCCTCACCCCCCCACAAAAGGCCCAACATTCAGGCCAGGCAGCCACGCCTGGAGACAGAGCAGGTCTTATAAGACTGGATCAACTAAGGTTGGCACGTGGGTCCTGAATGGGGTAACTGTGCCCCTGAAGGACCAGGTGTGCAGCCTGGGAGTCATTCTGGACTCACTCCTGTCCATGAAGGTTAATTCTGTGTCCAGGGCAGCTGTCTACCAGCTCCATCTGGGATGCAGGATGAGACCCTCCCTGCCCGCAGACTGTCTTGCCAGAGTGGTGCATGCTCTGGTTATCTCCCGCTTGGACTACTGCAATGCGCTCCATGTGGGGCTACCTTTGAAGGTGACCCGGAAACTGCAATTAATCCAGAATGCGGCAGCTAGACTGTAGACTGGAGACTGGGAGCGGCCACCGGGACCTTTTAACACCAATCCTGAGAAATCTGCATTGGCTCCCAGTATGTTTCCAAGCACCATTCAAAGTGTTGGTGCTGACCTTGAAAGCCCTAAACGGTCTCAAAGGCCCAGTAGACCTGAAGGAGCGTCCCCACCCCCATCATTCTGCCCGGACATGGAGGTCCAGTGCCGAGCGCCTTTTGGCGGTTCCCTCCCTGCGAAAAGCAAAGCTACAGGGAACCAGGTGGAGGGCCTTCTCGGTGGTGGCGCCCGCCCTGTGGAACTCCCCCCCCCAACAGATGTCAAAGAGAAGAACAACTACCTGACATTTAGAAGACATCTGAAGGCAGCCCTGTTTATGGAGGTTTTTAATATTTAATGCTGTATTGTTTTTAACACTCGATTGAGAGCCACCCAGGGGAAACTCAGCCAGATGGGCGGGGTATATTATTATTTTATTATGTCAAGCTTGTGACTTTCACAGAACGCTGTGCCCACAGCTGGAGGCAGAAGCGTGCTTTCCAAATACCAGCTGCTGGAAACCGCAGGAGGGGAGAGCGGCTCTTTGGGCTGGGGTCCTGCTTGCAGGTTTCCCATAAGAGGTACCTGGTTGGCCAACTGGGAGAACCAGATGGGCTTCTGGCCATCTTCTGGCATCTGTATCTGGCAGGGAGTTCTCCCAAACTGAAACGCTGCATTCTCCAGCACTGCTTTGCAATTTAGAAAGGCACCCTTCTGCCTCCCCGCTTTGCACTCCTGTCCTTCGGGCCCAGGACGGCAGCTACTGTCAGCTAGCCCTGAGCCAGAGACTTCTCCGCTCCTGCACTCAGGGGGGCGCTGTGGCACCTGGAGGGTCCTCTCTCTCTCTCTCTCTCACCTCCAAGTGTTTGTTGGCCTCCTCATTCCGGGACATGAGCATCAGCTTAGTCCGGATGCTGCGCAAGTGCATGTCGCCCAGCAGAGATGCCCTCTTGACGGTGGACTCATTTGTGGACTGCAGGGAGAGAGAGAGAGAGCGCGCAAAAGTTAGTTAGAAATTAATGGTAAATTGAACTGTAAAATTTTCAAATGTTAATGATGTTGAAATGAAATGAAGTGGTTCTAGTAATAAGGCAAAATAAGAATTTGCAAGAATGGATTGATATTAGATGAAAATCTGAAGTTATAACATATGAGGATAAACAATTAAGGGTAAATTAAGAGGGTATGAATTTGCTGAACCAACTTTTAAATGGAATACAAAAAAGGAGGTGAGAGGAAGTCAGGAAAATAAGTGAATGAATGGTAAGAAACTGAAAAGAGGGATCTTTATTTTTTCTTTTTCTTTTTTTATGATAAATTTTGGTTTTTGTATTTTTCTTGTGTTTTTTTGTTTATTGTTCTGTAACTTTTTACTTGTTAAAATCTAATAAAATATCATTTTTTTAAAAAACAAACAAACAAAAAACAAAAGTTAGTTAGGCTGCCATGTGCTGGCAAACCAAGAACACAGGTGAGCCTACGACACAGAACCGCCCCACCAGGTTTTAAGGTGTTTAGTCTAACAAGAATTCAAGCTGTCAGTTATCCACCCAGTTAAAATTAAAGCAAATTTAACACGGAAACCACAGGTCCTGGAGAGGATCGTTTCCTCTGAAGCGAGAGAACCCCCCCAACTCCCCAGCCATCCTGGGAAGATGCCCTTTATCATGTCCAAAGTGCAAAATGAGAAATCCTTCACAGGTCTGGACGAGAAATACGCAAGAGCTGCACCAAGCAGATGTACAAGTTGCAGTTGCGCATTTAGTGGTCATCTGCAGTTCCTGCCACTAGAGGGGAGTGAAGAGCCGCACAGGTCCCAGGCATTTTCCTCCCAACTTGGTTCAGCTAAGCAGGCAGACGCCACCCCCGGAACAAAGGAGGAAGACCCTTACGAGGATGACGAGCTCACTGCTAGTGGAACTGAGGAAGATGCAGTTCGCGCTCACGGCTTTCTTGAACTCCTTGTGCACGTTTTCGTTTGAGCAGCTGCGAAGAGGAAACAGAGGAACGGTAAGAACCTTCGGAAAAGTGTGGACGCCAACCTGAGATGCTGAAAGTTCAGGCTTCCACGTGCGGTGGACCTGTGAATCTGTACGTGAAGTTTGGAGACAGGTTTTACAAGAGATCTCTGAGATTACAGGCAGCCCAGGGAGTCTCGATGCCAGGCTACGTTTACGACCAACATTCGAAGAGGACAGTGCAGAGCTCGTTTGTAAAACTCTTGTTATATATTTGTGGGCTGAGACTAGAATGACTACTGCCCAAGGATGGAGAAATGCAGTGAACATTTCCCTTCACATTTGGTTTAAGAAGGCCTTAAAGGTAAAGGGACCCCTGACCGTTAGGTCCAGTCGTGGCCGACTCTGGGGTTGCGGCGCTCATCTCGCTTTATTGGCCGGGGGAGCCAGCATATAGCTTCTGGGTCATGTGGCCAGCATGACTGAGCCGCTTCTGGCGAACCAGAGCAGCGCACAGAAGCGCCGTTTACTTTCCTGCCGGTACCTATTTATCTACTTGCACTTTGATGTGCTTTCGAACTGCTAGGTTGGCAGGAGCTGGGACCGAGCAACGGGAGCTCACCCCGTCATTGCGGGGATTCGAACCGCCAACCTTCTGATCGGCAAGTCCCAGGCTCTGTGGTTTAACCCACAGCGCCTTACATATTGCTTATTCAGAAAAGTTGACTGCTTCAATAGCGCACCTCCTGGAACTTACTTCCCTTCTGTTAAGAAGCTCTTAGGCTTCTTTCCCTTCAGATGGAGCAAATGTCTGCACAGTGCAAGGAAATTCAATCCCAGGCAGATGTGGGCTGATGGAGATTTGAATCGGAAAGAATGTGGATTTGGCAGACAAGCTCCCCCTCTCCCACACAGTTGATGTTGTTGTTGTTGTTGTTGTTGTTGTTGTTACCCCACCCATATGGCTGGGTATCCCCAGCCACTCTGGCGGATTACAGAATATATAACATAACAAAGCATCAAACATTAAAAGCTTCCCTAAACAGGGCTGCCTTCAGATGTCTTCTAAAAGTTGTGCAGTTCTTTATCTCCTTGACATCTGGTGGGAGGGCGTTCCACAGGGTGGACGCCACTACCGAGAAGGTCCTCTGCCTGGTTCCCTGTAACTTCGCTTCTCGCAATGAGGGAACCAGCAGAAGGCCCTCCCTTGGAGCTGGACCTCCGTGTCGGGGCTGGACGATGGGGGTAGAGATGCTCCTTCAGGTCTACTGGGCCTTTGAGGCCGTTTAGGGCTTTCAAGATCAGCACCAACACTCTGAATTGCGTTTATGTTAACACTCACGCCTCCTTGAGATCCTCTGGTACCGCAATGGTGACTTTGAAAAAGCTGCACTTGGTGGCCACTTTGCTGGGGTTGACGGGCCGCAGCCGCTCCAACGTGACGATTTCATTGTAGATGGCATCGCAAGCGGCGTATTCTATGACGTAGAACTGCAAGAGGAGGACGAGATCAGAGGGAGCCACAAAGAAGAGCCCCTTCACTGACACGGCAAAGGAAGAGCCCAAAAGAGCTGCAGTTATGTTCTGCCTTTAGAGTTGTTAAGCCTAAGTAAACTCAAACAGGAGGGGAAAAGTGAATTCTAATTGCACACTGTGTCTCTGGGAAGAAAAAACTCTGGAAAACTCTTCCATGGGGTTAGGGTCACAGTCCCCCCCCCTTAATTGCAGGTTCCCCTCCCCCCCTCTGGATGCAACAGTCTTCCTTGGAAATGCAGAACAAATTATGTTCACACTAAGAAACCCACTGAACACTGCTGCTTGAGGGAAGTGGAAACTTTCACGCCTGCGAATTCAGGCTGGCTTACGACCCTGGAAATTTACTTGCTTTCATTATTTTTATTTACTTGAAAAAAATTATACTCTACCTGTTCCCATCGAGTGAACTTAAGGCAGATTACGACAACCTCACAACAACACATCACAGAAGCATCATAAGAACATCTGCATTGCAGCACTGTCACTATTCCGCATTTTGGCCCATGGCACCCAGATGCTCTGGGAGCCAATCTGTGAGCATTTGCTGTGCACATGGAGAGCTCCTACCACGTGCCGGGGAGGCGGAAGGGGCTCAGCTCATTAAATGTGTTAATGGTGAGAGGGACAGGCCGCTCTGCCCCCTCACTGAATGCCCGGGAATATTTCAAGGGTGTGTGTGCATTTTGTCCGATACTTACATCTCCTTTCATCATTCGAACCCTGGCCAGCCACCAGCCACATGGTTCATGCTCATTGGCTCGGGAATAAACCTAAGAGGACAGGGAAATTCAAGTTAGGGGGACACCCTCCACGCCCAGCAGCTTCCTACTCACCCCACTGCTCCACCCCCACCCCCAGAAGGGTGCGGAAAGCCTCTTGGCAGCCTTCACTCACCTCCACCTCATCCCCTTCCAAAATCTCCTTGCTGTAGTCTGCAGGTGGGGGCAGCCGCACGTCGCCGAAGGGGATTTGCCTTTCGGGCTGCCAGCTGCGAAGAGACAGAGTGTTATTCCAGGTGACAGTAAGGGGAGACCAGCTACCCATCAACACACAATGTTTCTTCACAAGCTATGGGAGGTGCTTGGGGCTAAACAATGCTAAGAGCCGAATTTTGCGCAGGTGAAAGCAGCAGGGACCTTGGGTCAACACTGGCACGGGCCCCTCCCACAAATTCGGAATGGCTGCTTCGTAGAAGCACACTCCAAATTTCCCCCTCCATTCCTAACAAGCTATTCTCTTCTCTAATGACTCAGCAGCATGCATCGGCCGGCCTGAACTCCCCCCCCCCCCCGCTACTAGCAAAATGCTTTTCCAACCACAATTGCCCATGCCAGAAAAAAATTCCAGACCCCTGGCTGCACATGCACCTAGGAAACCAAATGTATCACCTTGTGGCTTTTATTCCACCCCCCCCTTCCACCAGAGCTATGGAACGCTGGCTCTTAAATATTCAACGCTGGCTCCTAGGAACCACAACTATTTGGCGACGCCGCTGGTTAGACATAAAGGCCACGGTACCATAACTTGATGGAGGTCAAAATAGTTTAGAGGCAAGGAAGCCTGCTAAGAGCATGCAAGCGTTCTTGGGGAGGTGTGTGGGGGGGAACAGAGGCAAGATGAAAGAAATGAGGGGAGGAGAACGCAAGGACAAATCCCCCACTCAGGAAACACCACAAGGAGGGCTAGAGACTGGGGCCGACAGAGAGCCACTCGGTGGGTATTTATAGCCCGCCCTGCCTCTTGCAGGGAGATCGTGCTGCGGCTGTGTTCCGGCCCTGTCAGAGCACAATCCTGGGAACTGGCCGTGGTGCTGCAAGGCTGCCTCATTAGCTCCAGCGGAATTAGACAGCATCTGCATACCGCCGCCACGCCCACACCACCCCGGTGGGGAGACGGAGGCGGCCAGACACAGCTGCTGGCAGGCTGCCAGTCTCCCTCTGCTCACTAGTCCCTTACTGGCTGACAACCAGAGCCGCAAACTCGGGCGGCCTGTCGGCGAGAGCCCCAGCAAAGCCAGCACCTGCTCTTCTCAGAGAGCAGGGCCAAAACCTCCGCCGACAAAGCTTTTTATTTTTTCCGGGAAGGGTGGGGTGGGGGAGGAGACGGTGGCTTGACTGCAGCGCCCAGAGGCCAGGGTGGCTCCCCTCCTCACAGCTGTTGCAGAGACACGTGTCTCTCTGACGCTTCAGCTGCCAAGGAAGGACCTTTGCGAGCGGCTCAAACCTCTCTCCTCCGGCAGACGCTTCTGGCTTTCTGCTGAGTCAGGAATTTCAGGCCCGTTCGCCTCCCCACCCCTCCAATAAGCAGCATTTAAAAGCAAACAAAAAAAACCCCATCCTGTTGCTTGCAAGTGCCAAGGTTTTCGCTCTGCAATAAGCTTCCAGCGTGCACGCCGAGATCTTTAGGAGGGTGGGGCCGGGGTTCAGCCCCCTTGCTCCATAACTGCTGGGGGATCAGGGCCACCACCAATGCTGTGCGGTGCCTACACAGGTGGGCGACAAAGTTAGCAGGCATCCCCGCAACCTCCTGTCTCCAGAGTCAAATGAGGGAGAACAGGGTTAGGGGGTGTCTGGCTCAAGGGACACGAAGATTGAAGATGAAGAAGGGGGGAAGCCCAGACTGAGGAGGAAGGAACCACCTTCCCCACTTCCCTGGGGTGACCAAACAACAGTGTGTGCTCTGAAGGGTGGGGAGTTCCAACTACATCATCTCCTGAAGGGACCCCAAGCCAGAGTGAGAGAGCTTTGTTGCGCTGCTGTATTTGGTAGCCTGGGGGTGCCTAGTTTGATACAGCAGCTGGTAGACAGGCAGTGAACTCTTGGTGGGGAGAGCAATCCAGCCACCGGCAGGAGTTGCTACAAAGCAAGAACAGAGCTCCCTGTTTCTTCCCCTAGGCCCACCAGAGTGCAAAGCAGGGGGTGGGAATGGCCGGCGTTTCCTGGGTGAGGTTAAATAAGTTGGGAGTTCTTGTTATTAAATATACCAAGAAAAAAAGCACACCGAGAACTCCGGCCAATATAAGTTTCAAAAGTGGGAATGGTCCCTACTCGCAAATCAAGAGTCAATTGTAACAAAAACTAATCCATTCATATGCATATCCTTATGAGTTTGAGTTTGTAATCTCTAACTGAGTTTGTAATCCTTGTCAGAATACATAATTTTGAATGGATTAGTTACAATTGACTACAGTTGACATTCAAAAGTACTGACAATTGATTTGCGAGTAGGGACCACTCCCACTTTTGAAACTCACCGTATTTTTCGCTCTATAAGACGCACCAAACCACAAGACGCACCTAGTTTTTGGAGGAGGAAAACAAGAAAAAGAATATTCTGAATCTCAGAAGCCAGAACCGCAAGAGGGATAGCTGCGCAGTGAAAGTAGCAATCCCTCTTGCAGTTCTGGCTCCTGGGATAGCTGCGCAGCCTTCATTCGCTCCATAAGACGCACACACATTTCCCCTTACTTTTTAGGAGGGAAAAAGTGAGTCTTATAGAGCAAAAAATATGGTATATTGGCCAGAGTTCTTGGTGTGCTTGTTTCCTGGGTGAGAGCAAGGGACATGGGTTGGGGCGCAGCGACTGTCTGCAATAATATTATTTCAATTTCCTAGGAGCCAGCATGGAGCTATAGGCACTAGCCCCACACAGAATTCATATCACAAGGAGCCAGCTTCATAAGTCTAGGCAAACAAGCCCAGGTCAGTGGGGTTTCATTGCCAGAGGTGGCTCTGAGCCGGTATACCACGGTTGAACCCTCATCATACGATGGACCTCAAGGACACAGGGGCAGCCGCTACTTCCAGAGGGCTGGAAAAGGACGGGCCGATCTGGGCCTGCCAGCTCTCTGACAAAACAGCAGAGTAGGGCGCAGCCAGGCCACGCCTCTTGCGGACACTCACTTGTTCTCGAAGGATATCGTGACCGAGTCTTCATGGACATCTTTAACAAAACCCTGGAAGGGAAGGAACAGACAAGAGACACCGCATTAGCACCACAGCCGGCAAGTCCCCAAAGCTCACTGTGAAAGGGGCAGCGCTGGCCCAGCAAAAAAAGGGAACCCTGCAGAAGGAGCCACCACCACCAAGTCCCTCGACTAGGACCAGCGGACCCAAGATACCAAACAGCCAACGCAAAGCAGCAGCATGGAAAGGGAGACTTGGCAAGAGAAGAACAGCTCTGCAGAAGCAAAGGTCACAGCTTGGCGACATCCCCCAAAGACGTGATCCTCTGAGTCACTGGCCCCTAAGGGGGCCTAGATAGTGTGGAATGGAAGCTGAAAGCCTAACCAGGTGTGGCATCGCCTTCATCCTGTTCCCACAGTGGCCAACCAGGTGCCCACAAGCAGAATCTGAGCACAAGAACACCCTTGCCTCCTTCCTGGTTTCCAGCTGCTGTCTCCAGCTGTAGAGACAGACCACAGCCATTGTGGCTAATAGCCACCGATAGCCTTCTCCTCCTCTTCCATGAATCTGTCTAAACCTCTTTTAAGGCATCTATGTCAGTGGCCATCACTGCCTCCAGTGGAAGGGAGTTCCATAGTTTTAACTCTGAGCTCCATGAAATACTTCCTTTTACATGTCCTGTTCAGGAAGACACAAACTTCTCTCTCCCTCTCTCTCATACACACCCCCACCCTGTCACATTTCAATGCAATACAAAATCAATACAACCCAGGTGGTTAAGAAAGCCCAACATAGACTCCGTCTCCTCAGAGTATTGCCAAAGAACGATGTCAATCAACATTCGATGATCTCCTTCTACCGGTCCACAATAGAAAGTGTCCTTTCATACTGCATCACAGTGTGGTACGCTGGTTTGACATCAAGTGATAGGAAGTGCCGACAGAGGGTGGTGAATACAGCACAACATATTATGGGCTGTCCCGTGAATTCGGTGGATGAAATAGCGGAAGATCGTTGCCTCAGGAGAGCGAGGAAAATTCTCAGGGATGATTCACACCCTGGCCGGCACTTTCTTGATCTCCTGCCCTTGGGCAGAAGATATATAGAAGCATGTTTAGTCACACCAACCAGGTAAAGAACAGCTTCTATCTGTGGACTGTTAGGCTGCTGAATGAAAAGATAACAACAGGGCAACTGACTTTCGGGTTTGGTGGGTGTGCGTCAGTAAACAAGGGGAATTAAAACTAGGAGAGCTGAGTGGGGGGTGCTCGTGACATCTCACTGTATACAAGTTGTACAAGTGACAATAAAGTAAATGGCCTCGGTCCAGTATATCTGAAGGAGCATCTCCATCCCCATAGTTCTACCGAGGTCTGCCCCACGGAGAGCCTCAAGGTCCATAAATAGCAACCCCCTAGTGGTCCCAGGCCCTAAGGAAGTTAGATTGGCTTCAACCAGAGGCAGGGCCTTTTCAACACTGGCTCCGACCTGGTGGAACGCTCTGCCTCATGAGACCAGGGCCCTGCGGGATCTGATTTCTTTCCGCAGGGCCTGTAAGACAGAGTTGTTCCGCCTGGCCTTTGGCTTGGAGCCAATTTGATTCCCTCCCTCTCTTTTTCCCTTTCTTTTCCTTCTCCTCCTGCGATGAGGCGACATTTTAATATTTTAATGTTCCATTATTTTAATGTTGTATTTTATTTTTGTTTTTAAGTTGTAATCATTCATCTTGTTTTTATTATTGCTTGTAAGCCGCTCTGAGCCCGGCCTTGGCTGGGGAGGGCGGGGTATAAATAAAAAAATATTATTATTATTACCCGGACACTGAGGTCCAGCTCCGAGGGCCTTCTGGCGGTTCCCTCAGTGCATGAAGCCAAGTTACAGGGAACCAGGCAGAGGGCCTTCTCGGTGGTGGCTCCCGCCCTGTGAAACGCCCTCCCACCAGATGTCAAAGAGAACAACTACTACCAGACTTTTAGAAGACATCTGAAGGCAACCCTGTTTAGGCAGTAGTATTTGATGCATTACTGTATTTTAATATTTTGTTGAAAGCCGCCCAGAGTGGCTGGGGAATCGCAGCCAGATGGGCAGGGTATAAATAATAAATTTATTATTATTATTTCAATTTACTCCTCCTAAAGCACATTCCCTGCCAGACTAGCCAACACCAGGCAGCCAGCTCATGACTCCTCCTTCAAAGAACACACGGCAGCTTCCTTTCAGCGCTCAGGAGCTCACATACTGCCAGGCCTCTGGGTCAGATGGCGCTTCACTACTGCAGCAGAGGACCCCACTCTTAGCCCTCACTCAAAGCCAGCCCCATTTTTTAATCCCAAAGCAATGCAGGGCTGCTTGGGGTCAGGGAAAGGTGCTCAGTGGGACAGCCGTTTGGGAGGAAATGCCCGATTCCCTGGGTGCAACCCTCTATTCACTTACAGTGCTACCTCAGGTTAAGCACTGTATTTTTCGCTCTATAAGACGCACCAGACCACAAGACGCACCTAGTTTTTGGAGGAGGAAAACAAGAAAAAAAAAATTCTGAATCTCAGAAGCCAGAACAGCAAGAGGGATCGCTGCGCAGTGAAAGCAGCAATCCCTCTTGCTGTTCTGGCTTCTGGGATAGATGCGCAGCCTGCATTCGCTCCATATTCGCTCCATAAGACGCACACACATTTCCTCTTACTTTTTAGAAGGAAAAAAGTCAGTCTCAAAGAGCAAAAATACGGTACTTAATTCGTTCCAGAGGTCCGTTCTTAACCTGAAACTGTTCTTAACCTGAAGCACCACTTTAGCTAATGGGGTCTCCTGCCGCCGCCACGGGAGCACAATTTCTGTTCTCATCCTGAAGCGAAGTTCTTAACCTGAAGCACTATTTCTGAGTTAGCGGAGTCTGTAACCTGAAGCATATGTAACCAGAGGTACCACTGTACTTATTTACAACATGTATAAACCGCTTTTCCTCAAAAACCCAAGACAGTTTCAAGATTAAAACCTGAACGGCCTGGCTTGCACCAGGATTGACATTTGGGTCATTTGGTAAACTTGCAAGTGAATGTTTTCTGGAGTTGCTAGGGAAAAAAGGGTCCAACAGGCAAATGGTTAGCCTGGTTAACGGACACAGATGGATAAGCATGTGGGGGCTGACATTTTTGAAGGGGAAAACCACGCTTGGATTAATAATTGTTTTCTGATTTCGGGAGGCCAACTCCACCCCGGAATACAGGCGAAAGTATTCCACAAACAACCTCTCCGCGTGGTGGCCATTCTCTGCCACAGCCTTATCCCTCCAGGCGTGTGGTTTTTAGAAGAAGGGGTGCAGCCATGCCCCTGCGTCTCTCTTCATCTCCTGCTGGCCACAACACGGGACATTTGGCACTGCCAGGGTGGGGAAGAGAGGGCAGCTGCGTGATGGAGTTTGGAGCGTGATGAGGGCAGGGCAAAATGTCCTGCATATCTACAGAGTGATGGGAGGAACAGGTGTTCCTGGGGACAGATGTCTTCTCCGCCAGCTGCTCCGCTACGCGCAAACAGCCACACGTCTCCTTCCCAGCTCCAGAGGAAGCCGGCTTTAAGTGGAGTTCATTGCCCAGTATCCCAGCACGCACAACTCACTGGGACAGAGAAAACCTAAGTTGGGAATCTCACCACTCAACCAGCGTCTGTTGGAGACAGCAGAAAGGAGTTACCTCTGGTTGGAAGAGGCGGCCTGCATATATCCTTGACTACATGGCTGCCTCCCAAGACTCCTTTCCTCAAGAGCATGCTAAAAATCTCTCTCCTCCTCGTCCCAGGACCTGGTGACCTCTTTAGCAAGTCTGGATGCTACCCGCAATTTGATCACCCAAGCAAAATACTCCTGCAGGCCCACATGGGGGGCGTAATAAAAGGCCCGCTGGATCAGGCCAAAGGCCCATCTCAGCCAGCACCCTGTTCTTCCAGAGACCCACCAGTTGCCCTCGCCCTTCTTCTCAGTAACTGCGGAGGCAGAGCATGGCTTTCATGGCTAACAGCCATCGGCAACTCTCTCTCTCCTCTAGGAAAGTGTCTAATCATCTTTTAAAGCCACCTGGCTTGACGGACATCCGTAGCTCCTGTGGGAGTGAGCTCCACAGGTCAACTATGAGTTGCATGAAGAAATATTCATCTGTTCTGAATCTTCCAACACTCAGCTTCAGTGGATGCACATGGCAAGAGAGAGAGAGAGAGAAAATAACTTCCCCCCTTTGCTCCCTATCAGTCTAGTGGGTGCATCCTTAGGCCTTAGACACAGTCAACAGTTAGCCTGGCCATTCAGAGAGCAGCGAAGAGGCAGAGGGGGCACCGTCCAACAAGGACCCGCAACTGTGTAGTGTGGGCAGGATCAAAGATTCTGGAGTCTTTATGAACTACTCCATGCCTGCCCTCTCCCACAGCACGCCGAGCTCCAAGAATCCCCTTTAAAGCCCTGCTGCGCCTGAGGCTATATACGTCTCCAGGCCAGCGGAGAGAATCTCATTTATCATTCATTCAGCACAGATGGATCAGCCCCCTTCATTCCATGAGGCCAGCACACAGGAACATTTATATCTCCCACGTTCCACACCTCAAGCCTGGTCTACCTGCCCTCTGGCTTACGCTGCTAGGGCTAAATTAAAATTGCACAACCTTTGAAAATTGTACAACCTTTGCAATGCTTGGGACACCAAGTCAAAGAGTTTCAAGGAACCCCCCCCTTTAAAGTTTCAAGCCCTCCACGCACACAAACCGCTTCCATTCACGAGCAACTCTACAACTTGAGAACCCCTGAATTTGCAGAGGATAATTTTACTCTTTGGTGGATCACTGTATAAAAGCAGCAGCCGAACACTAAAAATTATCGTTGTTGCTGCTGCGAGCCATATAGTCACTGTCCGCTAGGCCGTCTGTGCACAACTTATTTGACATGCAGCGATATTCCACAAGCATTCTCTCCTGCAGGGAACATGTATGCAAAGCTGCTTGCATAAAGTACTTTCAGCCCCAAACAGGGTAAAATACAGTGGTACCTCGGGTTAAGTACTTAATTCGTTCCAGAGGTCCCTTCTTAACCTGAAACTGTTCTTAAACTGAAGCACCACTTTAGCTAATGGGGTCTCCCGCTGCCGCCGGAGCACGATTTCTGTTCTCATCCTGAAGCAAAGTTCTTAATCCGAGGTACTATTTCTGGGTTAGCGTAGTCTGTAACCTGAAGTGTCTGTAACCTGAAGCATCTGTAACCCGAGGTACCACAGTACAGTTCTTAATCCGAGGTACTATTTCTGGGTTAGCGTAGTCTGTAACCTGAAGTGTCTGTAACCCGAGGTACCACAGTACAGTGGTGCCTCGCAAGATGAAAATAATCCGTTCCGCGAGTCTCTTCGTCTAGCGGTTTTCTCGTCTTGCAAAGCATCCCTATTAGCGGTTTAGCGCTATTAGCGGCTATTAGAGGCTTAGAAAAAGGGGGGAAAGGGCGGTAGGTCCTTTGGACGACAATCAAGTCAAAGGAGGAAAAGGAGTTTACAGAGTCCATTCTGTGCACTTGTCCTTGCATAGGAAGATGTGGGGCAGGTCCCTGTGTCTAAACTAACTTTCGCAGGAAAGAAATCGGAGGAACTGAGGTGAAGAGGGGTCGCAAGAGATGAGGTTGTAGGACTTAATGACAAATTAAAAGCCGAGAAATCACCAGGTCCAGATGGCAGCCGCCCAAGAATTCTCAAAAGAACTGAAACGTGAAGCTACCAAACTGCTACCAAAAAAAAAAAAAAAAAAAAAATGCAACTTATCCCAAAGTTCAGCCTTGACACCTGACGACAGGAAAGTGGCTGCTGTAAGACAGATTTCTAAAAAGGGATCTACTGGACCCCGGAAATTACAAGCTGGATAGCTTAAGAACTGTGAAAAGCTGGTGGTAAACATGTTCTTTGAGAGTGTCAACAAGCACACGGGTTTTCAAAAAGCTACTGCTAAAAGCCCTCACCCAAAACTCCTCATTAAACTTAGCAGTCATGGGATAAGAGCAGAGGGAACCTTTGGATCAGTAGCTGGTTACAGAAGAGGAAACAGAGAGTAGGAATAAACTGATTGCTCTCCTCATAGAAGGATGTAGAAATTGGGGTCCCCCAAGGGGTAGCAGAGACATCACCTTGCCAACAAAGGTCCATATAGTTAAAGCTCTGGTTTTCCCAGTAGTGATGTATGGAAGTGAGAGCTGGACCATCAAGAAGGCTGATCGCCGAAGAATGGATGCTTTTGAATTCTGGTGCTGGAGGAGACTCTTGAGAGTCCCATGGACTGCAAGAAGATCCAACCTCTCCATTCTGAAGGAAATCAGCCCTGAGTGCTCACTGGAAGGACAGATCCTGAAGCTGAGGCTCCAAGACTTTGGCCACCTCATGAGAAGACTCGACTCCCTGGAAAAGACCCTGATGTTGGGAAAGATGGAGGGCCCAAGGAGAAGGGGACGACAGAGGACGAGATGGTGGGACAGTGTTCTGGAAGCGACCAGCATGAGTTTGACCAAACTGCGGGAGGCAGTGGAAGACAGGAGGGCCTGGCGTGCTCTGGTCCAGGGGGCCACGAAGAGTCTCCTCCAGCACCAGAATTAACAACTAACAAGGATTGGTATTGGGACTAACAACAACAAGGATTGGTATTGGGACCTGTGTTTTTTCAGTTGCTCATAATTAGTCAAGAGTTAGTGGTGAGCCGTGAGGCAGCCAAGTCTGCTGAAGACACCATTTTTTGTGGAATTGCAAGGAACTACAAATGATCCAGCAGGGCCCTTCTTTTCGTTCTTAGGCATAAGACCTTGGGGGGTAGCTCGATGGAAATGTCAATCCTGTATTCAGAAGCTGTGAAAAGGCAAATTCCACATTAGGGGTCATTAGGAAAGGGACTTAAAAATAAAACTGCCAATACTGTAACAATGATATACAAATTTATGGTAACCGTACTTGGAATACCATGTACAGAAAAGTGCAGTATGCATGTTGTCGAGCTGGACACGGTTCAGAAAAGGACACACAAAATGATCAAGGAGTTTGAGAAACTCCTCTGACAAAATGTTATATTTGGATTTTTTCAGTTTAGAAAAAAGGTGAGAATTGGGGTGGCGAGTGATAATAGAAACTTGTACAATTATGTATGGTGAGAAAGGGGGTAGAAAAATGGTTTCCTCCCTCTCATAAGACTAGAACACGTGGACATCCGATGAATCGGATTGTTGGAAATCTCAAAACAGCACTTTTTCAAACAGTGCATAGTTAGAGCGAGTGTGGTGTAGTGGTTAAGAGCGGTAGTCTCATAATCTGGGGAACCGGGTTCGCGTCTCCGCTCCTCCACATGCAGCTGCTGGGTGACCTTGGGCTAGTCATACTTCTTTGAAGTCTCTCAGTCTCTCACAGAGTGTTTGTTGTGGGGAGGAAGGGAAAGGAGAATGTTAGCCGCTTTGAGACTCCTTCGGGTAGTGATAAAGCGAGATATCAAATCCAAACTCTTAAAACTTTGGAATTCACTCCAACAAAGTGATGGCCATGAACTTGGGGAGGTTTTAGAAGAGAATTAGACAAAAGGCTATCAACGGCCACTAACCATGAGGGCTACATTTTACCGCCAGTATCAGAGGCAGCAGGCCTCTTGAACTACCAGTTGCTGAGAATCACAAGCTCTGTTGCACTGGGCATCTGGTAGGCCACTGTGAGAACAGGACACAGACTCAGCTGGGCTCTTATGTTCTTAGAACAACTATTACTAGGGGTAGTTAAAAGTTAACAGGATGTAGTCAATACCACTGGCAAGGCAATACCGCCGTGTGTATTACTGCCTACGATTGATATTCTGTCAAGATGCAAACTCTGTTAAAAAAGAAAAAAAGGCCAGCCCATTAACCTTACTCTTATGCTTCAGGTAGAGTTACAACCCTGTTATTTTACTCTAGCCGGAAACAGCAACGCTAGAGATGTTCTACAAAGGACCACCAGTAGTGACTGGCAGGCAAAAGCTCACCTTTCAAATTCTAAGAAATAAGGTCTTCCATGGAAACCTTTGGGAAGCCCAGGAACACACAAAAGAATTGATTTGTGGCTCGTGCATTTGAAAACGAAGTTGGAGTTACAGTAGCCAAGGAGCGGCAGAAATCTCCGAAGAGTAAGCTGAAGTCGAAATGTGGAAAAGAATACAGCGGTACCTCTGGTTACGTACTTAATTCGTTCCGGAGGTCTGTTCTTAACCTGAAACTGTTCTTAACCTGAAGCACCACTTTAGTTAATGGGGCCTCTTGCTGCTGCCGCGCCACCGGAGCACAATTTCTGTTCTCATCCTGAATCAAAGTTCTTAACCCAAGGTACTATTTCTGGGTTAGCGGAGTCTGTAACCTGAAGCATCTGTAACCTGAAGCGTATGTAACCTGAGGTACCACTGTAGGGGCAAATTGTATACTTCAGCTTGGAAGTTAGTTAGCATACCCTCCCTCTATGGATGCAATTCTATAAAACGGGGTGTGGTGAAGAATATGCCACTGCCAGGAGGAACGTGCAGTCTTTAAAATCCTGTTCAGAAGCCCAGCACCTTTCCACAGAACGACACAACGCTTGGCTCGAGTAGAGCGTTCCCACTTTCTCCTCATTCAGCTTTCTCGCAAGTCCACTGGGGCACAAACGGCTTCCGGCAGCAGGCCCCACTTAAGCAGTTGCAAGGGAGGTGCATGCAAACAAGAACTGCTGGAAGGAAGGATCTAGACAGCATGTATTCCTCAATGAGGGACAGCAGAGATGAAATGCTGCACAGATGCTCGTTGTACATTTGCTCCCCAAGCCATCTGAGCCAGTTACTTAAGAGTCGACGTTTGCAGAAACTGACATCACCTGAGTCCCTAGGAAACAGAGACTGCCTTTTACCAGGAGACACTGTCTGCTCTTACTGGCCCCCGGGCCTAAATGTATTTTCTGTCACCTGCGGCCTGATTCTTTTAAACAGAGACACCAGGGATTGAGCCAGGAACTCCTGCATGCAAAAACAGGTGCACTACCAATGGAGATACGGTTTAAGAACCCTACGTCTCCTGCAGCCCCCGTTTCCCAGGCTGAGAGTCTTTTGAGGACACGTAACATGATGTGTTTCCTGGTGGTAAAAATGTTATGCGATAAGGTAGGGTTATGAGTTTAAAAATAAATTACTTGATAAGGAATCTATGGAGATGCCACAGCAAAGAGCACACAAACAGGCTAAAAATAACCCACTCCATTACGGGAGAAGAGGATTAGCCCCTCAAATATTTCTATGTCTCTCATTATTCTTATTACTGTTACTTATTAAATTTGTATACCGCCCTTCATCTGAAGATCACAGGGTGGTACACAACATGAAAATACAAAATGGGAACACAAAATACATAATAAAACAAAAACATACCAGCAACCCCCCTTCCACAAACACATTTAAAAGGCCACAGAATGCGAACCAGCCAAAGGCCTGGTTATAGAGAAAGGTTTTTGCCTGGTGCCTCAAGATAAGTAATGAAGGCGCCAGGCAAACCTTCACGATTCATGGCCATCTACTGGTTGTGACTCCATTCTGAAGTGGGAAGTCTAAAATTAGCAATAGACAATACAGTGAGCCCCCACCTCGCAACCTTGTGATTAGGTTACAAAATTCCCCGAGGCCTTTCTAAACAAGCAATCACTTCCCACTACAGAACAGGGACCAGAGACAAAATATCACTCCTCCACACAGGCCCAGTAGAGCTTGGCAGAATTCATAATCTCTCATCTTGGGCTTCCTCCTTATCTATGTTTGACCCTTCATGTTGGGCAAAGCAGCATTCTTGACAACTAGGTTCAGTGACGATGAAAGCCTCAACTTCTAGAGAGACTGGCATTCCTGTTACCACGCTAAAGGGAGAAAAAGCCCTTTTCCAATATGAAAAAAAGGTGTGGATCAGGAACTGACGAGCCCACTGGAGCCTGGGAACAACTTGTTGGTCCTAATTTAGAGGCACTGAAAGTTACTTGAGAAACTCAAGTCTTGCTACAATGAAGAACTGCTTTTAGCCCACTAAAGGTAATTCCACTGAACATGACTGGGTGCTCAAAAGCAGTAAACTACAGAGAGCAGGCCTTGAATCTAGAAGACAGGCTGCGTTCTCAGCTGGGCCCAGCCTTGTGCAAGCCGGATGGACGATTAATTTCCCATCGGAACTAATCAGGGAAATGCATATATAAAGTAACTCCGCATTTTATTATAGCAAGACAGGGTGACAGTAATCCTACTGATGGGAGCGACCCATCACTCCACTTGCCTTGCAACACATTTGAAAGCACAAACAAATGAAGTTGTTTCCTATTGCGCCAAACCACTGGCCTTGTATGGTCCATTATGAGACGCAGCAAGGACCAGGCCGAGGGTCTTTCCTTCGCTGCCCTACCTGAGGCCCTTTTAGCTGGAGATGTCAGGCATGGAACGTGGAACTTAATACTCCCACCACTGAACAGTGGTACTTTCCAAGGTGAGTTTATTTCCTCCCTATTTTAACAGCACCTGCTTCATAAAGATACAGAGTCATTCCCTATAAGGCAGGAAGTTACTTTAAGGAGGGGTAGAACTGGAGTACCTTCCTTATAAATACATTTACTTGCAGCACCTGGGCGGAAGCAGCACTTTGGGAGGGAAGAGCCGCAAGTCAGAAGGAACATGTGTCAGTGCCAATCAAGCAGCAAACAGATACAGTTACAAGATCTCACATCCTTATTTCCTTGCACAATAAAGAAGCACTAAACTCGACTGCACTGTGATATAAATATATTTCTGCCTGCTGGATGGCTGCTGACTAATACGCTCATAGCATTTCAAGGTACTCTGTTTTGGAGGGAGTACCTTACCAGGAAAGGCAGGCTTTAGAATGTAGGGAAGGGACTCCAAAGATGTGTCTGATAGAGGAAACTAAAATAAAAATAGCAAGATGAGGCTCAAGTGACACAAGAGACCCCTCCTTCCCTCCATGAGATCAGGCCTTTGGAAGGGAGCAGAGGCCTCTGTTAAACTGATCCCCGGCATTGCAAAGCCATGACATGAGCGCTGCACTGGACTCAACCCTTCTAACCCATAGACGCTGACCCCACTCGCAAGCAACCTCAGGCTACACTCCCAGTCCACCCAGCCCCATGATCGGCAACACACGCCCAAACCATGGCCCTGCCTCTTAAGCCTGGAGGCCCAGAGATTCCGCCCCCCCGCCCCACAACGGGCCCTCTGACCCCTTCAACCCCCCCCGGGGGGGGAGTCTCCTTTGCAGAACGCCGAGTGGCCCTCGCTTCCCCCTTTGCAGGGGCTTCACTTTCCAGAACCCCCAACCCCACCTTCCTCTTAACCCCCCCCAAAGATGCCCTCCTCCCCGACAGAAAAGCCACAACGGGCCCTCTGACCCCTTCAACCCCACTTTTTGCAAAAGCCACCCGACAGAAGAGGAGTCACCCCCCCATATTTCAACCCCGCCCCACAACGGGCCCTCTGACCCCTTCAACCCCACGCCCAGGGGGAGTCTCCTTTGCAGAACCCCGAGTGGCCTTTGCTTCCCCCTTTATAGGGGCTTCACTTTCCAGAACCCCCAACCCCACCTTGCGCTTAAGCCCCCCCCCAAGATGCCCTCCTCCCCTACGCTTGCTTTTGCAAAAGCCGCCAGACAGAAAAGTCCCCCCCCCCTCATATTTCAACCCCGCCCCACAACGGGCCCTCTGACCCCTTCAACCCCACGCCCAGGGGGAGTCTCCTTTGCAGAACCCCAAGCAGCCCTTGCTTCCCCCTTTCTTCACTTTCACCTTCCTCTTAAGCCCCCCCCCCCAAAGATGCCCTCCTCCCCCACGCTCGCTTTTGCCAAAGCCACCCGACAGGAGTCCCCCCCCCTATATTTTAACCCCGCCCCACAACGGGCCCTCTGACCCCTTCAACCCCACGCCCAGGGGGAGTCTCCTTTGCAGGACCCCAAGCAGCCCTTGCTTCCCCCTTTCTTCACTTTCCAGAACCCCCAACCCCACCTTCCTCTTAAGCCCCCTCCCCAAAGATGCCCTCCTCCCCCACGCTCGCTTTTGCAAAAGCCACCAGACAGAAGAGGAGTCCCCCCCCATATTTCAACCCCGCCCCACAACGGGCCCTCTGACCCCTTCAACCCCACGCCCAGGGGGAGTCTCCTTTGCAGGACCCCAAGCAGCCCTTGCTTCCCCCTTTCTTCACTTTCACTTTCCTCTTAAGCCCCCCCCAAAGATGCCCTCCTCCCCCACGCTCGCTTTTGCCAAAGCCACCCGACAGTAGTCCCCCCCCCTATATTTTAACCCCGCCCCACAACGGGCCCTCTGACCCCTTCAACCCCACGCCCAGGGGGAGTCTCCTTTGCAGGACCCCAAGCAGCCCTTGCTTCCCCCTTCCTTCACTTTCCAGAACCCCCAACCCCACCTTCCTCTTAAGCCCCCTCCCCAAAGATGCCCTCCCCCCCCCCACGCTGGCTTTTGCACAGCCCCTAGAAAAGCCACCCAACAGAATAGGAGTCTCCCCCCCCCAATATTTCAACCCAGGGGGCTACAAAACGTACAGGATTTGGGGGGGGGGGTTAGAGTTGAGACAGACACCCCCCTGCCTCTGGGCTCCCCACCCCTCCACCCCCCTGGGGGGGGCAAGGCCCGGGCGCCCAGTGTGGCCACCACCGCCCCCCCCGCCCTCCCTCCTCGAAGCCCCTCGCGCCCTCCCCGGGATCTCCATGGCAACCCCTGGGGCCCCGCCCCCCCACCCCGGTCTCCAGGGCAACGCCTGTCCCCGCACCCCGGCCTCCTCACCTTGTAGAAGGCCCCGTTGGAGCCGCGCACCTCCACGGGCAGGCCTTCCATGGGCCCCGCGGGGGACGAGGGGGAGGGAGGGGCGGCCGCCGCCAAGGAGGGGGAAGGAGACGGGGAAGCGCCGCCCCCCCGCGGTTGTGGTGCCGCCGCCGCCGCCGGTGGGGGGATGGGGGCGGGGCGGGGCCCGGCCTCCTCCGGCTCCGCCACCGTGACCGGCCCCCAGCCGCGGCCTGGCGCGGCCCGGACTCCGCTCTCGGCCTTCCGCCGCTCCTCCTCCGGCCTCCTCCTCCTCCTCCGGCTTCCCCGGCGCCGCCGAGAGCGAGAGAGGGAGAGAGAAGGGAAGGAGCGGGAGCGCGCGCGCGCGCGCCTCTGAGGGAGGGAGAGCGAGCGAGACCTCCCCTCACACAGAGAGAGAGAGAAGGAGCGCGCACGCTGCGCTCCGCCCCCTCCCTTTCGCCGTGCGTACGCTGCGCCGGAGGAGGAGCCCTAGGACCACGCCCACCGCGCGCCGGGGGATCCAATCCCCGAGCGCCTCCGCTGCCTTTGGCCAATCGCCGGCCAGCGCTCGCGCCGAAGGGCGGGGAGACAGGAGGGAGGAGCCTGCTTGTGACTCTTTCTATCTCTCTCTCGCTCTCTCTCTGCGCCGCCGCCACTCAAACAACTTCTCTTGTTTTCTCCTCACGCCCGCCTCCCCTCCCCCTCTCTCCCCCAAGCAACCAATGGAAAACGGAAGGCGGGGTTTGGCCGAGACGCCAATCACAGCGCCGAGGCGCAGGCGCGGCAGGCTTTCGGAGCGTTGGCCAACCCCGGGGCAGAACTCGAGCGGGTCCCGCCTCTGCTGGCCAATCGTATCCCACCTCCGGAATAAGCACCGCCCCGCTTTTTAACAGTATTCTCGAACTCGCGGGCGTCTTCCCCTCGAGGGTCGCTCAGCGTCCTGCGCTGTGGGGGACCCGCCCCTCTTCCTCGGCAGTGCCTATCACAATGCAGGGTCCCGCCCACAAATCAGGCTCTCCCTTTCCTTGATTGGATTTCTCTTCGTGTCAAATCGGCAGGGCGGTAATATGAGGGGAGAGGAGCCCTTCCCCGCAACTCGGCCTTTGGCCACGCCTACATCCTTCAGTAGACCAATAAAATTAGACACCCGCCTCCTTGGGCTAAGCTTCTCGAATGTCAGTCACGAGAGGCAGGTGCTGTTATCCCGCCCCTTTCCTCAGAGCTGCGAGTTCGCGGCCCTCGCGGAGCTAATTGGAGTCTGAGGGAAATAATGATTATTACTATTAATAATAATACTTATTATTATTATTATTATTATTATTATTATTATTATTATTATTATTATTATTATTATTATTAATAAATAATTAGTATTATTATTTATTATTAATAATTAATAATAATTAATAATTATTAAATGATAACAACAGTAATATAATAATAATAATAATAATTATAATAATAATAATAATTAATAGTAATAATCATTATTTCCCTCAAACTCAAATTAGTATTATTATTAATAGTAATAATCATTATTTCCCTCAAACTCAAATTAATTATTATTATTATTATTATTATTATTATTATTATTACTGCATTTTTATTGTTGTTATTATTATTTAATAATTAATAATTATTAATAATAATAATCATTATTTCCCTCAAACTCAAATTTATTATTATTATTATTATTACTATTATTACTACTGTATTATTATTATTAGTATTATTATTATTACTACCATTGAAGAAATAAACTTAGTATATTTTACCTCAGCCTTAAACGCAATAAAGACTCTGAGGGTACCCCAGTATGTATTCACCCACTCAGAACTCAATATTAAATTATTGGGACTCCTTAATAGTCAAAATATTAGCAAGCCTGTTGAAAGGTCTCTAATAAAACGAAGAAAAATCCAAACAGCACTGTTGTCGACTGTGGGATAACGCCACACCAAGAAAGCCACATCAAAATGATGTGAAGCCAAAGATGTTCAATTATTTTTGTATGCCACAACTGCTGCTTGAATTTTATTAGCTAAGAATTGGAAAACACCAAATCCGAGACCTGGGAGAAGAAAGGATTGAAGAAGATTGGAAGAAATTTAAGATTTATTTACAAAAATATTGTAATTTGGTTGAATGTTAAGAAGGATGCTTGATCATAAAATAATTGACCACCACTAAATTAGACTGGAATTTGATGATAAGTGATATTAATGAAAACATAAACCTTTTGGAGAATTGTTAGATTATATTTAAATGAGTGGAAATAAGATTGTAAACAAGATGATAATTTGCTTGAAAAAAAATTTCAACGATGTAAGTGGGAGTAGGAGACGTGAGGAAGTCCAAAGAAGTTATGAGATTTTGTTATGACATAACTAATGTTGTTTATTATTTGTGCATTTCTTTTATAAAAAAAAAAAACCTTAATAAATATTTATATATATATTAAAAAAAAAGAATTGGAAAACACAAGAAGTACCAACAATGGAAGATTGGCAGATGAAGATGATGGACCTGACTGCAAGAGGATGAAATTTAAAGACTATTTAGTTAAATATGTTAAGTTAAATTAATTGGAGACGCTTGCAAATAACAGATAGGCTTAGGATTTAAATAGGTAATGTGGTGAATTAATATGTTTAATACTGAACTGGAAAGGGGGGGGGGAAGATTTAAGTGCTTAAGTTAATTTTATAAGAATCTTGGTTTTGGAAAACCGTTAAAATGATATACACTGAAATTCAACCAGGGAGAAACAAGGAAGTCCCTTAACAATGTTACTAAGTTTGGCTTAAATACGGTTGGGATTTATGTTTCTTTGTGTATTTGTTTAAAAAACATTTTGGAAAATCAATGGAAACAGATTGGGGAAAAAATGATGTGAAGCCAAAAGACAAATGGCCGTTTCTCAAGGCAACTTTGCAAAAATACCACTTGTTTCATAACAGACATTTTGGGAGCTGATGTATAAGAGGCAAAGAGGTCCCAAAAATGGAAACTGTGGGACTCTTAAAACCAAATAGCCACGATGTCTCTGGTAACGTTTGGAATTTACCTCACACAAAATGGCAGCCGTGGACATTTATGTGGCCCCCCAAATGGATCTCCTTTATGGTTTTGATCTATGGGCTATTATTAAAATGAGGCTGCCTTTTAAATTGTATTTTTAACCTGTATTTTAAATCCCCCCCATTATGTTTTTATATTGTAATTTATACTGTAATTTATACTGTAATTTATACTGGTGTTAGCTGCCCTGAGCCTAGCTCTGGCCGGGGAGGGCGGGGTATAAATAAAAATTTATTTATGGGTATAAATAAAAATTTATTTATGGGTATAAATAAAAATTTATTTATATTATTATTATTTATGTGTGATTCCACAGTAGGGACTGAGCCAGACCTCTGTCAGACATTCCTGAAGGACGTCTTCAGGCAGGGCATTTGTCCACAACCAATTTTTATTTTTTTTTTAATGTGCAAAATGCCACAAAACCTTCGCTACGTCACCCATATTTTCTCTTCAGAACATCAAATTTTGGTGGTTTCATCTTTAGAAGCCTAACAGCAGGAATTAAGATTGCCGGAAGAAATATCAACAACCTCCGATATGCAGATGACACAACCTTGATGGCAGAAAGTGAGGAGGAATTAAAGAACCTTTTAATGAGGGTGAAAGAGGAGAGCGCAAAATATGGTCTGAAGTGCAACATCAAAAAAAGGAAGATCGTGGCCACTGGTCCCATCACCTCCTGGCAAATAGAAGGGAAAAAAAATGGAGGCAATGAGGTAGAATCTGTATGTCTAATAAGGTAGAATCTGTCACTCACATCCTTCTATTTTGCGAATTTTATAGTGAAGAACAAGTTCAACTTATTTTGCCGCTTTTCTCAAAATTTATACCCCTACAACATTATTTGGAATCCTCCCCCGAAATTCTACAAAAATGCCTTCTGGAAGATTCCTCAAGCTCAATATCATATGAGGTGGCCAAATTTTGCACTCTAGCAATCAGGAAGCGTAAATCTCTTTTGTTGAATGGCACACTGCGAAGTTCCCTTGTGTATTTTTTTTTTTTATGTTGTTGTTGATTTCCTTTTGTTTGACCTTGTGGTGTTCTGTGTCGCTGGCTTTTGCCGCAATAAAACTAACTTTGAGTTGACTTTTGGAGGCAATGAGAGATTTTACTTTCTTGGGCTCCATGATCACTGCAGATGGTGACACCAGTCATTAAAAGACACCTGCTTCTTGGGAGAAAAGCAATGATAAACCTAGACAGCATCTTAAAAAGCAGAGACATCACCTTGCCAACAAAGGTCCATCTAGAAAAAGCCATGGTTTTCCCAGTAGTGATGTATGGAAGTGAGAGCTGGACCATCAAGAAGGCTGATCGCCCAAGAATGGATGCTTTTGAATTCTGGTGCTGGAGGAGACTCTTGAGAGTCCCATGGACTGCAAGAAGATCAAACCTCTCCATTCGGAAGGAAATCAGCCCTGAGTGCTCCCTGGAAGGACGGATCCTGAAGCTGAGGCTCCAAGACTTTGGCCACCTCATGAGAAGAGAAGACTCCCTGGAAAAGACCCTGATGTTGGGAAAGATGGAGGGCGCAAGGAGAAGGGGATGACGGAGGACGAGATGGTGGGACAGTGTTCTTGAAGCTATGGACATGAGTTTGACCAAACTGTGGGAGGCAGTGGAAGACAGGAGGGCCTGGCCTGCTCTGGTCCAGGGGGTCAGGAAGAGTTGGACATGACTAAACGACTCAGCAACAGCAACAGCAGGAATCTTGCTGTTTCAGTGGGATTCAAAAGTCCTCCACGCAGCGGGAGAAAAAGAAAAATAACACACAGACGCGCATGCAAAATGGCAGCCGCATGGAGATTTCATGAATTTGGGCCCTTTGACGACATTCTCCTCAGGCGGTTTGATGAATACGTTGACCATTGCCTTTCACAATATGGCGGCCGCCTGCTGGCGATCCCATCACCGGCAGGAAGTTGCCTCACACCAAAAAGATGTGATTTACCCGTCGTCATGGTAATCCTGAGAAGCTTTTGGTCAAAGTCTCTACAGAGTCAACCTGGTGAGGGGCAAAAAGTAAGGCTGAGGTGACCAGCCCTGACAGGTGAAATATATTTGGAGTCGAGTGTGGATTTCATGCTCTTTATTCAGCTCATAGTAGTGAGGAATGAAAGTTTCCCCAAAATATCTGCTTTATATACATTATTTACACAATGGGCCCCACGTGATTGGCTAATTCTGGGATTCTCCTGTAGGCCATTCAGGTTGCGGATTCACTTCCACCTGGAGATGGATTGGGTGGCTCCTGCAGACCAATCATACTGCTGCATTGTTCTAGGACCAATCATACTGCTGCATTGTTCTAGGACCAATCAGACTGCTGCATTCTGGACCCTATTGTTCTAGGACCAATCAGACTGCTGCATTGTTCTAGGACCAATGAGACTGCTGCATGTTGGATCCTATTGTTCTAGGACCAATCAGACTGCTGCCTTTTGTTTTATTTAAAAATAATATTTATTAAAATTTTAAAGGTTACAGAAAGAAAAAGTAAAAATACCACATTAAACAAAAACAAAACAACACATCACAATATGAAAAAACAGAAAAATAAAATCCATTAAACAAAAACAAAAACGCAAAGAAAAATACTTATCTTTATCTCATTACTTATCTTTCATTAGCTTATTTCCTTGACCTCCTCACACCTCCCTTTTTTGTATTCTAAATCAAATATCCATTTCAGCAAATCCTTTCCCTCTTTTAAAATTTTAGTCCTGTAAATTATCTTAATATGATGTAACTTTACTTTTCCTCCTTTCACCAATTAACAGTCAGTTATTCCCAAATCCTTTATATCATTCCTGCTAAAATCATATAATATTATTCCAACATCCTTCTAACAGTTATTAATTTTACAATGTTTCTGTAAATAGTCTTTAAATTTCTTCCAATCTTCCTCCACCGACTCTTCTCCCTGGTCTCGGATTCTGCCAGTCATTTCCGCCAGTTCCATGTAGTCCATCCCCTTCAGACTGCTGCCTTTTGGATCCTATTCAACTCAGAACATAACAACAGGGAACGAAGGACTAGAAAACCAATCCAGTTGGGCCAACTGCCATGGCTCCTCTCCCAAGATCCCCAGGAACTGTCGCTTTGTGCTCTCCCGCAGAAGAGATCCCATACCAAACTAGAGTTTCCTGCTTTGAAACAAAGTTTAGATAATGTTGTGTTTGGTGCGCTCTAGGTTTCATTCATTCATTCATCCATCCAGTCCCTGTAAAGAAATAATAATAATAATAATCAGAGTCTGCTCCCAACTGCGTTGTTAATTAAGCATAAGCACTTTCGCCAGGGTTCTCCCAAATTCAGGAAACTTTTTCAGCCAGGGGCAACTCCGAATATATTTCAGACCTTGTGGGGGGCCGGACTATATTTTGAAGAAGAAAAAATGAACGAATTCCTATTGAGGCATCTAATCATAAGCCTGCATTTTTATCAAAGCTTCTATATATTTCAATCAAGGCTTGTATTTAAAAATGAGCTTAAAAAAAGGATTTTCAAATGTTTCATGCCAGGCAAAAGACCAGCTGCCTAAAAGAACCTTGGCAAGATGTTTTTCCTCCTAAGACAAGAAGGGCCCCATTGATTTATAGTAGAAAAACAATTCTCAAAGTCATAAAAAGGGAGAATTACATATGCTGCCCCAAGGCTGAGAAAACACCATTAGGAATGGGGAAAGATAATACTAATGTGCCTCCCAGTAAAATGAGCCAGATCTTCTTTCTAAGGTTGAAAGGCCAGGAGCAAATGGAAGGAAAAACATTTAGCTAGAAAGAAAGAGAGCATTTTTGGGGAAGTCTCTTCTAAAGCTGTTTCTTAAACTGAGAGAGTTAAAAAGGTTAAAATGTGTTAAATGTTGGAAAGGCAACTGGCTTGGCAGAAGAAGCAGCTTCTTCCTATTTTATTTTGAGGCTGGAGAGGAGGGGGAAAGGGGGAGGTGCAAACTGAAGAGGCTTCTTTTAAAAGCTGTGTTTTATTGAGTTCCTTCCTTTTCACTTTGAGAAGCTTTATTCTTTTAAGAGGCTACCTATGATAAATGTATGAAATATATTAGCTTAAATATATTGGCTTAAATGTAATTATGCAAAGGATTTAAGGAATGCTAGATTCTTATTTCATATGGTTGTAAGAGTTGTATTTATCCTGAAATTAAGTCAGCCACCAGCCCCCCCCCTGCCAGACAGAAGACGCCATCCGGGCAGTCTTGATATATAGTTGTCAGGCATTTTGTTTAGAAACATTAAATGAAGGAAATCTTTCAATGTTGATGTGAAACTCAAGATCCTTGACATCTGTTGAACATAAAATGTAAGATTAAACCATTTGTTTTAGAAGGCAATAGGGCAAGGAGGGCAAGAGGTGAGCTGGTAATTAAGATTCCATGTAAGATATATTATTACTTATATGTCATATATATAGCTCTTTGTCTCCCTTATAAGGGCAAGGAAATGGGTGTATCTTTTGTGGGTGTATCTTTTGTGATTGGCTCTAGCAAACAGCCAATAGGAATTTCAACCAGGCTGATTGGACAGAGGCAGCCACAGGAGGAGCAAAGGGGGCTGGATTAAGGGAATATAAGTGCTGGCCAGAATGGCAGGAGGCCAGGCCAGAGCTTGGTAACCACGTACCACTGAGCCTCTTATTTATTTGTCTGACAAATAAATTACTATTTTAATTTCTCTATTGCTGCGTTGAATATTTCATTCCAGCTAAGCGTTAACCACAAGCAGGGTGCTACATTTTATGGTGCCCTGTGACTCGGATAAGTGGTCTGCTGGAACGCAGCCCCTTCGCCCTACTGGGCAGGGTACAAGAGAGAGGACAACTGCTTACCCAAAGCGCGCACTGGTAATTTTTTTCCAGGGGGAACGCAGAAGACTCGTCTGTCTGATACCCTGCTCACTGGCGGCGACGGACCGGGGGAAACAGGGAACCAACCAAGGGTAAGTGCACAAAGGGATTTTTGGCCCTCCAATTAATTGGGAGGAAGAGAAGTCTTGATCAAACTTCTGCGTCTCAGTAAGGGGAAACTGAGTACGCTAGGTGGTTGGGTACATCAGATGGTGATCTGGTGTAGGGAAAGGGAAGGATTGGGAGGTAGAGTGTGGTGAAGTATCCAGCGCATTGTATGTGTGAGAAAGTACAGAGCAATCTGTAGCTGACCTGAGTGTGGAGTGGGCAGTACTTCGATTCCTAGTGAGGCGACTCCATCTAGGCAAGGAAACCCACGAAGCGCGTCTGTGAGTGACTGAGTGGATACTTCACAGGGCCATACAATGGGAGTTGGGGGTTCAAAGGGGGAAAATACACCTCTTGAGTGTATGTTAAATAATTTTAAGAAAGCCTTCTCAGGGGCATATGGAGTCAAAATGACGCCAGAGCGCTTGAGAACGTTATGTGAACTAGAATGGCCAAAACAAATTACTGGATGGCCATCCCAGGGAACCTTTGATATAAATTTAGTAAGCAAACTTTGGACTGATATCGCCAAAGAAACTGGAGGGTGCCCAGAACAATTTCCATATATAGATTCCTGGCTGAGCACATTAAATAAAAATCCTCCATGGATAAGGGAATGCAAAGTCAAACGATGCAAATTATTGGCTGTAAAAGCCGAAGCTAGGAAAGGAATCTTGCCAAATAAACTCAAACCCATTTTTGAGGGGCCAGAGGAAGAGGTGCTTCCACCTCCACCCTATGCTCCACATCGAAGGGAGCTTAATCCAAACACTCCACCAGTTGTAACCCCAAGGCAAGAAACTGGAATGAATAATGGGAGTGGAGTCACAGAGCTTGATTCCTTGATAGATTATGATAAATATCTTCAGGAGGCATTGGAGTCCTATAATAAAGCCCAAGCAGAAGTGGTTATTCCACCTGTGACTCCTAATAGACCTCCATCTACAGTCTCCTTTAGTGGAACAACTGATTGCCCACCCCAAACCCCTGTACATCCAAGTCCCAGAGAAATGTTACAGAAGTTACAGGGAGACCTTGCTCGGTCAGCAAGCAATACAGCCAGGCGTATAAAGCTGCTAAAAGAACGCCTTGCGACAGATACCATCCCCTATGATTTGAGGCCCCTAGAGCAAAGTGAAGAGAAAGATCACGTAGTAGCCCCTCTTAGAAGAGTATTTGATGCACTTGAGGAGCCTGCGCTGGTTAATGGGCAACCCGGACCACGGCCACCTCGAACTTCGACCCTGCAATATATTCCATTCACAACTACAGATCTGATGAATTGGAAAACACACACCCCATCTTTTGCAGAAAAACCTCAGGCTATGATGGACTTGGTGACTTCAATAGTAAATACTCATAGCCCTACTTGGACAGATTGTCGCCAGCTCCTAAATACTCTGTTCACCACTGAGGAAAGGAGAGACATAATTGAAAAGGCACAGATATATTTGCGTGAGCAGGCCAGAGCGGGAAATATTTATAATATTGACCGTCATCTCCAAGATAACTTTCCCTTGGAAGATCCTAATTGGGATCCAAACAATGCAATTCACCTGGCCAGACTTACCACCTACCGCCAGACACTTGTGCAAGGTATTCGCAGGGCATGCCAGAAGCCCACTAATATGTCTAAAGTCTCAGAAGGGTAGATGTGTTACCCATAACACTGTTTCGTGTTCGGTGTGCACCCACAAAAAGACTTAAGTTGTCACCTTTTGAGCTCCTGTATGGGAGACCGCCCTCCTTTGTTCAGGATATTCCAGCTGACCTTAAACAAATAGGAGACCATGTGACACAGGAACAAGTGCAATCTCTCTCCCGTGTTTTTGTTTCTCTTAACAGGTGGGCCCTCGAGCGCACGCCGTGCAGCATTGCCGAGCCGATTCATCAGTTCCAGGCTGGCGATAGCGTATGGGTGAAAGAGTGGAAACGCGATCCACTTGCACCTAAGTGGCGTGGACCTTACACCGTCTTGCTCTCTACTCCAACAGCGGTGAAGGTAGCTGAGGTGACCCCCTGGATTCATCACTCTCGTTTGAAGAAGTCTGAAGGCAGTTGGACGTGCAAAGGTGACCCCTCTAATCCTTTAAAACTAACTCTCTCCAAAAACCCCTGTATCTAGCCCTACCGGGAACGGGCTAGGTCACGGGCAACATTTGACGACCGGCCTGCTGCAGCCACAACCTGGAAGCTGGCTGACCTGCGCACGCCTGAAGCTTGAGGAGCGTCTGAACCAGCGACTGTGAACGGAAAGATTCTCTAATACAATTGATTGACTGCCCCCCCCTTGTGGAACAATTATCAGAGATATTACTCATTGGGGATCCTCGGGATATATGTTTTGGTCTTGGTGGTTCCCCATTTCTGTCACTGGGGGAATTATATTGGGGCTAATAATTATTTGCTATCACTATAAGGTAATCTTTTGTGGAAGGAATGCATATACTAGACATCAACATGATTTTATTATTAATCCTGATCCCTTGGGAAGGGGAAGGGTCCTTGAATCTGACCAAATTGGCTAAATATGGATTCAGCCATGACCACAATATGTGGGTAGGTTTAGCTGAAATGGTAGCTAATGTTGCAAATAGGACCAATTGCCTTGTTTGCTCTCTTGGGCCAGATGATTCAGAGGGAGGTATGCCCTTATTACCGATACCATTAGATGCTATTGGTATGGTAAGCGAAATGCCACACCAAACTGAAATACAGAATTTCCCCGGATGGAACTCAACTAAACCATTACGAGTTATACCTGTACAAGGGGAATTCTGTGTACATAAATCATCAGATGCAGCTGATTCTCCCATGATAGGCTCTTCTCATTGTCACTATACTTGGGATTATAAGAAGAATAGTCATACCTGGGCACACGGTACTACCTATCGAACTCGGAATGCCTTGCCCTGTGCACCTCCTTTTATTCATGCATGGAAAGTGGTGTGGAACATAACTGTGACAGAAGAAGGCAATCTAACATACTGCACTGTGAACTCTCTACCCCTTTTGGTATTTCGCCTTCTGTATTCCCCGTACCAAAAACCTCAGACCCGATGGTTGTGGTGGATATGTGGAGAATGGGCATACAAGAAACTCCCTTCCAAATGGAGTGGGACTTGTTTCTTGGGTTGGGTATTACCACCAATGTGGATTATGCCCACTAGTTCGGCCAGGCGAACACGAAGGAATGCTGATATTTCTCATATAGCAGGAGGAAGTACCCAAAGTTGGAGCGGTACTGATGATTGGCCGCCAGAGCGCATTATAGCCTATTATGATCCTGCCTCCTGGAATCCTGGTGAGCTCATACAAGGGGCACGGGATCCTATTTATAATCTAAACAGAATAATTCGATTGCAAGCAGTAGTGGAACTTGTAACCAATGCAACGGCCCAGAGTTTGAGACTTATTGCACAACAGTTGGATGAAAGTAGAGCCGCCATTTTGCAGCTGAAAATGGGAATGGATTATGTACTTGCCAGGCAGGGAGGCCTATGTGGAGTCTTGAACTTGACAGGGAATGCCTGTTGCTTTAACATTTCTGATAATGGTGAGGCAATCCGTGTGTTGGCCACAAAGATGGAGAATATAGCACATGTCCCAGTACAAACATGGGAAGGATGGGATATGGGATGGCTCACCAATTGGTTACCTAATGTCACAGGACTCAAAGGGATACTATTGTCTTGCTTGTTTTTCTTGACAGTAGTAGTATTGGTTTTATGTATGATGCCATGTATCATTTCATGTTTTAGAAGTACAATTAGCAAGATGGTTTCAAATGAAACTCTACCTCATATCATGGCCCTATACAGAGCTTTACCTCAGGAATATGATGAAGGTCAAGCTATCAAGGACACTTGGGATGAAGGTCCTTGAGCTTGAAAGGGGGGAATGAGGCATCTAATCATAAGCCTGCATTTTTATCAAAGCTTCTATATATTTCAATCAAGGCTTGTATTTAAAAATGAGCTTAAAAAAAGGATTTTCAAATGTTTCATGCCAGGCAAAAGACCAGCTGCCTAAAAGAACCTTGGCAAGATGTTTTTCCTCCTAAGACAAGAAGGGCCCCATTGATTTATAGTAGAAAAACAATTCTCAAAGTCATAAAAAGGGAGAATTACATATGCTGCCCCAAGGCTGAGAAAACACCATTAGGAATGGGGAAAGATAATACTAATGTGCCTCCCAGTAAAATGAGCCAGATCTTCTTTCTAAGGTTGAAAGGCCAGGAGCAAATGGAAGGAAAAACATTTAGCTAGAAAGAAAGAGAGCATTTTTGGGGAAGTCTCTTCTAAAGCTGTTTCTTAAACTGAGAGAGTTAAAAAGGTTAAAATGTGTTAAATGTTGGAAAGGCAACTGGCTTGGCAGAAGAAGCAGCTTCTTCCTATTTTATTTTGAGGCTGGAGAGGAGGGGGAAAGGGGGAGGTGCAAACTGAAGAGGCTTCTTTTAAAAGCTGTGTTTTATTGAGTTCCTTCCTTTTCACTTTGAGAAGCTTTATTCTTTTAAGAGGCTACCTATGATAAATGTATGAAATATATTAGCTTAAATATATTGGCTTAAATGTAATTATGCAAAGGATTTAAGGAATGCTAGATTCTTATTTCATATGGTTGTAAGAGTTGTATTTATCCTGAAATTAAGTCAGCCACCAGCCCCCCCCCTGCCAGACAGAAGACGCCATCCGGGCAGTCTTGATATATAGTTGTCAGGCATTTTGTTTAGAAACATTAAATGAAGGAAATCTTTCAATGTTGATGTGAAACTCAAGATCCTTGACATCTGTTGAACATAAAATGTAAGATTAAACCATTTGTTTTAGAAGGCAATAGGGCAAGAAGGGCAAGAGGTGAGCTGGTAATTAAGATTCCATGTAAGATATATTATTACTTATTTGTCATTTATATATAGCTCTTTGTCTCCCATATAAGGGCAAGGAAATGGGTGTATCTTTTGTGGGTGTATCTTTTGTGATTGGCTCTAGCAAACAGCCAATAGGAATTTCAACCAGGCTGATTGGACAGAGGCAGCCACAGGAGGAGCAAAGGGGGCTGGATTAAGGGAATATAAGTGCTGGCCAGAATGGCAGGAGGCCAGGCCAGAGCTTGGTAACCACGTACCACTGAGCCTCTTATTTATTTGTCTGACAAATAAATTACTATTTTAATTTCTCTATTGCTGCGTTGAATATTTCATTCCAGCTAAGCGTTAACCACAAGCAGGGTGCTACACTATGTCCCACAAATAACCCAGAGATGCATTTGAAATAAAAGCACACATTCTACGCATGTAAAAACACGCTGATTCCCGGACCATCCGTGGGCCAGATTTGGAAGGCGATTGGGTCGGATCTGGTCCCCAGGCCTTAGGTTGCCTACCCATGTTCTAGAAGAAGAAGAGGAGAAAGAAAGAAAGAAAGAAAGAAAGAAAGAAAGAAAGAAAGAAAGAGAGAGAGAGAGAGAGAGAAAGGAAGGAAGGAAGGAAGGAAGGAAGGAAGGAAGGAAGGGAGAGAGACTGACTTCAGGTCCGAACTTCTGACCCAGATGTTCCTGGTGATTAGCTGCAGCATATAAGTTGGCACTTTGCATGTACTCAGAGGTGCTCTCTCTTTCAGCATCCAGGCCATTGAAAACAGGCATGGGAGCCATCTCTAGACACATACAAAAAACAAAATCTCACTGGTCTCCTTCCCAAAGCCGAGAGCTCCATCTAGTGCCCATCGCTTCACACTCTGAGCGCTCTCTGGCTACTCTGGCGAATAAAGTTCCAGTGATGTCCAAACTTTTTTCAAAGAAGGCCAGATTTGATTAAGTGAAGGGCCGTGGGGGCTGACCATAGGGCCAGCCAAAGTTGTTGACTTTTTTTTTTTAAAGGATTGAAGTTGTTGAGCTTTTTTTAGGATTTTACTCCAGGAAGTAAAGCCAGATTAGGTCCCCAGAACATCTGAGAGCAACCTGGGCCAGATTCAGTTAAAGGAAGTTTTTAATGTTTGATGTTTTATCCTGTTTTTAATATTCTGTTGGGAGCTGCCCAGAGTGGCTGGGGAAACCCAATCAGACAGATGAGTGGGGTATAAATAAATTTTTTATTATTATTATTATTATTATTATTATTATTATTATTATACCGTAATTATTTTTATTATACCATCATGGTAAATATATTCAGAGTTGTGTAGTGATTTCATGCTTTTTACTGAAGCTCGTAAGACAGTGAATGAATTGCCTCTCTCCCACCCCGCCAAACCTCTGGCTTTATATACATTATTTACGCAATGGGTCCCATCTGATTGGCTGATTCTGCTTCCATCCTGGAGCCTGATTGGGCTGCTCCTGCAGGCCAATCAGTTGTTGCACTCTAGGATCCTACCTGCCTGTTGTTCTAAGATCCAAGCTTGGTAGAAAAGGTAAAGTTAAAGGACCCCTGACAGTTAAGTCCAGTCATGAACGACTCTGGAGTTGTGGCGCTCATCTCGCTTTACTGGCCGAGGGAGCCGGCGTACAGCTTCCGGGTCATGTGGCCAGCAGAACTAAGCCGCTTCTGGCGAACCAGAGCAGCGCATGGAAACGCCGTTTACGTTCCTGCCGGAGTGGTACCTCTTTATCTACTTGCACTCTGACATGCTTTCGAACTGCTAGGTTGGCAGGAGCAGGGACTGAGCAACGGGAGCTCACCCCATCACGGGGATTCGAACCGCTGACCTTCCGATCAGCAAGCCCTAGGCTCAGTGGTTTAGACCACAGTGCCGCCCACGTCCCTCCAAGCTTAATACATAACAATAAACCTGCAAGCAGGACCTAACCAGGACCCCCAAGTCAAGAAGATAAATCACTATACAACCTTTAGAAGACATCTGAAGGTGGCCCTGTATAGGGAAGTTTTTAATGTTTAATGTTTTATATGTTGGAGGCCACCCAGAGTGGCTGGGACAACTCAGTCAAATGGGTGGGATATAAATATTATTATTATTATTAATATTGCTATTATTGTTATTATTGAATAAAGGTAAAGGGACCCCCTGACCATTAGGTCCAGTCGTGGCCGACTCTGGGGTTGCGGCGCTCATCTCGCTTTACTGGCCGAGGGAGCCGGCGTACAGCTTCCAGGTCATGTGGCCAGCAGGACTAAGCCGCTTCTGGCGAACGAGAGCAGCACACGGAAATGCCATTTACCTTCCCGCTGGAGCGGTACCTATTTATCTACTTGCACTTTGACGTGCTTTCAAACTGCTAGGTTGGCAGGAGCAGGGACCGATCAACGGGAGCTCACCCCGTCGCGGGGATTCAAACCGGCAACCTTCTGATCAGCAAGTCCTAGGCTCTGTGGTTTAACCCACAGCGCCACCCACGTCCCATATTATTGAATAGGATGTCCCTATGTTGGATGGCATGCTGTGAGTGTTGGCAGTATTTTGCTGGTTGGACCAAAAGATAGCTTCTTCCTATGCTCCTTTTCCAAATGGTTGCTTCACGTGTGACATGGATGACGCTGCTGTCGCTGAAAACAGGGAGGCAAAAAAGACAAGTGAAGATGCGCTTTGTATCAGGTGTGTTTTGGTGACTAGAGCAAGCTAACTTGGGGGGCAGGATGGAGTGGGCAGCGAGGAGGTGTCTAATAAAGCTTTCCACTAGGGATAGGGGCTGATATCCCACTCTCCTGGGTTCTCCAGAAGAAAAGCTGATTTGAGAAGGATGATTGCGCCACCTTACTTGCAAATTTTAACCAGACTGCAGGAGGCAGTGGAAGACAGGAGTGCCAGGCCTGCTCTGGTCCATGGCGTCATGAAGAGTCGACACGCTTAAACGACTGAACAACAACAACAACATGCAAATTGTTTTGCAAAGTACGAAGCAGTAGATCTCTGCCCCGAGGGACTTGCAATCACAGGAGAGTGGGTATCTAGGAAGCCCACATTTCTGTCCCAGCCACTGAGAGGAGGATAGGTAAAGGTAAAGGGACCCCTGACCATTAGGTCCAGTCGTGACCAACTCTAGGGTTGCGGCGCTCATCTCGCTTTATTGGCCGAGGGAGCCGGCGTACAGCTTCCGGGTCATGTGGCCAGCATGACTCTTGAGAGTCCCATGGACTGCAAGAAGATCAAACCTCTCCATTCTGAAGGAAATCAGTCCTGAGTGCTCACTAGAAGGACAGATCCTGAAGCTGAGGCTCCAAGACTTTGGCCACCTCATGAGAAGAGAAGACTCCCTGGAAAAGACCCTGATGTTGGGAAAGATGGAGGGCACAAGGAGAAGGGGGCGACAGAGGACAAGATGGTGGGACAGTGTTCTCGAAGAGACCAGCATGAGTTTGACCAAACTGCGGGAGGCAGTGAAAGACAGGAGTGCCTGGCGTGCTCTGGTCCAGGGGGTCACGAAGAGGCGGACACGACTAAACGACTCAACAACAACAAAGGTAAAGGGACCCCTGACCATTAGGTCCAGTTGTGACCGACTGTGGGGTTGCGGCGCTCATCTCGCTTTATTGGCTGAGGGAGCCGGCGTCCAGCTTCCGGGTCATGTGGCCAGCATGACTAAGCCGCTTCTGGCAAACCAGAGCAGCGCACGGAAACGCCGTTTACCTTCCTGCCAGAGCAGTACCTATTTATCTATTTGCACTTTGACGTGCTTTCGAACTGCTAGGTGGGCAGGAGCAGGGACCGAGCAATGGGAGTTCACCCCTTGGCGGGGATTCGAACCGCCGACCTTCTGATGGGCAAGTCCTAGGCTCTGTGGTTTAACCCACAGCGCCCCCTGCGTATAACCTGTAGCTTATTCTCAACAATTGGCACAGGATGTGTTACTACGGGGTGTTAATGCCTGCACTCCATACATGCCCCCATCTTAGAGAAGACATTTTCCCCAGTGGGAAAAGGATGTTGCCCCTCTATCCCATTTCTCAGGACCCAAAATCTCAGGGATGCTTGGGAATGGCCGGTGTCACTTTTCCCAGACTGGAAGAAGTAGTTAAAACACGCGGTGGGGTTTTTGCTCATAGTATTTGTAGGCCTTGCTTTGTTGCCTCCCTCAGTGCAGCTGCAACTTGCTGAAATGCGAAGAATTAATGCCTTTCCCAAAAAACCTACGAGCCAGTGCCACTTATGACCTCCTCCAGTCAAGAACCTCTTCAGTTCTCCCTACACTGTCCCTGCTGTTGCAGCGAGGGAGGAAATCAAAAGCTGGGATTTCTAGGCTCAGAGCTGAGGGGAAGTGGGGTGTTCTGCAACAGACGAGGGAAGAAAGGGTCAGAACTGCAGGGATTTCTGGGAGGAGAATGGCATGCAGAAGGGGTAATGGGAGCCAGGAGTTCTGCCTGTCTCCAGCCTTTTGCAGGATGCAAGCTTTACTTCACAATCACGGGGCTCTCCATCTGAGCCGGACACACACCCCAAAGCCCGGTGCCCTATTCTACCACCTCTCTCCAAGGCAGGTTGGCAGAGAGTCACACCAGCTGGCATGTGAGCCCAGGCACCTCCCCTTAACCTTCTCTTTGGCTGATCGCTTGTGCCTTTTTTTTGTCCCTTCTTACTGTAAAAACTCTTTACGGCTTTCCCCTAAACGCTGCCCGTAAATCAGGTGGTGTTTTAGGGAGCCCGGCAGAGTGCCAGGGCAGGGCAAGAATGAGCAGGAATGTGCCATCTTCCATGTCACCCCCCTCCTTGCCCCTGGGATTTCTGGTTTTTAAGCAACCGTTCTTTTCTTTTTCCCCCCTCTTCTTTTTTTTGAAGGCCTTTGCACTTGATTCATTGCTGCTCGTCAGAAGATTCGTCACAAACTGAGCTTGCCATAGGGATTGGGCTGGTCATTGTGGAAACAGGATGGTGAGCTAGTTCATAAGCCTGTGGTGTGATCTACCAGGTTTCTTCATAGGTTCACATGTCAGAACTTAAGAAGAGCCCTGGTGGATCAGGCCCACGGCCCCTCTAGTCCACCATCCTGTTCTCACAGTGGCCAACCGGATTCCCATTATGGGAAAACCTGCAAGCAGGATTCAAAGGCAAGAGCTACACTCTCCCCTCTTGCAGTTTCCAGAAGATGCTGTCCAGAAGCATGGCTGCCTCCAACTGTGGAGGCAGGCTGTAGCTATTGATAGCCCTGTCTGCCATGAGTTTGTCTAACCCCATGTAATAATAGGTAAAGGTAAAGGTAAAGGCAGTAGTGATGTATGGAAGTAAGAGCTGGACCATAAAGAAGGCTGATTGCCGAAGAATGGATGCTTTTGAATTCTGGTGCTGGAGGAGACTCTTGAGAGTCCCATGGACTGCAAGAAGATCCAACCTCTCCATTCGGAAGGAAATCAGCCCTGAGGGCTCACTGGAAGGACAGATCCTGAAGCTGAGGCTCCAAGACTTTGGCCACCTCATGAGAAGAGAAGACTCCCTGGAAAAGACCCTGATGTTGGGAAAGATGGAGGGCACAAGGAGAAGGGGACGACGGAGGACAAGATGGTGGGACAGTGTTCTGGAAGCGACCAGCATGAGTTTGACCAAACTGCGGGAGGCAGTGGAAGACAGGAGGGCCTGGCATGCTCTGGTCCAGGGGGTCATGAAGAGGCGGACATGACTAAACGAATCAACAACAAAAATCCCTATATAACTCTGCTTGGCCACTGTGAAAGGCAGGCTCTTCCTAGGTTCCAGCAGATATTCAGATAGACTGCCCTTCCATATGGCAGTTTGATTTAGCCAGTATGTGGACTCCCAACGCCCCAAACCAGAATTAATAATGTGTCGCTTCCATGGGGTGGCTTGGGATGAGACTTTTTTCTTTCTGACGATCATAACGAGGGTTGAGGAGCAGATCCAGCCCCATAACCTGGGCAGACTGAGAAGGGCTTTTAATGCCTTGCCAGCCTGTCTTAGCTGCCAAAAGAGGTCTAGACCAGGCATAGGCAAACGCGGCCCTCCAGATGTTTTGGGACTACAACTCCCATCATCCCTGTCCTGTTAGCTAGGGATGATGGGAGTTGTAATCCCAAAACATCTGGAGGGCCGAGTTTGCCTATGCCTGGATTAAGACAATTTTGTGGAGGATAAATAGCCACACTTCCTGCTGGGAGACAGTGTTCTCGAAGGGACCAGCATGAGTTTGACCAAACTGCGGGAGGCAGTGGAAGACAGGAGTGCCTGGCGTGTTCTGGTCCAGGGGGCCACGAAAAGGCGGACATGACTAAACGACTCAACAACAAAAGGAAAGTTGAAGAGGGAAGTGAAGAGGGTCAAAGCTCCCTAGAAGGCGTTGAGGTTGATCTGAGCCACAGTAACAGAAGCTCAGCTACAATGCAGAATGTAGATCAAGAAAGGTACCTAGTCGGACACGACTAAACGACTAAACAACAACAAAGGTAAAGGACCCCTGACAGTTAAGTCCAGTCGCGAACGACTCTGGGGTTGTGGCGCTCATCTCACTTTACTGGCCGAGGGAGCCGGCGTTTGTCCGCAGACAGTTTTTCCGGGTCATGTGGCCAGCATGACTAAGCCGCTTCTGGTGATACCAGAGTACAGTGGTACCTCGGGTTACAGACTCTTCTGGTTACAGACTCCGCTAACCCAGAAGTAGTACCTTGGGTTAAGAACTTTGCTCCAGGATGGGAACAGAAATGGCGACACGGCGGCAGCGGGAGGCCCCATTAGCTAAAGTGGTGCCTCAGGTTAAGAACAGTTTCAGGTTAAGAACGGACCTCCGGAACGAATTAAGTTCTTAACCCGAGGTACCACTGTAGTGAATTCTCCTTTCCCTTCCTCCCCCCCAACAAACACTCTGTGAGATGAGTGGGGCTGAGAGACTTCAGAGAAGTGTGACTGGCCCAAGGTCACCCAGCAGCTGCATGTGGAGGAGCGGAGACGCGAACCCGGTTCCCCAGATTATGAGACTACCGCTCTTAACCACTACACCACACTGGCTCCCGAAGTACCTTCCTGATCTAGACTACCATAGGAGGTAGTGGTCTCTCCTTCCTTGGAGGTATTTAGACAGAGGTTGGACGGCCATCTGTCATGGCTTCTTGCAGATTCCTGCATTTCAGGGCTCGATGACCCCCTGTGGTCCCTTCCAACTAAGATTATATTCCTCTATTATATTTGCGATTTTGTTTTTTGAAGAAATTTGGAAGTTTGCTTCTGCTTTTGCTGAGCCCACATACGTGGGACTCCCTTTGAAGGTGACCCGGAAACTACAACTAATCCAGAATGTGGCAGCTACACTGGTGACTGGGAGCGGCTGCCGGAACCACATAACACCAGTCCTGAAAGACCTACATTGGCTCCCAGGACATTTCCAAGGACAATTCACAGTGTTGGTGTTGACCTTTAAAGACCTAAACAGCCTCAAAGGCCCAGTATACCTGAAGGAGCGTCTCCACCCCCATCATTCTGCCCGGACACTGAGGTCCAGCTCCGAGGGCCTTCTGGCGGTTCCCTCATTGCGAGAAGCAAAGCTACAGGGAACCAGGCAGAGGGCCTTTTCGGTGGTGGCGCCCGCCCTGTGGAACGCCCTCCCACCAGATGTCAAAGAGATAAACAACTACCTGACATTTAGAAGACATCTGAAGGCAGCCCTGTTCAGGAAAGTTTTTAATGTGTTGCATTTTAAAGTACAGTGGTACCTCAGGTTAAGTCCTTAATTCATTCCGGAGGTCCATTCTTAACCTGAAACTGTTCTTAATCTGAAGCACCAACTTAGCTAATGGGGCCCCCTGCTGCCACTGCACCGCTGGAGCACGATTTCTGTTCTCATCCTGAAGCGAAGTTCTTAACCTGAAGCACTATTTCTGGGTTAGTGGAGTCTGTAACCTGAAGCATATGTAACCTGAAGTGTATGTAACCCGAGGTACCACTGTATCTTTGTTGGAAGCCACCCAGAGTGGCTGGGGAAACCCAGCCAGATGGGCGGGGTACAAATAATGAATTATTATTATTATTATTATTATTGCTTCTGCCGCCTCATCGCTTTCCACAAACAGGAAACGATATCGCTGTGTGCAACCATGCGGCCGCAGCCGGCCACAGTGCGGCGTGGTGTTACGTGGCACCAGGCACTCATGTCCAAATATTAACAACAAGCCTGTCGGAGTGATGGAGGTTGCTTTCCCCCCTCGGTGGGTCCCACGAACCCAGACTTCTCTGTTCTCCATCAGGCAGGAAGGGAAGAAAAATGGGGACGGGGGACAGAGCGATGGGATCAATGAGGCCTTTCACCCCCAAACTCCCATTTAGGCAGAAGCCTCCTATGACGCCAACCGAGTGAAGCCTGAATACCTTGGTTGGCAGGGGAACCATCCAGGTTTTGGCCAGGAATGCACCCTGCTGTCCCCTTCTGCAAGGATCCCCATTCACCGCCACAGAGGTTGTGAAGATGTGGGGGTCAAAGTATTTATTTTTAGCCTTCAAGCGGCCACAGAGAGCTGGGGGTGGAGGCAGGGGGATGAGTTGTGTCCTCGAGACACCCTTCTGGTGCAGACTACGTCATACGCTGCCTTTCCTTTGTCTCTCCCCCCTCTCCCTCCGCGCCCCCCCCCCCCCGGTGTGACTGGAAAGTGGTTGAAATCCCAAAGGACCCAGGAGCCTTGTTCCCAAGCCCCTTCCATGCAAGCCCCCCCCCAAGCCCCGCTTGGGATATTAATCTGTGAAATTCACCTGTGGAACTGGCTGCCACTAGACAAGGTCAGGGCCGCTGGCTTGGAACAGCTTTGACCAGCCGGCTAAATGGAGGGTAGCTGATGGGTCGTAAAGCCTTGGTGAGTTGGGGACTTCCTTCGCATGGAACATGGTGGACTCTCTTTTAAACGGAGGTTGGTGGCCATCTGTCAAGGGTTCTTCAACTGCAATTCCTGCATTTCAGGGGTTTGGACTGGATGACCTTTGGAGAGTCTCTTCCAACTCTGCAATTCCATGATTTCAGAAGGTGGCGTCCTCTCCTTCGTCGGAGGTGTTGTAAACGAAAATCTGCCCTTATTCCCTTCTGGGGGACACAAAAGCCCTTCTAGAGTCCTTTGTAGGTTCTCCATCAGTAGGAGAAAAGAACAGAGGCCAACCAGAGAATATTGAGAAGCAAAGCAGCTCGTAAGCCTGATCTTTATTGAACTGTTGCAACAGGGTCCCCCACTCACCACATGCAGGAGGACGGAGGAGGACCCAGAACAAAGGTGTGCCTGCCCTTATATAGACATTTTAAATTCCCTGCCCTGGAGCTCAAGACCACCCCTCCAGACATCATGCACACATCACAGAAGGGGTGTAACCCAAGACCACCCCCCACAAACACCATACCTACATCCCAGAAAAGGCGGTCTACAACAGAAATCCGAGTGCCTTGTTTTTTACCCTGTCTGCCAGGTTATCTGATAATGCCTTATCTGATTGCTTTTCCTGGTAGTCTGGCCATTCCTTTGAGATGGCGATTTCCCAATTCCTGAGACAATGGGAAGGTTTCCTCACCCCCTCCCTCCTTGCAGAGAAAACATTTGGTCAGTTTGGGAGTCAAAATGGTTTCAGGGCGGTCTTCCTGTGCTGCTCCAGATATGCGGTCCACATATCTATGTACGTCCTTGGTTGGTACATTTATGAACATTTATTTTATATATATATAAGACCTTAAATTTTTTATTTCAGAGGTTTTCAAACAGAGGTTGGGATGGCTGATTATTCAGCTGTGCTTTTTCCTTTGCAGGGGGTCCCCTCCAACCCCACAGTTCTTCCATTCCGTGGGTCTTCTCCCGCAGAACCATTGGTGAAATGTGTGAGAGCATGTGGGGAGGCGAGAGGCTGGGGGGGGCGCGAAGAAGCTGCACCCACAGAATTCCCTCTGGGTACATGGGGTGCATGGGATGTGGGTGGCGCTGTGGGTTAAACCACAAAGCCTAGGACTTGCCAATCAGAAGGTCGACGGTTCGAATCCCCGCGACGGGGTGAGCTCCCGTTGCTCGGTCCCTGCTCCTGCCAACCTAGCAGTTCGAAAGCACGTCAAAGTGCAAGTAGATAAATAGGTACCACTCTGGCGGGAAGGTAAACGGTGTTTCCATGCGTTGCTCTGGTTCGTCAGAAGCGGCTTAGTCATGCTGGCCACATGACCCGGAAGCTGTGTGCTGGCTCCCTCGGCCAGTAAAGCGAGATGAGCACCACAACCCCAGAGTCAGCCACGACTGGACCTCATGGTCAGGGGTCCCTTTACCTTTACATGGGGTGCAGGGGGCCTTTACTGAGGGCAGTGGCGCTGGCTGGGCCCACGCCTGTCCCTTGCGCGACACCCGTTGCTGGGGCACCCATCTCGTCTCCCTCAGGAATGCCCATCTGCTCAGCTAAGCCCCGATCCTGAAGTGGGGCGGCCCCCTCTTTTGCGGGGCTGAGGGTTGGCGATGTGCGCCCTGCCTCTGTGTTGCGCATGACGGCTGGACAAAGCCCATCAGCGCGCCTTAACAAGCATTAAGCCTCCCTTTTTAATTAGCTGCCTGAGCCGCTTAATCCTGGCTGATGCGGGGCCATTAATTAAAAGGCACAATGGAAGGGGAGGAGCGCCATTCTCCCCAGCGACGTCCCAGGTGTGTGGGCTCCTGCCTCGACCCTACGGAAAAACCTCCACTTCGCCGGCTAATTGAAAACCCCACGGCTGCCGTCTTCGCAGCCGCCACTCTCTCCTTCAGAGGAGGCATTCAATTGTGCAAATACCCAGGTCTACCTGTAGCTGGTTGAATGTCTGAACCCAGAACACGCTTGCCAGCCTGGTAAAAAGAGGCAGGTGGGGTGCTACAGAATCCTGTCCCGGGCCTGTTGCAGCTTAATAAACAAACTTGGATGGAGGAATTGATTAATAATAATAATAATAATAATAATAATAATAATAATAATAATAATTTATTATTTATACCCTACCCATCTGGCTGAGTTTCCCCAGCCTCTCTGTGTTAAAAACAATACAGCATTAAATATTATAAACTTCCCTAAAAAGGGCTGCCTTCAGATGTCTTTTAAAGAGAAGATAGCTGCTTATTTCCTTCACATCTGGTGGGAGGGTGTTCCACAGGGCGGGCGCCACCACCGAGAAGGCCCTGTGCCTGGTTCCCTGCAATCTCACTTCTCGCAATGAGGGAACCGGCAGAAGGCCATCAAAGCTGGATCTCAGTGTCCGGGCTGAACAATGGGGGTGGAGATGCTCCTTCAGGTCTACTGGGCCTTTGAGGCCGTTTAGGGCTTTCAAGGTCAGCACCAACACTTTGAATTGTGCTTGGAAACATCCTGGGAGCCAATGCAGATCTCTCAGGACCGGTGTTATGTGGTCTCGGCGGCCGCTCCCAGTCACCAGTCTAGCTGCCGCATTCTGGATTAATTGCAGTTTCCGGGTCACCTTCAAAGGTAGCCCCACGTAGAGCGCATTGCAGTAGTCCAAGCGGGAGATAACTAGAGCATGCACCGCTCTGGTGAGACAGTCTGCAGGCAGGGAGGGTCTCATCCTGCGTACCAGATGGAGCAGGCAGACAGCTGCCCTGGACACAGAATTGACCTGCGCCTCCATGGACAGCTGTGAGTCCAAAATGAGGGGATGCCCATCCAGTTTGCAGGTGACACCAAACTGGGAGGGGTAACTAACACCGCCGAAGACAGAATCGGGAGTCAAAACGACTTTAACAGATTTCCGAACTAGGTCCAAACGAACAAAACGAATTTCGGTGGGGACAAATGTCAGGTCCTACGCTTAGGCAGGAAGAACTAGGTTGGGGGCCAGCAAACTTTCAGCAGGGGGCCGGTCCGTCATCCCTCAGACCTTGTGGGGGGCCGGACTATATTGTGAAGGAAAAAAAATGAACGAATTCCTATGCCCCACAAATAACCCAGAGGTGCATTTTAAATAAAAGCACAACTTCTACTCATGTAAAAACACCAGGCAGGCCCCACAAATAACCCAGAGATGCATTTTAAATAAAAGGACACATTCTACTCATGTAAAAACATGCTAAATCCCAGACCGCCCGCGGGCTGGATTAAGAAAGCGATTTGGCTGGAACTGCCCCCCGGGCCTTAGTTTGCCTACCCATGAACTACAGAAATATAGGATGGGGGAACCTGGCTTACCAGTAGACCAGGTGACAAGGATCTAGGGGTCTTGTTGGACCACAAACTTAACATGAGCCCACAGTGTGATGCAGCAGCGAAAAAGGCCAACGCTATTCCAGGCTGCATCAACAGAAGTCTAGTCTCCAGGTCAAGGGAAGTTTGGTACTATGTTATGTATTTTGGTGTTTCTATATTGCAAATTTGGGAGCCATCAATAGCTTTCCTCCTCCTCCATTAACTTGCCCAATGCTCTTTGGGTTAAACCACAGAGCCTAGGACTTGCGGATCAGAAGGTTGGTGGTTCGAATCCCCGCCACGGGGTGAGCTCCCGTTGCTCGGTCCCTGCTCCTGCCAACCTAACAGTTCAAAAGCACCTCAAAGTGCAAGTAGATAAATAGGTACCGCTCCAGCGGGAAGGTAAATGGCGTTTCCATGTGCTGCTCTGGTTCGCCAGAAGTGGCTTAATCCTGCTGGCCACATGACCCGGAAGCTGTACGCTGGCTCCCTCGGCCAGTAAAGCGAGATGAGCACCGCAACCCCAGAGTCGGTCAGGACTGGACCAAATGGTCAGGGGTTCCTTTACCTTTGCCTTTATATTGCAAATTGCCCCGTGATCCTTGAATGGGCAGTATAAAAAATTAATTAATTAAAAATAAATAAATGTTAAGAAGAGCTTTCTGATGGTAAAAGCTGTTCAGCAGTGGAATGGACCCCCTTGGAGCGTGGTGTTCTCTCATTGGATGTTTTTAAGCAGAGGTTGAGTGGTCATCTAACAGCTGTGTTTCCTGCACAGCACGGGGTTGGGCTAGATGACCCTTGGAGTGCATCCCAAATTTACAATTCTGTGAAATCTAGAGGGCAGCACACTGACTGCCCTGGTCCAAGTGGATCATCAAAGTCTTAACTCAAGCCTTTTCCAGAACGACTGCATAGGCCTTTGTTGTTGTTGTTGTTTTTAAATAATTTTTATTGAATGATTTTATGTTACCAAAAACATTGCAACAATACTACCACTAAATATAATTGAGAAATAAAAATTACACACATCAATATTTAGTTTATTTGTTATTTACCGTCTTATTTCCTCCCAAACATTCCATACAAAAACACACATATGTACAGATACACACACACACACACACACACACACACACACAAAAGATAATAATGAAAGTAAATATTTTTTCCCCTTTTATCTTACAAAATCTTTTCTTCAGTTTTGACTTCCTGTCAATTCCCTTCGCATATTGAAGGACACTGACAAACTGGAACGGGTCCAGAGGAGGGCAACCCAAATGGTCAAAGGCCTGGAAACGATGCCTTATGAGGAACGGCTAAGGGAGCTGGGCATGTTTAGCCTGGAGAAGAGGAGGTTAAGGGGTGATATGATAGCCATGTTCAAATATATAAAAGGATGTCACATAGAGGAGGGAGAAAGGTTGTTTTCTGCTGCTCCAGAGAAGCGGACACGGAGCAATGGCTCCAAACTACAAGAAAGAAGATTCCACCTAAACATTAGGAAGAACTTCCTGACAGTAAGAGCTGTTTGACAGTGGAATTTGCTGCCAAGGAGTGTGGTGGAGTCTCCTTCTTTGGAGGTCTTTAAGCAGAAGCTTGACAACCATATGTCAGGAGTGCTCTGATGGTGTTTCCTTTTTTAAAAAAAAATAATATTTATTAAGATTTTGGAAATTACAAAAAGAAAAAAGAAAAGTTAAACATAGAAAGACAGAAACAAAAACAAAAACACTACATAAAACATTAAATTAACAAAACAAAAACAAAAACAATTAAAAACACTTCCAATATTTTCGATCTTAACTTTCATACACTTGTTTCATTGACTTCCTCAACGCCTCCCTTTTTGTATTCCACTTCAATTAACTATTTCAGCAAGTCCTTTCCATCTTCATCTATTTTCTGTCTTAAGGTGGTATGAAGCTATATGGCTTTGGCAGAAATATTAGAAGGAACTAGGTACAGATAGATTGTTAATGCATTAAAAGGGAAAAAAAACTAGGTTACAATATGTTAAAATTAACTATAAGTGATGGTGTTTCCTGCTTGGCAGGGGGTTGGACTCGATGGCCCTTGTGGTCTCTTCCAACTCTATGATTCTATGTTTTATCTCACAATCGAATGCGCTCAAAACAATAAACCTTTCCCTATAAATTTTTCCAATACGTTCTTTGGCTGCATAGGCCTTTGCAGGGGTTGAACAGCTGTAGAGAAATTCACGGCGGTCTTTCGGTTTGTGACTTGCTGCCCTCTGGAAAACCCTGCAAAAACCCCACCTGCTCCTCTCCTCAATTTGCGCCCCCTACAGGGGAAAGACCCCCTCCCTAGATCCCCCATCTCCCTTCACCTCCCCACACTACCTCTTGCCCTCCATCCCAGAATAACACGAAGGAGGAGAATGGCAGGGCCCCTGGGTGACTTTTGCCGGTCTCTGGGGCAACCTCCCTGGAGAGCGGCAAGAATCAGCCAGGCCTTTTCTCAGACCCCTGGGAGGCAGAGGGGAGAGGCAGGAGGAGGTTTCCTTGGCAACCCCAGGTTTCCCCTTGGGAAGATGGATTTCGCGGGAGGGGGGGCTTACGGGATGAAGGAGGCGTTGGGAAGAGGCTGTGGTGGGGGGGAGAGAGAAAGCCGTTGCTTGGGGGTTTAGCAAGAACCTCCAGACCTTCATAAGCCAAACTGTTGGGAGATTCAGAACAGATGAAAGAAAGCCCTTCCAGCACATTTTTGAACTGTGGAACTCCCTCTCACAGGATAGTCAAACCCCTAAAGGTAAAGGTAAAGGGACCCCACGACAGGGTGAGCTCCCATTGCTCGGTCCCTGCTCCTGCCAACCTAGCAGTCTGAAAGCACATCAAAGTGCAAGTAGATAAATAGGTACCGCTCCAGCGGGAAGGTAAACGGTGTTTCCGTGCGCTGCTCTGGTTCGCTAGAAGCAGCTTAGTCCTGCTGGCCACATGACCAGCTGTACGCCGGCTCCCTTGGCCAATAAAGTGAGATGAGCACCGCACGGAAACACTTCGTGCATGCACACGAAAGCTCATACCAAGAACTGACTTAGTTGGTCTTTAAGGTGCTACTGGAAGGAATTTGTTTTGTTTTGACTATGGCAGACCAACACGGCTACCTATCTGTAACGGAAACACTGTTTACCTTCCCGCCGGAGCGGTACCTATTTATCTACTTGCACTTTGACGTGCTTTCGAACTGCTAGGTTGGCAGGAGCAGGGACCGAGCAACGGGAGCTCACCCCGTTGCGGGGATTCGAACCGCCGATCTTACGATCGGCAAACCCTAGGCTCTGTGGTTTAACCCACAGCGCCAGCCGCGTCCCTGTTATCGGTCTATATTCATTTACAAATATTGTTCGACAATAGTCCTAATATACATTTTAAATTCATTTTGATGTTACTATCCAATAAATTTCTTGTGTTTTCCCGTTATGGGGTTTACTTCCTCTTCTGTGTTTCCAGACAACCCTGTCTCACGGGGGGCTGGGCTGGATGACCTCTGGGGTGCCTTTGACCCATCCATGATTCTAACCCTTTGCTGCTTCTCTACCTATCCAGGCCGCCTTTCCTTCCTTCCTTCCTTCCTTCCTTCCTTCCTTCCTTCCTTCCTTCCTTCCTGCCTTCCTGCCTTCCTGCCTTCCTGCCTTCCTGCCTTCCTGCCTTCCTGCCAGCCAGCCCCCACTCCCTGCCCTTTCTCCACCTCCCCCCCCTTCCCGTAACCCGTCCCCTGGGCAACACATGCCTTTCACTGGGGGACAAAAGTCCCCCTCCAGTCACCATCCCAGGAAGACACCCCCCTGGCTCCCTTGGGCTTGCCAGCAGGGGGTGGCCCCTGTTGCCTGGGGAGATAGGGTGGGTGGTCCTAGCACCCCTATAAGAACGGCAGCTGGGGAGACAGGCAGGCCAGACGCTCCCAAGCCACCCTTCCGCTCGCCCCTGGGGGGTTAAGGCAGCCCACCTGCCCGACATCCCAAAGGAGAAACTCGCTGGCTTGTTTTGGGGGGGAAAGATGAAGGTCTTGCCTGCCTCCCTCGTCCTCTTCCTCCTGCCCCTGGCCTCCCAGACCCCTGTCCACTCAACCCAGGTAAGTAGAGGACCCCAGGAGACCCCACTTCTGTCTCAAACCCCACTTATCTGACCCCACATCTTCGAAAGCATTCCAATGCACTATTTTTTTGCAAAGATATAAAATAGCACATTGAATTGGTGGTGGGTAAGAATTTTGGGAGTGGGGCACAGGGACCTACTTATGGGGTGATGGTTTGGGGGGGCTTTTTGAAGGGGGTTAAATTTCTCCTCTCTGTCTCCCTCCTTTTTCAGTCCTTGCTGGAGATACTTGGGGAAGACCTGGCTGCCTTGCTGTCGGCCAACGAAGGAGACCACCCGCCTCCGCTCTCCCAGATCTTACGCGGGCAGCAGCCCCTCCACGATGCCCCCGGCCCCCCAGGCCCTTCCTCAGGGGAGCGCGCCTTTATCCACTTCCTGAAAGACTTTGTGAGCACCCAGAAGAAGTTCCGGGGGCGAGCCAAGAAGATGGCCCAGCAAGGGTGCTTTGGCATCAAGCTGGACCGGATCGGGACCCTCAGCGGCCTTGGGTGCTAACGGTAAGCCTGGGCGTGGAGTCGCTGAGGAAAGGGGGTTGGGGAGAGGGAATGGGCAGGCTCTGCATCTCAGAAGCCCCCTCTCTCAGCACCTCCACGTGCTGGACTGGGGTTAACATGCCTACTCAAGTCACTAGTCCCTGTGAGGTTGTCCACCAGATGTCAAAGAGAAAAACAACTACCAGACTTTTAGAAGACATCTGAAGGCAGCCCTGTTCAGGGAAGCTTTTAATGTTTAATATTGTATTTTAATGTTCTGTTGGAAGCTGCCCAGAGTGGCTGGGGAGACCTAGGTAGATGGACGGGGTATAAATAAATAAATGATGATGATGATGATGATGATGATGATGATGATTATTCTGCGCTGATCATGTTCAAAGCAGCAGGATTTGCTGAGCCTTCTCTGGGCAACCAGGAAGCATTGGAAGAACAGAAGGATCCCTTTGGGATCGATTCCAAGTGCTCATGGAATCCAGGCACAGAATCATGGAATTGTTGAGTGAGAAGGGACCTGAGGGTCATCTAGTCCAACCCACTGCAAAGCAGGAATCCTGCCCAAGCGTTCTCAACATGTGGGTCCCCAGATGTTGTTGGACTACAACTCCCATCATCCCTGAGCTCTGGCCTTGCTAGCTAGGGCTGATGGGAGTTGTAGTCCAACAACATCTGGGGACCCACAGGTTGAGAACCGCTGCTCCAAATAATCGTGGGATCGGTAGTTTTGCCGCTCGCAAGCTACAACTCCCAGCACCCCTAACAAACTACAGCTCCCAGCATGGTGTAGTGGTTAAGAGCGGAGGACTCGTAATCTGGGGAACCGGGTTCGCGTCTCTGCTCCTCCACATGCAGCTGCTGGGTGACCTTGGGCCAGTCACACTTCTCTGAAGTCTCTCAGCCCCACTCACCTCACAGAGTGTTTGTTGTGGGGGAGGAAGGGAAAGGAGAATGTGAGCCACTTTGAGACTCCTGAAGGGGAGTGATAAAGCGGGATATCAAATCCAAACTCTTCTTCTTCTTCTTCCCAGGATTCTTGCATTGGGGAGTGGAATGTGTTTGAAATATGCTTTAAGAACCAATCACAACAATACGAGCACAACACGTAGGCTAATAATTAGTAGAGAATATATAATAGAATGATGATATCATTCAAATTACAGTGGTTAAGAACTTCATTTGTTCTGGAGGTCCGTTCTTAACCTGAAACAGTTCTTAACCTGAAGCACCACTTTAGCTAATGGGGCCTCCTGCTGCCGCTGCACAATTTCTGTTCTCATCCTGAAGCAAAGTTCTTAACCCGAGGTACTATTTCTGGGTTAGCAGAGTCTGTAACCTGAAGCGTCTGTAACCCGAGGTACCACTGTATAGGAATAAGCCAGTGAAAGTTCATATGTACAATGTAACAGAGTGGTGGAGACTGATGAAGACTATTATGAAACAGTGGCATAATTCCAGAGACACTGTCCTTTTGAGGTTTTTGAGACGTCTTCCGTTGAAACTTTTGGAAGACTATTGAGACTTTGCTTTGGAAACTTTTGAGACATCTTCTGTTGGAACTAACGTGAGACTGTCCTTAGATATCTGTTTTGAACAGACGGCTCTGTTACGTTGTACCTATGAACTTTGATTGGCTTATTCCTACGTGTTGTGTTTGAATTGTTGCGATTAAATATGCTTTAAACAGAATCCTATGGCTGACCATGTCTCTGGACAGCCGACAAACAGAATTATTTGTCTCTGGTAAAGGTAAAGGGACCCCTGACCCTTAGGTCCAGTTGTGGCCGACTCTGGGGTTGCGGCGCTCATCTCGCTTTATTGGCCGAGGGAGCCGGCGTACAGCTTCCGGGTCATGTGGCCAGCAGGACTAAGCCGCTTGTGGCGAACCAGAGCAGCGCACGGAAACGCCGTTTACCTTCCTGCTGGAGTGGTACCTATTTATCTACTTGCACTTTGAGGTGCTTTCGAACTGCTAGGTGGGCAGGAGCAGGGACCGAGCAACGGGAGCTCACCCCGTCATTGCGGGGATTCGAACCGCCGACCTTCTGACCGGCAAGCCCTAGGCTCTGTGGTTTAACCCACAGCGCCACCTTCATCCCCTTATTTGTCTCTGGACAGCCGACAAATACCCTTTTCCCACCACATGCCCCCCTCTGGCAACTGTTACCTACAGGTAGACTGCCTCTGGGCTTGGAGGTAGAATTTAGCTACAATCCGTAGACCTTTCGCACCTCCTCCTCCTCCATAAATTTGTCAAATGCCCTTTTAACACCTCGAGAGTGTGAGGCTGTGGGTTCCTTACATTAACCACCGTATTTTTCGCCCTAGAGGATGCACCGTCCCATAAGGCGCACCTAGTTTTTTGGGGGGGAAATAAAGGGGGGGAAATTATTTTCCCCCCAGGCACGGGGCTGGGCCGGGGGAGGCCCGAGCTTCCCCCGACCCCAGTCCCCAAACAGGCAGCTCTCTGCAAGCCGTGGGAGCCCAGGGCTGGCTCCCGCCGCTTGCGGAGAGGTCCGCGAAGCCTGGACGCGCTGAGCTCAGCGAGCGCAGGCTTCGGCATGCAAGCAACTCTCCGCAAGCAGGAGATTTGGCCTTCCGAAACGCCAAAGATTCCCGCGCAGATTTAGCTGTCAGGAAATAAGAGGAGAGGTCCTCTTACTGCGGGACTTGACATTTTTCCGCAGGGCCTGCAAGACAGAGCTGTTCCGCCTGGCCTTTGGTTTGGGCTCAGTCTGACCCTTATGTTTCCCTCCCCTTATGGTCTTGATCTATGGGCTACTATTAAAATGAGGCTGCATTTTAAATTGTATTTTAACCCAGTATTTTAAATTGGTTTATTTCCCCTCCCCCCCATTATGTATTTATTGTAATTTTACTGGTGTTAGCTGCCCTGAGCCTAGCTCTGGCTGGGGAGGGCGGAATATAAATAAAAATATTTATTATTATTATTATTATTATTATTATTATTATTATTACAAAACCAGTTGCTGGTTAAAGAGCAGGAAACAGAGTAGGGAAAAATAAATGCCTGAGAAGAGCCCTGTTGGATCAGGCATGTGATTTAAAAGATGGGATTCGCTCCCGCAAGCTGTACTGAGCGCCACCACGTTGGGTAGTTCATAAAAATTCGACAAATCCATTGAGGAGGAGGCTATCCAGAATAAAGCAGCTAGACTGGGTGACTGGGAGCGGCCGCCAAGACCATATAACACCGGTCCTGAAAGACCTACACTGGCTCCCAGTACGTTTCCAAGCACAATTCAAAGTGTTGGTGCTGACCTTGAAAGCCCTAAATGGCCTCAAAGGCCCAGTAGACCTGAAGGAGCGTTTCCACCTCCATCGTTCTGCCTGGACACTGAGGTCCATCTCCGAGGGCCTTCTCGCAGTTCCCTCCCTGCGAGAAGCCAAGTTACAGGGAACCAGGCAGAGGGCCTTCTCAGTGGTGGCACCCGCCCTGTGGAACGCCCTCCCACCAGATGTCAAAGAGAAGAACAACTACCAGACTTTTAGAAGACATCTGAAGGCAGCCCTGTTTAGGGAAGCTTTTAATGTTTAATAGGTTATTGAATTTTAGTGTTCTGTTGGAGGCTGCCCAGAGTGGCTGGGGAAACCCAGCCAGATGGGCGGGGTATAAATAAATTATCATCATCATCAATAGCTGCTATATGCTCTTTCCAGGGCCAGAAGCAGCAGACCTGCCGTTAAACTGTGGAACTCCCTGCCACAGGCGGCTTTATAAGAGAATTGGGCAAATTCTTGGAGGAGAGGGTTGCAATTAGCTACTAGCCATGCCTTCATGGTCAAAGGCAGAGCAATGGGTAGATTTACAGAGAGGGATATTGATGGCTGCTAGCCATGACATAATGCTTCTGAATGCGAGTTGCTGGAAACCAGGGAGTAGGGGAAGAGCTGCTCTCGCACTCGAATCCCGCTTGCGGGTTTGGCTTTGGGCCACCTGGTTGGGCACTGCGAGAACCAGGATCCAAAAGCTGACAGAATATGCCGAATTTGGCGGGCTATCGGAAAAAATAAAGAATAAATCAAACCAGGAATTTGCTTCAAAACGGGAGGTTTTCAGAGAATATCTGAAATATAAATATAGTAGTTCAAACTCTGTTGCAGCAATCGAGGAACTTCAGTAATAGTTGCAAGACAGATATAAGAATTAAGATATATTAAGTATGGAATAGGCGGGAGGTTGGGTCTTTAGTGTGAAGACCAATTTATGTTTTATTGTTTGTTAAGAAAATTCCGTGTCAATAGTTATCCCTGTGTGTAATTTAGTATTTGTGTTTTCGCTTTTTTCTTGCTGTATCAATAAAAAAATAAAAAAGAGACCCAGGATTTTGGCCAAGATGGGCCACAATTGCCTTGACCCAGCAAGCCTCTTCTGATGTCCTCATTCTGCCTCTTCTCTTGCAGGCGCCACCCCTCTGACGAAGCCCCCCAGGGGCCGAAGGACTCTGCACAGACAAAAGCGCCCTCCGGGTGCTTGCAAATAAATCGCCGCGCCTGCCCCTCCAGGCTATCTGCCCCGCTTCAGACCAAAAAAGACAAAAGCCCCTCCACTACCCTGACCCCCACAGACTTACTCCAAACACCAAGCGTCTCAATGTGTGGACTATTTGTAACCGATTGGAACCTGTCTTAAATTTTTGCAAAAATAAAATTGTTTCTGTTTGACTCCCCCACCCCACCCCACCCAACCTCGCTGCAAAATTCATCCGGGTTTGTGGAATGTCGTGCCATGCAAAGGTCGGCTCCCAAATTTTCGATTTGGGTAGCGAAGAAAGGACGCCTCTCTGCGTGTAAGGAGTATGTTGTCCTTGCCGCTTGGGGAGCCAAGGGAGCTCTGGGATCAAGAGGCAGAGCTAACAAATGTTTTTTTTTGCAAGGCAGGCCCGTCAGCGCTCACGGTCAGGGCAGGTAGCAGAAAGTCCTTCTTCAGTTCACCTGCGGAACTCCCTGCCACAGGAAACAGTGATGGCTTCCATCTTGAATGGCTTTAAAAGAGGATGGGGCAAACCAGGAGCAGGAGAGGACTACCGAGGGCCGCGAGCCATGTTGGCTACGCTCTGCTGGAAATCGCAAGAGTGGCTCTTGTGCCCCAATCCTGCTTATGGGTTTCCCATCTGGCCTGTAGGGGGTGAGAATACATACACACAGCCTTGGAAGTAGTGTTTCAGAGACGGGAGGCTGGCGTGAGAACCTGGTTTCTGGGTCTGAGACCTGAGAGCCCCGACTGCAAATTAAGCCATGGCATGATAGATTAAGGCATGGGTAGGCAAACTAAGGCCCGGAGGCCGGATCAGGCCCAATCGCCTTCTCAATCCGGCCCACTGACGTTCCAGGAATCAGTGTGTTTTTACATGAGTAGAATGTGTGCTTTTATTTAAAATGCATCTCTGGGTTATTCGTGGGGCCTGCCTGGTGTTTTTACCTGAGTAGAAGGTGTGCTTTTATTTAAAATGCACCTCTGGGTTATTTGTGGGGCATAGGAATTCGTTCATTCGGCCCCCCACAAGGTCTGAGGGACAGTGGACCGGCCCCCTGCTGAAAAAGCTTGCTGACCCCTGGGTTAAGGTCTCCAGCGAACATGTATTAACGGCAAGCACTTTCCACACGGGACGCAGGTGGCGCTGTGGGTTTAACCACAGAGCCTAGGACTTGCCGATCAGAAGGTCGGCGGTTCGAATCCCCGCAATGACGGGGTGAGCTCCTGTTGCTCGGTCCCTGTTCCTGCCAATCTAGCAGTTTGAAAGCACGTCAAGTGCAAGTAGATAAATAGGTACCGCTCCGGCGGGAAGGGAAACGGCATTTCCGTGCGCTGCTCTGGTTCACCAGAAGCGGCTTAGTCCTGCTGGCCACATGACCCGGAAGTTGTACGCCAGCTCCCTCGGCCAGTAAAGTGAGATGAGCGCCGCAACCCGAGTCGGCCACGACCGGACCTAATGGTCAGGGGTCCCTTTACCTTTACTTTCCACAAAGGTTCACATATTTCCAGGGGCGGCACTGCTCAGCAAGGCCACACAGGGTCGCTGTTCCTCTACGAAACCTGTGGCCTCGCTTCTCTCGAGCTGGGTTTGTGGAGGGTTGCGTTTGTTTTTCCTAGGACAGTAGAAAAGGGAAAACAACAGCACACCCTCTCTGTGCAGCTGCCTCTTTGCAAAACGCTTCAGAGAGGAGTCTGAAGGTTACCCCAAACTGCAAGTGTGAAAGGAGCCCTGTGCACAACACAGCCACTTCTGCTCAGCAAGGGGAACCGTATCAAACCCAGGAAAAATTCACACTGGGTAGACCGGTTTTTGTGGCAGCTGCATTCTGCGTGGGCCTTTGGGAAGAACCGGGAGTCTTTGCAAAATGAGCCATGTGATAATATGGTCATAATTGCCAGAGCCAACTGGATGATCCCAGGAAGTTCCACTTAGGGATTAATTTGAAGGGAAAGCATAACAGAAATGCAACTGATAGCTCTCATTCCTGCACTGCGGGAGATTAGACTAGATGCCAATTTGCTCTCTTCCAATGCCACAATTCTAGGATACCATGAATCCACAACATCTGCAGAGCCAGACACGGCCCCTGCGCCTGCCTTGCAAGTTATCGTAAGGAATGGAATTAAATTATAAGCGGGAAGCGCTTGGCCGTGTTGTCCTAGACGCCGGCAAATCGTAGACATGTGGTAGGGACCCCGAGGTCATCCAGCCCAACCCGCTGAAATGCAGGAATCTCACCCAATGTGGAGCTTGAATCCACAACCCTGAGATTCTTGTGCTCTACTGACTGAAATGAGGTAAAGGGACCCCTGACCATTAGGTCCAGTCGTGGCCGACTCTGGGGTTGCGGCGCTCATCTCGCTTTATTGGCCGAGGGAGCCGGCGTCCAGCTTCTGGGTCATGTGACCAGCAGGACTAAGCCACTCCTGGCGAACCAGAGCAGCACACGGAAACGCTGTTTACCTTCCCGCCAGAGCGGTACCTATTTATCTACTTGCACTCTGACGTGTTTTCAAACTGCTAGGTTGGCAGGAGCAGGGACTAAGCAACGGGAGCTCACAGGAATTCGAACCGCCGACCTTCTGATTGGCAAGTCCTAGGCTCTGTGGTTTAGACCACAGCGCCACCTGCGTCCCTGAAATTACTCGGAAGCAAATGCTTAAGTTCAGTGGTGTTTGCATCTAGGGTAACTGGATAGTGGATCACTGCCTTAAAGAGTGCGTAGGCCAACAAAGGCCCGGGGCCAAATTCGGCCCAATCGCCTTCTAAATCGTGTTTTTTACATGAGTAGAATGTGTCCTTTTATTTAAAATGCATCTCTGGGTTATTTGTGGGGCATAGGAATTCGTTCATCCCCCCCCAAAAAAAATATCATCCGCCCCCCCCCCAAGGTCTGAGGGACAGTGGACTGGCCCCCTGCTGAACGAATTTGCTGGCCCCTGCCTTAAAGTCTCATTGTTATTGCTCCTCACCCCCATTTAAGAGACTTCTGGGAACTGCAGTTTTGTGAACCTGCTGGTAACCTGTGCTACCAATCCGAGCAAAAAAAGACAAAAAACCCGGGTGCAAGGTTTTCAAAACCATGCACATTCTGGCTTAAACTGGGTTGGGCTGCAGGCATAGGCCTTAGTGGACGCTAAAACCTTCCAATATTATTTTTAAAGGGTCCCTCTGGACTGAATCTTCCAGAAGGAATGTGGCCGCCTTTGGAGTCGGGAGTTCCCGAATTTGCACGATCCTCACGTCTCTGCCACATTTCAGATCTGCCTCCTTCTTGGGTTGGGCTTCTGGGACACACACACACACATACCCAGCCCCCCCCCAAGCCCTTTCGGTCCTCCGAGTGGGAGCCAGCTGCATGGGATCAACATGGGCTTGGCCCGCAGAACGCCGATAAATCGAGAGCCATTAACCCCCTTCCTCTTCCCCATTGTGTCTCTGCACAAGGAATCTGACCTGTGGCTTCCCTTCCCTGGAAAAAAGGAGTCTTCTCGGTGGATTTCTGCCCAGTCAGTTTCCTTCCATGCTTCCTGCTATTTGGGGTGGGGAACAATCTCCCTTTTCCTTTACGTGCTCTCTCTCCCGCTCCGGAGCAGTGCAAAGGATCCAGGAACTCTGGGTTCAGCTTGGATGGAGAGTTCCAAAAATCGTGGTACTGGAGGGGTCCCTGAGGGTCATCTAGACCAACCCCGCGCAAGGCCGCAATCTCAACTACTAGGCTAAGACCCTCCCTGCCTGCAGACTGTCTCGCCAGAGTGGTGCATGCTCTGGTTATCTCCCGCTTGGACTACTGCCATGCGCTCTACGTGGGGCTACCTTTGAAGGTGACTCGGAAACTGCAATTAATCCAGGATGTGGCAGCCAGACAGGTGACTGGGAGCGGCCGAGACCACATAACACCGGTCCTGAGAGATCTGCATTGGCTCCCAGTACGTTTCCGAGCACAATTCAAAGTGTTGGTGTTGACCTTGAAAGCCCTAAATGGCCTCTGTCATGTATACCTGAAGGAGCGTCTCCACCTCCATCGTTCTGCCCGGACGCTGAGGTCCAGCTCCGAGGGCCTTCTGGTGGTTCCCTCCTTGCGAGAAGTGAGGCTACAGGGAACCAGGCAGAGGGCCTTCTCGGTGGTGGCACCTGCCCTGTGGAATGCCCTCCCATCAGATGTCAAAGAGATAAACAACTACCTGACATTCAGAAGACATCTTAAGGCAGCCCTGTTCAGGGAAGTTTTTAATATTTAACGCTGTACTGTTTTTAATACTTGGATTGGAAGCCGCCCAGAGTGGTTGGGGAAACTCAGCCAGATGCGCAGGGTATAAATAAATTATTATTATTATTATTATTATTATTATTATTATTATTATTATTATAGCATCCATGACAGATGGCCATCTGCTTAAAAACCTCCGAGGAAGGAGAGCCCACAAACCTCCCCGAGACTATTCCACCGTCGAACGGCTCTTACGGTCAGAAAGTTAAGCAGGATTCGACCAAACGGGCCTCATCCGGCACAGCAACCGCTGTCCCTGGAAAGCCCATGAGCCGTTCCTGAAGGCAACAGTCCTCTCTCCCACTAGCTCCCCAAAGGTAGCTACGCCGGGTGCAGTTAACCTATGGAACTCCCTGTTGCAGGAGGCAGCAACGGCCACTGGCCTAGATGGCTTTAGAAGAGGTCTAGACAAATCCACAGAAAAGGAGAAGCCTAGTGATGGCTCCATGGTCAGAGGTAACAATGCTTCAGGGTAACAACTGCCAGAAACCGCAGGAGGGGAGCCAGTCACTCTCGCACTCGGATCCCGCTTGTGGGATTTCCTTATGTATTATTTTTGTGTTTTCAGATTATACACCATCCTGTGGTGCCTGGGAGAAGGGCAATATAGAAATCAAATAAATAACTATATATATCTCTATATGAGTGAGTGAGTGACAAGTTTTACTTCCTTGGGCTCCATGATCACTGCAGATGGTGACAGCTGTCATGAAATTAAAAGACGCCTGCTTCTTGGGAGAAAAGCAATGACAAACCTAGACAGCATCTTAAAAAGCAGAGACATCACCTTGCCAACAAAGGTCCGTATAGTTAAAGCTGTGGTTTTCCCAGTAGTGATGTATGGAAGTGAGAGCTGGACCATAAAGAAGGCTGATCGCCGAAGAATGGAGGCTTTTGAATTCTGGTGCTGGAGGAGACTCTGGAGAGTCCCATGGACTGCAAGAAGATCCAACCTCTCCATTCGGAAGGAAATCAGCCCTGAGTGCTCACTGGAAGGACAGATCCTGAAGCTGAGGCTCCAAGACTTTGGCCACCTCATGAGAAGAGAAGACTCCCTGGAAAAGACCCTGATGTTGGGAAAGATGGAGGGCGCAAGGAGAAGGGGACGCCGGAGGATGAGATGGTGGGACAGTGTTCTCGAAGCGACCAGCATGAGTTTGACCAAACTGCGGGAGGCAGTGGAAGACAGGAGGGCCTGGCGTGCTCTGGTCCAGGGGGGCACGGAGAGGCGGACACAACTAAACGACTCAACGACAAAAATCCCTATATAACTCTGCTTGGCCACTGTGAAAGGCAGGCTCTTCCTAGGTTCCAGCAGATATTCAGATAGACCGCCCTTCCATATGGCAGTTCGATTTAGCCAGTCTTCCCCAACCTGGTGCCCGGTGGACTCCCAACGCCCCAAACCAGAACTAATAATGTGTCGCTTCCATGGGGTGGCTTGGGATGAGACTTTTCTCTTTCTGACGATCATAACGGCCCCATAACCTGGGCAGACTGAGAAGGGCTTTTAATGCCTTGCCAGCCTGTCTTAGATGCCAAAAGAGGTCTAGACCAGGCATAGGCAAACGCGGCCCTCCAGATGTTTTGGGACTACAACTCCCATCATCCCTGACCACCGGTCCTGTTAGCTAGGGATGATGGGAGTTGTAATCCCAAAACATCTGGAGGGCCGAGTTTGCCTATGCCAGGATTAAGACAATTTTGTGGAGGATAAATAGCCACACTTCCTGCTGGGAGACAAAAAGAAAGTTTGCGATTCTAGGTAGACGTGGGAATGGAAATCCCAACTGCTGTGGAATCTGGAACCCAATGCTTTAAATTTGGCATCCCTGGGACCCTGGGCGGTAGAACCTTTGACTCTTTCTGTTCCAGAAAATAAGGGAGAAGGTATAATTGCAGCATCAAATTCTGCCCCACCCCAGACAATTTCTGTCCCCCGTTCCACTCCACACACCCACCCACCCACCCACCCAACCCAGGCAGTAATATTCCCCTTGGTTTCATATACTTTTTGTTTTTTTAATAAAAAGGAAAATCACCACCTTCAATATGAAGGTTAACAAAATGATACAAAAGGAGAAGCGCTTTGCAACGACATCACAGGCCTGTTCCCGTGACATCACCTCTCAGCGCCCACATTTTATCTGGAGGCACTTTGTTTCGATGTCATTAAGAGAGCGAAACCAAACATCTCCTTCCACCAACTTTGGTGTCGGCCGCCAGTTCTCCTGACACCTGCAGTCGCACGGAGATGACGTCACAGAGAGAACGGTCTTGCTCTCGCACCACGATGACATCACAGTCCAGTGCCCGGGACATCCCTAACAGTCTCCAGGGTATTATTGGTTTCAAGTGGCGAAAGCCATAAAAAGGCAGTTTGAGACATCCCAGAGCAAAAACTTCACTTTCCCCTCCTGTGACATCATCACAGTGACATCATCAGAAAGTGCAGAGTCTTCTGATTGTCATATGGTTATTTCAACGCGGCGGTTTAACCCTTCTCTGTGGCATGTGCGTCCTTGAAAGCTCATAGATTCGGCAGGCAGAGATGACATCACTCCTGCTTCTGATGACATCACTACACAGCTGCCATTTCCCTCCAGCTTTGCGTGGATGTGGCGACAAGTTGCACTCTGGCGAATGCGGCACTGCCCGCGGCATGCCAATGACAGTCCCTCTTTGGCTTTCGGGACGTGGAGAGTCAGGGGCTGCACGTCAAAGTGTGCAGAAACCTTGACCCCCGTCCCTTTATTATAATGGATTATGTCCATTTAGATTCAAGTAAGGCTCCCCATTTCCAGAAATCGGTAGACAACGGGCGGCCACCCTCCCCATCACCCCAAAAGGACGGACGACAAATTGCATAAGGCCTCTGGTGATCACCCCCACACAAATCCTCCATAAAAGACAGCACCATGGTGAGCCAAAGTTTTTGAAACACACCCCAAAATGGCAGAAAGACAGGGATCCAACAGCCTCCATTTTGAAAACGTTGCCACCAAGCAGAAGGGGGTGGCCATCTTGAAGGCCAGGTGGCAAAGGAATTTCATTTCCCTAAGCGGCAACCTCATTCCTCCCAACCAGGCGGCCACCTTGCAACCTCCAACAAACAGGCCAGCCTCTCCGGAAGACAGCGGGAGAGCGGCCATTTTGCAGCGCAAACCGCGGTCTGGGAAACTTGGCCGGCAGGAGGCCATCTTTGGCTTTTCCAGCGTTCAGAAGTTTCGGAGCCACGGAAGGCCACGCAAAGGCGCCGAGGCCCACGGAACGGCAGGGACGGAAGACGCTGGGGGATTTGGCGGCCATCTTTGTTGGTGCTGCGGTCGGCCATCTTGAAAAGCGGCCCGGCGGGTACCGAAAGCGACTCCTCGACCCGGGAGCGGCTGTTCGTGGCGACTCGACTGGCAAAAGAGGACTATCCTCATCGCGCCTGAACAGTTAAATTATCTTTCCATCCCTTTCCATGCCAAAGGATGAGAGGATACGGGGTGGGGGAGAGAGAAATCTGAATTATTCCCCATGGAATACGCTGTTCCAAAACTGAAAAATAAGTGAAAAATAAGAGAGACGAGCAGGAAGGAGGGAGGCAGCTGATGTCCCAAGTCAAGAGGCCACAATCGTCACCGTTTGATTGAGGAGGGGGGAAAGCGGTCAAAACGCAATAATTTTGGACCGTTTCCTTCCTCTGTGGTCAGTAGGGTCCCAAAGAGGAGCCGGACTTGCTCTGAACACGCATGTTCTGAATGCTGGACAAGATCTTCTTCTGATGTCCGGCCAACGTCACGCCAATCCGGAGGAGGTCTCTGGAGAGGGAAAGCCAAGGGAGGAGGAGAGAGGAGTCACCACAGTTGGAAGGGACCCCATGCGGTCATCTAGTCCAACCCCGTCGTGCGGGAACCACAGATGCGATTTCAGTGCGGCATTACCGCCCCACCTCGAACTCGCTGCCCTGTCTCCCCACCCACAAGGGTCTTGGGACCCTCCTTGCCCTGCAGGCTCACTCACTCGGTGGAGAGTTGGCTGACCAGCTCGAAGGAGGTGAACCCGGCACCGGCGAAATTCTCTTCGTAGCGCCCCATCTTGATGGCGCGGAGCCAGTCGCCGATGGACGCGAAGGAGGAGTAATGGGGCAGGCGCTGGTCCAGGAGGGGGTGGGACGGCCTGAGATTATGGGGGGCGGAAGGAGAGAGAGAGAGAGCGCAGAGGAGCCGTTTCAGTAGGGTTACGGTGGTGAAGGTGAGGGAGACAGAAACCATAGACTCACAGAAGCCAGCCTTTAAATCTGTATTAAATTTGCACTGATTTGCACCACGATTTGTTAAAAATGATGGGAAACCGCTAAAAAATAACTGGCTGAAAAACAAGCAATCAGGGAACTCTCTCATTTACGTGGGGGTTACGTTCCAAGGCATGTGAAATCCCATGGATTGGGAACGCCGTGGGAAAAGCCTGCAAGCACCCTCTGAAAAGCCTCAAAAAACCCTTTGGAAAACCTCAAATGCTGGTGGGATTGCTAGACGCCATTTTTGTCCCTATCTGTGCCCGTTCTGGGTTCGAAGCCATGCACGTTTCCAAGCACAAATGGCCTCAAAGGCCCAGTAGACCCGAAGGAGCGTCTCCATCCCGGACACCAGGGTTCAGCTCCGAGGGCCTTCTGGCGGTTCCCTCCCTGCGAGAAGCAAAGTTACAGGGACACAGGCAGAGGGCCTTCTCGGTGGTGGCGCCTGCCCTGTGGAACGCCCTCCCACCAGATGTCAAGGCAATAAACAACTACAGTCATACCTCGTGATAAATACGCTTCAAGCTGAGCACTTTTCTGTTGCGCTCTGTGGCGACCCAGAGGTAACGGAGCGCATTACATCCGGGTTTCGCCACTCGCGCATGCGCAGATGGTCAAAAATTACATGACGCGCATGTGCGGAAGGGGTGAAACGCAACTCGCGCACACACAGACTCGCTGTTGTGTCTTACATTCTGTTCGGGATGCGAACGGAGCTCCGGAACGGATCCCGTTCGCATCCTGAGGTACCACTGTGTTTTACTTTTAAAAGACAACTGAAGGCGGCCCTGTTGAGGGAAGTTTTTAATGTCCGACGCTGTATTGTTTTTAATATTTGGTTGGAAGCCGCCCAGAGTGGCTGGGGAAACCCAGCCAGATGGGCGGGGTATAAATAATAAATTACTATTATTATGCCTTGACCTCGTGTAAATGGGGTGTTGCCTGTACCTTCCAACTCTATGATTCTGCAATGGTCAATTATCCTGGGGCGGCCATCTCTGAAATCTGACCGTGTCGGCAAGCCCCTAGATATGGGTCCCCCAAACCCACATTCAGTCCTAGAGAAGGGCTGCAGCTTAATGGCAGAGCCTTTGCCTCATGAGCGGAAGGTCCCGGGTTCAATCCTCAATGGCATCTCCTGTTTGGAAGCTATTTCCTCAGGGAGGCAGCGGTGGTGTAGTGGTTAGAGCATTGGACCCGGGACAGCGGGGGTCAAATCACTTGCCCAGGGGAGCCAGTCACTTGCCCACGGTCTAGCCTACCTCAAAGGGGCGTTGTGAGAATTAAAGTGGGGGTGTAAGAGAACTACATATCCTTGGGGGAGAGGAAGGTTTCAACTGCAATGCAGAATAATCAGCAAGGCCAGATCTCCCCGGGGAGGAGGGCAGGGGCCTCATCCGGACTCACCCTCCGTTCCCCCGCGAGACGATCTTGAGGCTGGCCGGGTTCCGGATCAGCTTGTCCAAGGAGTTGACGATCTGGGCGAATCGGGGCCGGGTGTTGCGGTCCTTCTGCCAGCAGTCCAGCATCAGCTGGTGCAGCGAAGTGGGGCAGTCCGTAGGGGGCGGGAGCCGGTAGTCCTGCTCAATGGCGTTTATCACCTGGGGGGCAGAATCACAGAATCATGGGAGGGGCCCCTGAAGGACATCTAGTCCAACCCCATTGCCACGCATGAACCTCAGCTTAAAAAAAACAAACAACAGAGGGCCATCCGACAAGAGGACCATCAGAAAATAAAATGGGGGGCGGCGGGCTGAGAAAAAAATGTGGGAGAGGTTGCTTATCTGTAAGCCGGTAAGAGGTTTCAAAAGCAGGGACTACAACTCCCATCAGGCTCCAACCAGCCGCAGCCCAAAATGGCGGCCCTGGCTGGGGGCTGATGGGAGTTGTAGGCCAAAATGGCTGATCTGCCCAGGGGCTGATAGGAGCTGTAGGCCAAAATGGCCGCACTGGCTACGGGCTGATGGGAGCTGTAGGCCAAAATGGCCCCGCTGGCCAGGGGCTGATGGGAGCTGTAGGCCAAAATGGCCACGCTGGTTACGGGCTGATGGGAGCTGTAGGCCAAAATGGCTGCTCTGCCCAGGGGCTGATGGGAGCTGTAGGCCAAAATGGCCCCGCTGGCTGGGGGCTGATGGGAGTTATAGGCCAAAATGGCTGCTCTGCCCAGGGGCTGATGGGAGTTGTAGGCCAAAATGGCTGATCTGCCCAGGGGCTGATAGGAGCTGTAGGCCAAAATGGCCGCACTGGCTACGGGCTGATGGGAGCTGTAGGCCAAAATGGCCCCGCTGGCCAGGGGCTGATGGGAGCTGTAGGCCAAAATGGCCACGCTGGTTACGGGCTGATGGGAGCTGTAGGCCAAAATGGCTGCTCTGCCCAGGGGCTGATGGGAGCTGTAGGCCAAAATGGCCCCGCTGGCTGGGGGCTGATGGGAGTTATAGGCCAAAATGGCTGCTCTGCCCAGGGGCTGATGGGAGTTGTAGGCCAAAATGGCTGATCTGCCCAGGGGCTGATAGGAGCTGTAGGCCAAAATGGCCGCACTGGCTACGGGCTGATGGGAGCTGTAGGCCAAAATGGCCCCGCTGGCCAGGGGCTGATGGGAGCTGTAGGCCAAAATGGCCACGCTGGTTACGGGCTGATGGGAGCTGTAGGCCAAAATGGCTGCTCTGCCCAGGGGCTGATGGGAGCTGTAGGCCAAAATGGCCCCGCTGGCTGGGGGCTGATGGGAGTTATAGGCCAAAATGGCTGCTCTGCCCAGGGGCTGATGGGAGCTGTAGGCCAAAATGGCCCCGCTGGCCGGGGGCTGATGGGAGTTATAGGCCAAAATGGCTGCTCTGCCCAGGGGCTGATGGGAGTTGTAGGCCAAAATGGCTGCTCTGCCCAGGGGCTGATGGGAGCTGTAGGCCAAAATGGCCACACTGGCTACGGGCTGATGGGAGCTGTAGGCCAAAATGGCTACACTGGCCAGGGGCTGATGGGAGGTGTAGGCCAAAATGGCCGTGCTGGCCTGGGGGCTGATGGGAACTGTAGTCCAGAACATCTGAGGGCATAAGGGGAGGCTGGATGAGGGCAGGGGAGGCACTCACATCCTGGTTTGACATGTCCCAATATGGCCTCTCCCCGAACGACATGACTTCCCACATGACGATCCCGTAGCTCCAGACGTCGCTGGCGGAGGTGAACTTGCGGAAGGCGATAGCTTCCGGGGCCGTCCACCGGATCGGGATCTTACCGCCCTGAGGAGAGAGATCAGGAGGATCGACCAATGGAAGAAGAGGAGCGCGGCAGAGGCTTCTGACACACAGACACCCCAGGCGCTGGCCCTCATCTCGTCTCCCAGGATGCCTGGGTTCCTCGTGAGATGCAGAGCTTAAGTGGTGGACCAGGACCTGAGAGAGACCCAGGTTCGAATCTCCGCTCAGCCCTGTATCTCACTGCGCTGGACCAAAGTTGTTCTGAGTTCAAGCTGTAACTACTATTATGCAAAGCCCTTAAGAACTTGGGACCAGTTCACCTACAAGGCTACCTGATCCCACATGCACCCCTTTGACTGCTGAGATCTGGGGAACCAGCACTGCTAAAATTGCCACCTGATACCTCATCCAACTCTGTAAGAACTCAATCTTCAGAACTCCCTGCCTAATGATATTGGACAAGGTGCCCTCACTGTTTTGTTTCTATGCCTGCCGAAGGCATTCTCATTTAGGCAGCCCTAGGGACACGGGTGGCGCTGTGGGTTAAACCACAGAGCCCGGGACTTGCCGATCAGAAGGTTGGTGGTTCGAATCCCCGCGACGGGGTGAGCTCCCGTTGCTCAGTCCCTGCTCCTGCCAACCTGGCAGTTTGAAAGCACGTCAAAGCGCAAGTAGATAAATAGGTACCGCTCCGGGGGGAAGGTAAATGGCATTTCTGTGCGCTGCTCTGGTTCGCCAGAAGCGGCTTAGTCCTGCTGGCCACATGACCCGGAAGCTGTACGCCGGCTCCCTCGGCCAATAAAGCGAGATGAGCACCACAACCCCAGAGTCGGCCACGACTGGACCTAATGGTCAGGGGTCTCTACCTTTTTACCCAGAAGTTCAGAAAGCCTGTGTTTAAATTTGGCTTGCTCTGTTCTACTGCGGTGTTAACTTTCTGCATTTTTCTTTTAAAAAAAAAATAAGTTTCCATTTTTGCATTTTACAATATTTCAACAACAAAAATTGAATCTAAACAAATTCAACCTGCTTTTTCTTTGACTCCCTCCCCCCAGCAGTTCCTTATTTTATAGCGCAGTCTTGCCGCGTAACCAATTCAAACCTATTTACCAATTTAACCTTTTTACTCCCTGTAAGTTATTTCCCACTGCTCGTGTTCATGTCAACTCTGCTAACGTTTAATTTTCTGCATGTTTTAAATGATGGTTTGTACATCTTTTAGCGATAGTTTTGTCCTTTGTTGGTAAAACGCTTTGAGGTTTCCTTCTGCAATCAAGCGGTATATACCTTTTACGAAACAAATAAAGAACAGAACAGAATAGAGTAGAATAGAATAGTATAGTATAGAGAGCGGGGAAAACACAAAACCAATTTTCCGTACCAGCGAACTGGTGTAGGTGGGATCGGATGAATTCTCTTCGAGAAAGCGAGACAGGCCGAAATCGGAGACTTTGCAGACCAAGTTGCTGTTGACCAGGATGTTGCGGGCGGCTAAATCCCGGTGGACGTAGCTCATGTCAGAGAGGTAGCGCATGCCGGACGCGATCCCCCGCAACATCCCCACCAGCTGGATGGGGGTGAATTGCCCGTCGTTCAGCTGCGGAAAAGCAAGACAGGAAAGGCGCCTTAGGAACAGTTACAGGCAGCCTTTCTCAGCCGTGGGACGTTGTTGGACTACAATGCCCATCATCCCTAGCGAGCGCGGCCAGTGGATGATGGGAGTTGTAGTCCCGACATCTGGGGACCCCTCCAGATTGAGAAAGGACGCGTTAGGGGAGCCAGCCCGCCCAGTGGAAACTTAACCCTTCGTCGACTCAAGGCCCTCCCCAGATGTTTTCGACAACCCGCCCGCCCACCCGCCAAAACATCAAGCTGCATATGAAGCAAAAATAATTATATATATTATATATGCTTTCCTTGTCTACGTGTGTTCATTTATGCTTCCCATGTCTGCATGTGTTTCGTAAAAGATATTGTCAGTTGCCTACCACGTTTTAGAATGATGGTATTGACAACTGCAGAAAGAGTATAAGATAATGTAAGCCTAAACCGAGTTGGACGGAGGTCTATTGTTTGTAAGTTTGTAAGTTTGTAAGTTTTTTTTTCTTTCTTTCTTCTAGGTTTTTTGTCTTTTGTATTTTTTTATGTCTTTTTTTTCCTTTTTTATCTGTGTTTGTCTTTTTTTTTACGGTCTTTATTTTTGTATGTAAATTTTAAAAACTGCTCAATAAAGATATATTAAAAAAAAAAAAAAGATATTGTCAGTTGCTCGGAGTCGATGCAGCCAAAAGAAGTGACAAATTGGGGAATTCGGGTGAAAAAGCCTCCACTGAGATTACAGTAATAATAATAATAATGATAATAATAATAATAATAATTTATTATTTATACCCCGCTCATCTGGCTGTGCTTTCCCAGCCACTCTGGGCGGCCTCCAACAAAATATTAAAATACCGTAATGCATCAAACATTAAAAGCTTCCCTAAACAGAGCTGGGACGCGGGTGGCGCTGTGGGTTAAACCACAGAGCCTAGGACTTGCTGATCAGAAGGTCGGTGGTTCAAATCCCCGCGACGGGGTGAGCTCCCATCCCTCGGTTCCAGCTCCTGCCAACCTAACAATTCGAAGGCACACCAATGCAAGTAGATAAATAGGTACCGCTCCGGCAGGAAGGTAAATGGCATTTCCGTGCGCTGCTCTGGTTCGCCAGAAGCGGCTTAGTCATGCTGGCCACATGACCCATAAGCTGTACGCCGGCTCCCTCAGCCAGTAAAGCGAGATGAGCGCCGCAACCCCAGAGTCGGCCACGATTGGACCTAATGGTCAGGGGTCCCTTTACCTTTAAACAGGGCTGTCTTCAGGTGTTAAGGCTGAGGGCCTTCTGGCAGTTCCCTCATTGCAAGAAGTGAGGTTACAAGGAACCAGACAGAGGGCCTTCTCGGTGGTGGCGCCCACCCTGTGGAACGCCCTCCCTCCAGATGTGAAGGAAATAAGCAGCTATCCTATCTTTAAAAGACATCTGAAGGCAGCCCTGTTTAGGGTAGTTTATAATATTTGATGCTGTGCTGTTTTTAACATTTGATGGGGAGCCACCCAGAGTGGCTGGGGAGACTCAGCCAGATAGGCAGGGTATAAATAATAAATTATTATTATTAAGGTGAGGATGGGCAAAAGTCTCCCAAGCTTTTCTTATTACAAGTATCGGGGGGTCCCTACTCCCTCTGGCCTGCACCCCCCAGCCCACTCTTGGCTCCTGCCTCCGTCCTTACCCGGAGGAAGGAGTCGAGGGCTCCGTTCTCCATGAACTCGGTGACGATCATAACGGGGACGCTGTTTGTGATGACCCCGTCCAGGCGGATGATGTTGGGGTGCTCAAACTGCCCCATGATGCTGGCCTCGCTGAGGAACTCCCTACGCTGCTTCTCGGTGTAGCCGCCTTTCAGGGTCTTGATGGCCACGTAGATTTCTTTCTTCCCGGGCACTTTCAGGAGGCCGCGGCAAACCTCCCCAAACTCGCCTGCGGGAGGAGAGATTCAGGGGAGGGAGCAGGAAGGTTGGGATCCGCTTGGGCGGGGATCTCCTACCCTTAGCTGTCAACTTACAGATTTGAAAATAAGGGACCAGCAGCCTCGAAAATAAGGGATCAGCAGCCAAAATAAGGGATTTTCAAGGCACAGATATGTTCAAATTTTGAGCCCCTCCCAGGCAAAGGCAGAAAGCCCAGCCAGCAGCCAAACGAACCCTCAAGCGGTGGTTCCCACAGCGCAGCAACCCGGCAAAGGGGATGCAGCAAGGAAAACCACCGTCCCCTCTCCGCTGGGAAGCGCTGAGCAAAGGCGAGTCCCCAGGCAAGGCGGCCGATTTGATTGGCACAAGGCATGCAAGCTCCACCCCCCCGTCGTTCTCAGACTCCTTATTGGGTGAGCAACGCAGCCAAGCAACACAGTTGGAGCCTCCCTCCTCCCTGGTCGGCAGGGAGGGAGGGAGGGAGGGAGAGGAGCTGCTTCCTTTGAAACCCAGGAAATTTAAGGGACATCATCAATAAGGGACAGCAGCGGGACACGGCACTGGGATAAGGGACTTTCCCGCCAAATAAGGGACACTTGACAACTATGCTCCCGCTGGGCTTTCGCGGGGAAGTGGGAAGGAAACCTGGCCTCGATGCAGGAGCCAGACCCAGGCAGGTGAAGGTCAAAACTACTACTGCCTGTGACTTAGAATCATAGAAGGGTTGGGACACCCAAAGGTCATCCAGCCCAACCCGCTGCAACCTAAGGCGTCGGTCCTTACCTGCGCCGATGACTTCCTCGATTTTGACGTATGAGACGTCGATCTCTTTGGCAAACTCGCGCACAGCCTCGTTTGGGTCTTCGTAGGTGAAAGGGTCGATGTAGACCTTGGTGCCTGGAGAGGGGAGGAACCAAAATAATAATAATAATAATAATAATAATAATAATAATAATAATAATGATGATGATGATGATGATGTTTTATTTACATCCTGCCCTCCCCAGCCGATGCCGGGCTCAGATCAGCTAACAACAATAAAAGTAACACAGCCTTCTAAAATCAATTCAAAATCAAATTGATGGCAACCATTGGGCTAGGGTTCTGTGGGGATTACCAAAGGAGGGGGTCAGGCTGTGCCCTGGCCAAAGGCCTGGTGGAACAGCTCCGTCTTGCAGGCCCTGCGGAAAGATGTCAAGTCCTGCAGGGCCCTAGTCTCTTGGGACAGAGCATTCCACCAGATCGGGGCCATGGCCGAAAAGGCCCTGGCTCTGGTTGAGGCCAGACTAACCTCCCTGTGGCCCGGGACCTCCAAGATGTTTTTGTTTGAAGACCGTAAGGTCCTCCGTGGGACATACCAGGAGAGGCGGTCCCGTAAGTACGAGGGTCCTAGGCCGTATAGGGCTTTAAAAAATACTCCTTTCGTAGGGTTGCCATATTTCCCAACCTCCACAGTTGTTGAGCATTTTTTTTGGGGGGGGGGAACAAACCCAAATTGTTGACCTTTTTAAAAGTGATTTTTAGATTTGGGAGTTGTTTCCACCGCTTTTCCCATCGCGTTGCCATCCATTCACCATTTTAACATCCAAAAACCAGGGCACGTCAGGAAATTTCGCTTTTGGAGCGGGCAATGAACTAACCCAAACATACCACCCCTTGCGGGCCTTTCTGCCTTAGCTCCTCCCACCACCCAGGCTCCTCCCACCGACATCACCACGGTGCCCGCCTCCGCTCACTCACCGTGTCCAATCAGGTACTGCCCAGGCTTGTCGGAGTATTCTTGCTCCCGTGACCTAGACGACCCCTGGCGGCTGCCAGAGGGAGGAAACAAGATGGCGTCATGGCCAACTCGGCGGCTCCGCCCACTATCCCTCCCTTTAGCTCCTCCCCCACATCCGCATCAATCACTCTTTGAATTTCCTTTCTGCTCTCCCCTCCAGCGCCTGACTGCAGCTCCCATCCTCCCCGCCCAGCACGGCCATTTTGGACTACATTTCCCATCAGCCCTCCAGCAGGCTCCTCCCACCGTCCATTTAGCTCCTCCCACAACCTCCGGTTAATCACATCCCCTCGGCCAGCTCTGGGACGCGGCACCTTACCGGAAGCAGACGATGGCCACAATGATCACGGCCAGGACCAGTAGCGCCCCCAACGCCGCTGTTCCCACAATGAGGGCCAGCTTCTCTGTGTTGCTTCCCGACTCTACGGGGGATTGGAAGAGCAGGGAGAGATTTATCGGGATTATGATGATTTATTGAGCACCCAGGGCGCGTTCCATCATTAAAATGCAACATGAGAAACAATTTTGATGCATTTTGACATCATTTAATTCTTCTGTTTTTAAGCTCCTTATGATTTGACTTGAATTTGATTTGATTTAAAGCTATGGTTTTCCCAGTAGTGATGTATGGAAGTGAGAGCTGGACCATAAAGAAGGCTGATGGCCGAAGAATGGATGCTTTTGAATTCTGGTCTGAAGGAGACTCTTGAGAGTCCCATGGACTGCAAGAAGATCCAACCGATCCATTCTGAAGGAAATCAGCCCTGAGTGCTCACTGGAAGGACAGATCCTGAAGCTGAGGCTCCAAGACTTTGGCCACCTCATGAGAAGAGAAGACTCCCTGGAAAAGACCCTGATGTTGGGAAAGATGGAGGGCGCAAGGAGAAGGGGACGACGGAGGACGAGATGGTGGGACAGTGTTCTGGAAGCGACCAGCATGAGTCTGACCAAACTGCGGGAGGCAGTGGAAGACAGGAGGGCCTGGCGTGCTCTGGTCCATGGGGTCACGAAGAGTCGGACACGACGAAACATTTTTTATGTTTTTTACTGTTGTTCCCTCTGTGAGATGCTCCCCCCGGGGAGGCTCGCCTGACACCTTCACCAAACGCTTATTACATTATCACATATCTTTAGGCGCCAGGCGGAAACACTTCTCTAGAGCCAGGACTTTGGCTGAGTGAGCCACCTGGGCTTTTAAACTGCGCCTGGGGACATGACTGGTTTGCCTGCTGTTACGTAAGGCATTCTGGAGTACTGTTCCTGTTATGTACTGAGTTGAGTAGGATCCAAATCGCAGCAGTCTGATTGGTCCTAGAACAATAGGATCCAAAATGCAGCAGTCTGATTGGTCCTAGAACAATAGGATTCAGAATGCAGCTGTCTGATTGGTCCTAGAATAATAGGATTCAGAATGCAGGTGTCTGATTGGTCCTGGAACAATAGGATCCAAATCGCAGCAGTCTGATTGGTCCTAGAATAATAGGATTCAGAATGCAGCTGTCTGATTGGTCCTGGAACAATAGGATTCAGAATGCAGGTGTCTGATTGGTCCTAGAATAATAGGATTCAGAATGCAGCTGTCTGATTGGTCCTGGAACAATAGGATTCAGAATGCAGGTGTCTGATTGGTCCTGGAACAATAGGATTCAGAATGCAGCTGACTGATTGGTCTGCAGGAGCCACCCAATCCAACTCCAGGTGTAAGTGAATCCGCAACCTGCTTGGCCTACAGGAGAATCCCAGAATTAGCCAATCACGTGGGGCCCATTGTGTAAATAATGTATATAAAGCAGACATTTCGGGGGAACTTCCATTCCTCCTCACCACTATGAGCGAATAAAGAGCATGAAATCCACTCTCGACACCGAGTATATTTCAGTTCCCAATCCGCTCCAACCAGCCCGCAGCCATTTCAGACAGAAACTCACACCAGCCCCTAGTCAAATATGCTCCCCTCCCATGTGCTCGATTTATCCTTCTCCCCTCCATTGTAAATATTTATTGGTTTAAAATACAGACGTAAATAGGAAATGACTGGCAGAATCCGAAACCAGGGAGAAGAGTTGGTGGAAGAAGATTGGAAGAAATTTAATGATTATTTACAGAAACACTGTAAAATTAATGAATGTTAAAATGATGTCGGAATGAAACGAAGCGGTTTTAGTAATAAGGTTAAACAGGAATATGTAAAAATGGATTGATATTAGACGAAAATATAATGTTATAATATGTGAAGATAAAGAACTAAGATAAAACAAAGAGGGTAAGGATTTGCTGAATTAACTATATGAACTGGAATACAAAAAAGGGAGGTGTGAGGAAGTCATGAAAATAAGTAAATGAATTGTAAGATATAGAAAGAGGGACTTATTTTTAACTGTTTTTATTTTTTCCTGTAATTTGTATTTTTTGTTTTTTGTTTTTATCATTTTTGTAACCTTTTTTATTGAAACTTTAATAAATATTATTTAAAAAAGAAAAAGAAAAAAAATACAGACGTAAATGATCATTTACAACGAAGGTGAGTATAGAAAAATTCAATACAGAAGAAAAAACATCACGACATAAGAATAAGAAGAAAGTTAAAAAGACAAAAAAGAAAAGAAAGAGAAGGCGAAGGATTTATTTATTTATCCTAATGGGAAAGAAACACAGGATAATATTAAGAGCTCTTACTCACCCATTCCCTGGGTCTGGAAGGCCTTCTCGGGCCCAAACGTCCCGTACCCGGCCTCCGAGCGGGCACGGACTTGAACCCCGTACATCGCCCCTCGCCGCAAGCCGCTCAAGGTCACCTGGTTATCCGACGTCTTCACAAACATGGTGCCCCCGCCGCTCTGCATGGGAGGGAAAGGGGTGGTGAAAGGGCGCCGGAAAACTGCTCCTTTTCCCACAACCTACTCCCCACCGCCGGGGGTTGGGCTGGATGGCCCCTGGAGGTCCCTTCCGACGTCTCTCACCCCTCTTCTGCTCACCTTCTCATAATACTTGACTTCATAGTCCAGGATGCTCCCGGTGGGAGGCTGGACGGGAGGCCAAGTCAAAGTGACGGCGCTGGAGCTGGCGGATGTTTGCTGGATTTCGGAGACGGGCTGGGGGACTGTGGGGAGAGAAAATAGGGGGCTGCATGAGCCACGGGCGATGAGGCAGCCCCTAGGAGGCTTCCTGCGGTCTCTCTCGCATGTAGCACTGGAACTCAAAGCTACAGCTCCCATCCGTCCTGGGTCCAGCAACAGATTGATACCTTTGACACCATCGACCATAATATCCTTCTGGACCGTCTAGAGGGGCTGGGAGCTGGGGGCACTGTCATACAGTGGTTCCGCTCCTTCCTCCTGGGCCGTGTCCAGAACGTGGTGGTGGGGGATGAGTGTTCAGACCCCTGGGCTCTCACTTGTGGGGTGCCTCAGGGTTCCGTCCTCTCCCCCATGCTTTTTAACATCTACATGCAGCCGCTGGGAGAGATCATCAGGGGGTTTGGACTGGGTGTCCATCAATATGCAGATGATACCCAGCTCTACCTCTCTTTCAAATCAGAACCAGTGAAGGCGGTGAAGGTCCTGTGTGAGTGCCTGGAGGCAGTTGGAGGATGGATGGCGGCTAACAGATTGAGGTTGAATCCTGACAAGACAGAAGTACTGTTTTGGGGGACAGGGGGCGGGCAGGTGTGGAGGGCTCCCTGGTCCTGAATAGGGTAACTGTGCCCCTGAAGGACCAGGTGCACAGCCTGGGAGTCATTCTGTACTCACCGCTGTCCATGGAGGTGCAGGTCAGTTCTGTGTCCAGGGCAGCTGTTTACCAGCTCCATCTGGTGCGCAGGATGAGACCCTCCCTGCCCACAGACTGTCTTGCCAGAGTAGTGCATGCCCTAGTTATCTCCCGCTTGGACTACTGCAATGCACTCTACGTTTGAAGGTGACCCGGAAACTACAACTAATCCAGAGTGCAGCTGCTAGACTGGGGACTGGGAGCGGCTGCTGAGACCACATAATACCAGTCCTGAAAGACTTCCATTGGCTTCCAGGACGTTTCCGAGCACAATTCAAAGTGTTGGTGTTGACCTTGAAAGCCCTAAATGGCCTTAAAGGCCCAGTATACCGGTAGGAGCGTCTCCACCCCCATCGTCCAGCCCCGACACAGAGGTCCAGCTCTGAGGGCCTTCTGGCGGTTCCCTCCCTGCGAGAAGCGAGGTTGCAGGGAACCAGGCAGAGGGCCTTCTCGGTGGTGGCGCCCGTCCTGTGGAATGCCCTCCCACCAGATGTCAAGGAAATAAACAACTATCTGACTTTTGGACATCTGAAGGCAGCCCTGTTTGGGGAAGTTTTTAATGTATGATGTTTTATCGTGTTTTTAACATTCTGTTGGGAGTCGCCCAGAGTGGCTGGGAACCCGCAATCAGATGGGCGGGGTATAAATAATAATAATAATAATAATAATAATAATAATAATAATAATAATTTTTATTTATACCCCGCCCTCCCCAGCCAAGGCTGGGCTCAGGGCAGCTAACAAGCAATACAGTGGTGCCTCGCAAGACGAAATTAATCCGTTCCGCGAGTCTCTTCGTCTAACGGTTTTTTCGTCTTGCGAAGCAGGGCTATTAGCGGCTTAGCAGCTATTAACGGCTTAGCGGCTATTAGCGGCTTAGAGGCTTTAAGAAAAAGGAAAAAGACTCGCAAGACGTTTCGTCTTGCGAAGCAAGCCCATAGGGAAATTCGTCTCGCGGAATGACTCAAAAGACGGAAAACTCTTTCGTCTAGCGAGTTTTTCGTCTAACGAGTTTTTCGTCTTGCGGGGCACCACTGTATACTAATAAAGTATTCCTGCAGTGGTCCGGCTGTGGGAGCGACTGACCGTCCTTGTTGGTGGTCACGTTGATGGACTCTGAGGCTGGCGGGTTGTGGCTCATCTCGGAGACGCCGTTGACGGCCTGGATCCGGAAGAGGTAGTTGATGTAGGGCTGCAGCCCTTCCACGGTGACCGAGCGCTCCCACAGGCCCCTGGACCGGGGGGCGTAAGCCAGGCGGGTGCAGGGCCGGCACGGCTGCTTCTCGGGGCACTCGGAGCAGGTGACGTGGTAGGCCACGTCGTCGCGGCCGCCGTTCTCGAGGGGCTCGCTCCACTTCAGGACGGCCACCGAGCCGTTGATCTTGGCCTCGGGGCTGCGGGGCTTGGACGGACCTTCTGTGGGGAGGGAGGGAAAGAGGCAACGGTCAGGATGGGGGGACCCCGACCTTCCCCAGGACAGCCCTGCTCCAAACAAAGCAAACTTGAACCCTCTGCGTTGCAGGCGGGTTGGGCTAGATGACCCCTGGAAGTCCCTTTCTGACGGTAAGAGCTGTTTGGCAGCGGAATGGACTCCCTTCCTTGGAGGTTTTCAAGCAGAGGTCAGGTGTCCATCTGCCGGGGTGATCTAGCTGAGATTCCTGCATTGCAGGGGGTTCGTCTGGATGACCTTTGGGGATCCCACCCAACTCTCCTATCAACCTGCTGCCCTCCAGCTGCTTTCGCTTGTTTTATATTTTATTAAACTCGTTTTGTCTTTTCCCCCCTTTTCCCTTTCCCCCCAAAAAAGTAACTTTCAACAAAGAAGCAAAGCACATTAAAACCAACGTTTAAACCAAAAAGAAAGAGGAAAAGCCCAAAATTTCAATACCTCTTGTTTGGTTTTCGTTTTTAAAGCCCGAGAGACAGTAAAACGATAAGTTCTACGTAAAAGGAACTCCTAAAACCATTTGAGAGATGAGAAGCAGCAATAAACTACAGACAAAACATCTAGTGCCATTCTACATTGCTGCTTTTAGCAGGCGCCAAAAAGAGTTCCACACCAAAATATCAATTACTTCCAGATGCAGGACAGGCAGTCGGCCGCACCTGTAGCAGCTGCAGAACGAAGCTCGGCGCATGCCGAGAAATCCTATTTTTGAAAGGCAGGATAAAGACATCCTGCTGACAGATCACTAAAAGTCCAGTTGGAAAAGGAACCTCTGCCTGGCACCTAAAGATGGTGCCAGGGCATCATTCCCGGGGAGAGCACTGCAAAAGCAGGGGGCCACCACCAAAAAGGCCCCGTCCTCGTGCTGCCACCTTCCAGACCTCCCATGGGGGGAGCACACAAAGATCACAGTATCTAGGTTGGTTCACGTAGGGGGAGCCAGTCCGTGAGGTGCTGGGGGTCCCGAGTCACCAAAAGCTCCATAGGTCAAATACTAGCCCCCTCAACCGGAACCCGGGTCCCGCCTGGGTCCTGCCGACCCACTCTCCCCCGCCACCGCCTTTGACATCACTTACTAGCGCATGGCTTCGTCACAGGGTCCTTCTCCGTCCGGTAGAATCCGTTGCGGCAGGGGCATGCGCTGGATCCCGGGGCGTTCGATTGGCTGAAGGCCGGGCAGCTCTGGCAAAAGCCCTCGCCCTGAGAGGGCTTGAACATCCCTGCTGGGCAGGCTGTGGGGCAAGAGGGAGAGACAGAGGACGTGAGAAGGATCCTTGCTGGTTGGATAGCCGCTGCGATCCGGGATTCTTCCGCTGCGATCCCCGTATTGCTGCAGCGGGTTGGGCTGGATGACCTCTGGGGGGCCCTGTCAACCCTAGAATTCTATAACCTTAAGAGGGTGGCAGTGGGATCGCCTTCATTGGAAGCTTTTAAACAGAGGTCGGACGGCTGTCTTTCAGGGATTCTTTAGCTACGATGCCTACATTGCATTGGGTTGGGCTGGATGACCTCTGGGGGTCCCTTTCAACCCTCTATAACCATTGGAGGTTTTTAAAAGGAAGTGGCTGTCTGTCAGGGATTCTTGCTTTGCTGCAGGGGGTTAGATCAGGGGTCAGTAAACTTTTTCAGCAGGGGGGCGGTTAGATCAGGCACCCCCCAAACTCGGCCCTCCAGATGTTCTTGGGACTACAACTCCCATCATCCCTAGCTAACAGGACCAGTCGTCAGGGATGATGGGAATTGTAGTCCCCAAACATCTGGAGGGCCGAGTTTGGGGATTCCTGGGTTAGATGGCCCCATAGAGGTTTCCGTGAGGACAGATAAAAGGAAGTCGTTTTTTCATAACAGTGCACAGCTAAACTTTGGAACTCCCTGCTACAGGAGGCAGGGGTCGCCAATGAATCGGACGGTTTTCAAAGAGGATTGGGCGAATACGGGGAGGGCTGTGGATACACAGAGGAACTATACCAGAAAGATATGGATGTCTCGTACACCCCAGGTAGTGGGGTTGCTGACCTTGAGCCAGACATCCTGAAGTCAAATGGGCCTTAGAAAGCACTGCAAATAACAAGGCCAGTGGAAGTGATGGTATTCCAGCTGAACTATTTAAAATTTTAAAAGATGGTGCTGTTAAGGTGCTACACTCAATATGCCAGCAAATTTGGAAAACTCAGCAGTGGGCAGAGGATTGGAGAAGATCAGTCTACATCCCAATCCCAAAGAAGGGCAGTGCCAAAGAATGTTCCAGCTACCGCGCAATTGCACTCATTTCACATGCTAGCAAGGTTATGCTTAAAATTCTAGAAGGAAGACTCAAGCAGTATGTGGACCGAGAACTCCCAGAAGTGCAAGCTGGATTTCGAAGGGGCAGAGGAACCAGAGACCAAATTGCAAACATGCGCTGGATTATGGAGAAAGCTAGAGAGTTCCAGAAAGACATCTACTTCTGCTTCACTGACTATGCAAAAGCCTTTGACTGTGTCGACCATGGCAAACTATGGCAAGTTCTTAAACTGGGCCTCGGCCCAGTATACCTGAAGGAGCATCTCCACCCCCACCGTTCTGCCCAGACGCTGAGGTCCAGCGCCGAGGGCCTTCTGGCGGTTCCCTCATTGCGAGAAGCCAAGCTACAGGGAACCAGGCACAGGGCCTTCTCGGTGGTGGCGCCCGCCCTGTGGAACGCCCTTCCAGCAGATGTCAAAGCGATAAACAACTACCTGACATTCAGAAGACATCTTAAGGCAGCCCTGTTCAGGGAAGTTTTTAATCTGTGATATTTTAGTGTATTTTTGGTTTCTATGGAAGCCGCCCAGAGTGGCTGGGGAAACCCAGCCAGATGGGCGGGGTACAAATAATAAATTATTATTATTATTATTAAAGAACATGTCCATTCTGAAGGAAATCAGCCCTGAGTGCTCACTGGAAAGACAGATCCTGAAGCTGAGGCTCCAAGACTTTGGCCTCCTCATGAGAAGAGAAGACTCCCTGGAAAAGACCCAAAGCCCAAAGAGATTCCCCACGGGAAATGATTGATTAACGGTGGAGGAAATTTAAGGACTATTTGGATAAATATTGCAATGTAAAAAATGAGAAATTACTTGAAAGAAACAATTAGGCCTAGGATTAAGCCAAATTACAATTAAATAAATGGGATTTAGAATGTTAAGAAAAGCGAATAAGATGGACTATAATTGGAAATTGTTTGAGTTTAATAATGATATTGGAAAGCTGTTACTTTTAATTACAAGGAAACTCTGAAGGGAGGGATTTGAGGAAGTCAACCAAAATGTTTAAAAGGTTGGATTTGTGAAGAATTAAGTTTGTTGTTATTGTTTATCTGTTTATTGTTCCCTTTTTCTGTCTCTCTCTCTCTCTCTTTTTCTGTTTTTGTGTATCATTCTGCTTTGTGGTTTGTGTTATCATTGTGGAAAATCTATTTTTTTAAAAAGGAAATGATTGATTAACGAAACGGAATAAACAAGCAAGTTAAAAGCCACTAAAGGCATCTGCCCGGAACGGACACTAGCTAAACCCGGCAAAAGTGTATTCCGAACAGCAGGAATGTTATTGACTCCTCGCTAAACAAATGTAGAGGATAACCCTTGCTATCCCTGGAAGATGGGAGACCTTCACCCTTTCCCCCCCTCTCCGCAGAAGAAAAAACGAAATTTCACAATGAAGGGAGAAGTAAACAATGGCTGAAACAGTCCCAGCAGCTTTCTTGTCGGCTGCCCCCTAAGTCCGCCCCACTCCCAGAGGCCTTGTTGAGGACTCTCTCCCATCCACCCCACTCCAGCCGCCTGCCGGAGTTGGTTACCCTTGACCCCACAGATATTTGGCATTCCTGGGGGCTTTCAAGCCCCCGTCCAGCCGGCCGGGAGTTCAAAGACCCGTCCTTCGTGACCCAGAGGAGAGAGAGAACGACGGCGAGAGTTAAAGCAACTGCAAGGCTGGGGGTAGGAGAGGGGGTCTCTCGAAGCAGCGGTGGGCTTCCTGGGAGAGCAAGGGGGCTGGCGAAGGGGCCTTTGGGGAAAGACCCCTTTTCCCAGACCCCTTTGCTGCATTCGAACTGCACCAGGGACCGCAGGGGAAAGGATCAAAAATAAAACTGCCATGCCATTGCAAAAATCTTTGGCGCATGTTTTCCTGCACCGTTCTGGTCGCCTCACCCGAAAAAGGATGCGGAAAGAGTTGGGGAAGTTTCGGATAAGGGCCGTCGAAACGATCGAGGGGCCGGGGCGATGCCAGGTTGCAGCGTTTGGGGGCTTTTGGGTTCAGAGAAAAGGGGAGGGGGGAGGCAACATGGCGGAAATTTGCAAAACGGGGAATGGAAGGGGCTAGAGAAAGTTTTTTTCCCTCCGACGCTCACAATGTTAGAAGTCCTGGGTATCTGAGGAAGCTGAATATTGGGAGATTCAGGACTGTGGAACTCCCTGTCACAGTAAGCAGGAGTGGCCACCGACTTGGAAGGCCTTAAAAGAGGTTTAGGCAAATTCACGGAGGAGGAGAGGGCTATCGATGGCTACCTGTCAATACACCACATTTTTTGCTTTATAAGACTCACTTTTTTCCTCCTAAAAAGTAAGGGGAAATGTGTGTGCGTCTTATGGAGCGAATGCAGGCTGTGCAGCTATCCCAGAAGCCAGAACAGCAAGAGGGATTGCTGCTTTCACTGCGCAGCGATCCCTCTTGCTGTTCTGGCTTCTGGGATTCAGAATATTTTTTTTTCTTGTTTTCCTCCTCCAAAAACTAGGTGTGTCTTATGGTCTGGTGCGTCTTATAGAGCGAAAAATACAGTAGCTATGCTCTGCAACTTATACAGTCGTAGAAAGCAATGCATCCGAATGCCAGTTGCCGGAAACCACTGGAAGGGAGAGTGCCGGTCTTGTGTTCGAATCCTGCTTGTGGACTTTCCACTGAGAGATCCATTCAACCACTGGGATCTCCTTCTGTTCTGGGAACCGTAGCTCCAATAGTGGGAAAACTACAGTTCCCAGAATGCTTTCGGGAGAAGTCTTGTGCTTTCAAAGCATCGAGCAGAGGGGAACCTTAGGGCCTCAAAGGACAGAGTGTGGGAGAAGCTGTGATGATGATGATGATTATAATAATAATTTTATTATGTATACCCCGCCCATCTGGCTGCGTTGCCAGACAAAAAACTCCGAGTGGAGGGAATCTGTCTGAGTCCCTGAAAGCGAGCACAGCAATCGCGGCCAACAGACACACATCCCTCTCTGACTGAGACCTGGCTCCCTCCCTGACAACTGTTTACGTTTCCTGGTGCCTGATCCGCCGCCCTGGTTTCTACGAAGCGAGGAATGCTGGAATGCGGTCTCTCTTCCTCACGAGAAGGCGCAGGGCATGGGGCCTCTTCCACATGCAAAAGCTTCGGTGGCCCCTTTTGGCACCTTGCCCGCAGATCTGGTCTCTTCTTCTTCTTCTCAAAAAGGATATTGTAGCTTAAGAAGACAACGATAGCTCTGCTGGGAAACCCCCAAGCAACTGGGATTTGGAAGAATCGCTGCCGCTGGCTGGGGAGGCAAAGCAAAACCATCTCTGGCTAGTATCCACCGATAACCCTCGCCTCCTCCACGCATTTGCCCAATCTTCTTTTAAAGCCATCCCTGTTTCCTGTGGCAGGGAGTTCCACAGTTTAACTCCGATCTGTGAAGAATTTTCTTTTATCTTCCCTGAATCTCCCAGCATTCAGCTTCCACAAGTTATGGTGTCGTGAGACGGAAGAAAAACTTTCCTCCACCCACTTTCACTGTGTTCTTTCGTAAACTTCCATCAAGCCGCCTTTTCCAAGCACAATTCAAAGTGTTGGTGCTGACCTTGAAAGCCCTAAACGGCCTCAAAGGCCCAGGATACCTGAAGGAGCGTCTCCACCCCCATCGTTCTGCCCGGACACTGAGGTCCAGCGCTGAGGGCCTTCTGGCGGTTCCCTCACTGCGAGAAGCCAAGTTACAGGGAACCAGGCAGAGGGCCTTCTTGGTGGTGGCACCCGCCCTGTGGAACGCCCTCCCACCAGATGTCAAAGAGAACAACAACTACCAGACTTTTAGAAGACATCTGAAGGCAGCCCTGTTTAGAGAAGCTTTTAATGTTTGATGCATTACAGTATTTTAATATTTTTTTTGGAAGCCGCCCAGAGTGGCTGGGGAAGCCCAGCCAGATGGGCGGGGTATAAATAATAAATTATTATTATTATTATTATTATTATTATTATTATTATTATTATGATGAGGTAGGTCAAGCCAAGAGGCCCTGACTGACCCCTCAAAATCCCCTCTTTCACAGCTGAGCAAGGATTCGAACCCCACAGGCCAGTCACTGCCTGCTGGTCTACCCTTCAGGGTTATTGTTGTGAGGGCGGAACCACTACCTGACGCCAAGGTTTCAGGTTCGATGCCCATATGGGACAGCTGCACAGTCCTGCGTTGCAGCGGGTTGGGCTAGATGACCGTCGGGGTCCCTCCCAAGTCTACAATTCTATGACTTGGGCATGTTTAGCCTAGAGAAGAGGAGGTTAAGGGGTGATATGATAGCCATGTTCAAATATATAAAAGGATGTCACATTGCGGAGGGAGAAAGGTTGTTTTCTGCTGCTCCAGAGAAGCGGACACGAAGCAATGGTTCCAAACTACAAGAAAGAAGATTCCACCTAAACATTAGGAAGAACTTCCTGACAGTAAGAGCTGTTCGACAGTGGAATTTGCTGCCCAGGAGTGTGGTGGAGTCTCCTTCTTTGGAGGTCTTTAAGCAGAGGCTTGACAACCATATGTCAGGAGTGCTCTGATGGTGTTTCCTGCTTGGCAGGGGGTTGGACTCGATGGCCCTTGGGGTCTCTTCCAACTCTAGGATTCTAGGATTCTACGATTCTATGACTCATGGCCTGGAGAGAGGAGTATTCTCCCTTGGTCTCACAATAGTCTTTTTCATCATTTGAAGTCAACAGTCAGTAGATTTAGGTCAGAACCCTCTCCCACCCCCCCAAAAAACCCCCTAAAGGCTTGAGGGAAGTCCTTGGTTATAGAATCAATAATTAACTTCACAAAGTTGTCTGCCAGAAGATCCCATGATGGCAAGTCCTGGATGGGAGCCAGGGTGTGTCCTATAATGTTTTCATAAGTGTTGGAAGCCACACAGGGTGACTGGGGCAAGATGGGCAGGGCATAAATAAAAAAAGATAAAATAAATAAAATTGTAATCATCTTTGAACAGCGTCAACACCGAGAGCTTAGACTCTTGGCTTGTGACTTCCCCTTTGCACCTTTCCGGCTACTCATTTACTTGCCTCCTTTATTTATCTATTGCATCTGTGTGTGTTTTTGTTGTGAGCTGCCCTGACATCTGCAGACGAAGGGCAGTATACAGATTTAATAAACGACATTTTCCCTCCTGGAAAAAAACCCTGCTCTTTAGTGCTCAATCGGAGCAAACAGGAATCTGGGTTTCCTCCAGATTGCCATTTGTTCTCATCTATCATGAAGAGCAGGTTTTCCCTTGGAAAGGAGCGGGGGTCAAGGGGAAAACTCCTTGGGGCCGTGCTTAGAAAGCGTGGGTCAAGCATAAAACTGTCAGGACTTGTGCTTTCTAGGCACAGCACATATGCAAGTGTGGAGGAGCCCTGTAGATAGATAGATAGATAGATAGATAGATAGATAGACAGACAGACAGATAGACAGACAGACAGACAGGTGATAGATAGATATACGTATATAACGGAGATCAATGACTGCAGTCACCTGTGTAAGACAACTGTGTACATTTCACAATTTTTTATGTGCTGTAAGCCACTCAGAGTGGCTGGGGAAACCCAGCCAGATGGGTGGGGTATAATAATAATAATAATTAACAACAACAACAACAACGAAATACAGTCCTGCCTTGGCTTAGGTTACCCTCAGGTACCGTAAACTTCTGGTTGCGAAAGCGGCAAACCCAGATGTATTGGGTTTCGCTGCTTGCGCATGTGCGGATGCAACACCTCCAGTTGCAGAAACCTTGGGATCCAGCCGGAACTCCGGAACGGATCCTGTCCACAACCGGAGGTAAAGGTAAAGGGACCCCTGACCATTAGGTCCAGTCGTGGCCAACTCTGGGGTTGCGGCACTCATCTCGCTTTACTGGCCGAGGAAGCCGGCGTACAGCTTCTGGGTCATGTGGCCAGCATGACTAAGCCGCTTCTGGAGAACCAGAGCAGCGCACAGAAACGCCGTTTACCTTCCCGCCAGAGCGGTACCTATTTATCTACTTGCACTGGTGTGCTTTCGAACTGCTAGGTTGGCAGGAGCAGGGACCGAGCAACGGGAGCTCACGGGATTCGAACCGCCGACCTTCTGATCGGCAAGTCCTAGGCTCTGTGATTGAAACCACAGCGCCACCCGCGTTCTCAACTGGAGGTACCACTGTAATAATAATGATGCTCCTCTGCGGGGCATCCTCACCTCGGCACTTGGTGTTCTCCTCGGACGGCTCGTGTCCGGCCGCGCAGGTGCAGTCGGTGACGGTCTGTTCAGCCCACTCCCCGTCCTCGCGGCAGTACATGCTGAGCGGCCGGGCGCTGACCTTGACGGCGTTGGGCACGCACCGGCCGGCCACAGGCATGACCAGCTCGCGCGGCACCGTCTCCTGGAAGAGGGTGAAGTTGACGGTGACGGCCGGGCACTTCTTGTAGAAGAGTCGGACGGAGAGCAGGGCCATGCAAGCGCCCTGGTCTTGGAAGGCCAGGTAGAAGCCGGCCTTGGAGAGCGGTCCGATCTTGAGGGTTTTGATGTTGACCTTGCCGGAGGCCTCCATGCCCGCCCGCTTGCGCGTCAGGTGCTCAGCCGCCACCGTGTCCACCTTGACGTAAGGGTTCTCCATCCAGGGCGGGAAGGACTCGGTGGCCAGGTCGCGGTCGGCCTCGTAGAAGAAGACGTTGAAGGTCTCCTTGCAGGAGCGCGTGACCTGCGGGATGGAGAAGCACTCCACCACCGTGAAGCGCAGCTCGGCGTAGACGTGCGTGGCCCCCGAGCGAGGGACGAAGGTGGTGCGCAGCCAGTTGTTCTGGTTGGGAGAGCGGACGCCGCACACCTCGAAGGTGCGGACGCTGTTCTGCTCCTCGTCCAGGCCGCTCAGCTCCTCCCACTGCCACAAAGAGAGAGAGAGATAAAGGACATTTTAAAAGTGTGTCGGGTGTTCAGAGCAACCCAAGCCGGTGGCCTTCTCGATGGTTTGGGCCACGGATCCCATCAGCCCCGTCAGCACAGCCATTTTGGAAAACAGTTCCCATCAGCCCCAGCCAGTACAACCATTTTGGAAAAAAGTTCCCATCAGCCCCTGCCGGCAAGGCCATTTGGGGCCACACTTCCCATCAAGCCCTGTCAGCACGGCCATTGGAACCACACTTCCCATCAGCCTCTGCCAGCACGGCCATTTGGGGCCACACTTCCCATCAGCCCCTGTCACCGCGGCCATTGGAGCCACACTCCCCATCAGCCCCTGTCAGCACGGCCATTAGGGCCACACTTCCCACGGCCATTGAGGCCACACTTCCCATCAGCCCGTCAGCATGGCCATTGGAGCCACACTCCCCATCAGCCCCTGTCAGCACGGCCATTTTGGAAAACAGTTCCCATCAGCCCCTGTCAGCAAGGCCATTGGGGCCACACTTCCCATCAGCCCCTGCCAGCACGGCCATTGAGGCCACACTTCCCATCAGCCCCTGCCAGCACGACCATTGAGGCCACACTCCCCATCAGCCCCTGTCACCACAGCCATTGGGGCCACACTTCCCACGGCAATTGAGGCCACACTTCCCATCAGCCCCTGTCAGCAAGGCCATTGAGGCCACACTTCCCATCAGCCCCTGTCAGCACAGCCATTGGGGCCACACTCCCCATCAGCCTCTGCCAGCATGGACATTGGGGCCACACTTCCCATCAAGCCCTGTCAGCACGGCCATTGGAGCCACACTCCCCAGCAGCCCCTGTCAGCACGGCCATTAGGGCCACACTTCCCACAGCCATTGAGGCCACACTCCCCATCAGCCCGTCAGCACGACCATTTGGGGCCACACTTCCCATCAGCCCCTGCCAGCACGGCCATTGAGGCCACACTTCCCATCAGCCCCTGTCAGCACGGCCATTTTGGAAAAAAGTTCCCATCAGCCCCTGCCAGCACGGCCATTTTGGAAAAGAGTTCCCATCAGCCCCTGCCAGCACGGCCATTGGGGCCACACTTCCCATCAGCCCGTCAGCAAGGCCATTGGGGCCACACATCCCATCAGCCCCTGTCAGCACGACCATTTATGGCAACACTTCCCATCAGCCTCTGCCGGCACGGCCGTACGATGCAATGGCCCATGGGAGTTGTAGTCCAAACCTCCTGCAGGGCGCCATGTTGGGGAAGCTCTTCTCAGGGTGCCAAAAAACTCCCTTTTTCTTTCCGTTTCCTGAGCTGCTCAGAGTTAACTCCCAGACGGATCTAAATCTGGGGCGTTATTTCTTTTGTTCTGAGATATGAGCTGCTGTTTTTAATAATCTGGCTTCGTCTTTAAACTGAGTTTTTAACTGTTCAGTAATCTGAAAGCCTAATGAACACACGCTGCAATAATCCAATTTGGAGGGCTTTAAAAGAGGATTTTGTGTTCAGCTTCGTTGGCTGACAAGTCCTGTTTGTGGGCTTCCTATAACAGGCATCTGTTTGGCCAGTATGATGCTGGACCAAATGGGTCCCACTTTGCCCTGACCCAGATCTTTTAAACCCCCCCCCAAAAAAAAATTATTAGTAGTATTGCAGGGGGTTGGTCTAGATGACCCGCTGGCCCCCTTCCAAAACTACAGCTCTTCTGTTCTTTATTATTTCCTCGCCTTCCCCAAATACACAGATCTCGAGGTGACGCACGAGATGCAAATAAAAAGAATTGCACGCAACAATTTATAGAGAAGGGAAGTTTTTAAAAACGGGACGGAGAAGCATTCGTTCAGCTGGAAAAGCTTGTTGGAATTAATAAAAAAAAAGATTCCAATTGTTTCCAGAAGGAGCAAATAGCAGGCGCCGGCCAGATTCCCGCCAGGAATTGCTGATCCACCCAGTGAGAGACATGATGAAAGCCCTGCTCTGAGTTACAAAGGGGATTTTGAGATCTGGAAGGGCTGCAGTTGCTCAGTACCGGAGGGAAACACACTCTGTATAAACCCAGAGGCACTCCCGTTTACCCCGCTTCCTATTCCGGTCCCAAACGCACTCTGCATACACCCAGAGGCACTCCTGTTTACCCTGCTTCCGGTCCCAAACGCACTCTGTATACCCCCAGAGGCACTCCTGTTCACCCCGCTTCCAATTCTGGTCCCAAACCTGCTGCCGCACACCACAAACAACGAGAACTACCGTATTTTTCGCTCTATAGGATGCACCTTGTTTTAGAGGGGGAGAACAAGAAAAAAAAATTCTCCCCCTCTCTGCCCAGCGCCCCTTCAGCGAAGCGGCAGGAGGCGCTGCGCAGAGAGGGGGAGAATCCCCCCCTTGTTCTCCCCCTCTAAAACAAGGTGCCCTTCAAGGTGCGTTCAGTCGCCTTCAGTGCCGACCCCTCTCACTCTCCAGGCTTCAGAGAAGGCAACCCAAAGCCTCAAGAGCGCGGCGGGAGTTTCCGCTGCACTCCGGAGGCTTCGGGTTCCTTTCAACCTGCTCTTTGGGGCTGGCGTGGGGAAGCCCACTGCCAGCCCCAAATACGGTGGTGCCCCGCAGGATGAATGCCTCGCAAGACGAAAATTCGCTAGACGAAAGGGTTTTCCGTTTTTCGAGGCGCTTCGCAAGACGAATTTCCCTATGGGCTTGCTTCGCAAGACGAAAACGTCTTGCGAGTCTTACGAGTTTTTTCCCTTTTTTCTCCCTTTTTCTAAGCCGCTAATAGCCGCTAAGCCGCTAATAGCGCTAATCCGCTAAGCCGTCAATGGGCTTGCTTCGCAAGACGAAAAAACTGCTAGACGAAGAGACTCGCGGAACGAATTATTTTCGTCTTGCGAGGCACCACTGTAGCAGGTCGGGGAGCAGCGGAAAGGCACACAGCCTTCCTGCTGCTCCGCCAGCTTCTTGGGGCTGCCGGGGAAGCCCGCCCCCCCCCCCGCCCCATAGAGCAAAGAAGCCAAGACAGCGAGCAGGATGCGTCCCGCTCGCTGTCTTGGCTTCTGCCATAGCTGCGCACAACCTCTCCAGCCGGGAGAGGCTGCGCACGGCTATGGCTTCTTTAGCCCCTTGCAATCTCTCCAGCCGGGAGAGGCTGAACGGGGCTATGGCTTCTTTAGCCCCGCGCAACCTCTTCGGCAGGGAGAGGCTGCGCGCGGCTATGGCAATACCCCCACCTCCCGCAAAAGCCCACAGGAGCCGCGCACCCTTTAAGGAGCGCACGGCTCCTGCGGGCTTTTCTACGAGGAGTGAGAAGGGACTGACTGGCCGCGTCAGTCCCTTCTCCCTCCTGAGGAAAAGCCCGCAAGAGCCGCACGGAGCCTGTGTGCGGCTTTTGGGGGCTTTTCCTGCCTGCCTCCCCCCTGCATTCGCTCCATAGGACACACACATATTTCCCCTTCATTTTGGGCGGGGAAAAAGTGCGTCCTATAGAGCAAAAAATTTGGTAACGGCGTCTGGGTTTCCCAACCTGCTTTCCCCCAACTCCTTTTACAAAAGCTGGGAAGTTTCACATTTAAAATAAAAAACTTTTTGGCTCAGGGTTTCTTGCACAGGAGGCATTTGGGCTATGATTATTTCTATTACAGTGGTGCCTCGCAAGACGAAATTAATCTGTTCCGTGAGGCTCTTTGTCTAGCGGTTTTTTCGTCTTGCGAAGCAAACCCATTGACAGCTTAGCGGGTTAGCGCTATTAGCGGTTTAGCGGCTTTTAGCGGATCAGCTGATAAGCGGCTTAGCGGCTTAGGAAAAGGGGGGAAAAGGGGGAAAAACCCGCAGGAACTCGCAAGACATTTCGTCTTGCGAAGCAACCCCATAGGGAAATTCATTTTGCGAAGCCCCTCCAAAACGGAAAACCCTTTCGTCTAGCAGGTTTTCCGTCTTGCGAGGCGTTCGTCTTGCGAGGCACCACTGTATTTCTTCCCACCCACATAGCAGACCTTAGACCCGACTCTCTGAGCTGACGGGAGACATTAGGACCCGAGGGAGGTCAGGGACTTTGATTATCTATTATTGATTTTTGATTTTTGAATGTTATTGTTATTCATGTTTCCATACTGTATTTTATGCTGCTTTTATAATTAAGTGTTATAATAAAAGTGTTTTAAATTTGTTGTTAGCCGCCCTGAGCCTGGTTTTTGAACCGGGAAGGGCAGGGTATAAATAAAATAAATTATTATTATTATTATTATTATTATTATTATTATTATTATTATCCCACCTTCCCGCTGCCTCACCTGCCCATCCGCAGGATACGTCATCCATCGAAGGTCAACGGTCTCCAACTTGGTGTTCATAAGGCTCTCTGAAAGAGAGACAGGATTTGATTGACGTTGGAGTGAGACCGAGTTGAGAAACAAGACTATGAGCACATATTGATATAGGAATGTATTAGATACATACAATAACAAGAGTACATTCATTTGAAAAAAAGGAATATACAACGGGAAAGACAGGAGGTCTAGTGTGTTGGTGTGTATATGTTTTTGGGGAGAAATTGTTTTCGTTTTTTCTCCTTTTTTTGTTTCCTTTTCTTTCTAGGTATATAAAATTTGTATAAAACTTTTGTACGCATGTTGGACATTATAGTAAGTCCTGTAATGTAATAGGACAACGTTTATCGATGTAAAATAAGAATGTTAACAAATAAATAAAATGCAAATTCAAAAAAGAAAGAAAGAGAGAGAGAGAAAGAAAGAAAGAAAGAAAGACAGCAAAGCTGAAAGTTCTGACATTCTTTTATTTTATTTTTGCCAGAATTTGACTTACACAGAACTTTGCGATGGAGAGAACCAGAAGGGGTTAATGATCTACGGAGGAATGCGGGAACTGCAGTCCCGGGGGCCGAATGCCATTCCCCACCTGGCCCTCAGACACCTCCCCTAGTAGCCAACACCCTTTACTGGCCCTGCTTTGCATAACACTTGAGTTTATTTGCTGCCAAATCGTTTTGCAAGCTTTCGAGCGCCGCAGAACTCTTCGTTGCCTCTTGATGAGGCGTTCTGTTTAACTGGAGAATATAATGAAAACGATGTATAGATGGTATATCTGTCCTCTCCCCCATGCTTTTTAATATCTATATGAAGCCGCTGGGAGAGATCATCAGGGGGTTTGGACTGGGTGTCCATCAATATGCGGATGATACCCAGCTCTACCTCTCTTTCAAATCAGAACCAGTGAAGGCGGTGAAGGTCCTGTGTGAGTGCCTGGAGGCGGTTGGAGGATGGATGGCGGCTAATGGATGGAGGTTGAATCCTGACAAGACAGAAGTACGGGAGGCGGGCAGGTGTGGGGGACTCCCTGGTCCTGAATGGGGCAACTGTGCCCCCAAAGGACCAGGTGTGCGGCCTGGGAGTCATTCTGGACTCACCGCTGTCCATGGAGGCGCAGGTCGGTTCTGTATCCAGGGCAGCCATTTACCAGCTCCATCTGGTACGCAGGATGAGACCCTATCTCCCCGCTGTCTGTCTCGCCAGAGTGGTGCATGCTCTGGTTCTCTCCTGCTTGGACTACTGCAATGCGCTCTGCATGGGGCTACCTTTGAAGGTGACCCGGAAACTACAAAAAATCCAGAATGTGGCAGCCAGACTGGGGACTGGGAGTGGCTGCCGAGACCACATAACGCCGGTCTTGAAAGCCTCCATTGGCTCCCAGTACATTTCCAAGCACAATTCAAAGTGTTGGTGCTGACCTTGAAAGCCCTAAATGGCCTCACGGGCCCAGTAGACCTGAAGGAGCGTCTCCACCCCCATCGTTGAGCCCGGACGCTGAGGTCTAGCTCCGAGGGCCTTCTGGCGGTTCCCTCCCTGCGAGAAGCAAAGCTACAGGGAACCAGGCAGAGGGTCTTCTCAGTGGTGGCACCCGCCCTGTGGAACACCCTCCCACCAGATGTCAAAGAGAAAAACAACTAACAGACTTTTAGAAGACATCTGAAGGCAGCCCTGTTTAGGGAAGCTTTTAATGTTTAATGAATTATTGTATTTTAATGTTTTGTTGGAAGCCGCCCAGAGTGGCTGGGGAAACCCAGCCAGATGGGCGGGGTATAAATAAATTATTATTATTATTATTATTATTATTATTATTATTATTATTATTATTATGACACCTGTGAAATTAGCTAAAATGTATAAGACAAATAGCAAATGTTGGAAATGTAAAGAAAAACAAGGAACATTTTATCATATGTGGTGGGAATGTAAAAAAGTAAAGGGCTTCTGGGGAATGATAAATAATGAGATGAAAAAGATGATGAAATATTCATTTTAAAAAAACCAGAAGCTTTTTTACTTGGTCAGAATATTAATAGGCAAGATGGTAAATTGTTTTTATATGCAACAACAGCGGCAAGAGTATTGTTCGCCCAGAAATGGAAGCAAGAAGAAATTCCGATGAAAGAAGAAGGGCAGACGAAATTAATGGACTACGCAGAACTGGGCAAAATGAGAGGAAGAATTCGAAACCTGCGGGACTAGAGATTCACAGAAGAAGTATACGAATTATTTTAAGAGCACTTGTAATCAACAAATTACGCTAGTAAGACTACAATAAGTTTTGTAAGGAGAAATATACGAAACGTTACAAACTGAAAAAGAACAGATATATTAGTCGTGAGATTTAAAAGTAATAGGGAAAATAAAAAATGTATATTAAGGGATTAGCTTGGAAAATTTTCAGACGAGATTGATGGAAGTCCAAAAATGTGTATACGATGTAAAAGTATGTTTAACTATTGTTGATTAAGTTAAAATTAATAAAAATATATATATAAGAGGAGTTCTGTGTAACTGAGAAGCTTACACACATCCTATAAAGCCACTGTCCTAATGCGGATTTGGGGATTTTTTGCCCACTCGCCCCCCCTTACGGGTCAACAGGCTTTCAGGGTCAAAATGCTATCTTAGCAAGAAACAAGCCATTTAATCCCTTAAATCTCAACCTTTGGGAAAGTTTGCCTTTCTTGTTAAAAGGGCAAATCGCAGGGACAGAAATGTTGACGTTTTGAGGTTTGGCGTTACAAATACAAATCGGTCACTGATCTCACTGCCCAAGGTGCAAATTATTATAATCATTAACGATGAGGGTGATTATTTTATTATTCACACCCTGCCCATCTGACTTGCCCCAACATATATAAAAACATATTCGCTTCCAGCAAGTGCTGGAGTTGCCCATCTTCACTCCAAAGGCTTTCGTCACGTGAGAATCGTGCATTTTTCAGGGCCCACGCCAATTCCCAAGCCTGTAATTTCTTTTAACGGTTTCTAATTCTGAATTTTAACCTGCCGCATCCCTCCCGGGGACTTGCTGGTGAACGCGGGCAACAGACATCATATTACTAACCAATAATAATAATTAATAACAATCGCTGCTGGCAGCTTTCTGTGGTTTATTTAGCAATGCATCCGCATAGATGGCAAATGGCATCCAAAATATGATTTCATCCGGCGATGGTTTTGATTAGGCGCGTTCTAGATCCGCTGTTTGAGTTCTTATCTGTACCGCTAAATATCCCTTTTAACGTTTCTCTTGCTATCTTTCGTTTCCTGACCCCGTATACCTGACCCGTAGTTTGCCTCCCTTTCGCTGGAATACGTACGCCGTTCGTCTTGTTTTACGTTTAATGAAATTTAACGCTTTAAAAGAGTCTCTTGAATCAGGTCGTGAGCCAAGATATCTCCAATTTTATCGATTCAGACGCCTGCTTGCTTGAGGAAATGCAAGTCAGGAAGGTTTTTTTCTTCGCAGGGGTTTGTGTTTTCTTTATTCTTGGTGTCTTTTAAGACATGTTAAAAGCCTTGCGGTTTATAAATCTGCCTGTCCGCCTGTTGAGTTTGGAAAAAATGGGAGGAGAAAGACCATGGAGAATTTTTTTTTGGGGGGGGGGGGAATCTGTGAATCCAGGACGCCTGGGCCCTCTGAAGGAGGAGCGGATCAGAGCTTCCTTCCCCTCTCCTCGCGAGGAAGCCGCAAGGCGTTACCTTAAAAGAGTTCAAAAGCAAGGCATTGCAAAGGAAGGCGGGAGTGCACAATGAACACAGCAAAATTAACAACAACAACAAAGTATTATTCTTTCCTAGAATCACACCCCTGGAAGGGACACCAGGGGGTCATCCAGACCAACCCCTGCAATGCAGCGATCTCAACACACAGTCTCCCATCTAATTTTAAACCGGGCCAGATCCTGCTTAGCTTTAGCAAACGCGCCAGAGGGTTCATCGCCCCAGCACTTAAAACCGTTTCAAAACAAAACCTTGTTAAAGGAGGTCAGATGTGGAATAGGCATTTAAAACATGCCTTGGGAAGAGAACAAAATTGCATCTTAAAACAGAGAAACCGTCTCTGCTGCTGTTGCTGCCAAAGGTCCCCTTTTAAAAATTGTACCTTCTCACTGAGCGACAGCGGCGGATGTTGGGTGCAATTCATTTTTGAAGTGTGCAAATTCCCTAGAGAATTTGCTTCATATAATATCTATCTATCTATGAAGATGACACAATCTTGATGGCAGAAAGTGAGGAGGAATTAAAGAACCTTTTAATGAGGGTGAAAGAGGAGAGCGCAAAATATGGTCTGAAGCTCAACATCAAAAAAACGAAGATCGTGGCCACTGGGCCCATCACCTCCTGGCAAATAGAAGGGGAAGAAATGGAGGCAGTGAGAGATTTTACTTTCTTGGGCTCCATGATCACTGCAGATGGTGACAGCAGTCACAAAATTAAAAGACGCCTGCTCCTTGGGAGAAAAGCAATGATAAACCTAGACAGCATCTTTAAAAGCAGAGACATCACCTTGCCAACAAAGGTCCGTATAGTTAAAGCTATGGTTTTCCCAGTAGTGATGTATGGAAGTGAGAGCTGGACCATCAAGAAGGCTGATTGCGGAAGAATGGATGCTTTTGAATTCTGGTGCTGGAGGAGACTCTTGAGAGTCCCATGGACTGCAAGAAGATCCAACCTCTCCATTCTTAAGGAAATCAGCCCTGAGTGCTCACTGGAAGGACAGATCCTGAAGCTGAGGCTCCAAGACTTGGGCCACCTCATGAGAAGAGAAGACTCCCTGGGAAAGACCCTGATGTTGGGAAAGATGGAGGGCGCAAGGAGAAGGGGACGACGGAGGACGAGATGGTGGGACAGTGTTCTCAAAGCGACCAGCATGAGTTTGACCAAACTGCGGGAGGCAGTGGAAGACAGGAGGGCCTGGCGTGCTCTGGTCCAGGGGGTCACCAAGAGGCGGACACAACTAAACAACTAAACAACAACAAAAATCTATCTATCTATCTATCTATCTATCTATCTATCTATCTATCTATCTAGCACCTTGCCAGCCAGGTGGTCCAGAAATCCGGCCTGAAATCCACACCCACAAAACCCCTGCTCTTGTTTTTTCACACAGACCAAAAAGGGAAAAAAAATGCTGAGCCAATTCCCGTTCCCTCTCCCCTCGCACAATTGCACGAGGTTCTGGGAACGGCGCTGACTCCCAAAGGGTCAAAGGTTGTCACTCAGTGGCAGCATATTTATAAAAAGCCGGACTCGCGTCATTTCCCCAAGCAGCCTCTGCGGCTGCCGCCTCCGCCCAAGGCTAGGAAGACAACTCCCACCGTTTCACCGACACCCCCCCTTACATCATCTGCATCTGACGCCTCCCTGTCCCCCTTTATCCACTTTCTGGGTTTTTTTATTTTTAAAAGCCCTTCTCTGACGCGCCGTTAAACCGCGGAACTCCCTCCCACAGGAAGAACCAGGCGGCTTCAGGAGAGGGTTTTTCCTTTTCCCGAGGGGGACGAAACTCTGTTGCACAAAAGTCGCCCCCCCCGCTTCAGTTGTGCAAAGTGAAGCACACACTTAGCCTGCGGAACTCCCTCCCACTTGAGGCAGCAACTTCCAAAAAGAGGACCGAGCAAATTCATTAAGGAGAGGGCTGTCCACAAGCTACTAGCCAGGATGGCTATGCTATGTCTTGCACAATTGGAGGCAGCAAGGCGAGCGGATGCCGGAAACTGCAGGAGGGGAGAGCGGGTCTTGGGTTCGAATCCTGATTGCAGATTTGGGTTGGCCACTTTGAGGGCAGGATGCTGGACCAGGTGGTCCGGGGACCTGATCCAGCTAAAGTTTCTTATCTTCTTAACAACCCCCCCTTCCCCCCTCAATGCAAACCAGGGGGGGGGGTTGTATCCCCCACCTTACAAAAAAATATCTTGGTGCATGGTGGCAAAGGGGTGGATACCTGAAGCGGGCTCTCTGCCTCTGCCAAGGTCTCCCGAGAAAACAAAAGGGCCCTTTGTTTGAGCAAGCCCCCTGCCCACCCTTTCGCCCCCATGTTGGAAGGGGAGGGGGGTCTCAAATGCACGACTTGAGTAGAGGACTATGGGAGTCAAGATGGGAAAGGGTTTTGCGAATGCAAGAAGGGCTTGCTGGATCAGGGCCCCATCCAGGCCAGCACCCCGGCCAACTGGACACCACAATGGGAAACCCAGAAAGCAGGATTCGAAGAAAAAGAAGAAGAAGAAGAAGAAGAATTTACTATTTATACCCCACCCATCTGGCTGGGCTTCCCCAGCCGGCGTCCAGCAAAACACTAAAATACAATAATGCATCAAACATTAAAAGCTTCCCCAAACAGGGCTGCCTTCAGATGTCTTCTAAATGTCAGGTAGTGGTTTATCTCTTTGACATCTGGTGGGAGGGAGTTCCACAGGCCGGGCGCCACCACCGAGAAGGCCTTCTGCCTGGTTCCCTGTAACGGCTTCTCGCAATGAGGGAACCGCCAGAAGGCCCTCGGAGCTGGACCTCAGTATCTGGGCTGAACAATGGGGGTGGAGACGCTCCTTCAGGTCTACTGGGCCTTTGAGGCTGTTTAGGGCTTGAAAGGTCAGCAGACACTGTGGGTTAAACCACTGAGCCTAGGGCTTGCTGATCGGAAGGTAGGCGGTTCGAATCCCCATGATGGGGTGAGCTCCCATTGCTCGGTCCCTGCTCCTGCCTACCTAGCAGTTTGAAAGCACGTCAGAGTGCAAGTAGATAAATAGGTACCGCTCTGGCGGGAAGGTAAACTGCGTCGGCTGCAAGGGAGAAAGGGGCGAGCCAAGGGCTGCCCTGACCTTAAGTGGCCTCAGGAAGGCCCGCCCCTATCGCCAGCCGATTGGCTGGCGCTGCAGGGATGCAAATAAAGGGAATCCCTGATTTCCCGCGAGGCTGACGCCAGCCCCACGGGAGTGTGGGCGGGGTCTAGAGCCCGCAACACCCCCCCTCCTGAAGTTCGGTAGTGGCAAAACGGTGTTTCCGTGCACTGCTCTGGTTCGCCAGAAGCGGCTTAGTCCTGCTGGTCACACGACCCGGAAGCTGTACGCCGGCTCCCTCGGCCAGTAAAGCGAGATGAGCGCCGCAACCCCAGAGTCGGCCACGACTGGACCTAATGGTCTGGGGTCCCTTTACCTTTACCAATGCTTTGAATTGTGCTCGGAAACATCCTGGGAGCCAATGTAGGTCTTTCAGGACTGGTGTTATGTGGTCTCGACGGCCGCCCCCAGTCCCTAGTCCATCTGCCACATTCTGGATTAATTGCAGTTTCCGAGTCACCTTCAAAGGTAGCCCCACGTACAGCGCATGGCAGTAGTTCAAGCGGGAGATAACCAGAGCATGCACTACTCTGGCAAGACAGTCTGCAGGCAGGGAGGGTCTCATCCTGTGTCTCAGATGGAGCTGGTAGACAGCTGCCCTGGACACAGAACTGACCTGCGCCTCCATGGACAGCGGAGAGTCCAAAATGACTCTCAGACTGCGCACCTGGTCCTTCAGGGGCACAGTTGCCCCATTCAGGATCAGGGAGCACAACAGCAACCCTCTCCCCTCCTGTTATTTCCGGCAACTGGTATCCAGCATTGTTGGCTAGGAGCCATCAATAGCCCTCTCCTCTGTGAATTCATCGAAAGCTAATCTAAAGCCATCTACGTTGGTGGCCATCCTGCAGCAGGGAGTTCCATAGGTTAACTATGCACTTCCCTTTTATCCGCCCTGAATCTTCCAATGCTCAGCTTCATTGGCTATCCCTAAGTTTGAGTCAAAATAAAATAAAAATCCCTCCTGTCCAAAGGTCCTGGGTTCGAGTCCTGGTTGTTGTTGTTTTGCCACTGACCTGCTACACGGCCTTTGGCCATTCCACTTCCCTGTTCCCAGTTTTCCCAAACAGGGGGAAGAAAGCGGAAATGAAGAGGAGGTCTTCCTCGCAGGGGGGTTGTCGAGAGGGCCAAAATGCCACAAAACCAACAAACTGAATTTTTTTTAAAAAAAATATTGCTTAATTAGTTTGTTTTCTGCTGAACCAACAGATTCAAGCTGCGAGAAAGGATACTGGAATAATTTTCCGATGGGCCCGAAAGAGCAGAAAAGATTATTTATGTAGACAGCAGCAAGAATATTACTGGCCCAGAGATAGAAAGAAAATAAGGTTCCAACCAGAGAACAGCTGATGAAGACGATGGACTATGCCGAAATGGCGAAACTGACCGTGAGAATCAGAGACCTGGGCGAGAAGAAATTTACAAAAGAATGGGGGGAAATTTATAGTCTATTTAAGATCACGTCGCAAGCAGTAAAAGGATTGAAGTAATACTTTTAAAGGACAAAATATATTGGAGAAATTAATAATAGAGACAACAAATTGGGGGGGGGGATGATAAGTTGAATAAAAAGGGATGGTCAAGGGATTCTGAGAATCCTAAATGTAAAGGTGATTGATATGTTTAAATCTGAGATTCCTGTGTTGCAGAGGGGGTTCAGCTGGATGACCTTTGGGGTCCCCCTTCCGACTCTATATGGATCTAGCTAGTTGGTTTTGTTTTTTCCCTTTCTGGGAGCCATTCTGTCTCCACCAGGAGCCCTCAGGTCCTGACATTACACCGCCTGCCCCCCCAAATCTCCATTTCCTTCCTCGCCCTCCCCTCCGGCTTAGCCAATTCCTCCCCACCTGCCAGAAACTCTCCAGCCTGCCCCCCCCTTCCTGGAGGGCTCAGAGTTCGAGAAGATGCAAATTACACCCCCCAAAAAATAAACCCCACCCAAAAAACCCAGGCGTCCCCTGCTCCTCTTGTCCCCCCCCTTCCCAATTTGACAGACCAGGACTAGATACAGAGGAAATTGAAAACAAAAGGAAGATTTTCCTCCTTCCTTCCTGTTTAACTCACCCCCCCCCCCCGCAATCGCTGACTTTCTCGCCCCCACCCACGAGATAAGCAAATAAGGGTGGGTGCCAGCAGGGAACTCTGGGTAATTACAGGGCGCCTCCGAGTTGCGACGCCCCAGGGGCCAAGGCGAGCGGGACGGGGGCCAAGTGGAAAATCATTAGGAGGGCGGAGGCGAAGAATGGGTGTCTGGGGGTTGTTTCCACACTCCGGGCACCCGACATATTTGGCGTAAGGCGGAGGCAGGACACCTGTTTGGCACGCAGAAGGCCCTTTCAAAACCAGTGTCATGAGGTCTAGGAACCTGGTTTGTTTTATGGGTCTGGCCTCAGCTCAGGGGCAAGAGCGCCTGCCTTGAGTGCAGAAGGGCCGGGGGGGGGGATAAATCCCTGACGGTGTCTGCGGATTGGGAGGGGAGAGTTTCGACCGGGCTGGGGGGGGGGGAAACGACCCACTGCTGCCAGTCCGAGCAGACATTACTGAGCTAGGTAGGGCACAGAGGGTCTGGATCAGGAAAGCCCGCTTCTGATGGGAAATAAAGACTGCTTAGTAGACCTGTAGTAATAATAATAATAATAATAATAATAATAATAATAATAATAATAATAATAATTTATTATTTATACCCCGCCCATATGCCTGGGTTTCCCCAGCCACTCTGGGCGGCTTCCAACACAATATTAAAATACAGTAATGCATCAAACATTAAAAACTTCCCTAAACAGAGCTGCTTTCAGATGTCTTCTAAAGGTCAGATAGCTGTTTATTTTCTTGATGTCTGAAGGGAGGGCGTTCCACAGGGCGGGCGCCACCACCGAGAAGGCCCTCTGCCTGGTTCCCTGTAATTTGGCTTCTCACAGGGAGGGAACCGCCAGAAGGCCCTCGGAGCTGGACCTCAGTGTCCGGGCAGAACGATGGGGGTGGAGACGCTCCTTCAGATATACTGGGCCTTTGAGTCCGTTTAGGGCTTTCAAGGTCAGCACCAACAGTTTGAATTGTGCTCGGAAGCGTACTGGGAGCCAATGAAGGTTTTTCAGGACTGGTGTTATATGGTCTCGGTGGCCGCCCCCAGTCACCAGTCTAGCTGCCACATTCTGGATTAATTGAAGTTTCCGGGTCACCTTCAAAGGTAGCCCCACGTAGAGCGCATGGCAGTAGTCCAAGCGGGAGATAACCAGAGCATGCACCACTCTGGCTAGACATTCTGCAGGCAGGGAGGGACTCATCCTGCGAACCAGATGGAGCTGGTAGACAGCTGCCCTGGACACAGAATTGACCTGCGCCTCCATGGACAGCGGTGAGTCCAGAATGACTCCCAGGCTGCGCACCTGGTCCTTCGGGGGCACAGTTACCCCATTCAGGACCAGGGAGTCCCCCACACCTGCCCGCCCCCTGTCTCCCAGAAAGAGCACTTCTGTCTTGTCAGGATTCAACCTCAATCCGTTAGCCGCCATCCATCCCCCAACCGCCTCCAGACACTCACACAGGACCTTCACCGCCTTCACTGGTTGATTTGAAAGAGAGGTAGCGCTGTAAGACGAAGGCTGCACCAGCGCTTTCTGCATTGCACGGGGTCGGGCTGGATGACCTTTGGGGTTCCCTTTGCGCCCCGACACAAAAGCTACGGCAAAGGATTTTTCTGGGGGAGCCAGGGCTGTTTTTAAACACTGCTAGCAACGCGCCGACAGATGCGGCAGTGGAAAGTTTCCGTAAATCTCCCCGTGCAACGGACTTTGCACGCCACACACGGCCACCACCCCATAGCAGACACCCCCTCCCCGATTCTGAGCGGCTTCGTTGCAGCCCGCCCCCTGCCAAACACCCCCCGCCCCACCCATCAGCCCACACTCATTCCTGCCTAAATCCGTCCCAGATGTGCAGGGATGTGACTATACAAAGGCCGCCCCCCAAACGAGGATTCAGAAAAGAAAGGGCCGGGGGGCGGGGGACGACTCACACGTGCCAGGACTCCTGGGTTCCCCGGAAAGCAAATGGGGCCCAGATTTTCTATGCAGGTTGCAGCAGGTTGAACGACTAGTGTGCAGGAAGCCTGGTCTTTGAATACTTATATTTCATTATTGCATATTTATGTGCTCCCCCCCCCCTCCGAGCAGCTCAAAAGGGAATCTACGTGGTTCTCTCCTCGGTCCTCACCTAACCCCAACAACAAGAGCCCTGCAAGGGGCTGAGAGGAGCCCCTAAGGTCACGCCCGGTGGGCTTTAGGGCCACCGGGTGGCGAGTTCGAATCCTGACCTCTCCAAGGCCCGGGTCCTCCGGCACTCATTGCACCGAACTGTCTTTCGCACAGCCGTCCTCGTTCCTTCCTAAAACCAAAGCGCCAACTTAATCGGAAGGCAAGAGGGCCGGCCGTTGCTCAGTTGGGTAAGAGCACCTGCTTGGAATGTAGAAGGGTCCCAGGTGCAAATCCCTCCAACGGCAGGGCGCTGCTGCCAGCCAGTGTAGGCTAGCTGTCTGGGGCTTTCCATCCGCGGTTGCAAGTCCCAACTTCCACCAATCCTGGCCAGCAAAACTCGAATTTGGAAAATGTTTTTCCAAATCTTCTAACTGTATTACGCATTTTTGTAATCATTACCAGCTACAGCGGCCTCCAACAAGAGAAGTTTCGATATATTAAAACGAATTAAGTCTTTCTTTCGATCGACAACGGCTCAAGAAGACCTAAACGGTTTAGCAATGATAAACATAAACCACGATAAGGCGAAGTTGCTTGATTTTTCAAGAATTCGCAGAAAAGAAAGCAAAATATGGTCTGAAGCTCAACATAAAAAAAAACTAAGATCGTGGCCACTGGTCCCATCACCTCCTGGCAAATAGAAGGGGAAGAAATGGAGGCAGTGAGAGATTTTACTTTCTTGGGCTCCATGATCACTGCAGATGGTGACAGCAGCCACGAAATAAAGAGACGCCTGCTTCTTGGGAGAAAAGCAATGACAAACCTAGACAGCATCTTAAAAAGCAGAGACATCAGCTTGCCAACAAAGGTCCGTATAGTAAAAGCTCTGGTTTTCCCAGTAGGGATGTATGGAAGCGAGAGCTGGACCATAAAGAAGGCTGATCACCAAAGAATTGATGCTTTTGAATTATGGTGCTGGAGGAGACTCTGGAGAGTCCCATGGACTGCAAGAAGATCCAACCTCTCCATTCTGAAGGAAACCAGCCCTGAGTGCTCACTGGGAGGACAGATCCTGAAGCTGAGGCTCCAAGACTTTGGCCACCTCATGAGAGGAGAAGACTCCCTGGAAAAGGCCCTGATGTTGGGAAAGATGGAGGGCCCAAGGAGAAGGGGACGACGGAGGATGAGATGGTGGGACAGTGTTCTGGAAGCGACCAGCATGAGTTTGACCAAACTGCGGGAGGCAGTGGAAGACAGGAGGGCCTGGCGTACTCTGGTCCAGGGGGGCACAAAGAGTCGGACACGACTAAACGACTCAACAACAACAACTTAAAATAATCCTTTTCTCTGTGTGTTTTTAAAAAGCACTATTGTATATTTTCCATTTCGTCTTGATTCGCAGATACGGTTCAAACCTTGAAATGAAATTATTTGCCAGCTGTAGACCAGAGACACCAGGCGCCAGGGACCGCGATGTACCGTTGGCCTGACTCGGGAGTATCGCAACCTAGTGTAAAAGTAGAGCATGCAGGATCAGGTCCAAGAAGGTCCATCTAAGTCCGGCCTCCTGCTCTCGCAGTGGCCAAATACCCCTTAGAACTTAGGAATCTAAGATAGACTGGCTCTGGAGCTGGAGGCTCCATTAGGACCTCAGAAGAGCCTGGCTGCAGGATCAGGCCCATGGCCCATCTGGTCCAGCATCCTATTCTTACAGGGGCTGCCAACCAGACGCCCATTGTGGCAGGATCCTCCACCAAAGCCGTCCAAACCGGCAGCCTCCAGTGGGAGGGAGTTCCACAGGCTTAACCACGCACTGCGTGAAAGAGGAGGGGCAGAGCGTAGTCATTGCGGCTAGTAGCTTTCGACAGCCGCCGCATGAATTTTTCCTCGCCTGCCTTTTCCTTAAACTAAAAAAAAAGAAGGCGCCACAAGGCAGGGGGATTCGAACCCGCAACCAGGCGCGCTAACCACCAGGCCGTCCAGCTCGCAGCCGGCTCCTCCAGAGTCGCAAGCAGGGTGGGAGAAAGGGAGAGAAGCCATCGCCACGCCCTGCCCTGCGTGCGTGGAGACTTTTTATTAATTAAATCCAGGGCACGGCTCCCGGCGCACTCGTTAATGCGCTCCTCGCATGGTTTAATTACAGCCGCGTCCTGCCCCCGTGGGCAGAGAGAGGGGGGCCCAGGTGTCTGCGCGCCCCATAAACGCTCTTTTTAATAGCCCCCCTCGGAAAAAGAAAAACGCGTTGTGCCATTCCTTCCCCAGGCCTGGGCAGGTCTGGAAAAGGCAGGGTGTAACATCACAATTGAACCCACAACAAAAGCTTTGCTTGGCTCCGCTTCTGTGCCAAAGCCAGGCCTCCCACCCCCCAAAAAACCCCCAATTATCTCACCGCCCCCCATTTTGCAAGACACAACGCAGGGAACATCTGCCCTTGCCCTGCCTGCGTTGGAATTGCAGTGGTGCCCGTGAAACAGGATTCGAACACAAGACCCGCTCTTCCTGCAGTTTGCGGCAACTGCGATTTGGCCCCATCGCCGCCTCCGACCTCAGAGCCATCCACCTGCCCAATCCTCTTTTATTTTTAGATAATTTTTAAATTTAATTTTCGCAACATTATAGACAAAACAAACAAATAAACATGGATCATAACCTTATTTAAATTACACTTATTAACCTTGTTAATTGACTCCCTCGCTTCCCCTTGGTTGAATTTCCATGCACTTTTAACGGTTTCCCAAATCTATCCTCTTTTAAAGACATCCGGTTCGGCGGCCGCCGCTTCCTTCCGGTGGCAAGGAGTTCCGCAGTTTAACGGTGCATAGCTGCGTTTGGGGAGTTAGCAGGAGAGAGCGAAGGGCTCACGGGGTCTCCAGAGGCAGTGGGTGCGATCCTTTTGGTCGCACGCCGCAAGGTCTTGCACAACGTGAATTCTCCAGTCGAGTTTGGCTTGGGAAGTTCCAGTTCCTGGATCCGTCCACCTGTCCTGGGGCAGACAGGAAGCGAGGAAAGGAAAAGGGACCGTGTTTTGCACCCAAGTCCCAATTCTGCGCTGCAAGAAGGAACTTTCGTTGATCTGTTCTGAATCTTGCAACACTCAGCTTTCTGGTCTTACGAGAGAGACTTTCTTCAATCCTGGATAGTTAGCCTTGCTGAAGACTTGACGTTTTCCTCCCCAAAAAAGTTTTCGATTTGAGTTCCTACTGAAAGGAGGCTGCATTTTAATCTTGTTTTTTAAGTTGTATTTCAATCAGATGGACTATATGGGATTGGCAGAAATGACCGGCAGAATCCGAGACCAGGGAGAAGAGTCGGTGGAAGAAGATCGGAAGAAATTTAAAGACTATCTACAGAAATATTGTAAAATTAATGAATGTTAGAATGATGTTGGATAGAAATTAAGTGGTTTCCAGCTGTAATGCTTTAAGAGAATATGAAAAAAGGGTTATAAACAGGTAAAAAATCTAATGGTAAGGATTTGCTGAACCAACAATTTGAAGTGGAATACAAAAAAGGGAGGTATGAGGAGGTCCGGGAAATAAGCTAAAAGAAAACTAGCAATGGAAAATCTGTGTGTTTTTAACTATTTTTATTTTGTTTTTGTTTTTTTCATTTTTATAGTAATACTTTAAAAAATCCTAATAAATATCCTATAAAAAAAATAAGATGTATTTCAATCAATTGTTTTATATCTGGTGTTAGCTGTTCCTGGGGACGGCAGGGTATAAATAAAATTATTATTATTATTATTATTATTATTATTATTATTATTATTATTCAATCCGCTTTCTCCAGACGGCGCATCATTTTAGGAACTCCTCTCAGCTCGCCTCCTCCTCGCCTTTTGTGTAAAAGTCCCAAACGCTGCAGCTTTTCTGGAAAAAGCAGTCTTATCGCTCCCTCCCCTTACTCTGGTTTTGAACCTTTTTGCAACTCTTCCACATCCGTTCCGAGACGAGGCGCCCAGAACCCTAGTGTTCCAAAATGCGGTTTTTGTGCAACGGCGCTATGATAACCGGCAGTGCTTTGTTTTTTGATTCTTAACCGGTGTGTTTCCTGCCAAGCCAAAGCAGCTTTTATCCGCCGAGGGTTCTGCAGCTGCATCCCCAAAATTCGGCCCCCCGATGTTTTGGGACTACAATTCCCATTATCCCTGACCACTGGGATGATGGGAGTTGTAGTCCCAAAACATCTGGAGGACCGAGTTTGGGGGTGCCTGCATTACGGCTATGCTTTTCCTCCAGGGTCAGAGGCAGCGGCAATTCCAAATCCCAGTTTCTGGAAACCTCAGAGTGCTGGTCTTGTGTTCGAATCCTCCTTGGGGCATCTGTGGGAACAAGATCCTAGCTCTTCCAGGTTCAGACACAGATCCCCAGGTTTTTCGCCCCGCACCCCGTCTTGGATGCTTTAGTTGAGATTCCTGCATTCCTCGGGGTTGGTCTAGATGATTTCTGGGGGTCCCCCTCCCAACTGGATGACCCCCCCCCCTTCTTATGCTCCCCACTTCCAAAGCTGCCCCACTTTTTCACTTTGCGCTTCCGTGCCAACATCAAAGCCCTGTTTCGGCGCCTGCCTGCCCCCTACCACCCCCTCCCCGCAAAATACTGATTTTTTCCCCATGTATAAGGCTATATTTCCCCCCAAATTTTGTAAGTTTAAAATTGGGGGGTCGTCTTACACACAGAGTGTTGCAATTCTTTATTTCTTCATTTGGGGCTCAAAAAGAATAGGGGTCTTATACAAGGGGGCGCCTTATACACAGGAAAATACGCCTGCTCTTTGCTAATGGGCCAGGGAGGGAGCCTCTGCTTGCAACTATGGGGCGGATCTCGATCTCGCCTCCTTTGATAGCAGAAAAGCAGCGTTACAGGCCCGGGCAGATGCAAGGCAGGGGAGTCTGTGCCTTTGATGGCTGAGCCAGGCGCTGAGATTAGAACCCGCCTCCGCCTCTCTGCGGTCAGAGGTGTGCCCGCCAATCCCCGTCCCGGGATGTGGAGGCAGCTCCGCAAATTTCTCGCCGCCCCACACGACCCGGGCGCTGGCAGCGCGCCTGGCGAGAAACCTAGTTTCTCACCCCCACGCAGGACAGAGACCTAGGACTCAGGTTTCTTGTCTTTCCTCTGCAGAGTTGGGCCAAGACCTGGGAGAGACCCGAGTTCGAATCACAGAAACCCACCCCAAACTCAGCCACGGCGGGAATTTTTCTCAGCTTCTGCCCGCGAGTCGCGGGTTCGAATCCCAGCTCCCGGTACCTGGAAAGCTTCCATTCAGTCTAGCTGAGCTCCTGCCCGTGAGCTGCGGGTTCGAATCCCACCTCCCAGTACCCAGAAAGCTTCTATTCAGTCTAGCTGAGCTTCTACCCGCGAGCCACGGGTTCGAATTCCACCTCCCGGTACCCAGAAAGCTTCCGTTCAGTCTAGCTGAGCTTCTACCCGCGAGCCACAGGTTCGAATCCCACCTCCCGGTACCCAGAAAGCTTCTGTTCAGTCTAGCTGAGCGCTAAACCTCTATTATGGCCTTTGAATCTCAGGGTTGTGGGTCTGAGCCCCCACATTGGGCAAAAGATTCCTGCATTGCAGGGGGTTGGGCTAGATGACCGCTGGGTCCCTTCCAACTCTTTCTTTTATGGGTTCTGCAAACTCCTCAAAGCAGCTGCACACTGGTTAGAGAAGCTTCAAATACTGAGCGTTTTATAAATGCAATGAAATGCTAACAGCCTCTCTCCCCATGGTTTGGGGCAGGGGGGTCACCTACCCGGTGATGCCAACCTGGGGCCTTCTGCATGCCAACCACCTGTTCTACCCGCTGAGCTACGTCCAAACCCCCTTTAAAACAAAGCAAGGCTCTAGTCCACATTGTTCAGAATGGAACGGCGCCCGTCTGGGGCTGAACCCTGGGCATTCTGCATGCCAAGCAGGCGCTCCCTGACCACCGAGTCCATCGGTCAGCAGCCAGGCCCCGTGCTTTTCACGCAGAAGTCTCCCAAGGTGAATAGGGTAATCTCAGCTCGACCGAGCAGGAAAGGTGCTGGTCCAAAGTCTAACCTCAAAAAAAGTGGACGGCTCTAGACTCAAATGACCCAATAGTCTGCACTGACATGCAGTGGTTTCGCCAGGACATGCAGAAGCACGGAGGTTAAGCAGGCAAGAAGAGACGGATGGCTGCTGCATGCCTCAAAAGCTTGGGAAGGGCGGACGGAATTTAAGCCCGGCTGATGATCAGGCCAGCGGCCCGGCCCGTCCAACAACCAGAAACCCGCAAGCAGGATTCGAACACAAGCCCCGCTGGAGATTCCGAGCACATAAAGGTAAAGGGACCCCTGACCATTAGGTCCAGTCGTGGACAACTCTGGGGTTGCGACGCTCATCTCGCTTTACTGGCCAAGGGAGCCGGCGTCCAGCTTCCGGGTCATGTGGCCAGCAGGACTAAGCCGCTTCTGGCGAACCAGAGCAGCGCACGGGAACGCCGTTTACCTTCCCGCCAGAGCGGTACCTATTTATCTACTTGCGCTTTTGAACTGCTAGGTTGGCAGGAGCAGGGACTGAGCAACGGGAACTCACCCCGTCGCGGGGATTCAAACCTCCGACCTTCTGATCGGCAAGTCCCAGACTCTGTGGTTTAACCCACAGCGCCACCCGTGTCCCTTATCGTTTAATCCTGGTCCGAAATCCTGGAAAGCCTCCGTCAACCGGTGTGGAACGTGGTGATCTAGACAGCTGCTATTCCTGCATTGCACGGGGTTGGTCTGGATGACCCTCAGGAGCCCACGGTCAGAGGCAGCGATGGTTCTGAACCCCAGCTGCTGGAGAGCAGCTCTTGCACTCGGATCCCGCTTCCTGGTGCCCCACAATGAGTATCTGGCTGGCCACTGCAAGAACAGGAAGCTGGGCCGGACGGGCCATTGGCCTGACCCTCATATTCTTCATGCTTCGTAGTTAAACGGCGGAACTCCCTGCCACAGGAGCCAACAACTTGGGCAAATTTACAAAGGAGGCGAGGACAACGGGGGGCTATTCTGTGCCCTCCCCAGTCAAGAGGCAGCAGTGCATCTGAATACCAGTTGCTGGAAACTGCAGGGGTGCCGGCCTTGCGTTCGAATCCTGCCCGTGGCGGGTTTTCCCATAACGGCACCTGGCTGCCTGCTGCGAGAACACGTGTCAGGTGTTCTCCTTCGCCAGAGATTTCTTAACAGAGAAAACCTGTCAGGGTTTTCTTCTGCACCGATTCGGGGTTGGTCTGGATGACCTTTGGGGGTCTCTTTCCATCTCTACAATGCTACAACCATGCCCAGATGCCTGCTCCAGAAAGCCCTGCTCTTCTTCTTACTTTCACAACCCCCCCTTTGCAAGCTTTTGAGACAAGGAGCGGCGAGCATCGCGGCCCCCCCCCAAAAAAAATTCCCATCTTGGTGGGTTGCAAAAGGATGGTTTTTTTTTTTTCCTGGAGCCACAATAGAAGATTCAATTAATGTGTTACATGCTCCGCTGCCCCTTCACAGCTTTGGGACAGACCTGACCTCCGAAGAGGAGATCAGGGACGGAGGCAGAGATAGTGGAAGAAAAGTGGGGTGGGGGCGATTTGGGGGGGGGCGAGATAAGACAGAAAAAAGAGATTTTACAGACCTGGGGTGGGTGGGGAAAAGATGGTTCCTTTCTGAGCTTCTTAAGGAAAAAAAAGGGGGGTCTTTTTTGCAGAAAGGGAGCATGCTTCAAATGTGTCCCCCCCCCAAATAAAATTCCTTGCTTTCTCTTGGCTTGGGGTTGTTTGGGGCTGAAAGCTATGAAGGGTTTTTTCCCCACTTTGGCCTGGATTTTAATCCCTTTTCAATGAGGTTTTAGCTTTTCTGGATGGGAGAAAAGAGGGGGAAATGAAGGGGAAATCAGGTGGGGGGGGGGTGAGCAGGAGGTAGAAGCAGATTCGGGATCTGGGTGTTCAGATTTCTTGGCCCTTTGGGGAAGGAGGGGGCGCAGGACTCCTGGGTTCTGGGCTGGCAAGAGATGGCAGGACTCCTGGGTCCCTCGGGTACCGTTCTGGTGGTCCATGTAGTTGAGGATGCCTATTCTGTGACCGTAATAATAAAATTCAAGTCTGCCTGGCAGAGGGAGGTTGAACCTCGAGCGTTCTGCATGCCAGGCAGTCGCTCTGCCACCCAGCCGCCATCTCTCCCTGCAGTTTAGCTTAGAACTGTCCACATTGGCCGGCAGCTGCTGCCCACTGTTTCAAAAAAGGAGAGATTCTCAGGCCTTCTGCACTCAAGGCAGCTGTCCTGCTGCTCAGCAAGAATCTATCCCCTGGCTCAGCAGCAATTGTGTGTGTTTTTTTAAAGAGGCATTTGGGCCAGCCTGGAGATGACACTGGAGGCTGAGTGAGGAACCTTCTGCACTCCCAGCAGCCGCTCCAGCACTAAGCCATGGCTTTTCCCTTAAAACGAAGCCGCTGAGACCCTCAAACTTTTCTAACACATCAAGGTGGAAACTTTTCTACGCTTTACCTCCCACCTCAACAGCCCCTTCTGCAGTCCTGCCACCCCAGCGGTGCCCATCAAGTGTTCAGCACCCAGTTGGCGGAAGCTGCTGTACCCACTAGGCGCCGCTCCTCCTCTGCAGCCTAACACAAAGCTGGCGGAAAGCGAGAGCTGTTTGACGGTGGAACGGAGTCCCTCGGGAGCTGGCGGGCTCGCCTTCCTTAAGAGATGGAGATAAGCAGAGGGCAGGAGGCTGCCTGCCAGGGACGCGATTCCTGCCCTGCAGCGGGTCAGTCTGGATGACCGTTGGGGGTCCCTTCCAACTCGCCAATTCTAAATCCCCCAACTAACTCAGGATTCCAGCTCCATGCCTTCCTCTGGGCTCCAGCCCAGTAACACCACCTCTTCCCCGCCGTTTCCAAGAGGACCCAGAAGTCCTTCCATACTTTCTTGCTATGGAATTGCAGAGTTGTAAGGGGCCACCTGAGGGTCATCCAGTCTGACCCCCGACAATCTGCCCAAGGACTCTTGATTCTCAGCTTCTATAGGTCCAAGACGCTGAGCTGCCCCCTCATTTCTCCCCCCCCTCCTTCCAGGGAACCCAGGAGTCCTGCAAACTCCCCCCCCAAGGCGCAGGGGCACGGCCTTCACCTGCCCCCAGGCCCCTCCCTTCTCCACCCAGGGGAGCTCAGGTGTCCGGACTCCCAGAATCCTTCGCTCTGCAGCAGCCCACCAAGCCCAAATCCCCCCCCCAACCCCAGGAAGAGGGGGAAAAAAGCACTTTATTTTACAACAATGGGAAGGAAAGCCCCACCCCAAGTCCTTTGGGACGACTGGGGTGGGGGGGACACGACAGGCAGCGAAGATTGATGGGCGAGGGAGAGGATCGGAATTTGGAGAGATGAAAGCCTATTGCAAATCGTTGTCCTTTTTTTCCTGGGGGGGCAAGAGAGCGCAAAAGGAAGCGCCGATATCGGGGGGGGGGGGAGAGAGGAAAGAAAAATCTATCGCTTCGCAGAGGCTCATTACCAAAGATCGATGGGGGACTTTAAAAAACACTTTGAACGCGCGCTTCAAAAATAGATCAGGCCTCGAGGAGGGAAAAGGAATGGGGGGGCCAGAAGGGGAAACATCAGAGGGAAGGAAAAATCCGCAAAACCCCAAATCTCCCTGTTAGCGGGGAGAGGACCCAGGAGTCCGGGGCTCCAGCTCAACTTCTGGAAAACCCAGAATCCTGGCACAACACCCCCAAATGCACTTATCAACAACAGTTGCACGCCCCCCCACCCCGAAGGGACCCAGGAGTCCTGCTGATTCCCAAGTTGGGAGATTTCGCTCCACTTGTGTGTGTGTGAGCGTGGCGGGTTTTGGGGTCTGGATCGGAACCCAGATCCCGTGTGGTACCTCACCTTCCGCAGCCAGGGCGAAGGGGATCCAGAAGTAGAGAAGCCAGCCAGCCATCGCTCCAGGAAAGCCAGAATGAGTCCCAGCAGGAGGAGGAGGAGGGAATCTCGGGATCCACAGCCACGAGAAAAGATTCCTGGGGAGAGAAATCAAATCCCAGAATCCCAGTTCAGGGGGGTCATGAAACAGAGATTCCAACCATGGTTGAGGCGCCTCTAGATTCCTCGCGACGCACACCCAGAAAAATTAAATCCTGTTGCGGAATATATGCGCCAACAAAGATAAAATAAAAATTCCCAACAACACAAAGCACCTACAAACGCCAAAATTAAAAAATTGTTCGGCAAACTCCTGCCTTGGCCGAACTTTCGCAGCTCTGTCTGGCTTTCCTCTCCGCAAGGTGGTTTTTCGGCCGAGACAATGCGATGTGTCGCTTTTTTGCGGGGTGCGGGACCCCCGAAACCGAGGCAGGAAATATGGATTGCACCCCTAAAAAAAAAAAAAGACCTTTTTTTGCAACAATAGGGATCCTTGCAACTTTTTGGGCATTGCGATTGTTCGGGGAAGACCGGGCACGCAATACTTTTCAGGGGGAGACCACCAGGTCCGTCCCAGGACAAAGACTCCAATGTTTCCCAAAAATGAAATCCACGATGGGAGCCCGGAATAGCAGAAAAATCCCAAGCGAAGGACAAAGGAACCCCCTTAAACTGCAGCGCCGGAGACTCTGGAAGAAGCAGCCAGTTGTGGTGCGGATCAGAAAAAGTCTATGCTGGGTTGGGTGAGAGCCAGGAGACTTTGGAGGGGGGGCAGAGGCGGGAGGGGGGCGGGATAAGTGGATCCGGGTTAGGAATCTGTTTTTAAAAAAAATTCCAAAGTAGTGTCATTCTTTTTTTAACAGCTTCTGTGTAGGTCTGGACTCTTGCCCCCCCCCCCCAAAAAAAACACAATTTTCCCCAAAAAATGTGGAAAGGGAATTCTCGCCCAGATTTGCACAGGAAAAGAAACTGTGATGCAAATACTTTGCTGGAATAAATTGGAGGCTCTTCAACTCTCTTTACCCCCCCCCCAAAACACACACACACACACACACACACACACACACAGGGGGGGGGGACTTTGCTCAGCAATCCAGGACACTTTTTCCAGGCCTTCCCAAAGGTTGTAAAAGGATTTCTGCCTTCTCCCCAAAGCAGGGAAAAGGGGGGGGGGGGCTCGCCTGGAAAAATATTTGCAAAGGCAGGATAGCAAACTCTCCCCCCCCTCCGGAAAAAAACTGCACAGCGAAGGCTTCTCCCTGAAATGTTTGCAAAGGGAGGACCCCTCCCCCCAAAAAAGACTTGCAAAGAGTTATCTCCTAAATATTTGCAAAACTGAACCCCCCCCCCGAATATTTGCAAAAGCAGAACGCCCCCCCAGCATTGCAAAGGTTTCTCTCCGGAATATTTGCAAAAACAGACCCCCCCCAACATTGCAAAGGTTTCTCTCCGGAATATTTGCAAATCTGAACCCCCCCTGCAAAAGCAGAACGTGCCCCCCAAAATTGCAAAGGTTTCTCTCCGGAATATTTGCAAAACAGAACCCCCCCCCCCCGATTATTTGCAAAAGCAGAACCCCCCCCCACAACATTGCAAAGGTTTCTCTCCGGAATATTTGCAAAATATACTTTCAGGTATATTTGCAAAAAAAAAAAAAACTTTCTGGACCCCCACCCCACCCCCAAAATACTTGCACTTCTCCCCTAAATATTTGCACAGCCCCCTTTGAGAGGGGTAGTAAGTCTACAAAAGGAACACCCCCACTGAAAAAATATTTGCAAAGGGGGTAGAAACAATTTTCCTTTTTTGCAAAGACCCCCCCTTGGGGGCGGGAATTTGAAGTGCGAAATTCTACATAAGAATAATTTTAAAAACCTTGCAAAACTACTGGGGAGGGGGGGTCCCCCGAAGGCGCCCCCCCCGTCTGATGAGAGATGGGGAGGATGAATTGGGGGTCCTGCGACTTGGACCCCGCGCGGGGCTCGGCTGCTAGAACGAACTCGTGAGAGGGGCGGGGCCGCCGGGAGGCACGCGCGGAACACGCGGGGAGCCCGCGCACGTGTGAACGCGCCAGAGGGCTCCGTGCACGGAGCAGCAGCAGCAACAACAATAGTAATTTTCATTGCTTGCTGCTTCTGTTGTAGTTGTTAACAATAATAATAATTAAAAAATCGTTGTTACCTTTCCCATTTTTTTATTATTTGTTTGCTGATTTGGACAATACTAATTGAAAAAGCTCAGATGTAAAACTTGAAGCATGGGAAGTCCTATTAAAAAAATACAATTTGGCAGAATATTTGGATTATTCGATATGTATAATTTGGAATATCTAATGTGATTGGATTGTTAAAGTAGAAAATTTAATAAAAAGAAATTTTAAAAAAAGAAAAAGATCAGATGTACAGTATACAGAGCTGGAAAGCCAGGGTAGCGAGAATTCTGGATTAGGACCTGGCAGAGACACGAGTTCAAATCCCGCTCGTGGCTACGAAGTTACCGGTCGCTGCTTCTTGGCCTAACCTACCTGGCAATGTTGTTGTGGTTGGGATTAAATTGGGGGGGGGGGTCCATCTCTGCCACTTTGAGCTTTGGGGGTGTCTTCCACGCCTGCGATCGGCTACGGTTCCAATGCTTCGCTGAAAGCAGCAGCGGGCACCTCCAGCAGCCACAAAAAGGTGCCCCATAAACCATAATAATACAGTGGTACCTCGGGTCAAGTACTTAATTTGTTCTGGAGGTCCGTTCTTAACCTGAAACTGTTCTTAACCTGAAGCACCACTTTAGCTAATGAGGCCTCCCGCTGCCTTGCAATTTCTGTTCTCATCCTGAAGCAAAGTTCTTAACCTGAAGCACTATTTCTGGGTTAGCAGAGTCTGTAACCTGAAGCGGCCGTAACCCGAGGTACCACTGTACACAGTTTTATCTGCAAAACGTGGCCTTAATCCAAAATTAATCGTCAAGGAGCATCAATATCGGTTCCTGTTAATTCCGACATGCCCGATGGGTCTCCCCCGGGGCGCCACTCAAGGCCCCCAAAAGCAAAACCGGCTCAAAATCTCACACAGGAAATCTCAGCCTAGGCTGGCATTTCTGGGCAGCCGCTCTGGTTGGCACTTCCTCGAGGTGGGCCTCATCCAGCACCCCAAGCCACCTGCCCTCTCCAATTCCAGAGGTTCGAGAGGCAAGGCTTTCCAGAGAAGGGAGGTAAAGGGTAAAGGAGCCCCTGAACATTAGGTCCAGTCATGGCCGACTCTGGGGTTGTGACACTCATCTCGCTTTATTGGCTGAGGGAGCTGGCGTACAGATTCCGGGTCATGTGGCCAGCAGGACTAAGCCGCTTCTGGCAAACCAGAGCAGCGCATGGAAACGCCGTTTCCCTTCCCGCTGGAGTGGTACCTATTTATCTACTTGTACTTTGACATGCTTTTGAACTGCTAGGTTGGCAGGAGCAGGGACCGAGCGACGGGAGCTCACCCCGTCATTGCGGGGATTCGAACCGCCAACCTTCTGATCGGCAAGTCCCAGGCTCTGTGGTTTAGACCACAGTGCCACCTGCGTCCCATATTGGTCTGCCATAGTCGAAACAAAATAAAAATATTCCTTCCAGTAGCACCTTAGAGACCAACTAAGTTTGTTATTGATATGAGCTTTTGTGTGCATGTACACTTCTTCCGATACACACAGAAGTTCATACCAATAACAAACTTAGTTAGTCTCTAAGGTGCTACTGGAAGGAATTGTTTTTTATTTTGTTAGCAAAAGGTAAACGGACCCCTGACCTTTAGGTCCAGTCGCGGACAACTCTGGGGTTGCGGCGCTCATCTCGCTTTATTGGTCAAGGGAGCCGGCGTACAGCTTCCAGGTCATGTGGCCAGCATGGCTAAGCCGCTTCTGGCAAAGCAGCGCAGCGCATGGAAACGCCGTTTCCCTTCCTGCTGGAGTGGTACCTATTTATCTACTTGTACTTTGACATGCTTTCGAACTGCTAGGTTGGCAGGAGCAGGGACCGAGCACGGGAGCTCACCCTGTCATTGCGGGGATTCGAACCGCCGACCTTCTCATTGGCAAGTCCCAGGCTCTGTGATTTAACCCACAGCGCGTCCCTAGAGAAGGGAGAAGGCACCCCAAAGATGACAAACTGGGCATCTTGCCCCCCTGCTCAGATTTTTCTCCTTTACCCTCCTCCTCCCACAGCAATTTACTCGCCAGGGCACTTTTCAGAGTACCAGCACCAGATTATCCAATAGGCAGAGCAAGCTCAGGGGACCAGGAAAAAAGGTGGATCCTCTCCACCTTTAAATTATTTTATGATTTATATTTAACACAAAAAAACCCCAAAACGTCACCGTGGAAAAAACCACAAAATTTCAGATTTCCTTACTCTCCACGCCACACCCTCCTCCCATTTTTCCATTCTCGTTTTAAACACGAGACGAGCCTTCTGGATCAGGACCCTCGAGGCCAGAATCCTGTCCTCACAGGGGCCAACCAGATGCCCGTTATGGGCAACCGGCGAGCAGGACTCGAACCCACGCTCTCCCCTCCTAGCAGCCATGAACACCCTCATCCTCTTAACGCCACCCAAATTGGTGGCTGGATGTTTAAGGAATCGATCTTAAATGTAGGCAGCTTGCTAAGATTTGTAAAAAAAAAACAAAAAACTTTTAAGAGACAGGTTTAGAATACTTTAAAGACACAGGTTTTTGTCTTTTTAGAAACAATAAATAAAAATGGTTAACATCAGAGGTTCGCCTGTTTGGGGAGAACCCCTGGAAAGTGAAAACAGGTTGCTTTTTTCCCTTTTAACTGCGCAATTAGGACGCCTTGCTATTTTACCCATAAAATTACGATAGTAAAAAGTAAACGTAAAATTAATTCGTAGCACTCTGCTTTCCGTAGTGACCCCTGTGAGGTTGCGGAACGTAATACTGGGCTGTGTGTGTATCTTTTATATACATTAAAAACGGAAGGCTGTCGTCGTATATTTATTTCATAAATTTTGCATACTGCTTTATTGTAGGGGGAAACCCTCAGAGTGGTTTACAAAACAGATAAAACAATATAATTATCGCTCAATGTTTACAACCACAAGTTAAAACGTTCAGAGAGCTAAAACCACAACAGAATAGACTGCAAAACTCATACGCAAACTCGGCCCTCCAGATGTTTTGGGACTACAACTCCCATTATCCCTAGCTAACAGGACCAGTGGTCAGGGGTGATGGGAATTGTAGTCTCAAAACATCGGGAGGGCCGAATTTGCCTATGCCTGCGTGAGGCAATCAGCAAACCTTTTCAGCAGGGGGCCGGTCCACTGTCCCTCAGACCTTCTGGGGGGCTGGACTATATTTGGGGGGGGGGAATGAATGAATTCCTATGACCCACAAATAATCCAGAGATGCATTTTAAACAGAAGCACACATTCTGCTCATGTAAAAACACCAGGCAGGCCCCACAAATAACCCAGAGATGCATTTTAAATAAAAGCACATATTGTACTCATGTAAAAACATGCTGATTCCCGGACCGTCCGCAGGCCGGATTTAGAAAGCGATTGGGCCGGATCCGGTCCCCGGGCCTTAGTTTGCCTACCCATGTGGTAGTAGATCCCTTTCAGCAATCGTGCGGCAGCTTTCTGCACCGACGGCAGCTTCTGGATCAAGCACGAGGGATGCCCCAGGGAGAGCACATTGCGGTAGTCTATCTTTAAAGTAACCAGCGCATTAACTACTGCGGCCAGGCTCTCTCTCGGTGGCAGCCAAACTGACTGCAATATGGGGGGGGGGGGGTAAGACGCAAACGGTTTAATGGGGAAGGAGGCACTTCAGAGCCACCTAGCTGGGAACTGATGGGAGTTGTACTGATTGGTTCAAAATTGGGAAAGGAGTACGACAAAGGCTGCATTTTGTCTCCCTGCTTATTTAACTTACATGCAGAATTCATCATGCGAAAGGCTGAGCTGGATGAATCCCTAACCGGAATTAAGATTGCCGGAAGAAATATCAACAACCTCAGATATACAGATGACACAACCTTGATGGCAGAAAGTGAGGAGGAATTAAAGAACTTTTTAATGAGGGTGAAACAGAAGAGCGCAAAATATGGTCTGAAGCGCAACATCAAAAAACAAAGATCGTGGCCACTGGGCCCATCACCTCCTGGCAAACAGAAGGGGAAGAAATGGAGGCAGTGAGAGATTTTACTTTCTTGGGCTCCATGATCACTGCGGATGGTGACAGCAGCCATGAAATTAAAAGACGCCTGATTCTTGGGAGGAAAGCAATGACAAACCTAGACAGCATCTTAAAAAGCAGAGACATCACCTTGCCAACAAAGGTCCGTACAGTTAAAGCCATGGTTTTCCCAGTAGTGATGTATGGAAGTGAGAGCTGGACCATCAAGAAGGCTGATCGCAGAAGAACTGATGCTTTTGAATTCTGGTGCTGGAGGAGACTCCTGAGAGTCCCATGGACTGCAAGAAGATCAGACCTCTCCATTCTGAAGGAAATCAGCCCTGAGTGCTCCCTGGAAGGACAGATCCTGAAGCTGAGGCTCCAAGACTTTGGCCACCTCATGAGAAGAGAAGGCTCCCTGGAAAAGACCCTGATGTTGGGAAAGATGGAGGGTGCAAGGAGAAGGGGACGACAGAGGACGAGATGGTGGGACAGTGTTCTCCAAGCGACCAGCATGAGTTTGACCAAAATGCGGGAGGCAGTGGAAGACAGGAGGGCCTGGCGTGATCTGGTCCAGGGGGTCACGAAGAGGCGGACACGACTAAATGACTAAACAACAACAACCTGGTGGGTGCCGGCTTAGTGCATTTCCCCTCGGTGCAATATGTGTGTGTGGGGGGGGGGGTATTTATGCGCCTCGTCCCATTTCTCTGTGTGCCACCATTCTCCGAAGCCCTGACTCCTAAGGCGGAGTCTACATGGGTCGAATTTAAAAAAGAAATAAATTGTAATTTCTGCTGCTCTCGTGCATGGGAAAGCTTCCACCTCGGAAAGAGATTAGGGGAGAAAATTTGCCCTATGGTTTCGGGGACACAGGGAGGGTGGATGCGGAAAGCCTAACTAATTTTTTTTAATATAATTTTTATTAATTTTTACATATTAGTTACCATTCATACAACAAAACTTCACATATTATACAATCTTTTTGGACTTCCATCAGCCCCTCTGATGGTCTTCCGTTCTTATCACTTATTCTGCATTTCTTAAATTCCTATTGCCTTTAATTATCTTAACTAACCGTCCCCCTTGTTACCTTTCTTTGCAATATTTCAAATAGTCCACCTTAGAAAACTTCTTGCAAACCTACAAGCATAATATGATCATCACAATTACTCTCCAAATAGTCTGTAAATTTATGCCAGTCTTCTGTGAATCTCTGGTCCCGCAGATTTCAAATTCTTCCTGTTAATTTATCTAATTCTGCATAGCCCATCAATTTCATCCTCCAGTCTTCTTTTGTCAGTAATTCTTCTCGTTTCCAATTTTGTGCCAATAATATTCTCGCTCTCGTCATTGCATATAGAAATCATTTACAATCCTTTCTCTTTATATCATCTCCTACAATGCCACAGAAAGCCTAGCTAAAAGAGTTGGCAGATCAATGTGGGCCAGAAACTTTGGAAAGCGGTTCTGCTGAAAGTGCTTGCCTGGGGGACGAAGGTGCCCACGGAAAAACCAGTGCAGAAGAATAATAAACCGCCCTCTTGTTGTTTTTCACTGCCCAGCCTTGTGAAGAGTCACATTTTCGGTTGGCGCAACCAAGGCCCTGCCCTGATAGGAACTTTGGAATCTGCCTGCTGTGCCCATTTCGCAGCTCCTGACAACTGAGGCAAGAGATCGAGGGCGACCGTGTGGGAACCGGCGGCGGAGGCTTGGCTGCGAACCACAAGGCTGGCGCCTTGCCTATCTAAAAATATATCTGTGTACCTGGCAGAGCAGCGTTGCAGCTGACACGCCCGCAAGCTTTGTACGAGGCGAGGGGAGGGACCCTGGGGTCATCTAGTCCAACCCGCTGCAATCGCACAAATGTTGCTCAGGTACCTATTCAAGAGGCAACCTGTCCGTCCGTCTGTCTGTCCCCCCCAGAAAGCAGAGATATGGGGACTCCGGGGGGGCGGGCGGGATGTGTGGGTCAGCAGCAAGGGGGCAGCGGCAGAACTAGGCCTCTGACCCGGGAGAGGCTGAATTTCATCTCGTTTCCTGCTTGGCTCCAGCCATCCTGAATGAAACAATTCCCTGCCCTTTCCTTTCTGGCAGCAGCCGACAGAACTGGGCCAAGAAGATGATGAAGGCGGAAATGCAGGGGGTTTTTTTTGGGGGGGGGGAGAGATTGTGTCTGTGCTGGCAAGGGAGACACGAAGACACAGGAGCTGGAGGGGAGGGGGAAACCAGCCGTTCTTTTGGAAGGCAGTGTGGCGCAATGGTTAGAGCACCGGGCGAGGACCTGGGAGGAGAGCTGGGTTCGAATCCCCGCTCAGCCATGAAGCGCAGTGGGACGATCTCTTAGCCTCACCTACCTCACAGGGTTGCCGTGAGGACGAAATGGGGGGGGGGAATAAAACCTCAAACGGCACCTTGAGATCATTGGGAGATAAAATTGCTAGGACTGAAAATAGTGTTTGTTTCTGTTGGCTCTTATATTGGACTGGACGAAGCGAATATTAGTTTTATATAGCGGAGAGACGAAAGAATCGGACGTTATTTACTTTCTGGATCTTATTTTTCTTTCTCTTTTAACCTCTTCTCTACTCTTCTTTCATTATTTTATTTCTCTGTTCCTTTCTCCTCCTCCCCTTTTTATTTTATTTTTATCGCATCTAGATCAAAGTCTTAGTTTTTTTGTTTTATCTTTCTTTAGGCACATAAATTTGGAATATAAACTTTGTATACATGTTGGAAATTATATTATAGCATGCCCTGTAATGTAATATGATAATGTATACATATGAGACGTAACAATTTTAATAAAAAGAAAAGGAAAAAAATTCTTAGTTAGGATTTTTTTTAAAAAAGGGGGAAAGATGTGAAGTTTTGTATTTTTCCTCTAATAAACCTTAAGGGGAAAAAAATTAAAAAGGAAGAAAAGCTAGTATATAAATGTAATAAACAATAGGAAACAAATTTATTTATTTAATAAATATCCCACGGCCTTGAGAGGAATCGGGGATTGAGTCTGGCCTTCAGACCCGCAGAAGGACATCGGAAGGGTCTGCTGGATGAGGCCAATGATTGGTGTCCATCATCGCTGCCCCTTGTGGCAGGGAGTTCCACAGCTCCCGCTGCCTCCGTTGTGGCTGGCAGCCCTTGATCTTCTCCATTATTTTGCCTGATCCTCTTCTAAAGCCATCCGAAAATTGGTGGCCAGCAAGCATTCAGTTACGAGAGGAGGACTTTCCTCTCTCCACTTTCTCCAGGCCAGCCTTAATTTCATAAATGTCCGCCATTGTGGCCTCTTACTCATCCTTACCCTGAGCTTAAAAGCCCCGAGCGCTGCCTCCTTTTCTCAAAGGGGGAGCCTTGGCCATTTGCCCTTTCCTAACGCCACAACAGGGATGCGGGTGGCGCTGTGGGTTAAACCACAGAGCCTAGGGCTTGCCGATCAGAAGGTCGGTGGTTCGAATCCCCGCAATGACGGGGTGAGCTCCCGTTGCTCGGTCCCTGCTCCTGCCAACCTAGCAGTTCGAAAGCACACCAGTGCAAGTAGATAAATAGGTACCGCTCTGGCGGGAAGGTAAACGGCGTTTCCGTGCGCTGCTCTGGTTCGCCAGAAGCGGCTTAGTCCTGCTGGCCACATGACCTGGAAGCTGTACGCTGGCTCCCTCGGCCAGTAAAGCGAGATGAGCGCCGCAACCCCAGAGTTGGCCATGACTGGACCTAATGGTCGGGGGTCCCTTTACCTTTACCTTTACCTTTAACACCACAATGCCCAGAGGACAATGGCCAGCAGTGGCCAGAGGATTGGAGAAGATCAGTCTACATCCCAATCCCAAAGAAGGGCAGTGCCAAAGAATGCTCCAACTACCGCACAATTGCGCTCATTTCACACGCTAGCAAGGTTATGCTTAAAATTCTACAAGGCAGGCTTAAGCAGTATGTGGACCGAGAACTCCCAGAAGCGCAAGCTGGATTTAGAAGAGGCAGAGGAACCAGAGACCAAATTGCAAACATGCGCTGGATTATGGAGAAAGCTAGAGAGTTCCAGGAAGACATCTACTTCTGCTTCATTGACTATGCAAAGCCTTTGACTGTGTCGACCACAGCAAACTATGGCAAATTCTTAAAGAAATGGGAGTGCCTGATCACCTCATCTGTCTCCTGAGAAATCTCTACGTGGGACAAGAAGCTACAGCTAGAACTGGATATGGAACATGAGTCCACCATCTAGTCCACCATCCTGTTCTCACAGTGGCCAACCGGATTCCCATTATGGGAAAACCTGCAAGCAGGATTCAAAGGCAAGAGCTACACTCTCCCCTCTTGCAGTTTCCAGAAGATGCTGTCCAGAAGCATGGCTGCCTCCAACTGTGGAGGCAGGCTGTAGCTATTGATAGCCCTGTCTGCCATGAGTTTGTCTAACCCCATGTAATAATAGGTAAAGGCAGTAGTGATGTATGGAAGTGAGAGCTGGACCATCAAGAAGGCTGATTGCCGAAGAATGGATGCTTTTAAATTCTGGTGCTGGAGGAGACTCTTGAGAGTCCCATGGACTGCAAGAAGATCCAACCTCTCCATTCTGAAGGAAATCAGCCCTGAGGGCTCACTGGAAGGACAGATCCTGAAGCTGAGGCTCCAAGACTTTGGCCACCTCATGAGAAGAGAAGACTCCCTGGAAAAGACCCTGATGTTGGGAAAGATGGAGGGCCCAAGGAGAAGGGGACGACGGAGGACGAGATGGTGGGACAGTGTTCTCGAAGCTACCAGCATGAGTTTGACCAAACTGCGGGAGGCAATGGAAGACAGGAGGGCCTGGCGTGCTCTGGTCCAGGGGGTCACGAAGAGGCGGACACCACTAAATGACTCAACAACAACAACTGAATAAAATTGCAAAAAAATAATTTTCACCCCCCAATATGGCACCCACTATTATCACAGTACGTTGGCAGCAGGTTGGCCAAGGCTCAGCCTCTGAAACTCTTTCTTGTGATGTAACAGGGTGAAAGTAGCTTTCCTCTGAGCACGTGCAAAGTTCACACAAACACACACACACCCGCCTCCTGCTCCACTAAGCAACCACAACGAGCTTCAGGGAAAGCAATAATTAGCATTTATATAGTATCTCATATGTGTTATCACACATGTCATCTTGCAATAGACACGTCTCGGTATTCCCAGGCCCTGTTTTTCGGGAATGTCTCAGACGGAAGCCGGAGTGAGTTCCCAGCAGCAAAGGGAGGAGCGGAAAGAGGCTCACAGCTCACGCTTCTAACCATAAACTGCTGGGTCTCTTATCTATCTCAGTATCGTCTCTACACGGAACAAGATTCTAGTCATGGCTGCAAACAAACGAACAGGAGCCTTGCAAGTTGCCTTGGGGGTCAAACCTACACTGACCGGCAGCAGCGACTGTCCTGGGGATTCAAATCGGGGTCTCGCCCAGACCTACCTGCATCTTCAGGTAGGTCTGGGAGAGACCCCAGTTCGAATTCTCTGGAAAATCAGGGAGTGGACCTGGGACCATCTGCAAGCCAAGCAAGTGTTCTGCTACTGAGCCCTTGCCTAAAACAGAAGGTTGCCAAGTTTAGGGAACGGGTGAAATTTAATTAGCACCCCCCAATTTTCTCTTTAAGGAAGCTTGTAATGTTTGATGCATGAGGGTATTTTAATATTTTGTTGGAAGCTGCCCCAAGTGGCTGGGGAAGCCCAGCCAGATGGGCGGGGTATAAATAATAAATTAATATTATTATTAATCTAAATTCAGCACCAGCAGGGGAAGCCCCATTTCCCAAGGCCACATCCTAAGTCTGCGGCAGGTGCGGGACTCGAATCCAAGCCAAGACGTTCCTGGTTCTCAATCCTCCGAGCCGTTTCGGCTCTCGGCTAAGTGAAACTGCTGGCGTGCGCACAAATAAGTCGTGGCTTCGTTTCTGAAAGGAGAAGTCTCCTCCGATCATGGCTGTTTGGCCATTCCTTCGCGGTGACCGGGCAGCACTCCCTGTGTGCTCAGAGGCACTCTTGACTCTACCAGGACCCCTGAAAACTGGCTCAGTGGCCAACCTGACCTCAAACGAAATTATTTATTTGGCCCGCTTATTCCACATACATCTTCATTCGCTTACGCGGTGGTTAGACTATATTGGACTTCGTCAAGTACTAGCGGGGTGTGCTTGCCTCTGCCTGGGAATGCTTAAAAACCTAAAAAATACTGTGATATTTGAATGGATAGTGCAATTTTTAAATTCGGACACACCGAAAAACAAAAGTGCCAAAGTCGCTTTTGGTTCAAAATGGCGCCTGGCGTTGACGCGCCAGCGAAATCTACCCCCTTCAGGAAAATTCGTTGGCGAGGTTTTGTTGAAAATATGTCAAGAGGCGGCCAAACTTATCCAAAACAAGGGCAAAAGTCACACCAAAGTGACGTTTGTCCGCCATCTTGATTCAGAATGGCAGCTGGCCAAAATACAGGAAAACCGCCAAAATATAGAGAAAACCGGCTCCAATTTTGTTATGTGGCTGGGAGCCTTAATCCTGATTTCCTGTGTGGGGTGTTCACACACAATCCCGTTCACCTCATGAGATATCCAGGAGTGTTATGAGAGAGCGAGAAAAAAACTTTTCTCTACATTTCCTCCTCACTTCCTGAACAGCAAAAAACCCTACACCAGTTTCTTTTTTAAAAAAAAATGAATTTATTTAATCCACTTTAACTGCACACACTAAAAGTTTCTGGCGTGCGCTCAAACCCCTGGCGCAAAATGCGGCCATCCTATATCTCCGTCCCCCTGTAAACTGAATAATGGTGAATTATCCAGCCCGCTGGCCCCACAACCTCTTTCAGAGACCCCTCTCTGCCCCACAGAACTTGTCAGGGAAAAATTCAGCCGTTATGGAAGGTCAGCAGCCAGAAAAACTGTGGCCGGCTTGGCGCAACTTTGCTCTCCTCCCCGTTGCCCCCTGGGTTATCTGGCCTGGCCAGCTGCAATCGGCCTCCTGTGGGTCAGCCGTGGGTCAGGAAACAGAAGGGGCACTGCTAGCCTACGAGGACCAGAAACAAGCCATTTTTTGGGGGGGAGAGATATCACAATTGTTTCACGGGAACCAGAGGCGATTTAAAATAGCCAGCGGGGTGCTTCCTGCTTGGAAAAGGCACCGATTTTATAGAATTGTAGGGTTGGGAGGGAGCCTCAAAGGTTATCCAGCCCAACCCTCCTCTTGCAATGGCAAGAACCTTTTACCCAATGCGACTCTTGAACCCAGGGCCCTGAGATTATTAAGAGCCAAAAGCAAAAATGTTCAGAGATTTGTTGGGTTAGAAGAGGGTTCGCCACCCCGGCGCCACCCCAGAGGCTCCGTACTACAACTCCCAACAGAGGGGCACCCGGTTGGCAAAGCCAGGATTAGAAAGAGGGTCGCACAGCTCTGGAGATCGGATTTCTGAAACCCCCCCTTAGGAAGCGGAGTGGGGCTGCAGCTGCAATGATTTGACCTGTGAAGGCAAAAGGGGTGCCGGGTTCTGGATTCGAGTCCTACGTAAGTTGCAGGGTGCCCGTTTTAAGAAGACATGTGGGGAAAAGGAGGGGTGTTTTTAGGCAGTTTTTAGGGGACGCAGAGTCTGATTTTGATCACCTTATCTAGAATAGACCCCCCCTTCTTCTTCCTCACCCACCAAGAGGGGCGGACGGGGAGGTGGGTGTCCGCACTGACGTTCAGCAGCCCATTCTCTCTCCCCCCTCGCACCCGGATCCATTTCCCTGCTCTCAAGGGTCTTAAATATCATCCCGGAGAAAAGATAAATGGAGATATTAAAAACACGTAGGGATGCTCGACAGATGAAGACCATCTGGGCCGGCATGTTTTTTTGGGGGGTGGGCAAGCGACCCCCTCCTCTCCAGCCGGGATCCATTTCTCTTTCCTGCCCCCAACAAACCACCCCACACTTTTCCATCCTGCCATTTCTCTTTCCGCCCCCCCCCAAAACCTCGCTCGCAAAGGGGTTCACTATCGGTGCCCTTAAATCTTAATTGGGGGGGTCTCCTTCCTCTTTTATCTCATGTCAGGAAGTGGGGTGGGGGTCCAGGATCCCCTCCAAGTCCGGATGCGGGGTAGAAATTTATCGGGGTGATGTGGGGCAGAGTGGGGAGTGAGGCTGGCCTAATTCGAAACAGGCTGTGTTTTTATGGAGTGCTCAAAACTAGCCAGTCAGAGACCGCCATCTCCCCCCACCCTAAAAAAATTCCCCGAAAAACACCCCCCCCCACCTCCGCCTTTCCTGGACATTGCTGTCTGGAATCAATTTGTGTCTCGAGTTATGAGGCCTACCCCAGTTTTCCCGGCGAAAGAGGCCTTAAAGGAAAATGGGGGGGGGGGTCTGAACAAACGGCAACAACCCCCACCCCAAATCTCCCCATTTCTGTGGGTGCCATCGGGATTTAGGGTTGCTAGGCGCTGGACGTCACAGAAACTGACTCGGTAGAGTGCGAGGCTGAGGGTGGCGGGTTCGAGTTCCACGTCGGGCCAAAGATTCCTGGCTTGCAACGGGTTGGAATGGATGACCTTCCGAGGTCCCGTTCCAACTCGACAGTCCTGTGACCCCAGGAGCTCGGATGGTGGTGGAATCCCCTTCGGTGGAGGTTTTTTTTTTTTATTTATTTAAAAGAAATATTTAACATAATTATTACAAAATACAAGCAAAATACTGCAAAGACATACATATATCTTTCAGATAAGCACACATATATAAAAAAGAATCGAAAAGAAAAAAGGAAGAAAAGAAAGAAAGAAAGAAAAAAGAAGGAGAAAAAGAAGGAAAAAAATTCTTCCAAATTTACTCTACAAATATCTCAACAATAAAATTTCATTGATTGACGTCCGTCGCTTACACCACACTCCCTATATACATGTTAAGCAAAATTATATCTGTTATTCCGTATTTTCCCCAGTCTCACACAAATATTCTAATCCAACAAGTTTCCTGAATCTTTCACAAATCTATTCTAAACACAACCAATGCCTTACACTTAATATTTGTCCACATAAATAACCATTGAAACATTTCCAGATGTTTTTAAGCAGCGGGGTTGGAATAGATGACCGTGGGGTGTCCCTCCCTGAATTTGAGCTCCCCCCACCGCATCTCCTTTTGCCCCGCTGACCCTCACCAAGAGCCCAGGAGGGGCTTGGACCTGGTCGCCATCTTCAACTCGCTGGCTTTCGGCCCCTAAATCCTATTCCCTAACGGATGACCTCCGTAGACAACTGGATCGAGACGGGTGAGGGCTGCAGATTCTCTTAGATTTGTCAGCAGCCTTTGACATGGTTGATCAAGATCAACCTCCGGAGTCGCCGAAGGTGTAACCAGCCCTCTGCTCGATGGCTTTCCTCGTCTTCTAATTAATCTATGCAAATCTGTCGCAGGCAAATCTTCTTATTGCTTCGTATCGCTGGAGCCACACATCACATTTTTTTGCCCGGGAGGCGGGTTATTGCTTTGTTTGATTTTTGCTCCAATGACGTATTCTGCGTTTTTATCTCATTTTTTTTACGCTGCGAGAACTTGGGACGAAGGGCGGTATGCAAATTTAATAATTAACAGTAATAGTTGCAGGGGCTTGGAGTAGATGACCGCTGGGGGTCTCATCTAACTCCGCAAATCTACGATTCTATGAAATATCCCAGCATATTCCAGTCTTTGCTCCTCCTGCTCTGAAAAAGGCCCAGAACGCCGCTTCCTCAAATTCAACCCTATGAACATTTATGGGAAATAAACCCCATAGGAATAAATTGAGAAAAGATGGTTAGGATGAGATGGCAGGGATTTCGGCTCGGGGACAGAATTGGCCGGATATTTTGGCAGTTCTGGAGAGTCCAGTCGCCCTTCCGCAGGGGACCCAGGAGTCCGGCCCTTGAGACAGGAGACATAACACATACGCTCGACTAAAAACAGAGTTTTCTATCTCGGCTGCTGGCAGAAACAGGGGAAGCCCTGAGCTATCATTTCTGACAGTCAGCAAAATCTATTATTTGGCTGCTTCCATTATATATCTCCCCTGCAGACCTCTCCCATTCCCATCCACCCAGCGCTCAGGAAATTCCTGCGCCCGCTGCCAGGCATTCATCCGCAGCGGGTTATTGTTCTGCCACCAACTGCAGCGGAAACCTTTATCAGAGAGGAGAGGGCAGATCTATCCGTGCAAAAAAAAAAAAAAGGGATTTTTTCCAGACGCTCTTTGGACGATGACTCAGTGCCGCTCGCCGCTGCTCATTGGATCTCCTGTGGCTGTGCCCATTTCACAGATGAAGGGGCCTGAAAACTGAGTCCGGCCGGCAGAGGGAACTCCAAGGCTTCAGTCGCAAGCGGTGCTTTGCCAGGGTCCTTGACTAAATGGGCATTGGCTGCAGGGTCCTGCTCAGCATCCGCTAGCTGTTCTTCAAAATCCCAGTCCAGGTGGTCAGGGATGATGGGAGTTGTAGTCCGGCACCCTCTGTGGATTCAAATTTGAGAATGCCTCCCTCGTGAGGACACAGTAGTCTTTTTCAAGGGCATCTTTTTCTAACCCTGCCTTGGCCATTCTGAATCATAGAATCCTAGAATCCTAGAGTTGGAAGAGACCCCAAGGGCCATCGAGTCCAACCCCCTGCCAAGCAGGAAACACCATCAGAGCACTCCTGACATCTGGTTGTCAAGCCTCTGCTTAAAGACCTCCAAAGAAGGAGACTCCACCACACTCCTTGGCAGCAAATTCCACTGTCGAACAGCTCTTACTGTCAGGAAGTTCTTCCTAATGTTTAGGTGGAATCTTCTTTCTTGTAGTTTGGAACCATTGCTCCGTGTCCGCTTCTCTGGAGCAGCAGAAAACAACCTTTCTCCCTCCTCTATGTGACATCCTTTTATATATTTGAACATGGCTATCCTATCCCCCCTTAACCTCCTCTTCTCCAGGCTAAACATGCCCAGCTCCCTTAGCCGTTCCTCATAAGGCATCGTTTCCAGGCCTTTGACCATTTTGGTTGCCCTCCTCTGGACACGTTCCAGTTTGTCCGTGTCCTTCTTGAACTGTGGTGCCCAGAACTGGACACAGCACTCCAGGTGAGGTCTGACCAGAGCAGAATACAGTGGCACTATTACTTCCCTTGATCTAGATGCTATACTCCTATGGATGCAGCCCAGAATTGCATTGGCTTTTTTAGCTGCCGCGTCACACTGTTGGCTCATGTCAAGTTTGTGGTCAACCAAGACTCCTAGATCCTTTTCACATGTACTGCTAAGACAACAGATCAACAGAGCCAGACTGATACCCAGAGAGAACTTGCTGCAAGACAGACCCAAAAAAGAAAATAACAGAACACCTCTAGTCATCACATACAGCTCCCAAGTTAAAACAGTACAACGCATCATCAGAGATCTGCAACCTCTCCTGGACAATGACAGTTCTCTTTCTCAAGCTCTGGGAGGAAGACCTTTCATTGCCTACAGACAGCCACCCAGTCTTAAACAACTCCTAACCCACAATAATACTACAACCAGACTTAACACGGACACTGGCACCAGAGCCTGCAATAAACCCAGATGCCAACTTTGCTGCCACATACACCCGGACAACACCATTACTGGCCCCAACAACATCACACATACCATCTCGGGACTATTTAATTGCTTATCGTCTAACATTGTGTATGCCATCAAATGCCAACAGTGTCCTTCAGCTCTCTATATTGGACAAACAGGCCAGACCTTACGCCAAAGGATAAACGGACATAAATCTGACATCAGGAATCACAAGACAGAAAAACCAGTAGGAGAACACTTCAATCTCCCAGGACATTCTATACAAGATCTCAAAGTAGCTGTTCTATTACAAAGGAATTTCAGAAATAGACTGGAAAGAGAAGCTGCTGAATTGCAACTTATCACCAAACTTAAAACTATGGAGAGACCTGGTTTGAATAAAGACATTGGATTCTTATCTCATTATACATGACAAAGCCATTTTTCACCTTCTCACCCCTTGCTTTTTCCTGTTAGACCTATTGCAGTCGTTAAGAGTCGTCAACAGGCTCATCGCAGCTATCTGCCAATCACCCATTCCCACCACCCTTCTGAGTAATAGCCCTCCCCACCTTCTCACTATATAGAAAGGTCCGGTGACTTCTGTTTCAGTGTATCTGAAGAAGTGTGCATGCACACGAAAGCTCATACCTAGAACTAACTCAGTTGGTCTTTAAGGTGCTACTGGAAGGAATTTTTTTATTTTGTTTTGACCATGGCAGACCAACACGGCTACCTATCTGTACCTAGACACATAGTTTTCTTAACAAACGATAAAACATATATTGGTCTTCACACTAAAGACCCAACCTCCCGTCTATTCCATATTTCGATTTCGTATTACTTATTGCCAATACACGCTTTTATCATAATTAAACTTTTTCTTAATATATCTAATTTTTATATCTACCTTGCAACTATTACTGAAGTTCATTGAATGCTGCAACAGAATTTAAACTACTATATTTATTTTTCAAATATTCTTTGAAAACCTACCATTTTGAAACAAACTCCTGTTTTGATTTATTCTTTATTTTTGCTTATTACAGCCTTATTACAGTTCTTACGCTGCATATAATATATAGCACATATATAAAATCTCACTACAAACGCTCTTGAATAAGGAATGGTTCATACGCGGCAAGGTTCAAATATATGCAGCGGTGGGCAGGGGGGTCTTTAAATCTTGCTGGGCATGTTCCCACTGGCCTCAGTGGTACCTCTGGAAAAACATGGGGGGGAAACTGACATTTTTTAAATAAAAAAAAAATACTTCCTGATTTGGATAGGGAAGCCTAAGGTCAAATTGATTTGGTAGGGAGTGGTTAAGTGTCGGGTTCCTGATTGCTTTTAAAATAAACCTACTGCAGATAAAATAAAATAAAATAAAATAAAATAAAATAAAATAAAATAAAATAAAATAAAATAAAATAAAATAAAATAAAACAAAAATTAGAACCACTGAATGATAGAACTTAAGAGTTGCAGTGGATTCAAATGGACACCTAGAACAGTTTCCTGAGCCTCCTGCAATTATTATTGTCAATTACTTTTATAATAATAGCTATGAATAATAATATTTGTTATTATTAATATCTATGCCGAGAGCTGGTTTCGAACCCGCGGAGAAGTGTCTTTTTTTTTTTGGGCCGCCATCTTGCATTCAGAAAGAACCTGATGCGCAGGCGCAGCTTCCGCACCACCCTAATTAACCCCGAAGGCCGCCCTCGCCTCCCTCCCATTCCCGCCGCTCATTCTCTAGATAGAGCGCTCCCAGCTCGGCCGCCATCTTCGATTCACAACGAGGCTATGCCCCAGCCCCGCCCCTCGGAGGTTATGCTTGCAAAGCCTTTCCTTAGAGGGCGCGAATGTTACGCCGCGGGAATTGCCGGAGTGGGACTTGCTGCGCCGAGCGACTCTATGGTTCTCCATGGCTTTAGATAGGGCGCTTTCAGGACAGGCGCCATCTTGGACCGAAAACGAGGCTGCTCGCTTTTTTTTGCACCTCCCGCTTCAACCGTCCCCAGATTCTCCAGCGCCGGAGGCAAAGAGTGGAGTTTAGACGAGGGAGAAGCCGAGAAGTGGAGGGGCTTGGAGATAAAAGGGGGTAAGGGGCCGGGTTGGAAACTGGGGGGGGGGGAGGTGGGGTGCAAGGGGTGCAATGTGCAATTTGGGCTTTGCAGAAAAGGTGCAAAGGCGGGAGGTTGCAAAATACTGGGGTGTTGCAAAATACTCCCCCCTTAAAACATCAAAAGATCCCTGCAGGATCCGGATTCGACCCAGGGCCGGACTAAGAGTTTTGCAAGCACCGGAAAAATTTATGCTGCGAGGCTCCCCGCCCCTCCCAATATGTAATTCAAAATAAAAACAAAACAAAATAGTAATAATAATAATAATAATTTATTATTTATACCCCGCCCATCTGGCTGAGTTTCCCCAGCCACTCTGGGCGGCTCCCAATCAAGTGTTAAAAACAATACAGCGTTAAATATTAAAAACAGGGCTGAACAGGGCTGCCTTCAGGTGTCTTTTAAAGATAGGATAGCTACTTACTTCCTTCACATCTGGTGGGAGGGAGTTCCACAGGGCGGGTGCCACTACCAAGAAGGACCTCTAACACTAAACTTTTGCATGATGAATTCTGCATATAAGTTAAATAAGCAGGGAGACAATCTACAGCCTTGTCGTACTCCTTTCCCAATTTTGAACCAATCAGTTGTTCCAGATCCAGTTCTAACTGTAGCTTCTTGCCCCACATCCTGCAAAATAAAAGGTAAAGGGACCCCTGACTGTTGGGTCCAGTCGTGGCCGACTCTGGGGTTGCGGCGCTCATCTCGCTTTATTGGCCGAGGGAGCCGGCGTACAGCTTCCGGGTCATGTGGCCAGCAGGACTAAGCCGCTTCTGACGAACCAGAGCAGCGCACGGAAACGCTGTTTATCTTCCCGCTGGAGTGGTACCTATTTATCTACTTGCACTTTTTGGAGTGCTTTCGAACTGCTAGGTTGGCAGGAGCAGGGACCGAGCAACGGGAGCTCACCCCATCGCGGGGATTCAAACCGCCGACCTTCTGATCGGCAAGTCCCAGGCTCTGTGGTTTAACCCACAGCGCCACCCCCGTCCCCTCCTGCAAAATACTCCCCCCGTAAAACATCAAAAGATCCCTGCGGCAGCTGGATTTGACCCAGGGCCGGACTAAGACTTTTGCAAGCACCGGAAAAAATTATGCTGTGAGGCTCCCCGCCCCCTCCCAATATGTAATTCAAAATAAAAACAAAACACTAAACTAAATGCTGTTTACCAAAGTGATCCAAGGCTTACATGTATGCTAAAATGGGCATGCATGGATGTCATGCGCAATGTCTGGCTGGACCTGATTTCCTCGCCTTATTTTGATTTAATGTTAGGACACCATCCACCCCACCCACCTCCGGTTTAGGCGGGGATAAGGAATAAAAAGAGACCAGGAAAATGGGTGTAGAGTGGAGGGTTAGGAAGTTTCTATCCAAATTTTGGTTTTAAACGCAGTGTAAGGTAGTCTCTGTGGGAGTACAGTGGTGCCTCGCAAGACGAAATTAATCTGTTCCGCGAGTCTCTTCGTCTAGCAGTTTTTTCGTCTTGCGAAGCAAGCCCATTGACAGCTTAGCGGATTAGCGCTATTAGCGGCTTTTAGCGGCGCTTATCGGCTTAGCGGATAAGCAGATAAGCGGCTTAGCGGCTTAGAAAAAAGGGGGGGAAAGGGGCAAAAAAACACGCAGGAACTCGCAAGACATTTCGTCTTGCGAAGCAAGCCCATAGGGAAATTTGTTTTGCGAAGCGCCTCCAAAACGGAAAACCCTTTCGTCTAGCGGGTTTTCCGTCTTGCGAGGCGTTCGTCTTGCGGGGCACCACTGTATTTAATTAGGGGGTATCAGAGTTTTTAGATTAACCAGGCTGGGATAGCACGCTTGTTGGTTTTTGAATGTCTGATGTAGATTTTTTCAATTTCGTTGTTCTGTATGGGACAATGACAATAAAGATTATCGTATCGTATCGTCTAACGAAGTCCTGATTTTCCCCTTGATGAATACTTGGATGAAGTACCAATATCAAATTCATTAAAAAAGAGAAAAAGGTCTCCTGTTTCTGGGGTCCCTGCTTTTCTGGTGCCCTAAACGTGTGGCCCAAGCAAGCGGCAATCCCTGCCAGGTGGGTGGGGTAGAAATAATAAATTATTATTATTTATTATGGCAGTGAATTCCACAACTATCCATGAGGATGGGCTCCCTCTAATAAAAACGGGGGCATTTATCTCTCCCCCCGATGCTCCTCTGCTATGTCCCCCCCCCAAAAAGTAGAGTCTACTTCTCGGGCTTAGTTAGGACAGCCTGGTGAAATCCAGATGTTTTGGACTACAACTCCCATCAGCCCCAGAAAAACAAGAGGAGAGCACCAGGCTGGGGACTGTCTGCTCAGAGCAGATGTTTGGAAACAACGCCCCCTGCTGGTGGGTTACTGGAAGTTTGCACTGCTGCCGCTTACATATTGCATCATGGGCTCCCAGTGGGCAGCAGCGCCCCCTGGGGGCCGGTGGGATTAATTGTGCAATTAATTGTGTTTTGAAAGTCATTGCGTTCCTTCTCTCACTTAGCTGTTCTGCATAATGTTTTTTATAGGGTGGGGGGTTTATCGAACCAAGGGGCAGTAGAGTCAGCCCCACCCCGCCTCAAAAATTGGAGACCATTGGTTTGCATACTCTTTTCTCTTATCTACAGCTTGCATTCATCCCATGATGGCTGCTGCCCCCACTCTCACCTGCAGCGATGACACAGACAGCCTCCCTTGCGCTGCACCCGTCCCCCTTCCACCCCCGACTCCCCAAGGCTTGGTCCCTGAGCCTGAGATGGTGCTCACCCCCGAGCGAGCCTGCGTGAGGAGGCCGGGGGGCGGGATCCTTCGGCGACCCCAGCAGGGGAAAGCACACCGTAGACAGGTAAGTGGGAGCTGGGAGCATGAGGAGGAAAGTGGAGAGGAGGTGGTTTGAAACCACCAAATCCCTCGCCAGATTCCCCATTAATTGGGAAATCTGTGCAGGAAGGCGGGATGTGGGTGGTGCTGGGGGTTAAACCACAGAGCCTAGGACTTCCCGATCAGAAGGTCGGCAGTTTGAATCCCCGCGACGGGGTGAGCTCCCGTTGCTCGGTCCCTGCTCCTGCCAACCTAGCAGTTTGAAAGCACACCAGTGCAAGTAGATAAATAGGTACCACTCTGGTGGGAAGGTAAACGGCGTTTCCGTGTGCTACTCTGGTTCGCCAGAAGCGTCTTAGCCCTGCTGGCCACATGACCCGGAAGCTGTACGCCGGCTCCCTCAGCCAGTAAAGTGAGATGAGCGCCGCCGCAACCCCAGAGTCGGCCACGACTGCACCTAATGGTCAGGGGTCCCTTTACCTTTATGCAGGAAAGCACAGAGGTAGGACTTGCCCACACCCTCTCCAGAGGGGAAGGGATGTAGTCATAGCATAGCATCCTAGAGTTGGAAGAGACCACAAGGGCCATTGAGTCCAACCCCCTGCCAAGCAGGAAACACCATCAGAGCACTCCTGACATATGGTTGTCAAGCCTCTGCTTAAAGACCTCGAAAGAAGGAGACTCCACCACACTCCTTGGCAGCAAATTCCACTGTCAAACAGCTCTTACTGTCAGGAAGTTCTTCCTAGTGTTTAGGTGGAATCTTCTTTCATTGCTCCGTGTCCGCTTCTCTGGAGCAGCAGAAAACAACCTTTCTCCCTCCTCTATGTGACATCCTTTTATATATTTGAACATGGCTATCATATCACCCCTTAACCTCCTCTTCTCCAGGCTAAACATGCCCAGCTCCCTTAGCCGTTCCTCATAAGGCATCGCTTCCAGGCCTTTGACCATTTTGGTTGCCCTCCTCTGGACACCTTCCAGTTTGTCCGTGTCCTTCTTGAACTGTGGTGCCCAGAACTGGACACAGTACTCCAGGTGAGGTCTGACCAGAGCAGAATACAGTGGCACTATTACTTCCCTTGATCTAGATGCTATACTCCTATTGATGCAGCCCAGAATTGCATTGGCTAGTCAGTGGGAGAGCATCTGCCCTGTATCGGAATGCCCCTCGTTGCACCCCAGAGAGGGCTGGGAGAGGGGCCCTGGAGAGGTGCTGCCAGTCAGTGTCGGCAGTACAGTAGTACCTTGGGTTAAGAACTTAATTTGTTCTGGAGGTCCGTACTTAACCTGAAACTATTCTTAACCTGAAGCACCACTTTAGCTACTGGGGCCACCTGCTGCCGCTGCACAAATTCTGTTCTCATCCTGAAGCAGAGTTCTTAACCCGAGGTACTATTTCTGGGTTAGCGGAATCTGTAACCTGAAGCGTCTGTAACCTGAAGCGTACGTAACCCAGGTACCACTGTATTAAGGTATATGGACCTCAATGGTTTGGCTGGGATTTTCTGTCTTCCTGAGATGTTTGCTGCATAGAACTGAGGTTGTTCTGGTGCTTGTAGGGACCCAGGCAGAGGGCCTTCTCGGTAGTAGTACCTACCGACAATTTGTTTTATTAAAATGGTTTAATAAAAATATATTTTAGAAAAAGAAGGTGTTGAGCTTTTTACTGACCGGCAGGCTGGATTAGGCCCCCAAAACAGACTTTGGAAATGCCTGGTCTTATGGATTCGCTCCTGGATTTCCTCCTGAGCCTTTTCTTCTGTGGAAGATGTTTATCGTTTTAGCAAGTTGTTCACAATTCACCTCTTCCTCCCCATCTCGACTGTCCTTTTTTTTTTTTTTGCACCTTCACAGGTTCGTTTCAGGCTGGGATCCAAATCCGATGACATCGGCGCGGTCCTCCCAGATGCCCCGCAGCCAGGAACGGAGGTTGCCGTTCCTGCGAGGCGGGGATCCCGTTCGGAAGATGTCCGCATGGTCAGCCTCAACCCCCCAAAGCCCAGAGTGGAGGTGGTCCACAGCAGTGCAGGAGAATCTCCCATCACCATTACGCTGGCGAGAGAGCCTTCCCTGAGTCCGGCAGGGGAGGAGAAGGAGGAGGAAGGAGAAGAGGGATCATGTCCGCCCCACAACCTGCTGGCCGGCCCCGTTCCCCACAGCACTCTTGCTCTGGTGGCAGAAGTGCACGCCGTCCGGGAGCAGGGCTTTAATGCCCGGCAGGCAACTGAACAACTGGTGCAGCGCTCTTTCGTCGCTCGCTGCGCTGTGGAAGCCCGGGCTGGCGAGGGTGAGTATTGGAGTTGGGTGTTGGGAGATTAAAAAATAAAATCCCTTCTTTGTGTGGCGCAGGGTTAACTTATGGAACTCCCTGCCTCAGGAGGGTTATCGGTGGTTGCCGGCCAGGATTGCTTCCACATCTGGAGGAAGCAAGGCGGCTTAATACCAGCTTTTGTGGAGCGAGTTGCCTAAACGGCCTCGGTCCTGTATACCTGAAGGAGCGTCTCCATCCCCATCGTTCTGCCCGGACACTAAGGTCCAGCTCCGAGGGCCTCCTGGTGGTTCCCTCATTGCAAGAAACCAAATTACAGGGAACCAGGCACTGGGCCTTCTCGGTGGTGGCGCCCTCCCTGTGGAACGCCATCCCACCAGATGTCAAGGAAATAAACAACTATCCGACTTTTAGAAGACATCTGGAGGCAGCCCTGTTCAGGGAAGTTTTTAATGTTTGACATTTTGATGTGTTTTTAATCTTTGTTGGAAGCCGCCCAGAGTGGCTGGGGAAACCCAGCCAGATGGGCGGGGAAGAAATAATAAATTTATTATTATTATTATTACCTGTCCTTTGTTGTTGTTGAGTCGTTTAGTCGTGTCCGCCTCTTTGTGACCCCCTGGACCAGAGCACGCCAGGCCCTCCTGTCTTCCACTGCCTCCCGCAGTTTGGTCAAACTCATGCTGGTAGCTTCGAGAACACTGTCCCACCATCTCGTCCTCCGTCGTCCCCTTCTCCTTGTGCCCTCCATCTTTCCCAACATCAGGGTCTTTCCTAGGGAGTCTTCTCTTCTCATGAGGTGGCCCAAGTCTTGGAGCCTCAGCTTCAGGATCTGTCCTTCCAGTGAGCACTCAGGGCTGATTTCCTTCAGAATGGAGAGGTTGGATCTTCTTGCAGTCCATGGGACTCTCAAGAGTCTCCTCCAGCTCCAGAATTCAAAAGCATCTATTCTTCGGCGATCAGCCTTCTTTATGGTCCAGCTCTCACTTCCATACATCACTACTGGGAAAACCAGAGCTTTAACTATATGGACCTTTGTTGGCAAGGTGATGTCTCTGTTTTTTAAGATGCTGTCTAGGTCTGTCATTGCTTTTCTCCCAAGAAGCAGGCGTCTTTTAATTTCGTGGCTGCTCTCGCCATCTGCAGTGAGTTGTCTTTGTCCATGGAGTTTTCTTGGCAGGGATCCTGGAGTGGTTTGCCGGTTCCTGCTCCAGGTGGATCACGTTTGGTCAAAACTCTCCACCTGTCCCTAGTCTTCGAATATTCAGTGCCAGTGGATGGCCCAGGTTCGAGTGCGACGAGAACTTCTCTCTCCATCCATTTTTTCCACGCCATTCCCCGTTTTATAAACTCCTCGCCTTTTCTCCCAACACACCTTTTTTTTTTAAATGATATTTATTACTTTTAAAGCTTACAAAATAGGGAAAAAAGGAAGAAAAGAAAAAAAACACAAGAAAAACAACAACAATACAATACACAACCTAACTAAACACACTAAACACTAAACCTTATCCCTAACCCTAAACAAAATATAAACAGAAACAATTTAAAAACATACATCACACCTTTCCCATACTCTATTTTTCATTCCCTTGTTTCATCGACCTCCTCTCACCTCCCTTTTTGTGTTCCACTTCTATTAATTGTTTCAGCAAATCCTTTCCATCTTTCTCTATTTTCTGTCATACTATAAATATCCTAACATATTTTTAACCTTATTTTCCATTTAAAATACTTGTATATGCTTAACTCCTTATACCATTTCTCTCCCAACACACCTTTCGCAGGTATGAACATACGTCGGGAGCAACAACTTTATCAAGGCCTCGTCAGCCTGGAAGTGCCAGAAGTTGAATTGCTCAGCTCAGCCGTGCAGGAAAAACTCGCCCTCGTCCGGACCCGTCCTGAATCCAAGAAGGTGAGCAGGAAAGGGGGGGGGGTGTGGCCTTGAGGATTCCCCAGAGCTGGAGGAGACGGGTGACTTTATTTATTTTTAAATCATTTTTATTGATTTTCCAATAAAAAACATCCAATTCATTTACCCAATCATAATACTCCAATTAAAATAGAAAACGAAAATAAAAAAAAGACCAAATTATAGTCCAAATTACAATTACAGTGGTACCTCTGGTTAAGTACTTAATTCGTTCCGGAGGTCCGTTCTTAACCTGAAACTGTTCTTAACCGGAAGCACCACTTTAGCGAATGGGGCCTCCTGCTGCCGCCGCGCCGCCGGAGCCCGATTTCTGTTCTCATCCTGAAGCAAAGTTCTTAACCTGAAGCACTATTTTTGGCTTAGCAGAGTCTGTAACCTGAAGCGTATGTAACCCGAGGTACCACTGTATTAATTTTTTGGAGCTCCCCACGGTCTGGATCTCTGAAGCATATCTCCACATCTCAGTCCTGCTTCTCCTTGTTGTCTCCATATTTTCCAAATTTCTGTTTTGACGCTTTATAGTTCTCCGTCCCTGAGTCCACGATTCTCAATCATGTCAGACATCATATACTTTCATTGAGACAGGTGACTTCAATAATAATAATAATAATAATAATAATAATTTATTATTTATACCCCGCCCATCTGGCTGGGCTTCCCCAGCCACTCTGGGCGGCTTCCAACAGAATATTAAAATACAGTAATACATCAAACATTAAAAGCTTCCCTAAACAGGGCTGCCTTCAGATGTCTTCTAACAGCAAGCATCCTGTTAAGAGTGGCCAACCAGATGGTTCTTTTGGAAAACCCACAGGCAGGATTTGAGCATAAGAGCACTCTTCCGCTCTTGTGGTTTCCTGCAACCGGTGTTCACAAGGTTGACTGCCTGTGACACTACCGACAACAGCTCTCTTCTCCCAATAATTTGTCTAATCCTCCTTCGAAGTCCTCCTAGCGGTGCTGCAACAAGATTGCCAGCGCGTTTGCAAAGCTAAGGTTGCAAGCGGTTGGCGTTCCTGAATTGCAGGGGTTGGAATGGATGTCTGTTGGAGTCCCTCATGGCCTCCTGCAGGAGGGGGTTCCGCAGTTTAATAATAATAATAATAAATTTTATTTATAACCCAGCCAGAGACGGGCTCAGGGTGGCTAACACCAATAAAATAAAATCACAGTAATAGGGGAAAAAGAGAGGGAGGGGAAACCCCAGTTTAAAATACAGGTTAATATGCAATTTAAAGTGCAGCTTCATTTTAAAATAGCTGATAAATCAAGACCATAAGGGAAGGGAAACATAAGGGTCAGACTGAGTCCAAACTAAAGGCCAGGTGGAACAGCTCTGTCTTGCAGGCCCTGCGGAAAGATGTCAAGTCCCGCAGGGCCCTGGTCTCTTGGGACAGAGCGTTCCACCAAGTCGGGGCCAGTACTGAAAAGGCCCTGTCCCTAGTTGAGACCAATCTAACCACCTTGTGACCTAGGACCTCCAGAATGTTGTCATTTGTGGACCTTAAGGTCCTCCGCGGGGCGTACCAGGAGAGGCGGTCCCGTAGGTATGTGGGTCCTAGGCAGTATAGGGCTTTGAAGGTTAAAACCAGCACCTTAAACCTGACCCTGTACTCCACCGGGAGCCAGTGCAGTTGGTATAGCACTGGGTGACATTGTGTTTCATTAAGGACTTTAACATTGCGCTTCGTCAAGGACTTTCCCTCCTAAGCAACTGGCCTGTCTCTTCTCTGCTAGGAGCTGGACTGCACAGGCCCCGACCTCCTGGCCTTCTACGACCCGGAGCAACTGTTCACGGAGAGCCCCTTCCTGGAAGTGGAGGGTCTGCCCCCCCTAAAGCTGCAACCTCGAACGCGGGACCCAGCCACCACTTTCTTCATGTACCGGAAGCTTCGCCAGTGGGACAGTTAAAGGGCTTTAAGGGGATGCTGGTCCATCTGCCCCACAAAACTGAACTCAAGACTGCTCTGTGGCGCAGGACTATTTATTCAAACAGGACTCCCTTTTGCACCAGAGTTCGCTTTTCATACATAAAACCTAATTGGAAGCACATATTCTCTCTAGTCTCCCAGTTATTGATCAGCAGGGTGGCGTGTCTGCGCCCAAACACCAACATCCGCCCCGAGTCTCTTTTAAAAAACCGCTCTGACCCTCTTTCCCCGAATGTGGAGTTTGGTCCAGCCTGCACACAAAACACATAGATTGGTAATAATCTGTAGGCTTTTATTTATATATAGAATCAACTTTTTTTTTTTTTAAAGAAAGAACTCCAGAGAAGGGGTCCCCTTCAGATACATCCCCCCCCTCAAAAGGCAGAAAGGTTCCCCAGAAAGGTGGTGTTTTCTTCGTGGGAAACAAGATGGTGTTGTTGTTAAAAGTCGTCTCCCCGTCACGCGCAAGGGCTGAAGGCAACACTCTGCTGAGCAAGGCATCAGACTTGAGGAAGATGGGCAGGGTACGGCCGCAATCCAGGCATGCGTCTTCCTGCCGGATGTGTCCGTGCGGGGGCAAAATCCTCGTCGCCCCAGGGGCTCTGGAGTAGGGAGGCCTTGAACATCTGCTGCTGGCCCAGGCAGGGGAGCCCCCCCCCGCTCCCCAATACCGATGTTAAGACACCCTTTGCAGGAGGCGGGTGGAAGCAGCAACGAAAGGCTGGGTTTCCCTGTTCTTCCAACCCAACCTGAAGCTATCAAGGGACAATCGGGGCTCCCGCTTTTTCTGCCAGCTTTTGATTTCTTCTCTCTCCCTGGCCGCGGTGCTGGTGGGAGTTGTAGCACAGCAACACCCAGAAGGCGCCCGCTGGGCTGTGGACGCCTCTTGAACAGGCAATGGCAAAAGGGACAGAGAAATAATTTCTTCTGCTGTGCTAAAACTCCCAGGCATCCAGTCTCCCAGCTGCCCACCCTGCCTCTGCCCCCTCCCCCCAAGATGTTGCTAAACTGGTGGCTTGAGCGACGGGGAGCTGAGCACCCGACATATTGGGTGGGAATCTCAGCCCCCGCTCTCCCCCCCCCGGGACTAAGAAAACGACACCTCGGTGCAAACGCCACCCCCCTGGAGTGCACCCCATAACCTCTCAACCCCCCACCCCATAACAGTAGTCAAGGTCCCGCTCCAGGGCGAATCTCCACTGCCCCACTGCAGTCTCTCTGGCTGTCTTTGAAGTCTGGCTTGCTCCGTCCTGGCCGGGAGGAAAGGCTCTCCCCTCCTGCTGCCAGCAAAGTGTCCAACATTCATCCGTGGGGGGGTGGGTCGCGTTAGCCCCCCCCCCGGCCCTAGCAAGTGGCTGATTCGAAAAGGAGGGGCGAGGCGGCGTCGGTGGCAGAGACGCTCTCAGTGGGCGCCAGGGCCGGCCTTGTGGAAGAGATAGATGGGTCGCTGGAATCCTGCGGGGAAGAGGGGAAGAGTTAAGGAGGAGCCAGAGGGTGCGTTGAGAAGCCCTTCCACCCCTTGAAAAACCTCAGGAGGCTGGGCTGGAAGAGGGGCCTCTAGAGCAGTGCTTCCCAAAGGGGGTGGGACTGCCCCACATGGAGGGCGGTGGAATTAACACTGGAGATGCCAGTGGCTTATCAAGACTTTGGAAAGCTGCTATCACTGGATGAAGCTCCTCCATCCATTTTGTCGAATCGAACCCATTAAGTTTTAATTGGGCTCTGAACGGACGTGCAATTAATTGCTACCATTTTGAACTCAGCTGCGCCATTCGCTTCCTTGGCGGGCTGTGCAAACCGCCACTATGCATAATGCGTTGCGTTTCTTTGCAGGGTATTACAGTGGTACCTCGGGTTAAGTACTTAATTCATTCCGGAAGTCCGTTCTTAACCTGAAACTGTTCTTAACCTGAACCACCACTTTAGCTAATGGGGCCCCCCACTGCTGCTGCTGCTGCGCAATTTCGGTTCTCATCCTGAAGCAAAGTTCTTAACCCGAGGTACTATTTCTGGAGTAGCGGAATCTGTAACCTGAAGCGTCTGTAACCTGAGGTACCACTGCAATAATTTTATTATTTATACCCTGCCCATCGTGGCTGGGTCGGGGGGCACTGCGGAGGATTGATGGAACCAAGGGGCCAAAAGCACAAGGTCCGACTGACAGCTTTGTGTGCTCAAAATGGCACAATTCGGATGGGCATGGATAGGCCACAGCTCCCCCCCTTTCCCAAAGTGCCCCTTTTTCAGCAAAAGCTGTTCCCAAACATCATTTCCCCTCATTCAAATCATACGCTGTGTTCTCTGTACAGTGGTACCTCGGGTTAAGTACTTAATTCGTTCCGGAGGTCCATACTTAACCTGAAACTGTTCTTAACCTGAAGCACCACTTTAGCTAATGGGGCCTCCCGCTGCCGCCGCACCGCTGGAGCATGATTTCTGTTCTCATCCTGAAGCTAGGTTCTTAACCTGAAGCACTATTTCTGGGTTAGCGGAGTCTGTAACCTGAAGTGTATGTAACCCGAGGTACCACTGTATTCAAGTGGTTACCCTCCCCGCCCCCAAAATGCAGCTTGTCTGCTTCCATTCTGTCCAGTCTCACAATCCAGAACCACCCTCCATCTCTCTCTCTCTTTTTAAACTCTCAGGGCCCTGTTGCAGTTCAGCTCAGAGCCGAGCCCAGGCCAGGATTTAGGAGGTTCTTGGGGCAGCACAACTGAAGGTTGCAAACCTCACCCCTCTAGACCCTCGCCTTATAAATAATAATAATAATAATAATAATAATAATAATAATAATAATAATTTATTATTTATACCCCACCCATCTGGCTGGGCCTCCCCAGCCACTCTGGGCGGCTTCCATAAAAACCAAAAATACAGTAAAATATCACACGTTAAAAACTTCCCTGAACAGGGCTGCCTTCAGATGTCTTCTGAATGTCAGGTAGTTGTTTATCGCTTTGACATCTGGTGGGAGGGCGTTCCACAGGGCGGGCGCCACTACCGAGAAGGCCCTCTGCCTGGTTCCCTGTAGCTTTGCTTCTTGCAATGAGGGAACCGCCAGAAGGCCCTTGGCACTGGACCTCAGCGTCCGGGCAGAATGATGGGGGTGGAGACGCTCCTTCAGGGATACTGGGCCTTTGAGGCCGTTTAGGGCTTTCAAGGTCAGCACCAACACTTTGAATTGTGCTCGGAAACGTGAGGTGGGGCCCCCGACTAAACACGTGAGGTGGGGCCCCCGACTTCCCGCCCCCACCCAGAGGTTCAATTCAGAGGCTTGATACCTTTCGATGTGTTCCTGGGTGTGGCCACCAATTCGTAGCTGCAAAAGCCCACTTCTGGCGAAGTCAGGTAAGAGGGGAACTGGTCTGGTTTCAGCTTGATCCGGTAGTAATGCCTGCATATTGTTTCCTGGGAAAGGAGGGCGGAGAAGAAATCAGTGCCGGCAGCGCCCGCAGCGTACGACTGTATGATGCAGTCGGTGGTGTTGCAGGGATTTATGTATAGGTTGGGGGGGGTGTTTGCCCCTCCAGCAGATATCATGCACATGCAGCCCACTACGAAAACCAGCACAATCGCTTTTGGGACTTTTGTGATTTGTCCCCACAAAACACCCCATCACAGTTTCTTCCTATCTATTCAAAGGGCCTTTGCTGCACGACACCAAATGTAAGAATTCACTGATAAATGTATCTATGTACTGGATCACTGGGGAAACTTCAGAAATTCATCTAGACATGTGAGCTCAGCTACTCAGCAGCCCCTCTGGCTGAGTGATAATCCCTGGCATCGTGATACCTGAGTGCCAGACAGGTAGCAATGCCAGAAAGAACAAACCCAGATGAAGACAAAAGGGTGGGATTGACTTGGCCGGGAAACAGGGAAATGTAAATATCTCTTTGGTTCCACTTGATGGGTGTTTGGTGGAGGGCAAGGGGAACCATGGGGCAGGGTCCAGGATGCTCAGATTATTGCAGCCAGACCTCCCCTTTCATGATGTAACCGTGATGTAGTTTGGGGGGTGTAACATGGGGATTAGCAGCTAATAAAAGTTTGGGTTCTCTTTTCTTCGGGGCTTCCATCTTGTTCCACCTTGTGGCAGGTTGGAGTCCTGTCGCGACAGTCTTCAATCAAGACCAAGCCTACTGGCTGCTGTTTTGCTCTGGTATTCCTGGCTGGAGTCCTTGTTTTTTGTCCAAGGGAGCCCTCAGATTTCTCCGTTAACAGTGGGGAGCCCTGGGCATGCACAGAGTGCTCTGGCCCTTCTCAGTGTGTATTTTATTGTTTTATGTACTGTGGCTTGCCGTTGTTTTATCGATTATAGTTTAGATATTATTGTAACTGTTGAGTGGGTTTCTGTTTAACTTTTATATGTTGATATTTTATACTATTCAAATGATTGGTGAATGTTACTTTTTTGATGGAGGTTGCCTATTTTAAAGTTATGTTTTATTATCACATTTTTGTATTGCATTAGATTGTTATAAGATGTACATTTTTTGTTTCTTCTGCTTGTAAACCGCCTTGAGTATTGTAAGATAGAAAGGCGGGATACAAATTAAAAATGAGAATGATGCCCTCGGAAGATGGCGCGCTCTCCTTCGTAGGTTTTTAAGCAGGGATTGGGGCCGGGGGGCTGTCTGCCAAGGATGCTTTAGCTGTGATTCCTGCATTCCTGTAGGTGTGGATGGCCCTCGGAAGTCGCTTGCAATTTCAGGACTCAAAGAGTCCTAAAATCGTAGAATTGGAAGGGATCCGGAGGGTCACCTAGGCCAGCCCCTTTGCACTGCAGAATCCTGCCCGCAGCCACCCCTGGGTGGGCTCGAACCACCAACCTTCTGGTTAACAGCCGGACGCACAGACCCACTGCGCCACCTGCACCCAATGCTGCTGCGATTTGCCTGGGCCACATGGCAAAGAGGCCTATATCTCAAGGAGGGCAGCAATGCCCGACTGCCCCACTAGGAATCGGCCACACTAAGCCACCTGCCTACAATAATAATTAATTTTTGTTGTTATTTACATCCCACAGGGTTATGCCACATACAGTGGTACCTCTGGATACGAACGGGATCCGTTCCGGAGCCCCGTTTGCACCCAGAAGCGAATGCAACCCGTGACTGCGCGTCTGGTGATTCGCAGCGTTCGCGCATGCGCATGACGTCATTTTGACCGCCTGTGCATGCGGCGAAACCCAGAAGTAACGCGCTCCATACTTCTGGGTCGCCGCGGAGCACAACCCGAAAGCGCTCAACCTGAAGCACATTTTACACGAGGTATGGCTGTACAGTGGTGCCCCGCAAGACGAATGCCCCGCAAGACGAAAGATTTTTCCGTTTTTTGAGTCGTTCCGCAAGACGAATTTCCCTATGGGCTTGCTTCACAAGACAAAACGTCTTGTGAGTTCTTTTCCTTTTTCTTAAAGCCGCTAAGCCGTTAATACCCGCTAATAGCCGTGCTTCGCAAGACGAAAAAACCGCAAGACGAAAAAACCGCAAGACGAAGAGACTCGCGCAACGGATTAATTTCGTCTTGCGAGGCACCACTGTATAGTTAAAGCTATGGTTTTCCCAGCAGTGATGTATGGAAGTGAGAGCTGGACCATCAAGAAGGCTGATCGCCGAAGAATGGATGTTTTTGAATTCTGGTGCTGGAGGAGACTCTTGAGAGTCCCATGGACTGCAAGAAGATCAAACCTCTCCGTTCTGAAGGAAATCAGCCCTGAGTGCTGAGGCTCCAAGACTTTGGCCACCTCGTGAGAAAAGAAGACTCCCTGGAAAAGACCCTGATGCTGGGAAAGATGGAGGGCACAAGGAGAAGGGGACGACGGAGGACGAGATGGTGGGGCAGTGTTCCCGAAGAGACCAGCATGTATTTGACCAGACTGCTGGAGGCAGTGGAAGACAGGAGGGCCTGGCGTGCTCTGGTCCAGAGGGTCACGAAGGGGCGGACACAACTAAACAACAACATGGCTGTCCATGAGATAAGGAGGCAGAGGAAGCCAAGCTCTCCACCCCCCCCCCAGCCCAGCTGCAAACCTCTAGGCTCACCGTCAGGTTCTTCCTCTTGCCGTAGGAGGACCAGGCCTGGGGTTCGAGGATCAGGATTCCGCCCGGGTGCAGGTGGCGGTAGAACCGCTTGAAGAGGCGCTTGAGGCCCTCGTCGCCCCAGTTGAGGTGCACCCACTTAGTGAGGCTGAGGCACAGGATCACGTCGTACTCGGGCTTCTGGGCCTCCAGCAGCTCGTCCTGCTCCAGCACGTAGTTGCCCTGCAAGGGGGAGCGTGGAAGAGAAAAGGTAGGGAGATCCGTTAGAGAAGGCCAGCTGAAGACTAACCCACTAGATGCACATTCTGCTACCCAAAGGGCGGCCCACGTTGGTGCCCTCTACCCAGCGCAGTCCAAATGCCACCTGCCCCACCCCTTACCAAAATAAATAAGAGAGCCGGTCTCCTTGCACAATCTCCACTGCACATGTTGTAAGTCTAAGGCAGGCTCTCCAAACAAGAGATGTGCAGTAAGGCCACAGCCTCCCCTCGGCCGAGCAAAAATCCAGACTCCAGAACATGGGTAGCAGGAGAAAGTGCTATTCTGTGCCCCCCCCCCCCGCAAAACAAACAAGCAAACCTAAAACAATCGTCCCGTAAGAACACTAGGAGAACGGGCTGCTTCAGGCCAAAGGGGGCCCCTGTAGTCCAGCATCCTATTCTCACTGTGGCCTACCAGAGTCTGCCAATTAAGCCACTTCCAGCACCTTGGCTAGATAGCCCTGGCAGAGAGGGGCAACCTCACCCAGAGAGAGAGAGGGGTGAATATTGTCTAGGCAAGTCCACTCTTCTGCTCCTGCTGCGACAGGGAAGAGGGCCAGGAACACAGCTAGGTTTTAATCACAAACGTTTGGGGGGTGTTTATTGGCTTGTTTTTATTTTATTTTGTGTTCTCATTTTGTCTTTTTATGTTGTGATCTTTGGCAGTATACAAATTTAATAAACAATAGTAGTAATAATAACAACTCGGTCCTGTAGACCTGAAGGAGCGTCTCCATCCCCACCGTCCAGCCCAGACACTGAGGTCCAGTTCCGAGGGCCTTCTGGCGGTTCCCTCCCTGCGAGAAGCGAGGTTACAGGGAACCAGGCAGAGGGCCTTCTCGGTGGTGGCACCCGCCCTATGGAACGCCCTCCCTTCAGACGTGAAGGAAATAAGCAGCTATCCTATCTTTAAAAGACATCTGAAGGCAGCCCTGTTTAGGGACGTTTTTAATATTTAATGCTGTATTGTTTTTAACACTCGATTGGGAGCCGCTCAGAGTGGCTGGGGAAACTCAGCCAGATGGTCGGGGTATAAATAAATTATTATTATTGTCGTTGTTGTTATTGTGATTATTATTAATAATAATACAGGGGTACCTTGGGTTAAGAAGTTAATTTGTTCTGGACGTCTGTTCTTAACCTGAAACTGTTCTTAACCCGAGGTACCACTTTAGCTAATGGGGCCTCCCACTGCCTCCACGCAGCAATTTCTGTTCTCATCCTGGAGCAAAGTTCTCAACCCGAAGTACTATTTCTGGGCTAGCGGAGTCTGTAACCTGAAGCGTCCGTAACCCGAGGTACCACTGTAATCAGAGGCAGCACCTGTTGGCAAAGGCGCAGCATGAAGTATTTTGTCCAGAGTTGCAAGGGCGCCAAACTCAGACCACTTCACACACACACAGCTTTCCAGGGTTGAAAGTGTCTCTTCCACACGTCACCCTCGCTGGACCTGTCGGGTGGGTGGGAAGCCAGCCAGCCCCAAGCAACCTCTGCATGGCTTTCCAGTGGGCAGAGCTAATCAGCAGCTTGGCTGCAGAAGGAGACAGCCCACCTATGTGCCAGAGGGCCGCTCAGCTCCCAGCTCCAACAGAGCTCCTTGCTCAGGGGGAATTGGGCTTGTTGTTAGGCCAGATGCAGGCGGGGACGACACCTGATCTCCCCTTTGAGCCCAGCGCATCAAAGGCTGAGGGCAGGCTGCAGTCACAACAGCACAGGGGAGGGTTTCTTCATCAAGCTGGCCCTATGAGCAAGGTGCCTGGGCGAGATTTCAGCAGAGCTCTCCCTTTCCTCCTCCTGCAAAGAGCCCTTCCCCTCCCAATTTCTGCAGGAAGGCCATCCTGGCCTCACCTTGACTGCAACTCCGCTGCCAACACAACCAAGGATCCTCCTCTCTGTACATTTTCTCCCACACGGCTGCCGTCGGGCACCAGGGGGCCCTGTCATGCCAACGCTTTACACAGAAGGAGAAGCCGTTAAGACGCACATGATTTGTGGCCTGTTCCACCCAGCGCCGCCGGGCTCCGGGTAAAGGGTGTCTCTGCTGTAGCTGCCCAAGATCCTTCAAGTGGAGGTGCCAAGGGGCGACCATGGGCTCCCTTCCTCCCCAGGAAGTCCCATTGCCCACTCAATGGGACAAACTTAAGAGTAACAAGGAGGCACTCCCCCCCCCAAAAAAACACCCCCAAGCAATTGCCAGGACATCCTTTTCCCTACCATCTCCATCCCTGGAGAAACATAAAATGAACAGGTCCACTCAAGGAACTGAGTTGAACTGTGGAACTCCCTCCCACATGACCACCAGCATGGATGGCATTAGAAGAGAACTAGGCAAATTCATGGAGGAGAGAGGGCCAGGCCCTATACGCCTAGGACCCTTGTACCTACGGGCTCTCCTCTCCTGGTATGTCCCACAGAGGAACTTACGGTCTTCAAACAAAAACATCTTGAAGGTCCCAGGCCACAGAGAGGTTAGGCTGGCCTCCACCAGAGCCAGGGCTTTTTCGGCCGTGGCCCCGATCTGGTGGAACGCTCTGTCCCAAGAGACTAGGGCCCTGCGGGACCTGACATCTTTCCGCAAGGCCTGCAAGACAGAGCTGTTCCACCAGGCCTCTGGCCAAGGCACAGCCTGACTCCCTTCTTTTGCAATCCTCACAGAACTTCTAGCCCAATGGCTGCCATTAATTTGATTGGAATTAATGTTATAATGAAATGATTTTAGAATGTTTTATCATTTTAGTGTTGTTAGCCGCTCTGAGCCCGGCTTCCGCTGGGGAGGGCGGGATATAAATAAAATGTATTATTATTATTGTCGTTGTTGTTGTTATTGTTATCGATGGCTACTTGTCACAATTGTCCACAGTCAGAGGCAGCAATGCGTCTGAATGTCAGCCGTTGGAAATCGCAAGCCACCATCAGCAACAGAGAGGGGAAAGGGAACTAAATCGCCAAACTGTGCTGGGCATGAACGCAAGAACAGGCTGTTGGATCAGGCCAGTGGCCCATCCACCTTGTTTTCACAGGGGCCAATTAGATGATTACAGGAAGCCCGAAAGCGGAATTCAAGCGCAAGAGCTCTCTTTCCCCCCCTGCGGCCTTGAGCAACCAGAATTCAGAGGATGATCTGTGCTATGGAAGCTGATCTGGCAACTGGATTTATTGCAGGCTCAAATAGTGATTGTTCTTAATGACCCAATTAACCGAGGGTGGTGGTGGGGGGACATTCTACACCCCCACAATCACTCCTTGGAAGGAAGAAGCACATGGGTATTGAGGTCTCACCTGCCTTACCCCAAATCCTCCCAAAGGCCCAGTTCTTTATGTGGGGCCTTTTGGCTTTCCCCAACAAAAGCCTTTCTGTTGTTCCCAAACAGCTAAGCCAGATGCCTGGAGACCGTGGTCCAATTTTGCCCCCTCCCCCTCCTCCTGGACAGGAAGTTGCCTCGTAATCCTCCCACCCTTCCACCCCAACTGGGCCAATCGTGTCACTCTGCCGAGGTTGCCCAGTCAGAAGAAAAAGCCTCATTGGCTCCTCCCTTCTGAGAGGTGGCCTTGGTAGAACATGACGGGATGTTGCCGCCACGGCATGCCTGCACATGTAGGAAAGTAACTGCCATGTGGAAACCCCCCCCCCACTGTCTTGCAGGGGGTTGGGCTAAATGACCCCTGGTGAAATCTTCAAAGCCCACAATTCTAGGATTCTTGCACTGAGGAATGCTGGGAAATGGCAGTTCTAAGGAATGTTGGGAGAAAAGGAACTGTGACAAGGCAACTGGTGCCAAATCAACTTTAAACTGGCGTATTTTAAAGTTGCACCTTTAAAAGGCAGAGCTGAAAAAGCCGGGTTTTCAGGCCTCTTCCCTAGAGCTTCTACAAGCTGAGAAATCATAAATTTTGGAGGTCTCCTCTCTCGCCTTACCTTGACGAAAAAGACGTTGTTGGGGAAGACCGTGGCGTCCACCCCGTCCTGGGGTACCCTTGGTGCAGCGATGGGCCCTCGGCTGGCCATGAGGGAGGCCGGGAAGGTTTTCTTGGCACGCCTGGCCCCTTCACTAATGCTGGTGCCACCACCGTCGTGGTCCCGCTGCTGCTGCTGCAACTCCTCCGAAAGGTAGTGCCGGATGTTCTGGCGGGCCGAGTGGATGAGGGCGCCGTCAATGTCCACCCCCACTATTCTGGCGGGCCCCCACTTCTTGGCCACGCTCAAGGTGAGGTGCCCCACGTTGCAGCCCACGTCCAGAACCTCCTTGCCCTGGAACCACTCGGGTTTCATCACCCGCAGGCGCGGGTCTTCGCAGCTGGGGTTGCGGTAGCCGTAGTACTTGCAGTAGTTGCCGTACTGGAACTTGTGGCGCGGCGGCTGGCGCCGGACCAACTGGCCAGGAGCAGCCGGAGGGTGGCGGCCCCTCGGCATGCTGTGCCCCCGGTCCGGGCTGCTTCGGCAGGGCTGCTCGCCGGACGTGGAGGCCCCGGGATGCCGGCCTCCTCCTCCTCCCTCTGACTTGCTACTAGTCCTGCGCCGCTTGCGGTGGTGGCGGCTGCTGCTGCCGCTGCCCCCGGCCGTCCAGGAGGCCACAGAAGTGCCTGACGGTGTGGCGCCCCCAGAGGCCTGCTGCCCAGGCTGAGCCTCCCCTGCGGCCGGCAGCAGGGGCGACACCACCTCGTCCCGGCAGTTGATGGCCGTGTTGAGTTCGTAGGGCTGCGGCGTGGCCCCGTTACACGTCTTCTGGCACGCTTTGCACGAGGCGGGCAGCGGCGGTTTGCCGCCGCTTCCTTCCAGCCCGGCCGCCCCCCTCTGCGCCCCCCGGTGCCGGTGCCTCTTCCGCCCGGGCTTGACGGGCGACGCCAGCACCGGCGGGTCCTCCTGGGCGTTGTTGAGGCTCAGCGGGTCAGTGATGTCCTTGGGGATGAGTATCTCCACGGGGTCCCGTCCCTTGGCGGGCAGCGGCGAGGACTTGGGGGTCTCGGCGTTGACGGCCTGGTTGACGTCTTCGTCCAGGAGGCTGTTGAGGTTGAGCGGGTCGAAGATGTTGCCGCCCAGCAGGAACTCGGAGGGCAGCACCGGGTCGCACTCGGAGTTGACGCGCCGGCGGCGCTTGAAGGCCGGGTGCTTGAAGCCCCCGCCGCCGGCGTTGCAGCTGCTGCGCCTCTTGCCCCCGCCGGGGGCCCGGGGCTGGTGGTGGGGAGGCGGGGGCTGGAAGCCGTTGCGGGGCCGCTGCAGCTCAGAGACGCTGTCTTCCCCTTCCTCGGAGGCTGCTGCTGCTGCCGAGGGACCCCCTCCTTTGGCTGGGGGTCTGCGCTGGGCGGGGGGGTGAGGCTCCTGGGGCCCCTGGTTCAACTTGGCGGAGGAGGGGCCCCTATGAGCTGCTGCTGCTGCTCCTCCTGCTGCTGCTGCTGGCTGGGCCTGGGCGTCCTCCTGGTGTAGCTCCCCCTGACGCAGCTGCACCAGGGGGACGTCCCCCCCTCCGGCCCCGCCCCCGCCCCCGCCTCCTCTGGGCGGGGGTTTGAGGAGGGGCGGCGGCGGGGCCGGCACTAAGAAGGTCTCCTTGTCCGCCGCCATCTCGATCATGCCTTGCATGGGGCGGCGGAGGCGGCGGCGGCGGGGAAAGGGTTAACGGGCCGGGAGCTCCTTCCTCGTCCGCCTCCCGCCGCACACTGAGCTCGAGGCTGCCGAGGCTCCTCCTTCCCTCCCCCCCCCCGCGCGAGCCCCTCCTACGCCTGCGCCGTCGAGCTCGCCGCTCGTGCGCAGGCCCGGCGCGCGTGCGCAGTTCCCCCCGGAATTTCAGCTCCCGGCGCGCACCAACAGACGCATCTCTCTCTCTCTCTCTCTGTGTCCGCTCCGCCCCAAAGTCCCCAGCGCATGCGCAGCTCCGCGGCTAGCCAGAGGGAGAGCGCTCCGCGCCCGCTGCTTTCCTGCGATGGCCAGCTCCCCCTGCGCTCCGGGTTTATATGCGCGGAGGGCGGGTCCGCCCGAGGGCACGCCCCCTCCTGGCAGAAAGGGCCAATCGGCGTTCGGAGCTGTCACCGCCCGCGTGGATTCTTGGCCAATCGGCGGCTCGGCCACAGGGCTCTCGAGGAGCCGCGGCTCCCCGCCTTCCTCCCGCCTTTTCGCTTCCCTGTCAACCAATGAGGAAGCAAGGCCGGAGCGCCTGCGACCAATCAAGGCGCAACACTCCAAGCTAATTTTCCTCCCGAGTGTGGGTGAGGGTCCTCGTTTGCACAGGGCGGTCCTGGTCAAGCGCCTGCGGCAGCGTTACGTCAGGTTCCAGAGCCGGGAAAAGAAACGACCAACCTAGGCACATAATATTCCTGACAGATATTATTAATAAAAAAAGTTCTCAGCGCAGGACGAGAGCTGACAGCTGCGAAAAATATGCCCCCAAAATCTAGTCAGGCATTGATTTAGCCACCTAACGAAGTTCCCGGATCTTTTCCCCTCAGAAACATTGGCTCTTGCCAAGCGCTATGGACAAACTCCTCTTCAGCCTGAGGGGAAAGGCGCTGCGGAGTATCAGCGCCTTTCGCCTTTGTGTATAATGAAACTCCACAAAAACACAAGGAAAGAACGTTGTTTTGGTTTTTTTTAAAGGCTCCCAATAAGGACAGTTGTCAAGGGTCACGTGGCCTCGCTTCCCCCAGGTCCCCGCCGCACGCAAAGCCCCCTGGGACCTGTAGTTTGGGCTCGGAGGCTGAGGCTTTCGCGCATGCGCAGGGCGTATGCCCCCCTCCACGAGCTCCTTTTATCTTCCGGGGAGAGCCGCGAACGTGGGAACGGTGCTGTGCGCGCCCCTGAGCCTTTTGCCTTAGTGACTTGACCGGGAGTGTTGTCGACGGCCCTTGGCAAGCTGGGCGGAGGACGCGCTCCTCCTCCCGAGGACGTTGCACTCCAGGGAGGTTGCACTCCAGGGGGTTGGACTAGATGGCCTTTGGGGGTCCCTTCCGACTCTCTTGATTGCGCTGGCTCGGTATTGCCAAACACTGACTGGCAGCAACAGCACTCCAGGGCCTCAGGCAGAGAAAGATCCCTTTCACATCACCTGTTACACAGAATTGTAGAGGTGAAAGGGAAGTCCCTCAAATATCACATAAAATAAAAAAATTGCTTCCAGTAGCAGGAAATATCACATAGTTGTTGTTGAGTCGTTTAGTCGTGTCCGCCTCTCCGTGGCCCCCTGGACCAGAGCATGCCTGGCACTCCTGTCTTCCGCTGCCTCCCGCAGTTTGGTCAAACTCATGCTGGTCCCTTCGAGAACACTGTCCCACCATCTCGTCCTCTGTCGTCCCCTTCTCCTTGTGCCCTCCATCTTTCCCAACATCAGGGTCTTTTCCAGGGAGTCTTCTCTTCTCATGAGGTGGCCAAAGTAGTGGAGCCTCAGCTTCAGGATCTGTCCTTCCAGTGAGCACTCAGGGCTGATTTCCTTCCGAATGGAGAGGTTGGATCTTCTTGCAGTCCATGGGACTCTCAAGAGTCTCCTCCAGCACCAGAATTCAAAAGCATCCATTCTTCGGCGATCAGCCTTCCTGATGGTCCAGCTCTCACTTCCATACATCACTCCTGGGAAAACCAGAGCTTTTACTATATGGACCTTTGTTGGCAAGGTGATGTCTCTGCTTTTTAAGATGCTGTCTAGGTTTGTCATTGCTTTCCTCCCAAGAAGCAGGCATCTTTTAATTTCGTGGCTGCTGTCACCATCTGCAGTGATCATGGAGCCCAAGAAAGTAAAATCTCTCACTGCCTCCATTTCTTCCCCTTCTATTTGCCAGGAGGTTATGGGACCTAGTTGCTGGGCTGTAGCTCCCATCAGGGGGGAGCCAAGGCCAATCTAGTCCACCCTACACGTGTTCGGAGGCCACCCAGCCCTCCGCTTGAAAGCCTGTACGGCAGGCATAGGCAAACTCAGCCCTCCAGATGTTTTGGGACTACAACTCCCATCATCCCTGACCACTGGTCCTGTTAGCTAGGGATGATGGGAGTTGTAGTCCCAAAACATCTGGAGGGCGAGTTTGCCTATGCCTGCTGTATGGGAAGAGAGAGAGAGTGCTTCACCACCTGTTCCCGAGGAAGCCTGTTCTGCAGTTGGAGCAGTTCGCTCAGTCTGTGCTTCTTCCTAGCACGATTTCCCCCCCTTCTCCTTTGAGCCCCTTGCTTTGGATCTGACCCTCTGGAGCGGCAGGGAATCAGATTTAGGCTAGGAGGCCGTCTCAAGTCCGGCCACCCGTACAGCTAGCTCAGTGCTGTTGGCATATATCTGAAGATTGCATTCGCATCTGATCGCCTCTTCAGCAGGCTAGGCAGCCTTGGGGTTTGGTCTTCAGCACCCCTCTCCAAGTTTGCCACCCTTTTGTCAATGCCTAGTATATTGATATTCTCACAGAATCATTGAGTTGGAAAAAGGTAAAGGGACCCCTGACCATTAGGTCCAGTCGTGGACGACTCTGGGGTTGCGGTGCTCATCTCACTTTACTGGCCGAGGGAGCTGGCGTTCAGCTTCTGGGTCATGTGGCCAGCAGGACTAAGCCGCTTCTGGCAAACCAGAGCAGCGCACGGAAACGCCATTGACCTTCCCGCCGGAGTGGTACCTATTTATCTACTTGTACTTGACGTGCTTTCGAACTGCTAGGTTGGCAGGAGCAGGGACTGAGCAACGGGAGCTCACCCCGTCACGGGGATTCGAACCGCCGACCTTCTGATCGGCAAGTCCTAGGCTCTGTGGTTTAACCCACAGCGCCCCCCGCGTTGGAAGGGGGACGCCAAAGCGCCATCTAGTCCAATGCAGGGATCACAGCTAATTAAACTGCTTAATTAAACCCATTAAACTACATTGGGCACTGTACTCCAGGCGTGGTCTCATCAAAGCGGAATAGTGGGATACCACCAGGGCTTTTATTTAGCCAGAAATCACAAGAACTCAATTCCGGCCACCTCTTGGGTGGGTGCCATTGCCATTATAAGAGAACAAGGGAGGTGTTCATTGTGAGTTCTGGCACCTTTCCCCCCTAGAAAAATAGCACTGGATACCACTATTTCATGTTGCCAGTTGTGTCATGAACAGACTGGAACTGCATTAGTATTTTTAGCACCTTAAAACAAAATAAAAAAAATCCTTCCAGTAGCACCTTAAAGACCAACTGAGTTAGTTCTAGGTATGAGCTTTCGTGTGCATGCACACTTCTTCAGATACCAATAAGATAAGGTATTTAGCACCTTCAGATAAGGTATTTAGCACCTTAGTTTGTGGTATACTAAAAAACAACAACCCACCCCTAAATCGTTTGTCACCCACTTTATACTATATAATATAAAATAATAATTTATTATTTATACCCCGCCCATTTGGCTGAGTCTCCCCAGCCACTCTGGGCGGCTCCCAGTCAAATGTTAAAAGCAATACAGCATTAGATATTAAAAACTTCCCTAAACAGGGCTGCCCTCAGATATCTTTTAAAGATAGGATAACTGCTTATTTCCTTCACATCTGGTGGGAGGGTGTTCCACAGGGTGGGTGCCACCACCGAGAAGGCCCTCTGCCTGGTTCCCTGTAACTTGGCTTCTTGCAGGGAGGGAACCGCCAGAAGGCCCTTGGAGCTGGACCTCCGTATCCGGGATGGACGATGGAGGTGGAGACACTCCTTCAGGTCTACTGGGCCTTTGAGGCCGTTTAGGGCTTTCAAGGTCAGCACCAACACTTTGAATTGTGCTGGGAAACGTACTGGGAGCCAATGCAGATCTCTCAGGACCAGTGTTATGTGGTCCCAGTCACCAGTCTAGCTGCTGCATTCTGGTTTAATTGCAGTTTCCGGGTCACCTTCAAAGGTAGCCCCACGTAGAGCACATTGCAGTAGTCCAGTACTGAAGCATCTCCCTAAATGCACACCTCTACATTTATCCCCTTCGAAATTTATTTTCATTAGTTTTCTCCCAGGTCTCCATCCCTGACAAGGGAGTAGAAGACGTGGACATCCCTGAATGTGGAAAGGTTCAGGACAGACAAAATAAATTCCTCCTTTATGCAGCACAGTCAACTGTGGTACTCACTTCCACACGAGACAGTGACGGCCACTAATATATATAGTTAAAATAATAATAATAATTAGACAAATTCATGGAGAAGGGGGCTATCACTAGCTACTAGCCACAATGGCTGTGCTCTGCGTCCACACTTGAAGGCATTAATCCTTCCAAATACCATTTTTTGGGAACCACAGAAGGGCTCTTGTGCTCAAATCCTGTTTGTGGGGTTCCCTTCGGGGCATCTTTGGTCTCCCTTTGGTCAGCCACTGACCAGAGGACGAATGACCACTGGGAAGAGCGCAGAGAAACACCATAGTGCACCCGCACAATCATTTGCCCCAGCTGCAACAAATCATGTCCCTCCTGTATCGGACTCTACAGCCACAGCAGGCGCCGTAATTCTCCAACGGTTTGACTTCACTCCCAAAGGCACACTCCTCCATTGTTTCCTGAGACAGACAAATGCCAGTAACAACAAATGTACTGTATGTTGCTTGGAGACCTTTGGCATTACCATTTAAAAATAGTAATAATTTTTACTCGTTTTTTTAAAAAATTGCTGCTGTACCTTTATTTGTTGTCGACATTCATTTTTTTTAATGTATTCTTATGAAAGATTTTTTTGGTTTACAAAAGGTTGGCATTCATTTTAAACTGTTATTATTTGTGAGTTTGCAAACCGCTGAAATTGTATTTATTTATTACCGTATTTTTCATCCCATAGGAGCTCCGTCCCATAGGATGCACCTACTTTTTTGGGGGGGGGGAATAAAGGAAAAAAAAATTTCCTTTATTTCCCCCCCCCCCAAACCAGGTCGGGGAACAGTGGGATGGCGGCGCTGCGCCTCCCCGCTGTCCCCCGAGCTTGTGGGGCTGGCCGATGTCAGTCCGGCGCGCGGGGCGCTCTGCTTCAGGGCGCCATGCGCGCCGGGCGGCAGGCTGCTATCCGCAGCATGGGGAGCCCTGCGGAGAACTCCTGCAGGGCTCCCCACGCTGCGGATGTCTGTCCGGCGCGCGGGGCGCTCTGCTTCAGGGCGCTCCGCCCGCCGGGCGGCAGGCTGTGGACACCTGCGTGAAGCACGGGGCGTCCTCCAAAGGCCGCCTCGTGCTCGGCGCTGCCGGCTGCCGCCCGCAAGCCCTGCGCGCCGGGGGGAGTTCCCCCGGGCGCGCAAGGCTTGCGGACACCTGCGCGAAGCACGGGGGGCCCTCCAAAGGGCCCCCCTTGCTCCGCGCTGCAGGCTGCCGCCCGCAAACCTTGCGTGCCCGGGGGGAGTTCCCCCGGGCACGCAAGGCTTGCGGATAGCTTCCTGGAGCCTGGAGAGCGAGAGGTGTCGGTGCGCACCAACGCCTCTCGCTCTCCAGGCTTCAGCGAAAGCCTGCATTCGCCCCATAGGACGCACACACATTTCTCCTTCATTTTTGGAGGGGAAAAAGTGCGTCCTACAGGGCGAAAAATACGGTAATTGTCTTTACATCCAAGAAGCTCCCACTCCTCATCCAGGTCCTAGTCTGACTACACTTGACTCTCACAGTGACTTTAGGCTGCTTTAAAAAAGGCCTGTCATAATTCAACTGGGAGAGCATTAGACTCTTAATCTCAGGATTGTGGGTTTGAGCCCGAGTTTGGGCAAAAGATTCCTGCGTTGCCAGAGGTTGATGATCCTCACAGCCCCTTCCAACTCCACAATTCAATTGAAAGCCTCTCTTTAAAATGAAAAAAAGCAGGTTAATTCGTAATTGAAAACAAAACCTTGTTGATGCTCTGTTTGCCAACCTTGGAGCAAGGACACCGAAGGTGGAGAGCACCCGTTTTCGAAATAAGCAAATGAGCCATCTTGTTTCCATGGTGCTGTGATACAAACCAGTTAAAAGGCACGACAGGAAGGGCTGTGTATAGAAGGTTTCTTTGAGGGTGTATGGAAACCAAGCCGCCTTCTGCTGCTTCTTCTTCTTTTTTTTTAAATAATGTTTATTCAGAACTTAAGAATTACAAAAAGAAAGAAGAAAAAAATACAAAAAACAAAAAAATACAAAGAAAAAATACAATCATTAAAAAACAGAAAAAAAACAGATTAAACCTTAACTTAACTTTCTTCCTTTACTTATTTCCTTGACCTCCTCACACCTCCCATTTTTGTATTCTAGTTCAAATTGTTATTTCAGCAAATCCTTCCAGCCTTGTTTTTAACTTAATAATTTATCTTAATATATTATTATTTTACATTCTCTCTTTCATCAATTTCATCAATTCATTTTTACTTAATCCTTTATATCATTTCTGCCAAAACCATATAATTTTCTTTTTCCAGCATCTTTCTAACAATCCTTAATTTTACAATATTTTTGAAGATATACTTTGAATTTTTTCCAATCTTCTTCCATGCCTTCTGCTGCTTCTTAGCCTTTCCCCCAATGGGAAAACCCAACCGTGCATCTTCACTCAGCTCTCAGGAAGTCTTACTGAGGTCCAAGGAGCTTTACTCAGGATCTGATTTCTTTCCACAGGGCCTGTAAGACAAGAGTTGTTCCGCCTGGCCTTTGGCTTGGAATCAACTTGATCCCCTTGCCCTCTTTCCTTTTTTCCTGGAACTCCTCTTTGGGGACTTCCCTGGCTTTTTTCTGGCCCACCGTGGGACCAGTCTGGATAGCTGGCCTTGGTGAAGACTTGACCTGAAGTTTTTGATTTGAGTTTCTACTGAAATGAGGCTGCATTTTAATGCTGTTTTTAAGTTGTATTTTAATCAATTGTTTTTATACTTGGTGTTAGCTGCCCTGAGCCCGGCCTTGGCTGGGGAGGGCGGGGTATAAATAAAAATTATTATTATTATTATTATTATTATTATTACTCCCAAGTAAGCCAGTGGTGCTGCAGCGGTTACCCTGGTTGCCTTCTGACCTGGAAGAGGCCTGGGTTCAAATAATAATAATAATAATAATAATAATAATAATAATAATAATAATAATAATAATATCATCATCCCCATTAAGCTCACTGGGGTGGCCTCACAATGAGCCTGCCTACCTCACAGGGTTGTTGTGAGGGACAAAATGGGGGGGGCACGATGTACATGCCCCCTTAAGCTCCTTATTTATTGCTCAATGCAATAAATAAATAAATGGCACAGAAATTAAAAAAGGAGGGAGAGCAAAGCAACGTGGGTTTATTTTCAGCAGCTCCTCCCAGTGCGCATGCGCGATGGATGGCGTCGCCAGGCTCTTTCCGCCCCCCTCCCCACCCGACGGATCTGAGCATGCGCGAAGACCGATGTGGCGAGCCGAGTCCTCCCTTCGTATTACCGCATTTCCAACTTCTCCCAGCCACGTGACCCGGATTGGGCTGCGGCGCGTGCGCAGTTCGGCTTCCTCGCGCCCCGCTCGCTGGAGCGAGGGTCGGTTAGGGTGAGGCGCGCGCCTGGGCGCGTGCGCGCGAGCCGCGGAGGGTTTTTTTTTTTTGTTTCGGCGCATGCGCGAGAGCGAACGGGGAGGCGTTGGGGGGGGGGAAGGAAAAGGCGGCAAAATTCTAACCTGAAAAATCTTAAGCGCTTCCCCTCAGTCAGTTTCTGGTGAGGTAATTAAAATGGAGGAAAAGCGCCACAGTTTGAGTCAAGGGGAAAAAAAGCAGCAACCAAAGGCCTCTCTGATTACATATAAGAAGACTCATTTTGCGGGGGTTTTAGAATAAAATACCTCGCTGAGGGGAGGAGAGCGCCTTTTCCAGATATGTGAGGAAAAGGCAGCACCTCAGCATCCACGTATAATAATAATAATAATAATAATTTATTTTTTATACCCCGCCCATCTGGCTGGGTTTCCTCAGCCACTCTGGGCGGCTCCCAGCAAAATATTAAAAATAGAATCAGACAATAATAATAATAATAATAATAATAATAATAATAATAATAATAATAATAATAATATTTATTATTTATACCCTGCCCATCTGACTGAGTTTCCCTAGCCACTCTTGGTGGCTTCCAACAAAACACTAAAATACAATAACCTATTAAACATTAAAAGCTTCCCTAAACAGAGCTGCCTTCAGATGTCTTCTAAAAGTCAGAGTTTTTTATTTCCTTGACATCTGATGGCCCCCAGATTTTGACATCATCATTATATTTTTTCCTTTTTTTCTTTTTTTTTTAAATGATATTTTATTTTTAACAAAAAGAAAGTTGCAAGATAATAAACAATAAACAAAAATCACAAGAGAAATACAAAAACACACAAATACAAAAATACAAAAATTAAAATTTAACATAAAAAATAAAAAGTCCCTCTTTTTGATTTCTCCCCATTCATTAACTTATTTTCCTGACTTCCTCACACCTCCCTTTTTTGTATTCCATTTAAAAATGGGTTCAGCAAATTCATACCCTCTTAATTTACCCTTAATTATTTATCCTTACATTGACATCATCATTATAAAGCACAACAAGCAATAAATGAGGTTTATTTTACCTCATGAAATTCTCCTCAGCGGCTCCTGGGTGCTTCGTGTGAGCCGAAAATAATAGTGGCGATAGGCAGCAGAAATAATAATAATTACCAGTGCCGCAGATATCAAAACAGAGCCTTTCAGAAAGGGGCTTCTGCCCTGAATGATTTATACTCAGTTGGAATAATTAAAGTTTACTTCAAAAATGAATGTTGCCTACCAGAAGCTTTATGTGTTTTGAGCCTTAAACTCACTTGCCAGCTTAAAAAGGGATCCAATGGATCTATCTAGCTACATGATTCTATGTGAAATTTGATGTTATTTTGTGTCACATGTGAAAAGGGACGTCAAAATTTGGCTCAAAGGCAACAAAATGGTGTCTTAAAACAGAAGAGAATTTAGGTTTATCCTTTGTGAGTACAATCCTGCCGACATTCGCACTTTCCCCATTTCCATTTATTTTCTTGCGTCCCTTCAGCTCATGCTTCAACCTCTCCCACTGGGGAAAAAAAATATTTTATTGACTTCAGGTTACTTCATCCCAGCTTCTTGCCAAAAGAGAAAAAAGTGCTTATGGACAATTTAAAAAAACAAAAAAACCCCCCATAAACACAAGTGTAACAAGTTCTAAGCATCCTTAAAAACCGGCAGTTGTCTAAAACAGGGAGATCTAGCAGCAAATACCAGTAAAATATAATTTAAAATAAAATGAAATGGCGGTAAAACAGTTGTTGTGATAATATTTGATTTTTTTATATAATATTGATTCAGAGTTTAAGAATAACAAAAAGAAGAAAAGAAAAACACAAAATACAAAATACAAAAAGAAATAACAACACCAAAAGAAAAAAATACATCCACTTAAAAAAAACACAAAACTAATTAAACCTTTACATAACTCTCTTCCTTTACTTATTTCCTTGACCTCCTCTCACCTCCCAGTTTTGTATTCTAATTCAAATCGTTATTTCAGCAAATCCTTCCAACCTTATTTTCATTTGAGTAATTTAATATAATATATTACAATTTATCGTCCTCTCTTTCGTCAATTTCAACAACTCATCTTTACTTAGTCCTTTATGTCATTTCAACCCAAACCATCTAATTTTCTTTTTCCAACATCTTTCTAACAGTCCTTAATTTTACAATATTTTTGAAGATATACTTTAATTTTTTTCCAATCTTCTTCCACTGACTCTTCTCCCTGGTCCCGGATTCTGCCAGTCATCTCAGCCAATTCTATATAGTCCATCATGTAGTGATAATATTTGAGGGCAGCTTTTGCCTGGTAACCACCACATGCCTAATCTTCCAAGATGGCGGGCGAGGGGCAGGGATCCAAGCGGATCTAAGTTGGGGTGGGTAGATTCCTAGGGGAGAAGATGATCCCTATAGATACGGCCAGCACTGCCACATCCTCCAAGAGTTAGTTTTATCAGAATTTTTAGAAAGGGCTTATTTACAATCTCCATCATGCCATGCACGTCTGTGGGCAGATCATCTCTCCCCTGGAGATACTCTTAATATCTGAATATACTTAATTTTACCTGAATCCTACCTAGTACAGTGGTGCCCCGTAAGACGAATGCCTCGCAAGACGGAAAACCCGCTAGACGAAAGGGTTTTCCGTTTTGGAGTTGCTTCGCAAAACGAATTTCCTTTTTTTTAAATAGAATATTTATTAAAGTTTTCAAAAAATAATACTATGTGAAATAAAAAAAGAAAAAATAACAAAAATACAAAAATACAAAATTAATTAAAAACACAAAGAATTTCCATTACTTATTTTCTTTTAACTTATTTTCCAGACCTCCTCATACCTCCCTTTCTTGTATTCCAATTCAAATTGTTAGTTCAGCAAATCCTCACCATTAGTTTTTACTTATTTCTAAACCTTTTTTTTTATATCTCTTAAGCATTACAGCTGGAAACCGCTTAATTTCTATCCAACATCGTTCTAACGTTCATGAATTTTACAATATTTCTGTAAGTAGTCTTTAAATTTCTTCCAGTCTTCTTCCGCCAACTCTTTTCCCTGGTCTCGGATTCTGCCGGTCATTTCTGCCAGTCCCATATAGTCCATCATCTTCATCTGCCATTCTTCCAGAGTGGGTAGATCTTGTGTCTTCCAGTATTTTGCAATAAGTATTCTTGCTGCTGTTGTAGCATACATAAAAAAAGTTCTGTCCTTCTTTGGCACCAATTGGCCAACCATGCCCAGGAGAAAAGCAAAACGAAATTCCTATGGGCTTGCTTCGCAAGACGAAAATGTCTTGCGAGTTCCTGCGGGTTTTTTTTCCTCCCCCCCCCTTTTTCTAAGCCGCTTATCTGCTTATCCGCCAAGCCGATAAGCCGCTAAAAGCCGCTAATAGCGCTAATCCGCTAAGCCGTCAATGGGCTTGCTTCGCAAGACGAAAAAACCGCTTGACGAAGAGACTCGCGGAACCGATTAATTTCGTCTTGCGAGGCACCACTGTATATTTAAGAGTTTTTTGGGTGCCCAAGTTGCGGCCCAAAGGATTCCCAAAAGCACCCAACATCCTTGTTAAAACCTGCCATACAATCCTATAGGGAAGTAAAGCCCTGTTGTTCAGTGAGGTTTACTCTCAAATAAGCTTTAACAACCATTCATTAAACCCATTTAATTGAATGGACTTAAAGGCACCGGATAACTTGGTGTTGGATTGCGGCTTTCTTCAGACAGTCGCTTTTAGATCCTTATAAAATAGTTGGCTAAAGAGCTCAAGATGTATTCAGGTCATTTTGTATTTCCGCCACTGAGTTTGTAGCTAAAGAGAGTTTAATTATTATTATTTTCTTACAATATCAAGATTTGAGGGTTTGGGTGGCAGGGCTGTGATGAAATTCTAGCTCTATAAAAAAATATACTGAACTCTCAATCCCACTTTCTTGAGAGTTGTGTAATCAGAGAAGGAAATAAACACAACCCCACATTTATGATCGCAATGAATGGATAGAGGTCCCTTTTAAGCAAATCCAAATATGCTATTGAAAGATGGGACCGACACATGTGGTTAAAAAAGAAAAGTGTGAGAGAAAACACATTTCACATCATAACTCCCAGACACACCAGCTATAAAAACAAGCTCCTGCTTGTTCTGAAACCACAGAGTCAGTTTTCCCCCCCCACAAAATTTAAATGGCTAATACTGTATTTGTTTCTCTGGCTTTCATGGAATTGCAGGCTAGCTGGATCCATACTACGTTACCAGATCTTGCAATTACATATTTCTCTGTAATTTGTAAAAGAAGCTAGATTTGCATATGGTTTAAGAACATAATTGCATTAAGAGCCCTGCTGAATTGTGCCAAAGGCCTATGCAGTGGTGATCCTCAGGGTCCCTTTCAACTCTGCAATTCTATGATTCAATTTCTATTATTGTTTAGCTCTTGATCCACTCCCCTTCTCATTTGAATTAGATTGGAGTAGTCCAGACCAGTATGCATTTGAATTTGGGGAGCAACTTTGCTCTTCCCCACAGTGGCATAGCGTGGGGGTGCAGGGGGGGGCCGGCCACACCGGGCGCAACATCTGGGGGTTAGGGTTAGAGGGCGCAAATCCACGGGTTAGGGGGCGCAAATTACTTGCCTTGCCCCGGGTGCTGACAACCCACGTTACGCCACTGCTTCCCCATTCATTACCAAGAGGCATTTCTACTTTGGGCTCCTTCACACTTCCGCTTGTCCTGCCTCTTCCCCCAGGGGAAGCCCGGCTTCAAGTTACAGAAAGGGAGATTGTGATTTAAACACCAGGAAGAACTTTCTGACCGCAAGAGCCATTCAACAGGGGAATGGTTTCCCTCTGGAGGCAGTGGACCTGCCTTCCTTGGAGGTTTTTAAGCAGAGGTTGGATAACCATCTGTCACCGATGCTTTAGCTGAGATTCCTGCATTGCAGGGGGTTGGGCTGGATGACCCCCCCCAGGGGTCCCTTGAACTAGATGACCCCCGGGGGTCCCTTCCAATTCTATAGTTCTTTGATTTCTATGAATCGGAACAAATACCAACTGGGCTTTCCATGGAATTGACATTTGATCCGATTCAGCGATAAAGAGCGGGCTTTCCTGGGGAAGGGACGCGGGTGGCGCTGTGGGTTAAACCACAGAGCCTAGGGCTTGCCGGTCAGAATAATATAATAATAATAATATCTTTATTGTCATTGCCCCCTCTCGGGGACAACGAAAATTACTTGGCTGCTCCATCCACCCAGGTAGGGCACTCCACACAAAATCAGAACAACTATAAAAACACTAATTAAAACAATACAGTATAATACAGCAAGGAAGATTAGATGACTTTCAAAGTCCAGGTTTCCCATTCAGGGCCGAGATCGCTCTGGAGAAGAAGCTGTTCTTGAGACGGCTCGTTCTTGTCTTCATCATCCTGTATCTCCGTCCCGATGGCAGGAGCTCAAAGAGACAGTGACCAGGATGCGATGGATCTTTTACTATGTCCAGTGCCTTCCTCTGGCACCTTGTGGCATAAATCTGCTCTAAGGTGGAGAGTGGGCAGCCAACAATGCTCTCTGCTGCCTTCACAACTCTGCACAACCCCATCCTGTCCTGGGTAGTACAGCTTCCGTACCACACACATAAGAAGGTTGGCGGTTTGAATCCCTGTGACGGGGTGAGCTCCCGTTGCTCGGTCCCTGCTCCTGCCCACCTAGCACTTCGAAAGCACGTCAAAGTGCAAGTAGATCAATAGGTACTGCTCCGGAGGGAAGGCAAACGGCATTTCCGTGCGCTGCTCTGGTTCGCCAAAAGCGGCTTAGTCATGCTGGCCACAGGACCCGGAAGCCGTACACCGGCTCCCTCGGCCAATAAAGCGAAATGAGCGCCGCAACCCCAGAGTCGGTCACGAATGGACCTGATGGTCAGGGGTCCCTTTATCTTTTACCTTCCTGGGGAAAGTGGCAGAATGCCTCTCAGGCCTGTGCTTTCTAGACATGAGACAAGGGGAGATGTGGACAAGCCATGGGCATAGCCAAGGGGGGGGGGCAGGGAAGGGCAGCTGCCCTCCCAAATCAATAAAAATACATAGCTAACTGAGGTTCTGCCCACCCCAACAAAAGGCCTGCCCCTCCAACTAAAATCCTGGCTACACCCCTGCGATGTAGCCCCTTAGTTGAGTTCATAGAATCATAGAATCATAGAGTTGGAAGAGACCCCAAGGGCCATGGAGTCCAACCCCCTGCCAAGCAGGAAACACCATCAGAGCACTCCTGACATATGGTTGTCAAGCCTCTGCTTAAAGACCTCCAAAGAAGGAGACTCCACCACACTCCTTGGCAGCCAATTCCACTGTCGAACAGCTCTTACTGTCAGGAAGTTCTTCCTAATGTTTAGGTGGAATCTTCTTTCTTGTAGTTTGGAGCCATTGCTCCGTGTCCGCTTCTCTGGAGCAGCAGAAAACAACCTTTCTCCCTCCTCTATGTGACATCCTTCTTGAACTGTGGTGCCCAGAACTGGACACAGTACTCCAGGTGAGGTCTGACCAGAGCAGAATACAGTGGCACTATTACTTCCCTGGATCTAGATGCTACACTCCTATTGATGCAGCCCAGAATTGCATTGGCTTTTTTAGCTGCCGCGTCACACTGTTGGCTCATGTCAAGTTTGTGGTCAACCAAGACTCCTAGATCCTTTTCACATGTACTGCTCTCAAGCCAGGTGTCACCCATCTTGTATTTGTGCCTCTCATTTTTTTTGCCCAAGTGCAATACTTTACATTTCTCCCTGTTAAAATTCATCTTGTTTGTTTTGGCCCAGTTCTCTAATCTGTCAAGGTCGTTTTGAAGTGTGATCCTGTCCTCTGGGGTGTTAGCCACCCCTCCCAGTTTAGTTGATTCTGTAATGATTAAGTACCAACAGGGCACACACACAGATTTCCCTGTCTTTTTTTAGGAAAGAGAGTGTTGAAAAAACCCCCTCATATTTTTACGTGTATAAGAGTCTATTTCGGGGGACTCAAAATTAAGAAAATGGGGGGGGGGGGAGATTGCCCCTGTGTATAATACTATCCCCCCTTTCCCCCTGTCTTGTACACTGAAAAGTATGGTAATTCCAAGCATAGCCAGAAACTAAATGAAAGCACTGAGGAAGTAGTGGGCATGGAAAAGGACATAGCAGAAAGTGGTGACTGATATATGCACCTCAAAACGCTGAAATAAATAGTTAACAATCCTGCAATTCCCAAGCCCCTGCAATTCATTGGATTGTGGTTGTTATAGCGTAAAGCCCAATATACAGGGAGGAAGTGCTGAGATTTGTGTTGTTTGGGGGTAAAGTCACGCGGACGATGCAAATGGGTTTTGCGAGAACTTTTCTGCTGGGGCCAATATTCCCCCATCTTTGTTTGCTTGTGCTACTGGGAGGGAAAGCACAACTGTTAAACTTAGATTTCTTACACAGAGATGTATTCGGTGTAGAAAGCCTTTTTTTAAAAAAATGATATTTTATTAAATTTTTAACAAGAAAAAAATTACAAGACAATAAACAAAAAACACAAGAAAAATACAAAAACCAAAATTTGACATAGAAAAAAAAATTAAAATCCCTCTTTTTAATTTCTTACCATTCATTTACTTATTTTCCTGACTTCCTCACACCTCCCTTTTTTGTATTCCATTTAAAAATTGGTTCAGCAAATTCATACCCTCTTAATTTACCCTTAATTATTTATCCTCACATATTATAGCTTCAAATTTTCGTCTAATATCAATCCATTCTTGCATATTCTTATTTTAACTTATTACTAGAACCACTTCATTTCATTTCAACGTCATTAACATTCAAAACTTTTACAGTGTTTCTGTAGATAGATTTTAAATTTCTTCCAATCTTCTTCCACCAACTCTTCTCCCTGGTCTCGGATTCTGCCAGTCATTTCCACCATTGTTTCAGCCCCCATGCAAGTGATAACAGGGGTCTTATGATTCACCCATTACTTCCGCCTCATGAGAACTAGAAACCTGTCTTTTTTAAAGAAAAAGGAAAAAAAAAACCCTCACGATATGATTGCTGGGAAGGCAGAGAAAGCCCAAGGCACTGGGCAGTGCTCAGACCTAGTTGCCTCACCTGGCAACTTTTCCTGCTTTCTGATTTTGCCCTCCTCAGAATGTGAAGAAGAGACTCATTGTGTTATATGGAGACTCGGTGTTCTGAAATGAAGAGCAGCCCTCTGGAGTTTCAGGTTCAGAGGCAGCGATGCCGCCCAGGGGAATACAGTGGTGCCCCGCAAAATGAACGCCTCGCAAGACGGAAAACCCGCTAGACGAAAGGGTTTTCCGTTTTGGAGGTGCTTCGCAAAACGAATTTCCTATGGGCTTGCTTCGCAAGATGAAAATGTCTTGCGAGTTCCTGCGGGGTTTTTTCCCTCACCCCCCCTTTTCTAAGCCGCTTATCTGCTTATCCGATAAGCCGCTAATAGCGCTAATCCGCTAAGCCGTCAATGGGCTTGCTTCGCAAGATGAAAAAAACGCTAGACGAAGAGACTCGCGGAACGGATTCTTTTTGTCTTGCGAGGCACCACTGTATCAGTTGCTCAGGAGAGATAAAAACAAAATAAAAAAATTCCTTCCAGTAGCACCTTAAAGACCAACTGAGTTAGTTCTAGGTATGAGCTTTCGTGTGCATGCACACTTCTTCAGATACAGATGTGTATCTGAAGAAGTGTGCATGCACACGAAAGCTCATACCTAGAACTAACTCAGTTGGTCTTTAAGGTGCTACTGGAAGGAATTTTTTTATTTTGTTTTGACCATGGCAGACCAACACGGCTACCTATCTGTATCAGGAGAGATAGTGAGTGAGACAGCTATTGCCTCCCTGCTCTGCTCCTGGGCTTCCGGCTGGCTGTAATGCTGTATTGTTTTTAATACTGATTGGGAGCCGCCCAGAGTGGCTGGGGAAACTCAGCCAGATGGGCGGGGTATAAATAATAAATTATTATTATTATTATTACTACTCTAGTAAGCAGAAACCTGTGTTGTGAATATCTACGTGCATTTCATTCATAACAGGCCTTTGGTCTGGGCCAGCAGGGGTCTTCCAATGTTCTTAAAGACAATGACTCCTTTGCACCTCTGCTATGTTCCTGAAAGGTCACAGTCCCTTGAACTCACCGTACAAGAGGGCTGAACTTATTTGAGATTGCATAGACGAATCTAAACCAGCCTGGCGCATGTAACTGTTGTAGAGCAGCACAGATCGTGGTTACAGCTTTGTTTCTAATGGGATAACCGGTCAGTCACCTACCGAAACATTTTTGGTGTGCAGAGTGAGCAGCGTTTAAACTAGTGAAGAGTAGATTTTACTTGTAATCACATACAGTGGTAACCTCAGGTTACAGACGCTTCAGGTTACATATGCTTCAGGTTACAGACTCTGCTTTTTTTAAAAAAAATGATATTTTATTAGATTTTAACAAGAAAAAAGTTACAGAACAATAAACAAAACAAAAAAAACACAAGAAAAATACAAAACCCAAAATTTAACATAAAAAGGAAAAATGAAAAATAAAGATCCCTCTTTTCAGTTTCTTACCATTCATTTACTTATTTTCCTGACTTCCTCTCACCTCCCTTTTTTGTATTCCATTTAAAAGTTGGTTCAGCAAATTCATACCCTCTTAATTTACACTTAATTGTTTATCCTCATATGTTATAACTTCAGATTTTCATCTAATATCAATCCATTCTTACAAGTTCTTATTTTACCTTATTACTAGAACCACTTCATTTCATTTCAACATCATTAACATTTGAAAATTTTACAGTTCAATTTACCATTAATTTCTTTAACCTTCTCTTACCTTCAAAACATTTAAATTTCAAAATTGAAACCATATTTAAACTTGACTCCTTCAAACCTTTCTGCTAAAGCCAATTAATTCCTTTCCAGCACATTTTAGTATTTCATTAGTACAGGTTACAGACTCTGCTAACCCAGAAATAGTACCTCAGGTTAAGAACTTTGCTTCAGGATGAGAACAGAAATCGTGCTCTGGCGGCGCGGCAGCAGCGGGAGGCCCCATTAGCTAAAGTGGTGCTTCAGGTTAAGAACAGTTTCAGGTTAAGTACGGACCTCCAGAACGAATTAAGTACTTAACCTGAGGTACCACTGTACATAGAAAATAATGCAAGTAAGAAAACTACAGTGTTTACTGTAGAAAAGACTTATCTTGGATAGAAAAATTAGCTCCTTTGCTTGCTCTTTCATTTTCTCAGAGGATAGATGACCTCTCATTTTGAAGTCCAAGAGAGAAGTGTGAGGAGGAAATTGTAAAGCAAGTCTGTCAATGAGATAGGAACAACTGAGTTAGTTCTAGGTATGAGCTTTCGTGTGCATGCACACTTCTTCAGATACACTGAAACAGAAGTCACCGGACCTTTCTATATAGTGAGAAGGTGGGGAGGGGTATTACTCAGAAGGGTGGTGGGAATGGGTGATTGGCAGATAGCTGCGATGAGCCTGTTGACGACTCTTAACGACTGCAATAGGTCTAACAGGAAAAAGCAAGGGGTGAGAAGGTGAAAAATGGCTTTGTCATGTATAATGAGATAAGAATCCAATGTCTTTGTTCAAACCAGGTCTCTCCATAGTTTTAAGTTTGGTGATAAGTTGCAATTCAGCAGCTTCTCTTTCCAGTCTATTTCTGAAATTCCTTTGTAATAGAACAGCTACTTTGAGATCTTGTATAGAATGTCCTGGGAGATTGAAGTGTTCTCCTACTGACAGAGAAACCTGACAGAGAAACCAGTAGGAGAACACTTCAATCTCCCAGGACATTCTATACAAGATCTTAAAGTAGCTGTTCTATTACAAAGGAATTTCAGAAATAGACTGGAAAGAGAAGCTGCTGAATTGCAACTTATCACCAAACTTAAAACTATGGAGAGACCTGGTTTGAACAAAGACATTGGATTCTTATCTCATTATACATGACAAAGCCATTTTTCACCTTCTCACCCCTTGCTTTTTCCTGTAAGACCTATTGCAGTTGTTAAGAGTCGTCAACAGGCTCATCACAGCTATCTGCCAATCACCCATTCCCACCACCCTTCTGAGTAATACCCCTCCCCACCTTCTCACTATATAGAAGGGTCTGGAAACTTCTGTTTCAGTGTATCTGAAGAAGTGTGCATGCACACGAAAGCTCATACCTAGAACTAATTCAGTTGGTCTTTAAGGTGCTACTGGAAAGAAAAAATTTTTTATTTTGTTTTGACCATGGCAGACCAACACGGCTACCTATCTGTAAATGAGATAGGAAGTCAGATCGCGAAGTTAAAAGTGCAGGGGTAATCTGGGATTCTGGAGATTCCTCACTCCGTTTTAATCCACGAAATACTACTCAAACTTCCAACAGCATCCACTTTGATTTTTAAATAACAAATGAAAAGCCAGGGCTGATGGTCGTATTAAATAAATAAAACCAACACTTCCTTTTTTTTCCTGCTAAGAAGTTTCCGACCATTCTGCTTCCGGGGGCATGTGCCTGTCAGGTCTGGAAACAAGAAACCAAACGTCAGTTCAACGATTGTCCAGAGGCATTGCAGCACAGCCTTGTTGTGTCCTGTATTTTTTTTGACAGGAACAAGGCAGCACGGGCGCCGTTTTAGTGGAGAGAGGCCATTTGTCAACTAAATCCTGGTTGCCTAACCTTAACAGTAATCAAGCCTTAACAATAACCTTAATGCAAAACAGAAAATGTAAGGGGGAGGTATTTATTATGCAAATTAATTAACCCAGTGTCAAAAAAGTTCTGGTATTGTGAATGCTTCCTCCGATATACGGTAATTTAGACCTCATGTTTTCCTACCTCCACAGAGGGCTGCCAGCTTTTCAGGAGAAGAGGGGTCTCTGCCATGGGCGTAGCCAGGATTTTTGTTGGGGGGTGGTCAGGACCTCAGTTAGCCATTGATTTTTTTATTGATTTAGGGGGGCAGCTGCCCCTATCTGCCCCCCCTTGGCTACGCCCATGGTCTCTGCCTTTTTCACAGTAGGCAGAAATCAACAGGTGGTACCTCTACAGTGAATCTGAATACCTTACCAATTGGTTTTAGCTTCCTGTGCAGTGCAATAATGAATGTAAGAATGTAAAAAGAGCCCGGCTGCTGGATCAGGCCAAAGGTCCATCTAGTCCAGCATCCTGTTCTCACAGTGGCCAGACAGGTACCTACAGTGGTGCCTCGCAAGACGAAATTAATCCGTTCTGCGAGTCTCTTCGTCTTGCGGTTTTTTCGTCTTGCGAAGCATGGCTATTAGCGGCTTTAAGAAAAAGGGAAAAAACTCGCAAGAACTCGCAAGACGTTTCGTCTTGCAAAGCAAGCCCATAGGGAAATTCGTCTTGCGGAATGACTAAAAAAATGGAAAACTCTTTCGTCTTGCGCGTTTTTCGTCTTGCGAGGCATTCGTCTTGCGAGGTACCACTGTATTACAGGTTACATATGTTTCAGGTTACATACGCTTCAGGTTACTGACTCCACTAACCCAGAAATAGTGCTTCAGGTTAAGAACTTTGCTTCAGGATGAGAACAGAAATCGCACGACGGCAGTGGGAGGCCCCATTAGCTAAAGTGGTGCTTCAGGTTAAGAACAGTTTCAGGTTAAGTACGGACCTCCAGAACAAATGAAGTACTTAACCTGAGGTACCACTGTATGGGAAACCTGCAAGCAGAATTTGAACACAGTTGTATTCTCCCCACTTGTGAATCTCAGCAATAGGCATTCAAAGGTAGCCTTAGACAGTGGAGGTAGAACATAGCCATCATTATTAACAGCATAGATCCTCTCTATTTTTTTAAAAAAATCAGTTGTACCTAGGGAGGAAAGCTATAAGGTCCAATTTACAATTGAGAGAACATTCCAAGATCACACCGTTTAATTCCAAATTAATATTGAACAGCACACTACACACACACTTCTGCAAATAACGCTTTGACTGCATGGAGAACAGCTCACGGATTTTAACTGTGGTTCGATTACGCAGTTGGGATTCCTATCTGAAGCTAGGATTTAGGAAATGCAGGGAAATCCTGGGGCCGTTCCCCGTCTTTTATCTTCTCAAAGAACATAACAACTCTTTAAAAAGAAAAACAGCTAATCATGTATTTTTATTGCTTTCTCTTCCTTCCCCTCCTCTCTCGTTTCTTAAGTTAGACGAAAAACGCACACCTCCCGGTGTAGACACACCGCTGATACATAATGACAAGTCAGAACAATAAAGGCGGTAAGATCAGTGTGTGCTCCATTTATTTATTTTAAAGGAAGTAGTGTGTAGTGTGGGCGTGTTTCTCAGGCGCAAGTAGTGCGGGGGGGGGGAGCTGCTCCTTCTCCACACAGTGCTACAAAGAGCAACCCCCCTAGCTCTTTACCACCACCACTTTCTGCAAGCTCTTAAAGAAATTGCAAAAACTGCTCCATTTTATCCTTCCAGGGGAGGGAAAGAAGTGTATGTGTGTGTATAAGTAGTGGTGGCAGCAGCAGCAGCAACATGTGTCACTAGATGTGCACTTAAAGCACTAGAGAGAAGAAGATTGTGTTTTCCAGTTAAAATTGTGGTTTTGTTTCCCAAATGATGCCAAAGCTGAAAACTGTCAATTTTACTCTTGTCAAAAGCAGGGGTATGAGATTGACAAAGGTCACTGTATTTTTCCCTCTATAAGACGCACCAGACCACAAGACGCACCTAGTTTTTGGAGGAGGAAAACAAGAAATAAAATATTCTGAATCTCAGAAGCCAGAACAGCAAGAGGGATTGCTGCACAGTGAAAGCAGCGATCCCTCTTGCTGCTCTGGCTTCTGGGATAGCTGCGCAGCCTGCATTCGCTCCGTAAGACGCACACACATTTCCCCTTACTTTTTTAGGAGGGAAAAAGTGAGTCATAGAGCAAAAAATACGGTATTCTCTGCTTTGAGAGGGAGTACGAACTCACACCACAGTCTTCCGATGCAGAAGTTTGCTTATATTCTGGAGCATTAAAATAAAAGGATGGCAGCAGTAACCATCCTTTTTAAAAAACAACAACTATTTTTTTTAAAAAACAAACCATTTTTTTAAAAAAAGGCTAGAACAGGAATTAGAAGGCTTGGGCAGTGCCTTCCAGATGTTTTTGACACCAACTCCCATCAGCTCCAGCCTGCACAGCTGGAGACTGACAGGTTGAGGAAGGCCTTGGGATTTTCTGTCTCAGGCAGCAAAATGCGTTCTGTGATGTTACTATGTTACAAGCCATATGTTGTTATGTGCTAAACAACATGATGTGTTTTCTGCAACTTCAGAAGCTGGGAAAGTGCCCAAAAGAACGTTTGCTCCCCCGGTAGCTAAACCTCACAAGCTCTTTGCAAAAGGGGAACTGCTAGAGCTCCAGGACAAACAGGAAGGTGCTGAAACGAAAGGCATTCCTGCTCCTCTGCACCATGCCCATGCCCCACGTGACAGAATTGCAGCCAAGCCCGTCAAAACACCGAAAGCTCAAGATAAGAGGAAGAAAGGGAGCCCTCCTGCTAGGACTGTAAAGGATGAAGACTGCAAGAAGGATCCAGGCACGGCCAGAAATGTAGGTGGTGGAAATGCAGATGATCATCATTATTTACTGAATGTATATACCGCTATATACCACTAATTATTATATGGGACGCGGGTGGCGCTGTGGGTCAAGCCACAGAGCCTAGGACTTGCCGATCAGAAGGTCGGCAGTTTGAATCCCCGCGACGGGGTGAGCTCCCGTTGCTCGGTCCCTGCTCCTGCCAACCTAGCAGCTCGAAAGCACGTCAAAGTGCAAGTAGATAAATAGGTACCACTCCAGCGGGAAGGTAAACGGAGTTTCCGTGCGCTGCTCTGGTTCGCCAGAAGCGGCTTCGTCATGCTGGCCACATGACCCGGAAGCTGTACGCTGGCTCCCTCGGACAATAAAGCGAGATGAGCGGCGCAACCCCAGAGTCGCCTTTGACTGGACCTAGACTGGTGACTGGGGGCGGCCGCTGAGACCACATAACACCGGTCCTGAGAGATCTGCATTGGCTCCCAGTTTCCGAGCACAATTCAAAGTGTTGGTGCTGACCTTTCAAGCCCTAAACGGCCTCAAAGACCCAGTAGACCTGAAGGAGTGTCTCCACCCCCATCGTTCTGCCTGGACGCTGAGGTCCAGCTCTGAGGGCCTTCTGGCGGTTCCCTCATTGCGAGAAGCAAAGCTACAGGGAACCAGGCAGAGGGCCTTCTTGGTGGTGGCGCCCGCCCTGTGGAACGCCCTTCCAGCAGATGTCAAAGCGATAAACAACTACCTGACATTCAGAAGACATCTTAAGGCAGCCCTGTTCAGGGAAGTTTTTAACGTGTGATATTTTACTGTATTTTTGGTTTCTATGGTAGCTGCTCAGAGTGTCTGGGGGGGCCCAGCCAGATGGGCGGGCTATAAATAAATTATTATTATTATTATTATTATTATTATTATTATTATTATTATGGTCAGGGGGTCCCTTTACCTTTACCTATTTATTATATAGGTTTGCTCCCTCAAGGGAGGATTTTTCCAAGTCAAATCTTCAGAGCTCTTTCCTTGGAAGCTCTTGGTAGATAACTCTAAAAAGCATATTTTAAAATAGTTAACATCCCACCCCACAAAAAACACTAAAAGTTTTGCCCTTCTCGTTTTCAGAGGATACTTACAGGTAAGTTGAGGGTTGCTTGGCCTGTGGATAGAGGGCCTGCCATGATTGAGGGAAACACCCCTCTGCATATGTTCAGAAGCACCCTCATCTTTATTCTTCCACATGCCCCAGGGTTGATCCCTGGCAATGGTTGAAAGCTAGTTAAATTTTGGCTCGGACTAAGCTATGAATGAGTCACATTTACCTCTGTAGGACACCGTGATGATACTTTGTGTTGCTGGGATATAATCAACATACCTTAGAGACACACTGCTTCAGGGACCTTTTCCCTAGCTCAGAGTTTTCTGCTATTGAGAAAACTTGGGAAATGTGGTGTTTGCAGTCAACAGCAGAGGCATCTCTTTCTCTGAGGAGGTGTAGACTTAGGACTAATCTACACTGGTCGGTTATAACATTAAAAATGAGTTATAAAAATTTGACACCAGTGGGAACTGCAGAGCTGCGAACTGCTGGCAATGGAAAGATACATTGAGCGATATATAACAATATTTAACATTGTTTTTACAGTCATACCTCGGGTTGAATACGCTTCGAGTGGAGCGCGTTCGAGTTGCGCTCCTCGGCAACCCGGAAGTAATGGAGCGCGTTACTTCCGGGTTTTGCCACTTGCACATGCGCAGATGCTCAAAATGACATCATGCGCAGAAGCGGTGAAAAGCGACACGCGCGTGCGCAGATGTGACGTCGCTAGTTACATTTACTTCTAGATGCGAACAGGGCTCCGGAACAGATCCCGTTCGTATCTAGAGGTACCACTGTAATAGTGTTTTTAGAGATCAGTGTAGATCCAGCCTTTCAAGCCCACAAGAAATTTATATTCCTCCCCTCTCTTTTTTTTTCAGTTGGGGAATAGCTTGCCAGAGGTTATGATTTTCTTTGGCAGTTATTAAACGTGGGCCTTGCTAACCTTATTTTTTAGGCAAATTTCTTCCGAAGTTCAATAGTGCCTCTTCAGCAGGCCTTAAGCTATACTCCCAAAAGGCAAGAGCACCACCCAGATGTGAATTAAAATGTGTGGAAATAACTTCAGGCAATGAGTGAGTGGTGCTGTGGGAAACAATTAGATAAATTCCTGCATTGCAGGGGGTTGGACTAGATGGCCCTTGGGATGCCTTCCAGCTCTGATATTCTATGATTCTATGAAAACTGTTCCTGCAGGAAACAAGCTAAACCTCTCTGAGGGAAGGTGCAAAATCTTGCACTGAAGGAATCTCATTATACAGGCCTCATTTTGCAGCTCTGTATTTCTGGGACAGAAGAGTGCTATGGTTATGACCATCAGGTGCTTGCTTACCATTCTTCCACCAGTAAATACTCAGATTAGTTAACAAACAAGGCCAAAACCCACCTATATAAATAATAGTAAAGGTAAAGGGACCCCTGACCATTAGGTCCAGTTGTGGCCGACTCTGGGGTTGCGGCACTCATCTCGCTTCACTGGCCGAGGCAGCCGGCGTCCAGCTTCCGGGTCATGTGGCCAGCAGGACTAAGCCGCTTCTGGCGAACCAGAGCAGCGCATGGAAACGCCGTTTACCTTCCCGCCGGAGCGGTACCTATTTATCTACTTGCACTTTGACTGCTGGGTTGGCAGGAGCAGGGACCAGGAAACGGGAGCTCACCCCGTCGTGGGGATTCGAACTGCCGACCTTCTGATCGGCAAGTCCTAGGCTCTGTGGTTTAACCCACAGCGCCACCCACGTCCCTGTATAAATAATACATAATATTAAATATTAAGACACATTAAAAACTATTTAAAATGTTCAACTAAAATAATTAAAAAACAGGGCTAAAGCTAGAGATTCAAAACTGGTTTGACTAAAAATGTTTCCCATTTCTGTCTGGAAGACAATGGAGGGAGAGCCGGGTGAATGACCACAGGGAAGTCATTCCAAAGCTCCAGCCAGGTCCCTCATCCTCATTTCCTGGGAAGCAGAGCCTGCAAGGCAGGTTTTAAAGTGGGGCAGCTTCAGTGGCGTAGCGTGGGGGGTGCAGGGGGGGTTAGGGTTAGGGGGCGCAAATCCATGGGTTAGGGGGCGCAAATTACTTGCCTTGCCTCGGGTGCTGACAACCCATGCTACGCCACTGGGCAGCTTGACCTGGGAGCAGGTGGTCCATGTGGTAACTGGGTCCAAGACCATTTAGGGTAGGGTTTCCCAACATGGAGCCATGGTGTCCTGAAACATTGTTTTTTTAAAAAAACAACAACATTTTTTTAACCACCATGGGCTGGGCTGGGCTGGAAAACAAAGAGCAGCCACATACTGTATAGACAACCTGCCCTTCCTCCAGAATGTTTCTGGGCTTCACATTTAAACATAGAAATGTTGTCCTGGAATGGACCTTCCGCAAGGGTCATCTAGTCCAACCAAAAATATTACATTTATTTATTCACAAAAGTTTTATTCTACTTGATTCTAAGCAGTTTGCAGTTGTGGGTATTTTGCCTGTAATTTTCTTTGTTTTTTGAGGGGGTTGCTTTGTTTATGTTTGTTGGGGGGGGGGGTTGCTTGTTTGGTTTTAGTGTTGCCTGCTTTTTTGCCTGCTTTTTATTTTTTTTATTTGGTGTCTGTATGTCAGTGTCCTGCCTCATGCTTTTTTCGGAGGGGGTTTCTGAGAACTGGCAGTTTTTCTTTTGTGGAGTGGGTATTTTATAGTGACTGCAGCTATGCATAAGATACATACGGTAAATGACCCTTGGTTTAAGGCTTTACACTAGCAAACGACCTTGAAAACAGAGCAGTAATAAAGAACTACGTAGAATGAATCTAGAGACAAATACATTCTGAATATTTGAGGACCAGATAAAAGCCATTTTGGACCAGCCGCTGTTTCAAAACTGTTTTAAAAGCAGCCTCTCTGCCAATGCTAGCCAGGGGCCTATGCTTACTATGCAGGGCGTGGTATTGTTGCTTCATTTGCTCATCTTTTGGCAGGAAGAAGGTGGCCTCACCGATGCACAGTTCGAGGAGATTGTCCAGAGTGCGCTTCAGAAGCCTTTGCAGGAGTGTATGGGTATGCTGGTTGGGGTAGGGGAGAGACACAAGGGCAGAAAGATGTTGCTGTAACATAAAATCTGAGGCACTTCACACACAGACACTTGGTCTTAATGTCAGTTGGTTTTATTGCATGGTTCCCTTGAGGGGCAAGGATGGAACGGACAAGAAGTGTTTAGTCCCCCAAAAGGCCCTCTGAATGACCCCTCCCCACAGCAGCAACATAATATTGTGTTAACAGAAAGCAGGAATGAAGGAGGCTAGAGACAGAGAGCTGAAACTGGCTCCCCCCCCCCCCCCGGTTACTGCAGCTAGATGCTGCTTAAACTCTTGGAGTACTTGCTTTGCCATCTGCCATGAGTTGTGCCACTACAGTTGCAATCATCTTCCTACTTACCTGGAAGTAACCCCCTTGAATTAAGTCATACTTACATCTGAGAAGCTCTGTTAATGGCTGAAACTTTGGAAGCCTGTCAACTTTTGAAGATAACGTTTGGGAGCTGGCAGTGATTATCGCTCAAGCCAACATCAAACTATTTTATGAACTCATAATCCTTCAGGGCTTAGCTATTTAAAGCTGTTTTGCTTTTTTATTTCCAGAAGACTCTGCGAAGGGAACCATTTCGGCAAAGCCTACTGAGAAACAAGATCTGGGAAGGTGAGTTGCACGGCTGCATATTCGGCCTCGCTGCTGAAGGCGGGGCGCTCTTCACGTTCCCAGAGGCATTCCCAAGCCGTTCCTCAAAAACAATTTCTGTAATTTGCACCTTGAACGTTGTGGGCTTGTTCTTCGCTACTGCAGGGAAGGAGCTGACCGGAACCCAAAGTGCTGCAAGCAAGGAGACCCTAAAGCAGGGCCCAGGGAACCTTTTTCAACCCGAGCGCCACATTGCCTCCTAGAGAACCTACTGTGGCATGTGTGTGTGTGTGTGTGTGTGTGTGTGTGTGTACCTGACAGTGGTGGACAGTGCCAGAGGCAAAAGCAGGCAGGGCAATGGATGCAGATTTTACCTTTGTACAGTTTCTACACATACTCTCACACCCTTCTCTATCCTCCATCCAGGCAAGCAAAGTGTTAAGTTGTGGGTGAACATATCAGACGACACAGCGATTCTCCAAACAGCTCTTGTTTATTCGCAGGTCAGAACTGAACTGAACTGAAGGGTTCAGCCAGCCTGCTTATATAGAGCTCCACTACAACGCAACTGTAACACTTTCTGTAACTATCCAATCACTGATTATCACTTTTGATCTCTTATTTGCATATGTGGACCTGAACTATCTACAGTTTCCCCAGGGCGAGAACTTCAGTACATAACACAAAGAGCATTATCAGTGGTCAGGAACAAATTCCAGCCAAGCACAAACACTCAAGGGGCCGCTGAAGGGTGTGTGGCCTGGGGAGAGTTCCAAGAGCCAGACAGAAAGCCCTGTAGTGCTGCCCTTGACTTCTAAACCTGACGTTCCCCATTCCTGGGTGGACAAATCAGGCCTGTATCCCTCCTATCTTTCACATGGCGCGGTAACAAAGGCTATCAGATTTATGTACCTGACATTGTAAAGCAGGTTTGTTGAGCCTTTCCCCACCTGTGTCTTTAGCAGATATGTGACAAGCAGGAATTCAGCAGGTGGAGCAGTTCACAACATGCAGCTCTGGCGATGGAGGAAAAGGGTTGCCTGCTTTGTTGTGCTACTGTGAAAGGCGTAGGGACCCTGCCGGAAAAAAAAGATAGCTGGGAACTTTAGTTAGTCAGTATGAATTAGATAAGAAATGTGTGGCGATTTTCCAGCTAAAAAGCAACATAGGAATGATAATGAGCATCTTGTAACATCACAGGTAAATCTGAGAGCTTGGATGGTATGGTTTTATTAAGAGGGCAAGGAAAATTATCTCTTGCCAGAGGGAAGAAATGTGAAGGAGGCAGTAAACAAGTCTTGGTGTTGTGTTCCCGTGAGGGCACACCAGCCCCAGCCAGTACAGCTATGTGGAGTTGTAGTCCAAACCATCTGGAGGGCACCAGGAAGGCTGACCTAAATTAATAAAAAAATAGATCTCTACCAGCAGTTTTATATTGCGAATTGCTAAACTTGCTCTGATACTCCCTGATACGGCCTATTTCAATTTATGGGAGTGTTCTGTGTAAGTTGTGTGTGAATGTTATTTATTGAAGGACATAATGTGAAAGAAATGACTGCTATCAGTGTGGGATTTTCATTCACGTTTGCAAACTAATGAAAGCAAAAGCTGATTTAAGCCTCAGTTGTGTAAAAAAAGCCCCGAGACTGCCTACCTGGGCAATCTTATTTAGAAAAGCAACGCAGGAATCTCCAGGCATGTGAAAATCACACTTTGGCCTCAAGGTGGTGCCCAAGTACAGGAAATGTCTATGTAGCAGAGTTTAGTTTTACTGTAGTTGGTGTTCCCAGGCGCCCTCCTTAGAATATTGTTAAAGAACACCTCCAATGGGAGGATGTTTAGTGGAGAAACAAACGGCAGCAACAACTTTGGTTTCTTACCTTCCCTTTACCATAAGATTCCAGGGCAACTTAAAATTCAGTTAAAAACAGTTTCAAACCAATTAAAGTCACAGGATTAGGGTAAGTCTAGAAAACGTATAACGTATTTCTCAAGTGTCACAGGGACCAAGGCAGGGGTGAAACTAGGCTTTCTTTCACCAGGGTCAAAGACACTGTTTGGCACACACACATACGCATTTGCATACACATGCATACAAGCTGGGAGCTGTCACCCCTCTGCAGGGGACACCAGGGCAAACCCTAGCCATGGCTCTGGCCTAGGTAAAGAGGTGTGCCTTCTGCAGAAGGGACGTGGCACTTAACCCTTTCTGCAATATCTTTTCTCTGCCCAAAGCAACTTCCTCTCTGTATCAGGGGGCTCTAAATGTAGCTAAATGCGCCATTTGGATACACAGGGTAGACAATTAGAACCGAGAAACAGTGGCAGGGGAAGAATTAAACTTATTCTCTTAAAAAGCAAACTTTGGGGCTGAAAGAAGGTCCTTTATGTTTCTTGGGAGTGATGTAAAGTTCAGGGAAACCTTCACACAGCATCACTTCCCCTTGGATGAGGAGAGTGCACTCATCTCCATGTTTATTTAGCTACAAATTTTGGGGAATGATCCAGGAGGCTGAAGCCTGTTATGACCTAAGCTACAGCCTTCCCAGGTTCAAGTAGTGGTGGTGAGCGACATTGTTCCTTCCTCTAGGAATGGGGGAGACATTCAAACTCAGTTCTCATTTAAAGGTGAACCTAATTTGCCCTTTCTGAAACACTACGAGAACAAAGCCCCAGCTACCCCTCGAAATTCACATTTCTCTGAATTTTGAAGTACGGTTCTTCAAGCCAAGTAATGCATTCAAAAATGTACATAGTAGGTTAAAGTATGCACAAACGTGTGCATATTAGTGTAAATAGCATACAAAGGTATTACAGTTAGGGAAAATTGGTCTGCAAAATTATTGGCCAAAATTTTATACAAGCATGGGTATATTTGGAAAAATTAGCACTAAAATGTCGATGACTTTTCATGAGAACTTAAAAATTTCACAAAAACATGGACAACTGATCTTCCCACTGGAGAAATGAGAAACTGAGATTTGCTCACCCCTGCTGGAAACATATCAGTGCAACTTGTATCAATGTCCCCAAGCAGACTAGTTTTCAATATTCCACCCCACTGAAGTGGGCCCCAACTGTGTGCTTGTGCTCTTTTCTTCAGGAAGGCTTTGGGGGTCTCTCCAGCTGCGGAGGACATGGTCTTTGGAAAGAAAAGTGAGGTGATTGTTTCAGAATTGGATCAGAAGCGGCATCTGCTAAAAAAAAAGAAACACGGAACACATTCTGTGAATAAGGACAGACAGGAGAAAAGTAAGCCTATGTACATATTACTATTTACTCTGGCTCTAGTACGCTCCCACTGCTAGTGTTTGAAACAATGTACACATGCCTTTGGCACAATTCATATCCTGTGGTTTCTTGATAAACCCTGTTGTTCAAACTATCTTCCATCCGATTTGAAAAGGAAAGCCACGTTCATTTTGCAGCTAAGCAGAAGTATGTATGCTTGAGTCAGCCACTGAGCATGCTCAGGTGACAGTTTTGTGAATAGGAGTTTTGTGGGGAGGGAATGCAGGCATGGAAAAACCAAACAGGTAATGTGCATCAGGTGAAGGCACCCTTGCCCTCTCTTTGGTGTACACAGCAATGTGCAAATGCGATTTGAACCACAGTGGCAGAAACTTACCCCTAATGTGTACATAGCCTAAGTCTCTTGCATGAACAAACACTGAGCAAAACACACCAGGGATAAACCTCAGTTGAAATGAATGGGGGCTGTGCAAGATGGGAGCAGCAGGTGCCATTGGCCATGGGCCAAACGTGTCCGGGTGGGTGGGAAGCCTGGCAAAGGGAAGTGACTCACTACCAGTGCAGCGCTAGGGAGAGGGGCCACAAGCCCTGTGTAGGGCAGAGATCCACATTCTTTCCAGTCTTTCAAAACAAGTTGCTGCTCTTGACTGCTAGGCAGCTCACAGTTTCCTCCCCGCACTCACCAGCTCCGCTGCCGCCACCCCACCACCGCTCTCCCGGTGTTTTTGCAAAGAGGCAAACACGGGCGCGCACAACAACTTGTTTCTCTTTGTCTCCTGGCAGATGAGAAATCAGGAGGAGACAATGGAGGGCGTAAGGAAAACCGGAAAGGTGCGCCCAAGAAGAAAGTTCAGGGCAACGCCCACGTCCGCGTTGACCAAGAGGAAATGCAGGAGAAGGAGGAGGCAGACCGAGGAGGAAGTGGCTGCAGTGAGCTGAACCCTTCCTGCTGCTCCAGAGGGTTTTTAGGGAGGATGGTGGACAAATGGGGATGGGGGATCGAAGGCAGATCGGCTAGGCTGGCTTCGGAGCTCTGGTGGGCTGCAGTGCTTCTCCTGTTTTTTGTGCACAGTCCACAGGGGAAAGCCCTGGACGTTTGGCGGGGATTGATGCAACCTTAAATACCGGTAACTTGCTGTAAGAACAAGAAAGTGAGCTGAGTGGCCCACTGCTTAAAAATAATAAAATGAAGTGTATTGAATCACAGAACACCCACAAAGGAGGCTGCAGAGCTGCCGTTGTTAGATATTCCATTAATTATGGGGAAACTGCCAAGGGTCTTGTGGCACCATAAAGACTATGATTGCAGTAGCTTTCTTTCTTGGCTAGACTTCACCTGCATGAAATTGGCAGACACATATAGTTGGGAGTATTGGAGGGTGGGGAGGGGGGTGTAGACAGTGGTCCAGAGGGCTGTGGAATATAAGGCTCTGTGACAATGCTTTTAATAATAATAATAATAATAATAATTTATTATTTATACCCCGCCCATCTGGCTGAGTTTCCCCAGCCACTCTGGGCGGCTCCCAATCAGTATTAAAAACAATACAGCATTACATATTAAAAACATCCCTGAACAGGGCTGCCTTAAGATGTCTTCTGAACGCCAGGTAATTCTTTATCTCTTTGACATCTGATGGGAGGGCGTTCCACAGGGCGGGCGCCACTACCGAGAAGGCCCTCTGTCTGGTTCCCTGTAGCCTCACTTCTCGCAATGAGGGAACCGCCAGAAGGCCCTCGGCGCTGGATCTCAGTGTCCGGGCTGAACGATGGGGGTGGAGACGCTCCTTCAGGTATACAGGACCGAGGCCGTTTAGGGCTTTAAAGGTCAGCACCAACACTTTGAATCGTGCTCGGAAACGTACTGGGAGCCAATGCAGATCTCTCAGAACCGGTGTTATGTGGTCCCGGCGGCCACTCCCAGTCACCAGTCTAGCTGCCGCATTCTGGATTAATTGCAGTTTCCGGGTCACCTTCAAAGGTAGCCCCACGTAGAGCGCATTGCAGTAGTCCAAGCGTGAGATAACTAGAGCATGCACCACTCTGGCGAGACAGTCCGCGGGGAGGTAGGGTCTTAGCCTGCGTACCAGGTGGAGCTGGTAGACAGCTGCCCTGGACACAGAGTTAATCTGCGCCTCCATGGACAGCTGTGAGTCCAAAATGACTCCCAGGCTGCGCACCTGGTCCTTCAGGGGCACCGTTACCCCATTCAGGACCAGGGAATCCTCCACACCTGCCCGCCTCCTGTCCCCCAAAAACAGTACTTCTGTCTTGTCAGGATTCAACCTCAATCTGTTAGCCGCCATCCAACCTCCAACCGCCTCCAGGCACTCACACAGGACCTTCACTGCCTTCACTGGTTCTGATTTAAAGGAGAGGTAGAGCTGGGTGTCATCTGCATACTGATGAACACCCAGTCCAAACCCCCTGATGATCTCTCCCAGCGGCTTCATATAGATATTAAAAAGCATGGGGGAGAGGACAGAACCCTGAGGCACCCCACAAGTGAGAGCCCAGGGGTCTGAACACTCACCCCCCACCACCACCCTCTGGACACGGCCCAGGAGGAAGGAGCGGAACCACTGTATAACAGTGCCCCCAGCTCCCAGCCCCTCTAGACGGTCCAGAAGGATGTTATGGTCGATGGTGTCAAAGGCCGCTGAGAGATCCAGCAGAACTAGGAAACAGCTCTCACCTTTGTCCCTAGCCCGCCGGAGATCATCAACCAGCGCGACCAAGGCAGTTTCAGTCCCATGGTGAGGCCTGAATCCCGATTGGAAGGGATCCAAATGGTCCGTTTCCTCCAGGCATGCTTGGAGTTGTTCAGCAACCACCCGCTCAATCACCTTGCCCAAGAATGGCAGATTTGAGACTGGGCGATAGTTGGCCAAATTGGCCGGGTCTAAAGATGTTTTTTTAAGAAGCGGTTTAATGACCGCCTCTTTCAGCGGGTCTGGGAAGGCTCCCTCACAGAGGGAAGCATTCACCACCCCGCAGATCCCATCGCCCAGCCCTTCCCGGCTCGCTTTTATCAGCCAGGATGGGCAAGGATCAAAGAGACAGGTGGTCGGTTTCACTCGTCCAAGCAGCCTGTCCACATCCTCGGAGGTAACAGATTGGAATTGATCCCATGTAACAGGACCAGACAGAACTCTAGCACTCTCCCGCCCTGGCCCTGCTCCCACGGTGGAGTCTACCTCCTTCTGAATCTGAGCGATTTTATCTGCAAAAAACTTTGCAAAAGCATTGCAGGAGATCTTGGGGTCCCTACCAGGCCCCGGTGGTACAGGTGGTTCTGATAGATTGCGAACCACCTGAAAAAGTCTCCTGCTGCTGTTTTCTGCAGATGCAATGGAGGCGGTGAAGAAGGCCCTCTTCGCCGTCGCCATTGCCACTTGGTAGGCTCGACGTTGAGCTCTAACCCGTGTCCGGTCTGATTCAGAATGAGTTTTCCGCCACCGGCGCTCTAGCCGTCTCAACGATTGTTTCATCACCCTCAGCTCCGGGGAAAACCACGGGGCTGTCCGGGCTCCATGCAATCGGAGAGGGCGCTTCGGAGCCAGACAGTCAATAGCCCTGGTTAACTCCGCATTCCAGCGGGCCACCAGGGAATCAGCTGAAAGGCCATCAACTTGGGATAAAGCATCCCCTACCACTCTCTGGAAGCCAATTGGATCCATTAAGTGGCGGGGGCGGACCATCCGAATCGGTCCCACCTCCCTGCGGAGGGGAAGGGTTGCGGAGAAGTCCAGTTGCACCAGGAAGTGATCTGACCATGGCACTTCTTTTGTTTCGCTTTTAGTTAATGTCAGATCACCAGCATCCGTAGAGGTAAACACCAAGTCTAAGGCATGTCCGTGGCTATGAGTTGGGCCAGACTTATTCAGGGACAGCCCCATGGAGGCCATGCTTTCCACGAAGTCCCGAGCGGCCCCTTGTAAGGTCGTGTCGGCATGGATGTTAAAATCCCCCAGGACAACCAGGCTAGGTGTCTCCAGGAGCATATCCGCCACGACCTGAAGCAGCTCGGGCAGGGAATCCTTGGTGCAGCGGGGAGGTCGGTACACCAATAGGAATCCTGTACTGCCCCTATTGCCCAACTTCCAGAACATGCACTCAGAAAACTGGGTCTTCCCAATAGGACGCCTGGTGCAGACTAATGACTTCCTAAAAATCACTGCAACCCCCCCTCCCCGCCCACATGACCTGGGTTGCTGTGCGTAAGAGAAACCTGGTGGGCAAGCAGCGGCAAGGACAGGCCCATCTGCTTCATCCAACCAAGTCTCTGTTACACATGCCAGATCAAATCCTCCATCCATGATCAAGTCATGGATGGCAGTGGTCTTATGAATCATTGACCTGGCATTGCACAGCAACACTTTCAGGTCATGTGGGTATCCCTTGCTGATTCTAGTATCCATCCGGTCAGGACCAGACCCGGAGGCAGGAATAGTCCTCAGACAACGACTAAACCTGCCTCCTCTGTAATGACATGGTCTGGTCTTAGCGTAACTCCTCCTCCTACCCGTGATCACTGAGATCGGTTGTCCCAGTGCATTCCCCCCTGTGGAACATGCCCCAGCCATTTTGTGGGCTGGGGCCCACTCCCCGGCAGCCCTGACCCCTCCCCCTAAGAACAAAATAACAACTTATACAAACAAACAAAACCAATAAAACAATACAAACAAAAAATGTAAAAATTACAAGAACATCAAAATAAAAAAATAATTCCCCAAACCCAACCAAACTTCCATCCCACCCCCACCCCCCACATACAAAAAATCCAAAAGAAATTTTTTTAAAAACATTTTAAAAACACTCTGTGCCCCTCCTGCAGTAACACTGTCCTAGTGAGGCCTGTCAGGCCCCGCCCTGGGCCAGATGGTAAGTGGCAGGAAGGAGCAGGGCCCTCAGGCACTCACTCAGGGGAGTCCTCCTGGGCAGCAGGCAGCAAGCACCAAGCAGTCCTAGTGAGGCCTGTCAGGCCCCGCCCCAGGCCAGATGGTAAGTGGCAAGAGCAGGGCCCTCAAGCACTCACTCAGGGGAGTCCTCCTGGGCAGCAGGCAGCAAGCAGCACGCAGTCCTAGTGAGGCCTGTCAGGCCCCGCCCCAGGCCAGATGGTAAGTGGCAGGAAGGAGCAGGGCCCTCAGGCACTCACTCAGGGGAGTCCTCCTGGGCAGCGGGCAGCAAGCAGCAAGCAGTCCTAGTGAGGCCTGTCAGGCCCCGCCCCAGGCCAGATGGTAAGTGGCAAGAGCAGGGCCCTCAAGCACTCACTCAGGGGAGTCCTCCTGGGCAGCAGGCAGCAAGCACCAAGCAGTCCTAGTGAGGCCTGTCAGGCCCCGCCCCAGGCCAGATGGTAAGTGGTAAGAGCAGGGCCCTCAAGCACTCACTCAGGGGAGTCCTCCTGGGCAGCAGGCAGCAAGCACCAAGCAGTCCTAGTGAGGCCTGTCAGGCCCCGCCCCAGGCCAGATGGTAAGTGGCAAGAGCAGGGCCCTCAAGCACTCACTCAGGGGAGTCCTCCTGGGCAGCAGGCAGCAAGCAGCAAGCAGTCCTAGTGAGGCCTGTCAGGCCCCGCCCCAGGCCAGATGGTAAGTGGCAAGAGCAGGGCCCTCAAGCACTCACTCAGGGGAGTCCTCCTGGGCAGCAGGCAGCAAGCAGCAAGCAGTCCTAGTGAGGCCTGTCAGGCCCCGCCCCAGGCCAGATGGTAAGTGGCAAGAGCAGGGCCCTCAAGCACTCACTCAGGGGAGTCCTCCTGGGCAGCAGGCAGCAAGCACCAAGCAGTCCTAGTGAGGCCTGTCAGGCCCCGCCCCAGGCCAGATGGTAAGTGGCAAGAGCAGGGCCCTCAAGCACTCACTCAGGGGAGTCCTCCTGGGCAGCAGGCAGCAAGCAGCAAGCAGTCCTAGTGAGGCCTGTCAGGCCCCGCCCCAGGCCAGATGGTAAGTGGCAGGAAGGAGCAGGGCCCTCAGGCACTCACTCAGGGGAGTCCTCCTGGGCAGCAGGCAGCAAGCAGCAAGCAGTCCTAGTGAGGCCTGTCAGGCCCCGCCCCAGGCCAGATGGTAAGTGGCAAGAGCAGGGCCCTCAAGCACTCACTCAGGGGAGTCCTCCTGGGCAGCAGGCAGCAAGCAGCAAGCAGTCCTAGTGAGGCCTGTCAGGCCCCGCCCCAGGCCAGATGGTAAGTGGCAAGAGCAGTAAATGAAGGTAAGATGAGCACAGCAACCGCCATTCACAGCAGCAGTACTAATAGGTGACATTAGCACAATGATCACTTTGTGAGGTTATTTTACCACCTATAGTGGGAAAGGAAGCCATTCTCCTGATTTCTAGTTCAGCAGTTTCATCCTGAAGTCTCCCTTTCAAGGTCCTTTGTTGAATAATGATATTTTGGACGGCCACAGAGTGCCTCGGGAGATTCAAGACCTCTCTCCCACTAGTTTCTGAGTTGTTGCTGTCTTAGATGTCAATTTATTATTTTACATGGAGGTTGCCTAATCTATGTATAGAGGGGGAAAACATAGATATTGGTCCACAGGAGAAACTAAATCCAAAGTAGGACAGCCAAAATGTCAGAAAATCATGAGCACTTTTAAGTTCTCCAGAACTTAAACATCCATCAGGCTGAATGTTGAGGAAAACAGCAGGGGCGGGGGGGGGGGGGTTGAGAGAGAATTTGGCATGGTGTTGTGCAGCCACAAAGTATGCAATTGGTCATTGTGGCTTCAACATCATACCAGCGCGCGCGCGCTCTCTCTCTCTCTCTCTCTCTCTCTCCAACCTCCTTCAGTTTTCTTTAATATCCAGCCCTTCTGGCTATTGGCATTTTTGTTGTTATTGTTCTGTGTACATTGGAAAAAGACATTGTTGGCAGGTGATGGCATCTATCACATTCAGCAATGAGCAGGTGAATGTTTTGACTGGTGTTCAGCAAGGACAGGCTTGCCACCCAAGGCACATGAGAAGGAAGTGTCATTGTCTAAACGGGCTGTAAAATCATTGCTGATACTTTGGAGTGGCTTTAACCAGGAGCTGTACATGACAGCAAGTGGACTTGTGTTGCTTACTCTTCTGTGGTTGTCTTGGGCCCAGCTGAAGCATCCTGCATTACAGAATCCCTGAGTACCCTGGCTTGTGGAAGCCCCAATGAACATCCATAGATGGACCCACATCTGAAGAGTTGAAAGCCCCAGTCTCTTCAGAAGATAGGAACAAGTATCTTCATATGGTAGCCCGTAACATAGCTACAATTCATATTAAGACAGATTGCTTTAATCCCCTCTAACAGAAGAATCCACACACTTAAGAGTTAGCCTGACTGATGCTCATCTACTCCATCTGCACCTCCACCTTGTGCAGCTCCAAGCATGTTCCATAAAGCTGAAGTCTGCTGTTTCCTGATTTCCCCCCTTTCATCACTCTAGGCTGGTGCATGGCATGGGTCCAGTGCTCTTATCCAACCTGTGAGAAGTGGAGGCGGCTTAGCAGTGACATAGACCCATCGGTTCTGTCTGAGGACTGGACATGTAGCCAGAACCCAGGTAAAACAGAAGGGAAAGGCAAGCCTTTTCCTGCAGGGGCTGACAGACATTTGGTGGCCTCTCCTTCCCTCAGTTAAATATGAAAAATTGTGACTGCTCAGTGTCCAGCAGAACCCCTGTCTGCCTGGGCAACCTGTGGCTCTCCAAGATGTTTTTAAGCTCCAGCTCCCATCAGTCCCAGCCAGCACGGTCAGTAGTCCGGAAAGTTGTAGTCCATAAATCAGGTGAAGGGAAATACTACTTGAGAAGCTAGAGGGCTGCTGCCTGTCAGAATAGACCAGACTTGGACTACAGCTCCCATCAGCACTGGGCTGATAAAGAGGACCAGCTCCAACATTTGGAAGGCACCAGGTTTGGGAAGACTGGAGTATCAGTCTGACCCAGGTGGCCCAGTGAACACGAGATTATAAGGCATCACCATCATCATATGCTCTTGTAAAATCTACCCTTTCAAAATGAAGGCGTCTTGTGGGAGTCTAGAACCTCTTCCAGTCACTGCAATGGGTTGCTTTTGGTGCCTTCTCTATGAGTTATTTTGTTTTGCTGCTGTCACTATGTATTGTACCTTATGCAGCAGTACAAAAGGAAGGGTCCCTGCCCCAAAGGGGCTTGTATTCAGTAAAGGGGAGGGAGAAGTGAAAAGGGGTCGGGGTAGAGAAAATGCATTTATTTCAATTACACAGACTTCCCAGATTCTTTTCAGCGGGGTGTTTATTTCCCGTTGCAGATCTCGAGCACAACAGCTGCAGCATTCCAGAGGAAACATGGTCAGGGTCTGAGAACGAGGTGGTCTATGCTGTTTATATTCCTGGGTCAATCGTGTGGGCCAAGCAATATGGATACCCATGGTAGGGAAGGAACACACAACTCTCGGGTGCTTCTAGACAGAGGTCTGATATCACAAATGAGCCATAGAGGCTGCGTACACACTGTAACTTTAAAGCACATTCAAAGCACATTATTTCCCTTAGAGAATTCTGGGCACTGTACTTTTCCCTTCACAGAGTTACAGTTCCTGAAAGCACCCTTTGACAAACTACAGTGCCCAGAATTCTTTGAGTGGGGGAAATGTGCTTCAAAAGTGCTTTAAAGGCATAGTGTGTACGCAGCCTGGGATACTGCAAACAGGCTGTTTTATAACACTTGATTTTCTGTGGATTAAGTGGGAAGAAATATGGGCTGGCATTTTGATGCTGATAAAGTTATGTAGATGCTGAGAGACACCTGCATAGATGAGCATCCATCCCACAACAAACAAGCATGCTTTTTACTATGTTTTTATCATTGGATGTTTTGTAAAGTGTTTCTAATGTTGTACACTGCCCTGAGATCTTTGGGTAAAGAATGGTACATAAATTGAAGTAAAAATAATGATAAGGTCCCCCTTTGCCCTTAACATAGGCAGAGATCCTCAACATGTGTTACAGGGATGCAAGTCCCATTGAAACAAATGAGAGTGCAAAATTAGAAAGAGCGAGCCATAAACACAGCAGGGTTTATTTTTTTTAAAAAAAACGGGCTTCAGGATATCGTGCAGTGCAATGCAAGAAAATATTGATTGTGTGGGCAGCACACTACACCGTGCTAAACAAACCAGTTTTCCATTGCCATCTTATCGGCAGGCTTGGAGCACAAAACAATAGTCCCAGCACTAGTTAACCAACACAACACACACAACACACAGAAACACACACCAAGGCAAAAATACACCTGCCCAGGTCTCTCAGAGTGAAAACCCCAGTTTTGCTCTGCTGTACTTAAATCTCAGCTCCTTAAAAACCTCAGTTCTATGTGTCTTGATCCCTGCAGTTTTTTCAGCTGCTGACCCTCCTTGAAAGGCTTAGCCAAAATAGCCAATCTTTCTTAGCACCCTTGCCAGTACAGCAGCTGCAGTCTTTTGACAGAAAAACTGGCCAAGAATGGGGCCTCTAAGCCGCAGAAAGGGGAGCTCCCCAGAAACATAGCTTTACTTACATGCCCAGTGCATCTCCGGGCTTTATAAAATCATAGAATCTTAGAATTGGAAGGGACCCCAAGGTTCATCTAGTTCAACCCCCTGCGATGCAGGAATCTCAGCTAAAGCGTCTGTGACTGATGGCCATCCAACCTCTGTTTAAAAACCTCCAAGGAAGGAGAGTCCACCACCTCTCATGGGAGTCTGTTCCACTGCTGAACAGTTCTTACTGTCAGAAAGTTTTTCCGAATGTTTAGTCAGAATCTCCTTTCTTGCAACTTGAAGCCATTGGTTCGAGTCCTACCCTCCAGAGCAGGAGAAAATAATAATAATAATAATAATTTATTATTTATACCCCGCCCATCTGGCTGGGCCTCCCCAGCCACTCTGGGTGGCTTACATAAAAACCAAAAATACAGTAAAATATCACACGTTAAAAACTTCCCTAAACAGGGCTGCCTTAAGATGTCTTCTGAATGTCAGGTAGTTGTTTATCACTTTGACATCTGCTGGAAGGGCGTTCCACAGGGCGGGCGCCACTACCGAGAAGGCCCTCTGCCTGGTTCCCTGTAGCTTTGCTTCTCGCAATGAGGGAACTGCCAGAAGGCCCTCGGCACTGGACCTCAGCGTCCGGGCAGAATGATGGGGGTGGAGACGCTCCTTCAGGTATACTGGACCGAGGCCGTTTAGGGCTTTAAAGGTCAGCAGCAACACTTTGAATTGTGCTTGGAAACATACTGGGAGCCAATGTAGGTCTTTCAAGACCGGTGTTATATGGTCTCGGCGGCCGCTCCCAGTCACCAGTCTAGCTGCCGCATTCTGGATTAACTGTAGTTTCCGAGTCACCTTCAAAGGTAGCCCCACGTAGAGCGCATTGCAGTAGTCCAAGCGGGAGATAACCAGAGCATGCACCACTCTGGCAAGACAGTCCACAGGTAGATAGGGTCTCAGCCTACGTACCAGATGGAGCTGGTAAACAGCTGCCCTGTGCCTCCATGGACAGCTGTGAGTCCAAAATGACTCCCAGGCTGCGCACCTGGTCCTTCAGGGGCACAGTTACCCCATTCAGGACCAGGGAATCCTCCACACCTTCCCGCCTCCTGTCCCCCAAAAACAGTACTTCTGTCTTGTCAGGATTCAACCTCAATCCGTTAGCCGCCATCCATCCTCCAACCGCCTCCAGACACTCACACAGGACCTTCACCACCTTCACTGGTTCTGATTTAAAAGAGAGGTAGAGCTGGGTATCATCCGCATACTGATGAACACCCAGCCCAAACCTCCTGATGATCTCTCCCAGCGGCTGCATGTAAATGTTGAAAAGCATGGGGGAGACGACAGAACCCTGAGGCATGCTCCCTCCTCCATGTGACAACCCTTAAGATATTTGAAAATGGCTTTCGTATCTCCTCAGTCTCCTCTTTTCCAGGCTAAACTTACTCAGCTCCTTCAAGCGCTCCTTATAAGGTTTAATTTCCATACCCTTGATCATCTTGGTTGCCCTCCTCTGCACACATTCTAGCTTGTCAACATCCTTCTTAAATTGTGGTGCCCAGAATTGGACACAGTATTCCATGTGTGGCATGACCAAGGCAGAATAGAGTGGTACTATTACTTCCCTTGATCTGGACACTGTACTTCTGTTGATGCAGCCTAGAATAGCATTGGCCTTTTTTGCTTCTGCATCACACTGTTGCCTCATGTTCAGCTTGTGGTCCACCAAGACCCCTAGATCCTTTTCACATATACTGCTAGTAAGCCAGGTGTCCCCAATCCTATATTTCTGCATCTGGTTCTTCCTGCCTAAGTGCAGAACCTTACATTTGTCCCTACTGAAATTCATTTTGTTAGCTAGCGCCCAGTTCTCCAATCCGTTAAGGTCATTTTGAATTCTGATTCTGTCTTCTGTGGCATTAGCTACCCCTCCCAGTTTGGTGTCATCTGCAAATTTGATGAGCATCCCCTCAATGCCTTCATCCAAGTCATTTATAAAGATGTTAAACAACAACAGGCCCAGGACAAGAACCCTGCGGCACTCCACTTGTCACTTTTTTCCAGAATGATGAGGAACCATTAATGAGTGCTATTTGTGCTATCTTCACAACAACCCTGTAAGATAGGTTAGATTGAGACATTGTGATTGGCCTAAGGCAGTGATGGCCAAACTTGGCCCTCCAGCTGTTTTGATCCCACTGGTCCTGTTAGCTAGGGATGATGGGAGCTGTAGTCCCAAAATAGCTGGAGGGCCAAGTTTGGCCATTACTGGCCTAAGGTCACCCAGTGACTAAGTGGCAATTTGAATCCAGGTCCTGCCACTTGTAGTCTTCCTCCATCCCATTCTGTTTTCCTCGTGTATCATGTCTTTTTAGGATTTACTGATGGTTTTTGCAAGCCACATCGGGAGCCTTTTTGCCTAGAAAGTGGATTTATAAATGCTTAAAATAAATAAAAAGCAGCCTGACAATCTAACCACTAATTGCTCCTGGAATTGCCTCTTTTTGTTTCCCTGAGTGTTGAATTTTAGCTGTCAAAAGAAAAACCAATGGAGCTGGGTAATCAAAGTCTCCCCACTCCCTATCAGAAACTCGCATTGGAGCAATTAAGAAAGGCTATTGAGAGGAGGCAATTAATAGGCTGTTCCTCACTAATCCCCTACTAATCAGGAAGCAATAAAACAGGCTGAACTTGCAAACAGGAAGCATTTAATTAAAGGCACAGAATCCCTGAAAAGCCTCAATAGCACTTGACCCACACAGGTCAGAGAGACACCACAATGATGTTTTATTGCAAAAACAATACGCAGCACCACAAACCATGTCTGAGAAAACAAGGGAGAGCAACACAGAAAAATCCTGGTATGCAACAACTGACTGCTCCATAAAAAGTATGTGAGCGAAGGATGACAGTTGTAGAGAGACAGACTACTGCAGAAGCAGCCACTGTATGAGGTCACTGTACACATCTCCTTTTGTTGACACTAGCCCTTTGCAGGTGTGATGAGAGAGAGGGCATGCACTTTCTAGTCTTGCCTCCTCCATGACAGCTGTGTGTCCAGATTCACCACTTTCCTTGCATTGAAGGTGCAAGAGATTTGGGAGGCCTCTGCATGCAGCTTAGAGCCCTGATCCCACACCTCCATGGGAGCCTCTATGAGAACAGCAAACTCCTGGTTCAGACCTTTGCTCTCAGTGCATGCAGAGTGTCAGGTCCAGACATAGGGATGGAATGGATGCTAAGGAAATGAAACTCTGCTCTTCCTCAGGCAAGTTCAGTGGAACCTCGGGTTAAGTACTTAATTCGTTCTGGAGGTCCGTTCTTAATCTGAAACTGTTCTTAACCTGAAGCACCATGGGGCCTTTAGCTAATGGGGCCTCCTGCTGCCGCCGCACCGCCGGAGCACAATTTCTGTTCTCATCCTGAAGCAAAGTTCTTAACCCGAGGTACTATTTCTGGGTTAGCGGAGTCTGTAACCTGAAGCGTCTGTAACCTGAGGTACCACTGTTCTGTGTGAAATCTGAATGGCTTCCCTACAGAAGCCATGCTGATTGCTCCTTAGCAAGGCTTGTTCTTCTATAATATACGACCTGTATGCTTAACATTTTAAGCCTTCAAAATAACTCTCCACCAACTTACTTCTGGACCGAAATTGGTATTGCATATATTGTCCTCCAGTCCTCCCAGAAGGGTAAAAAGTAAAAAAAAAAATGGTCTTCCCAAAGGAGGCTGATTTTAATAGTAACATTTGTTAGTTAAAAGATGAACAAATTGGCATTTGAGGTCTTCAGAAGCTCTTTTGGGGTCATATGGGCCATATGGAAGAAGTTGTTTGCTTTTTTTAATGGGGCTTCAAAACATTGCCCAGTCCTCTAGCAGAAGCTAAGGTTGGCCTGGCGGTGTCTTCACTACAGTGTCTTTCGCTCTTTTCCAACCATGTGTTTATAGGTGGCCTGGAATTATAGAGGCTGATCCAGACATTGGAGAGTACTTCCTGTTCTCTTCTCAGGCAGATTCACTTCCTGTTAAGTATTATGTATATTTATTTTATATTGTGTTTGCATGTCGGTGGGATAAATCTGACTTTATCCCTAAAGCAATTACTACTCAGCTCCAGCTGAAAGGTTCTTACCCACGTTAGTCCTTATCTGAGATGTGTTCACACGCTCTCTCTCACAGGCATGGCCACCCACCACAACTGACACGCTCTCGGTTTCCATTCCCATTTCAGTGCAAGTACCATGTGACCTTCTTGGGCAGCTCTGTGACCCGGGCTTGGATCTCTGCCTCCATGCTGAGGAACTTTGAGGAATCTTATGCGAAGGGAAATGGTGTGGTAAGTGGGGCTTTTTGCTAATGGCGGCTTGTTCACAAAATAAGGTGTCCCAGTCTCCATGAGGTTATGGGTTCTAAGAGGGTCCAATGAACAGGAGGTGCCTTTTGAAAGGGAGCAGGATCTAGAGGAAGTTCCAAACAATAGCTGAGAAAAGTGAATACTTCCCGATGCTTGCTCTTTTGCGGGTGGGATCCAGACCAGTCGCATTCGGGCATAAGAACCTAAGAAGAGCCTTCTGGATCAAGGCAATATGGCCCATCTAATCCAGGATGCTGTTCTCAGAGTTGTCAATCAGATGTACCAATGGGAAACCCACAAGCAGGATTCTAGCACAAGAGCCCTTTCCCCCTCCTGTGGTTTCCAGCAATCAGTATTCAGAAACATTGCTGCCTCCAACTGTGGGGGCAAAGTCCTCTGGCTTTTTTCTGGCCCACCTAGAACCAGTCTGGATAGTTGGCTTTGGTGAAGATTTGACGTTTTCATCCCCCAAAAGCTTTTGATTTGAGTTTCTACTGAAATGAGGCTGCATTTTAATGTTGCATTTTAATCTTGTTTTAAAGTTATATTTTAATCAATTGTTTTTATACCTGGTGTTGGCCGCCCTGAGCCCGGTCTTGGCTGGGAAGGGCGGGGTATAAATAAAATGTATTATTATTATTATTATTATTATTATTATTATTATTATTATTATTATTTAACCATCATGGTCAGTAACCATCAATATAGCCCTCTCCTTCAGGAACTTGTCTGATCCTCTTTTAAAGCCATCCAATTTGGTGGCCATCCCTGCCTCCTGTAGGAGCGAGTTCCATAGTTTAATTATGTGCTGTGTGAAGTACAGTTGTACCTCGGGTTAAGTACTTAATTCGTTCCGGAGGTCCGTTCTCAACCTGAAACTGTTCTTAACCGGAAGCACCACTTTAGCTAATGGGGCCTCCTGCTGCTGCCGCGCCGCTGGAGCACGAGTTCTGTTCTCTTAACCTAAAGCACTATTTCTGGGTTAGCGGAGTCTGTAACCTGAAGCGTATGTAACCCGAGGTACCACTGTACTTCTCTTCGCACGATTAAAGTGGAATGGGCACTTGTGCAACAAACCTGCTTCCCCCTCAAAAAAAGCAGATGCTATGCAGTAAGGAAAATGACAGGAAAATGCACTGGATATTATGGGGTAACAGTTGCTTGATACGACATTGTATATCCTCCCAGCAAACAAATCAAAATGAGTGCTCAATAAACAGGTTGTCTTGCAAGCTGCCAAAATCTGCTAGCAAAGCTGGTGTGTATGTGCGTGATTTCTGCAAGCTTCTTTATCTTAAGATCAGAGGAGAACTTTGTCCCCGTCCCCCATTCCCTCCATCTGCAATCCAGCCCTGCAATTTGGAAAGACAGTGGCCTGATTAGGCCCCAGCTGCACAATGAACTTGGATTAATTTCAGTTACAGATAGGTAGCCGTGTTGGTCTGCCATAGTCAAAACAAAACAAATTATATCTGAAGAAGTGTGCATGCACACGAAAGCTCATACCAAGAACTGACTTAGTTGGTCTTTAAGGTGCTACTGGAAGGAATTTGTTTTGTTTTGGATTAATTTCAGAGCTGTCCAGCTATCATGACTTCCCCCAAGGCACCTTGGGAATTGTAGCTCTAGGAGGGTGAGTTTAGGCACAGTAGTGGCAGATCTGTGTATTTAAACTCAGATTTGCCCCAGACTTGTAGAAAGAGGAGCAAAAGTGGCATGCAGATAAAGAATTCAGAATTCCCCCCTCGTCAGTTTCTTACTTCCCCGCAGCCACCTTTCCCAAGCATAGAGGAGAAAAGCTTTGGGAGTGACAGACTCTGGGGAGGTAAACCACACATGGGCCAAGTGTTTAGCACATACCCCATTGATGTTAAGAAGCAGCATCCACGCACAGTCCCTTTCTCCCTCACTTCTTAAATCATAGCTATGCTCTGTATTTTCTTTTTGAGGCCAAGCTGAAGAACAAAGGTGACAAGAGGGATTTTGAAGCTGCTGTGAAGATGGCAAACGAAGCAGAGCAATTAAGCATTCAGGTGTGACACAGGCAGGTTCCATGACCCCCCCCCCCCAATAAACCTAGGTTGATTTCTCTCTGGAATAATTGCATCCTTTGCTTTCACACTTTTTGCAGAGGATGTTATTGGCAGATCATTGGGGCCCAGTATCTTCTGTATTCCTGTATTTTCTCAGCCATGATCTGTGTAGCAATTTTTGCATGGAATGAAATGGAAACCTTATTGATTTATTTAGAACATCCCACTTTACAGCCAAGAAGAGCTATCAAAGCAACTTACAAAACATTCTTGCAATGGAAAATCCCATTTTTGTCTTTTATCAGAAATAGAAATAACATGAGATTCTTAAGGATGCATTTCCTGCCATCATACTTGATCTTCCCTGGTGTTGCCCTCTAACCTCTGCCTACTAGGCAGCAAGGCCCATTGGGAACCTTGGAGGCAAGTGAGCGACTGAGCAGCTGGAGCTCGCTCAGATTTCAGCACCATCCTGTCTGCTGTGGGGTAGCAAAGGTTATTGTGGGCCCTGTAGAGCCACTTATTTTTTAAAAAAAGAATTAAAAAGCTTCTCCCTTCCAGCTTTGGCCCGTCATTGTTTTCTGTTGTGGGATTCTTGGTACATTGCTCCTTAATTAGTCATTTTATGTTCCCTGTGACTAATGTTTGTGTGGGGGAACAACAAGGGGAGAGGACTTCCTTTTGTTATTTCATTTTCTATCATCACTAGCAACTTGAAGCAGCTGAATAGCATCCTCACAAGCCCTTGTGCTAATGCACAGCTCCCCATTCACATCTGTGGGTGTTGCATGATGGTGTATTCTGTGAATCCCGTTTTGAATGAGTGGAGGAAGCGCAATACCACTGCTTGCACAATTTTTAACTTTTAGAATCCCCTTGTGAGCCTTTTCTTTCCTCACCTAAAATCTGCCATGGTATAAAATGTGCGGCCACACAAGGTGAACTGCTGCTATTAAATGAGGAAGTGGTCTAGCTCCACTGTTGGTTTTGCATCCCTTCTCCTTGGATAAGACCACTATACAGCAGGGGCTAATAGTTTTGCCCTGGGTCTGGATCACTAATCTGCATGCATGTTCTTAACCCAGTCCAACCCAGATCCAATATCAAGGAAGAAATCCGTGCACATAAATGCATAGAATCATAGAACTGTATAGTTGGAAGGTACCCCAAGGGTCATCTAGTCCAACCCCCTGCAATGCAGGAATCTCAACTAGATCATGCATGTCAGATGGCCATCCAACCTCTGCTTCAAAACCTCCATGGAAGGAGAGTCCACCACCTCTCATCGGAGTCTGTTCCACTGTCAAACAGTTCTTCCTAAACTTTAGTTGGAATCTCCTTTCTTGTAACTTGAATCCATTGGTTTGGGTCCTAAGGTAAAGGTAAAGGTACCCCTGCCCGTTCGGGCCGGTCTTGACAGACTCTAGGGTTGTGCGCCCATCTCACTCAAGAGGCCGGGGGCCAGTGCCGTCTGCAGACACTTCCGGTCACGTGGCCAGCATGACAAGCTGCATCTGGTGAGCCAGCGCAGCACACGGAAACGCCGTTTACCTCCCCGCTAGTAAGCGGTCCCTATTTATCTACTTGCACCCGGGGGAGCTTTCGAACTGCTAGGTTGGCAGGCGCTGGGACCGAGCAACGGGAGCGCACCCCGCCGCGGGGATTCGAACCGCCGACCTGACGATCGGCAAGTCCTAGGCGCTGAGGTTTTACCCACAGCGCCACCCACGTCCCTGGTTTGGGTCCTAGCCATGAATATATTATGTGTGGGGAAGAAAATCCTAGCTTAAGCCAACTGGGGCTTCTTAGTTGAGCAGGGCTAGTTTATAATGCCAAGGCTGTGGTTTGGAGTCTGTGGCATAAGAAGAGAGTGGTTCTGAGGCCACGCAGAGATAGCCTGTCCTCTTAAGTTGCCATACATTTAGATCTGGGGCAACTGACCTCCAGGGCAAAAGGCATGGCAGCCAGGAGCCCCCAGCCTTTCTCTCCTATTAGAAACTGGGTACTAATTGAAGCATATCAGTACTATAACACCTACTCTTCTCTTTCACCGCACCAGGAGAGAATAAGGATATTTGGATTCTATAGCCGATTCAGCGGGAGAGAGTCACCTAAAAACAACAGAGACTTGAAAGGTACCATGACATGCAGGTTGGGGTCCGAAGTCAGAATATTGTCAGACAAGCTGAAAGACAGACCCCACCCTGCACTCTTTGTTCCTTTTTGCATTGTAGATCATGTACACGTTACCTGTAAGCCTCCTGCCAAGAGCATCCGAGAACCAAAGGGTGGGAAGAAAAATGTATCAACATCAAACAAGAGCCAAGAAAAGGTTGGTTCAGTCTTTGCACTATTAGAAATGTTTGGGCGTCTCCCTGCTTTTAACAATCTGGCTGCTGCAGACGGCCCCTTCATATAATAATAATAATAATAATTTATTATTTGTACCCCGCCCATCTGGCTGGGTTTCCCCAGCCACTCTGGGCAGCTTCCATAAAAACCAAAAATACACTAAAATATCACAGATTAAAAACTTCCCTGAACAGGGCTGCCTTAAGATGTCTTCTGAATGTCAGGTAGTTATTTATCGCTTTGACATCTGAAGGGAGGGCGTTCCACAGGGCAGGCGCCACTACCGAGAAGGCCCTCTGCCTGGTTCCCTGTATCCTCACTTCTCGCAATGAAGGAACCGCCAGAAGGCCCTCGGCGCTGGACCTCAGCGTCTGGGCAGAACGATGGGGGTGGAGACGCTCCTTCAGGTCTACTGGGCTGAGGCCGTTTAGGGCTTTAAAGGTCAACACCAGCACTTTGAATTATGCTCGGAAACGTACTGGGAGCCAATGTAGGTCTTTCAAGACCGGTGTTATGTGGTCTCGGCGGCCGCCCCCAGTCACCAGTCTAGCTGCCGCATTCTGGATTAGTTGTAGTTTCCGAGTCACCTATATTTTCCTAACAGTCCATTGCGATGTTATTGGTCTAGTGAAGTTTTAGTAGGTCTATCATGTTCTCTCTGTTAACATTAACAAACAGTATCTCTCTCCTAGCTTCTGCCTGAGACACCAGTGATGAAATCGGATGGAGATTTCAAAAAGAAAACCAACATAGAAGGTGAGGTTTTGACAAGTCACCCTCCCCAGCAAACTCAACCTCAGGCCTCTCTTCTCTTTTAAGCTATGTACCATAACTGTGAGTGCAAGCTAGTGTAGGCTACTGGCAGGATCAACTTGGGGCTCTTACAAACTGGTGTGTGGGTTTTTTTTTGGGGGGGGGCAGGGTGTATTCTGCAACATGTCATGGATGCAATCAAGACTATAGTTTCCACTTTATTAATTGTTCTTCTGTGCTTCCCCAATGCTACCAGGTTGTTCCCATCTGTAGGGGTAACATTTGTGCTACAGTAAAACAAAAACAGGGCAACAGCCACCCCGGAACATTTGTGTTTACTATTTATTTATGTATGCAAATATTTAGAAACTGCACTTTTGTAAAAAGAGAGAGAGAGAGAGATACAAATCACAAGGTGGTATACAACCTGAAAACAGAACACTGCAGTAAAAACTATTTTAAAATGTCAGGCACATCAGTAAAAGCTGGTTGGCAAAGAATCTGAGGTTTGAAAGGCCCATTTAAATACAGCGGTATCTCGGTTTACAAACTTAATCCATTCTGGAAGTCCGTTCTTAAACCAAAACCGTTCTTAAACCGAGGCGCACTTTCCCTAACGAGGCGTCCCGCCACTGGTGCCCTTCCACCATTCGGATTCCGTTCTTATACCGAGGTAAAGTTCTCAAACCAAGACACTATTTCTGGGTTTGTGGAGTTTGTAAACCAAACCAGACTGTTCTTAAACCGAGGTACCATGGTAATACAGTTTTTAGAAGACATCTGAAAACAAACAGGAATGACTCCTGATGAACCTCTACTAGCAAGGTGTTCCACCAGGCAGGGAGTTTCACAGGGCTCGGTCCCATCAGAAGGCCTCTGTGATTGAGACGTAGCATAAGGAACCAGGTGGTCCTTAGGGTACTTTAGGCCCAAGCTGTTTAGGGCTTTGGGAATTAACACAAATACCTTGAACCCAGCCCTCTGGCAAGTTGCTAACCAGTGCAGTCTGCTCAGCAGTAGAATGGTGTGCTGTCAGTAGTCTGCTCCTGTGAGCAGTCTGGCCACCACATTCCGCGCAAGCTGCATCTTCTGGACCAGCCTTTCTCAGCCTTGGGTCCCTGGATGTTGTTGTACTACAACTCCCATCATCCCTGACCGCTGGTCCTGCAAGCTAGGGATGATGGGAGTTGTAGTCCATCAACAACTGGGGACCCAATCATAGAATCCTAGAGTTGGAAGAGACCCCAAGGGCCATCGAGTCCAACCCCCTGCCAAGCAGGAAACACCATCAGAGCACTCCTGACATATGGTGGTCAAGCCTTTGCTTAAAGACCTCCAAAGAAGGAGACTCCACCACACTCCTTGGCAGCAAATTCCACGGACGAACAGCTCTTACTGTCAGGAAGTTCTTCCTAATGTTTAGGTGGAATCTTCTTTCTTGTAGTTTGGAACCATTGCTCCGTGTCCGCTTCTCTGGAGCAGCAGAAAACAACCTTTCTCCCTCCTCTATGTGACATCCTTTTATATATTTGAGCATGGCTATCATATCACCCCAAGGTTGAGAAAGGCTGTTCTGGACCATATAGAAGGGCAGCCCCATGTAAAAGATGTTGCAGCAATCATGTATTTGGGGTTATCAGTGCATGAACTCCTGGGGTCAGGCTTTCCTAGTCCAGGAGTGGTTGCCGCTGGCGTACCAACAGAAACTGGTGGAAGGCACTCCTAGCCACAGAGGTCACTTGGGTCTCTAATCACAAAGATGGATTCAGGAATAACTCCAAGCTGCGAACCAGATCCTTTGGGGGAAATGCTAACCTGTCTAGAACAGGCAGTTGACCTTTACCCTGAACACAGGAGCCACCCACCCACAAGGCCCCCGTATTTCTAAGTGTCAAGGTCAGCTTGTTGGCCCGCATCCAGTCCACCACTGCATCCAGGCACCGGTCCAGGGCTTGCACAGCGTCTCCTGACTCAGATGTAATGGAGAAATAGAGCTCAGTGTCATCAGTATACAGATGACACCTTGCACCACGCGTCCTATTGACTACTCTCCGTGGCTTCAAATAGGTGTTGTGTAGCATTGTGGGGAAAGAGCTGCCCTTTGGCACTTCAGAGGGTAAGCACCAGGGCCCCCAAAGACATTCTCTCTACTTGGGGCATGATCCTGCAGGGTAGGAAGAGAGGCACTGTGGCACAGTGCCACCAGTTCCCATCCGACAGAGTCAGCCCAGAAGGATACCGTGGTCAATGGTATCAAAAACTGCTGAGAGATTGAGCAGGGTTGCACTCTCCCTGTTCCTTTCTCTATAAAGGTCATCCATGAGGGCGACCAAGGCTGATTCGGTCCTGAATCCAGGTCTGAGCCCAGACTGGGATGGATCTAAGTGATCAGTCTCATCCAGGAATGTTTGCCACAACCCTCTCTATCGCCTTTCCTAAAATGGGGATATTTGTGACCAAGTGATAGTTGTTAATTGGGTTCATAACCAGCTTCTTTAGTAATGGCAGCACTGTCACCCCCTTTAAAGGGGCAGGCACCTCTCCCTCACACAGTGAAACATTCACTACATCTTGGACCCACCCCATCAAGCCCCCACAGTGTGGTGTAGTGGTTAAGAGCGGTAGTCTCGTAATCTGGGGAACCGGGTTCGCGTCTCCGCTCCTCCACATGCAGCTGCTGGGTGACCTTGGGCCAGTCACACTTCTCTGAAGTTTCTCAGCCCCACTCATCTCACAGAGTGTTGTTGTGGGGGAGGAAGGGAAAGGAGAATGTTAGCCGCTTTGAGACTCCTGAAGGGGAGTGAAAGGCGGGATATCAAATCCAAACTACTCCTCCTCCTCCTCCTCCTCCTCCTCCTCCTCCTCTTCTTCTTCTTCTTCTTCTTCTTCTTCTTCCACAGCTTGTTTTCACCTGCCCTGAAAAGCAGGGATCTCCATAGGGCATGTAGTCGGGCACATACCTGCCGAAACCTTGAAATGTTATAAAAAGTAATAGGATTTTAGCAGGAAGGTATGGGGCATACACCAGTTGCAAACAAAGCAGTGTGACCTCCCTGAAACTTCTTGTAGGCACAAGCAGCATTGAAAGTCTGCTGGTTTGTAACTGCCCATAACATCATGAGCACAAAGCATTGTGCATAATCAATAAAAAGGATATCTGGAGGCGCCCCAGGTTAACCTTAAATCCATCAAAAGGAAGAAAGAAAGTAGCATATAGACAACTTGTTCACACAGGGGCAAAAAAAAGCAAGTCGTCAATTGAAGGTACCCCACTTTCATCAAAGAGGAGCAGGAAAGAGATGGCAGTCCCCAAAGCTGCTGCTGTTCCGAAAGGATCTGTCCAAACGAAGGCACGTTGGGATGCTCAAAAAGGTAAGAGAGAGCTCCTTGCTCTGTATGTGAGAACATAGCTGTCAACCTTCCCTTTTTCCAGGAAATTCCCTTACTCCAGCGCCGTTTCCCACTGCTTCCCGCTGCTCTCCCGGATTGTTAGATATCCCTTATAGACTGTCCCCGGGACAGGTGAGGCTGCTGATCCCTTATTTTCAAATCCGAAAGTTGACAGCTATGATGTGAGAAACCTATAATGTTTGCTGCTATGTCAGCCCAGAAGCACAACTGGGAATGAAATCCCAAGTTGTGTAGCCTTTTTGTTATTAGTTCAATAGTCGTCTGACATTCTATTTAGCACCCAGCAAAGGAAGGCGGTAGAAGGGACTCTTCTGCTCTGGCGAGACGGGTTGTTCTACCCCCTTAGATACAGGAGAGGATATCGTTCTCCTCATGCAGGATAACTCTTTGGGGAGATCTTCACTGGTTTTTGTGTTCCTCTCAAGGTTCTAAGAGCTCGTTCGCTGCTCCATGGTCTAAGAGTGCCGCAGCTGAGCAGCTCAGCTCTTGCAGATACGGCAGCAGCCCTCCCTTCATGCCCTCCAGTTATCCAAGCAAGGAAGACAGTATGAGCAAGGCTGATGTCTCCCCAGTGACAGAAAGTGGACTGATGTTGAACAGGGGTGTTGTGGGCCTTGAGGAGTCAAGTGAAGCCGTGGCCCAGGAGAAAGAAGAAGATGAAACCTTCGGCAGCCAGGAGATGGCTGTCTTTGCTGAGGAGAAGAATTACTCTTCGGATGAATTTTCATTGGTCTTGTTTGAGGAGTAGCCTTTCAGAAAGGGGTGTGTCCTGACCTCAAGTGTAAAGGGTGGATAATTTCTTCATCTATACAAGCCTCCCCCATCCATCTTGGTGCCTTCTAGGTGTTGTGGACTACAACATAGTCGTGAGTTTGAGAGCACTGATGGAAAGTAGACATACTAAGCATAGCAGAGGATGTGGGGAAAAGGTTCTTGCAGCTTTGATTCTTGAGTTTAATCCACCTAGGAAGTTTGTGACAGCTTGTTTTTAAACAGGGCTGTGAAAATCCCCCTTTCCCCGTTCCTTGGTTAAACAGGCAACTGGAATCACAGCTATAAACAAGGCAAGGAAAGTAAATTCACCCTTTAATAAATCTGATTGACTTGTTTAGAACTTAGTGCAAAAGAGAAACTAGGTGAAATGGCAATCGAAATTTAGGAGTTGTTTTCCACCCATTTGGAAGGTTACAAAAGATCTTGTCTGTGTTTAAAGATGTTCCCCCAATTGTTTATAATTACAATTCAGCAAAGCTCTATTAAAATCTGGTTTTGGATCTAACCGAGTGTCCTCCTGTTTTACCGATATCATAAATGCTAGAAGCATGGTCGCATACTCGTACGGAGACTGATAAAATGTACAACACACACACAGCTACCCCAGTTTGGAGGAATAATTAAAGTCACTCATTCACACAAACATAGACTATGGAATGATAGACTGTTGTCTGCAACAAAGGCACTAACAAGTTTGTATCAGAAAGCTTTGCATTTAACTTCTGAGCACCAGCCTGATCTTATTAAAGTTTTATTCGAGGTACAACAGCAAATGGACAGCAGACCAGGGCTGGGGAACCTGTGGCTTTCTAAGTGTTGTAGGAACACAGTTCCCGTCATTCCTCACCATTAGCCTTCAGCAGGGCCTGAAGTCGTCCCACAATATTTGGTCACAGGTTTCCCCTGCCATACGCAACCAATCTTGTTTTGTCACTTCTCATGTGGCTCACTAAACAGCTATCTAATGTGTTCATGTCAGCCCTATATGCTTCTTTCAGATCCATTAGCCTGCTTGTCTCCCTGCTTCATTCAAGCTCAAGGCATGAAAGATAGCTGAGTTACACCAAGTGTGCATTGCATTGTTCTTCTACCTGTCATTTGGTGGATTTGTTCTTTCAACTTTGCTATAAGAAATCGAAAGAGAGAAACTCTGGGCTGTAGGAAGGGGAGGAGGATAATTAGAAACTATAGCTTCCTTGAGATATGCTCTGTATACACATGTTCTTCAATTTCCCCTTCGTTCTCTTCCCATGTATGCATTTATAGAGCTCAGAGCAATGTGGTAGAGTGGTTAAAGTGTGGTCTGGAACCAGCCCGGCTGTAGGAAACCCAGACACAAATTGCCATTCAGCCCTGTAGTTCACTGGGCGACCTTGATTCAGACTACCTTTCAGGTTTCCTTTGGAGATAAAATACGGGAGAACAATGATCAATTTAAATCCTGGGAGGGAGGCTTAAGATAAAAGGCAATAGAAATACAGTGGTAATAGCAGTAACGCCAAAAAATAATTTAGAAATAAAAGCACCTAAACAGCTTGTTCAGCAATGGTATCTACCATTCAATGGAATCCTCCATTCTCTGAATTCACTGAACATCATTCTAGCTAGTAGAGAGGAAAGGTTGGAAGGAACAATCAATGTGTTAATAGCTTCACACCTCTCCTCTATAGCTTCACAGTGGGGTGGCACTAGCCATGTGCCAAGATTCAGAACTCCACCTGCTTCTAACTGTCACTTCCAGTTCCAGTTCCAGTTCCAGAATCCAAGTGTGGTTTAAGTGGTCCAGGTACATGTAGCTGGTGAGCCATATCTTGGTCCGTTTTACTGCATAAGTAACTCCTTCATTTACTCTCCTTTCACCCAGTGATTGGAATTTAAGGAGGGCCCTGCTGGATTAGACCTCCTGAGAACTCGGGAGAGGCAGAACTAGCCAAAGAGCAGTGAGCACGTGAGACAAACATTTGTTTGAGTCAGCGTCCTTCCGCAAAAAGCACTGTGACTGGGGATTCCTGATAAAATAATTGCCTCTGATTAAAAGTTAGACCTGTCAGCCACCTTGGACGATTCCTCCCTCTCAACCAAGGGTGTATTCTGTAAGCTTGGTTTTGCTTTTTGCAAAAAATAGCAGGGTTTGTTTGTTGTGACTGAGCAAGCAAAGCACCACAAGGTTTCAGAGGGAGGGAGTGTTCCCTACTTCAGCTTGCGGGGGCCTCATACAGATCCCTCCTCTCTCAGGGAAGCACCAAAACACTCCCAAGGCACCCTGATTCAGCTGGGGTTTGTTTCTACTCCTCTTCGCTTTCGAGAACACCTTCTGAGTTTCTCCACGCCTTTCCGCTCTCCCTTCCTCGAGCCTTCCTTGCAAAAAGGGGATAATCAGATCATTTGAAAATGTCTCACTGACGTTGGCTAAAAGTATGGAAAAACTAAGCCGCTCGCTTAATTTGCATAATTTATTCTGATCAGGGAATGTGACTTTCCTGCTGTTTTGCAGACTTTGGGCATTTTTTCTTGGTGGAGATTACACGGTGCATGGAGCATAATTAAGATCCCTGCTCCCACAGTGTATATTCTCTCTATGGATTAGTTTATCAGTACCTTTCAGTTAAATTGGCTGTGGCCTGGAGTGCCATTTCACGTTTCAGGGTGTGCCTGTGTTGTGGGACAGAATGACAGATGAACGGCAGAATGACAGATGAACGCTCCAGTCTTTCTTTGGCGTGGCTTCCTGTCTCTGGACTCTTGCTTCTTGCCCGCCCAGTGGCTTCTGGAGGAGAGTGGCTAAGGTTTTTTTTGACCCGAGGAGGAGCCACCAGCTCTTTGCTGCCTCCATCCACCCCTTTGTCTCTCTCGGCTGCCTCTTCGTGCCCTTGAAGGCTTTCGCCTGAGACGCTGGGAGAGGAAGACGCAAGCCACAGTGCTGAGGGAAGTGGCGTCTTGCCCAAGGTCACCTATGACAGAGACAGGAATAGAAAAGGGGGGGGAGCCACTTCCTGGCTCCCCATCCCACGTATGCCATGGGTCATAAATAGGAAGTTGGCATGGGATTCTCACACTGATTTAATATACATGACTGGGCACAACATGCTTTTTTTGTTTTTTTGGCTAGGAGGCAAGAACTTGAAAGTGACTTCTGCAAAAGAGACACCCAAAATATTTAGCTAACAGGACCTGCCTTCTCTCTCTCCCTCCCCCCCTTCTATTCATGTTCCTCCGTCTCCTTTCTTTCCTTTAACTATGTCAAATATCTTGGATATATCGCTGAGGCGTTTTATTCTTAACAAAAAGGATTCTTTCGATTTGTGAAAGGAAAGAAAGGCAGGCCCTGATTTTTTGGGGGGGGGGTTGTGGGGGAAAGATATTTCTTTTTTTTCTCTTTTCTCTGTAAATTTTTTTTTAACCCAATAGCTTGAAGTTCATGCAGCATTTTTAGGGGGTGACTCAGCGTTTGGCTCCAGCAACTTGTGTGTTCCAGACAGATGCCCTGGTCTAGATGTTGAGAAATGCTTGTTTTTGTGGCTGGCTGCCTTGAATGAGGCCAGTCCATCCCTGCAGCATTCCGCTCCCCCCCCCCCCATTTTCTTTTCCATATGGTAATGAGCATTCGTCTTGTGCCTAAGGATTTATTTATTAATGTGAGGTATTCAGACAGACCTGGACTTCTGTCTTTATTTGGGTGTTGTTTTTTTAAAAAAAGTTCTTCCCCACCTTTTCTACTTCAAATAAAAGCACCCATCGTGGCAAAAAACAACTGGGATTGAAACAAAATTTGAAACGACACCGAACAATCCAAAACCAGCAGGCTGATGCCTAAATTATGGAGAGGGAGACAAAATCAAGCAAGGGCCAGACCAGGCGAAGAAAAATGTCTTAAGAGGGCAGAAAATCAGCAATAATAATAATAATAATAATAATAATAACAATAATAATAATAATAATTTATTATTTGTACCCCGCCCATCTGGGCGGCTTCCAACAAAGATGAAAAGTACACTAAAATGTCACATATTAAAAACTTCCCTGAACAGGGCTGCCTTCAGATGTCTTCTGAATGTCAGGTAGTTGTTTATCGCTTTGACATCTGATGGGAGGGCGTTCCACAGGGCGGGCGCCACTACCGAGAAGGCCCTCTGCCTGGTTCCCTGTAACTTGGCCTCTCACAGGGAGGGAACCACCAGAAGGCCCTCAGAGCTGGACCTCAGTGTCTGGGCTGAACGATGGGGGTGGAGATGCTCCTTCAGGTCTACTGGGCCTTTGAGGCCGTTTAGGGCTTTAAAGGTCAGCACCAACACTTTGAATTGTGCTCGGAAACATACTGGGAGCCAATGTAGGTCTTTCAAGACTGGTGTTATATGGTCTCGGCGGCCACTCCCAGTCACCAGTCTAGCTGCCGCGTTCTGGATTAGTTGTAGTTTCCGGGTCACCTTCAAAGGTAACCCCACGTAGAGCGCACTGCAGTAGTCCAAGCGGGAGATAACCAGAGCAATGAGATGGATTCGAGACAGTATGCTTCTGAATACTAGTTGCTGGAAACTTCAGAAGCAGGGAGTGTTGTTACTCCCAGTCCTTGCTTGCAGTCTTCCCTTTGAGGCCCCTGGCTGCCACTGTGAGAACAGGGTGCTGAATTAGATGGGCCACTGGCCTGATCCGGAAGGCTCATCTGACGTTTGCCTCCAGGGGCAAGGTGTTTTGCATTTCAGGGATTTACCGAGGCAGAGCAGGGTAGGCAAGGATCCGGGACTTCTGACCTTGCATCAGAGATGTGATACCGCTTAAGTCAGCTCAGAGGTGGTTCCTCCTGGCATTAGATGCTCTTATTCTCAAACCAGGGCTGTCGATCAGCGGTGTGGAGGACCTCCTTTGTATGCAAAAGGGCCCTTGCTTCTGTAAAGGTAAAGGGACCCCTGACCTTTAGGTCCAGTCGTGGACGACTCTGGGGTTGCGGCGCTCATCTCGCTTTACTGGCCGAGGGAGCCCGCGTACAGCTTCTGGGTCATGTGGCCAGCATGACTAAGCAGCTTCTGGCGAACCAGAGTAGTGCACGGAAACGCCGTTTACCTTCCCGCCGGAGCGGTACCTATTTATCTACTTGCACTTTGACGTGCTTTCGAACTGCTAGGTTGGCAGGAGCTGGGACCGAGCGACGGGAGCTCACTCCATCACGGGGATTCAAACCACCGACCTTCCGATCGGCAAGTCCTAGGCTCTGTGGTTTAACCCACAGCGCCACCTGCGTCTGTACTTAATGGTATCTCCAGGTAGCACTAGGAAAAACTCCCTACCTGAAACCCTGGCGAGATACAGCCAGTCAATGGAGGCGGTGCTGAGCCAGATGGAACCCAACTGTCCTTCCTTGGAGGGTTTTAAGCAGCGGTTTGACGTTCATCCATCATGAATGCTTCATTTGAGATTCCTGCATTGCGGGGGTTGGACTGGATGACCCTCAGGGTCCCTTTCAACTCTACAGTTCTATGCTTCTGAATGGGCTGGCTCTGCATAAGGCAGTTTATTGCATTCTTAATCTCTGATGTCCACCCATCTACACAATGCATCTTTAACTTATGAAGTTCTCAGCATGGTGGCGATGGCCACCAACTTAACTTAGAGAATCTCATGGAGGTGGAAGAGAGAAGCTCTTTTGAAGGCTCCACAGTTGGAGGCAGAAAATGCTTATGAATGCCAGTTGATGGAGGGGAGAGATTTGAACTCCTGTGCTCGAAACCCGCTTGTGGGTTTCCCATAATGGGCAGCTGTGTGGCCACTGTGAGAATCGGATGCAGGACTAGATGTGCCATTGGCCGGATCCAGCAGACTCTTCTTATGTTCCCTGTTCAGGGAAGTTTTTAATATTTAACGCTGTACTGTTTTTAACACTTGATTGGGAGCCGCCCAGAGTGGCTGGGGAAACTCAGCCAGATGGGCGGGGTATAAATAATAAATTATTGTTATTATTATGGCTGTTGCTTGCATTGAATACAGGGAACCTCCATGGGTTACAGCTGCAAGGAAGCACAGTTGCCTTTGTGCCCTCCTTGTGAGGCTTTTTGGGAGCAGGCGCTGTGGGTTAAACCACAGAGCCTAGGACTTGCTGATCGGAAGGTCGGCAGTTCGAATCCCCACGACGGAGTGAGCTCCCGTTGCTTGGTCTCTGCTCCTGCCAACCTAGCAGTTCGAAAGCACGTCAAAGTGCAAGTAGATAAATAGGTTTACCTCCGGCGGGAAGGTAAACGGCGTTTCTGTGTGCTTCTCTGGTTCGCCAGAAGCAGCTTAGTCATGCTGGCCACACGACCCGGAAGCTGTACGCCGGCTCCCTTGGCCAGTAAAGCGAGATGAGCGCATCAACCCCAGAGTTGTCCGTGACTGGACCTAATGGTCAGGGGTCCCTTTACCTTTACCTTTTTAATTGGCCACTTCAGGTGAACATGCAGGATGTCGGGTCAAACAAGACCTGCAGAAAGGGACTTTTTATTTTGTGCTTGCTTGCTATAGTCAGTAGGAGGTCAGACAACAGAGGCACCAGGCTAAAAACGAGGAGGTGCCTTACTTCCTTTAAAAATACTTGCAGCAGCTTGTGACGTCATTGAAAACAATAATAGAGTGGTACCTCCGATTACAGACGCTTCAGGTTACAGACTCCACTAACCCAGAAATAGTACCTCGGGTTAAGAACTTTGCTTCAGGATGAGAACAGAAATCGCGTAGCGGCAGCGGGAGGCCCCATTAGCTAAAGTGGTACCTCAGGTTAAGAACAGTTTCAGGTTAAGAACGGACCTCCGGAACGAATTAAGTTCTTAACCCGAGGTACCACTGTACACCTTAGAATCTTAGGTCTGTTGCATTGGAAGGAACCGTCTAGTAGTCCAAGCTCCTGCAATGCAGGAATCACTGCTAAAGAATCACTGGCAGACGGCCATCCAACCTCTGTTGAAAAACCTCCAGTGGGGGAGAGTCCACCAACTTATGAGGGAACCCCTTCCAGTACTGAACGGCTCTTACTGTCAGGAAGTTCCTCCTAATGTTTAGTCGGAATCTCCTTTCTTGTCATTTGAATCCATTGTTCTGGGTCTTCCCCTCCAGAGCAGCGGAAGGCAAGCTTGTGCCATCATGGCTCACCTCTCAGTCTCCTCTTCTACCAGGCTTCTCCTCTGCACGCCTTCCAGCTTGCCAATATCCTCCTTAGACACATCCAGCTTTATGCTGCACATCCCCCCCCGCCCCCCATGCCTTGATTTCAGCCTTTTCCAACCTGGTGCCCTCCAGCTGTTTTGGACAACTCCCATCAAACACCAGTGTGTGGTTGCTGGGAGTTGCCATCTAAAACATCTGGCAGGCACCATGTTGACAGGGACACTGCTCTAGGAGGAGAACCAATTGTGGCCTGCGTGGGTTGGCTGGAGCAGAATGAAACACATATGCAGTTCAAGTGCAAGGGCCAGTATCAGACAAGGGAGAGTTAACACCATCATCTTCATCATCATCATCAGTAAGATTGTATTCCATAAACACGGTTTTAACAATGAGTCCGTAAGTGACTGTGGAGGCCAATTCTGGATCCACACGTCCTTTCATAGTGGGGACATTGATTTCCGGGCGGGAGTTGATCACGGTGTGGATTTGCCAAGCCTGCCTTCCTCTTAGCACGTTTCTCCCTTGCGTCCTGAGTTCGAGTGTCTTCAAAGCCCACAACACCTTTAGTAAAGGCTGTTCTCCAACTGGAGCGCTCGCAGGCCAGTGTTTCCCAGTTGTCAATGTTTATACTACAATGCTGAGGTTAAACCAATGCTCCCACCCCTTTTCTCCTTTGCTTTGGAATATAAGGGTTATGCCCAGGGCCCCAGTCATTGGAGGCTGGACCATTCAGGCCAAGGGGGCACTGCCCCACTAACCTCAGCCTGCCCCAACCTGCCTGCCTGCCTTCTTATTTACACCCAGCAAGGGGGTAGTTGACGCGGGTGGCGCTGTGGGTTAAACCACAGAGCCTAGGACTTGCCGATCAGAAGGTTGGCAGTTTGAATCCCCGCGACGGGGTGAGCTCCCGTTGCTCGGTCCCTGCTCCTGCCAACTTAGCAGTTTGAAAGCACGTCAGTGCAAGTACATAAATAGGTACCCCTCCGGGGGGAAGGTAAACGGCGTTTCCGTGCGCTGCTCTGGTTCACCAGAAGCGGCTTAGTCGTGCTGGCCACATGACCTGGAAGCTGTACGCCGGCTCCCTTGGCCAATAAAGCGAGATGAAGGCCGCAACGCCAGAGTCGGCCACGACTGGACCTAATGGTCAGGGGTCCCTTTACCTTTACTTTCTAAGGGGGTAGTTCGGGCTGTCATTGGCTCTGGCGCCACCTACTGTTGGGCTCCCTGCCTTCCGCCCTACCAGCCTCAGTGGGCACCAGCCACCACGGCCTGGTGCCTGCCACATCTTTACAACCACAGCTGCAAAACTTGCAGGGAAAAGCCACAGCTAGGTGGCAGAGCATCCCCAACAGCATTTCTAGGAAGGAAACATGTTAGAAATTAGCACTTTTGTTTTGTTTTTGTAAAAAAAACAAAACCAAAATCATTTTATAATGCATACAAAACAGAGAGAACAAAGCTATAACAACAGATGAACATTGAAAAACAAACCTGTAAAACGAAAAGCACTTAGAATGAGCACAGTTGCGCGTCAGTTAAAATAACAAAGCCCAAGTAAGGAACATTAGCATTATCTGATTCTTAAGTGTCTTTACAGATTTGCCAGGCTTGTGACGAGGCTTGTCTTGAAAATTGTCCTTCTATGTAATAAAGGAAGGCCGGATCATATAAGAAGCACCTGGAGGTCCTTGTGGACATCTCAAGTTCACCCCCCTCATGTCACCGTCACAACCCCCCCGGGCGGTAGGTGAGTCTGAGAGGTAGCAATCGTCCAAGGCTGCTCCAGGGGAATGAAGGCAGATTTTATCTTGTCTGGGGTTAGACCTGACAGACCATGCTGGGATGGCAACAGATGGCTGCGTTTGCCAGCCTGGTGCCCTGCAGATGTGGTGGGGCTGGTGGGAATGGTGGTCCTGCACATCTGGAGGTTGACAAAGGATGCCATACCAACAAACGTCCCAGGAAAGCTCTCCCCGTCTGAGCTTTGCACGCGACCCCAAAATTAGTATCTCAAAACATACTGCGGAATCGCACACAAACACCCCACCACCACCACCACCACAATCGAGCCCCTTTTGTGCAAATGTCTGTATCAATTTACACAAGCGGCGGTGATTCCATTTTCTCCTCGCTCTCTCCCCTTCTCCCCACATTTTCTGTCTTTAGGGCAGGTTTTAAAAATTGCAGTCATCCTTTTTCTCTCTCATTCATCCCCCCCCCACCTTTCCTGGAAAGAAAGAGGAGGGGGGAGGGAATAAACACACACACACACACTCCTCCATCTCCCAAAAAGTGTCCCTTCCTGGCTGACATTGGGATGAATGGGGGTGTTGGATTGGGGGGGGGAGATGCCCCCTCTTTGCTGCTGGATTTCGGGTGTTGCAAGAGGTGGGTTTAAAAAAGAAATATTTTAGATAGCCAATTCTCTCTCCCTTTCCCCCCGTTCCCCTCCCAGCTGTGTGAGAAACCCCGGATCCAACGGAAATCCGTGCTTTTCCATGCCGGATACGCGGCTTGCAAGAGCTCTCTCTGGCCGCTGGAAAGGGGGAGGCGGGGGAGAGAGGAATGGGACCCGATGGTCACAGCAGTAGGGGAGGGAGAAGGATCTTTCGCGGTGGGGGGGGGGGGGTGGGCTGGGGAAGGAGGAAGAGCCTCTGCATCCTTCAAAACCAAGACCTAACCTTGCCTTCTCTTCTGATTCAAGGATCCGGAGACACGTAAGTCGCTTTCTTTTGTTACAAAACCCCCTTTTCCAGCGGTGGGCATAACGTAGACCAAGTTGCCGGCGGCGGAGGGGGGGGGGAGGAGGTGTGGGGAGGAAAAGGAATATATTGATGGGGGCTACCTGCTTCGTTGCCTTCCTGGCAAAAGCAAGGAGGGCTCGGGTTTTTATTTTCCTGCCTTCACTAGAAAATATCCAAACCCCCCCCCCTTTGCCAAAACATGCGTCAAACCCACCCACAACAGCAGCACCCCACATCCTTTATAGAATCTGGACGCAGAACCGTTTCCTTGAGTTTATGGGTCGCTCTTGGAAAGGTGGGGGTGTCTCACCCCACCAGATGTTTCAGATACACATTTAGATGTTTCAGTTATGATGGGGGGAAATATTCATTCTGTCTCCCCACCCCCCTCAAGAGCCTTCCTTCCTTCCCTTTGATTATGATTAATTCTATTTTTTATTTTTATTTTTTTTGCAACAGTTTTTGACTGCAGGAAGGGAGGAAAATGGTTGGCTGGCATAGAAGAGAGACAGCCATGAGGCTCAGACCAGCCGACAACGGAAGCCTTGCAATGCATTCCTAAGGAAACTGTTGGATCCTTACACACACACACACACACACACACACACACACACGGGAAAAAAACACCCCACAATTGCACAAGGGGGAGAAAAGAACCCTGAAAACCCTCAACCCCACCGATTTCCTACCCGTTGCTCTAGAGTAAGCAGCCTCGAGGGGGTGATGACGCACATGGGGGGGGTGGCAGGATCCTTGAAAGGGATGCGCTTAAAAGACTCACCTCCATGGACCTGGGAAAAAAAATGGGTTTGATGGATATTGACCCGGCTTGGGGTGTGTGGGGTTTTTTTTTTTAATTGGAGGTGTGGGGGGGGGGTGAGACTCTTGTCTGGAAAGCTGAATGATCAGATTTGCTCTCGGAGAACTGGACGGTGTAGAATTTTCGTAGCAGCATTCTCCCAAAGTGTCACTGCCTTCGTATAACGTAAGGTCGAATGTGTCTTTGTGTGTGTATATGTATATGTGTGTGTATAATGCTATGGAATACAGTTGTGCGAGGGGGAGAGATTTATTCTGTGCAAACCTCTTGGGAATGAGTTGTGCAAGAAAGCGGATACTGTATTCTTGCTTCCTCCAACCTGGTGCGCCCCAACTGCTTTGGGCTACAACTCCCACCCTCCACCTGGGAAGGCTGAAGAGAGTTGTAGAGCAAAGCAGATTGAGCTGGAGGTCTCCAGAGCAATGTTGCCCACCCTGGCCGCTTCACAACAACAGAATCTCCTTGTGGAGATTCACCAAAGTCCTGCTCTGAACATTTTCCGGGAGCATTGCAGAGATTTGTTGATTTAAGTTGTGGCAGGGAGTTAATCTTCTCCGGGTCAGATTTAACCTGGCTGAATTTTAAAACACGTATTTTTTAAAAAATGCATCCTCCTAGAGGTTGCACATTTTAATAAACAAACCTGTGGTATTACCTTGCTAGCACAGAATCATAGAATTGTAGAGGAAGAGAACCTAAGGAAGGAACATCTAGCTCGGCCCCCTGCAATGCAGGAACCATGGCTAAAGAATCTGACAAATGGCCACCCAACCTCTCTGTAAAATATCTTCTAAGGAAGGTTGAGTATTGCACATTTGAACGGATGCATAAAGCGCTGCTAGATCAGGCAGTTTCTTTTTATTTTAGTCCAGCATTGTGTGTGTGTGTGTGTGTGTGTGAGAGAGAGAGAGAGAGAGAGAGAGACTCCTAGAATTGTAGAGTTCATAGAATCATAGAATCATAGAATGATAGAGTTGGAAGAGACCCCAAGGGCCATCGAGTCCAACCCCCTGCCAAGCAGGAAACACCATCAGAGCACTCCTGACATATGGTTGTCAAGCCTCTGCTTAAAGACCTCCAAAGAAGGAGACTCCACCACACTCCTCGGCAGCAAATTCCACTGTCAAACAGCTCTCACTGTCAGGAAGTTCTTCCTAATGTTTAGGTGGAATCTTCTTTCTTGTAGTTTGGAACCATTGCTCCGTATCCGCTTCTCTGGAGCAGCAGAAAACAACCTTTCTCCCTCCTCTATGTGACATCCTTTTATATATTTGAACATGGCTATCCCAAGGATCATGTAGTCCGACCCCCTGCAATGCAGGAATCTCAGCTAAAGCATCCATGACAGATTTGCCATCCACCGCAGTCCATGCTGCTAAAACAAAACACTGAGACTTTCTTCTAGCCAAGGCTTTGCCGGAAGTCATGAACCTTGTTGGCTCTGGAAACCTGTGAATCTGCTTGTTGGTGTCGTCAGGCAAGAGTGGGCCAGTGCGTGGGCTGGATCAGTTCCCCAAACTGGGGAAAGGGTTGCCATCTGAGTCAAACGGTGAATCCGCAAGGTGCCATCTTTTCAGTGCAGTAGGCAGAGACCTTACAGGCTGAAACCCTCTTTCACGGGGCTGCATCTATATAATCTTGGGTGGCCAATAGCAAGAGGAGGGATGTGTCAGTGGGTGGGGCATGTGAAGCCACGCCTCCCACTGGGGAGGAGCCAGCCAATCCTAACCCTCCTCTCTCTCTGTGTGTCTTCCCCATCTCCAGGTGGACAAGATGCTTTAGCCTCCTGGCTGCACCTCTAGCACCGTGTCGAGCTCCTCCTACCCCTTCGCAGCCATGCCGCCGCGCCCCTCGTCCGGGGAGCTGTGGGGGCTCCACCTCATGCCCCCCCGGATCATGGTGGACTGCTGCCTCCCCAACGGCATGATTGTCACGCTGGAGTGCCTGCGTGAAGCCACGCTCCTGGGCATCAAGCATGACCTTTTCAAGGAGGCCAAGAAATACCCCCTTTTCCACTTGCTGCAGGTGAGCCGACCCTGGGCAGCTAAGGAAACGGGAAGCCGGGAGGGGGAAAGCTTCAGCAGGAGAGGGATTTAGCGAGCCAGGAGCAAGGACCTCTGGCTTAGTAGACCACAACATTAAAATGAGTTCCCAGTGTGATGCAGCAGCAAAAAAGGCTGATGCAATTCTAGGTGGCATCAACAGAAGTCCAGTATCCATGTGAAGTAATTGTTGTTGTTGTTGAGTCGTTTAGTGGTGTCCGCCTCTTCGTGACCCCCTGGACCAGAGCACGCCAGGCTCTCCTGTCTTCCACTGCCTCCCGCAGTTTGGTCAAACTCATGCTGGTAGCTTCGAGAACACTGTCCCACCATCTCGTCCTCTGTCGTCCCCTTCTCCTTGTGCCCTCCGTCTTCCCCAGCATCAGGGTCTTTTCCAGGGAGTCTTCTCTTCTCCTGAGGTGGCCAAAGTCTTGGAGCCTCAGCTTCAGGATCTGTCCTTCCAGTGAGCTCTCAGGGCTGATTTCCTTCAGAATGGAGAGGTTTGATCTTCTTCCAGTCCATGGGACTCTCAAGAGTCTCCTCCAGCACCAGAATTCAAAAGCATCCATTCTTGGGTGATCAGCCTTCTTTATGGCCCAGCTCTTACTTCCATACATCACTAAGTGAAGTAATAGTATCACTCTCTTCTGCCTTGGTCAGACCACACCGGGAGTGCTGTATGCAATTCTGGCCCCCTCAGTTTAAGAACAATATTGACAAGCTGGAAGGTGTGCAGAGGAGGGCGCCCAAGATGATCAAGGGTCTGGAAACCAAGCCTGATGAGGAACGGTTGAGGGAGCTGGGTGTGTTTAGAAGGAAGAAGACTGAGAGATGATAGGATAGCCATCTCTAAATACCTGAAGGGTTGTCACATGGAAGATGGAGCAAGATTGTTTTCTGCTGCTCTGGAGGGCAAGACCTGAACCAACGGATTAAAGTTATAAGCAAAGGCTGGGAGAGACTCTTCTGCCACTCAGTGTAGACAAGACTCAGCTAGACGGACCAAGGATTCCATGTTTTCCTATATCATCCATCAGTTTCCTTTTGAAGCTGTACCGTTGCTCGGTCCCAGCTCCTGCCAACCTATCAGTTCAAAAGCATGTCAGAGTGCAACTAGATAAATAGGTACCGCTCTGGCGGAAAGGTAAACGGCGTTTCCGTGCACTGCTCTGGTTCGCCAGAAGCGGCTTAGTCCTGTTGGCCACATGACCCGGAAGCTGTATGCCGGCTCCCTTGGCCAGTAAAGCGAGATGAGCACCGCAACCCCAGAGTCAGTCACGACTGGACCTAATGATTAGAGGTCCCTTTATTTTTTAAGCCCATTGCCACACCTTGTGGCAATGAGTTCCATAAGGTGCATTTTGTGTAACCAAGTTACTTCCTTCTGCTCTTCCTGAACCTATCCCCACATCAGTACCATTGGGTGACCCTGCATTCTAGCATTATGAGCGAGGAAGGAAGGAAGACATAAAATGATGGAATCCTACAATCACAGAATTGTAGAGTTGGAAGGGACCCCCAAGGGCCATCTAGTCTAACCCCCGACGATGTATGTGGGAAACTATTGGGTTAGGGAAGGAAGTCTAGTGCATGGGAAGATGGGTATTTGGGAGGTGTTCAGTGTCTCCCTTTGCTTCTCTACCCAGGAGGAATCTTCCTACATCTTCGTAGGGGTGACGCAGGAAGCCGAGAGGGAAGAATTCTTCGACGAGTCCCGGCGCCTTTGCGACCTCCGTCTCTTCCAGCCCATCCTGAAGGTCATTGAGCCGGTGGGAAACCGGGAGGAAAAGATCCTCAACCGGGAAATTGGTGAGTCCGAGGCCAAACTAGACAAGGGGGGGCAGTCGAGTGGTACCCAGAAGGCTTGATGGTCAAGTGTCCCTACTTTGCTCCCAGGGTTCGCGATCGGGATGCCCATCTGCGAATTCGAGCTGGTCAAGGACCCCGAGGTGCAGGAATTTCGGCGGAACATCCTGTCAGTTTGCCGCGAAGCCGTGGAGACCCGGGGATCTGCGGGGCCCCCGAGTCAGGCTCTGTATGTCTACCCCCCCAATGTGGAATCCAGCCCAGAGTTGCCCAAACACGTGTACAGCAAACTGGACAAAGGTAAACAGGGGCTTTATTAGAGGCAGAGGGGCAGGAACTGGGCGTGTTTCTATAGCATGCATTTAATTTTTATGATGGAGGGGCGAAATGTTTTGGCGAGGAGGCATCGTTGTGTGTTTTTAAAATCTGGGGAAAGGAGAAATGTGGCCGGAGGAGAGATACCACTTTCCCCCTGAGTGAACCCAATTAGATTAATTTCCTGATGGCTTCCCTTCAAAGCCATTTTGGACCATTGTAGGTTCAGGTCTTTGTGACCTGTTTCTGCTGTTAGTATTTGTGAGAAGTTCAGTTATGAGAGCAAGGATATGCCCGGGGTCCATTTTTCCTCACTGGATGTCCCTTTGTGATGCGTTGCACACAAGACACATCATATGGGGACTTTCGGTGAGGGAAAATGGCAGGCGCCACGGCAGTGAGCAGCAAGCAGCTCCTGGAGCCAGCCAGAGCCAACTGCGCTACCAGGTTGGCTCCGGGCTGCTGAGGCTGCCGCTGTCACGTTTCTCGGGGACAGATTTGCAAATCCAGGGACAGAATTTGTCCAGGGACAGATTTGCAAATCCGGGGACGGGATTTGTCTGGGGACAAATTTGCAAATCCGGGGACTGTCCCCGGGAACATCTGGTAACCCTACTGTAAAGTAGGCCAGGCTGAGAGCCAGCGACTTTGCCAGAGGGTCCTCCTATTCCCTCTCCCCCCCCTGCCTCCCCCCCACCCCGGCCACGCTGACCATGCGCGCTCTCTCTCTCTCTCTCTCTCCGCCGCACCATACCAGCTCACCCGAATGACAGTTCCTTCTCCTGCTTTTCCCCCCCACCCTCCTTCCGTCTCCTGAAGGTCGGATCATAGTTACCATTTGGGTTATTGTGTCTCCAAACAACGACAAACAGAAATACACCCTCAAGACCCCCCACGATGCTCTGCCGGAGCAGGTGATCGCCGAGGCCATCCGGAAGAAGACGCGGAGCATGCACCTGTCGCCGGAGCAGCTGCGCCTGTGTGTGCAGGAGTACCAGGGCAAGTACCTCCTGAAGGTGTGCGGCTGCGACGAGTACTTGCTGGAGAAATACCCGCTCAGCCAGTACAAGGTGAGGTGGCCCTTCCTGCCCACAGCCCTGCCTCCCTCCCTTCCCCACCCCACTCACTGCCTCCCCTCTCCCTGCGCCCCCAGTACATGAGGAACTGCATCACCATCGGCCGCCTGCCCCACCTGATGCTCATGAGCAAGGAGAGCCTCTACAGCCAGCTGCCGGCCAACGTCTTTGTGCTGCCCTCCTACGCCCGCCGCTCGGCCACCTCTTCCCACGTCAACGGAGACGTCCCCACCAAGTCGCTCTGGTCCATCAACAGCCTCCTGCGCATCAAGATCCTGTGCGCAACCTACGTCAACGTCAACATCCGGGATATTGATAAGGTTGTGGGGGGAAAGGAGCGAGGGAAGCCAGGCATCCAAGTTTCCCCAGGGTGGGAGTAGGGAGCATGCAACTCACATTGCACAGACCGACTCCCTGTTTATTTTTCCCATTTATTGCATTTATATACAAAGCAAAACAAAGGGTGGCAAATTTTGCTAAATTTATTCTCATAGCTGTCAAGTGTCCCTTATTTGGCGGGACAGTCCCTCATCCCAGCGCTGTGTCCCGCTGCTGTCCCTTACTGATGATGTCCCTTAAATTTCCCGGGTTTCAAAGGAAGCAGCTCCTCTCCCTCTCTCCCTGCCGGCCAGGGAGGAGGGAGGATTCAACTCTGTTGCTTGGCTGCGTTGCTCACCCAATAAGGAGTCTGAGAACAACGGGGGGGTGGAGCTTGCATGCCTTGTGCCAATCAAATCGGCCGCCTTGCCTGGGGACTCGCCTTTGCTCAGCGCTTCCCAGCGGAGAGGGGACGGTGGTTTCCCTTGCTGCATCCCCTTTGCCGGGTTGCTGCGCTGTGGGAACCACCGCTTGAGGCTTCGTTTGGCTGCTGGCTGGGCTTTCTGAGGGGCTCAGAAGTCGAACATACCTGTGCCCGGAAAATCCCTTATTTTGGCTGCTGGTCCCTTATTTTCAAATCTGTAAGTTGACAGCTATGTTTATTCTGTGGGAGGGTGGCTCCTTGGAGAGGAAGGAGCCAGTGGCGTTAAGAGCAGGAGACCCCCCCCAACTCTTTCCTCTGTTCCTCTTAGGACTCATAGAATCATAGAATTGAAGGGACCTTGAGAGTCACCTAGTCCAAACCCCTGCAATTCTGCAATCTCAACTAAAGCATCCCTGATTCAGATAGCCACCCAACCTCTGCTTAAAAACATTCAACAAAGGAGATTCCACAACCTCCCGAGGGAGTCCATTCCACAGTCAAACAGCTCATATTGTCAGAAAGTTCTTCCCAGTGTTTAGTTGGAATATCCTTTCTTGTAACTTGAATCCCTTTCCAGATCTACGTCCGGACGGGGATTTTCCATGGCGGGGAGCCCCTTTGCGACAATGTCAACACGCAGCGCGTTCCGTGTTCCAACCCTCGGTAACTGTGGCATAACTAACGGGGAGCTGCCTTATACTGGCCTAGGGCGTTGGGGGTCCACCTTGCTCAGAACGGCCTTCGTTGAGATCTGTGGCTTTCAGAATTTTAGGCGGGGGGGGGGGTTCTTTCCCAACCCTGCCTAGAGATGCCATTGAGGATTTGACCTGGGACCCCTTTTTGCAGGCAAAGGTTAAACTGCCCTTCTCTGGTGGGGGAAGAAGAAATGTATGGGTACGAGGGGATCCGGCGCCATGAAGAGGGTGGCGGGGGTGAGTTCCCTCTGCAGCCCCCCTGTACTGACACCCCACTCCCCCTCTTCCTCACTGCCAGGTGGAACGAGTGGCTGTCGTACGACATCTATCTCACCGACTTGCCCCGGGCTGCCCGACTCTGCGTTTCCATTTGCTCAGTGAAAGGCCGGAAAGGGGCCAAGGAGGTGAGCCGGGATTTGGGATTTCCCTGTGGTTTAATTCAAGGGTCAGCTGAGCCCTGTAGGAAGCTGCCTCGTCCATTCAGCTCAATATTAAATGTAACAATGACAGGCAGCGCCTCTCCAGGGTTTCAGACATTCCTCTCTCAGCCCTTCCTGGGATTGAACCTGGGACCTTGCGAACCAGGTGCTCTCCCACTGAGCTGTGGCCCTGCCTTAATCCTTGAATGTGTAAAAGGGTGGCGAAGAAGAGAGCACAGCTGAGGATGTGCACAAGCCCTAGGCCCGGGGGCCTGATCCAGACCAATGACCTTCTCAATCCGGCCCGCGGGCAGTCCGGGAATCAGTGTGTTTTTACATGAATAGAATGTGTCCTTTTATTTAAAATGCATCTCTGGGTTATTTGTGGGGCATAGGAATTCGTTCATTTCCCCCCCAAAAATATAGTCTGGCCCCCGCAAGGTCTGAGGGACAGTGGACCGGCCCCCTGCTGAAAAAGTTTGCTGACCCCTGCGGGCCTAGGCCTTCCTCCACGCTGCAGCTCCAGGTGTTTCAGGAGCTTCAGCACCTCTTTTCTTTTGGGGAAATTAAGTTCAGCCCTGCAAACCAAGACACCTGGATTGTCTGTGATGGAGAATCTTGGGAGGGGCGAGGTCTTCAACTGGCTGGTTGGGACACGTGACAGAGTTCCGGCCCGATTCAAGGCGGGTCGCAGCAGCAGCCCTCCTGCCGTGCAAATAAATGTTTTAAGAAAGTAAGAAGTGGTTCTCCAAATACATGTTTGGGTTAAAGGTGGGTCCCCAGTCTAAAAAAGACTGAAGACTGCTGTTTGAGAGTCTGCTAGCTTAAGGGACGGAGGCACTCCTTCTGCACTTTGACTCAGCACCCCATGGTCTCTCTGCCCCCTTGACTAACAGGAGCACTGCCCCCTGGCCTGGGGCAACGTCAACCTCTTTGATTACAAAGACACGCTGGTGGCTGGGAAAATGGCTCTGAACCTTTGGCCCGTTCCCCATGGCCTGGAGGATTTGCTGAACCCCATTGGAGTGGGGGGCTCCAACCCCAATAAAGTGAGTCTGCTAGTCTACTTTACAATACCGTTGTTGTTGTTGTTGTTGTTGTTGTTGTTTTGTTACTGCATTGCTTTTTGTCCAAGTTACGTTTTATTACTGTTTGTAGCCAGGGGCCATTACAATATGGACCTAAAACACATATGTGCAAAACACACATCACCAATCCAATTAGAATACAAATAAGCTGGATTTAAAATGCTCCATTGAGTTAAAAACTTCCCTGAACATGTAGCACTGATCTGAGTGAGAAAGGCCTTTCTTTATCTTTTTTGCAGCTAGTGCAAATAAAGCGGCCTTTAACTAATGCCTGTTTCTGCATCAGCCTGCAGCCACCTTATCTTAAAACCATCTGGCTGGCCTTCCAAGAAAGTCTGAAAAGGGAGAATAAAGGCCTGTCCCGCTCTTTCCAGGCACATGTCCACGCTTAAAAGCTTTGTGTCTGAGTGTTTTTGGGTTTCTTTTGCCCTTTCAAAAACCCACTCTTTAGCGCTCAATCGGAAAAAAGTCGATTTGTGTTTTCCATGGATCGTCGTTTGCTCCGATTAAGCTTTAAAGGGTGGGTTTTCTCAGGGAAAGCTCTGGGGCAGAAAATAGGTGCTCAGACAAGGAGCTTTAAAGCACAAAGAGCAGAGGAAGTGTGGATAAGCTCTAAACAGAACCCTTGGTGGATTTATAAATAATAATATAAGATATAGCGCAATCCATCTTCAATTTGTTCTCCATAAGAGTACGTATGTACACAGAAACATTCCTTTACTAGCTTCTTATAAAACCTGCTTTGGGCCCCTCCACGCATCCTTTTTATTCTGCATTCATAACAACTTGTGCTCATCATGGTGTCAGGGTAAAAGGTAAAGGGACCCCTGCCCATTAGGTCCAGTTGTGGCCGACTCTGGGGTTGCGGCGCTCATCTTGCTTTACTGGCCGAGGGAGCCGGCGTACAGCTTCCAGGTCATGTGGCCAGCAGGACTAAGCTGCTTCTGGCGAACCAGAGCAGTGCACGGAAACGCCGTTTACCTTCCCGCCAGAGTGGTACCTATTTATCTACTTGCACTTTGACGTGCTTTCGAACTGCTAGGTTGGCAGGAGCAGGGACCGAACAACGGGAGCTCACCCCATCGCAGGGATTCGAACCGCCAACCTTCTGATCGGCAAGTCCTAGGCTCTGTGGTTTAACCCACAGTGCCACCTGCGTCCCAGTTATACACAAACTCGCTTTCAATACCATTTGCTCCCGCAAAAGGTTTCTGAGTTAACGAACTCCTTCGTTGCCAATTAGCACAGGTGCCCCCCACAACTTCCTGCTAAAATCCTGCAACTTTTCATCCTGGAAACATTAAAGAGGACCCTGTACTTGCTCTACATTTGTAAGATTCAGGATAAAAGAAGGCCTCACGCAGCACATAGTAAAAATTATGGAGGCACAGGAGGCAGCAATGGCCACCAACTTGGATGGCCTTAGAGGAGGCTTTTGGTTTTCCCTTTGGGGCATCTGCGTGGCCACTGAAAGAACAGGATGCTGGGCTAGAAGGGCCATGGGCCTGATCCAGCAGGCTATTATTAGGTTCTTACACACCTGCGACCTCATCACCTTTGCTTTCCGTAGGAGACCCCGTGCCTTGAGCTGGAATTCACTTGGTACAGCCACACCGTCAAATTTGCTGATGCCACCGAGATAGAGGAGCACGCCAACTGGGCCATGTCCCGGGAGCTTGGGCTCAACTACTGCATGGTGGGACTGGTAAGAGACCCAACTCCATCGTAGGACTGTTGGGGGGGAGAAAGAAAGGGGCATCTGACTTACTCGGTCTCCCTGTTCCATAGCACTCACTTTCCTAGACTTGGGGTGAGAAGACAAGGCAATGCCACAGGAGACTTTAAAGATAAAGGGACCCCTGACCATTAGGCTCAGTCGTGGCCGACTCTGGGGTTGCGGCGCTCATCTCGCTTTATTGGCCAAGGAAGCCAGCGTACAGTTTCCGGGTCATGTGGCCAGCAAGACTAAGCCGCTTCTGGCAAACCAGAGCAGCGCACAGAAACGCCGTTTACCTTCCCCCCGGAGCGGTACCTATTTATCTACTTGCACTTTGACGTGCTTTCGAACTGCTAGGTGGGCAGGAGCAGGGACCGAGCAACGGGAGCTCACCCCGTCGCGGGGATTCGAACCGCTGACCTTCTGATCGGCAAGTCCTAGGCTCTGTGGTTTAACCCACAGCGCCACCCGCATCCCTACAGGACACTTTAGCCTTCCCCAATTGAGTGCTGTCTGAATGTTGTTGGACTACAACTCCCATCAGCCACAGTCTAGGGCTGATGGGAGTTGTAGTCCTCAACATCCAGAGCAGTGGGCAGTAGTGCCCCCGGGGGGGGGGGATTACTTAGCACTAGGAGGCATGTGGGCAGCAGGAGGGCATTGGAGGTGGAAGTGACTACCAGGGTCTGAAAAGCTGGTATCGCTGGATCAAGCCCGTCCATTTTGCTGAATTAAGCTACATGTTTTTAACTGGATTTTGAATAAATGTGCAATTCATTGTTACTGTTTTGAATTTTACGGAGTCATTATCTCCCATAGTAGGTTGTGCAAACCGCAATATTGAATAGTGCCTTTTGTAGGGTAGAGGGCAAGGGGGATGAGCTTTTATAGGGCCAAGGCTAGTTTGGAAAGCACTGGTCTGGAGGGCACCAGGTTGGGGAAGGCTGGGAAACACATTAAGGCTTTGTCTTCTTCTTGCCAGATTAAAAAAAACCAAACAATGCTGCAAGAGAAAACGAGAGAGAAAAGTTCCCTCGTTTCCATAGTGAAACCTTTCCTAGTCAAGAGAGTAGATCTATATATATTTAGCTGAAGCGCCAGGCAGGGAAACCAAATGTAGGACACATGGATACAAGGCCTCGGTTTTGCAGCTCAGTTTGCTAACTTGCCAGGGATTGTTCCGCTGCATAGGAAGCATCTCTGAGGCTACACATCTCTGATCTGGGAGGGGCTGGCCGGCCAAGTGATAGAGGGAAGGATGGGAAGGAGCCAAACTGGGGGTTCTGAACCGGGGTGATAACCTTCTTCTTCTGTTGCCTCCTTTGTCCAGAGCAACCGCCTGGCCCGGGACAGCTCCCTGGATGAGAGTGAGCTGGAGCAGCTGAGAAGCATCTGCAACCGAGACCCCCTTTCGGAGATCACGGAACAAGAGAAGGACTTTCTGTGGCGACACCGGTGGGTGGGTGGGCGCCGGGGATCCTGGGTGATCTCTGTAGCGGGAGAGGGCCTCCTGCCAGATTTCTCCACCTCCCTGCTAGATGAGCTTTGCGCATTCAAATGGAGGGGTGATTTATTTGTTTAAACAAAGAATAAATGACACTGGACCATCTTAAGGTGATGGGTGCCTGCCTCTCATGAAGAGAGCACAGCAGAGGTTATATTTTTTGAGAATCCTCCGGAAAAACAATCTCTCAAAGGAGCTGTTGATGGCATTTTACCATTGTACTGTGGAGAGTGTATTAACTTATGGTCTGGGTGTGTGGTTTGGGAGCTGCATGGTCAGGGGAAAAACAACGCTGTCCAGGGTTGTAAAGACTGCGGAGAGAATAATTGGGTGCACTCTTCCCACCTTGGATCAAATCTACGCTTCCAGGTGCCATAAGAAAGCTGCAGAGATAGCGCAGGAAAGTACACGCCCTGGAAATGATCTCTTTCAGGTTCTGCTTACTGGAAGAAAGTACAGGGTTACAAAGACCAGGACTAGCCTCCTGAGAAACAGTTTCTACGCAAATGCAATTCTGGTTCTAAACGCAGCATAAGGAGTCTCTAGTATATTGTATTTTAAAATGGCGTTTCAGACTTTTTAGGGGGGGGGGTTGAATGTTTCATGTAGATTTTCAATTTCATTGTTCTGTATGGGACAAGGACAATAAAGATATCGTATATCGTATATCATATATCATAAAGGCAGGCCTGCATGAAGACTGCATCTGTTAGCAGAATTAGTTCCAGTGGGTTAGCACAGCAGATGGGATATGGGGCAGGACTCCTGGGTTTGTGAGCGGTGAGAACTGGAGGTCTGGGTCCTTTCTATCCCTCAGGGGTTCCTTACCTGTGATTCCTCTACTGCAGGGGGGTTCGACTAAATGATCCTTTAGCCCCCTTCTCACTCTACAGCCCTATGATTCTTTTTTCCCCTTCCAGGCACTACTGTGTCAACATCCCAGAGACCCTCCCTAAATTACTGCTGTCTGTCAAGTGGAATTCGCGGGACGAGGTGGCTCAGGTGAGACTAAGAGCTTTCTTGGGTGTCTCGTCAGAGACATAGGCCACCTTTCTCCTCAAAGCTCCTGGCTGGGATTGGATAATAATAATAATAATAATAATAATAATAATAATAATAATAATTTATTATTTATACCCTGCCCATCTGGCCGGGTTTCCCCAGCCACTCTGGGCGGCTTCCAACAGAATATTAAAATACAATAGTCTATTAAACATTAAAAGCTTCCCTACACAGGGCTGCCTTCAGATGTCTTCTAAAAGTCTGGTAGTTGTTTATCTCTTTGACATCTGGTGGGAGGGAGTTCCACAGGGCGGGTGCCACCACCAAGAAGGCCCTCTGTCTGGTTCCCTGTGATGATTTCCTGCAAATCATTTCCCTTGTAATTCCCAACCTGCCTCTTCCTTCTCCCTCCGCAGATGTACTGCCTCCTCCGGGAATGGCCGCTGATTAAACCTGAGCTCTCCATGGAACTCCTCGACTGCAATTTCCCAGATCCGGTGGTGAGGGAGTTTGCTCTGAAATGCCTTGTGAAGGGCCTCACGGACGACAAGCTTTCCCAGTATCTCATTCAGCTGGTCCAGGTAACCATCTCTGGTGTTATTGACTGATTGGTCCTAGAACAATAGGATTCAGAATGCAGCAGTCTGATTGGTCCTAGAACAATAGGATTCAGAATACAGCAGTCTGATTGGTCCTAGAACAATAGGATTCAGAATGCAGCAGTCTGATTGGTCCTAGAACAATAGGATTCAGAATGCAGCAGTCTGATTGGTCCTAGAACAATAGGATTCAGAATGCAGCAGTCTGATTGGTCCTAGAACAATAGGATTCAGAATGCAGCAGTCTGATTGGTCCTAGAACGATAGGATCCAGAATGCAGCAGTCTGATTGGTCCACAGGAGCCACCCAATCCATCTCCAGGTGGAAGTGAATCCGCAACCAGATTGGCCTATAGGTGAATCCCAGAATTAGCCAATCACGTGGGGCCCATTGTCTAAATAATGTATATAAAGCAGACATTCTGGGGGAACTTCCATTCCTCACTACTATGAGCTGAATAAAGAGCATGAAATCCACTCTCGACACCGAGTATATTTCATTGACCATGGTTGCCTTTTAAAAATTATTATTCTATTCATCCTAAGTTTGCCTTGAATGCATGCTAAACAGAGAGAGGGATATGAGTTGATAAACTCAATTAGACTTCGCCAACCTTGTGCCCTCTAGGCACTTTGGACCGCAATTCCCACCAGCCCTAGCTAGCATGGCCGTGCAGAGAAACAACAATGGGGATTTCTGCCTCTTGTGCGCTTTTTGTCCTGGCAGGACCAACATGGCGACAGGGCAAGCTGCACTCCTTCCGTGCCTCTTTCTCTTTTGCATGGCACGGCACCCACAAGCTAGAAATAAGCACACACACACACACACACACACACACACACACCCTTTGACACCTTTGACTCTCCCCCTTGAAGGTTCTCAAGTACGAGCAATACCTGGACAACCCCTTGGCTCGATTCCTGACCATGAAAGCCCTGACCAACCAGCGGATTGGGCATTTTTACTTCTGGCATCTCAAGTAAGTGCCTGGATGAGAGATGTGGAACTGATGGGTGTGGTGGGAATAACAGAAGCGGAGTTGAGCAGGAAGTTTGCAAGTGTTTGGGTCGGCCCTCGGGACTTGGGGCAGGACCTTTGGTGAAGGTCCTGTGTGAGTGCCTGGAGGAGGTTGGAGGATGGATGGCGGCTAACAGATTGAGGTTCAATCCTGACAAGACAGAAGTACTGTTTTGGGGGGACAGGGGGCGGGCAGGTGTGAGGGATTCCCTGGTCCTGAATGGGGCAACTGTGCCCCTGAAGGACCAGGTGCGCAGCCTGGGAGTCATTTTGGACTCGCAGCTGTCCATGGAGGTGCAGGTCAGTTCTGTGTCCAGGGCAGCTTTCTACCAGCTCCATCTGGTACGCAGGATGAGACCCTCCTTGCCCGTGAACTGTCTTGCCAGAGTGGTGCATGCTCTGGTTATCTCCCACTTGGACTACTGCAACGTGCTCTACGTGGGGCTACCTTTGAAGGTGACCCAGAAACTGCAATTAATCCAGAATGCGGCAGCTAGACTGGGGACTGGGAGCGGCCGCCGGGACCATATAACACCGGTCCTGAAAGATCTACATTGGGTCCCAGTACGTTTCCGAGCACAATTCAAAATGTTGGTGCTGACCTTGAAAGCCCTAAACGGCCTCAAAGGCCCAGTAGACCTGAAGGAGCGTCTCCACCCCCATTGTTCAGCCAGACACTGAGGTCCAGCTCCGAGGGCCTTCTGGCGGTTCCCTCATTGTGAGAAGTGAGGTTACAGGGAACCAGACAGAGGGCCTTCTCCGTGGTGGCGCCCGCCCTGTGGGAACACCTACCCCTTCAGATGTGAAGGAAATAAGTAGCTATCCTATCTTTAAAAGACATCTGAAGGCAGCCCTGTTCAGGGAAGTTTTTAATATTTAACGCTGTATTGTTTTTAATACTTGATTGGGAGCTGCCCAGAGTGGCTGGGGAAACTCAGGCAGATGGGTGGGGCATAAATAACAAATTATTATTATTATTATTATTATTTATTATTATTTATTTACGCTGGGCTGCGTACACACAATGCATTTAAAGCATCAAAACAATACGCCGCGCTGCGACATTTCATCGCAGCTCCCACTTGTGTGCTGTCACCATTATCGTCATAATCGCCAGCTCATTTGCACGCACGCTGCTTTTCCGTGTTAGATCCACGCTCAAATCAGCTCACAGCTGCGTGCAGAATAAACGTGAGCAACTTTTCGAGATGCTGTGTTAATGGTTTCAAAGCAGAATGCAGTTTAAACAAGAAGTCACACTAATATCAATCAATAGGGCAAAGAAACATTGAAGCAATGCCTACCAATAAAATAAAAAAATTAAATCGCAGCAGCAACAATATCCAAGGCAGGTGGAGACACTTGTCCTTGATGGTTCCAGCAGGCTCCCCAGTAGCAATGTGCTGTAGGAGGGTACTGTAGTTCCATTGAGCTCCTATCCCTCCCCAGCCCTAGAAACAAATAATAGTAATAATAATAATAATAATAATATTTATCCCCTGCCCATCTGGCTGGGTTTCCCCAGCAATTCTGGGAGGCTTCCAACAGAATATTAAAATACAATAATCTATTAAACATTGAAAGCTTCCCTAAACAGAGCTGCCTTCAGATGTCTTCTAAAAGTAGTTGTTTTTCTCTTTGACATCTGATGGGAGGGCGTTCCACAGGGCGGGCGCCACCACCAAGAAGGCCCTCTGCCTGGTTCCCTGTAACCTCCCTTCTCGCAGGGAGGGAACTGCCAGAAGGTCCTCGGAGCTGGACCTCAGTGTCCGGGCTGAACGATGGGGGTGGAGACGCTCCTTCAGGGATACTGGATTGAGGCCATTTAGGGCTTTAAAGGTCAGCACCAACATTTTGAATTGTGCTCGGAAACGTACATAGAATTGTATGGATGTCCAACCCCCTGCAATGGAGGAACCACAACTAAATATTCCATGACTGATGGCCACCCTAGGAAGGAGAGCCTTGCAAGGGAGTCCCGATTCTGTGCGACGGTCCCAGGAATCAAGCTGTTGTGGGTCTTTCAGAATGGGCTGGGTTGGGAGTAATGGGCTCTGAGTCGGAACTTTGTTGCCTCCCGCAGGTCAGAGATGCACAGCAAGCCCGTCTCTCAGCGCTTTGGGCTGATGCTGGAGGCCTTTTGCCGGGGCTGCGGGATGTACCTCAAGCACCTGAACAGGCAGGTGGAGGCCATGGAGAAACTCATCAACCTCACCGACATCCTCAAGCAGGAGAAGAAAGACGAGACGCAGAAGGTACCTGCCTTGGACCCCCAAGTTCCCCTCCAAGCCGCGCTGGTGCTCATTGCCTCCACAAAGAGAAGAGCCAAATAGAGCCCAACACACACACACACTCATTCAGAGGAGTTAAGTCCAGGGCTTGCGTTCTGGGGGAGAAGGTGGAGGAGGGTGGGTGCAATGAAATCTACAAACCTCATGCCCCACTTTTGGCCAAATAACCCTGCTCCACCTGCCTGTAGCCTTCTAAAAAATGCTGTCACGAAAGCCATGGAGGGTGTCCTAAAAGCCCTCCCTGCTTCCCTGCTGTAACTCAAGCCCTGGGCCAGACTCCTCTCCTCTATTCTGAGCATAGCTGTCAACGTTTCCCTTTTTTTAAGGGAAACTCCCTTATTCCGAATAGGATTCCTTGCAAGAAAAGGGAAAAGTTGACAGCTATGATCCTGAGTAGGCAAACCAAGGAGAAAACCCCAGGACTCAAAAGAAACCAGAAAATCTTAAACTGCAACAATATTTGTGGCACCTTGAAAGTTTTAACAAATTTCATTACAGCCATAAACTTTTTTGGGCTTTGTCCATGAAAGGTTATGCTGTAATACAGCTGTAATAATACACCGATGTTGGAAGAGTCAGGGCAGATTAAAGAAAAGGCCTTCCTGCAGCGTGTAGTTAAACTCTGGAGATTGCTCCTACAAGAGGCAGGGGTGGCCACCAACTAAGATGGCTTTGAAAGGGGATTGGACAAATTCATGAAGGAGGTGAGGGCTATCGATGGCTACTAATCAGGGTAGTGGGACGCGGGTGGCGCTGTGGGTTAAACCACAGAGCCTAGGGCTTGCTGATCAGAAGGTTGGCGGTTTGAATCTCCGTGACGGGGTGAGCTCCCGTTGCTCGGTCCCTGCTCCTGCCAATCTAGCAGTTCGAAAGCACCTCAAAGGGAGAAATGTAAAGTATTGCACTTGGGCAAAAAAAATGAGAGGCACAAATACAAGATGGGTGACACCTGGCTTGAGAGCAGTACATGTGAAAAGGATCTAGGAGTCTTGGTTGACCACAAACTTGACATGAGCCAACAGTGTGACGCGGCAGCTAAAAAAGCCAATGCAATTCTGGGCTGCATCAATAGGAGTATTGCATCTAGATCAAGGGAAGTAATAGTGCCACTGTATTCTGCTCTGGTCAGACCTCACCTGGAGTACTGTGTCCAGTTCTGGGCACCACAGTTCAAGAAGGACACTGAGAAACTGGAACGTGTCCAGAGGAGGGCAACCAAAATGGTCAAAGGCCTGGAAACGATGCCTTATGAAGAACGGCTAAGGGAGCTGGGCATGTTTAGCCTGGAGAAGAGGAGGTTAAGGGGTGATATGATAGCCATGTTCAAATATATAAAAGGATGTCACATAGAGGAGGGAGAAAGGTTGTTTTCTGCTGCTCCAGAGAAGCGGACACGGAGCAATGGTTCCAAACTACAAGAAAAAAGATTCCACCTAAACATTAGGAAGAACTTCCTGACAGTAAGAGCTGTTCAACAGTGGAATTTGCTGCCCAGGAGTGTGGTGGAGTCTCCTTCTTTGGAGGTCTTTAAGCAGAGGCTTGACAGCCATATGTCAGGAGTGCTCTGATGGTGTTTCCTGCTTGGCAGGGGGTTGGACTCGATGGCCCTTGTGGTCTCTTCCAACTCTAGGATTCTATGATTCTATGATTCAAAGTGCAAATAGATAAATAGGTACCACTCCGGCGGGAAGGTAAACGGCGTTTCCGTGCGCTGCTCTGGTTCGCCAGAAGCGGCTTAGTCCTGCTGGCCACATGACCCGGAAGCTGTACGCCGGCTCCCTCGGCCAGGAAAGCGAGATGAGCGCCGCAACCCCAGAGTCGGCCACGACTGGACCTAATGGTCAGGGGTCCCTTTACCTTTTTTAACCAGAGCAGCTATGCTGTGCCTCTTCAGTTGGAGGCAGCGAAGCTTCTGAATACCAGTTTCTGGGAACAGCAGAACAGGAGAATTGCTTGTGTGCTCAGGTCCTGCTTGTAATAATAATAATAATAATAATAATAATAATAATAATAATAATTATTTATACCCTGCCCTCCCCAGCCAAAACCAGGCTCAGAGTGCCTAACATCAAGTGTATAACACATTAACATAAAATCAGGCAATCAATTAAAATGCATCCTAAAATCAGATCAGGATCAGAACAAAATCCAGTCAGATGGCAACCCGCAGATTAGGGTTGGGAAACTTAAAGGCTTAAATGTAGAGCTAAGTCTTCCCTTTTCACTTGCTACACACAATCCTCCCTAATGGGCGCAGGTTAGAAAAGGGCAAGGGGTGACAATTGTACCACAGCAGGCCCAATAGGAACCTCATACCTGTCTTCCTCTCACCATCCTGGGTTTCTGCTGGAGCAGAACTGTGGAGAAGGGCCAAAAAAGTATTTGTTCCATCAACAAAACATAAGCAGATAATATACCGTATTTTTCGCTCCATAAGACACACCTGACCATAAGATGCACCTAGTTTTTAGAGGGGGAATGCAAGGAAAAAAATATTCTTTAAAGGGAGCGCTGAGCAGAGCCTGCATGCATCCCAGGTTCTGCTCAGGGCTCCCTTTCACAAGCCATGTGGAGCGTGTGTGTGGCTCTTGGGGGCTTTCCCCCGAGGAGGGAGAAGGGCAGCCCATCACTGACGGCTTATGGGATAGCCGCACGCAGCCTCTCCTGGGCAACAGGATGAAGGCTCCCCCAAGAGCCGCGCTCCCTTTAAAGAGCCACATGGAGCGTGTGTGTGGCTCTTGGGGGCTTTTCCCCGAGGAGGGAGAAGGGCAGCCCTTCTCCTCCTCAGGGAAAAGCCCCCAAGAGCCACACACACATTCCATGCGGCTCTTTAAAGGGAGCGCTGAGCAGAGCCCTCCTGTCTGCATCCGCTCCATAAGACGCACACACATTTCCCCTTACTTTTTAGGAGGGGAAAAGTGTGTCTTATAGAGCGAAAAATACAGTACTATTGCTGTAGAAAAGTGCCTATACCTATTGTGGGTTTCCCATTGGGGCATCTGGGTGGCCACTGTGAGAAACAGGATGCTGGTCTAGATGGGCCACAGGCCTCATCCAGCAGGGCTGTTTTCATGTTCTTAGTCTTCAAGGTGCCGCAAGACCAGCTTTTGCTGCAGCAGATTAACCCAGCTCCTTGTCTGGGAAAGCTCAGCTGTGATTAATTTTCCAAACAGAAGAGGTTCTGGGGCTCAGACCTGCGTGGACACAGACCCGCATCCCGTCATGTGTGAGTGGCTGGGCTTAACTGCAGCTGTGTACGGAGACGCTCTGCAGAAGCTCAGGGGCTCTTTCTCTTCCTCTCTCTGTCCCCACTCTCCTCCTCGCCCTCCTCCCAAGATGCAGATGAAGTTCCTGGTGGAGCAGATGAGGAGGCCAGATTACATGGAGGCGCTTCAGGGCTTCATTTGTCCCCTCAACCCAGTGCACCAGCTGGGCAACCTCCGGTGAGATCAAGGGGAAGGTTTTGGCCATTTAAAGCAGCGGGGGTTGGGAAGGAGGGGGCAGGAAAGAGACCCGGACTCCTGGGTCCCCCGGAAGAGGGCTGGTGGCAGGGGGACAGCTCAAAGCAGCCTCCGAGACCAGGGAGAAGAGTTGGTGGAAGAAGATTGGAAGAAATTTAAAAATTTTTTACAGAAACGCTGTAAAATTTTTGAATGTTAATGATGTTGGAATGAAACAAAGTAGTTCTAGCAATAAGGCAAAATAAGAATATGCAAGAATGGATTAATATCAGATGAAAATTTGAAGTTAGAATATGTGAGGATAAACAATTAAGGGTAAATTAAGAGGGTATGAATTTGCTGAACAAATTTTTAAATGGAATACAAAAAAGGAAGGTGTGAGGAAGTCATGAAAATAAGTAAATGAGTGGTAAGATATCAGAAAGAGGGATTTTTATTTTTTCATTTTTATTTTTATGTTAAATTTTGGTTTTTGTATTTTCTTTGTGTGTTCTTTGTTTACTGTTTTGTAACCCTTTTCTTTTTGTTAAAAACTTAATAAATATTATTAAAAAAACAAAAAAACGAAGCAGCCTCCGAGCACACAGCTGTGACCAGATGTCCCCTCTGCTCCAGGTTGGACGAGTGCCGGATCATGTCTTCGGCCAAGCGCCCCTTGTGGCTCAACTGGGAGAATCCCGACATCATGTCAGAGTTGCTTTTCACGAACCACGAGATCATTTTTAAAAATGGAGATGGTGAGTGGGAAGGGAGCTCAGGGATGGATGAGGGGGGAGAGAAGAGCCGGGAGCATTGCTCGCAGCAGAGGGGCGGGGAACCCTTTTCATCCCGAGGGCCACATCCCCCTTTTGGCAACCTCCCGAGGGCCACATGCAAGTTGTGGGTGGAGCCAGAGGCAAAAGTGGGTGGAGCAATGAATGTAAATTTTACCTTCGTACCATAGACTAGTTTCTACACATCCAGCTGGGCGGAAACACTTGGGGGCAAACCAGGAGCAGTGAGGGAGTTGGGAGAGGGCAGATAAGAGTGGTTTGGAGGTCCACATTCAGCCCTTAGGCCCAAGGTTCCTGAACCCCTTTGCTCCTTCAGACTGCACCCATTCAGTTGTCCCCCCAGGGGCTTGTGTGAAGCATGATGGGAAAATCCATTATTGGATGTGATTCCACTGCCCACAACATCTTGCAGCCCGGCACTTAGGCAAATATTTTCTCCATCTGTTTATATACCCTTAAAAAACCCCAAGCCATCGGGTTACACCCAGTGGCTGCGAGTTACTTCCAGTGCAAGTTTTGGCATTTTATTTATTTCATACATTTATACGCGGTTTGATGCCAAAACGGTCTCTAAGCAGTTTGCAAACTGTATAGAAAACCGTCGATGAAACTGGAAAACTACAGTAATAACGAGAACAATAAAATCCCCACAAAGCAAAAAGCCCTTTTTTTTTTGCTTTGCAGGGAAGATTCTTAAGAGTCAGGGATCCGTTCCCTCTTCACACACCTTTCTTTCTTGCCAAGGCCCAGCCCAGACAGCCATCTGACTCTCACCCAGGTTGCAACATCCTACCCAAGACTCTCACCCACCCAAGGAAACACCCCTCCGTGGTACTGCTTCCCAAGCTTTGCAAAGCTTAAAAATAACACTCAAAATTGATATATACACATATACCGTATTTTTCACTCCATAAGATGCACTTTTTTCTTCCTAAAAAGTAAGGGGAAATGTCTGTGCGTCTTATGGAGCGAATGTGTGGTCCCTGGAGCCAAATTGCCCAGGGGCAAAAAGCAGATCAAGCTTTTTTTTTTTTTCAGAAAGAGGCAAGGGGATGTTGAAAGGAAGCAGCTGATCGGAAAGCGATCGGGGAGGGAGATAAGGGACGCTAGAGATAAAGGAGGCTGCTTGGGAGGGGGGAGGTAAAAGCCCATGGATCCTCAGGATTTTTGCATTGGGTCACCCCAAATTCACCATCAGATCACATAGCATGCCCATGGCTACAGCCTGCACCACAAAAATCATACATCCACTGTTTCGTTCAGAATATTTTTTTTCTTGTTTTCCTCCTCTAAAAACTAGGTGCGTCTTATGGAGCGAAAAATCCGGTACATAATATACACAAAAATAAGAACCTAACTTGAAGTGGGGTGGGACGTTCTCAGCCTTGCTTCCACCCCAAAGGATTCTCTTTTGTGTCTTGTCATGCCCCTTTGTTGTCGTTCCCTTCTGGAGTTTCCCATTCCATTTTAAGAAAGAGGCGCGCCAGGACCCATGATTTCCTCTCTCCTCTCGGCTATTTTTTCTCCCTGCATCAGCACCAAAGCTCACACCCACACGCCCAGCCTCTCAGCCCATCAGGGGACAACTCCCTCCCAACCACTCCAGTCACCTCTTTGTTTTAATAATCTCCTCTGTGATCCCCAGACCTCCGGCAAGATATGTTGACTCTGCAGATCATCCGGATCATGGAGAGCATGTGGCAGAACCAAGGACTGGACCTCAGGTAGCGTTAAGGCAACGTGTCGTGGGGTGGGACTTTTGCCTGCTCTGTTTTGGAGTTTCTGCTGAAATGAGGCTGCATTTTAATCTTGTTTTTAAGTTGTATTTCAATCAATTTGTTTTATATTTGGTGTTAGCTTCCCTGAGCCCGGTCTTGGCTGGGGAGGGCAGGGTATAAATAAAATTATTATTATTATTATTATTATTATTTCATCCTCATTTGGACCTTTGCTTTAAAAACAAGTGAATTCTCTTTTGCTGGAGAACATACACACTGCCCCAAGTCCAGAAGTGTCTAGGTGTGTTCCAGAAGTGCTGTTTTCAGAGGTGAGGTTGCAGACTTTTCATGGGTTGGTTTTAAATAAAGTCGGGGTGCCAGACTATAAACAGCTGCACCCTCCCTGCCACCAAGAAGGGGTCCAGCAAGAAATCCTTATCAAAACAGCAACCATTGGGGCTGTGGGTGGGTATGAAATAATAAATAATAATAAAATTTTATTTATATCCTGCCCTCCCCAGCTGAAGCCGGGCTCAGAGTGGCTAACAACAGTAAAATAATACAACATTCTTAAAATCAGTTCATTATAAAATCAGTTCAAAATCAAATTGATGGCAACCATTGGGCTAGGGTTCTGTGAGGATTGCCAAAGGAGGGGGTCAGGCTGTGCCTTGGCCAAAGGCCTGGTGGAACAGCTCTGTCTTGCAGGCCCTGCGGAAAGATGTCAAGTCCCACAGGACCCTAGTCTCTTGGGACAGAGCGTTCCACCAGATCGGAGCCACAGCCGAAAAAGCCCTGACTCTGGTGGAGGCCAGCCTAACCTCTCTGTGGCCTGGGACCTTCAAGATGTTTTTGTTTGAAGACCGTAAGGTCCTCTGTGGGACATACCAGGAGAGGCGGTCCCGTAGGTACATGGGTCCTAAGCCGTATAGGGATTTAAAAGTTAAAACCAGCACCTTCAACCTGACCCTGTACTCTACCGGGAGCCAGTGCAGCTGGTATAGCACCGGGTGAATGTGATCCCGCAGCGAGGACCCCGTAAGGAGTCTTGCCGCAGCATTCTGCACCCGCTGGAGTTTCTGGGTCTCAAGGGCAGCCAGAAATCCAGCAACCAGAGCAAAAGCTGGAGTAGATTATCCTGTGCTCAATGGCCAAAGAGTCCAGTACGTCTTTAAAAAATTGTGCAAAGATTAAAAGCCAGAACAAACCCAAAATGGAAAGAAACCCAAAAAGCACGCTCACACATACAAAGGTCAGGTCTTAGGAATCCCATGCACTGGAAAAGGCCACAAATATTTAAAACCCTCCGAATTAGGGGCCAAAGTCCTGGGTAAAGGGAAATGTGTTTATTTTGCCTGGTGCTTTTTTCCGCGCACCTTGCATAATTTCATATGCCTCTTCTGTCTCTCTAAGTTTTAAGAAAACCCCCAGATGGTGTAACCTCTCCACTTAGGGGAATTGCTCCATCCTCTGTATCGTTTTGGCTGCCTCCACGTGGACTGGTTGAAAGCCACCTCGTCCCCTTGCTGGATTTATTATCACTGTTTTCATTTATATGCTGCTTTCCCCTCCGAGGAGCTCAAGACATTGTTCTCCCTCTCCTCATTTAATCCCCGCAACAACCCTGTGAGGTAGGTCAGGCTGAGAGAGGCAGTGACTGGCCTCCAAGGTCACCCCAGTGAGCTTCAAGGCCTTCTGGCAGAGATTCGAACCCTACTCTCCCAGGTCCCGGCCCAACACTCTAACCACTGAACCACACTGGATTGGACCCAAGGTGTTTCTCACCTGGGATCCTTCTTCCCCCAAAGGGGAGCCCACAAGCAGGAGGATGTGAAGGCCACAGCCCTCTCCCCCAGTTTCTCCCCAATGATTGGTATTCACAGGTAGGCTGTCCCTAAACCTGGAGGCTCCATTTAGCCACCCACTGATAGACTTTCTGACCTTCCATGACTCTGCCTAATCCCCTGTTTTCCCCTAATAATAATAATAATAATAATAATAATAAATTTTATTTATACCCCGCCCTCCCCAGCCAAGACCGGGCTCAGGGCGGCTAACAACCAATAATAAAACCAAGTTGATTAAAATACAACTTAAAAAACAAGATTAAAATACAGCATTAAAACATTAAAATGCAGCCTCCTCACAGGAGGAGAAAGGAAAAAGGAAAGAGGGGGAGGGGATCAAGTTGATTCCAAGCCAAAGAGGCGGAGGGGAGTCAAACTGATTCCAAGCCAAAGGCCAGGCGGAACAACTCTGTCTTACAGGCCCTGCGGAAAGAAATCAGATCCCGCAGGGCCCTGGTCTCATGAGACAGAGCGTTCCACCAGGCGGGGGCCAGTGTTGAAAAGGCCCTGCCTCTGGTTGAGGCTAATCTGACTTCCTTAGGGCCCGGGACCTCTAGGGGGTTGCTATTTATAGACCTTAAGGTCCTCCATGGGGCATACCGGGAGAGGCTGTCCCATAGGCACGTGAGTCCCAAGCCATCTCAGTCTTCTGTCTTCCTCCTGGTCCTTTGCAGGATGCTGCCCTACGGCTGCCTCTCCATCGGGGACTGCGTGGGCCTCATTGAGGTGGTGAAGAGCTCCCACACCATCATGCAGATCCAGTGCAAGGGCGGCCTCAAGGGGGCGCTGCAGTTCAACAGCAACGCTCTGCACCACTGGCTGAAGGACAAGAACAAGGGAGAGGGGTCTGTACTGTTCCTATTATTTGCTCCATTCCTTACCTGCCCCTCACCGTGGGGTCCCAGGGTGGGTTGCAGCCATTTTTTAAGATGCAGCACTAAACTCAGTTCCAAGCAAAGGACGGCCACTTTTTAAGTGGGTCCTAAAAATGTGCGCATCTTGCATGATGAAGGCCTGGGCCAAATGGTGCGTCTTCAGCAGACGAGGAAAGATGTCCAGCGAAGCTGCTAGGCGCCTCTCTGTGGGGAGGGCATGCAGAAGGTCCTGGGTTCAACCCCCAACGGCATCTCCAGGTAGGGCTGAGAGAGGCTCCCTTTCTGAAACTCTGGAGAGCCGCTGCTGCCAGTCAGGGTGGACAATATTGAGGTAGATGGACCCCAATGGTATGGCACAGTATAAAGGCAGCTTCCTTCATTCTGGGCCACAAATTCTGGGCCAAGAAGGGACTCGGGTGGCGCTGTGGGTTAAACCACAGAGCCTAGGGCTTCTGATCAGAAGGTCGGCGGTTCGAATCCCCGCGACGGGGTGAGCTCCCGTCGCTCGGTCCCTGCTCCTGCCAACCTAGCAGTTCGAAAGCACCTCAAAGTGCAAGTAGATAAATAGGTACTGCTCCGGCGGGAAGGTAAACGGCGTTTCCGTGCGCTGCTCTGGTTCACCAGAAGCTGCTTAGTCATGCTGGTCACATGACCCAGAAACTGTCTGCAGACAAAGGCCAGCTCCCTCTGCCTATAGAGCGAGATGTTCACGCAACCCCAGAGTTGGTCACGACTGGACCTAATGGTCAGGGGCCCCTTTACTTTTACCTAGAACTACCAAGAGAGCCCGCTCTGTTGATATTAACACTTGAGAGGGTCTGCAGGGAAGGAGGAGGGGGGTGCCTTTCAGCTTTTGGGGGCCTGAGTCACTTTGGGCTTTAAACGTGAGCACCAGGAATCAGGCCCACAAACAAACCAGCAACCAGCAGGGTGGCAGCGGCGGCCAGCTGTGGGTCAGGAAGCAGTGGGGGCTTTTGTGGGTCTTGCTCTCCCTCCGGGAAGGGAAGGACTGGGAGATTTGATGACGCAGGACAAAGTTGCCAACGTTCCAGCAGTTGTGGGGAGAATTTGCTAAAAGGGCTTTGGGATCCACGACGGGCATGAGGCATGGATACCAGAGGAGTTATGGGGTCTGCTGCAGAGACTGGGGTGAGGCGATGAGGAAGAAGGGCTGCCCTGGCTCATAGCTTCTGCACGCAGAAGGTTGTAGGTTCCATCCCTGGCATCTGGGAAAGATTCCCTGGAGAGCCACAGCTGCCAGTCAGAGTAGACAACACTGAACAAGACGGACCAATGGTCTTACTCGGTGTAAGGCGGCTTCCCATGCTGCTAATCCTGGTGTGTTTAGCAAGGCCCTTTGTGCTAACGTTTCCCTCCTTCCTGGATCCAGCTATGACGCTGCCATTGACCTCTTCACGCGTTCCTGCGCCGGTTACTGCGTCGCCACCTTCATCCTGGGCATCGGGGACCGCCACAACAGCAACATCATGGTCAAGGACGATGGGCAGGTGAGTGAGTGGTTTCCTGGACTTGCTGCGAGAAGCCAAGTTACAGGGAACCAGGCAGAAGGCCTTCTCGGTGGTGGCACCCGCCCTGTGGAACTCCCTCCCACCAGATGTCAAAGAGAAAAACAACTACCAGACTTTTAGAAGACATCTGAAGGCAGCCCTGTTTAGGGAAGCTTTTAATGTTTAATAGACTATTGTATTTTAATATTCTGTTGGAAGCCGCCCAGAGTGGCTGGGGAAACCCAGCCAGATGGGCAGGGTATTAATAATAATAATAATAATAATAATAATAATAATAATAATAATAATAATATAATTACACAAATGCGTGCACTTCCCTCCCAGCCATGGGCTTTGTCCCAGGAAAACAAGCAACAGTGAAAAATTCCTCCCCTTCTCTCTTTCTGAGAGCCAGTGTGGTAGTCTCGTAATCTGGGGAACCGGGTTCGCGTCTCCGCTCCTCCACATGCTGGGTGACCTTGGGCCAGTCACACTTCTTCGGAGTCTCTCAGCCCCACTCACCTCACAGAGTGTTTGTTGTGGGGAAGGAAGGGAAAGGAGAATGTGAGCCGCTTTGAGACTCCTTAAAGGGAGTGAAAGGCGGGATATCAAATCCAAACTCCTCTTCTTCTCTCTCTTTCTGTGCCACCTCGCTGCCTTCCCCACCAGCTCTTCCACATTGACTTTGGCCATTTCCTGGACCACAAGAAGAAGAAGTTTGGCTACAAGCGGGAGCGAGTCCCCTTCGTCCTCACCCAGGACTTCCTCATCGTCATCAGCAAAGGGGTGCAGGAGTGTACCAAGACCAAAGAGTTCGAGAGGTAAGAGATGGGGAGCCTTTGGCCACACGTCTCCTTTTTTTTTTTTGTTAAATCATTTTTATTTATTTTCCAATAAAAACATCCAATTAACATATCAAATCATAATCCAATTAAAATAAAAAACTAAAATAAGACCAAATTATCATCCAGTTATTAATTTTTCGGGACTTCCCATAGTCTGGACCTTAAAGCCTAGCTCCAAATCTCAAACCTGCCTCTCCTCGTTGTTCCCATATTTCCACATCTCGATTTTAACGCTTTAAAGTTCTCCGTCTCTGGCTCTTCAATTCTCAATCATGTCAGATGTCATATAACCTTTCATCCATTGAGTACAGCTTTATTTGAATGGCCACATGTCTCCTGATAACTTGCTGGGAAACCCTTCACTTCCCCACCACCCGAAAACAACACAAACTAGGCATCCTTCGCCCACAGCATCACTCGAAATCTAGGAATCTGGCTTCCCCACACTCCCTTCCCCCAAACTCCCTCCCCCAATTGTTTGTTGCTTAGTCGTGTCCAATTCTTTGTGACCCCCTGGACCAGAGCACGCCAGGTACGCCTGTCTTCCTCCCCCAATTACACCCCCCTTTTCAAGAATGGCATCACTTCTGCAGCGTTCAGCTGTGTACAGGAGCCACACACACACACACACACCATGAACTGGGACTTCACAATTCAAATGACACACACACCCGCCTTTGCAGCAAACACTGGTTTTCCTCCCCAGTTTGCTCCTCCCTTCATGTTCAAATATATAAAAGGATGTCACATAGAGGAGGGAGAAAGGTTGTTTTCTGCTGCTCCAGAGAAGCGGACACGGAGCAATGGATCCAAACTACAAGAAAGAAGATTCCACCTAAACATTAGGAAGAACTTCCTGACAGTGAGAGCTGTTTGACAGTGGAATTTGCTGCCCAGGAGTGTGGTGGAGTCTCCTTCTTTGGAGGTCTTTAAGCAAAGGCTTGACAACCATATGTCAGGAGTGCTCTGATGGTGTTTCCTGCTTGGCAGGGGGTTGGACTCGATGGCCCTTGGGGTCTCTTCCAACTCTACGATTCTATGATTCTACTTTCCCCCTTGCACACTTATACGCTTGATCTGAGAACGCAAGAGCCTGGCTGCTGGATCAGGCCCAAGGGACCCCATCCAGTCCAACATCCTGTTCTTGCAGTGGCCAGCCAGATTCCCCAAAGGGAAGCCCACATTCAGGACCTCACAGGCACAGGGACACTCTCCCTGCTTGTGATTCCTAGAGCTATCCTGCCTCTGACCACAGGGGGAGAAGATAGCCATTGTGGTTTAACAGCACAGATGAATGAATGAATTTTATTATCAAGGTCGCAGACCAGTTCCGGGTCACTTACAATGTCAGGAAAATCATAAAACACAACAGGGATACAATTGGGTACAACAGAGACAATTCAGATATAACAACAGTTATATATACAGTGGTGCCCCGCAAGACGAATGCCTCGCAAGACAAAAAACCCGCTAGACGAAAGGGTTTTCCGTTTTTTGAGGCGCTTCGCAAGACGAATTTCCCTATGGGCTTGCTTCGCAAGACGAAAACGTCTTGCGAGTTTTGCAAGTTTTTTCGCTTTCCCCCCCTTTTTCTAAGCCACTAAGCCGCTAATAGCCTCTTAGCTGCTAAGCCGCTAATAGCCGCTAATAGCGCTAATCCGCTAATAGGGTTGCTTCGCAAGACGGAAAAACCGCTAGACGAAGAAACTCGCGGAACGAATTATTTTCATCTTGCGAGGCACCACTGTATACACACATACACACAGTGGTACCTCGGGTTACATACGCTTCAGGTTACAGACTCCACTAACCCAGAAATAATACCTCGGGTTAAGAATTTTGCTTCAGGATGAGAACAGAAATCGTGCTCCTGCGGCGCGGCAGCAGCGGGAGGCCCCATTAGCTAAAGTGGTGCTTCAGGTTAAGAACAGTTTCAGGTTAAGAACGGACCTCTGGAACGAATTAAGTACTTAACCCGAGGTACCACTGTGTGTTTGTGTGTGTGTATCACTAAACTATAACCTAAAATTATCATTTAAAACCTTAATCCTTTTGGTAGTACAGCTTGTTCTCTACGTTTTGTGGCAGCACATATCATCTCTTACGTTTTTTTAATACCTAGAGGGAAAAGCTATAAGTTCCAATCTACATTTGAGAGAACGTTCAAAGATCACATCTTTTAATTCCAAATGAATCTTGAACAACACACTAGAGCAGAGCTTTCTGAACGCCACGTTAGTGTGTCGGCCGCAGTGTGCAGGTGTGTCTCACAAATGCTCCCTGCGCTCCCCCCGGGGCTGGAAAGGGGTTAGTTTAACCTCCTGTTTGCTAGTAAAACTGAATCACTGTGTCGTGAAATGATGCACGTCTAAAAAGTGTGTCACGAACATGAAGAGTTCGGAAAGCTCTATGCTAGACGCAAAGTGTACACGCAAACTTCAGAAATATTCCAAAGCATTCTGCCTCCAACAGTGGAGGCATCTTGCCCAGAGGCCATCAATAGCCGCTGCCTCCTCCATGAATTAGTCTAACCCTCTTTTAAAGCCATGTAAGTCGGTAACCAGGACGCGGGTGGCGCTCTGGGTTAAACCACAGAGCCTAGGACTTGCCGATCAGAAGGTCGGCGGTTCGAATCCCCGCGACGGGGTGAGCTCCCGTTGCTCGGTCCCTGCTCCTGCCAACCTAGCAGTCCGAAAGCACACCAGTGCAAGTAGATCAATAGGTACCGCTCCGGCGGGAAGGTAAACAGCGTTTCCGTGCGCTGCTCTGGTTCGCCAGAAGTGGCTTAGTCATGCTGGCCACATGACCCGGAAGCTGTACGCCGGCTCCTTCGGCCAGTAAAGCGAGATGAGTTGGCCACGACTGGACCTAATGGTCAGGGGTCCCTTTACCTTTAAGTTGGTAACCCTCGTTGCCTCCAGTGGCAGGGAGTTCCATAGTTGTGACGACATCTGCCCTGAATCTTCCCTCCTCCCTCCGCTTCTCCCTCCCAGGTTCCAGGAGATGTGCTACAAGGCCTACCTGACCATCCGCCAGCACGCCAACCTGCTCATCAACCTCTTCTCCATGATGCTGGGCTCGGGGATGCCGGAGCTGCAGTCCTTTGACGATGTGGCCTACCTGCGCAAGACCCTGGCGCTGGACAAGTCGGAGCAGGAGGCGCTGGAGTACTTCACCAAGCAGATGAACGAGGCCCACCACGGCGGCTGGACCACCAAGATGGACTGGATCTTCCACACCATCCGCCACATGCCCCTCAGCGAGGCCGGCCACGACTGACCAGGACCCTCCGCCACCGGGGAGAGAGGAAACGCCGGCCCTCCAGAGCGGCAGGGAGAGGATCCGGGAGCGCCGCCGGGGCTACCAAGGCAAGGGGGCGGGGAGCCCCGTGTGAACTCGGGCAACCGGGTTCCTGATCCCCTCTCGGGACCGGCAGGGAGAGGATCCAGGAGCGCTGGTGTGCCTTGCAGGACGCGAGGAAGGGAGGAAAGGGAGGGGAGAGGGTCGCCCAGCCCCCTGCACTGGGGGTAAGGGGTCTTGAGGTTGAGAGAGCTTGGGGGGCAGGAAGCAGGGACCAGTTTCCTTCTGCAGTTAGGAGAGGTATAGGCATGGAAACGGACCCTTTTCCCTCCCGGAAGTGTGTGTGTGTGTGTGTGTGTTCCCCCCCCCTTTCTCCCAATTTGAAATTCTCTTCCCCACTTTTCACATTGGGGGCTAAAACAGGAGACCCCCTTCCGCTCTGCCCTCCAGGCAGGTTTATACTTGAATTGCCCCCACTGCCCTTCTCTCCCCCTCCTTGGCAGAAAACGGGGAGAGGAGAGGGGAGTGTGGTTGAGGGGAGGGGGTTTTACTGTGGGGGAAATGGGCAGAAAGTGGCAATACTTGAAAAAAAAAATGTCCAGGGTTGGAAAGGAAACAAACAAAAATGGTTATTTTCTCTTATTTTTTTCCAAATAAAATTTTGAAAAAGAGAGTATTGGTTGGAAATGGAAAATGAGAATAGCAGTAATTCCAACTTTGGAATTGCCTTGTGTGAAGCAGTTCATTGGGTTAATTCTGTGCGGAGGAGGATGCAGTTCTTTCTGTCTGCGCCAAACCTCCTGCCTGTCGATCTCACGGCACGACCCCCAAGTTAATCTGCAATTAATCCAGAATGCGGCAGCTAGACTGGTGACTGGGAGACCACATAACACCGGTCTTGATAGACCTACATTGGCTCCCAGGATGTTTCTGAGCACAATTCAAAGTGTTGGTGCTGAGCTTCAAAGCCCTAAACGGCCTCAAAGGCCCAGTAGACCTGAAGGAGCATCTCCACCCCGGACATCTGGGTCCAGCGCCAAGGGCCTTCTGGCAGTTCCCTCCCTGCGGGAAGTGAGGTTGCAGGGAACCAGGCAGAGGGCCTTCTCGGTGGTGGCGCCCGTCCTGTGGAACGCCCTCCCACCAGATGTCAAGGAAATAAGCAACTATGAGACTTTTAGAAGATAACGGAAGGCGGCCCTATTTAGGGATGTTCTTAATGTTTGATGCTGTATTGTTTTTAATATTTGGTTGGAAGCCACCCAGAGGGGCTGGGGAAACCCAGCCAGATGGGCGGGGTATAAGTAATAAATTATTATTATTATTATTATGAGGGGGTGCAGGAAAACCACCTCTCTCCGCACCACAAATGATGTCCGGAGCATGTGCTGTCTGGGGCTGATGGGAGTTGTAGTCCAAAATGTCTGGAGGGCTCCTGGTCGGCAAATACTGTGTCAGCAGGATGGGCAGACCGAGAGCACGAATGTGTCGGCTTGTTTGTGCGTTTGAGAAGGAAGCACTGACCCTGCAAGGACAGCGGAGGGAAGGAGCTTGAACAACTCTTTTTGAGCGCCATCTTCTAAAAGCGCAATCTGGAGGATTTTGCTCTCTTTCGCTGATGGTGTGGGTAAGTGGCAACAGAAAATGTATTTAGTGCCAAAGGAAAATGTGTTTCGTACTATTTCTCACCCACCCTGATGGCACTGCACAACTTTACACACGCTTTTGCAACATTCCCACCCCCTTGACTCCAGTTCCTGCCCCCTCTTGTGCTTCAGCCTTTGGGGGGGGGTCTCCAAAAAGACAGTTGCGCCATCTAGGGGCCCTGACACCCTCTCCTAGCCCACTTCCCCCCAAACCTCCTTGGGTGACTAGGCATCAGGGCTGCTAACTTAAACTCACCACACTCTGTAACTATGAGCAGGTAGTATAAAATTTAGCGCTGAGCCCCCCAAAGCAGCCCATTAAATCTTCTCAGACACAGGAGCTCAACAGCCTGGTCCCCCCCCCCCCGCCCTTGGCAACAGGTATAGTGGGATAACTAGTCTCTAAATTCACAAATAGGCTGGAGCTGATGGGAGTTGTAGTCTTAAAATGCGGGTTTGCAAAGGCTGAACAAGAGTCTTGGCAAGATCAGGAAAAGCTCAGCTTTTTCTCATAGTGACAGAGGGCTGCTTATTTCTGGTGGGTGAGATTCTGGGATCCCTGGAGAAATGCAATGAGCTGCTGATGACACGGTATTTGTCAGGAATCGGTGGTTGAGGGACACCGAGGTTCCTAAAAACTGGTCTTGGTATCTCAGAATAACGACCATAAAGTAACACTTGTCCCATTTTCAAACTCACCTCTGATCCTGTTTCTGTTTGTCATCAAACAGGAATTATTTAGTTGTGATTCCTGCAGTTGGACTAGATGAGCAATTCTACGATTGTACGACTCATAGAATCCTAGAGTTGGAAGAGACCCCAAGGGCCATTGAGTCCAACCCCCTGCCATGCAGGAAACACCATCAGAGCACTCCTGACATATGGTTGTCAAGCCTCTGCTTAAAGACCTCCAAAGAAGGAGACTCCACCACACTCCTGGGCAGCAAATTCCACTGTCAAACAGCTCTTACTGTCAGGAAGTTCTTCCTAATGTTTAGGTGGAATCTTCTTTCTTGTAGTTTGGATCCATTGCTCCGTGTCCGCTTCTCTGGAGCAGCAGAAAACAACCTTTCTCCCTCCTCTAGGTGACATCCTTTGATATATTTGAACATGGCTATCATATCACCCCTTAACCTCCTCTTCTCCAGGCTAAACATGCCCAGCTCCCTTAGCCGTTCCTCATAAGGCATCGTTTCCAAGCCTTTGACCATTTTGGTTGCCCTCCTCTGGACATGTTCCCTCCTCTGGACTCAATTCCATCCGTGTGTTTGCCCACTTGATGAGCTGGACAATAAAGTCGCTGGACAAAGAACCATGCAAACGTAACAAGAAATAATTTATAGTGATCTTTGCCACTGATAAATTAACAAGGCTTTGGTTCTTATTCATGAGGTAGGGCGGATTTTCATCGTATCGCATAGCAATAAACATTTATGGCAGCCTTCAGGAAACCCAGCGCTCTTAAGCAGACGTTTTGGACTGCAACTCCCATTAGGCTCGGCATTGCACAGGCAGGGCTGATGGGAGTTGTAGTGCCAAACATCTGGCGGGCGCCAAGTTGGGAAAGGCTGACATAGTCATCAGTGCAACTGATAAATATTGAAGCGAGGGAGCTGGGAGTCAGCAAAGGGGCACTAAATAAACCGGAATACGGGGAACAATTAAAACGGGTGCCGGGTAAAGGGTGAATGTGAAGCGCAGGATTTCGCTCTATTACATAGCAATAAATCAATTAAATTTATAGCAGACACTGCTGCTGATAAATTAGAAGGAGGAGAAGGGAGGGGAAAGGAACAAGGGTGCAAGTCAGGCAATTAAGTCAGGGAAAAACAACCACAGCCTCCTCTCCACTCGTGTGGCAGGACGTGGGCAGTTTATAGTGAGCCTTTGCCACCGATAAATTCAGAACAGGCAAGGAGAAAATCAAGCTGTGATTCTGGCATTGCAGGAGGGGGCTGGATTGGATGACCGTCAGGGTCCCTCCCAACTCTGTAATTCTATGATTTCAGCGGAGAGGAGAATAAAAGGAGGTAGAGCTGAAACAAATTTTGGCTGTGCAGGACTAGAATCCGCTGGCCCAAATTAAAATGCACTTTCTGCATAACTGAAGTGTGTTGCAACATTCCCAATTACGGATGCTGGTGAATTCTAGACAATTCTTCAGGGGTGGGGATTTCATGGCTCAGATTACATTTTTTCGCTTTTTGGAAATGCATTCGAAAAGTTCGTTTCAGCTCCAGGAATGAGAGGGTCCCCCCCTTTTTTTTACGTGTTTTGATGTTCAGAAATTGTTGTCGATGTTCCAGACGTCTCCGCTCAGGGCATTGGCCGCCCCCTGGAGCGTCCAAGTGACGAATGCCAGCTGGCGGCGGAAGAGGACTTCGTTGAAGCTCTGGGGGGCCTCCCGCAAGAGGCTGACGTGCTCCAGCAGGGCCTTGACGGTGTGGGCCCCCCGGCCGTGCAAGATGTGCCGGAACGGGGTCTCCGTGACCGCCACGTACTGGGAGAGGAAGTAGAATTCCACCTGGGGCAGAGAGGGGGAGCCATTAGTGGAGCAAAGATACCCAAAGTCCACAGCAGTCCCCAAAAAACTAGCAGAACCCCATCTGTACTGGGCAAGAGCTGGTGAACTGGGGAGGAAGGGTAGAGGGCACAGAAGCATCCTCTGCAAAAGGCTGCTCCTTTAATTCCAGGTTAACTAGGTAAAGGTAAAGGGAGCCCTGACCATTAGGTCCAGTCGTGACCGACTCTGGGGTTGCGGCTCTCATCTCGCTTTACTGGCCGAGGGAGCCAGCGTACAGCTTCCGGGTCATGTGGCCAGCATGACTAAACCACTTCTGGCGAACCAGAGCAGCACACGGAAATGCCGTTTACCTTCCCGCCAGAGCAGTACCTATTTATCTACTTGCACTTTGATGTGCTTTCAAACTGCTAGGTTGTCCGGAGCAGGGACCGAGCAACGGGAGCTCACCCCGTCGCGGGGATCTGAACCGCCGACCTTCTGATTGGCAAGTCCTAGGCTCTGTGGTTTAACCCACAGCGCCACCTGCGTCCCTCTCCAGGTTAACTAATAACTAATAATAACTAATAACTAAAACTCTGCAATCCCACACAAGAGAGCTTCTGGCAAACTACCCTGGTGGCAAGAAAGAAAGGGAAGCTTTGGTGCATCGAGGGGGCAATTGTGCCAGGAATCATTTTCAGGCTGGGAGCCGCATTCCCTTCTGCGCAACCCTCCAGGGGCCATGTGCTACTGGCAGGCAGCGCCAGGGGCAGAACAGCAACTTGTATGGTTTCTACAGACATGCCATCCAGGCACTTCAAGAGACACATCTTAGCCTGGCAGGAACACTCAAGGAGGGGCAAAAGCAAGGTTAGGGACAGGGAGTGGTGGCCCCGAGAGAGATCCGAGGGCCAGACGGTGAGACCTGGGTCCCTGGGCTTTCCCTTCCTTTCTCTAGGCTACTAATCATGGGCCATACGCAGGGAATAAAGGGACGCAGGTGGCGCTGTGGGGTTAAACCACAGAGCCTAGGACTTGCCAATCAGAAGGTCAGCAGTTTGAATCCCAGCGACGGGGTGAGCTCCCGCTGCTCGGTCCCTGCTCCTGCCAACCTAGCAGTTCGAAAGCACACCAGTACGAGTAGATAAAAGGTACCACTCAGGCAGGAAGGTAAACGGCGTTTCCGTGCGCTGCTCTGGTTCGCCAGAAGCGGCTTAGTCCTGCTGGCCACATGACCCAGAAGCTGTACGCCGGCTCCCTCGGCCAATAAAGTGAGATGAGCGCTGCAACCCCAGAGTCGGCCGCAACTGGACCTAATGGTCAGGGGTCCCTTTACCTTCTTTACACAGGGAATAGCCGTGCTATCAGGGTGGGGAAAGAGATTAGGACAACGGCTGCTATGCTCAGCCCCCTCGCCGTCCGCCCCACGCCTCTGCCTCGCCTCACCCGCATTATGCGGACGTTATACATGCGCAGGAGCCTCTCATTCTGCTCCTCGGAGCTGTAGATGTCCTTGCGTAGCTTGTCCGCCGCCCGCATGTAATCGCCTCTGGCCGAGTACATCCATTGCAGGGTCAGCCCTCGGCTCTGGCGGAAGCAAGCGGGGAGGTTGAAGCCTTTTAAAAGACGGGGTGTTTTGGTTTTTTTTTTTTCCGGGGAGGGGCGCAAGGCAGGCTTTACCTTCAGCAGCGCCGTGTATTCGTTGAAGCGAGCGATGTGCTCCAAGAGGACGTCCCCGTAGCACCAGTAGTCGAGGGGCAGGAGGTGGTCGTGCGTCAGCTTGATGAGCAAGTGGCCCACCACCTCGGCCACCGTCTTGGCCACGGCCGGCAGGCGCCCGTAGAGAGCGCGGTTGAGGTTGTCGTAAGTGTCCGCCATGGTGTTGAGGAACGGGTAGCGGCGGGAGTCCTGCGGGCAGAGAACCACACTGAGGTCGAGGGGCGTCGGTGAAGCTCCAGGAAGTGGAGAACTGGGGTAATGGGGGGGCTACTGTGTTTGTGGGGAGGTGCATGTGTGTCCACAGCCTTTCTCAACTTGTGGGTCCCCAGATGTTGTTGTTGTGGTTTTTTTAACTGTTTTATTAAATTTGCTTAGTAACATTATTATATATATTCTATAAACAAAGAATACAGAACACCATTCATACTACAATGCATATCTACATAGCATTAATATACAGTGGTGCCTCGCAAGACGAAATTAATCCGTTCCATGAGGCTCTTCGTATAGCGGTTTTTTCGTCTTGCGAAGCAAGCCCATTGACAGCTTAGCGGATTAGCGCTATTAGCGGTTTAGCGGCTTTTAGTGGATCAGCTGATAAGCGGCTTAGCGGCTTAGGAAAAGGGGGGGAGGGGGAAAAACCCACGGGAACTCGCAAGACATTTCGTCTTGTGAAGCAAGCCCATAGGGAAATTCGTTTTGCGAAGCGCCTCCAAAACGGAAAACCCTTTCGTCTAGCGGGTTTTCCGTCTTGCGAGGCGTTCGTCTTGCGGGGCATCCCTGTATATGGTTTCTGAAAAAGGGCTTACATAACAAAATCCATTCAAAATACCATCCGGTTTACTTCTTTTCTTTTCTTTTCTTTTCCCCCCTCCCCACTCCAACCCTCCCCCCGCCCCCCGGTCAAGCCTTCCTTCTTCATATCTTTATCCATGTACACAGTCTGTTCAATCAAGCTTGTATGTTAGGGTTGGCTTCCCCCCTTTCTATCCAGACGCTGTAAAAAGCCCATTTATTTGTGATTCTTTGGCATTTGTTTTCCCATCTATCCTCTGCCACTATCTGTGCAAATATTTCTGATTGTACGTATTCAAAAACATAATCATTCCATTTTTCCATATTCCATTTGGCCTTTTCTTTCCATCCCAGAGCAATAACTGCCATTCCAGCTAGAATCATAATCTTGTACAACTCTTGCTTATTACTTATTACTTTGTTATTTCCCAATATTCCCGAAAATAACAAATCCCTATTAACGTCTATGTTTATTTGAAATAATCCAGAAATTACCTTTATAATCTTTTGCCAATATTCCTTAGGTCCCCAGATGTTGTTGAACTACAACTCCCATCACCCCTAGCTAGCAAGGCCCGAGCTCAGGGATGATGGGAGTTGTAGTCCAACAACATCTGGGGACCCACAGGTTGAGAACCGCTGGTCTAGGAGCATAAGAGGGTGGCGAGATTGCTCTTGCAAATGCGCAGTCAGTGACCATGTTCCATACCCCCTCACCTCCCTATTTTTAGAAATCCTTTTTATTCCGCGTTCATGACAACTTGTGCTCACGATGTTAATGGGGCGGTTAGACCACAACTCTGCTTTCAATGCTGTTTGTAACTGTGGACGTTTTGGGGGCTTCGTTTCCAATTAGCATTTCCTGCTGAAATCCCGTAACTTTTCTGAAGATTCTTTTATCTGTCCCGAATCTTCCAACATTCAGATTCATTGGGTTTCCGTGAGTAGGAAGAGGGATTACTGTAATGCTCGCCATTTCCTTCCACAACTCGGTGTTCCCTCCAAATTCCCAAGCAGCCAATTGTTCCTCCCTACTAAAATGAACGCTGGACTGAGACAAAACGGGTTGGGGGCTCTCACCTCGGCGAAGGAGAATTCCACAGCAGGGACCCCCCCAAAGGAGGTGAAGGCGAAGGCGCTGCTGTCCATGGGAAGGGGGCGGATTCTGACATAAAGGAGAGCATAAGAATAAAACTGTCAAAAAAGTAAATAAGAGTAGAAGGGAAATGAAGGGATACGGTATATTGTATGGAGATTTAGTACCCCTTTGTGCATTTGTTCTCACTCCCTTTAAGGCAGCCATCTTTTTTTTACAGCCACATTGTTATTCGACTCTCAGCGTGGCTCATACAAAGTCAAAACTTGGTGGGTGGGTCCGGTTATTCGCTATATGCTCAGAGGCACCAACTTTCTCTTTTTAAATAATCATTACTTGCAGCTTTCTAGATGCTAGGCTGAAATATACTTGGAGTCGAGAGTGGATTTCATGCTCTTTATTCAGCTCGTAGTGGTGAGGAGGAATGGAAGTTCCCCCAGAATGTCTGCTTTATATACATTATTTACACAATGGGCCCCACGTGATTGGCCGATTCCGGGATTCACCTGTAGGCCAATCAGGTTGTGGATTCACTTCCACCTGGAGCTGGATTGGGTGGCTCTTGTGGACCAATCAGACTGCTGTATTCTGGATTCTATTGTTCTAGGACCAATCAGACTGCTGCATTCTGAATCCTATTGTTCTAGGACCAATCAGACTGCTGCCTTTTGGATCCTATTCAACTCAGTACATAACATAGACCCAACCATTGAGACAGATATCAGGGCTCAGCCCCGGCTCAGCTGAAAAGAAGCTCAGAGGAGCAGCTGGAGGGGCAGACCTGGGTTCGAATTCCCCCTCTAGGCTATGAAGCTCACTGAGTGTGACCTAAGGGGCCAATCCCTCACTCTCAGCTTGACCTACCTTACAGGGTTGTTGTGAGGATGACATGACATAAGTCATCTTAAGCATTATGGAGGAAAATGTGGGATATCAATGCAATAAGTAAGTAAATAAACAGCAAGAAGGGTTGGACGGGGAAGTCAAAGACCAAGACTGTGAGCTCTTACACCTCCGTCTCCCAGCGCTGACCCTGTTCGGTCACCTGGTCGAAGATGCTTTGCCCACTGCGGCTGGGGCTGTCCACCTGCAGGAGAGAGAACAAGAGACCAGGAGGCAAAGGGTCAACCCTGCCTCCCTCCGAACCTGTAACTTAGAAAATTTTTCGCTCCATAAGACACACTTGACCATAAGACGCACCTAGTTTTTAGAGGAAAACAAGGAAAAAAATATTCTGAATGAAACAGTGGATGTAAGGTTTTTGTGGTTCATGCTGTGGCCACAGACATGTGATCTGATGGTGAATTTGGGGTGACCCAATGCAAAAATCCGGAGGATCCAGGGGCTTTTACCTCCCTCCTCCCAGGCAGCCTCACTTATCTCTCTTGCGATCCCACCGATCAGCTGCTTCCTTTCAACACTCCCTTCCCTCTTGTTTGCCTTAGTGTCTTTTCCGTAGCTGGAGCAGTTTTTTGCTCCTCCTTTTCTTCTAATTTCTCTCCTTATTGCTTTGGTCTTCCTGTTTCCCCCCCTTTGCAAGTTTGCTGTCTTTACCTCTCTCTTCTCATCAGCAAACGATCAGCTGCTTCCTTTCAACACCCCTTCCCTCTTTCAAAAAAAAGAAGCATGATCTGCTTTTTTGCCCCTGGGCAATTCGACTCCAGGGACCACACATTCGCTCCATAAGACGCACAGACATTTCCCCTTGCTTTTTAGGAAGAAAAAAGTGTGTCTTACGGAGCGAAAAATATGGTAACTACGAACATAAGATAGAATCATAGAATCATAGAATCCTAGAGTTGGAAGAGACCCCAAGGGCCATCGAGTCCAACCCCCTGCCAAGCAGGAAACACCATCAGAGCACTCCTGACATATGGTTGTCAAGCCTCTGCTTAAAGACCTCCAAAGAAGGAGACTCCACCACACTCCTTGGCAGCAAATTCCACTGTCAAACAGCTCTCACTGTCAGGAAGTTCTTCCTAATGTTTAGGTGGAATCTTCTTTCTTGTAGTTTGGATCCATTGCTCCGTGTCCGCTTCTCTGGAGCAGCAGAAAACAACCTTTCTCCCTCCTCTATGTGACATCCTTTGATATATTTGAACATGGCTATCATATCACCCCTTAACCTCCTCTTCTCCAGGCTAAACATGCCCAGCTCCCTTAGCCGTTCCTCATAAGGCATCGTTTCCAGGCCTTGGACCATTTGGGTTGCCCTCCTCTGGACACGTTCCAGTTTGTCCGTGTCCTTCTTGAACTGTGGTGCCCAGAACTGGACACAGTACTCCAGGTGAGGCCTGACCAGAGCAGAATACAGATAAGCCCTACTGGATCAGGCCAACAGCCCAGCCAGCCCAGCATCCTATTCTCACAGGGCCACCCAGGTGCCCTTTATGGGAAGCCTGCAAGCAGGATCCAAGCACAAGCGACCTCTTCTCTCTTGTGGTTTCCAGCAACTGGGATTCAGAAGCATCGCGTCCTCCAACTGTGAAGGCACAGCAAAGCTATCCTGGCTAGTAGCCCTTGCTAGCCCTCTCCTTCTCCATGCATTTGCCCAATCCTCTTTCAAATCCTGTGGGAGGGAGTTCCACAGTCTAACGCTGTGCTGCATGCAGAAGGACTTCCTTTTTAAAAAATACATCTTTATTAATTTAAAATAAATACGTTTGTGAGAAAGCAGATGTACATTCAAGTAAACAAACATACATACAGTTAAACAAATAACAGAAAAATCAAACAAATTGCCACACTATAAGATGCAAGGAGATTAATATAATTATCATCGTATATGCTCCTGATACTGAACACAATTATAAAACTTATAGAGAAGAAATTTAAAACTGACTTCCAATTAATCTCGCAGAAAGACTTCCTTCTACCTGCCCTGAATTTTCCAACGCTCAACTCCACTGGATGTCCACCGTGTTACTTTATAAATCTTGAACCGCTGTTTGGAAAACCTAGGAGTGTAGGCTCCCTACCACCTTCCCATCCCAGGCACCCCATAACTCATCTGCCGTGCCCCCCTCCCCGTCCTGCCCCCCTCCCTGGGAACCCTGGAGCCCCCTCCCCCCAGGTCCAGCTGCTTCAGACCCCAGACTCCTGGCGGGGGGGGGGGGGGAGATGGGCTTACCTGCTTAATGATGCTTTCGATGAGGCCGACAAGTGCAGGGCTGGTCTTGGCGAAGAATTTGTCGTCTCCTGGAGGGTGGGAGAGAAGACAGAGGCTGAGCACCAGCATCAAGACTCTCCACCCCACATCTCTGCTGTTGTAAACAAAATCTGCCCTTTTTCCCCTTATGGGGTATCCAAGAGCCCGTATAGAGTCCTTACGTAGGTTCCCTATTGGTAGGAGAAGATAACAGAGGCCAGCCAGAGAATATTGAGAAGCAAAGCAGCTGGTAAGCCTGATCTTTATTGATCTGTTGCAACAGGGTGCTCCCTTCACACGCAGGAAAGGAGGAATCCAGAACCAAGGTGTGCCCGCCCTTATATAGACATTTTAAATTCCCTGCCCTGGAGCAGAAGACCTCCCCTCCATACATCATACCTACATCACTGAAAAGACAGTCTAAAACAGAAATTTGAATTGCAGATAGGTAGCCGTGTTGGTCTGCCATAGTCAAAACAAAATAAAAAAATTCCTTCCAGTAGCACCTTAAAGACCAACTAAGTTAGTTCTAGGTATGAGCTTTCGTGTGCATGCACACTTCTTCAGATACACAAACAGGCCAAACCTTACGCCAAAGGATAAACGGACATAAATCTGACATCAGGAATCACAAGACAGAGAAACCAATAGGAGAACACTTCAATCTCCCAGGACATTCTATACAAGATCTCAAAGTAGCTGTTCTATTACAAAGGAATTTCAGAAATAGACTGGAAAGAGAAGCTGCTGAATTGCAACTTATTACCAAACTTAAAACCATGGAGAGACCTGGTCTGAACAAAGACATTGGATTCTTATCTCATTATACATGACAAAGCCATTTTTCACCTTCTCACCCCTTGCTTTTTCCTGTAAGACCTATTGCAGTCGTTAAGAGTCGTCAACAGGCTCATCACAGCTATCTGCCAATCACCCATTCCCACCACCCTTCTGAGTAATACCCCTCCCCACCTTCTCACTATATAGAAGGGTCTGGTGACTTCTGTTTCAGTGTATCTGAAGAAGTGTGCATGCACACAAAAGCTCATACCTAGAACTGACTTAGTTGGTCTTTAAGGTGCTACTGGAAGGAATTTGAATGTTGTTTTTCTCCTGTCCTTGTTTATCTCCTGTCTGGCAGGTTACTTGATTGGATTGCCGGGGGGGGGGGGGGAGCCTGGCCAGTCTTTTGTAATGATAAATACTTAGTTCCTGGGCCAGGTCACAGGCTCCCACCCTATTCATATCTTAAATGTGCCCTTAAGACAGGATTTGTGAGGAAAGAGACAATGGGGAGGTTTCCCACTTTGACCTTGCAGAGAAAACATTGGCTCAGTTTAGGAATCAAAATGGTTCCAGGTCGGTCTTCCTGTGCTGATCTATGTACGTGCTTGGCTGGCACATTGATGAACATTATCACACTGCCCCTCTTATCTCCCCAGCTCCCTTCTCCTTTCTTCAAATCCCCCCTTGCCCTCTCTTGCAAAAGGCCAGATCCTCTGCTCCTTCGTAGCTCAGCAGCAGCTCCTGCCCAGGCTCAGTCCAAGGTTGGCATCTCCAGGTAGCAGAGCCCTGCATCAAACCCTGGAGAGTCGCTGCTGCCAGTCTGAGTAGGCATTACTGAGCTAGATGGGCCTCAGTCAGTGATCTCGTTTAGATGGAGCTCAATGGTCTAATTTAGAGAAAAGTCCCAAATGCTGCCATATTTCCTCATGAGGGACTTTTCCCATCCCCTTGACCAGGGGTCAGCAACCTTTTTTAGCAGTGAGCCGGTCCACTGTCCCTCAGACCATGTGGGGGTCCGGACTATATTTTGAAGTAGAAAATTCAAAACAAATTCCTATGCCCTACAAATAACCCAGAGATGCATTTGAAATAATAAAAGCACACGTTCTACTCATGTAAAAACACCAGGCAGGCCCCACAAATCACCCAGAGATGCATTTGAAATAAAAGCACACATCCTACTCATGCGAAAACACCAGGCAGGCCCCACAAATAACCCAGAGATGCATTTGAAATAAAAGCAGACATTCAACTCATGTGAAAACACCAGGCAGGCCCCACAAATAACCCAGAGATGCATTTGAAATAACAAAAGCACACATTCTACCCATGTAAAAACACACTGATTCCCAGACTGTCCACGGGCCGGATTGAGAAGGCGATTGGGCCGCATCCAGTCCCCGGGCCCTAGTTTGCCTCCCCCTGCCCTTGACTGTTTTGGTTGCCCTTTTCTGAACTTCTCCCAACTCTGCAACATCCCTTTTAAGGTGAGGCGACCAGAACCATACACAGTTATTCCAAACGCGCCATGGACTTGTATAATGGTGTTATAGTGATGTATGGAAGTGAGAGCTGGACCATGAAGAAGGCTGGTTGCCGAAGAATGGATGCTTTTGAATTCTGGTGCTGGAGGAGACTCTTGAGAGTCCCATGGACTGCAAGAAGATCCAACCTCTCCATTCGGAAGGAAATCAGCCCTGAGTGCTCACTGGAAGGACAGATCCTGAAGCTGAGGCTCCAAGACTTTGGCCAACACATGGGAAGAGAAGACTCCCTGGAAAAGACCCTGATGTTGGGAAAGATGGAGGGCGAAAGGAGAAGGCGAGGACGGAGGACGAGATGGTGGGACAGTGTTCTCGAAGAGACCAGCATGAGTTTGACCAAACTGCGGGAGCCAGTGGAAGACAGGAGTGCCTGGCGTGCTCTGGTCCAGGGGGTCACAAAGAGGCGGACACCACTAAACGACTCAACAACAACAACCACCATGGTCTTATGGATGCTGCTGGATTCCTTCCCACAAGGCCCCCTCCTTTCCCCACTCACCCAGGACTACGTTGTCCAGGCTGATATAGGCAGCGGCCTTAAGGTGCAGCATCGTCAGATAGCCCTGGGAAAGGAAGGAGCAGGATTTAACAGAGGTGGGCTTGAGCTTGGAGGGACTTGTGAATAAGACCACTCAGCCACAAGAGGGACAAGGCATTGGGAAATTGGGGAGGGGGGGTCGCCTTCTAACTCTATGATTCTGTGAAAAATGTCTCCTTGCTACTCTTCCTTCTATGACAGGAAGGGGTCCATAGCTGTCAACTTTTCCCTTTTCTTGCTATGAAGAGATCTTAGCTGAGCCCTCCCCTGAACTGGAAACTGCATTTCCAGCCAAAGGTCCAGGTTTTAAAGCTCCCATTCAAAGTGGGTTTTTTGAATTTTTTTGTTGCTTTCCCCAGGGAAAATGTGCATATTTTTTGTTTCTATGGAAGCCGCCCAGAGTGGCTGGGGAGGCCCAGCCAGATGGGTGGGGTATAAATAATAAATTATTATTATTATTATTATTATTATTATTATTATTATTATTATTATTTTACCGCTGGATTCGGAGCCTGGAAAGCACAGCACAAAAGAGAGTCTGGCTGAACCCAGCTGAGAGATTCTCCCTCCCCCCCTTCTCCAGGCTGAAAAGGAAAAGCTTCCCAGAATTTTAAAAATGTTAATTCTTGGACCTTTATTCCAGCCACGTTCCATTGCAGTGTGCTATGTGCAAGATTTCTGAATAATAATAATAATAATAATACAATTTTATTTATAACCCGCCCTTCCCGGTTCAGAAAACCTAATTGAGGCAACAAAAAACAGCATAAAATACAGTGTAAAACATGAATAACAATAAATTCAGGATTCAAAAATCAATTTAGGGGGGAAATCCATCCGATACCCCCCCAAAAAACCCACCCCAGGTGCCCCCCCCCAAACCCACCCCTTTTCTGTTTAAAAGCCCCAGTTCATTCAAGTGTCCTGCTCACCTCAAGCCACTCGGTGGAGCCCACGCTGCCAAAATCACCAGCATCCCAACTGGCAAAGAGCAAACTTCTCCGGAGCTGGAATCCTAAAGTGGTTGAGGAAGAACAGGGATGGAGATTCACTTACTATCTGTTTCATAAAGTCCATACGCTGCTTGATTGTAAAACAACCACAGCAACAACCCTCAAAGTGGGTTAAAGCAATAAAATTACAGTGGTGCCCCGCAAGACGAACGCCTCGCAAGACGGAAAACCCGCTAGACGAAAGAGTTTTCCGTTTTGGAGGCGCTTCGCAAAACGAATTTCCTATGGGCTTGCTTCGCAAGACGAAAATGTCTTGCGAGTTCCTGCGAGATTTTTTTCCTTTCCCCCCCTTTTTTCTAAGCCGCTTATCCGCTAAGCCGATAAGCCGCTAAAAGCCGCTAATAGCGCTAATCCGCTAAACCGTCAATGGGCTTGCTTCGCAAGACGAAAAAACCGCTTGACGAAGAGACTCGCGGAACCGATTATTTTCGTCTTGCGAGGCAGCACTGTATCATTTATGTATGACTGTGCGGATGTTATTGGCCCAGAGATGGAAAGAAGATAAAGTCCCTGACCAGAGAAGAAGGGCAGATTAAGTGCCGTATTTTTCGCTCTATAAGACGCACCAGACCATAAGACACACCTAGTTTTTGGAGGAGGAAAACAGGAAAAAAAAATATTCTGAATCTCAGAAGCCAGAACCGCAAGAGGGATCGCCGCGCAGTGAAAGCAGCAATCCCTCTTGGTGTTCTGGCTTCTGGGATAGCTGCGCAGCCTGCATTCGCCCCATAAGACACACACACATTTCCCTTTACTTTTTAGGAGGGAAAAAGTGAGTCTTATAGAGCAAAAAATACAGTAGATGGATTATGCCGAAATGGCTAAAATGACAGGAAGAATCACAAATCAGGAAGGCCAAAATGTTAATAAGGAATGGGGGAAATCTATAACTTATCTTAAAGACCATTGTAAACAGTTAAAATCATTAGTAGGATTGGAATATCACTTGTAGTTTAGTAGTGAATTTTGGATACAATGGAGAGGTAAAAGATTTGGATTATTCTAAAAGATGCAGGAGGAAATGATTAACGATAGGATCCACAAAGGGGAGGAGGGAAGTCCAAGAGATTCCTTGGAATCTTGTTTTTATGTTGTATGTTGGATATGTGAATGTAAAATTTTAATCTGAAAAACCAAATAAATAATTTTTAAAAACCACAATAAAATTATCGGTAAAAACAGGAAAGATAACTCTTGGAAACGTTCAAAAGATAAAAGCAACAATAAACTATAAACAGATCAAATCACATATTGACATCTTACATGTCTAGATGGGCTTGTCTAAATAAAAATGTTTCTAGCAGGAGCCAAGAAGAGCCCAGCGAAGGCGCTTGCCTGATTTCAATAGGCAAGGAGTTCCATAGAGTAGCTGCTGCCACGCTAAAAGATTGATTTCTCATGTGGCACCCATTTGAAGAAGCTAAGTGGGCACATGTGGGGTAAGGAGACTGAACCAAGGTGTCTACTTGGCATAGCTGTCAACTTACAGATTTGAAAATAAGGGACCAGCAGCCTCGAAAATAAGGGATCAGCAGCCAAAATAAGGGATTTTAGTCAACCAGCAGCCAAACGAAGCCTCAAGCGGTGGTTCCCACAGCGCAGCAACCCGGCAACGGGGATGCAGCAAGGAAAACCACCGTCCCCTCTCCGCTGGGAAGCGCTGAGCAAAGGCGAGTCCCCAGGCAACGCGGCCGATTTGATTGGCACAAGGCATGCAAGCTCCGCCCCCCAGTCGTTCTCAGACTCCTTATTGGGTGAGCAACGCAGCCGAGCAACACAGTTGGAGCCTCCCTCCTCCCTGGCCGGCAGGGAGGGAGGGAGGGAGAGGAGCTGCTCCCTTTGAAACCCGGGAAATTTAAGGGACATCATCAATAAGGGACAGCAGCGGGAAACAGCACTCGGATAAGGGACTTTCCCACCAAATAAGAGACAGTTGACAGCTATGCTACTTGGCTACTTTCAAAACACCCTTCCTTAAAACCGTAACAGTCAGGTTCCTTGGCCGCCTCTCTCTCCCCCCCCCCCCACCCATCAGGTCCTTCCTCAAAGCCACATATTTTGTTTCACCCCTCTTAAGCCAGCCATCTTTTCCTACAGCTACATGGCTATTCCATGCACTTCCCATTACTGCTCCTCCCTCCTGCAGCAGTCCTACTCACCGTTTCTCACCATAGCTGTGAAAGTGCGGGCCAGCTCCAGCAGGATGGCTGTGCCCACTCCGGAACGGGCAGCCCCCGGACCCAGGGAATCCCGCTGGGCCCCCACGATGACATAATTATCTAGCAAAACAAGGCATGGATGGAGGTGAAAAGGAAAAGCTCCCTTCGCATGAGATCCGCAGTTCAGCCTCCCCAAATATTGTTTCCCCTTTCGGAAAACATGGGAGTTCTGAGCACCCTACGCCTTAACCCCCATGCGCCCGACCTCCCACCACCTGCAAAACTCTTGCCCGGGAAACCCGGGAGCCACGTACCGGGTTCGAATCTACCCTCGATGCACCCAAAGATGTTGTTGATCATCACGGATTGCTTTTGGTTCTGAACTCCCAGCTGCAGCTGGAAGTTGGGACCCCCGGGTCCGAGCCGGTATGGGACGTCGGGAAGGCGCCCCTTCCAGGCTTGCGGGGCAATGGGGCCTGTCAGCTGCCTGCGAGGAGAACCCTTGTGAATCCACAGGCCGATCTTTCAAGGGAGGGCCGCAGGACCCCAGGCTGATTCTGGAGACCATCATAGAATCAGGATTGTAGCGTTCGAAGGGACCCCCAGGGGCCATCCAGTCCAACCTGCTGCAATGCAGTAATCCCAGCTAAGGAATCCCTGGCAGATGGCCAAACTACCCCAGAAGGAGCATGACATGTCCCTCATCAGAGGTAGCGCCCCTCCCCTAATGCCCCATATAAAAAGATAAAGGGACCCCTGACCATTAGGTCCAGTCTGGGGTTGCGGTGCTCATCTCGCTTTATTGGCCGACGTACAGCTTCTGGGTCATGTGGCCAGCATGGCTAAGCCGCTTCTGACGAACCAGAGCAGAGCAGCACACGGAAACGCCGTTTAGCTTCCCACCAGAGTGGTACCTATTTATCTACTTGCACTTTGACGTGCTTTCGAACTGCTAGGTTGGCAGGAGCAGGGACCGAGCAACGGGAGCTCACCCTGTCATGGGGATTCGAACCGCCAACCTTCTGATCGGCAAGTCCTAGGCTCTGTGGTTTAACCCACAGCGCCACCTGCGTCCATATAATGCCCCATATAGTCCATGCCAAATATTTCTTTGTCCCCAGCCCTTTACACCCACACTCCATTCCAACCTTCACCTAGGCAGGAAAGAGGCATGTTCACAGCAAAAGCACTTGATCAGGGGGCGGGGCAAATCTGGGGAAGGGGCGTGGCCTGGGCCTTGGGGCGTGGCCCGAGGGCCAGGTAGAGAGGCCCCAGAGGACAGCATTCACCCCCTCCCCAGCCATGCCCTCCAATTTGCTTCCCATCACACCCCACCCCTCGAGGAACCCTCCGCCCAACTCACCTGAGCAGGCGGGCAGCCACGTTGGCGCTGACTGGGTGTGCGGGGATGGAGGGGAGTCCCGAGGACTGAATCGGAGGGAATTGGGTGTGGTTGAATGAAGGGAAGCCGGGGCTGTAGGGGTCTCCGGCCCCCATGTGGACCTGCGAGTACGAGAGAAGGATTGGGAACGCTGAAGGGGAGACTCCACATTGAGGAGGAGTCTATCCCAGTATCCTAGCTGCTGGGGAGCAGCGATGGAAGAGGGCTGCTGCTTTCGACAGGCTGTTTTAGTTTTGCAAAACTAACCTGTAGAATCCGAAATCAGGAGGAAGCAAAATTCCAAAAAGACTGGAGTACATTTATGGAGCATACAAATAGTAACTGTAGAAATGTGAAGACTCTGGCAGGATTGAAATAAATCTTACGATGTAGATAGGATTGGATTCAATAAGAAACTGGGGGAAAGTAACTCACATAAGAAAACCTGCTGAAGGGAGGGAAGTCAATGCTCAGCAGAGTGTGGGGAAAGAATGTGGGTAAATGACTGCTGAATTTTACTGTATTTTGTTTGTTTGTATTAAATGAAACACCAATAAAAAGCATTTAAAAGAACAACAACGAAGGGCTGTTTTAGGGCTTCCTGGCTGGGAAAGATGGTCCAGAACCACAGGGAGGGTCTCTCTACTTAAGCCCCCAACCCATCTCCCTCCCTCCCTCTCTCTCTCTCTCTCTCTCTCTCTCTCTCTCGGTCCCAATGAAGGCTGTACTCACATGTCCGTAAATGCTTGTGTTTGGAGACAGCCCCAGCTTGCGGGGGTCTTGTGGGACATCAGCGGGGTCCGGGTAGATGAGAACTCCCTTGGCTTGCGAAGCCTCTGCGTTGGCCACCTGGGACAAAGAGAAGCTGGGAGCTGCAGAACAATGGGCACCTCTTTGATTTCTCACACAACAATCCCTCTCGACCATCAAAGAAAACGGATGCCCATGCCCCCAGGCCACGCTGCTCTGATTCACCTCTCCCAAGTCCCCCCAAGTCCCTTCAAGGCAGCCATCTTTTTTGACAGCCGCGTTAATATTTAGGGAAACTGCGGCTTCCATCGTATCCACCAGCGCTCAATACCTCCCCTTCCATCAGTTCCACAAAAGTCTACCCTACAAGCTGGAAGGTGGGCAGAGGAGGGCAACCAAGATGATCAAGGGTCTGGAAACCAAGCCTGATGAGGAACGGTTGAGGGAGTTGGGGATTCTTAGCCTGGAACAGAGGAGACTGAGAGATGATAGGATTGCCATCTTCAGGTATCTAAGGGGCTGTCCCCCAGAAGATGGAGCAAGCTTGCTTTCTGTTGCTCTGAAGCGCAGGGCCCGAACCAATGGATTCAAAAGGCAAGAGAGACGGTTCCAGCTCAATATCGGGAACAGACTCTCTCAGAAGATGGTGGACTCCCCTTCATTGTTGTTGTTTAGTCGTTTAGTCGTGTCCACCTCTTCGTGACCCCATGGACCAGAGCACGCCAGGCCCTCCTGTCTTCCACTGCCTCCCAGAGTTTGGTCAAACTCATGCTGGTAGCGTCAAGAACACTGTCCCACCATCTTGTCCTCTGTCCTCCCCTTCTCCTTGTGCCCTCCATCTTTCCCATCATCAGGGTCTTTTCCAGGGAGTCATAGAATCATAGAGTTGGAAGAGACCACAAGGGCCATTGAGTCCAACCCCCTAAGAGTCTTCTCTTCTCATGAGGTGATCAAAGTCTTGGAGCCTCAGCTTCAGGATCTGTCCTTCCAGTGAGCACTCAAGGCTGATTTCCTTCAGAATGGAGAGGTTTGATCTTCTTGCAGTCCATGGGACTCTCAAGAGTCTCCTCCAGCACCAGAATTCAAAAGCATCCATTCTTCGGCGATCAGCCTTCTTGATGGTCCAGCTCTCACTTCCATATATCACAACTGGGAAAACCAGAGCTTTTACTATATGGGCCTTCGTTAGAGGTTTTTAAACCGAGGTCAGATGGCCATCTGTCAGGGATTCTTCAGCTGTGCATTCTAGTGGGTTCAATTAGATGGCCTTTTCCAACTCTACAATTCCATGGTTCTACACCTCATGAATCCTGTCTCCCCATCCACCCTTCTTGCCCTTCAATCTGGAGGACACTTTCCTGAAATCTGGTGTTTCCAGGTGGCCCCCCACCAAGGTTTCTGGAACCAGACATCTTGGAATATTGGCCATGCTGCCTGCTTGGGCTACGGGAACTGTAGTCCAAGCAGATCTGGAGGGCCACAGATGATACTCCCTGCCCATGGCCTCAACCCTTTTGCAGAGGGTCACATTCAGGAGCCCAGCCTCACCTTCTCGGCGTAGCTGATCTCCCCGATCCGGACGATGACGAGGTGGCCTTGGGGGTTCACTCCGTGCTGCTTCAGCGCCACAAAGTCCTCCCGGCGCCCATAGTTGGCGAAGACCAGGCCCCCCTGCAGACAGACAGTGGGGTGAAAAGGAAAGGCTGGGGCACAGCTTGTCCAAAGGACCATATCCTCCCCTATGAACCTGCCCTGAGATCTTCTGAAGAAGCCCTTCTCTCGGTCCTGCCACCCGCACAGACCCGCTTGGCGGGGTAGGGCCTTCTCAGTGGTGGCTGCTGCCAGACAACTTTGGAACTCCCTCCCTAGAGAAGCCAGATTGGTTCCCTCCTGGCTGGTGGGACACAGCCAAAGTAGTTCTTCACACAGCGCAGAGGAAAACTATGGAACGGTGTGAGAACAGGAGGCTGGGCTAGGTGGCCTCATCCTGCAGGGCGTTTGCTACGTTCATACGTTCTTAAATTGGTTGGAAGTCACAACGTATCTATACTTTTTTAAAAAAACCAAATGTTTGTATTTTTTAACTTCCTTCCCTTTTAAGAGCAAGCATCTTTTTTGACAGGCGTATTGATATTCTGGGTTGCTGGTTGTGGTCACAGCTGGCAGCCAGAAGCACGATTAAAACTATCCACCTGCCCTGTCTCCTTTATCTATCTCAGGCAGAGAAAAAGTGTTACCAACTGGGAAGACCAGTGTTGGACAGGGGTTAGAGCAGGGGTCAGCAAATTTTTTCAGCAGGGGGCGAGTCCACTGTCCCTCAGACCTGGTGGGGGGGCCGGACTATATATATTTTTTTTTGGGGGGATGAACAAATTCCTATACCTCACAAATAACCCAGAGATGCATTTTAAATAAAAGCACACATTCTACTCATGTAAAAACATGCTGATTCCCAGACCGTCCACGGGCCGGATTTAGGAGGAGTTTGGGCCGGATCTGTCCCCTGGGCCTTAGTTTGCCTACTCATGGGTTAGAGCGTCAGACTAGGACCTGGGAGAGACCAGGGTTCAAATACCCTTGGACGAATCACTGCCTCTCAGCCTAACCTCCCCTACACGGTTGCTGTGGGGATTAAATGAAGAAGGGGGGGAGATTATGTACATGCCACCTTGAGCCCCTTGGAGGAAAAGGTGGGGTATAAATTCAATAAATAATAAAGAAATGATTATACCGTGACGGTGCCGGAAGCGCTGTAGGGGCAGTAGACCTCCGGGTCCTCCAGCGGCAGTTTCTCCACCACGACCCCATTTGTGTCCACCCGCTGCAGGAAATTGGGGCGCAGGCTGCGGGAGAAGGACAGAGGGTGCTGAAAGAGCTGTCCCTGCCAAACAACCCCCCCGCCCCAGGGGCCTTCACTGACCGGTCGGGGCGCTGCAGCCCCACATAATGGCTGTCGGTCCAGCTGTGGTCCAGGCCGTAGGAGCCGAAGGCACTGAGGACGTGGCGGGAGAGGGTGTCCAGGCGAGGGGAGCCGGGCGGGTGCGGGGATTCGCTCATCATTCTGCGCAGAGAGAAGGGGGAGAAATGTTCCACGAGAGCAGAGCCAGCGGCCCATCAAGCCCAGAATCCTGTCTTGACAGTCGCCAGGCACCTGTGGGGAAACCCGCAAGCAGGATTCGAACGCAAGACCGACACTCTCCCCGCCTGTGGTTTCCAGCAACTGGTAGTCAGGAGCGTTGCTGCTACTGATATTCCTTGTTCTGCGCTGTGTGAACAAGGACTTTATTTTATCTATCCGGAATCTCACAACATTCAGCTTCAAGGGTTGTTCATGAGTTCTGGGGTTACGTTTCTCTCTCTGCTTTCTCCCTGCCAGGCATTATGTTATACATAAACGCCTATCGCGTCGCTTCCCACACGCCTTTTCCCTGAGCTAAAATGACTGAAATATACTCAAGAGTCGCAAAGTGATTTCATGCTCTTTATTCAGCTCATAGTGGTGAGGAGGAATGAATGAAAGTCCCCTCAAAGTATCTGCTTTATATACATTATTTACACAATGGGCTGCACATGATTGGCTAATTCCAGAATTCTACTGTAAGCCAATCAGGTTGTGGATTCACTTCAATCTGGAGCATGATTGGGTGGTTCCTGCCAACCAATCATACTGCTGCATTGTTCTAGGACCAATCAGACTGCTGCCTTTTGGATCCTAATGTTCTAGGACCAATCAGACTGCTGCAGTTTGGATCCTATTCGACTCAGTACATAACAATGACTTTCAGAAGACATCTGAAGGCAGCCCTGAATCCGGAAGTTTTGTAATGTTTGAAGTTCTACTGTGTTTTATATATGCTGTAAGCTATCCGGAGTGGCTGGGGAAACACAGCCAGATGGGCGGGGTAAAATAATAATAATAATAATAATAATAATAATAATAATAATAATAATAATCCAAAACACTGCAACCTGTCTTCACAGCAGGGTCATACCATCCCCTTGATCATTTGAGCTGTCCTTTTCCAAATCTTTAGGTAAAGGTAAAGGTAAAGGACCCCTGGACTGCTAAGTCCAGTCAAACTTGACTATGGCGTGTGACATTCATCTCTACTTTCAGGTAGTTTGTCTGCAGACAGATTTCCAGGTTATGTGGCCAGCATGACTAAACCGCTTCTGGCGCATGGAGGACTGTGACGGAAGCCAGAGCGCACGGAAACGCCGTTTACCTTCCCGTCACAGTGGTACTTATTTATCTACGCGTGTTGGTATGCTTTCGAACTGCTAGGTTGGCAGGAGCTGGGACAGAGCGACAGGAGCTCACTCCGTCACACGGATTCGAACTGCTCAAGAGGCTCAGGAACACAGAGACAGGGACCTAGGCTGCATCCAAAAGAATCCTGGGAACTTTAGTTTGTTAAGTTTGGAAGCAGGCTGGAAGCTGGCAACCCAGAGACCTGCCTGCTCTGTGCTGGATCCAGAGCTGCGATGAATGGGGAAGCAAGATCTTTTGGGGGTTTTTTGCTGTGAGCCCCTCCACCCTATGCTCAGGTTGTATATATGTGTCAATAAAACAACATATCCCAAGGACACCACAGTCTCCGATGACTTTCGTTCCAAGGAAACCAAACCCTAGATAAGCGCTTGAAGGAACCCCTCAATTGTCTCACAACTCAAGAGACTGAGGTGGCGTGTAATACTGTGTTATTCAGCTTGCTATATGGCGCTGTGCTCCAAACCACTGAGCCTCTTGGGCTTGCTGATCAGAAGGTCAGCGGTTCGAATCCCTGCGATGGGGTGAACTCCCGTTGCTCTGTCCCAGCTCCTGCCAACCTAGCAGTTTGAAAGCACACCAGTGCAAGTAGATAAATAGATACCACTGTGGCAGGAAGGCAAACAGCGTTTCCGTGTGCTCTGTTTTCCATCACGGTGTCCCGTTGCGCCAGAAGCGGTTTAGTCCTGCTGGCCACATGACCCGGAAGCTGTACTCGGAAAGCTGTCTGTGGACAAACACCGAAATGAGTGCTGCAACCCCATACAGTAGTTGCCTTTTACTAGACTTAACCGTCCAGGGGTCCTTTACCTTTAACTTTACCTATGTTATGGCAGAAACAAATGTACAGTGGTACCTTGGGTTACAGACGCTTCAGGTTACAGACTCTGCCAACTCAGAAATAGTACCTGGGGTTAAGAACTTTACCTCAGGATGAGAACAGAAATCGTGCTAAAGTGGTACCTCAGGTTAAGAACGGTTTCAGGTTAAGAACGGACCTCCAAAACGAATTAAGTTCTTAACCCGAGGTACCACTGTAATTAATTGTGTGATTCACAATTAACTTCAAAGCATTTCGGTAGAAGGGAAAGGTGGGAAAAAACCAAGAAAATAATGATCTATGTAACATCCACCACCACCAACAAAAAAAGCGATGGCAGCTGTCACTCGTATTCGCCTGCATGGTTTCCGATCCTCTACTCGGGCAAACACGCAAATGGTGGTACAGTAATTCCTGATTCCTGTTTCTGATGGAAACTCCGTCGTCCCTGGAGTCCCGTGGCCCCACGACACCCCCATCAATTTGTTCCACGTCTTTCCCACAATTCTGGGGTGAGGGGAAAGGACCTCACCTGATGGTCCCTTCAATCTTCTCCTCATTGAGGTACTTCTGGAACATCTCTCGCAAGTCAGCCCAGTAGAGCGGGGCTCCCCTCTGGCCGTCTTCTGCCTCGGGGGGGCTCTCGTCGTTCACCACAGCCAGGTAGTCTCCGCAGACCATGCAGGAAGAGCCTCGGGACAAGACGTACCCCAGGAGGAAGGCTGAGGAGAGCAGAGGACAGAGGGGGGCAGTCAGGCTTTAAAGCAGAGGGTTAGTAGGGTCACAGGGCAAAAGGTGCACCGGTCACCCAAATTTAAACGCAGAAGTTTCCCCATAGCCTAAAATGTAGGGATACCTGGAGGCCTTACTAGAAGCTGGCTATGTTAGGACTCATCCACACTTACCTTTCTGTGTCCAAGCGCTCCCCCCCCCACTGCTTTCCCCCCAGGAAAACCCACTCTTTAACTCTGACTCGGAACAAACAGCAATTTGGGTTGTCTGTGAATTGCTGTTTGCTCCATTGAGCTTTAAAGAACAGGTTTCTGTGGGAAAAGTAGAAGGGGGGAAGCACTTGGACGGGGACCTGTGCCTAGAAATTCAGAGCAAAGGTAAATGTGGCTGACCCCCAGAAATGACTGCACCTGTTTCCCTTCGAAATGCACCCAAGCCAGCAGTGCTTCATGTGGCTGTAAGTTCCACAGGTTAACCGTGCACCAAGCCTTCCTTCCCTTTGCCCTGACTTCTTCAGCTTCATCAGACAATCCCGCTGGGTTTAAGTCCTATGAGAGAGTGAGAGAGCTCTTTCTCTAGGAATCCTGGATCAGGCCAAAGGGGACCAGCCTAGTCCAGCACCTGGTTCTCACAGCGGCCGACCAGATGCCCCAGGGGGAAACCTACAAGGAGGATATATGAATATGTGAAGAGACCTGTCCAGTCAGGCCGGGACGTGGGCTTTTGGGCTCAGAAGGGAACAGAATGCCTATCTAATAGCTGAGTCCAAAGGGCTCAGTGGCCAGGAGAGGAGTCTGTGGGCAGGATTTGTAACTGGGTGGAGCTCAGGGCATGGAGGCCGCAATTGGGAGGAAGGCCAGGTAGAGAGGGATTTGTGGTGGGTGGGCAGAGCTACCCAACCATGGGTGGGGTCTATGGAGGAGTCAGAGGGAGAGAGACCACTTGAACCTTGGAGGAGAAGGAGTTCCTGCCTTCACCTCCCCACACCCTCTTAGGAAGGGGTGTGTAGCTCAGCCGCTGGTAGAGCGGCTGCTTGGCATGCAGAAGGTCCCAGCTGACAGGAAGTCCTCCCTCTGATTTCTTCCAGAGGTGCTGCCAGTCAGTGTCTGGCTAGATGGCCCAGTGCAACGGTTCTCAACCTGTGGGTCCCCAGATGTTGTTGGACTACAACTCCCATCATCCCTGAGCTCTGGCCTTGCTAGCTAGGGGTGATGGGAGTTGTAGTTCAACAACATCTGGGGACGCACAGGTCGAGAAAGGCTGGCCCAGAGGGTCTAATGGGCAGCACATGGTTAATCTGTGGAACTCCCTCCCACAGGAGGCAGTGATGGCCAACAGATAGAATAGCTCTCAAAGAGGATTAGACAAATTGACAGAGGCGAAGAGGACCACCAGTGTCTCCTAGCCAGGATGGTTATGTTCGGCCTCCAGAGTTGGAGGCAGTGATGCCTCTGAATCACAGTTGCTGGAAACTGCAGGAGGGGAGAAGACTCTTGGCCTCTGTGGCTGCTGTGACAAAGGGATGCTGGACTAGGTGGTCCATGGGCCGGATCCAGCAGGCTCTCCTTGTGTTCTTATGATTCAGGATGCATACACACCATAAGGGCATCTGTCAGGAGTGCGTGCAGGAGCCAGGCCCTGTGATCAATAGGACTTTGCAGGACTGGGGCTTTCCTAAGTTGGTTCTGTAGAGGCCTCACTGGTGAGGCTGACTGGTAACTCACAGCACCTGGTGGCAAGAGCCAGGAAGGGATACAAGGTCAGCATTTCCCTTCGGCTCTTTGCCACAGCAACACGCTTCCTGACTTCTTGCTTCTTGATCCTCGGACCCCTACTTCGTGACTCCTTGCTTCCTGATCCTCGGACCCCTGACTTCGTGACTCCTTGCTTCTTGACCCTCGGACCCCTGACTTCGTGACTCCTTGCTTCTTGACCCTCGGACCCCTGACTTCGTGACTCCTTGCTTCCTGATCCTCGGACCCCTGACTTCGTGACTCCTTGCTTCCTGATCCTCGGACCCCTGACTTCGTGACTCCTTGCTTCTTGATCCTCAGACCACTGACTTTGTGACTCCTTGCTTCTTGATCCTCAGACCCCTGACTTCGTGACTCCTTGCTTCTTGACCCTCGGACCCCTGACTTCGTGACTCCTTGCTTCCTGATCCTCGGACCCCTGACTTCGTGACTCCTTGCTTCCTGATCCTCGGACCCCTGACTTCGTGACTCCTTGCTTCTTGACCCTCGGACCCCTGACTTCGTGACTCCTTGCTTCCTGATCCTCGGACCCCTGACTTCGTGACTCCTTGCTTCCTGATCCTCGGACCCCTGACTTCGTGACTCCTTGCTTCTTGATCCTCAGACCACTGACTTCGTGACTCCTGGCTTCTGGACCCCCGTTCCTGCTCCCACCCCGCCATCTTGCCCCTGGTCCTGCCGTCCCCAGCCAGGACTTCAATCGCCCGTGAACCGGACCCTGACAACATCATAAGAGCCCTGACAGATCAGGCTAGTGGCCCACCAGATGGCCCCACAAGAAACCCACAAGCAGGACTCGAACACAAGAGGGTTTCCAGCAACCTTTCGATCACATGGCTTCCCCCAAAGAATCCTGGGAACTGTAGTTTGTTAACGGTACTGGGAATTGCACCCCTTTCTGGGGTAAAATTGCAGTATTCCGGCTTCTTTGTGGGGACCATGTGCTTGAAATGTATATGGCAGATTCCTTGTTGACTCTTCAGTGAATTACAGTGGCACCTTGGGTTAAGAACTTAATTCGTTCCGGAGGTCTGTTCTTAACCTGAAACTGTCCTTAACCTGAAGCACCACTTTAGCTAATGGAGCCTCCCGCTGCTGCTGCGCGATTTCTGTTCTCATCCTGAAGCAAAGTTCTTAACCCAAGGTACTATTTCTGGGTTAGCAGAGTCTGTAACCTGAAGCGGCTGTAACCCGAGGTACCACTGTATGAGAAGCTTGGCTCCCAGGGAGATGAACCTGCCCTTTTGTGTAAAGCACCCACAGATGGCACTATATAATTCCTAATATTTTGCTATTTATATTTATATAACAAATCCTTATGATCGCAATAGGATTGCAACAGAGCCTCTGCACAAGGGAAGCCTGGGCAGAGCTCAGCCCCGGGTCCAGATCTGATTCCTCTCACCCACAATGAAGACCAGGAGTCCCACGAGCACGAGGCAGACCAGGGCTTTCCAGCGATACTTCCACGGGCACTGCGCCATGTCTCCTGCCTTCTCGCCGTCCCGGTTGGCCCCGGTTGGCCCCTCAGCCTCCACCACCTTCATCTGCAGTCCTTCGGGGTCTCCGTCACCCTCGGGCATCTTGCGGTAGATGGAGTAGGATCGCCGAGGCAGCTTCTTGTTCCTCTGGTAGGGGGGTGAAGAGGAAGAAAATGGGGAGTCGGTAAAGAGGGGGAGTCAGGCCACGGCCCTCAGACCCAGCCAGGTCGCCAATATCGCAGCCTTACCGCGTCCCGCAGCCGGGATCTCCAGAAATCCATGCCGTCTGGTTTTGCGCGGTTCCCGCCCTGCGGAGATGCAGATGTTTGGCAGCTTCCAAGAATGTGAAACGAGATTTCCGCCAACCCCACCCGCCGCTTATCAGGATTATCACTGCCACCATGCCATCCATCCCTCCCTCCAAGCTACGTGGGGGGGAAATGGGTGGTTTTGCAGACGTGACTAACCAATGGGGCCTTATTATCGGGGACGCTGCCTCGGGGACTCTTATCAGGCCCTGCACAGGCAGGCAGCCCACCCAGCTGGCCTGGCGGAGGCACCTGTCGTGCACGTACCACTTCCTCCGTTCTCGGGGCCAGGGTCAAATTTGCTTATTTCATTAGAACAGGAAGGCTGGCTGCATCAGCTCCTGCGGTGTGGGAATCCCTTGCAGGCGACCGCAGGGCCTGGAGACAGGCAGCCGGGTTATGCAGCCACAGCAGTGACCAGAGGAGGAATGACCACTGGGAGGAGCGAAGGGAGAAGAGACAGCACGGGGCATCTTCAGCAGCGCAGCCGGACACCTTCATTTCCCCTGGCCGCAGCAAGACACGTCTCTCCCGTATCAGTCTCTGCAGCCACAGCAGGCATTACAGTGGTACCTCGGGTTACATACACTTCAGGTTACAGACGCTTCAGGTTACAGACTCCACTAACCCAGAAATAGTGCTTCAGGTTAAGAACTTTGCTTCAGGATGAGAACAGAAATCAGGCTCCGGCGGTGCGGAAGCAGCGGGAGGCCCCATTAGCTAAAGTGGTGCTTCAGGTAATAATAATAATAATAATAATAATAATAATAATAATAATAATAATTTATTTGTACCCCGCCCATATGGCTTGGCTTCCCCAGCCACTCTGGGCGGCTTCCCAAAAAAATACAGTGGTGCCTCGCAAGACGAAATTAATCCGTTCCGTGAGGCTCTTCGTATAGTGGTTTTTTCGTCTTGCGAAGCAAGCCCATTGACAGCTTAGCGGATTAGCGCTATTAGCGGTTTAGCGGATCAGCTGATAAGCGGCTTAGGAAAAGGGGGGGAAAAGGGGGAAAACCCGCAGGAACTCGCAAGACATTTTGTCTTGCGAAGCAAGCCCATAGGGAAATTCGTTTTGCGAAGCACCTCCAAAACGGAAAACCCTTTTGTCTAGCGGGTTTTCCGTCTTGCGAGGCGTTCGTCTTGCGGGGCACCACTGTATTAAAATACTCTAATACATCAAACATTAAAAGCTTCCCTAAAGAGGGCTGCCTTCAGATGTCTTCTAAAAGTCTGGTAGTTGTTGTTCTCTTTGACATCTGGTGGGAGGGTGTTCCACAGGGAGGGCGCCACCACCGAGAAGGCCCTCTGCCTGGTTCCCTGCAACCTCACTTCTCGCAGGGAGGGAACCGCCAGAAGGCCCTCGGAGCTGGACCTCAGTGTCCGGGTAGAACGATGGGGGTGGAGACGCTCCTTCAGGTATACAGGACCTTTAGGGCTTTAAAGGTCAGCACCAATACTTTGAATTGTGCTCGGAAACGTACTGGTTAAGAACAGTTTCAGGTTAAGTACGGACCTCCGGAACGAATTAAGTACTTAACCTTAGGTACCACTGTATAACCTTTCAACAGTTTGACTTCACCCCCAAAGGAGCGCTTCTCCATTGTCTGCGGAGACAGACGGATGCTGGCCAGCAACACTCAGACACATATACATCTATTGGTGAGGGATGCTCCATCCAGCTCAATACCACCTACACTGACTGGCAGGGTTTCAGGCAGGGGGTGTTCCCCCCCCCAAGTCCTACCTAGAGATACCATTGGAAATTGAACATGGGACCTTACGCATGCAAGGCTCTGTTGCTGAGCAGTGGTTCTTTCCTTAAAACAAACCCAAGATTCTAGTCCTCACTGAACAACGAGAGCTGCCTTTGGTCCACCGAGCTCAATATTGTCTACACCGAGTGGCAGCAGCGATACCTCTACATATCAGACAGGCTATCTCTCCCAGAACTGTGTCCAGTTCTGGGCACCACAGTTCAAGAAGGACACTGACAAACTGGAAGGTGTCCAGAGGAGGGCAACCAAAATGGTCAAAGGCCTGGAAACTATGCCTTATGAAGAACGGCTAAGGGAGCTGGGCATGTTTAGCCTGGAGAAGAGGAGGTTAAGGGGTGATATGATAGCCATGTTCAAATATATCAAAGGATGTCACATAGAGGAGGGAGAAAGGTTGTTTTCTGCTGCTCCAGAGAAGCGGACACGGAGCAATGGCTCCAAACTACAAGAAAGAAGATTCCACCTAAACATTAGGAAGAACTTCCTGACAGTGAGAGCTGTTTGACAGTGGAATTTGCTGCCCAGGAGTGTGGTGGAGTCTCCTTCTTTGGAGGTCTTTAAGCAGAGGCTTGACAACCAGGAGTGCTCTGATGGTGTTTCCTGCTTGGCAGGGGGTTGGACTCGATGGCCCTTGGGGTCTCTTCCAACTCTAGGATTCTATGATTCCCAGTCCTACCTGGAGACGCTGTCAGGGGTTGAACCTGAAACCTTCTGCATGCCAAGCGGGTGCTCTCTGCCTTTGAACTACAGCCATATTCTCCACTATACCTGCTTCTGCCTGCCCCTAACACACACCGCCCCCCATAGTCATCCCTTCCTATATCCAGAATAACCTGCCTTGGAGGAAGGGTAATGGAAGAACAGGCGCAATGAGAAGAGAATAAAGTTTATTTTGCTTATTTTTCTATTTGTATCCCACTTTTTCCTCCAAGGATCTCAAGGTGGTGTACAGAGCTCTCTGCCACCCACACCCATCTATAAACCCTAAATACAGAGTGTTTCATGGCTGAGTGGGAGGATTTGAACCCTGGTCTCTTTGGTCCCAGTCCAGTGCTGTAGCCACTACACCAGCCTGTCTCTCTCTTTCGGGCAGCCCCCGGCTTCTCTGGGGCTAGCATTCTTCTCCAATGAATGCACTCTTTCTCTCTCTCTCTCTCTCTCTCTCTCTCTCTCTCTCTCTCTCACACACACACACACACACACACACACACAAAGAGCAGGTTAAATATTAGTTCCTGTGTGTGGTGAGTCAGGAATTCAGCTCTGTTGCCTCAAATACATATATTCACTCCTCCTCCCGGCAAAACTAAAGAGTCCTGGATCTTGGCCTTGCCAATTGAACCCCATAAATCCTATTTCCTTTTGGGGGGACCCAGGAATCCTTATATTTAAGGCACCTTTAACCAGCTGGGACCTGCTCCCAATCAGGCAGGAAGTTCAGGAGTTCTGGATCTGAGTCCCCAGAAATTACCCCTTATTTGGGGGGAGAGGGGTCCCCAGTTTTTACACCATGGCCTTCCAGACTCTGCCTCTGGTGTTTCCTGGGCTTTGAGGCTCTCTCCTTGCGGGGCCTGCCCACCTCCTGCAACCTGATTCCACAAAGGTGGAGGTAAAAGTTATCTTATGAATAAAAAATAAAAACCCTCCATTTGCCGGCTCAAAGTGGTTTTTATTTCCCCTCGCACCAGGATCCCCACACCACAACACAAAAGTGGCAAAGGCCATTCCAGAAGTTGTAGGTGAAGTCTGGCCAGACAGGAATTAGATCAGCTGTAGCCTAAAACAGCAAGAGACAGTGTGGTGCAGTGGTTAGACCATGGGTAGGCAAACTAAGACCTGGGGGCCGGATCCAGCCCAATCGCCTTCTCAGTCCGGCCCGCGGATGGTCCGGGAATCAGTGTGTTTTTACATGAGTAGAATGTGTCCTTTTATTTAAAATGCATCTCTGGGTTATTTGTGGGGCATAGGAATTTGTTTATTTCCCCCCAAAAAGTATAGTCCGGCCCCCCACAAGGTCTGAGGGACAGTGGACCGGCTCCCTGCTGAAAAAGTTTGCTGGCCCCTGGGTTAGACTTTTGAACCAGGACCTGGGAAGGATCAGGGTTCAAATCCCCCCACTCGAAGATGAAACACACTGAGAGACCTTGGGGGCCAGTCACCCTCTCGCCCAGCCTAGCCTACTTCATGGGACCGTTGTGAGGATTAAATGGTAAGGAGGAGAACCTTGAGCTCCTTGGAGGAAAAGGTGGGGTACAGACAGACAGATATATGGGGGCACCAGGTTGGGGAAGGCGAGAGAGATTGGGTGTGAGGCATGCCCAAGCGATCCCCTGACGTGGCACTTGATTGAGATCCCAACCTTTAAGCCTAAGCCCTTCCCCTGAAACAAACAGACCAGAAGAACCCCTCCGCCGCTCACTCCCTTCCATGCCCAAAGCCCCTTCCCCTCCATCCATCCGTCACCCCGAAGACTCACTGATTCTTGGGGAGGCCTGGCTTTGTGGAGACGTTTTGGGTCTCCTGCCCCTCTTTTGCTCCCTTGCTGAGTTGCTCCTCCTCCCTCCGTCCCTCGTGGGCCAAACTTCCAGGTCACTCAACCCAGCCCCAGAGAGGAGAGACTGACCTCCCTCTAGCCAGGGGTGGGGTGGAGGCAGGGAGGGTGTGAGCGTGCTTGTGCACATGTGCCGGGGTGTGCCCACGCAGCCCCACCTCCCTGACCCCCCTCCCCATTTTTGCCTTTTGCAGATTAGCCTTTAATAATAATAACAATTTTCCCAGGAGTGATGTCTAGAAGTGAGAGCTGGACCATCAAGAAGGCAGATGGCCGAAGAATGGATGCTTTTGAATTCTGGTGCTGGAGGAGACTCTGGAGAGTCCCATGGACTGCAAGAAGATCCAACCGATCCATTCTGAAGGAAATCAGCCCTGAGTGCTCACTGGAAGGACATATCCTGAAGCTGAGGCTCCAAGACTTGAGCCACCTCATGAGAAGAGAAGACTCCCTGGAAAAGACCCTGATGTTGGGAAACATGGAGGGCACAAGGAGAAGGGGACAACGGAGGACGAGATGGTGGGACAGTGTTCTCGAAGCATGAGTTTGACCAAACTGTGGGAGGCAGTGGAAGACAGGAGTGTCTGGCGTGATCTGGTCCAGGGGGTCACGAAGAGTTGGACACAACTAAACGACTCAACAACAACGTAATAATAATAATAATAATAATAATAATAATTTTATTTATACCCCGTCCTCCCAGGCCAGAGCCGGGCTCAGGGCGGCTAACACCAATAAAATCACAATAAAAACATAATACGGGAAGGGGGGGGGGAAACCCAACTTAAAATACAAGTTAAAATGCACTTTAAATGCAGCCTCATTTTAAAAGTAGCCGATAGTTCAAGACCATAAGGGGAGGGAAACATAAGGGTCAGACTGAGTCCAAACCGAAGGCCAGGTGGAACAGCTCCTAGTCTCTTGGGGCAGAGCGTTCCACCAAGTTGGGGCCAGAGCTGAAAAGGCCCTGGCCCTAGTTGAGACCAAACTAACCACCTTGCGACCTGAGACCTCCAAGGTGTTGTCATTTGTGGACCTTAAGGTCCTCTGTGGGGCGTACCAGGAGAGGCAGTCCCGTAGGTACGAGGGTCATAGGCCGTGGGTCCCTTATTAACGTTTAATGACACAAATGAAGGCCGCGTTAAGAAGCAAGCAACTAAATCAAATATTGGCATGTTGGAACCGCGTCGCACAGCTAATGATGCTGATGAGTGTTGGGTGGATAAAAGAAAGTCCCTCTTCATGCAGATCACAGTGTTAACCTGTGGAACTCGCTCCTGCAGGAGGCAGTGATGACCACCAAGTTGGCTGGCTTCAGAGGAGGACTGGACATATTCCTAGAGGGAAATAAGGCTGTCGATGGCTGCTAGCCACAAGGGCTCTACTCTGACCTCCAGAGCTGAAGGCAACAAGGCTTCTGAATACCCATTGCTGGAAACAACAGGGAGAGTTGTCCTTTTGCTCAGATCCTGCTTGTGGCTTTCCCATAATGGGCACCTGGCTGGAAACTGTGAGAACAGGATTCAGGCTTAGGCGGGCCATTGGCCCGATCCAGCCAGGCTCTTATCTTTAAAGATACAAGATGCATTCCTAGCATGAGAGTGTGAGCGAGGGATTTGAACAAGAATAGCAAACACTGGTTGTGCGACGTTTTTGAAAAGACAATGTTTTATAGCTGTGGCTCTGGAAAGGGTTTCCATGGAACCAGTCGAAGGCTTGGTGGGGATCCAAAAGGACCATCTGGTCCAAACCCCTGCAATTCAGGGATACTGTGCGCTGAGTGATCCTTTCATGTGTTGACCACACTGAGCCAGATTATGGGCCCCTGGTCTTCAACTTCCTAGGCTCCAAAGTGAAAAGGATCTAGTGAAAGTCCAAGTAAGAAGGATCTAGAAGTCTTAGTAGAGCAGAAGCTTAACGTGAGTCCGCAGTGTGATGCAGCTGCAAAAAAGGCAAATACTGTATTTTTTGCTCTATAAGACTCACTTTTCCCCTCCTGAAAAGTAAGGGGAAATGTGTGTGCGTCTTATGGGGTGAATGCAGGCTGCGCAGCTATCCCAGAAGCCAGAACAGCAAGAGGGATTGCTGCTTTCACTGCGCAGCAATCCCTCTTGCTGTTCTGGCTTCTGAGAATTTTTTTCTTGTTTTTATCCTCCAAAAACTACGTGCGTCTTTTGGTCTGGTGCATCTTATAGAGCAAAAAATATGGTATATGTCATAGGAGGGGGCATCAGGATTTTAGAGACCAGGTGGCCAGGGACCCCCTGCATGGGTGGCTTGCAATTACCGTATTTTTTGCTCTTTAAGACTCACTTTTTCCCTCCTAAAAAGTAAGGGGAAATGTGTGTGCGTCTTATGGAGCGAATGCAGGCTGCGCAGCTATCCCAGAAGCCAGAACAGCAAGAGGGATCGCTGCTTTCACCGCGCAGAGATCCCCCTTGCTGTTCTGGCTTCTGGGATTCAGAATTTTTTTTTTTTTTTTGTTTCCCTCCTCCAAAAACTAGGTGCGTCTTGTGGTCTGGTGCGTCTTATAGAGCGAAAAATACGGTGCTATTCTTGGCTGCATCCACAGAAGTCTAGTGTCCATGTCATAAAGGTAAAGGGTAAAGGGGCCCCTGACCATTAGGTCCAGTCGTGGCCGACTCTGGGGTTGCGGCGCTCATCTCGCTTTACTGGCCGAGGGAGCCGGCCTACAGCTTCCGGGTCATGTGGCCAGCATGACTAAGCCGCTTCTGGTGAACCAGAGCAGCGCACGGAAACGTCGTTTACCTTCCTGCCGGAGCGGTACCTATTTATCTACTTGCACTGGTGTGCTTTCGAACTGCTAGGTGGGCAGGAGCAGGGACCCAGCAACAGGAGCTCACTCCATCACGGGGATTCAAACTGCCGACCTTCTGATCGGCAAGCCCTAGGCTCTGTGGTTTAACCCACAGCGCCACCCGCGTGCCGTCCATGTCATAGTATCACTCTATTCTGCCTTGGTCAGACCACACCTGGAGTGCTGTGTCCAGTTCTGGGCACCACAAGAGGGATATTGACAAGCTGGAGTGTGGGCAGAGGAGGGCAACCAAGATGACCAAAGGTCTGGAAACCAAGCTGTATGCAGAATGGTTGAGGGAACTGGTTATGTTTAGCCTGGTAAAAAGGAGACTGGGAGGAGATATGTTAGCATCTTCAAATATATATAAAGGGCTGTCCCGTGGACGATGGAGCAAGCTAGTTTTCTTGTTTTCTCCTCCCACCAGGGAAGAAGGGGTGAGTGAAGTTTAGCACTGGGAACAACACAGGGAATCAAATCAATATTATTCGACGACTGAACTGGGAATCAAAAGCTGCTGCTGGGGGAGGGGAAGGAGCCCACTCCGAATTAGGCTGGGTGGGTGTGGAGTCCAGGGGACTCCAGAATAAGGTTACCAGATTTTTTTCCAATGAATCCGGGGACACTTTTCAACTTTGATAGGATTTTGTCAGAGGACTGATTTGTAAATCCGGGGACTGTCCCCGGGAAACGGGGACGTCTGGTAACCTTACCCCAGAAGCCAGCCCCCACCATTCCCTTTCCAGGGGTGGGAGACCAGCACTGCCTCCTATTCTCCAACAGGCAACATTGCGGGGAGGCTGCCAAACAGGGTGCAGATCCAGCCTCTAAGCAGCACACAGCAGCGCGCGATACATTCCTTGGAGGCGGCATCTGTAGCCCTTGTGGATCATGCTGCCTGAGGCAGTCATCTCTCGCCTTGCCTAATGGGTGGGCCGGCCCTGATCCAACTCTACAGTTCTATGGCTTTGTGAATTCAGAGTAAATACAGCCGATTTTGGACAGAGCAGAATCTTGTAAGCGGAGAGGGCGAGAGTTGGGTGGTGATTAGGTTTGGGGTGTTATGACCAGTGGCGTAGCGTGGGGGGTGCAGGGGGGCCCGGCCGCACCGGGCGCAACATCTGGGGGGGGCGCTCGCCGCCTCTGGAGTCGCCGAAGAGCCTCGGGCGCAGGCTGTAGCAGAGCCCCATGTCTCACGGAACCAACGAGCTGTGCGCGCGTCCGGGCTGAAGGCGTCCGGCAGGCAGCGGCTCTCAGCGCTCGCCGCGGTCCCCGCGCGTCAGGGCCACGGAGGGCGCGCCAGGCAGCCCCTCCTCACAGCCCCGCCGCCACTGCTGCTGCAGGTGCTGGGCCATGTTGCATTTTCCTCGCCTCTCTGCCCTCCTCCCCCTCTGGGCAAGCGGCGTCATTTGGGCGGCAGCGCCAGCGGCAACTCACCTCAGATCACCTGACACGGACCCGCCGCCGCCGCCGCCACCGTGGCTACCTTACCGTAAATACCCCAGCCCAGGCAGCAGCAAGAAGAAGCTGGCAGCGGCGTCAGGCTAGGGGTTAGGGGCGCAAATTACTTGCCTTGCCCCGGGTGCTGACAACCCACGCTACGCCGCTGGTTATGACTGTGTTCCTATTTTCACCAGTGTTGTGTTGCAGAATAGGCAGGTAAGGGGTGGGGGGTTCCCAGCCCAGTGGCCTCCAAACGACACCTGCCGTCAGTCCCAAGACAATATGCCTGTGCTGGTTGGGACTGATGTGATTTGTTGTCCAAAACATCTTGAGATCACTAGGTTTGGATTTGCTGCATTAAGGACTTTGCAATGTGCATTTATGTTAATTCCCCATCTGCCCTGATGGGGGCAGAGCAGCACCCAGCTAAGACAACCATCTTCATTCAAGGCACATCAGCACACTTTAATGCTTTCTAAGAAACTATAAAGGAAGGAGGCCAGATTGTGGAAGGCAAAGAGGAAGGGGGAGGCAGGAGGTGTGAATGGCTGTGTGTCAATGTCAACTTTCCCTGTGGTTTGTTACTGTAGATCATGGCACGAGCAAAATAAGGTTGGCTTAATACGACAAAAGACCCTCCATTATTAACTTTCTCAAGGGTTCTGTGGCAAAATTCTCACACTCGCTTTCTGCAGGGTTTTGAGAATGGTTGGGGATTCTTCCACTCTTTAGATCAAGGTGTGTGTGTGGGGGGGGGTAGTATTTGCTGGCTGCTTAAACTGTAATTTTGCTGCCTGAAGTAGCATTTATATATTCTGTCACTTTCGTTTCACATAATAAACCAAGCTTTCTTTATTCCCTCTCTGTGAAAACGCCTTGATAGGAGTCTATAAAATGATGTACAGCATGGAAAACACTGGAACTCGTGGGCGTCCAATGAAGCCAAACGTTGGGAGGTTCAGGACAGATAAAAGAAAGTTCTTCTTCACACAGCACATAGGTTAAACTACAGTTACAGGTAGGTAGCTGTCTTGGTCTGCCACAGTCAAAACAAAATTTAAAAATTCCTTCCAGTAGCACCTTAGAGACCAAGTAAGTTAGTTATTGGTATGAGTTTTCGTGTGCATGCACACTCCTTCAGATACACTGAAACAGAAGTCACGAGACCCTTATATATAGTGAGAGGGTGGGGTGGGGTATTACTCAGAAGGGGGGTGGGAATGGGTGATTGGCTGATAGGCGGTGGTAAACCTGTTGACGACTGTTAATGACTGCAACTGGTCTTACAGGAAAAAGCAAGGGGTGAGATGGCTAAAAATAGCTTTATCATGTATAATGAGATAAGAATCCAATGTCTCTATTCAGACCAGGTCTCTCCATGGTTTTAAGTTTGGTAATAAGTTGCAATTCAACAACTTCTCTTTCCAGTCTATTTCTGAAATTCTTTTGTAAGAAGACAGCTACTTTGAGATCTTGTATAGAATGTCCTGGGAGAATTTTTGAATGTTGATGACATTGAAATGAATTGAAGAGGTTCTAGTAAAAAAGGTAAAATAAGAATATGAAAGAAGGGACAGATATCAGATAAAAATTAGGATCAAATAATATGTGAAGAAAGATAATTAAGGATAAAATTAATAAGAAGGAATTTGCTAATTAATTTTAAACTGGAATACAAGAAAGGGAGGTGTGAGGAAGTCAAGGAAATAAGTTTATGGATGCTAAGAAACTAAAGAGAGGGATTTTTATTTTTAACTTTTTGAATCTTTTTAGTGTTTTGTTCTTCTTTTTTGCTTTTTGCTTTTTTTTCTTATACATGTTAATTATGCTTGAATGTTTATCTGTGCTTATTTGTTCTGTGTTTTTCTTTATGTAATTTCTTTCTTTGATAAAACTTAATAAAATATCATATAAAAAAAAAAATAGAATGTCCTGGGAGACTGAAGTGTTCTCCTTCTGGTTTCTCTGTCTTGTGGTTCCTAAGATGGAGGCAGTGGTGGCCACCAAGCTTTCAAGATAGGACAAACTGCTGGAGAAGAGGGCCTTCCATGGTGAATAGCCAGCATGGCTCAGGCAGCGATGCCTCCAGATGTTAGCTGCTGGAAACTGCAGGAGGGGAGAAGGTTCTTGTTCAACGCTGGAAACAGCGCTGTCAGATTTGCTACGCAGTTGCCGGAGCTGATGCAAGACCTGGCTGGTTTCCGAGAGCAAGCAGCGTGCCAGGCAGGATCCCAGAATAGGCTGGCAAACGCTTCGCGCCCCCTAGCGCTGCCCCGACGAGGGCACTGGGGTCAGAGAAGCTGTTTGCATTGCACAAGAAGCAGGAAGAGATAAGGAACTACCAGGGCTAAGCTGTCAGACTTTGCAGCATCCAGGAAGGCGTGGCCAAAGAAGGGCACGCCCCCTCAGGCTGGTAAGCCCAACCCTCTTTTAACTCTTCACTCCCTCCCACTCCATCTCTGGGTATATATACAGCCTATTTTATCACTTGTTATATCTCCCAAGTCTGGAGAGGGAGATGCTCAGAGACCAAAAGTGTTGTTGTTTAAAAGAGGTTAATTTTAACCTAGGTTTATCACAGGCAAAATTATCTCTGTTTAGTTCATCCAGCCGAGTTAGGTTGGTGTATGCCAACCTTCGAGCTCCACAGAACTCTTCATCCAGGGGCAATGCTGACAAAGAGTTCTGTGAAAGTCAAAAGACTGCAGGGTGCTCCACTGATCTAAGCCAGCCCGAGTTGGGTTTTCTTAAGATAAGGGGAGGATTTAAGGAAGGGAATTTCAAAGACAGAACTGAAGTCAGGTCTGAAACATTCTGGTCAGTGAGGAGGGAAATGGCCGCTGGACTGAATGCCTGGCTTTCAAAGGATTGTAGAGCTCGAAGGGACCCATCAGGGTCATCTAGCCCAACCCCCTGCAATGCAGAGATCACAGCTAAATCATAGCTTTAAGCCATTTAATTCTGACTTCCCCAACTGGGTGCCCTCCATATGTTTTAGACTACAATTCCTACAAGCTCCAAGCCAGCATAACCGTATTATTCCACAACTGGGGGCAACTGCTGAGAAGGCCCTGTTTTCGTACCGCCACTGCCTGTAGGATTTTATTTATTTTACATAGGCCATCTTTTAGCGCAAGGCCCTCCCAGGCGGCTCAGATCTAAGGAGTAATTTCAACAGAATGCAGTCAATATGGCCATCGCCACATTTCAAAAGTCGGAACTATAACTCAAATAGGATTAGTTTAGAGAACAAAAAACAAAAAAAAAAATCCTAGATGTTTGTAGGTGGGCAGTGGATAGCCAGCTCTGATTCCTACATTGCAAAAAGTTGGGAATGGATGCCCCTTGGAGTCCTTTAGAATTCTATTATTCTACTGGTAAGAGAAAGGAACTCTGTGCATGCTTAGAAACCCTTGGCTGTTGCTGCAGCTAGCCCAGAGAGGTCCTCTGAGCACCAGCAAGACCTGCTTTTGGTGGAGGCAGGGACTTCTGGCTGCTTCAGAATTCTGTGTGCAATTTCCCAGATCCATCTCCTTGCAGCGCCCCTGCCGGGATCTGTATGTGTGTTATCCCTGACACATGATAACCCACCTTCCCATTTCCCTAGATTTCCAGGAGGTTTTCTCAGAAGTCACGTGACTGACCATGTCTCAGGGCTTGCTGGCGTACGCCGCATTTCTGGGTCCTGAATGCGGAGCAGGACGTACAGGCTGGAAGTCCTGCTGTGCAATTTATTTTTCAATTTATTTTACACCCTGGGCTGCGACCCCAGCACTGTGAGAGCCACAGTGTGGTGCAGTGGTTAGAGTATTGGTCAGGAAGCTCACTGGATGGCCCTAGGCCAGTCACTGCCCCTCTCAGCCTACCTCACAGGACTGTTGTGGGAATTAAATGCACCAGTCCTCTTCTGAAGCCATCCAAGTTGGTTGCCATCACAGACTCCTGTGGGAGGGAGTTCCATAGTTTAGCTCTGCGCTGCACGAAGAAGGACTTCCTTTTCAGTGGCCTGAATCTTACACACACACACACACACACACACACACACACACACACACAGAATATTGAAGTTAAACTAAGCTACGCCACCCCCCGGAGTTTGTCAGCTCCTGCGTGAACATTTTGCAGTCCTCAGGTCCCTGAGAATGCATATGCAATGCGTTGTGTTCAACAATTCTTCTCATAATCATTAAGAACAAGATGGTATATAGTGCATGGGAAGGCAAACTAAGGCCCGGGGGCCGGATCCGGCCCAATTGCCTTCTCAGTCTGGCCCACGGACGGTCCAGGAATCAGCGTGTTTTTACATGAGTAGAATGTGTGCTTTTATTCAAAATGCATCTCTGGGTTATTTGTGGGGCGTAGGAATTCATTCATTCCCCCCCCAAAAAAATATAGTCCAGCCCCCCACAAGGTCTGAGGGACGGTGGACCGGCCCCCTGCTGAAAAAGTTTGCTGACCCCTGATATGGTGCCAGTGGCGTAGCGTGGGTTGTCAGCACCCGGGGCAAGGCAAGTAATTTGCGCCCCCCAACCCGTGGATTTGTGCCCCCTAACCCTAACCCCCAGATGTTGCGCCCGGTGCGGCCAGCCCCCCCTGCACGCCCCACGCTACGCCACTGTATAGTGCTTTAGCGTATACTGTGCTTACAGTTTATTTTGTTCCCACAACAACCATGTAAGGTTGGCATTGTGACTATCCCCATGTAGCAGGTGGAAGACCTGAAGAGAGGAGTCGTGCGCCTCTCATTCAGTGTTGCCCAACCCCATTCATTCAGGGAGCATGTCCAGGCGAAGCAATAATGGTGGAATCATAGAGTTGCAAGGGATCCAAAGAGATCATCCAGCCCAGCCCCCTGCAACGTAGGAATCACAGCTCAGAAAACCCTCAGTGGACGGTGGACGCCCGCTCTGCCGCCAAATGGAGAGATGCCTGCAATTTAGGATGGGCTGAGCATTTTATTTGTAGTACAGTGGTACCTCGGGTTACATACGCTTCAGGTTACAGACTCCGCTAACCCAGAAATAGTGCTTCAGGTTAAGAACTTTGCTTCAGGATGAGAACAGAAATTGTGCTCCAGCGGCGCGGCAGCAGCAGGAGGCCAAATTAGCTAAAGTGGTGCTTCAGGTTAAGAACAGTTTCAGGTTAAGATTGGAAGAAATTTAAAGACTATCTGCAGAAACACTGCAAAATTAATGAATGTTAAAATGATGTTGGATTGAAAATAAGAGGCATCAGCAACAAAGTTAAAAAGAATGTAAAAATGAATTGACAATGGATGAAAGTATAGGGCTATAATATGTTAAGATATAGAGTTAAGATAATGAAAGAGGGCAAGGATTTGCTGACTTGATTATATTAATGGGAATACAAAAAGGGGAGGTGTGAGGAGGTCAAAGAAACAAGTTAATGAGTCCAAAGTTTAAAAAAAATGGATTTGTTTTTAACTTTTTACCTTTTTTCTTTTTTCTTTTCTTTTTCTGTATTTTGTATTTTTCTCGTTTTCTGTATCTTATATTTTTGTTTGAGAGTCTTTTCTTTTTGCTTTTTTATGTATTTTTGTATTAATGACTTTGTTAAATCTTAATAAATATTATTAAAAAAAAAAAAAGTACGGACCTCCGGAACGAATTAAGTACTTAACCCGAGGTACCACTGTAATTCCATCTCTCATGGGGTGTGAGGCCTAACAGCGACCCCCCCCCCTTTACCCGCATCACAGGACCATAGCAAATGTCCTTTCAAAACCTCCTTCTAAACTGAGAAAAGCAAAACTGAAAATCAAGCTGGATAAACATGGGTTTTCCTTCATCACGAGCGTCTGCTTGTTAGGGCTTTAGACCTGGGTTTTGTTTTGTTTTGTTATCTAATTGCCTTGAGACAGGAGGCAATTAATAAACCGATAATAGTAATAAAAAGCCATCAGTCGGGAGGAAGAAGGCGGGAGTTGGCAACCGAGGGAGGCCAAAGACTTTGGCAGGAAGAGGCTCCCCACACCTGCTGTGACCACTGCTCCCCGCTCCCATTCTCTGGAGGCTCCTTTGGGAAGGCCGATGGCCAAAGGTCAGAGGTCTCCCTTCCCGCCTGGCCTGGTTGATCTGTCACCGTCGCTGGCGCCGCCCGGCCTCATCCCCTGTTTGGAGACGCGGCCAGGATCGATGGAGCCGCCCGCCTGGGTCGGCGGATCAAGGCTTCCTCGCCGTGTGCAGGCCGGCACGTATGAGGAGCCGGGAGCCACTGGGAGCTCTGGCCGGGGGCCCAGTAGCGCCACACACAGGGTGGGGAGGGCAGCGGAGGAGCAAGTGGGGGGTGGGGGTGGCCAGGACTCCTGGGTCCCATTCAGAGCCTGGAAGAGAGGGGAGGGAGGGGGCCAGGACACCTGGGTTCTCCTGGGCACCTATTGCAAGGAAAAGAAACCTAATGTGGGTGGAAGAAGACTGGGAAAAGTTTAAAGACTATTTACGGAAATATTGTAAAATGAATGAATGCTAGGAAAATGTTGGAATGAAGTTATATGGCTCTAGTAGAAATGTTATAAGGAATTAAGGATAAATAGATTAATAGAGTATTAAAGGAAAAATAAGGTTAGAATGTGTTAAGATAATTATAGAATTAAAAACAGAGGAAGATGGAAAGGAATTGCTGGAAAAAGTGGAATACAAAAAGGGAGGTGTGAGGAGGTAGCGGAAATAAGTGAATGAAAGATAAGATATGGAAATTATTTGATGTGTTTTAAATTGTGTTTTTTTGTTTTGTTAGTTTAATGTTAGTGTTTTGTTAGTGTAATGTAGTGTTTTTTTGTACTGTATTGTATTGTATGGTTTTTTCTGTTTTGTAGTGTCTAAATTGTTGAAAAAGGCAATAAATATTTTTTTTTTAAAAAAAGAAACCTAATGTGGGGTGGGGGAGATCAGGGATAGCTGCTCTGCAGGCAGGAATTCAACCAATGCAGCTTTTTCCCCTAGAGAGGAAGAGAGGGAGGAAGCTGCACCTCTTTGATTTCTGCCTGTTCTGCAGCTGTTTAAAAGTCTGGAGGGGGGAGCTGGGGGAGCGGCAAACCAAACTTGGGCAGAATGGATGTGAGGTAGGACTCCTGGGTTTTCTGGGGAGAGAGGGGTTTCCTGCTAGCAGTCAGGACACCTGGGTCCCCCGAGGCAGGAAGTTCGTTCTGGCTTCAGAGCAGTGACAGGGCGGATCCAGAATTCCTGATTTCATCCCCTCGTCTGCTGGCAAATGGATGCATCTGAAGAAGTGTGCATGCACACGAAAGCTCATACCTATAACAAACTTAGCTGGTCTCTAAGGTGCTACTGGAAGGAATTTTTTATTTTGTTATGTGAGAGCTAGTGGTTTGGCCCAGCCTTGAATATGGGAACAGAGGAAGGCTCTGAGTTCAAAAGCTGACAGATATGGCCAGACCTGCACTGGCTGGGCAGACTTTGCCAGCGAATATTCGGCACCCGCAATGTTGCCCACGAATATTCTGCCTCAGTTTGCCATCTGTGAAATGGGCCCAATCAAGACGTAATTGAAACCGTAGCACTGTTTCCTCCACGAGGGCTATGTGAAGCCTTAATGGCAGGAAGTTTGTGAGAGGGGTGGTTTCTTGGCTTCTCTAGAAAACTAGTAAACGGTATAACAGAGGCAGACAGGGTAAGAGGTTCCAACTCTGGGCAATTCGAGTTCAGTCAGGAGCCTGGGGAAAAACTGGGAGCCAGGACTCCTGAGTTGTCAAAGTGGGAGAGAGTGGGAAGAGAGTTAGACAGGGATATGGGGCTGGGAGCCAGGACTTCCGAGTCCCCCTTGATTCACGGCTCTGCCCCACCTCCCCTGCAACCAGCCCCCCTTCCTCGGTGGCATGTGTGATGTGAAGCGACCCCACGGAGCGTTGGACTCGTTGCACGTACGCACACCAGGCAAGGTGGCCCAGGCACGGACCGCCGCATCTGCAGCCGTCAGAAAGTGGTCCCTGGGGGCCCCATAAATCGGCATGGCGGCATCTTGTCGCCAAGCAAATGAAAGCGGCTTTCCCACCACTTCTGAGTGGGAGGAAGCCTCATAACAATGGGGATGTATGATCAGACAGTCTGGCTGGCTGTGGCCTGTTTCGGTGCGTGTATGAAAGAGGATTTTTTTTTTAACCACATCACATGCGCCTGTGACCTGCTTTCGGAAAAGCAGAGGCTATTTACCTTAGAGTTGGAATGGGCTCGCGAGGGTCATCCAGTCCATCCCCCGGCAATCACAGGGATCACAGCTCAAGAATTCCTTTTCCTAGTTGTGGAGGGGAGTGTTGTTTCGCTCACCAGATAAAAGTGGTTTTGCATAGAATCCTAGAGTTGGAAGAGACCACAAGGGCCATTGAGTCCAATCCCCTGCCAAGCAAGAAACACGATCAGAGCATATAGAGAAGGCCAGGGAAGGGCTTCACAGCCTCTCCTCACAAACACACATTTGTCGCTTTCTCGCTGTGCACCACCAGTGGAACTCACTGCTTCATGATTACAAGATGGCTGCTAGCAGTGTCTGGTGGCTACGATTAGGGAATGGTGGTGGTGGTGGGGTTGTTTGATTTTGTTTGCGTCTTAATAAGAAACTAAATAGGTACTTCACATTTTTTTGAACCAAAACCACAACTATCCTTTGAAAGTCATGCTTCTCTGAATTTTGCGATGGTGTTCGCCAACCAAACAGTGTGTACGAACATGCGTATGTTGGGGAAATGTATAGAGTTCTGAAAAGAACGTACAAAAGTGAATTATGGCAGGGGACATGCATCTATTGCTCAAAACATAGCACACAAGAATGTGTATCCTAGGAAAAATTGGCACCAAAATGCTGATGAATCTTCGTGAGGATTTAAAAAAATAAATAAGCCATTATTTGCTACTGAAACACACAGAGAACCGGATTTAGGATTGGGAAGATGAGAAACTGAAACCGTCCTAATCATAGATTCCCTAGTCCTGACACCTGAAATCTGAAGGCTGCGTCTCCCGTGGGAGTGCCCTGCACGGATCCCGGAACCGTGCTGTGCAAACACAGAGTTGGGCAGAACGTCCTGTCCTGAGGAACTGCGGATTCTCTCTCGCTACCTTCCAAAATGCAAGCCTCCCCATCAGCAATGCTGGGAGACCATGTTTGGAAGATGCAGGACAGGCAAAATGAAGCCTTTCTGTGTCCCAGGATGCTGGGACAGACAGAGGACTGGACAGATTCATCGGCGGTCAGGCTAGCCAGGGCTGCTAGCTACAATGGCTATGCAGAGGCAGCTTGAGAGTAGTGTGGCCATTTCGGCCGTGCTGGCCCCTGGGAGACGAGGTGGGCCCCCTTTGGCCAGATCCAGCAGGCTCTTCTTATGTCCTTTTGTTCCACAGTACTGGGCAAGGCAGACCAGCGGCCTGGCCCCTCTGCAGTGGCGTAGCGTGGGGGGTGTAGGGGGGCTGGCCACACCGGGCGCAACATCTGGGGGGGCACGCTCGCCGCCTCCGGAGTCGCCGAAGAGCCTCGGGCGCAGGCTGTAGCAGAGCCCCATGTCTCGCGGAACCGACGAGCTGTGCGCGCGTCCGGGCTGAAGGCGTCCGGCAGGCAGCAGCTCTCAGCACTCGCCGCGGTCCCCGCGCATCAGGGCCACGGAGGGCGCGCCAGGCAGCCCCTCCTCACAGCCCCCCCGCCGCCGCCACTGCTGCTGCAGCTGCTGGGCCATGTTGCATTTTCCTCGCCTCTCTGCCCTCCTCCTCCTCCTCCGGGCAAGCGGCGTCGTTTGAGCGGCAGCGCCAGTGGCAACTCGCCTCAGATCACCTGACATGGACCCGCCGCTGCCGCCGTGGCTACCTTACCGTAAATACCCCAGCCCAGGCAGCTGCAAGAAGAAGCTGGCAGCGGCAGCAGGTTAGGGGCGCAAATTCCTTGCCTTGCCCCGGGTGCTGACAACCCACGCTACGCCGCTGCCCCTCTGTAGCTCTCTGCGTGCATGCCATGCTCTGCATCCCATAACTCGCCAGAGAGAGAAAGCAGCTCGCTCCTCTGCTCTGCTCAGGAATGTGAACTTCCCTCTGGAGGAAAGGAGCCGCCAGGAGCCCATAAGGGCAGCTGGATCGCTCCGCGCTGTCTGCAACAAAAAGCAGCAGCACAGAGATCAGCCTGCTCCAAGCTGGTCCCTCCAGATGTTTTGGACTGCAATTCCCATCAGCTGTGCTGCCTGGGGCCGAGGGCAATTGTAGGCCCAAACATGGGGGAGACTGAACCAGAGGAAAACCCTTCTCCTTTCCCTCCTTGCCCCCTTTCTGCTTAAGAGCTCAGCTGGTAGAGCACGAGACCCTTAATCTCAGGGTTGGGCTTGCTAAAAATTGGAAAACACAAGAACTACCAACAGTGGAAGATTGGCAGATGCAGATGATGGACTTTTCGGAGCTAGCTGACCTGATTGGAAGAATCCGCGACCGGAAAGAAGAGGAGTTTCAAGAGGACTGGAGGAAATTTAAGGACTATTTGAATAAATATTGTAATATAAAAAATTAGAAATTACTTGAAAGAAACAAATAGGCCTAGGATTAAACTAAGTTATAATTAAATAAATGGGATTTAGAAAATTAAGAAACGTGAATAAGATGGACTATAATTGGAGATTGTTTTAGTTTAATAATGATATTGGAAAGCTGTTACTTTCAGCTACAAGGAAACTCAGAAGGGAGAGACTAGGGGAAGTCAACCAAGATGTTTAAAAGGTTGGATTTGTAAAGAATTAAGTTTGTTGTTATTGTTTATCTGTTTATTGTTCCTTTTTCCCATCTTTCGTTCATTGATGTATTTTTCTTTTTTCTGTTTTTGTGTGTCATTCTGCTTTGTGGTTTTTGTTATTATTGTGGAAAATCTAATAATTTTTTATTTAAAAAAAATAAAAATCTCAGGGTTGTGGGTTGAAGCCCCACATTGGCCAAATGGTTCCTGCCTTCCATTGCGTTGGACTAGATGACGCTTGTGGTCCCTTCTTACTCTACAATTCTATGATTCTCTGGGGGCTGGGGGCTCCGGAAAAAAGGATGCCAGGCCAGTCTTGGCAGCTTTGGGGTTTGCTCAGTGATAGCAGGGAACACAGAGCGCCTGCAGCTGAGCCGAGGGCGAGAGGCTTGGCCGACATTTCGGCTTAGATAGCGCCAGGCGTCATCTAGGGGTTAGCCAAAAGCAGCTGCGGGCCGCCCATGCCAAGATGGCAAGGGGGCTTCTTCTGGGGCAGAGGTGAGGCGGCTAGGAGAGGAGGCAGGATTCAGCCCCAGAAACCTATGTCCAGAGCATCGGCTCCAGTGCCACAAGGACACACCTGGGATTCTTTAGCAGCAATTCCTGCGTTGCAGGAGGGGGGTGGGCTAGATGACCCTCTGGTCCCCTTCCAGCTCCACAATTCCAGGTTCCATCAGTAGCAAGAAGCCACATCTGGGAAGGGCTGCTGCTGCTGCTCAGTGGTGGAGCACCTGCTTGGCGTGCAGAAGGCCCCAGGCTAAATCCCTGGTTCCTGCCTGAGACCCTGGACAGCCACTGCTGCTGCCAACCAGTGCAAGCAATACTGGGTTGGATGGGCCAAGGGTGTGACTCTGTCCCCACACGTCCGCGATTGGAGGGCAGGGATTCCAAACATGGAAGCGGGTTGCCGCCTAGCAAGAGAGGAAGATGCCGTACAGCGAGTCAGGCCTTTGGTCAATTGTATTGTCTACACTGACTGGCACCAGCCAGTGGCGTAGCGTGGGTTGTCAGCACCCGGGGCAAGGCAAGTAATTTGCGCCCCCTAACCTGGGGCAAGGCAAGTAATTTGCGCTCCCTAACCTGGGGCAAGGCAAGTAATTTGCGCCCCCTAACCTGGGGCAAGGCAAGTAATTTGCGCCCCCTAACCTGGGGCAAGGCAAGTAATTTGCGCCCCCTAACCCGGGGCAAGGCAAGTAATTTGCGCCCCTAACCCCTAACCTGCCACCGCTGCCAGCTTCTTCTTGCTGCTGCCTGGGCTGGGGTATTTACGGTAAGGTAGCCACGGCGGCGGCGGCGGGTCTGTGTCAGGTGATCTGAGGCGAGTTGCCGCTGGCGCTGCTGCCCAAATGACGCCGCTTGCCCAGAGGAGGAGGAGGGCAGAGAGGCGAGGAAAATGCAACATGGCCCAGCAGCTGCAGCAGGGCTATGAGGAGGGGCTGCCTGGCGCGCCCTCCGTGACCCTGACGCGCGGGGACCGCGGCGAGCGCTGAGAGCCGCTGCCTGCCGGACGCCTTCAGCCCGGATGCGCGCACAGCTCGTCGGTTCCGTGAGACATGGGGCTCTGCTACAGCCTGCGCCCGAGGCTCTTCGGCGACTCCGGAGGCGGCGAGCGCCCCCCCCCAGATGTTGCGCCCGGTGGGGACGGCCCCCCCTGCACCCCCCACGCTACGCCACTGGCACCAGCTCTTCAAGGTTGTAGCCCGTTCTGTTGAAAGGTACCATTGGAGGCTGGACTCTTCCGCTGAGCAGCAGGCCTTGTTCACAGGGACAGGATCCTGCGCCCTTGACAGCTGCAATCAGGTGAAGCAGGACAGGACAGAACAGACAACTCTTTAATAAGAGTGTAAGAAAGTCCTGCTGGATCTGATGGGGGAGAGGTGTCTGGAGTTGCTCTGCAGCTCTACTGCCTCTGAATATGGAGGTTCCATTGGGACACGGGTGGCGCTGTGGGTTCAACCACAGAGCCTAGGACCTGCAGATCAAAAGGTCGGCGGTTCAAATCCCCGCAATGACGGGGTGAGCTCCCGTTGCTCGGTCCCTGCTCCTGCCAACCTAGCAGTTCGAAAGCACGTCAAAGTGCAAGTAGATAAATAGGTGCCACTCTGGCGGGAAGGTAAACGGCGTTTCCGTGCGCTGCTCTGGTTCGCCCCAAGCGGCTTAGTCGTGCTGGCCACATGACCGGGAAGCTGTACGCCGGCTCCCTTGGCCAATAAAGAAAGATGAGCACCGCAACCCCAGAGTCGGTCACGACTGGACCTAATGGGCAGGGGCCCCCTTTACCTTTAATAGCCACTGACAGACAACCCACCCCCTCCTCTATGGTTTTGTCTAATCCTCTTGTAAAGCCATTCAAGTTGGCAGCCATCGCTTCCTCCAGTGGGAGTGAGTTCCACAGGTTAACAGAGCACACCACATGACAAAGTCCTTCCTTTTCCCTGTCCTGCCTCTTCCAACATTCAGCTTCACTCAATGCCCCTCCCCTGAATGGTTTTGGACGCCCTTTTCTGAACCTTTTCCAGCTCTGCAGAGGCAACCAGAACTGTACTCAGTACAGTATTACAATCTTGAGCATGGAATGTGCCCTTATCACATAACACCCTCCTCCCGCAAATAAAACGTTGGTATCTGAAGCTCCCACAATAATGAACATTCTAACAATAATACAGCATGGAAAGCTAATGCAGCCTGATTTATTTATTTTTTTTAAAAACACACCTTTCAAGAGGAGCGAGAGGCAATCATGAGGGCAAGCTTCACCTGTTGGATTACTGCCTGCCATGCAGGTCTTTTTGGCGGGTGCAGGAGAACTGGTGGCAAGCCTTGAGCTGCAAGGTTGATGTGGAGACTTTGGAGCCAGGAGAAAATACCCATAACTCATCTATGGGGCATTTGGGGTCTGATATTCAGAACCAAACCAGACCAAACCAAGTCCTTCTTCAGGCAGCACATAGTTAAACTGCAGAACTCACCTCCACAGGAGGCAGTGATAACTTTAAGACAGGATTAGACAAGTCCATGGAGCAAGAGAGGGCTATTGATGGCTATTAGCCGCCGTGATGGCTATGCTCTGCCCTCTATGGTCAGAGGCAGTAATGCTTCTAGTTGCTGGAAGCCACAGGAACGGAGAGTGTCTCTTCCGGTCAAATCCTGCTTGTGGGTTTCCCATAATAGGCATCTGGCCACTATGAGGACAGGACGTGCTGGACTAGTTGCTCCATTGGCCTGATCCAGCAGGCCCTTCTTGTGTTCTTATATTCTTGAGGGGTCTCTGCCTAAAAGCCTTTTGGGGGGCTGTGGGGGGGGGGGGAGCTGTTTCTATAGAGCCAGATTTGAAGCATCAGAGTTCCAAGAGGTTAAGTGGGACAATGCGCTAACTCTGCATAAAGTGCATCTTTTATAGGAGCAGAGTTGGCTCGATTGAAAGCAGTAAATTGTGTAAGCAAGGACGCCTGGGTTGTTTGCACCCTCGTGGGCAAAGGGTTATTATGCCTATAAGTTCAGGCCTGGAGCTTGGATTCTCTAGGAGAGGGAGCTGGGTCTGTTTAGCTTGGAGAGGACTGAGAGGTGATAAGATAGTCAGCTTCACACATCTGAAGGCTTCTCACATAGAAGAATTTTTAAGGCTCCGGAGGGCAGGACAAGAACCAACGAATTCAAACCACAAGAAAGGAGGTTCCGCCTAAACATCGGGAAGAACTTTCTGACGGCAAGAGGCGTTCGAGAGAGGAGCGGACTCCCTTGGAAGGTCGTGGGCTCTCTCTTTCCTTGGAGGTTTCTAAACAGAGGTCATACCTGCCAGCTGTGATTCCTGCCTTGCAGGGGGTTGGGATAGATGGCCCTTGGGGGTCCCCTGCAACTCTATGATTTTAGGGGAGGGTGCGGCTGAAAGTCAGGTGCTGGGGGTGCCTTGGAGCAGGAGGAGGGCCACGGATGCTGAGATCCGGCAGGGCACCCGGGTGCATCATCGGCGGAGGAGAAGGCGTCACCAGCCGAGGAGCGTCACTCTGGCCAGACGTGAGTCAGGGGTGCTCCTCCTCACGCCGTTTTTTTGGCACACCAGGGCTCCCTGGATGGCGGCCTGCCAAGGCAGTGACCTTATCCACCTTGACGCCTTAACCTGTGTCTGGCCTGCGGCCAGGGGCAGACGTGTCTGGTCCTGCATGGGCCTTCCTCCTTGAAGGGAAAAAAGCCCCCTTTGGCTTCCGGCCGGCAGAGGGAAATTGTCCATCTCTCTCCTGGCCTGTCCAGTGACATTCTTGCACTCAGGGAAGGAAGGGAGCGTGGTGGAGGTCGGGGTGGGGGGGAGAGACAGAGCGGGAGAAAAGCCACATCGGGCAGAGAGCAGAGGGATCAGGCGGATAAAACATTAACTGCGCCTCGTGCGTCCGGCGGCACAGCTTTCGCGAGACCTGGGGTCTGCAGAGGAAGGGGAAAGGGGGTCGCTTCCCCCCACTCCTCCGAGCAAACATCAGTGGGGAATTTGTGTGTGTGTGTGCAAAAATGCAAGCCGGTGTCCGGCGCTGCTAGGAGCAGATCTTCCAAAAAGAGAAGAAATCAGGTTCTTCAGGTGGCAATTGGGATCCAGAGAGAGAAAGAGATCAGGGCACTGGAGCAGCCGACCAAGTTCTTGAGAAGTTAGGCTTCCCGGTCAAAAGGTGAAGAGGGCGCCACCGTTTCGGACGAGGTCCTTTGCAAACTCACCTTGGCGTGTGCCGATTGTGACCTCTTCCTCTTCGCCGAGCCAAACCAGCCGAACTTTTGTGTGATCTGGAGAGAGAAAGGAGGGAAATAGAAGCTGCTGGACGTCCCTTGCGTGGAGCTGCCGTGGTCGACCTGCTCAGCTGCCGCCCCCACCCCGGAATGACGGTCCATGGCTAGCCATGGGGCAGAAGGGGTCCGCTAGTCTCTAGGACCATGAAGTTTTGGCTATGGGGATACCTGGTGAGTAGCGTCCGTCCACTCCGGCGGTTGCCAAGGGGGAGGTCAGGGGGAAGGTGCCAGCTGCGGCAATCGATTGAGTTGGGCCCCTGCCAAAGGGAATTGGCTGAGCACAGCAAGGTGGCTAGAGGAAGCTGCTGGAGGCCAGGCCATTTGCCTCTCACAGCCCAGCCCTGACTGGCAGCAGCGACAGCAGCAGTAGCTGCCCTCCCTCTGGAGTAGTCTCAAGTAGAGAGAGGGGCTCCTTTCCTCCATGGCCTGCTCCTTGATGCTGGGGTGCCTGGGAGGACTGAAGCAGGGACCTTCTGCACACCAAGCTTGCTGCTGGGTGACTTTACACCCACCCTCTCCCTTGACTCTCTCAAAGTTTGGGAAACGGAGGTTGTAAAATTAGTCAAGGCAGGGGTCCGCTGAGGTTATGAAATCCTCCTCCGGCAGGCTGTTAGATAATAGGCAGGAGGTGGCAGCAGGCAGGTGCCTTGCGGGGGTGGAGTGGGGGCTCTGGAAACCCAAATGTCCTAGGCTAGGTAGCCCTGGGCCTCTTTATTGTCAAGAAGGGCAATTTGGAAGCCACTCAGCTGTGTTCTTATGGGGGCATAGGCGACTTGATGCCTGATAAGGAGGGGATACTGGGATTGCAGCCCTAAGGTTTCGTTCTATTTGATCAGTTGCAAATGGAGCCTCTAGGATTTGCGCAGCAGCCTTGAGAGACACCTGGATCCTCTGGAAGAGAGGAGCCCCAGGGGAAGGGGACTTCTCAGCAGTGAGGAAACCAGAGCATTTTCTCAGGCCAAAGGTCACCCTTCCCAGGCAGGCCAGTCTTTGCATCCCCTTTTGGCACTGGGGAGCTTAGGGGGCAGGTGAGGCTTGTCAAAAGCCAATGAATCAGTTTGTGGCAGAGAACTGAGAGTTTTGAACTGAGGGTCCACCCACGCAGTGCACTCTGAGCTGTTTGGCCGCACCAGGTAGAAGATCAGGGCTCTGTGGGTTTCCTTCTGAACAGCCACATTTCTGGGGACTCGGAGGTCTCTGGGAATTTCTCTCTGTTTTGTGTGTCAGGAGAATGTTGGGGAAATCTCATGCATATTCCCAGGCTGGACTGTGGTATGTGTGTGTGTGGAAGAGAGAGAAACTCTATGAGTTGAAGCAGGAGAAGTGGAAGGTGCTGATAAGGGCTCTGTCGACACCACAAGCTGATAAAAGGGAGCTTGAAGTGGGATCTGCAGTGCCGAATTTGGAGTTTGGAATTGCAACATTGCAAACATCACTAAGCAACTCGCCTAAAATGCAAAACGCTGATGGAAAGAAACCGTGCGCGCGCACCCAGCCCGGATCGATGGTCTTGAAAACTATACTGTGGACACGAGGAGGCAGCTGGGCAGGAATGAGAGAGGAGGGGGCATTTCATATTCCTGCCTGCCCGGCAGTTATTGAAGGACAGGAGCCCTGACAGAAGGGGGTGGGGAAGATGGGGACCCAAAGAATGTCTCTTCCCTCCCTGAGATTTACAGCTGGATTTGGAGCTGTCTAAACCTCTAAAAGCCATACCTGAAATTTCCTGCATTCCATCTTGCTTGTAGGATTCCAGAGGCAGGCAAGATTAAATGTCTGGCGCTTGTGATTTCTGCAGTGCAGAGGGTTGGGCTGGATGACCCCCTGGGGTCTCTTCCAACTCTGCAATTCTATGATTCTGTGTAAGGAAGGTTGTGACAAGTCACTTTGGGTTGCATTAGCCAAAAAAAAAAAGGCCACCAATAAGATAATAATAATAATAGTGGATTATATTCATATCTTTTGGAACTGATCTCAAATGCAAATATTTTGGAAATCCGTCCAGGATTAACATTTCTGATAAGTTAGGATATCATATACTCTTAAAACCTAAAATATTTCTGCTTGCTTATCTGAAGGATGTTATCAGTCAGATGGGCAGCATATAAATCACAAATTATTATTATTATCCCAGAAATGTGATCAAGAATTAAGTGTTCAATCTTATAACTGCTGCTAAGTTTATGGGGAGAAGATACATCCCCCTACTGTACATGAACGGATTGGAAAAAACAAAAGATTAAGTTAATTTATTATACATATAAATCAGCCTAATGGGTTTCTAGGAAAATGGGTATTTTGGAAATAGTTTAGTCTTTGTTTACTTCGTTGAATTTTAATATTTGATATGGTAATGGGTGGGTGGATGGGCTGGTGGACAGACAAAACCACCGCTAGACTACAGTCGAACCTTGGATCGTGAATGCCCTGGAACTCATACTTTTTGGCTCCCGAACGCCGCAATTTGCAAACGTTCTTTTGGAACTCGAACGTCCGACGGGGCTTCTGCAGCTTCTGATTGGCGACAGGAGCTTCCTGCAGCCAATCAGAAACCGCGATTTAGTTTTCGAACATTTTGGAAGCCGAAGGGACTTCTGGAACGGATTCCATTCATCTTCCAAGGTACGACTGTGGTTGTGATGGGCAGATGGATGATGTGCGCATGACGATGCAAAGCAGCTCTGCAAAAGATCTAAGGGGGACCTCACCTTTTATTCTGCAGGGCTGACTCCTCTCCTGTTAATGTTGGGATTCCTGGCCCCAGTGCTCCTTACGACCCCCGAGCCCATGTGCGACCAGCGTGTCATGAACAAGTACATCCAAGATGTCAGCAAGGCTGAGAGTGAAATCGTACGTCCTCTTTTCTTGCTCTGTTCCCTTCCCATTCCTTCCTGAACACACACACACAGGGCATAAGGTTTAGTCATTTGTTTATTCAAATGCATTTATACCCCACCTTCTTCTCCAAGCAGCTCAAGGTGGCGCGCTCATGGTTTGCTCCACAACAACAACAACAACAACCCTGTGAGGTAGGTGAGGCTGAGAGAAGGCCACAACTGCTCCCCCCAGGTCAAACCCGGGGAGCTTCATGGCCGCTGAGAGGGGATTTGAACCCCGATCTCTCCCAGGTCCTAGCCCGACACTCTAAGCACTAGTTAAAACTATGGCATTAGCTCTGACAAGCTGCAGCGGTGGACACCGGCCTGGATGGCTTTAAAAGGGGTTTTGGAAAATAAATGATGTGTCCCTCTCAGAGAAGTATAGGAGTATAGCATCTAGATCAAGGGAAGTAATAGTGCCACTGTATTCTGCTCTGGTCAGACCTCACCTGGAGTACTGTGTCCAGTTCTGGGCACCACAGTTCAAGAAGGACACTGACAAACTGGAACGTGTCCAGAGGAGGGCAACCCAAATGGTCAAAGGCCTGGAAAAGATGCCTTATGAGGAACGGCTAAGGGAGCTGGGCATGTTTAGCCTGGAGAAGAGGAGGTTAAGGGGGGATATGATAGCCATGTTCAAATATATAAAAGGATGTCACATAGAGGAGGGAGAAAGGTTGTTTTCTGCTGCTCCAGTGAAGCGGACACAGAGCAATGGATCCAAACTACAAGAAAGAAGATTCCACCTAAACATTAGGAAGAACTTCCTGACAGTAAGAGCTGTTTGACAGTGGAATTTGCTGCCAAGGAGTGTGGTGGAGTCTCCTTCTTTGGAGGTCTTTAAGCAGAGGCTTGACAACCATATGTCAGGAGTGCTCTGATGGTGTTTCCTGCTTGGCAGGGGGTTGGACTCGATGGCCCTTGGGGTCTCTTCCAACTCTAGGATTCTATGATTCTAAGACCCACTGAAATGAACAGGCCCTAGTCATCATGTCCACTTCTGACATCTTGTCTACTCTGCTTGGGTCATCTGTTTGGCCACTGTGATAACAGGATGCTGGACCAGACAGGGCCCCATTGGCCTGGCCCCGCAGGGATCTTATAGCATCAGAAAAAGCTTTATGCCAAAAGGGGGGGGGTGTGTTTATTTCAACAAGCATACAGTGCTCTGAAGCATTTTGCTGGTTTTTATCTGGCTAGCATCGGTAATCATTTTATATTCTTTTGTGTACATTGCTCAGAGGGCTGTTGTTGTTTTCTAAAGGAAGCAGTTTGCAAATATTTTCTTAATAAACAAATATATGACAAAATATACGCTAAATGGTGCATCTGTGCACTGTTTGACAGTGGAACGGACTCCCTTGGAATGCAGTCGACTCTCCTTCCTTGGAGTTTTTAAAGCAGAAATTGGATGGCCAACTGTCATGGATGCTTTAGTTGAGTTGCTTTAGTTGAGGGGGCTGGACTAGATGACCCTCAGGGTCCCTCCCAACTCTACAATTCTATGAATCTATGATTCTATATCTACCGGACCAAGCTTAAGATTTTGCCCTTACAACAACCTGGGACCAATTTACCTGTGAGATCACCTTACTCCATTGTGCCTCCTTGACTGCTTATATCTGCAGAACTGGCACTGCTATAGGTGCCACATCATATAAGGTTGCCATGCGTCTGGAATTTCCCGGACATAGCTAGCTGGAATACTGCAGTCGGAAGCAGTGTCCAGGTGGAAATTGCTAAAAAATGCCCAGGAAACTCTGGGTGTACGGTGACCCATGTTGGCAGCATCGTGTTTGACAATTTTGACAAATATGGCAAATAATACCCATTTTGCATTTGTAAGAACTGGGTATTTTACACGCTGGAACTCCCTGCCTATTGATACCAGGTAGTCACCCTCATCCGGCAGGCATCCTGCTAAAAGCATTTTTGTTTAGACAAACCTACCCAGATTTTTTAGTAAGCTAGTGCAGATTTTAATCTGTTTTTACTGTTATTTTAACTTTTCGAAAGTCTCAAATGATCGTTGCTAATTCTTCTTATTGATAATTTTATTGCTTTATCCTTTTTGTCAACCACTTTGAGGTGGGTTTTTTGTGCGTTACAATCAAACGGTGTATGAACTTTATGAAGTAAATAAATATCCTATTGGCCAGTTACTGGGGAGCAAGTCCCAAAGTGCCAGGCAGCTTGTGGGCTTCTTGTTGGCAATTGTTTGAGCTGGGCCAATGTGGGAATGAGGCAGACCTTTGGTCTGATCCAGCTCACCTAAGGGTCTTAAAACTACAGCTCCCAGAATTCCTTGTGCCAACTAAGCCACATCTCAAAGCAGTTTAGATCTGTAGCATAGATGTGAATGGACTCTGATTGCTTTACAGGTAGAACTTTGTAGAACTTCCTGCAACCTGCCTGAACCTGTCATGGTGCTGGACACCGGAGTCAACATACGTAGCTGGAGAAAAATGAATGTAAGTTTGATCTGGGGTGGGGAAGGGGGTTGCCGAGAGCGGGGGGGTGGGGCTGATGCAATTCACTGCGGGGCCTGCTCAGCACCAGGGCTGGGGGAGAAATTAAATTCTGTCTGCATTTTAATGAGAAATAAACCAATATGAGAACTGAAACAAAGGCATTCTCCTAAAAAAATCACACTTCTCCGAATTTTGTAATGCGATTCTCCAACCAATGAGTGCAAAAATAAAAAAACTCATCTGTTAGAGGAAAGCAGGCATAAGAATGCACATACTGGTGAAAACCTCTCACAAAAATGTGTTATTACTACAGTGGTATCTCGGGTTAAGTACTTAATTCGTTCCGGAGGTCCGTTCTTAACCTGAAACTGTTCTTAACCTGAAGCACCACTTTAGCTAATGGGGCCTCCTGTTGCTGCCACGCTGCCGGAGCACGATTTCTGTTCTCATCCTGAAGCAAAGTTCTTAACCCGAGGTACTATTTCTGGGTTAGTGGAGTATGTAACCTGAAGCGTATGTAACCTGAGGTACCACTGTAATCTTATTTATTTTTTACCTGCCCTTTACCCTCACTTTATTATTATTATTATTATTATTATTATTATTATTATTATTACTCTGTTGTGAGCCGCCCAGAGTGGCTGGGGAAACCCAGCCAGATGGGTGGGGCATAAACAACAACAACAACAAGTTGTTGTTGTTGTTGTTGTTGTTGTTCTTGTTGTTGTTGTTGTTGTTACTACTACTACTGAGGTCCCTATTAGGGAAAATTCATTGCAAAAATGTGTGTATTAGGAAGAAGTTTGCCCTCAAATACCGATGAACTTTCACGGGGATTTGTCTTTTAAATGAAAATTGCTGCAGAAACGTAGAGAGTTTAAGACGGGGGAAATTGAGAAACTGAGAGTAACTGGAACGGACATATATGCCCACTCCTGTAACATCACTGATGGACTTATTCTCCCCACCCCGCTCTGCTAGAGGACGAGGCAGGCGTCCGAGGTGTGGAAAGGCCAGACCCTCCTTTCGAGGGCCATCAGCCAAGTCCAAAGGCATCATTCGGCCATGCAGCCTTTTGTCCGCCAGCTGGAAGTGATGGAGAGCTGCCTGCGGAGCATCAGAAACATCTTGCGCGGCCACGGAGCCCAGGTGAGAGCGAAGCGCCAGATTTGTGGGGAGGGAGTGCTGGTTGGCGAGGAGGCCGGAGTTCCCTGCTCAGAATCACAGAATTGAAAAGGGACCCTCAATGGCCATCTAGTCCAACCCGCTGTATTGCTGGCATCACGACAAATCGCAGCCCTGCTCCTTAACTCCAGGTGGCTTTTAGGACGAGAGAAACGCCCTTGCGCATATGCTCAGCAACGCTTTGTCTCGGGAGCACACATGTTGGTCAAGTGGTGATGCACTTTGCACGTGCGCAGAGGAAGTCTTCCACTCCTGCCGGCCAGATTGTGCAGAAAGAGAGAGAGAGAGAGAAGCAGTTTCCTCGGAGCGCATGGACGAAGCGCAGTAGAGGCGGTTCGACTCTTCTTAGTAACAAAGCGGGAGAAGGGAGACGGAATCGCCAAAGCCGCCGTTCTACAAATTCAGATTTGCCTGCAAAATTTGCAAAAAAAACAGAATTTGAAATAGCGTTAGACTGGAACAGCAGAGAGTTGGTCTCCTCTACAGGAGAGCAAAATCCCCAATATATCTGTTAGCGTGGCGGTGCAAATATTGCAGGCTGTGTGGAAATAATAATAATAATAATAATAATAATAATAATTTATTTATACCCCGCCCATCTGGCAGGGTTTCCCCAGCCACTCTGGGCAGCTTCCAACAAAACACTAAAATACAATAACCTATTAAACATTAAAAGCTTCCCGAAACAGGGCTGCCTTCAGATGTCTGAATAGCATAGCGAACCCTGACTCTCCTGGGCCATTTTCCTTTCCGGCGGCAACCAGAACCAGCTAGTAATTTTCCAGGCCTCCTTTCCCCACCCTTCTGCCTCCTCCTGAGGCATCTTTTGCAAATCCCAAGGGCTCCCCTTCACACCCTGGAAATATGGCCCAAGTTAAGCCCCTTGGATCGCCCTCACCAGGGCGGCTGCAGAAGGCAGATTCCCTCACGGAGTGGGAATGCACACCAAATGCCTTGATCACCTATTACCTTGTAAAAGGGAAGAGCGTTTCGTTTGAAAAAAAAAAAAAAGGCTAGCTTTAATGGCAGGGCAGGGCGCCGAGAGTTGTGAGGAGAAACCCCTATTCCCCTCACGGAGTGCACTTTGAGACCACCCTGAACAGTCATGGCGTCCCCCAGAGGATTCTGGGAGCTGTGGCTTGTTATGGGTGCTGAGATTTCTGAGGAGACCCCTTTATTCTCCTCACAGAGAGGACTATGGTGCCCCTTTGAACCATCATGGCTTCCCCCAAAGGATTCTGGGAGAGAGGACTATGGTGCCCCTTTGCACAATCATGACTTCCCCCAAAGGATTCTGGGAGCTGTGGCTTGTTATGGGTGCTGAGATTTCTGAGGAGACCCCTTTATTCTCCTCACAGAGAGGACTATGGTGCCCCTTTGAACCATCATGGCTTCCCCCAAAGGATTCTGGGAGAGAGGACTATGGTGCCCCTTTGCACAATCATGGCTTCCCTCAAAGGATTCTGTGAGCTGTAGCTTGTCCAGAGTTCTGAGATTTCTGAGGAGAGACCTCTATTCCCGTCACAGAAAGCACTATGATACCACCTTGGAACAATCATGGCTTCCCCTAAAGGATTCTGGGAACTGGGGCTTGTTCAGAGTGCTGAGATTTCTGAGGAGACCCTTTTATTCCCCTCACAGAGAGCACTATATAGTGCTGTTTTTCTAGTAAAAAAGAGGCGCTGGAACTCGCCAAGAACACCTCCCTTTTTCTCTCAAGGATGGCAATGGCGCCTACATAACAGGTGCCAGAACTGATTTCCGGCGAGTTCCGTGTGAAAAAGAAGCCCTGGATATATCTATGCAGTCATGGCTTCCCTCAAAGGATTCTGGGAGCTGTGGCTTGTTCAGAGCATAGCTGTCAACTTTTCCCTTTTCTTGCGATGAATCCTATTCGGAATAAGGGAATTTCCCTTTTTTAAAAGCGGAGCGTTGACAGCTATGGTTCAGAGTGCTGAGATTTCTGAGGAGACCCCTATTCCCCTCACAGAGAGCACTATGGTGCCCCTTTGAACAGTCATGGCTTCCCCCAAAGGATTCTGGGAGCTGTGGCTTTTTACAGGCGCTGAGATTTCTGCGGAGACCCCTATTCTCACAGAGAACACTATGGTGCCCCTTTGAACAAGCATGGCTTCCCCAAAGGAAGAGACCCCTAATCCCATCACAGAGCTCACTGTGATACCACTTTCAGTGGTCATGGCGTCCCACAAAGGATTCTGGGAGCTGTACTTTGTTAAAGATGCTGAAAATTGTGAGGAGACCCACTATTCCCCTCACAGAGCACACTATGCCACTTTATAAACAGTCATGGCTTTCCCCGCCCCAAGGATTCTGGGAGCTGAAGTTTGTGAAGGGAGCTGAGAGTTGTGAGGCGACCCCCTTCTTCCCCTCACAGACCACATTATAATACTAGTTTGAACAGTCATGGCTTCCCCCAAAGGATTCTGGGAGCTGTGGCTTGTTCAGAGTGCTGAGATTTCTGAGGAGAGACCCCTTTATTCCCCTCACAGAGAGCACTATGGTGCCCTTTTGAACAACCATGGCTTCCCCCAAAGGATTCTGGGAGCTGAAGTTTGTGAACGGAGCTGAGAGTTATGAGGAGACCCCTTTATTCCCCTCACAGAGCACACTATAATACTAATTTGAACAACCATGGCTTCCCCCAAAGGATTCTGGGAGCTCTGGTTTTTTCTTTCAAGGATGGCAATAGGGCCTACATGAGAGGTGCCAGAAATGATTTCCGGCGAGTTCCGTGTGGAAAAAAAAAAAGAGATTTCTGGGAGCTATGGCTTGTTGAGGGTGCTGAGGGTTGTTAGGGCTACAATTCCCAGAGTTCCCTTGCGAAGGGGGACGATTAAACTGCTCTGTGAGGGGAATGGAGGGTCCGTTTCAACTCTCAGCAGCCTAACAAACGACAACTCCCCAATCCTTTGGGGCAAGCCATGGCTGTTTAAAGCAGTATCATAGTTGAAATGTATGGTCTGAATGCGGCCTATGCTGCCATCTGACCCTAGCTGATGCTGATGCTTCAATATTTTAATGTTATATTTTAATTTTGTTTTTAAGTTGTATTCATTCAACTTGTTTTTATTATTGCTTGTTAGCCTTGACTGGGGAGGGTGGGGTATAAATAATTATTATTATTATTATTATTATTATTATTATTATTATTATTATTATTATTGGAGTGGTAGTCCAGGACACCTGGGGAGGCTGACTTGGCCAGAAGCCTTTTTTATGATGCTTATGGCACCCCGGCTGGCTGGGAGTTATAGTCCAAAACACCCAGTGGGTGCCAGCTCGGGGACACTGTTCCAGTGAAAGATAACCCATTAATACACTTTCCCAGAGAAACCAGAAGCATTTTTGCTAGGGATAACAGGGAATGAATTAAAAAAGGAAGATTGCAAACTATCCATGTACACAATGACAGCCGCTAGAATCTCAGTGGCTCAGAAATGGAAATCCCAAGAAATCCCAACTTTAATGGAGTGGCAGACAAAAATGTTTGAATACATAGAATTGGCGAAATTTGACTTATAAGATTCGGAACCGAAAAGAAGCAAAGTTCGAAAAGGATTGGAGTAAATTTGTTGAATATATACGGAGCAATTGTAAGAATTAAAAAACTGTAGAAGGATTAATGTAAATCTTGTGATGTGGATGGAGTGTAAATAAGAAACTGTAAGAAAAGATTTGAGATATGAAAACGGTTGAAGGGATGGAAGGAAGTCCGGGCGCAATAAGGCGCAGGGTAAATAAGAAAACATACAAATTTTTGAATGTAAGAGTATTTATTTGTTGTTGTTACAAAAAAGTACCGTATTTTTCGCCCTATAGGACGCACTTTTCCCCCTCCAAAAATGAAGGGGAAATCTGGGTGCGTCCTATGGGGCGAATGCAGGCTTCCGCTGAAGCTTGGAGAGCGAGAGGGGTCGGTGCGCACCGACCCCTCTCGCTCTCCAGGCTTCAGGAAGACATCTGCAGCCTAGGCAGCCCTGCGGGAGGCCCCCCAGGGATGTCTGGGCTGCGGATAGCAGCCTGCTTCCCGGAGCGTCGGGCGCCCTGAAAGCAGAGCGCCTGGTGCTTCGGGAACACATCCGCAGCCTAGGCAGCCCTGCGGGAGTTCTCCGCAGGGCTCCCCATGCTGCGGATAGCAGCCTGCCACCCGGCGGGCGGGGCGCCCTGAAGAAGAGCGCCCCGCGCGCCGGACAGACATCCGCAGCGTGGGCAGCCCTGCAGGAGTTCCCCACAGGGCTCCCCACACTGCGGATAGCAGCCTGCCGCCCAGCACGCGGGGCGCCCTGAAGCAGAGCGCCCCTTGCGCCGGGCAGCCTGCCGCCTGAGGCAGACATTGGGGACAGCAGGGAGGCGCAGCGCCGTTCCTCGACCTGGTTCGGTTTCCCCGACCTGTTTTTTGGGGGGAAATAAAGGGAATTTTTTTCCCTTTATTTCCCCCCCAAAAAACTAGGTGCGTTCTATGGGACAGAGCGTCCTATGGGACGAAAAATACAGTATTTGGGGAAAAATAAAAAACAGAACCTGAAAGGTGAAAAGAAAAGAAAGATACCCGTTAAGTAAACAGACACCTCTCTTGCAGGAAGCCCCCCAAGATGACGTCTCGACCCGCACCCTGAGCGTCCAGACCATGAAAAAGCTGTTCAGCGTTTACTCGAGTTTCATTCGGGGGAAATTCAGCCTGTACATTACAGAGGCCTGCGCCAGGTGACGGAGGGAGAACGGCGCCACCAACACATACCACTCCGCATGCTGCTGCCACCCCCAACCGCCCACTGCTGGAGGGGATGGGTGCCCCTGCGTTGCCCGCTGAGTGACAGCTTGATTTGATTGGCAGGTGTCAACCACACGCACGCACGCATGCATGTGCACACCCGGGTTCTGTGCGGACTGCCTTTCTCAGCCGGGAGGGGAAACTTTTGACTCGCTTGCCCAGGAGCCGGTGACACTCATCCCTGCACATTCACACACACACACACACACTGCCCTCTGTGGTTCCTGACCCTGCCCAAAAGAGAAAACAAGAGCTGGGTTTATGGAAGGTCTGGCGCCTTGTCTGCAAACAGGTAGCAAGGCCGCTCCCCGGGTTTTTGAGGGGAGCAATAGTGGTCCACCTTGGAGGAGGATGGTGCTGTCGTCAGGAAAGCGGAGCTTTTTCAGCCATCGACTTTGGAGGAGGAGAGAAAAAGAGAGAGAATGAGAGGAATGGAGGAGAGGAAGTCTGCAAAGCCAAGATGGGAAGAATTTCGAACCCAAGACACTGAGTTTTCCCAAAGGGGCCCGAGCTGAGCGGCGCAAGGCCCACAATCCCTCTGCAGTGGGGCATAGGAGGTGGGCGGCAGAAAAATCTTGGATAAGGTGGTCTCAGTGGGGCTGCTTGACCAGCGTTGCCCGCTCTCCCAGTGACGGACAGTGTTTGGGCTGTAAGGATGTGTGTTTTTGTGGGGGCTGGTTAGGAGGGATGAGAGAAATGTCGCACGGAGAAGAGGCAAAGGTTTGATGGGGAAGGAATGGAAAGGAGGTTTGGCGGGCTGCAAAATGAAAGGATTTGGTGGGGAACTGATATCACCTTCAGCAAAAGAAGATCCACAGCCACCAGGAAACCTCAAACAGAGGAAAATCAAGAGAGGCCTTATATTGAGCTAGGGCCCAAGGCTAATATTGGTGCCCTTCCAGAGCTGGTTTCTGGGGGCCGGCACATTAGCAAGTCAGAAAGCATGCAAGTTCCTTGGGGTTCCACTTCCATCATTTTCACAGTCCTGTCTGGGTATTTGCTGGGCTCTCTCTGCTGTGAATGTGGAAAGCGGGAGTCGAAAGTCGTTTCTCGAAAGCCGCAGCTTGGGAGTGAAAAAACACCTTGAATTTAGTGGGGTTTACTTCTGAGTAAACATGCGTAAGTTGGGGCTGCATGGTTTCAAAGCATCAGTTGTAGGGAGCATCTGAGAAGGGACCAGATGCTCCGAAGAGGTGAGGGTGATTGGCAGGTGTCCTTCAAAGCATACCTAACTTGGGAAATAAAGAACTGCGAAAATGCTTGATGCGCCTGGAGGGGAGCGAGATCTGTCTACCCTGTACCACTGGAGGCGATACAGACTTGATTGGCAGGTGTCAATCTTTTCAGGGCCACCTTCAGATGCTGTTTTCTGTAATCCTGACACAATAGCAGTGCATTAGTAATGGATTTATTCAGCTTTATTAGTTGTTCCGTGATGCTTCCCACATTATTGATTGGGGGGGTCCTGTAACGCCATCAAAGGCCCTCCCCCCATTTGTGGTATGTAAAACGTTACAGGATTTCAGCAGGAAGGACAGGATATGAAAGGATTGGGAACGAAACAGTGTGTCTACCCCAAAACATTTACAGGCACAAAGAATATCGAAGGCAGGGCAGCAATATCATCATGGGCGCAAATCATTGCAAATTCTCAATGAAAAGGGCATTTCTGAAGGGGCCCGTAGTCTTAGAATCAGAGACCCAGGGGTCATCTAGTCCAACCCCCCTTCTTGTCGAGAAAGAAGCCGATTTATGAAAATGCCTGCTGTAATAACCGTTGAGACGATCTCCGTGGATGCGAGTCCCTTCGCTCTCCTCTCCAAAAAGTTAAAAGTTGCTGCTTCCGCTTTTTCTGTAAAGCGAAGGTGAAGATTTGGCGGCTGCAGGTTCGATTCCTTGCGAGGAGAGGGATAAAGGGCTTCGGTGCCACAGAGGATATACACCTATGTAAAGTTTTTGTTCTAAGGGACTTTATGAGAGTTTATATTTGATACTAAGTTAAACATGTACAGTTTTCCTGTATATTTATCTTGTTGACTTCAGAGAGCAGCTGGTTTGTATACTGGGTTTGGGAAAGGAAGATTTCCTGGTGGACGGGATATTTTTTTTTTAAAGTAGTTCTGTTTTATCTTTATTAAAGGTTGTTTTGCTTCCCAGAATATCCAGAGTTTCAATTTCTAAACCAGAGCATTCAGGCTTGCAAGTGCGTCTTGAATAACCTTCCCACTGCAGTTTCTCAGTTACGTGTGAGAATCGGCTGTGGATCTGCAATGGCAAGGGAAAGGCACTCTGCATATGCCCAGTGGCACACCTTTCTCTATCACCATTGGCTTTAAATTTTCCAAAGACGAGTCTGGACAGTAGAAGCAAATTATTAAGCACCTAGAGCTCATCCAGTCCAACCCCACCCTGCTCAGGGCAGGAAAATCCAGTGCTTCACCACTACTCCAAAAGAGACTTCAAGAACTCTGCTTGAAAACTTCTATCCCAGGGGAGACCACTACCCTTTAAAGCCATTTTCCCCCCATTGTCCCGGCAGCTCTTACCATCAAAACCTCTCTCCTAACGCCCACCTAAAACGTACCCTCTTGTGACTGAAACCCTCTGCCCTCTGGGGGTGGGGCAGAAAAATAATAATTCTTGTCCTCTTCTCTCTGTTGACGTTTTGATGGAGAAGACTGTCAATGGCTAAGTTCAACCCCCCACAACTGGGAGGAAGTAATGTTTCTGAGGGACGAAGATGGCGCTGTGGGTTAAACCACAGAGCCTAGGACTTGCCGATCAGAAGGTCGGCGGTTCGAATCCCCGCGACGGGGTTCCCATTCCTCGGTCCCTGCTCCTGCCAACCTAGCAGTTCGAAAGCACATCAAAGTGCAAGTAGATAAATAGGTACCACTCCGGCGGGAAGGTAAACGGCGTTTCCGTGCGCTGCTCTGGTTCGCCAGAAGCGGCTTAGTCCTGCTGGCCACATGACCCAGAAGCTGTACGCCGGCTCCCTCGGACAATAAAGCAAGATGAGCGCCGCAACCCCAGAGTCAGCCACGACTGGACCTAACAGTCAGGGGTCCCTTTACCTTTACGTTTCTGAGTGCCAGCTGCTGGAAACCACAGGACGGAAGAGCGGCTCTTGTGCTCGGATCCTGCAAGTGGATTTCTCATTGGGGCAATTGTTTGGCCCCTGTGAGAACAGGACACTGCACTAGCTGGGGCACCGGCAGGGATTTGAAGACTGGTTTCGTACCCCCTTCCCCCATCATTCCTTTCCTCTCCAGGTTAAACATTCCCAGTTCATAATTGAATTGTAGAAGGGGCCACGGGGGTCATCTATAATAATAATAATTTATTATTTGTACCCCCCCCATCTGGCTGGGTTTCCCCTGTCACTCTGGGCGGCTTCCAACAAAGATTAAAAATACATTAGAATGGCACACATTAAAAGCTTCCCTGAACAGGGCTGCCTTCAGATGTCTTCTAAAAGTCTGGTAGTTCTTGTTCTCTTTGACATCTGGTGGGAGGGCGTTCCACAGGGCGGGTGCCACCACTGAGAAGGCCCTCTGCCTGGTTCCCTGTAGCTTTGCTTCTCACAATGAGGGAACCGCCAGAAGGCCCTTGGCACTGGACCTCAGCGTCCTGGAAGAATGATGGTGGTGGAGACACTCCTTCAGGTCTACTGGACCGAGGCTGTTTAGGGCTTTAAAGGTCAACACCAACACTTTGAATTGTGCTCGGAAACCTACTGGGAGCCAATCTAGTTCAACTCCCTGCAATGCAGGACTCGAACTCACAGCCCTGAGATTAAGAGTCTCATGCTCCACCGACTGAGCTAGTTCCTTCAACCTTTTCCCACAAGGCTAGCTTTCCTTGCCACTGACTCTCTCAATTGCCCCTCTCCCAAATCCTTTTCCAGCGGGTCGACGTCCTCCTTACACTGCGGCCCCCAGAACTGGACGCCCGACTCACAGGAGAGGACCGACTGGTGCAGAACCAAGCGGAACGGCAACTTCCTGTGACTTGGAAGCAATCGAGAAGCTACGTGCCCACGCTCTTGTTGCCATCCCAGATTGCCAGCCTTGACCTTCCTGCAGAGCCTGCGAGGTCACTGACTGCACACAGACACACACGGCTTGCAAAGTGGAGGTGGCTGAAATGGGCTGGCTCCCTCCCCATTCCCCATTCACGTGGCTCCCCCGCTGCCAAGCAAAACAGAAAACAGAACACACCTCCGGAGTTGCCAGGCTGCTCTTTTGGGCTCTGTCGTCTGAAGGACTTTGCAAACTGTTGGGAGGGCCGCCCAAAAATTTGGACAAAATCATGGAGGAAGGGGCCGACTATGGCTCTAGTGGAGAATATGCTTTGCCCTCAGAGCCCTCTCCTCTTTTAAAAGTCGGTTCAATCCCCTTTTAAAAGTCGGTGGCCATCGCTGCCTCCTCTTGGCAGGGAGTTCCATAGTTTAACTCTGCCCTATACGGCCTAGGAGGGACACGGGTGGCACTGTGGGTTAAACCACAGAGCCTGGGACTTGCCGATCAGGTCGGCGGTTCGAATCGCCACAACGGGGTGAGCTCCCGTTGCTCGGTCCCTGCTCCTGCCAACCTAGCAGTTCGAAAGCACGTCAAAGTGCAAGTAGATAGATAGGTACCACTCCTGCGGGAAGGTAAATGGCGTTTCCGTGTGCTGCTTTGGTTCGCCAGAAGCGGCTTAGTCATGCTGGCCACATGACCCGGAAGCTGTACGCCGGCTCCCTCAGCCAGTAAAGCGAGATGAGCGCCGCAACCCCAGAGTCAGTCATGACTGGACCTAATGGTCAGGGGTCCCTTTACCTTCATACTGCCTAGGACCCTCGTACCTACGGGACCGCCTCTCCTGGTATGTCCCACAGAGGACCTTACGGTCTTCAAACAAAAACATCTTGAAGGTCCCAGGCCACAGAGAGGTTAGGCTGGCCTCAACCAGAGCCAGGGCTTTTTTCAGCTGTGGCTCCGATCTGGTGGAACGCTCTGTCCCAAGAGACTAGGGACCTGCGGGACTTGACATCTTTCCGCAGGGCCTGCAAGACAGAGCTGTTCCACCAGGACTTTGGCCAAGGCACAGTCTAACCCCCTCCTTTGGCAATCCTCACAGAACCCTAGCCCAATTGGTTGCCATTAATCTGATTTGAATTAATTTTATAATGAAATGGTTTTAGAATGTGCATCATTTTATTGTTGTTAGCCGCTCTGATCCCGGCTTTGGCTGGGGAGGGCGGGATATAAATTATATTATTATTATTATTATTATTATTATTATTATTATTATTATTATTAGGACTTGATTTTCTCTTTCCTGAATCTTCCCACATGCCGCTTCATGTTCAGAATCCAGTTCAAGAACGAATTGTGGATACGGTCTAAAAAAGTGCTATCGGTGTGCGTCTGGGTTTCACATCTTGCAAGAAGCTGCAGAAGGAATCAGGTGTTTGGCTAGAGCAGAGTTCCCCAACCTGGTGCTCTCCGGAACTCGCTGGGGATGACAAGAGTTGGGAGCCCCACAGCCTCGCAGGAGTGCCAGCCCTGTCTTATCAGCAGCTTGCGTCCGGGGTTAACGCAGGCGCCCTGACTCTTCTTCGGCAGCGTGAGAATGCCAGCGGCGCGGTGGTGGAAAAAGAGTTATTTCCGACCCGGTCCCGATAAGCCGTCTCCCAACACACAGCTGCGACGACAGGACAGCAGAGACTCTCTCTGGGTTGAAGGGTGGAGGCTGGGGGGCTCCAAAGATAGATCACTTGCCTCCTGAGCAACCCCCCCCCCCAAATCAATAAAAGAACAGCAGTGACTGGCAGAACCCCCATTTTGCAAAATTCATTGCCCTTTGGACAACTGAGGAACATCCAGGCTAGCAGACAAGAAAGAGGCGTCATGATAACCAAACGCAGCTTCACCATGGCTCGACATCAGGGGGGATAAATAGGATATTCTCTCCCCCTGCCCATTTTCTGCAGCTATTTAGAGCTGGAAGGGGCAATTCTGATCACTGGAGAAGAGATGGGGAGACTCCCGTATGAAGGAAGGTTGGGGGGTTTTGTTTCTAGAATAATAATAATAATAATAATAATTTATTTATACCCCACCCTTTTGACTGGGTCTCCCCAGCCACTCTGGGCAGCTTCCAACCAAATATAAAAAACAATACAGCGTCAGACATTAAAAACTTCCCTAAACAGGTGTCTTTTAAGAGTAAAATACAGTGGTACCTCTGGTTACGTACTTAATTCGTTCCGGAGGTCCGTTCTTAACCTGAAACTGTTCTCATCCTGAAGCAAAGTTCTTAACCCGAGATTACTATTTCTGGGTTAGTGGAGTCTGTAACCTGAAGCGTCTGTAACCTGAAGCGTATGTAACCCGAGGTACCACTGTAGTTGTTTATTGCCTTGACATCTGCTGGGAGGGCGTTCCACGGGGCAGGCGCCACCACCGAGAAGACCCTCTGCCTGGTTCCCTGCAACCTCATTTCTTGCAGTGAGGGAGCCGCCAGAAGGCCCTCTGAGCTGGATCTCAGTGTTCGGACTGGATGATGGGGGTGGAGACGCTCCTTCAGGTATACAGGACCAAGGCCGTTTAGGGCTTTAAAGGTCACTTTGAATTGTGCTTGGAAACGTACTGGGAGCCATAGCAGGAATAGGAGAGTGAGGGGGAACAATGATAAAAGACAGTGAATGGAACGTTTTTCTTCCCCTTGTGGGCGTCCAGTGGAGCTGGGTGTTGGATGATACAGGGCAGAGACGGCTCCAGGCAGCACTGCTGCACTCCCTGAGCCCCAAGCTGTGGCCCAAAGCTCCTGGAGGGCACCGGGTTGGGGAACCAAACAAGGAGACGTTGCAATGATGCCTCCATGGGGCTCTGCAACACCTAACCCACACAAAATCAGCGATGTTCCCATCTGCTTGAGGCTGAACCTTTTCGCAGCTGTAGCCTCAAGTGGAGGTCAATATGGGTGGCAAGGATCCAACCTGCTTGCTAGAGACAACAAACCCTCGTTTTTGGCCCATGGGTTGTGCTGTGTTGATCTTCCTGAAGGCCTGCTGGACGCAAACAATGAGGAGGACTCCATCCCAGAAGCCCTTCCTGTCACGGCTGCCGCACCAAGAGATCGGCACAGACTGTTTACTGGGACCTCGCTGGAGGGGTGCCAGCTGCCATTGTTGTCTGTGAGGTTACGTAACCACCTCTGGGCTCAAGTCGAGGGAGGTGAAGCTGCTTTGCATGGAGTTCTGACATCACACCACCTTTGAGTAAAGAGGTCTCCCTGCACAGAGAGAGAGAGAATATCTCCAGAGCAGAATGGAGCTGAAACAGCAAGAAGAAGAAGAAGAAGAAGAAGAAGAAGAAGGAGGAGGAGGAGGAGGAGGAGGAGGAGGAGGAGGAGGAGGAGGAGAAGAAGTTGTTTCCATTGAAGTGAGGCTGCATTTTAATGTTGTATTTTAATATTGTTTTTAAGTTGTATTTCAATCAATTTGTTTTTATATCAGTTGTTAGCCGCCCTGAGCCCGGTCATGGCGGGGGAGGGCGGGGTATAAATAAAAGTTATTAATTATTATTATTATTATTATTATTATTATTATTATTATTACGTATACCCCACTCATCTGGCTGGGTTTCCCCAGGCACTCTGGGCAGCTTCCAACCGAATATTAAAAACAATACAGCATCAAACATTAAAAACTTCCCTAAAAAGGGCCGCTTTCAGTTTTCTTTTAAAAGTAAAATAGTTGCTTATTGTCTTGACATCCGACGGGAGGGCTTTCCAAAGGGCAGGCGCCACCACCGAAAAGGCCCTCTGCCTGGTTCCCTGCAACCTCACTTATCGCAGGGAGGGAACCACCAGAAGGCCCTTGGCGCTGGACCTCAGTGTCCGGGCTGGACGATGGGGGTGGAGATGCTCCTTCAGGTATACAGGACTGAGGCTGTTTAGGGCTTTCAAGGTCAGCACACTTTGAATTGTGCTCGGAAACGTACTGGGAGCCAATGGAGGTCTTTCAGGACTGGTGTTATGTGGTCTTGGCGGCCGCTCCCAGTCCCCAGTCTAGCTGCTGCATTCTGGATTAGTTGCAGTTTCCGGGTCACCTTCAAAGGTAGTCCCACGTAGAGCGCATGGCAGTAGTCCAAGCGAGAGATAACTAGAGCATGCATCACTCTGGAGAGACAGTCTGCGGGCAGGGAGGGTCTCATCCTGCGTACCAGATGGAGCTGCCCTGGACACAGAATTAACCTGCGCCTCCATGGACTGGCAAAATGCCAAAGCCACTACAGAAACTTTTACAAAACCGTAACCACAAGTCAGAGGGAGGATGAAAAGCCCCTGGCCAGTCAGGCTCATGAGGCAGAGCTTTGGGAATACACCTTCCATATCAGCCCCATCGTGATGGATGCATTGGATGGAAAGACACCTTATGGAGGAAAGATTGCAACATTTGGGACCTTTTACTTTAGAGAGGAGGTGAGCAGGAGGCGACACGATGGAAGTTTATAACATCGAGCTTGGCATGGAGAAATTGGACAGAGAAAAGTCTTCCCTTCTCATCACAGTGGAACTCGTGGAAGTCCAATGAAGCTGAATGGTGGGAGATTCAGCACAATTCAAAGTGTTGGGGCTGACCTTGAAAGCCCTAAACGGCCTCAAAGGCCCAGTAGACCTGAAGGAGTGTCTCCACCCCCATCGTTCTGCCCGGACACTGAGGTCCAGCTCCGAGGGCCTTCTGGCGGTTCCCTCCCTGCGAGAAGTGAGGTTACAGGAAACCAGGAAGAGTGCCTTCTCGGTGGTGGCGCCCGCCCTGTGGAACGCCCTCCCACCAGATGTCAAAGAGAAAAATAACCACCTGACATTTAGAAGACATCTGAAGGCACCTGTTTAGGGAAGTTTAAAATGTGTGACATTTTAATATATTTTTCATCTTTGTTGGAAGCTGCCCAGAGTGGCCGGGGAAACCCAGCCAGATGGGCCAGGTACAAATAAATTATTATTATTATTATTATTATTATTATTATTATTATTATTATGGATGGGAAGTCCTTCTTCCCGCAGAGCATAGTTAAAGCTACAGAACTCCTTCCCAAAGAGGCAGCGATGGCCACTGATTCGGACCGGGCAAATTCATGGAGGAGAGGTCTATCAGCGTAGGGCTGCCGTATTTCAAACAGTGAAAATCTGGACAGAAAGGGTTTGGTTTTTTTAGTTTTGCCCAAAGCTCTTTTTGGGCAAAATCACACAAAAAATGCCGTTTTTGAGCTATTTTAAGGGGAAATCAGCAAAATTGGCACTGCTGCCATGGGCTGCCATACCGTCCGGATTTTCCCAGACATTTGGCTGATTTCCATCCAGATGCTTCTTCTGAAAACAGTATTGTGGATATGTCTAGGAAATTCCGGGCGTATGACAAGCCTATTATCAGCAGCTACTAGCCACAATGGCTATACTCTGATACTTCTGAATGCTGGTTGCTGGGCTGGGAATCACAGGAGGGGAGAATATTGCTCCTGTGTTCGAATCCTGCTGGCTGGTTTCCCACAGGTTAGCCACTGTGAGAACATGGTGCTGGACCCCATGGTGCCGTTTTTGAATCTTGCTGATTTTTGGAGGTTCGTCTGTTCTTATAAGGATTTTACGCAAAACACTCAAGAGATCTTTCTGCTTCAATTGAGGCCTCTACGTTTTGTTAAATATTGCAATCTTACCTTGCCCAGTGCCCCTTGAAAAACTGAGAAAAGGCTCTCTTCTCTCCCTCCTGGTAAAACAAGGATTTATTCCCCAGATCCAAGCAAAAAATACACTCCAAATTGCAACAAGACACACATACACAATGAAACGTTCGGAAGCAACACCCTGCAGTCGTCACAGCATTAAGGAAGTCAACCTGCAAAGGATCCTTCTTGCGATCAAGTGAAAATGCAAGCCCCACTTAGGTAACAATCTGGTTTTCAGGCCTGGGGGGAAACCAGCTGTGTCCACTGCAGGTCCCACTTCTGCTGTAGGGTGGTTCCGATTCCCACAGAGAGAAGTCCACACACGGCCAAGACCAGCAACATTAGTCCTGGAGAATAGTGTTCCAATTTAGCCATAAAAGGGGGAGAAACGAGCCTCTAATTCAGCACTGGTGTTTTGTCACGCGAAATGGAGAATTGTGCATTCCGTGCACGGAGAAACTGCAAACCTCGTGCCCAGTCCAGCCAGCAAAGACTAAACCAGTTTGGAAAGGCGGGGATCGCCCACTCACCCAGTCACTCCTACACAACACAGGACCCCGGGATTCGAGCGAGTCGTTTCGTGGAACGCTCCTCCTCACCCAGGGACACCGAGGTTTCCACCAGCGGCTACTCCGGGGCGACGCGACAGACCCGGATGTGGATGGCGGAGTTGTTCCGGGTCCTGGCCAGCGGCTCGTCGCTGTCTCCTTCCGGCTCGGCCACGTCGGCCAGCTCCACGGTGGATGTGTTGGCAGCCAAGCACAGGGACCCGCTGCCAGTGGCCTCTAGTTGCAGGGCGATGTTGATGGCGCGGTTGATGGCCAGTCCCAGTCCGTGGATGCAGATTTCAGGACAGCCGCTGCCAGGTGCCAGCAGCTTCTGGCAGCGGCTCAGCTGCGCTTTGAAATCCGTCTTCATGTTGATGTAGATGTCGCTGCGCCGGCGAGGGAGGCGGCGCGGCAAGCGCCGGCGCAGGGCGTATTCCGTCTGTGTGGGGGGGCCCGGCTCAGACATGCGGTCCTGGGGAAGAGAAAGGCGATGGGTCAGAGGTATAGTGGTTAGGATATAATATACAACTGAAAATATTATGAAAATGATTTACAGGTGGTACATGACCCCAGTCAAGCTTGCAAAAATTTACCACTTGCCTGATAATAAATGTTGGAAATGTAAAGAAAATGAAGGTACTTTCTTTCACCTTTGGTGGACATGCCCAAAGATTAAGGCGTTCTGGGAAATGATATATAATGAACTGAAAAAGGTATTTAAATATACCTTTCTGAAGAAACCAGAGGCCTTTCTCTTGGGTATTGTCGGCCGATTGGTGCCAAAGAAGGATAGAACATGTTTTATGTATGCCACAACAGCAGCAAGAATACTTATCGCAAAGTATTGGAAGACACAAGATCTACCCACCTTGGAAGAATGGCAGATGAAGGTGATAAGACTACATGGGACCGGCAGAAATGACTAGCAGAATCCGAGACCAGGGGAGAGAGACAGCGGAAGAAGACTGGAAGAAATTTAAGGACTATCTCAAGAAATATTGCAAAATTTATGAATGTTAGAATGACGTTGGTTTAGAAATTATGTGGTTTCCAGCCGTAATGGATAAGTAAAAAGAAAATAAAGGCCAAAAATTAAATGAAAATTAAGGGAAAGGATTTGGTGAAATAATAAAATAGAAATGGGAATTCAGAGAGGGGAGGTACGAGGAAGTCGGGAAAGTAAGTTATAAGAAAAAAAGGGATTGAAACTATACTTGTTTTTTTATTTTTGTCTGTTTTTTATTATTGTTATGTTTTGTTTGTATATAACTTTTGAAAAACTTAATAAAAATCTTTTTTTTTTAAAAAAAAGGATATAATATACAACTGAGTGACTGGGTGAAATTATGGAAAGAAGGTTTAAAGTTTACTGCATGTAATGCATTAAAAGAAAATGTGATGAAAATGATGTATAGATGGTATATCACTCCTGTTAAGTTAGCGAAAATGTATAAAACTAGCAATCAATGTTGGAAATGTAAAGAAAAAGAGGGAACATTCTATCACATGTGGTGGGAATGTAAAAAGGTGAAATGTTTTTGGGAGATGATATATACTGAGATGAAAAAAGTGTTGAAATATACATTTACAAAGAAACCAGAAGCATTTCTATTGGGAATGGTGGGAAGTGATATAAATAGAAAAGAATGTAAGCTTTTTTTATTCGCAGTAACAGCAGCCAGAATACTATTAGCCCAGAAATGGAAGCAAGAAGAATTGCCAACGATTGAAGAATGGAGGATGAAGTTGATGGACTATGCAGAATTAGACAAAGTAACAGGAAGGATCCGAAACCGTTGGGACCAGAAATTTACCGAAGACTGGAGTAAATTTACGAACTATATGAAAAGTATTTGTGATGATCAGATGACGTTTGCAGGTTTGCAAGAAGTTCTGTGAGGAGTATTGTTAGAAATATTGTAAAAATGGAAAAGGGGAGAGGCTAAGTTAAGAGAGGTAAAGACAATATAAAATTAAGTAATGCAGAAAAAGAGGTTAAGACGGAAGATCATCGGAGGTGCTGATGGAAGTCCAAAAAAAGTGCATTTGTAATAATTTGTGTGGTACGTTTTATAATTTGTATGTTAAAATTAATAAAAATGTATTAATTTTTTTTAAAAAGGAGGTATAGTGGTTAGCGTTGGACTAGGACGGTGGTCTCAAACTTTTTTCTCCAGGCCACTTTCAGAATAAAAATCACAGAGGTTTTTTTTCAACGGGCAAGGAACACATGGGGAAATAAACAAGCCCCTGCAGTGCTTGATTTATCACACAGAACACAACTGCGTTATAATATTATTGTGGAACATCCGGAAAGTATAATATAATGCAGCTATATAAGAACAAAATACATGTGGCATGATAATTTTTTAAACCAGCAACTGTAGAAATATTTTTTTATTTGATTATATTACTAATGTAATTACCTGGACGTAGTTGGGGCTGGGTTTTTTGGGGGGGGGTAGGGGAAAACTAGGACGCGGGTGGTGCTGTGAGTTAAACCACAGAGCCTGGGACTTGCCGTTCAGAAGGTCGGCGGTTCGAATCCCCATAATGGGGTGAGCTCCCGTTGCTCGGTCCCTGCTCCTGCCCACCTAGCAGTTCAAAAGCACGTCAAAGTGCAAGTAGATCAATAGGTACTGCTCCAGCGGGAAGGTAAACGGCGTTTCCGTGCGCTGCTCTGGTTCGCCAGAAGCGGCTTAGTCCTGCTGGCCACATGACCCGGAAGCTGGACGCCGGCTCCCTCGGCCAGTAAAGCGAGATGAGCGCCGCAACCCCAGAGTCGGCCACAACTGGACCTAATGGTCAGGGGTCCCTTTACCTTTACCTAGGGGAAAACTGTATTTGATTGCTTGTGTTTGATTATATGTTGTTCTTATATTCAACTAATAAAGTATTTTTTTAAAAAAAGAACAAAATATAATTATACACGAGCTTCTTACGTATGTATGCATGCAAACTCGATGAGAGGTGTGTGTGTGCTTTTGCCAGGTATTCTCATTTATATTAGGTCTAATTTGAGACCAGCAAATTCTCATCTCCTCATTAACACTAAGAAGCCTTGCTCTTGCTCTCATTTTGAAAAGTTATCTACCCATTATGCAAATAATAATAATAATAATAATTTTATTATTTATTAATACCCTGCCCATCTGGATGGGTTTCCCCAGCCGCTCTGGGAGGCTTACAGCACTTATAAACCTTTTGAGAACCACTGGACCTGGGAGGGACCAGTGTTCGAATCCAGCGTTCGAAAGATCACTGGGTGTGTCCTTTGTGGTCAGTCACTGCTTTGTGGAAGCCCACCGGACACGGGTGGCGCTGTGGGTTAAACCACAGAGCCTAGGGCTTGCCGATCAGAAGGTGGGCGGTTCAAATTCCCAAAACGGGGTGAGCTCCCGTTGCTCGGTCCCAGCTCCTGCCAACCTAGCAGTTCGAAAGCACGTCAAAGTGCAAGTAGATAAACAGGTACCACTCTGGCGGGAAGGTAAACAGCGTTTCCATGCGCTGCTCTGGTTTTGCCAGAAGCGGCTTAGTCATGCTGGCCACATGACCCAGAAAAACTGCAGACAAACACCGGTTCCCTCAGCCTAGAGAGCGAGATGTTCACACAACCCCAGAGCTGGTCACGACTGGACCTAATGGTCAGGGGTCCCTTTACCTTACAAGACTGAACTTTCTTATTATTTTCCCCTGACATTATTTATTACCACAATTAATAATAATAACAGTAATAAAAAATTTATTTATATCCCTCCTCCCCAGCCGAAGCCGGGCTCAGAGAGGCTAACAACGGTAAAAATAACACAGTTTACATAAAATCACAATCAATTCATTGAAATACATTCTAAAATCAATTCAAAATCAAATTAATGGCAACCATTTACTCAGAAGTAAGCCTCTTTGTGTCTATGGGAACTTTCAGCATAAGGTTGTTAAATGGGGATAAAATGGGGGGGGGCAGGAGAACCAGGCATGCCGTCTTGAGTTCTTTGGAGGGAAAAGCTGGGTTATAAACCGTATAATAAATAAAAATAATAAAATATAAAAGGTTTGACCTTAGTCAGCAGCAGGGTGAAGGCGCCTGCCTAAAAAAAATAAAAAATCAGTGGCAGGGAGTTCCAAAGGACATCGGTTCCTTGCAAGCGCGTTCATGAGCAATCAAAGCATGTTGCAAATATGATGAGGTCCTCAATCCCTCCCCCCCTTGCTGCACCCACAATTATTCCTTCTGCACCCAGAAACACCTCGCCCGCCCCACATCTCTGCGCGCGCCCCTCTTTTTGCACCCCCCCCCCTGCGCCCCCTTCCTCCCTCCCTCCCCTCCCCTCCCTCCTCCTCCTTTGCACCCTTTCCCCACCTTTCCAAGCGGGTCTCCCCAACCAGGCAGCAGCTGCAGGAGGGAATGGAGCAGGCAGGCGCGCGCACACACGCACAAGCACGCGCACGCTCTCGCTTTCTCCGCGCGCTTCCGGTTTCCGCTTGGAACGCTCGCGTGGAACGTTCAGACCGCGATGGAACGTCCCGGGGAGAAGAGGCGCACTTAGACTTTCGTATAGACAGATACGCGGGGCGCGCGACTCGCGGGTCGAAATCCAACCCCAAACTAAGAATTTTTATTTTATTTTTTTGCCCTTCTGGAAAGATCCGTCGCTGCGGTCGGGGAACAGAAGGAGTTCATGCAAAAAGAAAAGAGGCCTTGCTTATTTTGTGTATATGTATATATATATATATATATGTGTGTGTGTGTATATATAGTTACAGATAGGTAGCCGTGTTGGTCTGCCATAGTCGAAACAAAATAAAAAAATTCCTTCCAGTAGCACCTTAAAGACCAACTGAGTTAGTTCTTGGTATGAGCTTTCGTGTGCATGCACACTTCTTCAGATATATATGTATCTGAAGAAGTTTGTGTGTGTGTGTGTGTGTGTGTATATATAATATTTATATTTATATATTTTATAAATATATAAATTTTATATATTTATAATATATTATATATTTATATATTTATATAAATATATATTTATATTTATATTTATATAAATATATTTATAAATATATATTTATATATATTTATTTATATATTTATATTTATATTTATATATATTTTATATATATTTATATTTATATATATTTATATATATTTATATTTATATATATTTAAGATACCTAGACGTCATCTTAAAAAGCAGTGATATCACCTTGCCAACAAAGGTCCGTATAGTTAAAGCCATGGTTTTCCCAGTAGTGATGTATGGAAGTGAGAGCTGGACCATAAAGAAGGCTGATTGCCCAAGAATGGTTACAGATAGGTAGCCGTGTTGGTCTGCCATAGTCAAAACAAAACAAATTCCTTCCAGTAGCACCTTAAAGACCAACTAAGTCAGTTCTTGGTATGAGCTTTCGTGTATCTGAAGAAGTGTGCATGCACACGAAAGCTCATACCAAGAACTGACTTAGTTGGTCTTTAAGGTGCTACTGGAAGGAATTTGTTTTGTTTTGCCCAAGAATGGATGCTTTTGAATTCTGGTGCTGGAGGAGACTCTTGAGAGTCCCATGGACTGCAAGAAGATCAAACCTTTCCATTCTGAAGGAGATCAGCCCTGAGTGCTCACTGGAAGGACGGATCCTGAAGCTGAGGCTCCCAGACTTTGGCCACCTCATGAGAAGAGAAGACTCCCTGGTCACGAAGAGGAGGACACGACTAAACGACTCAACAACAACAACAACATATATATAAATATATATAAATTATAAATATATATATAAACGACTAAACAACAACAAATATATTTATATATAAATATTTATATTTATATATAAATATATATAAATTATAAATATATCTATAAATATGTTGTTGTTTAGTCGTTTAGTCGTGTCCGCCTCTTCGTGACCCCCTGGACCAGAGCACGCCAGGCCCTCCTGTCTTCCACTGCCTCCCGCAGTTTGGTCAGACTCATGCTGGTAGCTTCGAGAACACTGTCCCACCATTTCGCCCTCTGTCGTCCCCTTCTCCTTGTGCCCTCCATCTTTCCCAACATCAGGGTCTTTTCCAGGGAGTCTTCTCTTCTCATGAGGTGGCCAAATTATTGGAGTCTCAGCTTCAGGATCTTTACCATTGACCTCAAATATTTCTCTGCAAGGTCGAAGGAAAATGGAAAAGCCTCCCCATTGTCTTTTCGTTCACAAATCCTGTCTTAAGGGTATGTCTGTGTTTGAATAGGGTGTGTGCCTGTGACCTGGCTCAGGAACTAAGTATTTATCATTACAAAAGACTGGCCAGGCTCCCCAGGGTATCCAATCAAATGAGCATTAACAGGTAACCTGCCAGACAGGAGATAAACAACGCACTCAGATTTCTGCTGTAGACCACCCCTTTCTGTGATGTAGGTATGATGTATCTGGGGCGTGGTCTTGGACTCCAGGGCGGGCAATTTTAAATGTCTATATTAGGGTGGGCACACCTGGGTTCGGGGTCCTCCTCCTCCTGCATGTGAAGGGGGCACCCTGTTGAAACAGTTCAATACAGATCAGGCTTACTAGCTGCTTTGCTTCTCAATATTCTCTGGTTGGCCTCTGTTATTTTTCTCCGACCGATGGAGAACCTGCAAAGGACTCTAGAAGGGCTCTTGTGTTCCCCATAAGGGAAGAAGGGCAGACTTTTGTTTATTACTGGTGCCCAAAGGGATTATCTTGCTGGGTGGAAAAGTCATCTCTCCATATACAGGTCCAGGTGGGTGGGTGCTGTGAGATTTTTCCATGGAAAATTCGTGTGTCTCCCCCCTCCAACTCAATACGCTCTGTTCCTCAACTCACAGTGGAAAGAATGCCCTATCTTCAGCCTGTTGACGCCCCAGTTTTGGGGACTTTCCACCAGGAGAGAACAAGCAACTCACGAGTCTGGTTGGGAACCACTGCTCTAACCACTACACTGCACTGTCCCGTGGCTTTTTCTCTCTCTTTCACAGAAGGAGAGCCTTATAGCTGGATCAGGGCCCAAGGGCCCACCTACCTCAACATCCTGTCCTTACAGGTGCCAGCCATATGCCCCAATGGGAAACCAGCAAGCGGAATTCGAACCCGAGCCCGCTCCCTTCCTGTGGTTCCCCACAACTGAGATTCAGAAGCATTGCAGCCTCCCAACTGTGGAGGGCAGAGCACAGCCGCCATGCCTTAATCCTCCATAAATTGCCTTCTCCTCCCTGGCGCAAGAAGGGTGTGTAGGATCAGGACCCTCTGGCAACCATCGATAGCCCTCTTCTCCACCATGGGTTTGCCCAGTCCTCTTTTAAAGCCATCTGAGTTGGTGGCTGTCAGTTCCTGTGGCAGGGAGTTCCGCAGTTTATGTGCTGCATGAAGAAGGATGTGGTGGGATTGCAGATAAATTTTAAAAAATTGGGAAATGATATATAATGAGTTGAAGAAAATGTTCAAATTAACATTTGTAAAAAAGCCTGAAGCATCTTTGTTAGGGATTGTAGGAAAAGACCTGCCGAGGAAAACGAAGAACATATTTATGTATGCGACAACAGTCTTAATAGCACAAGGATGGAAGAATGAAAAAACCCCAACTAAAGAACAACGGCAAGAGAAATTGATGGACTACGTGGAACCGACAAAATTGACGCACAAACTATGCGATAAAGGACAACTGTGACTTCAAAGAAGAACGGGAACCTTTTACAAAGTACGTAAAGAAACAACAAAATGAATTGGGACTCCTTGGCAGGTTTTGAATAAACACACACAAATTTATTTGCTAATATAACAGATGGATAACTTAGAGACTTTTACATTTTTATAACAGGCACGAGAACAGTATGTGTTAATAAATCCGAAAGAGGAACTGAGGGAAGTCGTGGGGGGGGGGTATGTGGGGGTGGGAGGGGGAAAATACAATTGTTGGAATAATTTGTTATGTGAAAATAGCCAATAATTTTTTAAAAAGGACTGCTGTTTTATCTGTCCTGAATTTGCTGGATTTCCGCAAGTTATGGGGGGAGCCTCTCGATTTTGTCTGTCCACTCCAGAAATATTTTTTTATAAACGTCTTACCATTTCTCTAAGCTAAAAAACAGTCCCAAACCTTGCTGCTTTCCTTCGTCGCTCCATCCCTTTGATACATGCTGGCTGCCCCCCTTCTGTTTCCACCTGTCCGTCTCTGGTCACCTGTCCGACCCGCCCAGGAGCAGATCCGACCAGCCGTACAGGTGGGTCGTTGTCCGCCCCGCCCCACACAGCGTTGACCCATCTCCTCTTCCCCGTGGCTGGTGCTTTATAACCAGGGGGGCAGGGAGAGAGCCCCGCTTGCAGCATGGGGCTCTGGAACTGCAGGAAGAGGGGCCCTAAGGACAAGGACCTCGAATTTGGACCCCAAGGGCAGACCCCCACGGGGGAAGCTGAGAAGGAGCCCTTGGAGGAGTCATTGGAGAAGGTCTGGAAAGAACGGGAGCCGGCAAAGCGATGTTCCCAGAGGATTCGGGGGGCTTTGAAACGTAAGAGGAGCCACAGGCACGGCTTGCGGGGTTGGGGGGCGCAGAAATGACCAGCCGGGGTGGGGGACTTTGGGGGTGGAAGGGAAGCTGAGCCATGCCTTGGGAGTTTCAACCTCTCCAGACTTGGGTTTCGGCTGATGGCCGAAGAATGGATGCTTTTGAATTCTGGTGCTGGAGGAGACTCTTGAGAGTCCCATGGACTGCAAGAAGATCAAACCGATCTATTCTGAAGGAAATCAGCCCTGAGTGCTCACTGGAAGGACAGATCCTGAAGCTGAGGCTCCAAGACTTTGGCCACCTCATGAGAAGAGAAGACTCCCTGGAAAAGACCCTGATGTTGGGGAAGATGGAGGGCGCAAGGAGAAGGGGACGACTGAGGACGAGATGGTGGGACAGTGTTCTGGAAGCCGCCAACATGAGTCTGACCAAACTGTGGGAGGCAGTGGAAGACAGGAGTGCCTGGCGTGCTCTGGTCCATGGGGTCACGAAGAGGCGGACACGACTAAACGACTAAACAACAACAAAGATGGCTACCTGTCAGGGATTCTTCACCTGTGATTCCTGCATCACAGGGGGTCAGAATAGATGGCCTTTTGGGGTCCCTTCCACCTCTGCAATTCTACAATTCCCATCTGCAACTCCCAGCTTTGCCAGCTGAGGTTGTGCAAAAGCATCTGGGGAGTGCTAGGTTGGTGCGGTGAGTTAAATCCTCGGCAAGGCTTTGTCCAGCGTGGAAGGGAAAGGGGGGTCCACATTGGGGGTGTCGGGCTTGAGGAAGAACCCCAGGAACTCTTGTTGGTTGGAGGATGGATGGTGGGTAACAGATTGAGGTTGACAAGACAGAAGTACTGTTTTTGGGGGACAGGCGGTGGGTGGGTGTGGGGGACTGCCTGGTCCTGAATGGGGCAACTGTGCCCCCTGAAGGACCAGGTGCGCAGCCTGGGAGTCATTTTGGACTCACAGCTGTCCATGGAGACTCACGTTAATTCTGTGTCCAGGGCAGCTGTCTCCCAGCTCCATCTGGTACGCAGGATGAGACCCTCCCTGCCCGTGGAATGTCTCACCAGAGTGGCGCATGCTCTGGTTATCTCCTGCTTGGACTACTGCAATGTGCTCTTTGTGGGGCTACCTTTGAAGGTGACCCGGAAACTGCAATTAATCCAGAATGCGGCAGCCAGACTGGGGACTGTGACTGGCCCCCGAGACCACATAACACTGGTCTTGAAAGACCTACATTGGCTACCAGGATGTTTCCGAGCATAATTCAAAGTGTTGGTGCTGATCTTTCAAGCCTAAACGGCCTCAAAGGCCCAGTAGACCTGAAGGAGCGTCTCCTCCCCCATCGTTCTGTCCGGACGCTGAGGTCCAGCTCTGAGGGCCTTCTGGCGGTTCCCTCATTGCGAGAAGTGAGGTTACAGGGATCCAGGCAGAGGGCCTTCTCGGTGGTGGCGCCCGCCCTGTGGAACGCCCTCCCAGCAGATGTCAAGGAAATAAACAACTATCCTATCTTTAAAAGACATCTGAAGGCAGCCCTGTTCAGGGAAGTTTTTAATATTTAACGCTGTATTGTTTTTAACACTTGATTGGGAGCTGCCCAGTGTGGCTGGGGAAACTCAGGCAGATGGGTGGGGTATAAATAATAAATTGTTGTTGTTGTTGTCTCCTTCCAGCTCTCGGGCTCTGCATTCGCTCTCAGATCCTCAAGTTCGGTGAAGACTGGCTCTTCCTCTTCCTCCTCGGTATCTGCATGGCGATGGTCAGCTTTGGCCTGGACGTCACCGTCTCGAAATTCCAGCAAGGTGAGCTTCTCCGCCTTCTGCCCTCCCCGCTGCTGCATCCCTCCTGCCGTCCGATCCTCCGCTGGATTGAAAAACCCTGCTAAGTCCTTGTCTCTTAAGTTTTCCAGGTAATTTCGCCCTCTCAGTGTATTCTGTCAATTTTTCTTGCCATTCTTCTTTCATTGGTATCTTCTTGCCTTTCCATTTTGGGCTGGTAATATCCTACTCAGGACGCGGGTGGCGCTGTGGGTTAAACCACAGAGCCTCTTGGGTTTGCCCATCAGAAGGTCGGCGGTTCGAATCCCCATGATGGAGTGAGCTCCCGTTGCTCGGTCCGTGCTCCTGCCAACCTAGCAGTTCAAAAGCATGTCAGAGTGCAAGTAGATAAACAGGTACCACTCCGGCAGGAAGGTAAATGGCGTTTCTGTGCGCTGCTCTGGTTCGCCAGAAGCGGCTTAGTCCTGCTGGCCACATGACCCGGAAGCTGTACGCCGGCTCCCTCGGCCAATAAAGCGAGATGAGCGCCACAACCCCAGAGTCGGCCATGACTGGACCTAATAGTCAGGGGTCCCTTTACCTTTTACCTTTAATATCCTAGCCGCTGTTGTAGTTCACATAAATACAGTCATACCTCGGGTTACAGATGCTTCAGGTTGTGTTTATGGGGGTTACGGACCTGCCGAAACCCGGAAGTACCGGAACGGCTTACTTCTGGGAATTATAAGGGTAAAACTACCTAAACAGTACAGAAATCTATTCATATATGTGACTACAGTGGCAAGAATGGAAATGGAAAGAAGCAGAAGTCCCAGCAAAGGAAGAATGGACACAAAAAATTATGGAATATGCAGAAATGGCGAAACTTACCGGAAGAGTAAGAAATCAAGACAACAGACTTTTTATAAAAGAGTGGAAATGGTTTATAGAATATTTACAGATGAATTGCAAACAGATAAAAACATTGGCGGGATTATTGTAACAACCTGCAGTTTCATAAGAGTATAGATTTAAAGCAGATGAATAAATGAGCAAAATTAAATAAGTTTGCATATGCACAAAATATCAAAAAACAAATTTAAGGAAGCGCAGAAGGAGGGAGGAGGAAGTCAAACTTTGAAATGTTAAATTGACTGTGAAACTAATGAAATGTATAAATAAAAACTTTCAAGTAAATGAAAAGACAATAGGGGGGCAGACCCAAGGGTTCTGATTTGGTAGAAGGCAGATTCCTGTGTTCCTAGGTAGGGCTGCTGGGAATTGTAGTTCAAAGCAGCTGCTGGGCGCCTAAATGAGATGCTGAACCACTGACGTTTGGCTCCTACCTCCACGCAGCTCACCTGTGGGTTTACGACGGGCTGGCGGATTCTGCTTACCTGCAATTCTTCTCCTGGACTTCCTACCACGTGGTTCTGATGATGGTCTCTGCTGCCGCCGCAAAGTACATCTCTCCCCAAGCAGCCGGTAAGTAGGGCTTGCCTTGGTTGGTGGAGGTGTGATAGGAATTTTATGGTCTTAGATATATGGCAATGTTCATAACCGCACGTACATAGATCAGCACAGGAAGACCGACCTGAAGCCATTTTGATTCCAAAACTGAGCAAATGTTTTCTCTGCAAGGTCAAAGTGGAAAAGCCTCCCCATTGTCTTTTCCTTCACAAATCCTGTCTTAAGGGTATGTCTGTGTTTGAATAGGGTGTGAGCCTGTGACCTGGTCCAGGAACTAAGTATTTATCATTACAAAAGACTGGCCAGGCTCCCCACGGTATCCAATCAAGTGAGCATTAACAGGTAACCTGGCAGACAGGAGGTAAACAACGACAGGAGAAAAGCAACATTCAAATTTCTGTTTAGACCGCCTTTTCTGTGATGTAGGTATGATGTTTCTGGGGGTGGTCTTGATCTACAGGGTGGGAATTTCAAAAGTCTTTATAAGGCCTTGCATGCCATATTTCTGGGTTCCTCCTCCTTTCCTGCGTGTGAAGGGAGCACCCTGTTGCAACAGATTAATAAAGATCAGGCTTACGAGCTGCTTTGCTTCTCAATATTCTCTGGTTGGCCCCTGTTATCTTCTCCTACCAATAGGGACTCTATATGGGCTCTTGGATAAGGGATTAGGGAAAAGGGCAATTTTTGTTTACAACAGAGGGAGCTGAACAGACAGATTTGAGACATGGAATTGTAGTGTTGGTGCTGATCTATAAAGCCTTAAACAGCCTTGGCCCAGTATACCTTGTTAACGGAGAAATCTGAGGGCTCCCTTGGGCAAAAAACAAGGACACCAGCCAGGAATACCGGAGCAAAACAGCAGCCAGTAGGCTTGGTCTTGATTGAAGACTGTTGCGACAGGACTCCCACCTGCCACCAGGTGGAACAAAATGGAAGCCCCAAACAAAAGAGAACCAAAACTCTTATTAGCTGCTAATCCCCATGTTAGGGGATGCGGGTGGCGCTGTGGGTTAAACCACAGAGCCTGGGACTTGCCGATCAGAAGGTCGGTGGTTCGAATCCCCGCGACGGGGTGAGCTCCCGTTGCTCGGTCCCTGCTCCTGCCAACCTAGCAGTTCAAAAGCACCTCAAAGTGCAAGTAGATAAATAGGTACCGCTCCGGCGGGAAGGTAAACGGTGTTTCCGTGCGCTGCTCTGGCTCGCCAGAAGCGGCTTAGTCGTGCTGGCCACATGACCTGGAAGCTGTACGCCAGCTCCCTCAGCCAATAAAGCGAGATGAGCGCCGCAACCTCAGATATCCGCGGCTGGACCTAATGGTCAGGGGTCCCTTTACCTTTACCTAATCCCCATGGTACACCTACCCCCCACAAACTACATCACTCATACATCACGGTTACATCATGAAAGGGGAGGTCTGGTGGCAGTAATCTGAGTATCCTGGACCCTGCCCCATGGTTCCCCTTGCCCTCCAACAAACACCCATCAAGTGTAAGAAAAGAGATATTTACATTTCCCTGTTTCCCAGCCAAGTTCATCCCACCCTTTTGTCTCCATCTGGGTTTGTTATTTCTGGCATGGCTACCTGTCTGGCACTCAGGCATCAGGATGCCAGGGATTGTCACTCAGGCAGAGGGGCTGCTGAGTAGCTGAGCTCACCTGTCTATATGAGTTTCTGAAGTTTTCCCAGTGAGCCAGTACAGAGATACATTGATCAGTGAATTCTTACATTTGGTATGGTGCAGCAAAGGCCCTTTGAATAGATAGGAATAAACTGCGATGAAGTGTTTTGTGGGGACAAAAGTGATTGTGCTGATTTTGGTAGTGGGCTGCATGTGTGTGATATCTGCTGGAGGGGCAAACACCCCCCCAACCTATACATAAATTCCTGCAACAACCTGAAGGAGCGTCTCCACCCCCATCGTCCAGCCCGGACACTGAGATCCATCTCCCGAGGGCCTTCTGGTGGTTCCCTCCCTGCGAGAAGTGAGGTTACAGGGAACCAGGCACAGGGCCTTCTCTGTGGTGGTGCCAGCCCTGTGGAATGCCCTCCCACAAGATGTCATTAAACAACTATCTAACTTTTAGAAGACACCTGAAGGCAGCTCTGTTTAGGGAAGCTTTTACTATCTAATGAATTATTGTATTTTAATGTTTTGTTGGAAGCCGCCCAGAGTGGAAACCCAGCCAGATGGGCGGGGTATAAATAATAAATGATTATCATCATATTATTATTGATCATATTCTTGGATTGCAGGGGGTTGGACTAGATGACCCTCGGGTCCCTTCCAGTTCTATGATTTCGTGGTTCTGATTGGTGTTTTCTGGACTCTTTCCCCGCAGGCTCTGGGATCCCCGAGCTGAAGGTGGCTCTCCGTGGGGTCGTGCTGCGTGAATTCTTCACCTTTCGGACGCTGGTGGCCAAGCTGGTGGGGGTGCTTTGCACTTTAGCGGCTGGGAGCACCATCTTCCTTGGGAAAGTGGTGAGTTCGAATGACGCGGGTGCCTCCGGTTCAAGAGGAAGGAATTGTGTGCATGACAGAGGAGGATGTCTTGGGGCAGGTGCTGTGTGCTGTTTTCCACCCAGTGCTGCACATATACAAGAGCCTTTAAAAATCAGGTTTCATGAGGACTAGAGCCTAACCCTTTTTAAAAAATAAATATTTATTAAGATTTTACAAAATAACAAGAAAACACAGCGAAGAAAAGCAAAAAAAAAACACAAAACAGAAAAATAAAAGATACAAAATACAAAAAATAGACAAAAATAGAAATAATAAAAAAAGAATCCATTATTCTTTTTCTAACTTTAAAACTCATTACCTTATTTCCTTGACCTCCTCACACCTCCCCTTTTTGTATTCCCATTTACATAATCAAATCAGCAAATCCTTGCCCTCTTTCAATTTATCATCTCTAACTTTGTATCTTAACATATCACAACTCCAATATTTTCATCCATCAATTCATTTTTGCATGCTCTTTCTAACTTTATCACTAATGCCACTTATTTTTAATCCAACATCATTTTAACATTCATAAATTTTACACTGTTTCTGTAAATAGTCTTTAAATTTCTTCCAGTCCTCTTCCAACAGCTCTTCTCCCAGGTCTCGAATTCAGAGCCTAACCCTTTTTCTTAAAAGAAACGAAAAAAACCCCAACATTTGGGATAATTTTTATTTTTTATTTTATTGGGATTTTATTTACAACATAACACAACCCCCACCCCTAGTACACAAATCCACCCTCATTAAACGTGAACATAAAATACAGTGAACATAACACACAACAATACAAACAACCAAATAAAAGACTTCCTTTATCCTTTATCTGGCCTCCTTATCTACTTCTTATAAACTGTTTCCTTTATGAATAATTATTAAGATTTTTCTAATTATAACTTAAATATCCACAAAGTCTCCTGCAGACATTAATCGAAACAAGTCCAGGTATGCATTTTAGGGCACTGTTTCGTGAAGTGTTCTCTGCATTTCCCCCCATGCTTTTTGAAACTCTTGTCTAGTGTGATCTCTAATTGTCTCTCTTAATCTAGCCAGTTCAATATACTCTAACAGTTTGTCTCGCCATTCCTTTTTTGTTGGCACAATTTCTTTTTTCCAGTTTTTTAGCAATTAGGTATAATTTTTTAATGACTCATATGGATTGACAGCTGTATACAGTGGCACCTTGGTTCTCAAACTTAATCCGTTCCGGAAGTCTGTTCCAAAACCAAGGCGCGCTTTCCCATAGAAAGCAATGCAAAACGGATTAATCCGTTCCAGACTTTGGAAAACAATCCCGAAAACACCCATTTAACAAGAATTTTACTATCTAAGGAGACCATGGATCCATAAAATGAAAGCAATAAACAATGTACTGCAGTCACACAATCAATCAATCAATCAATCAATCAATCAGTAGCTGAACTGGGTTCCACACAGTCACAAAAACAAAACAAAAAAGAGCCAGAAAAACAAAACAAAAAACGCAAAATAAATAGCCAAAACAGGCAGACCTCAGCATAAGACTCAAAATGGATGTGTGGCACTCAAAACGGAGCACGTTCGGCTTCTGAAAAAGGTTCGCAAACTGGAACACTTACTTCCGGGTTTACAGTTGTTTGAGTACCAAGGCGTCTTGAGAACTAAGGGACCACTGTACTTGGGGAGTGATTACAATCCAGAGAATGGTGTTCCCAATTTACTTTTCAATAATAATAATAATAATAATAATAATAATAATAATAATAATAATAGTAATTTATTATTTGTACCCCGCCCATTTGGCTGGGTTTCCCTAGCCACTCTGGGCGGCTTCCAACAAAGATGAAAAATACACTAAAATGTCACATATTAAAAACTTCCCTGAACAGAATTGCACTCTCATCTATAAGACAAGAATTGAAAACCCCAGAAGGGAGAGAGCGGGCCATTGCTGCGGATTCCACCGCCTGTACGCATCCAAGAATTATTTCATCAATTTTAAGATACAGCGGTACCTCAGGTTACAGACGCTTCAGGGTACAGATGCTTCAGGTTACAGACTCCGCTAACCCAGAAATAGTGCTTCAGGTTAAGAACTTTGCTTCAGGATGAGAACAGAAATCGTGCGGCGGCAGCGGGAGACCCCATTAGCTAAAGTGGTGCTTCAGGTTCAGAATGGACCTCCGGAACGAATTAAGTACTTAACCCAAGGTAGCACTGTACATCGGCCTCGGTCCAGTATACCTGAAGGAGCGTCTCCACCCCCATCATTCTGCCCGGACGCTGAGGTCCAGCGCTGAGGGCCTTCTGGCGGTTCCCTCCCTGCGAGAAGCGAGGTTGCAGGGAACCAGGCACAGGGCCTTCTCCGTGGTGGCTCCCGCCCTGTGGAACACCCTCCCATCAGATGTCAAAGCGATAAACAACTACCTGACATTCAGAAGACATCTTAAGGCAGCCCTGTTCAGGGAAGTTTTTAACGTGTGATATTTTACTGTATTTTTGGTTTCTATGGAAGCCGCCCAGAGTGGCTGGGGAGGCCCAGCCAGATGGGCGGGGTATAAATAATAAATTATTATTATTATTATTATTATTATTATTATTATTATTATTATTATATCGGTGTTGCGTCTTGCTTTCCTGGGGCCTGAGGTCACGAGAGAGATAATCTGAGCATTAAAACGTGATGAAGTTGCTGCTACGCTGGTGCCATGAGTCTTTCTGCCCCCGATTGCACCCATAACCTTGACCTTCTTCTTCTCACAGGGCCCATTTGTCCACATGGCCTCCATTCTGGCTTCAATGCTGGGCAAAGTCATGGTCAGATTTGCAGGTTCTGCTGAGGTAAGTGCCGCTGAACCACCCCATCCCAAACCGACAAAAGGGGAAGGTGTTCCTGCGCTTGTGTGGTTCCTGTGGAACCACACAATCCTAGCATTGTGCGGTTGGAAGGGACCTGTGGGTCATCTAGTCCAACCTCCGAAAATCCAGGAATCTCAGCTAAAGCCTCTGAGAAAGATGGCCACCAAGTCTCTGCTTTATTTTTATTTTTTATTCAAAATTAAAACAAAACATATTATCCAGAAACACGTTGTTTAGTCGATTAGTCGTGTCCGCCTCTTTGTGACCCCCTGGACCAGAGCACGCCTGGCACTCCTATCTTCCACTGCCTCCCGCAGTTGGGTCAAACTCATGCTGGTCGCTTCGAGAACACTATCCATCCATCTCGTCCTCCGTCGCCCCCTTCTCCTTGTGCCCTCCATCTTTCCCACCATCTCGTCCTCCGTCGCCCCCTTCTCCTTGTGCCCTCCATCTTTCCCACCATCTCGTCCTCCGTCGCCCCCTTCTCCTTGTGCCCTCCATCTTTCCCACCATCTCGTCCTCCGTCGCCCCCTTCTCCTTGTGCCCTCCATCTTTCCCACCATCTCGTCCTCCGTCGCCCCCTTCTCCTTGTGTCCTCCATCTTTCCCACCATCTCGTCCTCTGTCGTCCCCTTCTCCTTGTGCCCTCCATCTTTCCCAACATCAGGGTCTTTTCCAGGGAGTCTTCTCTTCTCATGAGGTGGCCAAAGTCTTGGAGCCTCAGCTTCAGGATCTGTCCTTCCAGTGAGCACTCAGGGCTGATTTCCTTCAGAATGGAGAGGTTGGATCTTCTTGCAGTCCATGGGACTCTCCAGAGTCTCCTCCAGCACCAGAATTCAAAAGCATCCATTCTTCGGCCATCAGCCTTCTTTATGGTCCAGCTCTCACTTCCATACATCACTACTGGGAAAACCATGGCTTGAGCTATACGGACCTTTGTTGGCAAGGTGATGTCTCTGCTTTTTAAGATGCTGTCTAGGTTTGTCATTGCTTTTCTCCCAAGAAGCAGGCGTCTTTTAATTTCATGACTGATCCAGAAACATATCACCCTTAATTCCCCCCCCCCATTTTTCCTCCTTGCTTTAGTTAAATAAGTTGCTTAAATTGTTATAAAGAAAATGATTATTTTTCTCCTTCCCATAAAGTACTGTACAGCATAAACGTTGTCCAAATAGAAACAGTTAACTTCACAATAATTTCACCATTATCTGTCTATGTATTTCCAAATACTATAACCAAATACTAAGTAAATTTTTGTATATAACTGTAAAAACTACTCTGAAAATTTACTATTCCTAAAATGAAACCTTCATGTGGTTGTAAATATTAAGATTATACCAGCAATAATTTTATAATTAAGTGCTTTAAAGTGATTTAAATTTGTTGTTAGCTGCCCTGAGCCCAGTTTTTGAACTGGGAAGGGCGGGGTATAAATAAAAATCTATTATTATTATTATTATTATTATTATTATTATTATTATTATTATTAGAACGAGTCTTCCTATAGGAAAAAGAGAGAGATTTAAATCAGGTCTTACTAACTAGTGATTTAAATCGTGATCTAAATTGTGGTTTGCAAGGCACCTCACATCCTCCGTTGCTTCTCTGCAGAACCCGGGGCGCAAATATGAGCTGCTGGTGGCTGGGACGGCTGCAGGAGTGGCTTGCTGTTTCGTGGCTCCCGTAGGAGGTAACTAAGGGCATTACTCAATAAACACCCAAGACGTAACCGGCTGTACTTTTGAATAAATAAGGTATACTACAGTGGTGCCCCGCAAGACGAACGCCTCGCAAGACGGAAAACCCGCTAGACGAAAGGGTTTTCCGTTTTGGAGGCGCTTCGCAAAACGAATTTCCCCATGGGCTTGCTTCGCAAGACGAAATGTCTTGCGAGTTCCCGCGGGTTTTTCCCCCTCCCCCCTTTCCTAAGCCGCTAAGCCGCTTATCAGCTGATCCACTAAAAGCCGCTAAGCCGCTAATAGCGCTAATCCGCTAAGCTGTCAATGGGCTTGCTTCGCAAGACGAAAAAACCGCTATACGAAGAGCCTCACGGAATGGATTAATTTCGTCTTGCGAGGCACCACTGTATTCACTGTATCAAATTGTAGATTTCAATGGAAGACTCATAAAGTTCAACGAAAAAAGCAGAAGACCCAGTGGATCCGTTCGTTCTCTAATTAGTTCATGCATAAGGTATAAGTGTCTATTCCTAGACTCCATCAGTAGAGTAGGCTCTAGGTAATGCAAATAAATACAGTATCGTAATCTCACACATTTTTACAGCAAAATTAATATAAAAACAGCAAAATATAATATAAACAACTGTACATACCATAGGTAATATTACAGGATCGTGGATCTTATGGCATAGTAGTTAGTGGTTACACTAAGAAACGACTGTTACAATGCAAGATTATATGGACGAGCACAATAAATAGACTTCCGCTGAAATCTACAGTTTGATGCAATGAATAGTATACCTTATTTATTCAAAAGTACAGCCAGTTATGCCTTGTATATTAATGGACTGGTTGCGTGGCAACATGGGCAAATGGCTTGAGATACCTATGAGGTCCATAAATTACCATATAGCATATGTTGTTGTTGTTTAGTCATGTCCGGCTCTTCGCCTGCTCGCCTGCTCCCTAAAATATCCCTAGTTTGCTCCTTTCTATATACAGTGGTACCTCAGGTTAAGTACTTAATTCGTTCCAGAGGTCCGTACTTAACCTGAAACTGTTCTTAACCTGAAGCACCACTTTAGTTAATGGGGCTACCCGCTGCTGCCGCGCCGCCGGAGCCCGATTTCTTTTCTCATCCTGAAGCAAAGTTCTTAACCTGAAGCACTATTTCTTGGTTAGCGGAGTCTGTAACCTGAAGTGTATGTAACACGAGGTACTACTGTATAGGGTGCCTACATTCTGCATGGACTGGTTGTGTGGCAACATGTGCAAATGGCTTCAGATACCTATTTGGTCCATAAATTGCCATATAGCATATGTTCTTCTTCTTGTTGTTGTTGTTTAGTCATGTCCGACTCTTCGCCTGCTAGCCTGCTCCCTAAAATATCCCTGGTTTGCTCCTTTCTATATATAGGGTGCCGACATTCTGCATGGACGGGTTGTGCGGCAACATGGGCAAATGGCTTGAGATACCTATGAGGTCCATAAATGACCATATAGCATATATTCAACCCAAAAAACAGCGACCATTTGTTGTTGACAAAGGACAGCTGGACATAGAAAGGGCCCCATTACCTTCAGTAGCTCAGGGCCTCATCAAACCTAAATCTGGCCCTGTGTTTATGGTGGTCTTGTAGTAAGGTTAAAATTTAAAAACAAATAAAACAAAACCTACAGACAGCAGCAGGGTTTTGTGTTGTGTAGGCTCCTATGATGTCAGTCACGGGCCCCGCCTGCTCCCTAAAATATCACTAGTTTGCTCCTTTCTATATATAGGGTGCCTACATTCTGCATGGACTGGTTGCACGGCAACATGGGCAAATGGCTTGAGATACCTATGAGGTCCATAAATGACCATATATCAACACAAAAAAGACAGCGACAATTTGTTGTCAACAAAGGACAGCTGGACATAGAAAGGGCCCCAGTGCCTTCAGTAGCTCAGGGTCTCATCAAACCTAAATCCGGCCCCGCGTCCCACCCACCCCCCTTTTCACAATAGTTCTCTCTCCCCGCAGGAGTGCTGTTTGGGGTGGAGGCCACGGGCACCCACTTTGCCGTCCGCGATTACTGGCGGGGATTCTTCGCTGCGACCTGCGCAGCCCTCACTTTCCGCTTGCTAGCTGTGCTCAACAACACAAGAGGTAAATGCGGAAGACATGGCAGGAAGTGAAAAGGAGGAAGAGTCAATGGGGGGGGGACAGTTTCCCTGATGGGGTAATGTGCCTTTAACAGCTGTATGTTGTTGGCAATGGAGTGAAATCAAATCGCTGCGTTAAGTGACCTCCCCAGGCAATAACATATTGTCAGGGGCTCAGGAGCAGAGGCACAGGGGAGAGAGGAAATGGAGAGCGAAGGGGAAGAATCTGAGGGCAGCGTAGGGGATTCAGAAGATTCCCAGAGGGGGGCGCCGATTCAGAAGCGATTCAGAAGATTCCCAGAGGGGGGCGCCGATGGCCAGGGCAAGGGGGGTCCCAGGGGGGACGCACCAGAAGCAAGGGGCCAGCGGGGACTCCCAAAGCAGCAGCGGGAGATCAGGACCAGTTCCCCCACCAGAGCGTAGTGGGGGGGAAGAGTCCCATGTGTCAGGGCCAGCGTCTCCTCCAGTAGGGAGAGAAGATGAGTCAGGGCTGACCACGCCTCTATCGCAGAGTGAGGGAACGGAGGGGAAGTCAAGTCCAGCTAGCCCCCCCGAAGGGGGAAGCAGTGACAGGAGCAGTGTAACGGTCAGGAGAAAGGTTGCCGGCTGGGCGCGAGCGCCAAGTTCAAATGTACAGGCACGCGGGACGGCAGAAAACCCGTATTGGGAACCAGGTCCTAAAGCCCGCCGGAGGCAGGGGGAAGACTCAGGGGACTCAGCGGCAGAAGAGTCTAGAAAGGGCAAGACCCCAGTGGACAGACGGACGCAGAGGAGGAAAGAGCAGAGGAAGAGGTGGAGCAAAGCTAGAGTCTTAAACTGGTGCCTGGGGGGAGGAGATTCAGACGGAGCTTCAGCGGTCTAGAGTTCAAGACGTAGAGCTGCGCGCTGCGGCTTGGAAATCGAAACTGAACTTCAATAAAGACTTTTGTATATAACAAGAACTGGCGTTGGTCCTTTGTGAGCTGGGACCTCGGGCAGCTCTGACACATATTACTATTATTATTATTATTATTATTATTATTATTATTATTATTATATACTGCAAATCTGGAAGAAGTGTGTACAGCTATTAACCAAATGAAAAACACAAAGCCAGTGGACCTGATGGGATACCTGCCAAAGTCTTCAAAGTGGTAGAAAAAAGATTGAGAAATTACACAAAACAAATGGAATGCCGTGAAAATCCCGGAAACGAGAAGTAATCGACTAGGAATATTATCTTATAAAAATAAACCAAATAATAAAAATCAAAAAGTTTAAGGGGGGGGGACCTAGAATTGTACAAAGCCTTAACGTGATGCCGGCTACAAACCTCGTTTCACTGAACTATTCCGTTTCCTCAGAAGGAATTAGAAAAGTCATAAACCTTAAACGACCAAAATTCAAAAAGGGGGTAAAAACTCCCAAAAATTCTGGTTATAATCCTAGCTCAACCTAGGTGAAGCAAAGCGCAGTAATAAAGGATTCAAAGGTACCGTTTCTAAGTTTACAAAAAAGCTTTGAAAACCTAAATGGCAAGTTTTAGACACAGCCCAAGAAGTCTTCAAAGTGGGCAGAATTGAACTTCACAAGCTCATCGGAAAAATCTGGGAGAGAGGGGAGATCTCAGCAGACTTTAGGGGTGCCAAAATTATCAATCTCTTTTTTTAAAAGGTGATAGAACGGATTGCGGAAACTATCAAGGCATCAGAGGTGTCTCTTGAAAAAATTTGCACATCACTTGGGAAGACAGGCAAACTAATATCGGTGTACTGGAAGAAGCAAAGATCACCAGTGTCAAAGCGATGATTCTTCAACATCAACTTCGCTGGACTGGTCATGTTGTGCGGATGCCGGATTATCATATTCCAAAGCAACTACTCTATTCTGAACTTAAAGCGTATGCTGGTGGTCAACAAAAGAGGTTGAAAGCCTCTCTCAAGGCAAATCATTAAAAATGTAGTATAAACACTGACAACTGGGGAACACTGGCCTGCGAGCGCTCCAGTTGGAGAACAGCCTTTACCAAAGGTGTCTTGGGCTTTGAAGACACTCGAACTCAGGACGCAAGGGAGAAACGCGCTAAGAGGAAGACACGCTTGGCAAATCCACACTGTGATCAACTCCCGCCTGGAAACCAATGTCCCCACTGTGGAAGGACGTGTGGGTCCAGAATTGGCCTCCACAGTCACTTACGGACTCACTGTTAAAATTGTGTTTATGGGAGACAATCTTACTAAGCTACGAGTGATCGCCAAAAAGAAGATATAAAGAAATGTTGATGCATAGACAAGTATGAAGCAATCCAGCAACTAGGATATTAGGTGGCAAAGGAAGTGCCTTGAAATTCACTATGGGGAAAACTCATAATAATAATAATAATAATAATAATAATAATAATAATAATAATATCCAGTGAGGCTTCCTGCAAAAATTCGCAGAGCTTGCTGCCTCCACGTAAGATGCCAGTGAATGCGCCATTCCTGGCTTAATCCCAAAAGTCTGCTAAGGGAAGAGTGTTTTCATTGGTCTCTGCCATGAGAGCACAGGCAGTTGGGGGAGCCACCACTCTGGAGCCACCACCGACAAGGCCCCGCTTTTGGTTGTAGCTGTTTGGCTCTTGCCTCTTGAATTTCCTCACCTGTTCACAAGTGAGTTAGAGGTGCTGGCAGGGGCTGTTGTATGGGAAACCAAGGCCCATTTTAACTACTGGCTGTCCACCCTCTTCTCCCCCCAACCCGATACCCTCCAGAAACCGTGGCCATTCTGTTCCAGACCAGTTGGCGCGTCGAATTCCCCTATGACCTCCCAGAACTTCTCTCCTATGCCATCTTGGGGTGAGTACCGGAATAACGAGAATGTACATAGTAAAAGTATAATGATATTAAATGGCGTTTATGGTGTGTTTCTGCTGTGTACGGTGTGTACTGTGTGTATTGTCTAAGGTAAATTGTTGTATAACAAAGGTTATATTTAAAAAAGGAAATTGAGTGGACGTCGCTAGGTTTTGCCTCTACGTCCTCCCCGGACACCTGGGTCCCTTGTGTTTCTGTTTCCCTCCGTCCAGCGTCCTCTGTGGCGGCATCTCCTGTCTCTTCCTCTTCTGCCACCGGAACATTCTCGACTTTCTCCAGAACCGGCTGAGAATCAAACGTTTTATGGCGAACAAGTAAGGCTCTCCCCATACCTTCGCCCCCGAATCCTTGTTTGCTGTTTGGGACAGAGAGCGGTGGGTGGTCGAAATCAGGGAAGAGCCTTGCGCCACGCAGAACAGCTCAGAGCTCAAGGAGTGGGGAGAAAATTTCATTTTCTCAAATTTCCTTTTCCCAAACCCAGCCACTGTTGGGCCACTGTGAGAACAGGATTCTAGATATTTAAAACGAAAGCAGGGAATCCTGAGATAATGGGTTATTTGGGGGGTGCCTCCTTCTCCACCCTTTTAATGTCTGGTGTTTTGTTATATTTTTAATATTTTGTTGGAAGCAGCCCAGAGTGGCTGGGGAAACCCAACCAGATGAGTAGAGTATTATTATTATTATTATTATTATTATTATTATTATTATTATTATTATTATTATTATTCCTCTGTGGAACCCCTTGCCCCCCCCCCCAGAAGACAACATCTAAACAAAACCAACCCACATAGTGTCTCTTCTCTCTGCAGCAAAATTTTGTACGCTGGGTTCGTCTCCCTGCTGCTATCGAGTATCACATTCCCCCATGGTTCCGGGCAATATATTGGCTCAAAAGTAAGTGTGCAAACTCTTGCGACAGAGGAGTTGTACCCTCCCCTCTTTGCTCAGCCATCTGGTTTTATTTTATTATTTTATTAGATTTATCTAAGAATTATAATAAAAAAAAGAACTCAAAGCAGTTCGGAAGATCAAATGCAAGATTAAAAGCACAATGTTGTTGTTGTTTAGTCGTTTAGTCATGTCCGCCTCTTTGTGACCCCCTGGACCAGAGCATGCCAGGCCCTCCTGTCTTCCACTGCCTCCCGCAGTTTTAGTCAAACTCATGCTGGTCCCTTCGAGAACACTGTCCCACCATCTCGCCCTCCGTTGTCCCCTTCTCCTTGGGCCCTCCATCTTTCCCAACATCAGGGTCTTTTCCAGGGAGTCTTCTCTTCTCATGAGGTGGCCAAAGTCTTGGAGCCTCAGCTTCAGGATCCGTCCTTCCAGTGAGCACTCAGGGCTGATTTCCTTAAGAATGGATACGTTTGATCTTCTTGCAGTCCATGGGACTCTCAAGAGTCTCCTCCAGCACCAGAATTCAAAAGCATCCATTCTTCAGCGATCAGCCTTCTTGATGGTCCAGCTCTCACTTCCATACATCACGACTGGGAAAAACATAGCTTGAACTATACGGACCTTTGTTGGCAAGGTGATGTCTCTGCTTTTTAAGATGCTGTCTAGGTTTGCCATCGCCTTTCTCCCAAGGAGCAGGCGTCTTTTAATTTCGTGGCTGCTGTCACCATCTGCAGTGATCATGGAGCCCAAGAAAGTAAAATCTCTCACTGCCTCCATTTCTTCCCCTTCTATTAGCCAGGAGGTGATGGGCCCAGTGGCCACGATCTTCCTTTTTTTGCTGTTGAGCTTCAGATCATGTTTTGCGCTCTCCTCTTTCACCCTCAGTAAAAGGTTCTTTAATTAAAAGCATAATAGTAATAACCAATTGAGGGTTGGGGGACTAGATTAGTGTTTGCGGTTCCAGTTCTCAGCCCCTTTTGGATGAGGCCTTTCCATCCATCTTTGGAACTCCCTGCCAATTGACACAAGGGAAGAGCCTCGATGGTGCTCTTTTCACTGCCTGCAAACAACACCTTGGAAGGGTTTTTAAATCATTGGAGGCTTTTTAAGCAGGCATTGGTCGGGGATTCTTCAGCTGCGACTCCTTCATTGCAGGGGGTCAGGCTGGATGACCCTCGGGGACCCCCTGCACCGAGTTTTCTGCTCTTCTGCCTTGGTGAAGATTTGACGTTTTCATCCCCCAAAAGTTTTTGATCTGAGTTTCTACTGAAACGAGGCTGCATTTTAGTGTTATATTTTAATCTTGTTTTTAAGTTTTATTTTAATCAATTGTTTTTATACCTGGTGTTAGCCGCCTTGAGCCCGGTCTTGGCTGGGGAGGGCAGGGTATAAATAAAATTATTATTATTATTATTATTATTATTATTATTATTATTATTATTATTTCTTTTTCCTCTCTCAAGCTCTCCATGAAGCAACTTCTGGAGACCTTCTTCAACAACCTGACCTGGGGTCTTGAGGAGGCCCCCCTGGGCAGCAACAGCACCCCCCTGCCCCCCAACCAGACCCACGATTTCAGCTGGCTCCAGTGGACCCACCCAGCTTTCTCCTCCCTAGAGATGGTCTCCTTCTTTCTCATTGCTAAGGTGGGGGTCTTGCCTGGGGGTGGCAGGAGGGGGTGGACCGTGGGGAAGGGGCTGCCGCCCTTGGCAGAATCCCCTTTGCACATGCCATTCTGGAAGGCGGTTTTCGCCCACAAACACTTAAGCCATGGGGAGTTTGTGTGTGCCTGTGTTAAATTATTGTAACAGCATCGGGAGGGGGTCAGTTTGGATGATATCCAGGTGTCCCTTATAGCCCTGTGAGTCTGTATTAAGGACCAGTGGCAGGTTTCGGGTTGTGTGGGCAGTTCCTACGCATAGGGCACCAAGCTGGGGTAAATAATAATAATAATAATAATAATAATAATAATAATAATAATACCTATATTTATATGGGTACCTACTGAGAAGATAGGGACATGGGTGGCGCTGTGGTCTAAACCACAGAGCTTAGGACTTGCCGATCAGAAGGTCAGCAGTTCGAATCCTCGCAATGACGGGGTGAGCTCCCGTTGCTCGGTCCCTGCTCCTGCCCACCTAGCAGTTCGAAAGCATGTCCAAGTGCAAGTAGATAAATAGGTACCGCTCCGGTGGGAAGGTAAACGGCATTTCCATGTGCTGCTCTGGTTCGCCAGAAGCGGCTTAGTCCTGCTGGCCACATGACCCGGAAGCTGTACGCCGGCTCCCTCGGCCAATAAAGCGAGATGAGCGCCACAACCCCAGAGTCGGCCACGACTGGACCTAATGGTCAGGGGTCCCTTTACCTTTACATTACTGAGAAGATTCATACAAAAGCAACCATACCAAAAGGAATTATTGTGAATGTAAAAAAATATTGGAGGGGGAGCCAATTTTTGTGCTAACTCAAGGCGACATATTACCAAAGTCCACCCCTGCAAGGATGCTTAATATAAGGTTACCAGATGTCCGCGTTTCCCGGGGACAGTCCCCGGGTTTACAAATCAGGTCCCATTCAAAATCCATTGAAGTTGAAAAGTGTCCCCAGATTCATTGGAAAAAATAATAATCTGGTAAGCTTAGCTTAATATGTAGGACAGGGTGGTCCATGCATGCGGCCCACCAGAACCCTTTCGGTGGCCCTTGGAAACATTCAAGAAAAAAACTTAAAGCCTTCACAAATAACTTTTGTGTCACACGCGGTTAATGAAAGCATGCACATTTGTCCGTTAAATTTGTTTAATAATTAAATCGATTGCGTGTTCAGTCGTATATACCGTATTTCTCGCTCTATAAGACGCACCAGACCACAAGACGCACCTAGTTTTTGGAGGAGGAAAACATGAAAAAAAATATTCTGAATCTCAGAAGCCAGAACCGCAAGAGGGATCGCTGCGCAGTGAAAGCAGCAATCCCTCTTGCTGTTCTGGCTTCTGGGATAGCTGCGCAGCCTGCATTCGCCCCATAAGACGCACACACATTTCCCCTTACTTTTTAGGAGGGAAAAAGTGAGTCTTATAGAGCAAAAAATATGGTATTTCGTTAAATCTATTAATTGTGTGTTCAGGTGTATATATTAAATAAAATCCATCAATTGTATGTATGAACAGTATGAAAAACACAGCAAACACTTTAATTTCCGATACGGAAATTTAACTCGGGAGTGTGGCCCGCGGGTTCTGCATTCAAGTATTCCCGCGGCCCGCTCATTACAAAACATAGCTGTCAACTTTTCCCTTTTCTTGCGAGGAATCCTATTCGGAACAAGATAATTTCCCTTTAAAAAAGGAAAACGTTGACAACTATGGTACAGAACGTTGTGCCGCCCTGACCTAGTGGAAGAGGCCGCCGAACGGCTCAGACCAAGATAACAAACGGACTTAGCTGGCCCGTTTTGTACTGCCATTTACATGTCCAAAGAGGTGGCTCTTGGAGACAAATGGGTGAGTCTTTTCCTAACTCACCTGGTTGAAGGCTACGTCGTGACGCAGAGCTTTCCGGCTGATGATGGACACAATCCCAGGTGTGCCTTCCTGATGCAGCAACGCGGACCTCACTCTCCTTGACCCGTGCCCTCCTTCCTTGCCCAAACATCGTTCCGACGACCCTCTCACTGGTGCCCCCCTCTTCCTCAACAGTTCTTCATGGTGCTTTTGGCTACGACCATGGTCATCCCGGCGGGATTTTTCCTCCCTGTCTTCGTTTATGGTAAGAACCTCAGCCACCGCCCCTCGCTGCAGAGGTGTAGGAAGGTCAGGTGTTACCCAGTGAAGAAAATTTCTTGTCAAACCACCCCCCCACACATTGATATTGATATACAGTGGTGCCTCGCAAGACGAAATTAATCCGTTCCGTGAGGCTCTTCGTAAAGCGGTTTTTTCGCCTTGCAAAGCAAGCCCATTGACAGCTTAGCGGATTAGCGTTATTAGCGGTTTAGTGGCTTTTAGTGGATCATCTGATAAGCGGCTTAGGGCTTAGGAAAAGGGGGAAAAGAGGGGAAAAACCCCCGCAGGAACTTGCAAGACATTTTCGTCTTGCGAAGCAAGCCCATAGGGAAATTCGTTTTGCGAAGCGCCTCCAAAACGGAAAACCCTTTCGTCTAGCGGGTTTTCCGTCTTGCGAGGCGTTCGTCTTGCGGGGCACCACTGTATATATATATATGTATGTATTGCCTGCAAAAATAGTTTTATGTTACAGTGGTGCCTCGCAAGACGAAAAGAATCCGTTCCGTGAGTCTCTTCGTCTAGTGGTTTTTTCGTCTTGCGAAGCAAGCCCATTGACGGCTTAGCGGATTAGCGGCTTAGCGGCTATTAGCGGCAAAGCAGCTAAGCGGCTATTAGCGGCTTAGCGGCTTAGAAAAAGGGGGGGGAAAGCGAAAAAAAATCACAAGACTCGCAAGACGTTTTCGTCTTGCAAAGCAAGCCCATAGGGAAATTCGTCTTGCGAAGCGCCTCGAAAACGGAAAACCCTTTCGTCTAGCGGGTTTTTCATCTTGCGACACATTCGTCTTGCGGGGCACCACTGTATTTCATATTTTCTTACAAAAGAATGTGGATTATGTGCCTCTGATAACAAGGAGGTGACTGTGGACAGATCCTTAAATCTACAGGATGAGTTGTGTTTCGATTGTGTTTCACTGAATTGAAATTTCAGCCTTCACGACATATGAAAACAGCCAAGTACAGTGGACACGCGGGTTGCAATTTAGTGCCTCTGTGCATGCGCAAAGCATGATTTGGCGTTTCAGCGCATGCGCGACCGCCGAAACCCGGAAGTAACCCATTCCGGCACTTCCGGGTTTCGGCGGTCCGTAACCTGAAAAAACGCGAAGCGTCTGTAACCCGAGGTATGGCTGTAAACAGCTATTTTTGTGAAGGAGGGTCAAGATATTAACCGATATGCATGAAATTTCTGATATAGTGTAATGGTTCTAGGGGTTGCTCGTGCGTAAATCGGCGCCACACCTGGCTGGGTTGCCTGAGTGAACCCTTTCTGTCCGGACAGCCACTCGCCCGTGGCTGCCTCAATCGCTGGCAGAATCCGTCAGTGGACGTTTCTTGAACTTCTTCCAGCAAAGAAGCTCTTTGACGCGGAAGCCTTCTGCGCAGGGAGGGCGTGGGCAGTGGAGGACCCGCTCTCCCCGCTGGTCTCCGGCGAGGAGTCCTGGAGCCACCTCGCCGATTCCCCCATCTGGCCCCCTTCTCCACTGGTGCTACGCTGATTTCCTTCCCCAGAAGATGGGCTGCTTCTCTCCCTCCCGGGACGCTCTCCGGAATCCCTCTGGAGTCCTCCCTCTCCCTCTGGCTCCGATGGCAATTCCCTGACATATACCTCGGGTTAAAGTTGCTTTAGGCTGAGCGTTTTCAGGTTGCGCTCCGTGGTGACCCGGAAGTAACGGAGCGCTTTACTTCCGGGTTTCGCCACTCGCGCATGCGCAGACGCTCAAAATGACCTCACGCGTATGTGCAGAAGCGACGTATTGCTCGGTTTGCGTTCTGTTCAGGATGTGAACGGGGCTCCGAAATGGATCCCGTTCGCATTCAGAGGTACCACTGTATAATCCCTAGTGTCGTAAGATAAGACCTTTGGAGCAGGCATTTTTAAAAAAGAGAGGTTTTTTATGAACCGCCCCAGTAGGGCAGTAATTGTTCCTTTTTGACCCCCCCCTCCATGATGGAACCCGGGGCGCTTCGCCCCCCCCTTCCTACGCCCCTGCCTCCCCGCTCCTTTACCAGGGAACCCAGTTGTCCGGGCTGGAGAGCTGGGACCCCTTTGGCCTAATGGCCTACGCTGACGTTCTTATGTTCCAGCAGTGATCCTGTCCGCGTCTTCTGCCAACAGGAGCTGCCCTCGGCCGGCTGTACGGCGAAGTCATGGCCAAGATTTTCCCGGACGGCATCGTCTCCGAAGGGATCCACATGCGGATCGTGCCCGCTGGCTACGCCCTGGCAGGTGAGGCCCCGCTTGCTCTCCCACCGGCCCCTTCTGTCCTCTGCCGAGCTAGTGGCGGGCAGTTCCGCCGGCCCTGCGCTAGGAAATGTCTCTCCCTTGCAGGCGCGGCGGCGTACTCCGGGGCCGTGACCCAGACCCTCTCGACCGCCCTGTTGACCTTTGAGCTGACGGGCCAGATGTCCCACATCCTGCCGGTCTTGGTGGCCGTGCTGAGCGCCAACGCCATCAGCCAGCGCTCACAGCCTTCCTTCTTCGATGGCATCATCAGCGTCAAAAAGCTGCCTTTCCTGCCTAAGCTGGCTGTGGGCAAGAGTGGGTAAGGACATAAATAGAGCCCGTTGTACCAGACCAATAGTCCAGCATTCTAGTCCACGTGTGTCTGGAGGCAGCTGTGGGGGACTCCCTGGTCCTGAATGGGGCAACTGTGCCCCCGAAGGACCAGGTGTGCAGCCTGTAAGTCATACTGGACTCACCGCTGTCCGTGGAGGCGCAGGTCAGTTCCGTGTCCAGGGCAGCTGTCTGTCAGCTCCATCTGGTACGCAAGATGAGACCCTCCCTGCCTGCAGACTGTCTGGCCAGAGTGGCGCATGCTCTAGTTATCTCCCGCTTGGACTACTGCAATGCGCTCTACGTGGGGCTACCTTTGAAGGTGACCTGGAAACCGCAATTAATCCAGAATGTGGCAGCCAGACTGGGGACTGAGAGACCACATAACACCAGTCCTGAAAGACCTACATTGGCTCCCAGTGCGTTTCCGAGCACAATTCAAAGTGTTGGCGCTGGACATTAAAGCCTTAAACAGCCTCGGTCCTGTAGACCTGAAGGAGCGTCTCCATCCCCATCGTTCTACCTGGACACTGAGGTCCAGCACCGAGGGCCCACGGGGCACTAAAGGCTCAGAGCTTCAGAACCAGACCAACATAGAGCGCATTGCAGTAGTCCAGCTCTGAGGAGGCTTGGAGAAGCAGAATGTGACTCAGAAAGTGGATGGAGGGGGGTTTTCCTTCACCCTGAACCCTCCAACCCACCTTTCCACTCCCTCCTTTTCTCCCCCAGAGGCCACGACATCTACGCCGAAGACTTTATGGTGACCGATCTCAAATACCTGTCCCTGGAGAGTAAATACAAAGATCTGCGCAGGCTGCTCAGGATCTCCACCCTCAAGCAGTTCCCCTTGGTGGACTCTCAAGGTAAACCGTCTCTCGTTCTTCAGTACCAGCTTTCCTTTAACAACAATCTGCGGAACTCCCCGCCACTTGACTCTTTGCTCGTACACTTTCTGTCACCTGCTAAAAGCATTTTTTATTTAGACAAGACTGTGTGTTTTGATCTGTTTTCGTTTCTTTTCTGATTTTTTAATCTTTCAAGTATTTTGTACAGCGGCACCTTGGTTCTCAAACTTAATCTGTCCCGGAAGTCCGTTCCAAAACCAAAGCGTTCCAAAACCGAGGCACGCTTTCCCACAGAAGATAATGCAAAACGGATTTATCCGTTCCAGACTTTTAAAAACAACCCCTAAAGCAGCCATTTGACATGAATTTTACTATCTAACGAAAGCAGTAATCAATGTACTGCAGTCACACAACCAATCAGTAGATGAAATGGGTTCCACACAGTCACGAAAACGAAAACAAAAGAGCCTCATAAACTAAAAATGCAAATTAAATAGCAAAAAGAGACAGACCTCAGCGTAACACTCAAAACAGAAGTCTGGCACTGAAATCGGAGCAGGTTCGGCTTCCGAAAAAGTTTGCAAATGGGAATGCTTACTTCCGGGTTTGCAGTGTTTGAGTACCAAAGCGTTTGAGTACCAAGGTACCAGTGGATTGTGCTTTTTACTGTTTTAGTATCTTTGCAAACCGCTTTGAGGCTTTCCCTACCCGATCAGGCAGTAAATACCGTATTTTTCGCCCTATAGGACGCACCGGCCCATAGGACGCACCTAGTTTTGGAGGGGGGAAATAAAGAAAAAAAAATTATTCCCCCCCCCAGGGGCGGGGCGGGGGAAGCCTGAGCCCCCAGAACAGGCAGCTCACCGCACGCCTTGGGAGACCGTCGCGATTTCCCGCCGGGCTCCCACTGCTTGCGGATATCTGCCTGAAGCCCAAACCAGGTTGAGGAACAGCGGAAAGGCGTGCTGCTTCTCCCCGCCGCCACCCTCCAAACCAGGTTGGGGAACCAAAGCCTGGGACGCGCTGTGCAGCACGCCCCAGGCTTCAAGATGCAGGCTGCTATCCACAAGCCTAGGGAGCCCGACAGGAACTCCCACGGGCTCCCGAGGCTTGCGGATAGCTTCCTGAAGCGTGGAGAGCGAGAGGGGTCGGTGCACACCAACCCCTCTCACTCTCCAGGCTTCAGCGAAAGCCTGCATTCGCCCCATAGGACGCACACACATTTCCCCTTCATTTTTGGAGGGGGAAAAGTGCGTCCTATAGCAGTGTTTCCCAACCGGTGTTCCGCGGCACACTAGTGTGCCGCGAGACGTTGCCTGGTGTGCCGTGGGAGGGCACACTCATTGAAATTAGAATTAGACTTTTGCCCCCCGCCCGCCTTCAGAAGAGGTCCAGGACCTCTTTGCTCCCCCCTGCCTGCCTTCCCGGGAGAGCGGAGAAACGCAGCGTGTTTCTCCGCTGTCCCGGACAGCTTTTGAAGGCAGGCAGAGGGGAGCAAAGACTTTCGCCCCCCCGCCCGCCTTCAGAAGAGGTCCAGGGCCTCTTCTGAAGGCGGGCGGGGGGCAAAGGTCTTTGCTCCCCCGTGCCTGCCTTCCCGGGAGAGCGGAAAGTCTTTGCTCCCCCCCTTCAAAAGCCGTCCGGGACAGAGGAGAAACGTGCTGCGTTTCTACGCTCTCCCGGGAAGGCAGGCAGGGGGAGCAAAGACTTTTGCCCCCCCGCCAGCCTTCAGAAGAGGTCCTGGACCTCTTCTGAAGGCGGGCGGGGGGCGAAAGTCTTTGCTCCCCCCGCCTGCCTTCAAAAGCCGTCCAGGACAGCGGAGAAACACGCTGCTTTTCTCCGCTCTCCCGGGAAGGCAGGCAGGGGGGGAGCAAGGACTTTTGCCCCCCGCCCGCCTTCAGAAGAGGTCCTGGACCTCTTCTGAATGCCGGCGGGGGGCGAAAGTCTTTGCTCCCCTCTGCCTGCCTTCAAAAGCTGTCCGGGACAGCGGAGAAACACGCTGCGTTTCTCCGCTCTCCCGGGAAGGCAGGCAGGGGGGAGCAAAGTCTTTGCTCCCCCCGCCTGCCTTCAAAAGCCGTCCAGGATAGCGGGAAGCGCTTCCCTGCTATCCCGGACTGCTTTTAAAATGCTGGCGGTGGGGAGCAAAGCCTTTCGGCCCCCGCCGGCCTTCCTGGACCTCTTCTGAAGGCCGGAGGGGGGGGAAGGCTTTGCTCCCCACCGCCAGCATTTAAAAGAGGTCCCTGGAGATTTCCCTATAGGCTTTCTTCTTGCGAAGCAAGCCCATAGGGAAATTCATCTTGCGAAGTGCCTCAAAAAACGGAAAACCCTTTCGTCTTGCGGGTTTTCAGTCTTGCGAGGCATTCGTCTTGCGGGGCACCACTGTATATATAGTCAATATAGGCACAGAGTTAATTTTTTAAACATTTTCTAATGGTGGTGTGCCTCGAGATTTTTTTCATGAAACAAGTGTGCCTTTGCCCAAAAAAGGTTGGGAAACACTGTCCTATAGGACGAAAAATACGGTACATTTTACATAACATATATAAGTATTTTTAATTTAATTCATAAAACGTACACACTGCTTGCTTGCTTGGTTGGTTTTTCAGCGAAAGCCTGCATTCGCCCCATAGGACGCACAAACGTTTCCCCTTCATTTTTGGAGGGGGAAAAGTGCGTCCTATAGGGCGAAAAATACGGTACATTTTACAGAACATATGTAAGTATTTTTAATTTAATTCATAAAACTTACACACTGCTTGCTTGGTTGGTTGGTTGGTTTTTAAATCCCCCCCAATAAACAGCAAATGTGCTGTTCAGCTGCTTCGAACTAGAACTCCCATGGGAGTTGTAGTACAGAACAGCTGGAGGGCGCCAGGCTGGAGGAGGCGAGTCCTTCGTTGTGAGGCCAGATCCCCTAACTGAGAGAAGAGGCCCCAAACCCCCCTTCTCTTTCTCTCCCCTCCTCAAAGAGTCTCGCGTCTTGTTGGGGTCCATTCGGAGGAAGCATCTCTCCAAGCTTCTGTCGGCCCACCTTGGCCCAGAGAAGAGATTCCAGTACATTCTCAGCCGGTCGGACCAGGCGGACCCAAACCAAGATGAACCGGGTGAGAGCTTATGCCGACTTGCATTAGGGAGGAGGGCAGAAGAGGGTCTAGGATTCTTGAGCCGCATTGCAAGAGATCAGACGACCGTATTTTTTGCTCTATAAGACTCACTTTTTCCCTCCTAAAAAGTAAGGGGAAATGTGTGTGCGTCTTATGGAGCAAATGCAGGCTGCGCAGCTATCCCAGAAGCCAGAACAGCAAGAGGGATTGCTGCTTTCACTGCGCACCGATCCCTCTTGCTGTTCTGGCTTCTGAGATTCAGAATATTTTTTTCTTTTTTTCCTCCTCCAAAAACTAGGTGCGTCTTGTGGTCTGGTGCGTCTTATAGAGTGAAAAAATACTGTATTTTAAACTGTAGAACAGAAAAATTAATTTTAAAAATTATGTAAAAAATTACAGTGGTGCCTCGCAAGACGAAATTAATTTGTTCAGTGAGTCTCTCCATCTTGCAGTTTTTTCGTCTTGCGAAGCACGGCCATTAGCAGCTTAGCGGCTTAGCGATATTAGCGGCTATTAGCGGCTTAGCGGCTATTAGCGGCTTAGCGGCTTAGAAAAAGGTGGGGGGAGGGAAAAAACTCGCAAGAACTCGCAAGACTTTTCGTCTTGCGAAGCAAGCCCATAGGGAAATTCGTCTTGCGAAGCACCTCAAAAACGGAAAACTCTTTCGTCTAGCGAGTTTTTCGTCTTGCGAGGCATTCGTCTTGCGGGGCACCACCGTAGGATAAAAAATAAACTTCTCCAAAGTAAACCCCTTTCCTTGCTTCTTACGCAGACTCGCCCAAGGAAACGGAGAATGGGCCTTGCGATGCCCAGGAAAGTTGGGCGGAAGAGATTGTGGAGGGAGAGGAAGAGGAGGAGAAAAAGGTAGGAGGCAGCTGGACCTGTGGAGGCAGAGAGATCCCCCTTCTCCTGTTTAGCCTTGGCTTCGAATCATAGTTATAGAACTCTATGGAAGGGACCCCAGGGGTCATCCAGCCCAACCCACCGCAATGGCTTTTTTTCTGATTTCAGCCCTCCAAGGCCGTTCCGACGAGCACCGATTCTCTCACCCCGCGAGAAGAGCATGGGCAACATCGCCACATGGTACGTTATGCGCTGAGATGCCAGGTTCTTGCGGCGGGGAGAGGCGGCCACAAGGAGGGCCAGGGAGGAGGCTGGGGGTCCAGGACTCCTGGGTCCCTTGAGCAGAGAGGTTCGTTCCTCGGGGCTGATGGGAGCTGTGGTTCACATCCTGTGCCCTTTTAAAATTTTGTTTTGTTTTGGGTGGCTATTGGGTTCTTGTTTTTATTTTTACAGTGTTAGGTATTTTGTGGTTTTATATCTTGGTTTTATTCTGAGACCCCTGGGTATAGGGCAGTCTATAAATTCATGGACTATGTGGAATTAGACAAGACGACAGGAAGGATTTGAAACCCGCGGTATCAGAGATTCTCAGAGGACTGGAGTAAATATGTGAAGTATTTGAAAAGCAATTGTAATCAACAGATTACGCTGGTAAGATTGGAAGAAGTTTTGTAAGGAGGGCTATGTGAAATATTGCAGAGACAAGTACGAAGGGAACTTATTAGTGAAGGACTGTTAAAAGCAATAGTGAAATTAATGAAATGCAGATTAAGTGATAAACATTGAAAAATCTTCAGATGTGGTTGGTGGAAGTCCAAAACGCTGATTAAGATTAGAAAATATGCTGTATGTTGTTGTTTTTTGGAAATTTCATGTAAGAGTGTGTGTGTGTGTGTGTGTGTGTGTGTGTGTGTATATTCAATAGAGAGGAGGAGGAAGAAGAAGAGGAGGAGGAGGAGGAGATGGTCCTGCATGCCAAGATCCTGGGTCTAATTATTTATTTACTTGTTAATATTTGTATACCAGCATCACAGAGAAAATATAGAATCATAGAATCCTAGAATCCTAGAGTTGGAAGAGACCACAAGGGCCATCGAGTCCAACCCCCTGCCAAGCAGGAAACACCATCAGAGCACTCCTGACATCTGGTTGTCAAGCCTCTGCTTAAAGACCTCCAAAGAAGGAGACTCCACCACACTCCTGGGCAGCCAATTCCACTGTCAAACAGCTCTTACTGTCAGGAAGTTCTTCTTAATGTTTAGGTGGAATCTTCTTTCTTGTAGTTTGGAACCATTGCTCCGTGTCCGCTTCTCTGGAGCAGCAGAAAACAACCTTTCTCCCTCCTCTATGTGACATCCTTTTATATATTTGAACATGGCTATCATATCACCCCTTAACCTCCTCTTCTCCAGGCTAAACATGCCCAGCTCCCTTAGCCGTTCCTCATAAGGCATCGTTTCCAGGCCTTTGACCATTTTGGTTGCCCTCCTCTGGACACGTTCCAGTTTGTCAGTGTCCTTCTTGAACTGCGGTGCCCAGAACTGGACACAGTACTCCAGGTGAGGTCTGACCAGAGCAGAATACAGTGGCACTATTACTTCCCTTGATCTAGATGCTATACTCCTATTGATGCAGCCCAGAATTGCATTGGCTTTTTTAGCTGCCGCGTCACACTGTTGGCTCATGTCAAGTTTGTGGTCAACCAAGACTCCTAGATCCTTTTCACATGTACTGCTCTCAAGCCAGGTGTCACCCATCTTGTATTTGTGCCTCTCATTTTTTTTGCCCAAGTGCAATACTTTACATTTCTCCCTATTAAAATTCATCTTGCTTGTTTTGGCCCAGTTCTCTAATCTGTCAAGGTCGTTTTGAAGTGTGATCCTGTCCTCTGGGGTGTTAGCCACCCCTCCCAGTTTGGTGTCATCTGCAAATTTGATCAGGATCCCCTTGAGTCCATCATCCAAGTCGTTGATAAAGATGTTGAATAAGACCGGGCCCAAGACAGAACCCTGTGGCACCCCACTAGTCACTCTTCTCCAGGATGAAGAGGAACCATTGATGAGCACCCTTTGGGTTCGGTCAGTCAGCCAGTTACAAATCCACTGAGTGGTAGCATAGTCAAGACCGCATTTTACCAGCATCTTTACAAGAATATCATGGGGCACCTTGTCAAATGCCTTGCTGAAATCAAGGTAGGCTACATCCACTGCGTTCCCTTCATCTACCAGGCTTGTAATTCTGTCAAAAAACGAGATCAGGTTAGTCTGACACGACTTATTTTTCAGAAATCCATGCTGACTATTGGTGATCACAGTATTCCTTTCTAGGTGCTCACAAACTGTTTGCTTAATGATCTGCTCCAGAATCTTCCCTGGTATTGATGTCAGACTGACTGGGCGGTAATTATTTGGGTCCTCTCTTTTCCCCTTTTTGAAAATAGGGACAACATTTGCCCTCCTCCAGTCTGCCGGGACTTCGCCTGTTCTCCAGGAATTCTCAAAGATGACTGCCAGTGGTTCTGAGATCACACCTGCCAGTTCTTTTAATACTCTTGGATGCAGTTCATCTGGCCCTGGAGACTTGAATACATCTAAACTAGCCAAGTATTCTTGTACTATCTCCTTAGTTATTCTGGGCTGTGTTCCCTCTGCTGAATCATTTGCTCCAAATTCTTTAGGTCGGGCATTGTTTTCTTTATCAGAGAAGACTGAGGCAAAGAAGGCATTGAGGAGTTCAGCCCTTTCTGTGTCCCCTGTTTGCATTTCACCATCTTCTCCTCTGAGTGACCCCACTGTTTCTTTCTTCTTCCTTTTGCTACAAACATACCCATAAAAGCCTTTTTTTGTTGCTTTTAACCTCTCTAGCAAGCCTGAGTTCATTCTGTGCTTTAGCTTTTCTGACTTTGTGTCTACACGTGCTGGCTATTTGTTTGAATTCCTCTTTGGTGGTTTCCCCCCTTTTCCATTTTTTGTACACATCCTTTTTTAATCTTAACTCAGTTAAAAGTTCTTTAGATAGCCACCCTGGCTTCTTTAGGCACCTTCCATGTTTCCGTCTCATTGGTATTGCCTGAAGTTGTGCTTTTACTATCTCCCTCTTAACAAACTCCCAGCCATCATGAACTCCCTTTCCTTTTAGTATTACTGTCCATGGGATCTCACCCAGCACTTCCCTAAGTTTTATGAAGTCGGCTTTCTTAAAGTCAAGAAATTGAGTCCTAGTATGCTTGGCTGCTCCTTTCCGCTGTATAGTAAACTTCAGAAGAGCATGATCACTCGCGCCTAATGATCCTTCCACTTCTACCCCACTAACCAGGTCATCAACATTGGTTAGGACCAGATCTAAAATGGCTGTTCCTCTTGTTGCTTCTCCCACTTTCTGGACAACAAAGTTGTCTGCAAGGCCAGTGAGGAATCTGTTTGACCTTATGCTCTTGGCTGAGTTTGACATCCAGCAAATATCCGGGTAATTGAAGTCCCCCATTACTACTATCTCCCTTCCTTTTGCATGCTTGGCCATCTGTTCCAGGAAGGCATCATCTATGTCCTCCGTTTGGCTTGGGGATCTATAGTAAACTCCCACAATGAGGTCCTTGTTATTCATCTCTCCCTTAATTTTGACCCAAATGCTCTCACTTTGGCTTTGAGGTTCTAAATCTTGGATCTCTTCACAGGTATACACATCCCTGACATATAATGCCACTCCTCCTCCTTTCTTGTCTGGTCTGTTTCTCTGAAATAGATTGTATCCCTCCATTATTACATTCCAGTCGTGGGACTTATCCCACCAGGTTTCAGTGATGCCTATTATGTCATATTTAGTTTGCTGTACCAAGAGCTCAAGCTCATCTTGTTTATTTCCCATGCTTTGCGCATTAGTGTACAGACATTGAAGTCCATTAATCATTCCCCCGTGTCTCTTATTTAAGGATTTTTTCCTCCCACCACTAGGTCTGCGTGCTGTTTGCTCCATTTGGTCTATGACATTTGGATGATCATGTTCATCAATTGATAGACTCCTACCTTCAGGACCACTGTCTTCCTCCCCCACATTAGTCAGTTTAAAGCCCTCCTGATGAGGTTTCTGAGATTTTTGGCAAAAACATTCCTCCCAACCGTTGTGAGGTGCAGCCCATCGCTTGCCAGAAGTCCATCTTCAAGAAACTGCAGTCCGTGATCTAAGAATCCAAACCGTTCCTGTTTACACCATTTGCGAAGCCAGCTGTTCACTTCCACTATTTTTCTCTCTCTCCCTGGGCCACGTCGTTCAACTGGGAGGACAGATGAGATGACAACTTGTGCATTTAATTGCTTCAATTTCCTGCCCAGAGCCTCATAGTCTCTTTTGATCTTCTGGAGGCTATTGCTTGCAGTGTCATTGGTTCCCACATGAACCAAGAGGAAGGGGTATTTGTCAGTGGGTTTTACGATTCCTTGTAGTTGTTCAGTTACATCTTGGATCTTAGCCCCGGGGAGACAGCACACTTCCCGAGACATCTTGTCAGGCCCACAGATCACTGCTTCTGTTCCCCTCAGTAGGGAATCCCCTATCACCACTACACGCCTCCTCTTAGGTTTGGTCGGGGTTCTTCCGTGATCTGTCCGTTCCAAGGTCGCCTGCACATTCCCTGAGGACTGACTTTGCTGCTCGTCTTCATATACCTGATCGACTGTAATGAGGGAGAGATCCTCAAATGGAGTCTGCTCTTCGTCTTCCATTCTAGGGGAGAGGACCTCAAAGCGATTGTGTATTTCTAAACAATCAGAGCGAACCCTGGGCCTCCTACTTCTTTGAGTCACGTTTCTCCATATATCTGGCTCCTGTGTTGGTGAACTAGCCTCCTTCTCAGGGGAGTCCCCTGTCTCCTCCTTGGTGGAGACGGTGTGCTCTGTTGCTTCCAAGAAGAGCTCCAGCTCTCTAATTCTTTGGAGCGTAGACACACGTTCCTCCAGTTGCTGGACTTTGTCTTTTAAGAGGGCAATCAACATGCAATTGCTGCAGGTAAAGCTGCCTGCAACCTTTGGCAAGATGGCAAACATTGTGCAGGAACCACAGGCGACTGCAGCTGTTCCCTCACTCTCCATCTTGAGAACGTGACGTTGGGGCTGGCTGCAGTGGTCCTCCATCATAAGAAGCGTGCAGACAGGACAAGTAACTCCCCCCCAAAAAACCCTAGGTCTCCCCCCAACAAACGTTTGAGACTAGCTCCCCTAAATCTAAAGATAGATCAAATTGCCGCTGCCCTACAAGCTCTGATAAGCTCCTCCCACAGCTAATCACCTACCTCAACAGAAACCCTGCCCCCTCTGACCTTTGCATAGGGAGAGCAGCTAATCAGCCACAAGAAACACACACAGGAGAAAACCCTTTTTGCTCCTTCTTCAGCCGCTGCCCTACAAGCTCAAATATCAAAGCGCTTTACAGCAATAAAACCATAACCAAGCCCTTAAAAGAGTTGCAAACAGGTATCAGTTAAACCATTGCAGACGTATTTACAGTGGTGCCTCGCAAGACGAAATTAATCCGTTCCGCGAGTCTCTTCGTCTAGCGGTTTTTTCGTCTTGTGAAGCAAGCCCATTGACAGCTTAGCGGATTAGCGCTATTAGCGCTATTAGCAGCTTTTAGCGGCTTTTGGCGGCTTATCAGCTTAGCGGATAAGCAGATAAGCGGCTTAGCGGCTTAGAAAAAGGGGGGGGAGGGGAAAAAACCCGCAGGAACTCGCAAGACATTTTCGTCTTGCGAAGCAAGCCCATAGGAAATTCGTTTTGCGAAGCACCTCCCAAACGGAAAACTCTTTCGTCTAGCGAGTTTTCCGTCTTGCGAGGCACCACTGTACTTATATACTTCCTTGCTTGGTAGAATTTATTTAGCGCTTGACCGTTGAAACTCTCAAAGCCGTTTGCAACAGGAGCAAACGAGAGGGTTGTTAATAATAATAACAATTAACGAAACGGTTGAAAACACCAGCAGCCCGCTCTGAGCACGGCAGCATTTCAAATATCTTGGTAGGCTGCAATCTTAACGGCCTACCTAAGGGCCAGTGGAAAATGCAAAAGTATTCAGTAGGCACTGAAGGCGCCTCCGGCCGAATCTCCAGTGGCGGAGAGTTCCACCGGGCTAGGCCAGAAAAATAAGCTTGTTGTTGCACAACATGAAGGTGTCGGCTTGTGGAACTCCCCGCCACATGGTGGCCGCTGTCTCGGAGGGCTTTTCGAAGTGGGACCCCAGATTTATTGCCTTTTACAGTCTATGGGGGGCTTCCGAGAATGAGCCAGCTGGGGGAAATGGGAATCTGGGCAAGATGGAGCCGCGCTCAGTCCATTCCCTGCCTCTTTTTATCCCCATGGCTGATGCAGGTTGAGGAATGGGAATGCCGGCAGCTCCAGGAAACCCTCCGCCTGGCCGACGTGCCCATCGACCCGGCTCCTTATCGCCTCTTGGAAAAGGAAACCCTCTACCAGGTCAGTCCTCCAAGGCCCCTTCATCCTTCATCCCTTCAGGAAGTGAAGAAACAGGACCTTCTGGCCCACAAACTCACTGCTCTCCCCAGGCCATATTCTTATTGCAATGGGAAATGGGGCGCATTGCAGAATGTCTGTTTTATATACATCATTTACACAATGGGCTCCAACTCCCGGGATTCTCCTGTCGGCCAATCAGGTTGCGGATTCACTTCCACCTGGAGCTGGATTGGGTGGCTCCTGTGGACCAATCAGACTGCTGCATTCTGGATCCTATTGTTCTAGGACCAATCAGACTGCTGCATTCTGGATCCTATGGTTCTAGTACCAATCAGACTGCTGCATTCTGGATCCTATTGTTCTAGGGCCAATCAGACTGCTGCATTCTGAATCCTATTGTTCTAGGGCCAATCAGACTGCTGCATTTTAGATCCTATTCAACTCAGTACATAAGACCTCAGGAGAGCGAGGAAAATTCACAGGGATGATTCACACCCTGGCGGCACTTTCTTGATCTGCCCTCGGGCAGAAGATATATAGAAGCAGGATTAATTGCACCAACCGGGTAAAGAATGGCTTCTATCTGTGGGCTGTTAGGCTGCTGAATGAAAAGAGAACAACAGGGCAATGGACTTTCGGGTTTGGTGGGTGTGCGTCAGTAAACGAGGGGGATTAAGACTAAGAGAGCTGAGGGGGGGGGTGATTGAGTAATCTCACTGTATACAAGTTGTAAAGTAAAGGTAAAGAGACCCCTGACCATTAGGTCCAGTCGTGGCCGACTCTGGGGTTGCGGCGCTCATCTCACTTTATTGGCCGAGGGAGCCGGCGTACAGCTTCCAGGTCATGTGGCCAGCAGGACTAAGCCGCTTCTGACGAACCAGAGCAGCGCACGGAAACGCCGTTTACCTTCCCACCGGAGCGGTACCTATTTATCTACTTGCACTGGCGTGCTTTCAAACTGCTAGGTTGGCAGGAACAGGGACCGCGCAACGGGAGCTCACCCTGTCGCGGGGATTCGAACCGCCGACCTTCTGATCGACAAGCCCTAGGCTCTGTGGTTTAACCCACAGCGCCACCCACGTCCCTTCATACAAGTTGTACAAGCGACAATAAAAGTATTTCAATTTCAATATTTTTTTGCCCCCCCCCAGTGCTATGACCTCTTCAACCTCTTGGGTCTCCACACGGCTTACGTGACCAACATGGGGCGCTTGGTTGGAGTGGTGAGTCTCAAGGAGGTATGTGTCTGTCCGGGTCGGAGGGTTCACAGCGATACAGGACAGAGGATCCCGCTTACGCTAGAGCAGGGGTCCCCAAACTAAGGCCCACGGGTTGGATAAGGCCCGAGGGACTCGTTTATCCGGCCCACGGAGATGCCCGCCGCCGCCCGCTCTTGCCGGCGCTGCCCACTTCCGGGTTGGAGGAGCACCGGAAATAGCTTGTCCGCATGTGCATTATTTCCGCATGCGCAAGCGTTATTTCTGGTGCACATCCGGGTCAGAGGTGGCCAGTGCACATGCGCACAAGCTATTTCCAGTGTTCCTCTGACCCAGAAGTACGCCAGAAATAGTGTGTGCGCATGCGTATGGGTGTTCGGCACTGGAGGTGCGGTAAGTTTGCTGACCCCTGCGCTAGAGGGACAAGGAGAAGACAGACCAAATTTTCCTCCCTCTCTCGTAACACAGGAATCCATCCCACGAATCTGAGCATTGGGAGGTTCAGAGCAGGTGAAATATAGTCCCACCAACATCTCTCCGGTGAAAAAAGGGACGTCGTATTCTGCAATAATATTTTTTACTATTATTACCCCACACACCCGATTGGGTTTCCCCAGCCACTCTGGGTGGCTTCCAACCTATATAAAAAGATAACACAATATTTTTAAAAACCCACCTTCAGGGTGTCTCTGGGATCGGATCACTCCATACATACCCTCCAACATTTCTCTGATTTAAACAGGGACAACCTAAGTCAGGCATAGGCAAACTCAGCCCTCCAGGTTTTTTGGGACTACAATTCCCATCATCCCTAACTAAGAGGGCCAGTGCTAAGTGGTTATGGTTTTGATCTATGGGCTACTTTTAAAATGAGGCTGCATTTTAAATTGCATTTTAACCTGTATTAATTTTTTTTTTCACTATTATGTTTTTACTGTAATTTTACTGGTGTTAGCCGCCCTGAGCCTGGCTCTGGCCAGGTATAAATAAAAATTATTATTATTACTATTAATAGGAGTTGTAGTCTCGAAACATCTGGAGGGCCGATTTTCCTATGCCTGCTCTAAGGAAAAGCAGGGCATTCCAGGATCAGATCGGAAAGTGGGACGCATAGCTGTCAACCGTCCCTTATTTGGCGGGAAAGCCCCTTATCCCAGCGCCATGTCCCGCTGCTGTCCCTTATTGATGATGTCCCTTAAATTTCCCGGGTTTCAAACGAAGCAGCTCCTCTCCCTCCATCCCTGCCGGCCAGGGAGGAGGGAGGCTCCAACTGTGTTGCTCAGCTGCGTTGCTCACCCAATAAGGAGTCTAAGAACGACTGGGGGGTGGAGCTTGCATGCCTTGTGCCAATCAAATCGGCCGCCTTGCCTGGGGACTCGCCTTTGCTCAGCGCTTCCCAGCGGAGAGGGGACGGTGGTTTTCCTTGCTGCATCCCCTTTGCCGGGTTGCTGCGCTGTGGGAACCACCGCTTGAGGCTTCGTTTGGCTGCTGGCTGGGCTTTCTGCCTTTGGCTCGGAGGGGCTCAGAAGTTGAACATACCTGTGCTGAGAAAATCCCTTATTTTGGCTGCTGATCCCTTATTTTCGAGGCTGCTGGTCCCTTATTTTCAATTCTGTAATGTGACAGCTATGGCGGGACGGCTTCTGTAAATCTGGAAAATAGGGGCACTTAGGGGGGTGTCGTGTCAAGAGGGACGTGCAGAAATTAGCCCAACGGACCTGAATGCCGGAGATTCAGAACGGATGAAACCAGTGCAGGGTGGAACTGCGGAACTCCCTGCCACAGGAGTGGCCACTAACCTGAATGGCTTCAAAAGGGCAAATTCATGGAGGAGGCTATCTATTAATCTGTTGTTAGGGAGGGCTGGGAGACGTCTCCCTTTCTGAAGCCCTCAGGTGCTGAGTTTTTTTGGGGGGGGGTCTTCTTGACTTCCTCTCTCGCTCTTTCCACAGCTCAAGGCCGCAGTCGAAGGGTGTGTCAAAGGCACCTTTGCTGGCCAGGCCACCCGCCGCCAACGCCGGGATCCGCGCAGGCCTGACGACCAGGAGCAAAAACCATCAGGAGAGGATGACCCCAAGAGCCCCATGGCCTAGGGCCATTTCTTGAGGGTGCCAATGTGGACCCATCTCGCCGCAGGTGCCATTTATTTAACTCTGCAAACAGACAACAGATTTATTTCTGTTGTAAAAGCTATATTTTCGCTTGCTTGCGAGAAGAGGCCCTGCCTGTGTATGCCGTGGTTTCGTGGGGTTTTCAACCGCCCCGGCGGAAGGATCCCGGGAGTTGTAGTTCGGAAAGGTTTTTATTTTTATGTCGGAGATCCCTTAATCCCCTTCGGAAGAGGGAACAGCTGTTTTAAGCTCGCTTGCGGCTAAAATGTGACCCCCACCGAATTCTCTGGGACGAGACGAAACGTTCATAGCCGGCCGCTCTGGGCTGTGTTGCCGGAAACACAACATGATACCTGCTTCTTTTGTGTTCAATGGGTCTTACCGTCAGTTTCGGAAGGGACACCCACCCAGTGGCGTAGCGTGGGGGGTGCAGGGGGGGCCGGCCGCACCGAGCGCAACATCTGGGGGTTAGGGTTAGGGGGCGCAAATCCACGGGTTAGGGGGCGCAAATTACTTGCCTTGCCCTGGGTGCTGACAACCCACGCTACGCCACTGCACCCACCCATCCCAGGCACAAGCTGAATACAGGATCATGTCCCACCCTCCTGAACCAGAGTGAAAAAGGATGTTTGCAGGGCATCCCCAAATATCATAAACGCTACTGTGAAAGGCAAGAGAATAATAGAGGTCTTTTTTTACAAAAACACAACCTCACACGTTTATTATTTTTCCGACACCGAAATAAAAATGAAATGAAATAAAGGAGAGTAATCAATGTCAATCCATGTCAGTCCATCGAATAAATAGATCCACCCAGGTTTACATATAAAACAGCAACAGGGGAGGTGAAGGGGGAGAGGCACGGCGCCCGCTGAGGATGACCTTCAAACCCCTCTTGACAAAGAGAACTGTAGCGTTGGGAGGGACCCCCAAAGGTCATCCATGCAGCGATGCAGGAGAAGGAGAGGGTCCGTCCTTCAGGACTTTGGGATCAGAAACCTTCCCGTCTCTCCAACGATCCAGCAGCTTGAAATCTGCCCTCCTTCGTCTCCTGGGTTCTTTGATGTCGGTGGGCGCAGGACTCCTGGGTTCTTCTCAGGAGCGGGGGGCAAAAGGGGGGTTCAGAAGGACACCCGGGTTCTTTGGAGAGGGGAGAAGGTCCGGGGTGTGTTTCGAAGGGAGGGAGTCGCTGGGAGGGGCTGCAGGATCCACAAGGCGGGGGTCTCCTGGGGGGTGGGGAGAGAGGGAAGGCAAAAGGGGAGGTGGGCTGCCTGCCCGATTCAGGGGCATTTCCTCTCCACGCACTGTTTGCCCCCTTCCTCGTATTCTTGTTTGGAGATCCACATCTGCTGGAAGGTGCCCTGCGGATGAGAAGGAGAGGAAGGAGACGAGGACACAAACCCAGGCGTCCGGGTCTTCCCTCCCAGGCCCCCAACCCCAAACTCAGAGACCCCTGAGCTACACACACCAGCACCCAGTCCATGTCTTGGCTCCCGGTTCCCTAGACACTGAGCATAATAATAATAATAATAATAATAATAATAATAATAATAATAATAAAAAATATTATTTATACCCTGCCCTCAGGGTGCTAACACCAATAAAATCACAGTAAAAACATAATAGGGGGGAACCAATTTAAAATACAGGTTAAAATGCAATTTAAAATGCAGCCCCTATACGGGGTATCAAAGGAAGGGGGTGTTATGTATTCAGTGTTCTGTATTTGCCTGAGCTTGAGTCTCTGGACTAAGGATTCTGAGCTCCTGATTCGATACACGTTGTCCAATCACATTTCAGGATTTGGGCCCCTGCCATTGGCCCTTGAACTCCCAAGTTGTGATTTGCAGTTTGGAACTTTAGACAGCCAATCACGTCGGGAGTGGGAGTGGCCCAGGCTTTCGGAAATGTCCATGGACCAGCTGCGTGTGGGGCAGCTGGCCCCTAACCTTAACCCCAACCCATGGACAATATGGTGCAGCTGAATCAGGTTTCCCCCCCCCACAAAGGCCCCACAATAGATGAAATGAGGGGGGGGAGAGAGAGGGAGGGAGAGAGAGAGGGAGGGAGGGAGGAAGGAAGGAAGGAAGGAAGGAAGGAAGGAAGGAAGGAAGGAAGGAAAGAGAAAGAGAGAGGGAGGGAGGGAGGGAGGGAAAGAAAGAAAGAAAGAAAGAAAGAGGAAGGAAGGAAGGAAGGAAGGAAGGAAGGAAGGAAGGAAGGAAGGAAAGAGAAAGAGAGGAAGGGAGGGAAAGAAAGAAAGAAAGAAAGAAAGAGAAAGAGGAAGGAAGGAAGGAAGGAAGGAAGGAAGGAAGGGGAAGGAAGGAGGGGGAGGGAAGGAAGGAAGGGAAGAAAGAGAAAGAAAGAAAAGAAAAAGAAAGAAAGAAAGAAAGAAAGAAAGAAAGAAAGAGGAAGGAAGGAAGGAAGGGGAAGGAAGGAGGGGGAGGGAAGGAAGGAAGGGAAGAAAGAGAAAGAAAGAAAAGAAAAAGAAAGAAAGAAAGAAAGAAAGAAAGAAAGAAAGAAAGAGGAAGGAAGGAAGGAAGGAAGGGGAAGGAAGGAGGGGGAGGGAAGGAAGGAAGGGAAGAAAGAGAAAGAAAGAAAAGAAAAAGAAAGAAAGAAAGAAAGAAAGAAAGAAAGAAAGAGGAAGGAAGGAAGGAAGGAGGGGGAAGGAAGGAAGGAAGGGAAGAAAGAGAAAGAAAGAAAAGAAAAAGAAGAAAGAAAGAAAGAAAGAAAGGGAAGGAAGGAAAGAAAGGGGAAGGAAGGAAGGAAGGAAGGAAGGAAGGAAGGAAGGAAGGAAGGAAGGAAGCAAAAGAAAGATAGTGATTAATGATATACAAAACTGCCGGTTTTGTTTCATTTCGAAAAATAAAATTTGATTCTACAGTCCATTGTTGTTTATATTCTGAATTAGATATATATGGAGGCACCAAAATCTTTTCAGTGCTTAGGGCCTCTGAAGGTCCTCCAGAGAACCCAGGAGTCCTGGCTCCCAGCCTCCCCCCCCCCCTTTCCCCACCTCCTCTTCCTCCGACCCACGGCAGCCTCCAGGGCCCCAGACTCACGAGAGAAGCCAGGATGGAGCCCCCAATCCAAGGACTGAACCTCCTTTCCATGGTGCTGTTGCTAGCAATCAGCTTCAAGCGCATGCTCTACAGAATGTGGAGAGAGAGAAAAGAGGTGTTTCCATAATAATAATAATAATATTTTTTTATTTATCCCCCGCCCATCTGGCTGGGCAGGTGTTAAAACAGGCTTGCCCTGCCATCTGCAAACTAACCAGTGTTATAACAATACTAAGGTGCGCACACATAGCAGGCCACAGGCAGCCGATCCTTCAAAACTAGGAAATATTCAGTGGAAAAAACCAGGCACTTTGTTTTAGTACGCGGAACAATCCTAGAATCCTAGAGTTGGAAGAGACCACAAGGGCCATCGAGTCCAACCCCCTGCCAAGCAGGAAACACCGTCAGAGCACTCCTGACATATGGTTGTCAAGCCTCTGCTTAAAGACCTCCAAAGGAGGAGACTCCACCACACTCCTGGGCAGCAAATTCCACTGTCAAACAGCTCTTACTGTCAGGAAGTTCTTCCTAATGTTTAGGTGGAATCTTCTTTCTTGTAGTTTGGAACCATTGCTCCGTGTCCGCTTCTCTGGTGCAGCAGAAAACAACCTTTCTCCCTCCTCTATGTGACATCCTTTGATATATTTGAACATGGCTATCATATCACCCCTTAACCTCCTCTTCTCCAGGCTAAACATGCCCAGCTCCCTTAGCCGTTCCTCATAAGGCATCGTTTCCAGGCCTTTGACCATTTGGGTTGCCCTCCTCTGGACCCGTTCCAGTTTGTCAGTGTCCTTCTTGAACTGGACACAGTACTCCAGGTGAGGTCTGACCAGAGCAGAATACAGTGGCACTATTACTTCCCTTGATCTAGATGCTATACTCCTATTGATGCAGCCCAGAATTGCATTGGCTTTTTTAGCTGCCGCGTCACACTGTTGGCTCATGTCAAGTTTGTGGTCAACCAAGACTCCTAGATCCTTTTCACATGTACTGCTCTCAAGCCAGGTGTCACCCATCTTGTATTTGTGCCTCTCATTTTTTTTGCCCAAGTGCAATACTTTACATTTCTCCCTGTTAAAATTCATCTTGTTTGTCCTGAAGCCATCTTGGGTCTCTTAAGGACCCCAAATATTTCTCTTTCTCTCTTTCTCTCTCTCTAATTTTTATTAGACACCATAGAGTCTCCCCTCTCAACCGAATGGGCCAGAACATCCCCCCCCCTCCCTGAATTTGGTTTAGGCTGGATGACCCTTTGGGTCTGTTATGTACTGAGTTGAATAGGATCCAAAATGCAGCAGTCTGATTGGTCCTAGAACAACAGTATTCAGAATGCAGCAGTCTGATTGGTCCACAGGAGCCACCCAATCCAGCTCCAGGTGGAAGTGAATCCGCAACCTGATTGGCCTACAGGAGAATCCCGGAATTAGCCAATCACGTGGGCCCATTGTGTAAATAATGTACCGTATTTTTCGCCCCATAGGACGCACCGGCCCATAGGACGCACCAAGTTTTTTGGGGGGGAAATAAAGGGGGGGAAATTATTTCCCCCCCAGGCACTTGTGGGGCCGGCAGCGGGGAGAAGCGCTCTTCTCCCTGCCGCCCGCCTGCAGACCAGATCCGGGGACAGCGGGAAGACGTGCTGCGCCTCCCAGCTGACCCCGGAGCTTGCGGGGCAGGCAGCGGGGAGAAGCGCTCTTCTCCCCACTGCCCGCCGGCAGACCAGGTCCGGGGACAGCGGGAGGACGCGCTGCGCCTCCCAGCTGTCCCCGGAGCTTGCGGGGCAGGCGGCGGGGAGAAGCACACATCTCCCCGCCGTCAGCCTCCAAACCACATCGGGAGACAGCGGGATGATGGCGTTCCGCCTCCCCGCTGTCCCCCAACCTTGTGGGGCTGGCGCTGCGGCTCTCCTGAAGCCTGGAGAGCAAGAGGGGTCGGTGCGCACCGACCCCTCTCACTCTCCAGGCTTCAGCGAAAGTCTGCATTCGCCCCATAGGACGCACACACATTTCCCCTTCATTTTTGGAGGGGAAAAAGTGCGTCCTATAGGGCGAAAAATATGGTATATAAAGCAGACATTCTGGGGGAACTTCCATTCCTCCTCACCGCTACGAGCTCAATAAAGAGCATGAAATCCACTTTCGACTCCGAGTATATTTCAGGGTCCCACCAGACTCCGCAGTTCTGTGACTCCATGTTGCCTGCTGAAGAGCCCTGTGTGACTCCAAAGACTGTGCAGTCTTACGCACAGAAACTCACCGGTGGCGTTTTCTGAGAGAGTTCCCGGTTGAGGCGGTCTGTGAAGCCTTGCAGCAAAGTGTTTCCCCCAGTGACGATGACACTCCCGTAGAGACCCTTCGGAAAAAGGATAGGTGTTATATTAGCAGCCGGGTTTTTGGGTGGGGAGGGTCCACCGTCGAGTTCCTTTAACTGGGAGGAATCTTCCTTTTTGCAACCGTCATGTTGTGGGTCTCCGGTCAACAACTCCCCTGCCATTTTCCCCACATTAACCCCCTAGAGCGGGGACCCCCCCCAAGTGAGTCAAAACACCCCCTGGGGGGGGCAGTGGGATGACCTAGGGGGGTGCCAAGAGGCAAAGGGGACTAGCAGGGGTGTTGCTATAGGTGTAAAAAGCTGTCACTGGAGGCAGCCCGCCCATTTTGTTGAATTAACTTAAATAGTTTTAATTGGATTTTGAATAAATGCGCAATTCATTCTTACCGTTTAGAATTTTATTGCTTCATTTTCTTTGTGGGTCATGCAAAGCATTTTTTTATTTATTTACTAAACGTCTCTTTCCATGCTAAGGGGAGAGGGGATATCTGAAAGGTCTAATAGCCTATATTTCCATGCTTCACTTCAGCATGTTTTGTGAATATAAATATCTGCTCGGGTTCCCTCACTGAAGAGTAGGTGCCCCAAACTTGAATCTCGGCACCCAGGAATTCTGCTTTCTATGTTTTCGGTTGGGACGCGGGTGGCGCTGTGGGTTAAACCACAGAGCCTAAGACTTGCCGATCAGAGGGTCGGTGGTTCGAATCCCCGTGATGGGGTGAGCTCCCGTTGCTCGGTCCCTGCTCCTGCCAACCTAGCAGTTCGAAAGCACGTCAATGTGCAAGTAGATAAATAGGTACCACTCCGGTGGGAAGGTAAACAGCATTTTCGTGCACTGCTCTGGTTTGCCAGAAGCGGCTTAGTCCTGCTGGCCACATGACCCGGAAGCTGTATGCCGGCTCCCTCGGCCAGTAAAGCGAGATGAGCGCCGCAACCCCAGAGTCGGCCACGACTGGACCTAATGGTCAGGGGCTCCTTTACCCTTTACCTTTACCTATGTTTTTGGTTTTGTTTTGTTTTTGCAACAGCAGAATATACCAGAAGCATTATGAACCGAAGCAAAAATAAAGGTGGTGGGCTGGTTTTGTGCATTCCCTGGCCAGCTCCCCTTTCCTCAGAAGCTCACAACTACTTGGCCCCAGACCGGAAACCCTAGCAGGGGGCAAGGTAAAAGGTAAAGGACCCCTGGACGGTTAAGTCCAGTCAAAGGCGACTATGGGGTTGCAGCGCTCATCTCGCTTTCAGGCCGAGGGAGCCGGCGTTTGTCCACAGACAGTTTTCCAGGTCATGTGGCCAGCAGGACTAAACCGCTACTGGCGCATGGAGGACCGTGACGGAAACCAGAGCGCATGGAAACGCTGTTTACCTTCCCGCCACAGCGGTACCTATTTATCTACTTGCACTGGTGTGCTTTCGAACTGCTAGGTTGGCAGGAGCAGGGACTGAGCAACGGGAGCTCACCCCGTCACGGGGATTCGAACCGCCGACCTTCCGATGTGGTTTAGACCACAGCGCCACCCGTGTCCCCTACTAGGAGGGGGCAGAGTTAAGGTGAGGGAAGACAACTCACTGGCCGGATATCGATGTCACACATCCCGATGCTGGTCGTGACCACGTGGCCAACCCCCAACATTGTGTTCCCAGACAGGCCCTAGAGAGAGAGAGAGAGAGAGAGACAGAGAGAGAGGCAGAGATTGAGGGAGTTTTGGGTGTTTAGCTTGGAGAAGAGGAGACTGAGAGGGGGTAGGATACCCCAATGGCGTAGCGTGGGGGGTGCAGGGGGGACCGGCCGCACCGGGTGCAACATCTGGGGGGTGCTAATCTAGTGGAAGAGACTCAAATGCTAAAATCCACGGGTTAGGGGGCGCAAATTACTTGCCTTGCCCCGGGTGCTGACAACCCACGTTACGCCACTGGGATAGCCACCTCTGAATGTAGGAGTGCAGATATCCAGAGTGTGGGGGGGTCAAATGGGATTACTATGAGGAATTATAAGATATGCATCAAGCCGTTGTGTCCGTGATGAAAGCAGGGATGGAGGGAGAGGAGCTGCTTCCTTTGAAACCCGGGAAATTTAAGGGACATCATCAATAAGGGACAGCAGCGGGACATGGCGCTGGGTTTGATTCATTGACAATAATTTCTGATCAAATCCCACAAGCCTCTGCACCTCTGCAATTTGCTTTCTCTACCCTGACAGGCACGTATCAGCATTCTGAAACACAGGCCAGTTGTTCATCAGGCATCCTCAGTACATAAAGATAGAAGGTAGCTTGTTAATCGTTCACAAGGAGATGGTAAATACTACTTATATTTCCTCTCCTGTTTATTGCTGTTTATGACCTCTGGGTTTGCTGAACGCATTCCTCCTTTTAGTTCTGTTTTATTTACTCTGAACTACATACGCATTCTCAAGTAGGAAATTAGCTCTTTGTAATTTTAACTTTTAACTTTGTCCCCTTTTTTGAAATGCTCAGAGGAAATCTGATTGGTTCTTACGAACACTGTGTAAAAAGTTCTTTTGTGAATAAAACGACCTGGGCCGAGGGGTGGAGAGGGTATTATTATACGCACTCCTCCCAAAGTCTTGCTGGTCAAGCCTCATGTGTATTCTATTAATCAGAGTCCAATTGTTCCTTGCTTTGGGAACGCCGCCTCCGAATATCTGAAGGGATGTCCCGGGGAAGATGGAGCAAGCTTGTTTTCTCCTGCCCCAGAGGGTAGGACTCGAACCCATGGCTTCAAGTGACATGAAAGGAGATTCCGACTAAACATAAGAACTTTCTGACCATAAGAACCGTTTGACAGTGAAACAGATTTCTTCGGAAGGTGGTGAACTCTCCTTCCTCGGAGGCCTTTAAGCAGAGTTTGGGTGGCCATCTGTCAGGGATTTTTCAGCATTGCAGGGGGTTGGACTAGATGGCCCCTGGGTGTCCCTTGCAACCCTAAACTAGCATTGGTGCCTGCTGAAAACATCTTTGTTTAGGTGAGGCCGTCTGGATGTTTAGGAAGCCGACGCAGTTTTTAATCTATTTTAACTTTCCGGAAGTCCTACATTATTGTTGTTAGTTCTTCCTACAGAAAATCCTAGTGCAAATTATCGGTTTGCTTTTTTGCTTTTCTGCAAACTGCTTTGATTTCCGGCCTCCCCCCCCCCCCATAAATTTAATTCTGAATAAGCAATAAATGTTTTCTGAGGCTACACCCCCCTCCCTGAGCCCCCTTACCTGGTAGAACCAACCCCCCCCCCCCCGATTTCAATGGTAATAGCTTCCGAGTCGCTATGTTTGGGATTGCACCGTTCATCAGTCAGAACTCTGCGCATGCTCCAAGCCTCTGTGTGCATTGAGGAGTTCTTTTGTTTTGCAATCAAGCGGTGTGCCGATTTTTCGAAAGCAAATCAATATGTAGAAGCGGGCGCAAACTCCCCACCCTTGCCTTGCTCCTTATTTCATCTTCTGGCCCCCTGCCCGCTCACCTTCACGTTGGAGGGGTCGAAAAGCCCCTCAGGGATACGAAGCCTCTCTGCCCCGTAGTCTGTGTTGTAGCCGTTGGGCATTTCGTAGTGGACGGTGGGCATCTGCGCGGCCACCCTGCTCGGGACAAGAGGGTGGGGCACAGCTGGATTTACGTATAAGATAAACAAGCTATGCAATGACAAACCTAGACAGCATCTTAAAAAGCAGAGACATCACCTTGCCAACAAAGGTCCGTATAGTTAAAGCTCTGGTTTTCCCAGTAGTGATGTACGGAAGTGAGAGCTGGACCATAAAGAAGGCTGATTGCCAAAGAATGGATGCTTTTGAATTCTGGTGCTGGAGGAGACTCTTGAGAGTCCCATGGACTGCAAGAAGATCCAACCTCTCCATTCTGAAGGAAATCAGCCCTGAGTGCTCCCTGGAAGGACGGATCCTGAAGCTGAGGCTCCAAGACTTTGGCCACCTCAGGAGAAGAGAAGACCTCCTGGAAAAGACCCCGATGTTGGGAAAGATGGAGGGCACAAGGAGAAGGGGACGACAGAGGACGAGATGGTGCGACAGTGTTCTCGAAGCTGCCAGCATGAGTTTGACCAAACTGCAGGAGGCAGTGGAAGACAGGAGGGCCTGGCGTGCTCTGGTCCAGGGGGTCACGAAGAGGCGGACACGACTAAACGACTCAACAACAACAAACAAGCTATAGCTTAGGGCCCCACTCTCTTGGGGGCCCCTAAAAAACTTAAAGGAAAATAAACTGGATGTACAGTGTCAAAATATAAGATACAAAACAAAATAAAACCGACATACAGCAACAATGTTTTGTGTTGTGTAGGCTCCTATTTGTTAGATGCAAATGGTTTTAGATACCGTATTTTTTGCTCTATAAGACTTACTTTTTCCCTCCTAAAAAGTAAGGGGAAATGTGTGCGCATCTTATGGAGCGAATGCAGCTATCTCAGAAGCCAGAACAGCAAGAGGGATTGCTGCTTTCACTGCGCAGCGATCCCTCTTGCTGTTCTGGCTTCTGAGATTCAGAATATTTTTTTTCTTGTTTTCCTCCTCCAAAAACGAGGTGCGTCTTGTCGTCTGGTGCGTCTTATAGAGCGAAAAATACGGTGCCTATTAGGTCCATAAATGACCATATAGCATATATTCATCACAAAAAACAGCGACAACTTGTTGTTGACAAAGGACAGCTGGACATTTAAAGGGCCCCATTACCTTCAGTAGCTTAGGGCCTCATCTAACCTAAATCCGGCCCCGTGCACAGCATGCTTGGATAGAGAGAATTTTTCTTCCCTCTCTCCTAACACTGGACATCCAACGAAGATGAATGTTGGAAGATTTTATTTTTTTTAAAGTCATTCATAACACAGCACACAGATGGACTGTGGAACTCCTTGCCTCAGGACGCAGAGATGGCCACCCACTCGGATGGCTTTAAAAGGGGATGGGACAAATTCATGGAGGAGGAGATGGCTATGACAGGGTTCCGTTCTGCTTTCACATCAATGCTCCTGGATGTGGGATAGATCAGCTTGCTTAACTCTAATGCACGCATGAAGGGGTTAAAACCATAGAGCAAGCCACGCTATTTCAGCACCTTCTGGAAACATTATTGTTCAGACAGGCCTGTCCAGATCTTTAGCATCACAGAAATGTAGAGCTGAAAGGGACCCAAGGGTCATCTAGTCCAACCCGCTTTTGCCCAATGCGGCACTCGAACCCACGACCTTGAGGTTAAGAGTCTCGTGAGTCTCTTGCTCTACCAACTGAGCTGGCACGAGTTTCAACCTGTTGGGATTTCTTTTGGCCTATTGTTCTTTTAACTTTGTCTAAAGTCTTACATTATTACGTTGTTTCTCACTGTTGATTTCATTGGGGGGTTTTTTGGGGGGGTTTCCCCATAAGCCAGCTTCCCCTAACCTGGCTACTTCCAGCTGCTTTGGACTACAACTCCCATGAGCCTCAGCCATGGAGGTCACCTTGTTCATAGTTGTCAACCGTCCCTTATTTGGCGGGACAGTCCCTTATCCCAGTGCCGTGTCCCGCTGCTGTCCCTTATTGATGATGTCCCTTAAATTTCCCGGGTTTCAAACGAAGCAGCTCCTCTCCCTCCCTCCCTCCCTCCCTGCCGGCCAGGGAGGAGGGAGGCTCCAGCTGTGTTGCTTGGCTGCGTTGCTCACCCAATAAGGAGTCTGAGAACGACTGGGGGGTGGAGCTTGCATGCCTTGTGCCAATCAAATCGGCCGCCTTGCCTGGGGACTCGCCTTTGCTCAGCGCTTCCCAGCGGAGAGGGGACGGGGGTTTTCCTTGCTGCATCCCCTTTGCCGGGTTGCTGCGCTGTGGGAACCACCGCTTGAGGCTTTGTTTGGCTGCTGGCTGGGCTTTCTGCCTTTGGCTCGGAGGGGCTCAGAAGTCGAACATACCTGTGCTCTGAAAATCCCTTATTTTGGCTGCTGATCCCTTATTTCCGAGGCTGCTGGTCCCTTATTTTCAAACCTGTAAGTTGACTGCTATGCACCTTGTTATGGATGGCCGACATGATCTTTCCTGGACTCGAGTTCAAATTCATGAGTTGAGGTTCGAGGGTTGGACTGGATGACCCTTGGGTACCCCTTCCAATTCTACAAGTCTGTGATTCATGAGATCTGGAAAACTGGGTGCTTCGTCCAAGAAATATGCTGCTGCCTCACTCTCCCAAGTAGCACGGGACACTCGGTCGTTCTTGACACCTGGCTGCCCGTTTTTACTTTCGCTGAGTTTCCACAGGAGAAACATGACTCCCCATCGTGATGCAAATCTATTTCTGTCCTGTAGCGTCTGCACTGAACGGTCACCTCCACTTTGTCCCCCAAATTGCCCTCCTTTTGCCTCCCTCAAATCTAAACCTTCCCCTGACGCGAGCGAGTCAGCTATATTCTGACTTTCTATGCAGCGGTACCTTGGTTCTCAAAATTAATTCGTTCCGGAAGTCCGCTCCACAACCAAAGCGTTCCAAAACCAAGGCGCGCTTTCCCATAGAAAACAATGCAAAACGGATTAATCCAATCCAGACTTTTTAAAAACAACCCCTAAAACAGCAACTTTACTAGCTAACGAGGCCATGGACCCATAAAATGAAAGCAATAAACAATGTACTGCAGTCACACAATCAACCCATCGGTAGCTGAACCGGGTTCCGCACAGTCACGAAAACAAAACAAAAAGAGCCGCAAAAGCAAAAACGCAAAATAAATAGCAAAAATAGGCAGGCCTCAGCGTTAGACTCAAAACGGAAGCGTAACACTCAAAACGGAACATGTTCGGCTTCCGAAAAAGGTTCACAAACCGGAACACTTCCTTCCCAGTTTGCAGTGTTTGGGTTCCAAGTTGTTTGAGTACCAAGGCGCTTGAGAACCAAGGTACCACTGTATGCCACATTTGTTTTACAGACCTCCTTGCTGCATTGTAAAATCACTCCAGCGTGCTTCACAGGGAGCAATAGCCGGCTAGCTAGGCAGCTAGTCGTATATTCATCTTTATAAAAATTATTATTGAACTTCGGAACTCCCTGCCTCTTGATATCACGCATCTTTACTGCACTCCTTTTGGCGCCAGCTGAAAACATTACCGTTTGGACCAGCCTACCGATGTGTTTAGAAATCTCGTGCACGTTTTAATCTATCGTTACTTTTTCCCCCTTAAAGTTTTATATTGTTTCTTCGCCATCCATAATCTCCTTGCTTCGCCTTTTTTTTTGGAAAAATCACTTTGATGTTCTCTTTTTGCGATAAGGCGGTGTGTAAATTTTATAGAATAAATAAATAAGTATTCAGAGGCCTGTGAGCCTGGGGAGCAGCCATAGAGGGTTCCCAAAAGGTTGAATGGAGCAGATTATGAAGAGCGTGGCCACCAAGGAAATCGTGCAATTCCTGTGCTGCAGGAGTGGGTTGGGCTGCATAATCCTTGTGGGTCCCTTACAACTCTACAATGATTCTACAGAAACTACAACTAATCCAGAATGCGGCAGCCAGACTGGTGACTGGGAGCAGCCGCCGAGACCACATAACACCGGTCCTGAAAGACCTACATTGGCTCCCAGTACGTTTCCGAGCACAATTCAAAGTGTTGGTGCTGACCTTGAAAGCCCTAAATGGCCTCAAAGGTCCAGTATCCCTGAAGGAGCATCTCCACCCCCATCCTTCAGCCCAGACACTGAGGTCCAGCTCCGAGGGCCTTCTGGCGGTTCCCTCCCTGCGAGAAGTGAAGCTAAAGGGAACCAGGCAGAGGGCCTTCTCAGTGGTGGCACCCTCCCTGTGGAACGCCCTCCCAGCAGATGTCAAGTCAATAAACAACTATCCGACTTTTAGAAGACACCTGAAGGCAGCCCTGTTTAGGGAAGTTTTTAATGTTTGATGTTTAATAATAAAAATTTATTATTTATACCCCGCCCATCTGGCTGAGTTTCCCCAGCCACTCTGGGTGGCTCCCAATCGAGTGTTAAAAACAATACAGCATTATCGCTTTTTCAAAATTATTTTCATTCGTATTCTGTTGGGAGCCGCGCAGAGTGGCTGGGGAAACCAAGCCAGATGGGCAGGGAATGAATGAATGAATGAATGAATGAATGAATGAATGAATAAATAAATAAATAAATGGGTTGCCGACAGAGGTCGGTACATTTAAAGCTCTGGTTTTCCTAGTAGTGATGTGTGGAAGTGAGAGCTGGACTATAAAGAAGGCTGATCGCCCAAGAATGGATGCTTTTGAATTCTGGTGCTGGAGGAGACTCTTGAGAGTCCCATGAACTGCAAGAAGACCAGACCTCTCCATTCTGAAGGAAATCAGCCCTGAGTGCTCCCTGGAAGGACAGATCCTGAAGCTGAGGCTCCAAGACTTTGGCCACCTCATGAGAAGAGAAGACTCCCTAGGAAAGACCCTGATGTTGGGAAAGATGGAGGGCGCAAGGAGAAGGGGACAAAGGAGGACGAGATGGTGGGACAGTGTTCTGGAAGCGACCACCATGAGTTTGACCATGAGTTTGAGGCAGTGGAAGACAGGAGGGCCTGGCGTGCTCTGGTCCAGGGGGTCACGAAGAGGCAGACTAAACAACAACAAATAAATGGTGATGATGATGGTGATGATGATGAAAGGAAGGAAGGAGTCGCCCCAGCCAAGTTGGACAGAGGCAACGGATTATCCAAGGTGGACACCCAAATTTAAGCCCTCTCTGCCCCACAACACACACAAACCCCGGTCACCAAACCCATCCCAGCTACTCACTGTTCGTCGTAAGGAGAATCTGAAACTTGCAGCACAGAGGCTTGGAAATCTTGTATGACCTCCTAGTGGGGGGTGAAGGTTTAGCAAGGGAATAAAGAAAGATGACTTAGTATTCATTTGAACCCTCTTCACCCAAGTCCTAGTCCTAGCTTTCGGATATACAGGTCCTCTTTTTGGGGGGCAATGGGCTGTCATCTCTTAGCACCTCCTGCCCCCCAAAACACACACACACACCCTCAGACGTCCCGGCTCTCAGAATCGTGCCCCTCCCCCTCTCTCTAGGGACCCAGGAGTCCTGACTCCCCAGCTCTCGGTCTTCTCCCAAGGAACCCCGGAGTCCGGCGAGGTCTCTTACATTGCACATGTAATTGTGCCACGATTTGCTGACTTGAGGAAACTTCTCCTTCTTCTTCCAGTTTGGGGGTGAACCTTCGCGGACCGGCTCCTGCAGGGAACCAAATTGGGGAGAGAGAATTAAAAAGAGGGCGAGTTGGCTACCGATGAAAGAAGAATTGCAGAGAAAATTAATGGGCTGCGCAGAACTGGATAAAATGACAGGAAGGATTCGAAACCTGCGGGACCAGAGATTCACAGAAGATTGGGAGAAAGATACGAATTATTTGAAGAGCCACTGTAATCAACAAGTTACGCTACAGGAAGTTTCGTAAGGAGAAATATATGAAATATTGCAAAGAACAGAAAGAAAAGAGGTATTATGGTTATGAGATTTAAAAGTAATAGTGAAAATAAGAAATGTAAATTAAGTGAATAGACTGGAAAATTTCCTGATATGATTGATGGAAGTCGAAAATTGTATAAGATGTAAAAGTACATTTAATTATTGTTGGAAATGATATGTTGAATATATATATATATATATATATATATATATATATATATATAGGAGTTGGTGGACTTTTATTCATGGACTGATTTTTTTATCTTAAGGGCTGCCCATGAGAGACAGGGCAAGCTTGTGAAATAAAAAAAATTAAGGTCTTATATAGATATAATAAATGTTCATAAATGTACCAAGCAAACACGTTCATAAATATATAAACCCCATGTCTGAAGCAGCACAGGAAGACAGCCCTGGAACCATTTTGACCCCCAAACTGACCAAATGTTTTCTCTACAAGGTCGAAGGAAAATGGAAAAGCCTCCCCATTGTCTTTTCCTTCACAAATCCTGTCTTAAGGGTATGTCTGTGTATGAATAGGGTGAGCCTGTGATTCAGGAACTAAGTATTTGTCATTACAAAAGACTGGCCAGGCTCCCCAGGGTATCCAATCAAGTGCGCATTAACAGGTAACCTGCCAGACAGGAGGTAAACAACGCGCTCAGATTTCTGCTGTAGACCGCCCTTTCTGTGATGTATGTATGATGTTTCTGGGGGTGGCCTTGGACTCCAGGGAAGGCAATTTAAATGTCTATATAAGGGCAGGAACACCTTTGTTCAGGGTCCTCCTCCTCCTGCATGAGAGGGGAGCACTCTGTTGCAACAGTTCAATAAAGACCAGGCTTACGAGCTGCTTTGCTTCTCAATATTCTCTGCTTGGCCTCTGTTATTTTCTCCGACCGATGGAGAACCTGCAAAGGACTCTAGAAGGGCTCTTGTGTCCCCCGTAAGGGAAGAAGGGCAGGTTTTCGTTTTTTACACTTGTTTTCTGCTGCTCCCAGAGACTGGACCCAACAGATTCAAACGACAAGGAAAGAGATTCTGACTAAACGTTAGGAAGGACTTTCTGAGGGTAAGAGCCATTTGACAGAGGAAGGGGGTTTATTAAGCAGAGGTTGGGTAACCATCTGTCAGTGATTTTTTAGCTGTGATTCTTGTGTTGAAGGGGGTTGGGATATATGACCTTTGGGGGATCCCTTCCAACTTGACAATTCAATGACTGTAGACGAGCACTTCCATGAGAAAGTGTTGCAGGAATTTATGTATCGGTTGGGGGGGGGGTTGCCCCTCCAGCAGATATCATGCACATGCAGCCCACTACCAAAACCAGCACAATCACTTCTGTGACTTTTGTGATTTGTCCTCACAAAACAGTTCATCACAGTTTCTTCCTGCCTATTCAAAGGGCCTTTGCTGCATGACAACAAATGTAAGAATTCACTGATCAATGGATCTCTGTACTGGCTCACTGGAAAACTTCAGAAATTCATATAGACAGGTGAGCTCAGCTCCTCAGCAGCCCCTCTGCCTGAGTGATAATCCCTGGCATCCTGATACCTGAGAGCCAGACAGGTAGCCATGCCAGAAATAACAAGCCCAGATGAAGACAAAAAGGGTGGGATGGACTTGGCTGGGAAACAGGGAAATGTAAATATCTCTTTTGTTTCACTTGGTGGGTGTTTGGTGGAGGGCAAGGGGAACCATGGGGCAGGGTCCAGGATGCTCAGATTACGGCCACCAGACCTCCCCTTTCATGATGTAACCCTGATGTAGTTTCGGGGGGGTGTAACATGGGGATGAGCAGCTGATAAAAGTTTGGGTTCTCTTTTGTTGGGGGCTTCCATCTTGTTCCACCTGGTGGCAGGTGGGAGTCCAGTCGCGACAGTCTTCAATCAAGACCAAGCCGACTGGCTGCTGTTTGGCTCTGGGATTCCTGGCTGGGGTCCTTGTTTTTTGTCCAAGGGAGCCCTCCGATTTCTCCGTTAACAAAGGAGGAACTCCTTTAACTGGACAAATTTGGATAGGTGCGGGCTTTAGAGATACACAGAGCTCCTCATCGGAGAGGCTGGTTTGTTCTTTCTCCCTCCTCTATGTGACATCCTTGTATATATTTGAACATGGCTATCATATCCCCCCTTAACCTCCTCTTCTCCAGGCTAAACATGCCCAGCTCCCTTAGCCGTTCCTCATAAGGCATCGTTTCCAGGCCTTTGACCATTTTGGTTGCCCTCCTCTGGACACGTTCCAGTTTGTCAGTGTCCTTCTTGAACTGTGGTGCCCAGAACTGGACACAGTACTCCAGGTGAGGTCTGACCAGAGCAGAATACAGTGGCACTATTCCTTCCCTTGATCTAGATGCTATACTCCTATGGATGCAGCCCAGAATTGCATTGGCTTTTTTAGCTGCCGCGTCACACTGTTGGCTCATGTCATACTTGGTCTCTGCCCCCGTCACCTCGCCAAGGCCTCCATTTCCTGCTCTCCTGCGTCCTGGGGACACTGACAGGAATTGTGCACCAAGGAGCCTTCTCACAGCCAAGCGGATGCTACAGCTAAGCCCTGGGTCCCCGTCCCTGACTCTGGTTAGTGACGGAACAGGAAAGGGGCAATACCACCTTGGCAGCGATCATGTAAGGAGGGACGATCTCGATGTTCATCTCCTGGAAAAGTTCCCGGCACTGCATGGAGATGAAGTCTCCGGCCAGAGGGGATTTCACGATTCCTGAAAGGGGAAGGGAGGGAGGGAAAGAAGTAAGGAATGATTCAAACAGGAGAGCTGTGAGCTTTCTGTTCCTGCAGATCACAACCCCTTGGCTCCTCTTCCATCCCCTCCTCTCTGTGTCCTCTTCCCAGATCACAGAACCACCTCGCTGTTTCTGCAGATCAAAGAGGTCTGGACTCCCGCCTTCCAGAATCCTTTTCGCCCATGCATCACTCCATCTCAAGCCACCCTTATTAATATTGTTACTCTTATTCATAGTAGGGCTACTGCAATGCGCTCTATGTGGGGCTACCTTTGAAGGTGACCCGGAAACTGCAACTAATCCAGAATGCGTCAGCTAGACTGGGGACTGGGAGCGGCCTCTGGAACCACATAACACCGGTCTTGAAAGACCTACATTGGCTCCCAGTACGTTTCCAAGCACAATTGAAAGTGCTGGTGTTGACCTTTAAAGCCCTAAACGGCCTCGGCCCAGTATACCTGAAGAAGCGTCTCCACCTGCATCGTTCTGCCCGGACATGGAGGTCCAGCTCCGAGGGCCTTCTGGCGGTTCCCTCCCTGCGAGAAGCCAAGTTACAGGGAACCAGGCAGAGGGCCTTCTCGGTGGTGGCGCCCTCCCATCTGATGTCAAGGAAATAAACAACTATCTGACTTATAGAAGACACCTGAAGGCAGCCCTGCTTAGGGAAGCTTTTAAAGCTTGATGTCTTACAGTGTTTTTATACTTTGTTCCCCAGAGTGGCTGGGGAAACCCAGTACGGATAAGGCCCTTTACACAGGTAAACTGGTTCCAAGTTGTTAAGGGCTTTGCATAACAATAACAATACCCTGAACATGCCTGGGAGCAAACAGGCAAGCAGTGCAGATCTCTGAGCACAGCTGTCATAGGCCGACAAATGCAACTTTTAAAAAGCTTTTCTTAAAAAACGAACAACTAGAAAAATAAAAAGGCAATCACAAAAAAAAGTTAGATATCCCTTCTCCGACCTTGTTGCAGGATGTAACCGTCATGAACTGGAATGGCGGTCGTGTGTGTGGCTCCACTGTCCAGAACGAGTCCAGTGCTCCGCCCATTTGCAAAACTGGGGGTCTGGAGTCAAGGCTTCATCAAGTCAAACTGTGGGGGTGGGGGGGGTGGGGAGTTGCGGCGCTCATCTAGCTCTATAGGCCAAGGGAGTCGGCATTTGTCCGCAGACTGCTTCCAGGTCATGTGGCCAGCATGACTAAGCCGCTTCTGGCGAACCAGAGCAGCGCACGGAAACGCCGTTTACCTTCCCGCCAGAGCGGTGCCTATTTATCTACTTGCACTTTGGCATGCTTTCGAACTGCTAGGTTGGCAGGAGCAGGGACTGAGCAACGGGAGCTCACCCCGTCACAGGGATTTGAACCGCCGACCTTCTGATCGGCAAGCCCAAGAGGCTCAGTGTTTAGACCACAGCGCCACCTGCGTCCCTTTTAATAATACAGTGGACGCTCGGGTTGCGAACGTGATCCGTGCGGGAGGCACGTTCGCAACCTGCAGCGTTGCGCCTGCACATGCGCAGGTTGTGATTCGGCGCTTGTGCGCATGCGCAAAGCGTGATTTAACGCTTGTGCGCATGCGCGACTGCCAAAGTAACCCGTTCTGGTACTTCCGGGTTTTGGCGCGTCCGTAACCTGAAAAAACACAACTTGAAGCGTCTGTAACCTGAGGTATGAGTGGGAGAAGAAGAAGAAGAAGAAGAAGAAGAAGAAGAAGAAGAAGAAGAAGAAGAAGAAGTGTTAACTGTTGGAACTGTCCGCCACTGGATATTTTGGTTGGAGTAGCAGAGAGGGGCTGGAAGAGTAATCTGTCTTGTTGTTGGGCTCAGGCGGGGAGATAAAGCAACAGAGCCTTGCTTCCTGTTAGGATACGCGGTGAGGACGGCCGTCTTGCAGAGGAAGAACGCTGGGATGCTATAATGCTCAAACATCAGTTCCGTCAGCTTCTCACGCTTGGCCCTCGTGTTCCACTGCAAGAGAGGGGAGGGGGCAAAGCGTGAGGGAAACAGAGGCAGGCGGGTTCACGTCGCACAAGAGCAGGGGATTTATTCAGCTGGGATTCCTGCATTCCAGGGGGGTGGTCTAGATGACTTTGGGGGTCCCTTCCAACTCTACGATTCTTTGATTTGGGGGAGCGGGACATTGCAGGATACATACCGGGGCCTCGGACATGAGCACCGGGTGGAGGTTCGGCTCCGATTTGATGTGCTTGTTGTAGGTGTGGTCCAAAATGGCTTGAAAACAGTCCCAGTCTTCAACTGGGGTAGAAAGGAGAAATTGGAAAGTGTCAGGAATGGACCCGCCAACAACACCCTTTCCAACAGTTCTCTGTCATTTCAGGGACTTCCCACTAGAGGGCGCCATCCACTGAATCAGACGTTACAGTGCAGTTTAGTGGGGGAATAGCGACACCTGTGGCTGTTAAAGGAATAGCCAGCCAATGCGCTTCAATGCACATTAGCGGTTTCCAAGTAACTCCAACGCACTGGGGGTGCAGCTCAACTGAGGCTGCCTGCCTGGCGACGTCTTGACATTTATGGGGAAAGTGGGCTTTTATGGGGGTGGTCTTCATAGCTAAGAGGTACAGATTCTGCAGTTCAGAAGAGCAAAAGTGGGGACAAACTGTTGTGCAGTTAAACCAGTTTCACCCCTGTTTCAACGACTCCCAAGCAGGGGTAGGTAGACCGGCCAGTCTCCACACTCTCAGTTTCTCATTTCTGCCAACCTTAAATTCAGCCACCCAGATTTTCTACCTCAATTTGCAACTGTTCAAAGGAAAATATGCTCAGGAAAATTCGCCCGGAATTCAGGGCAAATTTCTCCTAACAAACCCATTCACCGTATTTGGAGTAATATACGCATTTTCTGAAACAATTTCCTCTAACATAACAAATACCTTCAGGTGGTTTTTCACTAATATAGCCCTTTCCCCTAAACTATGCATTTCTGTAACTGCTGGCCGGTTGGAGAAGCAGATTGCAAAATACAGGGACTTGCAAATTCCAAAGGCTAGTTTTATTTTATTTATTTTTAGAGTGAGATGATAGATTTGCCTTTAAACATGAGCTGAATTGAAATCCTTCCCCCATTCCTATAAATTATCCCAACTAAACATAAGACCATAATAAGAGGCGGCTGAATCAGGCCAGTGGCCCGTATAGTCCAGCATCTCACAAAAGCCAACCAGATGCCCATTCTGTGAAACTAGCAAGCAGGATTCGAACACAAGAGCAACACCATGAATTTCTCTTTCAAAGCCAGCCATGTTGGTGGCCTCCAGTGGCAGGGAGTCCCAAAGATTAACCTGTAGGAAGAAGGACTTTCCTCGCTCTGCCCTGAACTCTGGGAATTGTAGAGCATCCAGGCCAAGGGTTCCCATGGTTCGTGTGCCACGTCAAGGACCCCACCCCAAACTCTTTGCCCTCCCCATAGCTGCCATGCCCCATACTCATTCCGTTCTTGAGGGGCGAGATGACCTCCGTGTTCTCCCGGGGGACGTGCAAGGAGTTGGTGTCGATGTAATAGACCTTTCCGGATTTTTTCTCCTTGTCCCCATCCAGCTCCATCGCCGACTCGTCATGAGAGAGCAGCCCCACAGTGGTGGGAAAATCTGCCTACAAAAAGAGAGGTGGGGTGGTTTGGGAGGGGCAGCGGAGCGTTGCCCCTCCACAGCGGCGTAGCGTGGGTTGTCAGCACCCGGGGCAAGGCAAGTAATTTTTGCCCCCTAACCCGGCGCAAGGCAAGTAATTTGTGCCCCCTAACCCAGGGCAAGGCAAGCAATTTGCGCCCCTAACCCCTAACCTGCCGCCGCTGCCAGCTTCTTCTTGCTGCTGCCTGGGCTGGGGTATTTACGGTAAGGTAGCCACGGCGGCGGCGGCGGGTCCGTGTCAGGTGATCTGAGGCGAGTTGCCGCTGGCGCTGCCGCCCAAACGACGCCGCTTGCCCGGAGGAGGAGGAGGGCAGAGAGGCAAGGAAAATGCAACATGGCCCAGCAGCTGCAGCAGCTGTGGCGGCGGGGGGGCTGTGAGGAGGGGCTGCCTGGCGCGCCCTCTGCGGCCCTGACGCGTGGGGACCGAGGCGAGCGCTGAGAGCCGCTGCCTGCCGGACACCTTCAGCCCGGACGGGTGCACAGCTTGTCAGTTCCGCGAGACATGGGGCTCTGCTACAGCCTGCGCCCGAGGCTCTTCGGGGACTCCGGAGGCGGCGAGCGCGCCCCCCAAATGTTGTGCCCGGTGTGCCCGGCCCCCCCTGCACCCCGCACGCTACGCCACTGCCCCTCCAGCCTCCCTCTGTTCCTTCCTTTTTCCATTTTTGATTTTATGAGGTCCAGCTCTGAGGGCCTTCTTTGCGAGAAGCAAAGTTACAGGGAACCAGGCACAGGGCCTTCTCGGTGGTGGCACCCGCCCTGCAGAACGCCAGCCCACCAGATGCCAAAGAGAAAAACAACTATCATCTGTAACAGACACCCTTCGAGACCTGGAAACCAGCAAAAAGGAATATCAACAGAAAAACCGGAGAGAGACTGAAATGGACTTGAGGGCTGGAGATGTGAGGAATCCTGGCTAGGAATTTTATGGAAGGATAACTACCTGGGAAGGGACAGATACCCGGGCAGGGAGGGAGGGGGGAAAACAGATTCTTGAAAAACTTTATGATTTTTGGTTATTGTAAATTTGATTTATACTTTAATATAAAAAAGGGGAGATTGGTATAAAAATTTTGATTGATCTTAGAAAAAAGGATTTATTGCATATAAGAAGATAGGGTAATAATATGGGGTTTAATAAGATGAACTAAGTTGGAGAATAATGAGATTAAGTTTAGAGAGAGGAATAAGAACTTGCTGAATTAAATGGGGGAAGTGGGATGTATGTGGGGGGGTGGGGGGAAGTCATATGTGTTGTTTGTTGTTAAAAACTTTGAAAACCCAATAAAAATTTATTAAAAAAAAAAAAAAGAGAAAAACAACTATCAGACTTTTAGAAGACATCTGAAGGCAGCCCTGTTTAGGGAAGCTTTCTAATGTTTAATAGGTTATTGTATTAAGTGTTTTGTTGGAAGCTGCCCAGAGTGGCTGGGGAAACCCAGCCAGATGGGCGGGGTATAAATAATAAATTATTATTATTGTTGTTTTTTCATAAAACAGTAATAAACTAAACAAAAACTGAAAGAGACAAGAAAATGCAGAGCCTTCTCTCAAAGGTAGCTCTTAACTCTTATTTCACACAGAAATGGGGTCTCACCTGGGACCGCCCTTTTCACAATTTCTCTCATAAAAAGAAGGACACCCCATTGCATCATGATAATTTTACTATTTATACCCCTCACATATCTTACTGGGTAGTCCCAGCCACTCTGGGAAGCTTCCAACATTAATAATAATAATAATAATAATAATAATAATAATAATAATATTTATACCCCACCCATTTGGCTGAGTTTCCCCAGCCACTCTGGGCAGCTCCTAATCGAGTGCTAAAAACAAAAAGACATAACAAAACATTAAGTATTTTATTTTTAAGAAAACCATCCCTATAGAGCAGACATGGCCAAATTTGGCCCCCCAGCTGTTTTGGGACTACAATTCCCATCATCCATGAACGCTGGTCCTGCTAGCTAGGGATGATGGGAGTTGTAGTCCCAAAACCGCTGGAGGGTCAAGTCTGGCTATGCCTGCTATACAGGATTGCCTATACAGGACGGCTCGGGAGTCAGATAACCATACCCTCCAACGTTTCTCCAATGAAAAATAGGGGTGTCCTAAGGAAAAGTGGGGTGTTTCAGGGTCAAATGAAAAATCGGGGTGGCTTCTCTAAATCGGGGGCGTCCCTGGAAAACAGGGAAACTTGGAGGGTCTGTGTTTTCTTCTCCTAGCCTCCTGACCTGGGAGGTCTTCGCTTCCCAAGGTCCTTCACCAATAATCCTAATAAAGGCCCAGAGCAGAAGATGCCAAGGAAAATAAGAGAGGGAGAGAGAAAGGAAATAAAGGAATAAATGCGTGCACAAAACTCGTTGCGTGCAACACCCACTTTCTCTCCCCACATCTCTCTCCCCCAGCCCCGCAAGCTCACAATGCCTTTGGTAAATGACCTGCAGGAAAGACTCTGCAAACCGAAAACGGAGACCCTATTTGTACCTTTGCGGTGCATGGAAATCTTTTGATAAAAGCATATATATTTTTTTTTAAAAAAAAAAGGAAGAAAGAATAAGGAAGAGAGGAATAGATTCTGGGAGAAGAGAGAAAGGAAAAGAAAAAAAGAGATAAAAAGGATTTCCAGTTTCCCCGTACCAAAAATTTATTCTGAATATTCGCTCTAGGATGGCACCCAGCAATTCTACCAATAGGTAAAGGTAAAGGGACCCCTGACCATTAGGTCCAGTCGTGGCCGACTCTGGGGCTGCAGCGCTCATCTCGCTTTATTGGCCGAGGGAGCCGGCGTACAGCTTCTGGGTCATGTGGCCAGCATGACTAAGCCGCTTCTGGCGAACCAGAGCAGCGCACGGAAACACCGTTTACCTTCCTGCCAGAGCGGTACCTATTTATCTACTTGCACTTTGACGTGCTTTTGAACTGCTAGGTTGGCAGGAGCTGGGACCGAGCAGCGGAGCTCACCCCGTCGCAGGGATTCGAACCACCGACCTTCTGATCGGCAATTCCTAGGCTCTGTGGCTTAACCCACAGCACCACCCGCATCCCAATTCTACCAATACTTTCCCAATATTCAGTCCCAAAATATGTCACATCCACTCATTTTTTGCAAAGGGGTAAAGAGAGCATTTACCTCCACAGGCACATACCTCCACATGTGGCAGGAGTGCCCCCAAATCCAACCATTCTGGACAACAACCATATGAGAAATACAGTGGTGCCTCGCAAGACGAAAAGAATCCGTTCTGCAAGTCTCTTCGTCTAGCGGTTTTTTTGTCTTGCGAAGCAAGCCCATTGACGGCTTAGCAGATTAGCGCTATTAGCGGTTTAGCGGCTTTTAGCGGCTTATCGGCTTATCGGATAAGCGGCTTAGCGGCTTAGAAAAAGGGGGGGGGAGAAAAAAAAACCCCGCAGGAAATCACAAGACATTTTTGTCTTGCGAAGCAAGCCCATAGGAAATTCGTTTTGCAAAGCACCTCCAAAACGGAAAACTTTTTCGTCTAGTGAGTTTTCCGTCTTGCGAGGCATTCGTCTTGCGGGGCACCACTGTAAGTAAAATAACCAAGCAAGTATTAGACATCACCCCAGAATTGGCCTTACTAAACATCTTCCAAGACAACAATGCCCACCTACACCACAAAGAACTCATAACCCACCTACTTTCAGCAGCTAGAAGCATCATAGCCAGACACTGGAGAGACCTGTCAGGAGTACCAAATAGTATGGGAAACAACCTTACTAGAAAAATTAACCAATAAACTGAAACTGTAAAGGTAAAGGGACCCCTGACCATTAGGTCCAGTCGTGGCCGACTCTGGGGTTGCGGCACTCATCTCGCTTTATTGGCCGAGGAAGCCGGGGTACAGCTTCTGGGTCATGTGGCCAGCATGACCAAGCCGCTTCTGGCGAACCAGAGCAGCACACGGAAATGCCGTTTACCTTCCCGCCGGAGCGGTACCTATTTATCTACTTGCACTGGTGCGCTTTCGAACTGCTAGGTTGGCAGGAGCAGGGACCAAGCAATGGGAGCTCACCCCGTCATTGTTGGGATTCGAACCACCGACCTTAGGATCGGCAAGCCCTAGGTTTAACCCTCAGCGCCACCCGCGTCCCTTAAACTGAAACTGACACGGGGAGAAATAGAAGAAGGCAAAAGGTTAAAGGAGGGAGGGGAGGCTGAAGGGGTGGGGTATTTTAGGGTGCCCCCAGGCATTGTACCTTAGGGCAGTCTTCGCCAGCATAGCCAGCCCGGACTGAGAACGAGCCGATGTCGAAGACCAGAGCTCCAACCTCATCTACGAAGGAATCAAAGGTATGTAGGTTAAATTCAGGAATTTGGGGAGGAATTTGTGACATGCCACGCCCCCTAAGGAGACTTGCAAAGTGCCCAGTTTGCTATCTTTTCTGTGCCCAATGAGGACAATAAACACTGATTAGGATAAATAGGGAACTGATTTACTAATAAGAAGGTGAAATATTGAAGGTAAAAAAGTGATCAAAGAAATGCTAAGAATTTAGTAAGATGTATGGATGTCAGAAAGGGGGAGGGAAGGAGGTCGATGCTCTGTTAGAGCAATGTATTAGGATATGGAATTATGTAACAAAATGTGAATATTTAAAAAATGGAAAACTTAATAAAAATTATCATGGGGGGGGGAATAGGATAAATGGAACAATTTATGCACTGTACAAATCTCTGCCAGCAACTACAGTGGTACCTTGGCTCTCAAACTTAATCCGTTCCGGAAGTCTGTTCCGAAACCAAAGCGCGTTCCAAAACCAAGGCACGCTTTCCCATAGAAAGGAATGCAAAACGAATTAATCCGTTCCAGACTTTTAAAAACAATCCCTAAAACAGCCATTTAACATTAATTTTACTATCTAACGAGACCATTGATCTATAAAATGGAAGCAATAGTCAATGCACTGTACTATAAAATAAATAAGTCAGTATTGTCGTTGATAAAAATGAAAATTTAATTTTTTTCTTCCCTACACCGATGATAGTCACTGTTTGGATGGGGGGCTTTTATCTGTTTCCGCAGTCGCACATCAATCAATCAATCGATCAATCAGTAGCTGAACTGGGTTCCACACAGTCGCAAAAACAAATTAACCAAAAATGCCTCAAAAACAAACATGCAAAATAAATAGCAAAAACAAAAGAGCCAAACGTAAGTCCGTTTGACTTCCAAAATGTTCGAAAACCAAGGCGCAGCTTCTGATTGGTGCAGGCGCTCCAGAAACAACAGCCGACAGCAGCATTGGACGTTCGGCTTCCGAAAAACGTTTGAAAACCAGAACACTCACTTCCGGGTTTTCGGAGTTTGAGAACCAAAGCGTTTGAAAACCAAGGTACCACTGTACTAGGGAACGTTCACTAAAAGCTGTGCATGGGTGGTGTTTAACACTGAGGTGCCTATCATATATGAAGCCTGATGATGTCTTGTTATGTTGGGAAAGGATGCAAAATTATAGGTACATACGAACATATGTGGAGGGAATGCCCGCAAATAGAACAATTTCGGAAGCCTGTTTTTTAAAGAGATATCTCTGCTTACAGCTCAGACAATCCCAATAACCCTAACATTAGCCTTATTTAATATATATACTTCAGATATGGACCGATTAAGAAGGAATTAGTAACACATTGATTAACAGCTGCTAGAAAAGGAATAGCAATTGGTGAATATTGATCACTGGTATAATATTGTCTAGCAAATAGCCATACTGGAAATGTTGTCACAATAATTTAGGGTGGCAAGGTGAGAGAGCAAAAAGTGTTACATTTTACATTTTATGGTGTGAGTTTATTAAATATGCAAATGAATCAGCACACTGATGAAAAAGACCTACAATATATATCGCAAGATGGCGTGGTTAAGCATGCAATACTCTTTATTTCGCTCCTATTATTCTGCGTTTTCCAAACTGATTTACTGAAGAACTCATTTAACTGGTTTACTGGAACCATCTCATTATTACGTGATATAAAGTAATATATTTACTATATATATTTACTATTTACTAAGTAATATATTTACTATTTCGCCCCCCTAGTGACACATATTAACAGTCATGTCACGTTTTATGATTTATGGGTTTACAATTTTGTAACCAGAAAAAAAGAATAATAATAATTATTATTATGTGTCCTTAAAAAAAAGAATTCAAGATTTAAAACCGAGCAAGCTGAGATTCCTGCATTGCAGGGGATTGGGCTAAATGACCTCAGGATCCCTTAAAACTCTACAATTCTATCATTCTAAGCAAAGTTGGATGAGAATACATACATTTTCTTTGAGTAGTTTTAAAAAATATATATATATTGTATATAAAAAGGCAGAACTATTATAGCAACTGATGAAAATTTGAAGATGAAAAACAAAACTAAAATAGCAATGCCCAATAATGACCCTCAGCTTTATCAGATTATCGAGTCTAACTCCAAATTTGCCTGGTTTGGGATGAGAATGCTGATTGATAACCCAAGACAGATCAGAAAACAATTTACCAAAGACTTTCCAGACCTATATGGAGCTGGACCAGAAGATAAAATAGAAATGGGAAGATATATAAGACAAAATAAATTGCCAAGAATTCCAAATGAAAAGTTGAATACTTTAAATGCACCAGTTAATAGATCAGAAATCTCAAATGCCATTAAACAAGCAAAAACAGGTAAAGCACCAGACCCAGATGGATTAACTGCAAAATATTATAAAAAATTTAATTCAACCATTAAAAATCTAATGAATGAAATATTAAAGGTGTGGGAAATAGCAAAGACTTGGAAAGAGGCTTTTATTACTCTAATTCCAAAACAAGAAATGGAAGTTAAAAATTATAGACCTATTCCACTATTAAACAGTGATTATAAATTGTATGCAAACATATTAGCTAATAGAATGAAATATATATTATTAGAAATAATACATCAAGATCAAACAGGATTTTTGCCAGGAAGACATATGAAAGATCATATAAGGAATGTAGTTGATATTGTTGAATATCTGGAAGTAAGGAATGAAAAACAGGCAGCAATGATGTTTGTAGATGCGGAAAAAGCATTTGATAACGTTTCGTGGACCTTTATGTTAAAGGTCCTGGAAGAAATGAACGTCCCTTGTCACCTTCATTGTTTATTTTAGTCTTAGAGGTGCTGGTGAGAGACATAAAAGCAGATGATATTAGAGGAATAACCGTAGGAAATAAGTCATATAAATTAAAGGCATTTGCGGGTGATTTAGCGATCACAGTAGAAGACCTGATCAATTCATTAGTAAAAGTATTAGAAAAAATACAAAAATTTGGACAGGCAACAGGTTTTAAATTAAATAAAAATAAAACAAACATCCAAAAAAAAAATATTCCAGAACAAAATAAAAAAGAGTTACAGCAGGTGGCAGAAATACTTATACATAAAAAAGTGAAATATTTGGGAAGATGGTTAACAGCCAAAAAATATTAAGATATTTAAAGATAATTATGAAAAAAATGTGGAAATAAATAAAAGGAAATTTGGGGAATAATGAATTTATCTCTGTTAGGAAGGATAGTGGTAATTAAGATGAATGTATTGCCAAAAATGATATTCCTAACTGAATCAATCCTAACCCTAACCCTGCCCCAAAAAGCTTGCAATTTATATAATATGACTCAAGGGGGGCAGTGAAGGAAGGGGAGATAAAAGCCTGAAAGCAAGTAGGGTTTTTTCCAGGCACCAACCTACACTGCAGAGGACTATCTATAGCAGGCATAGGCAAACTCGGCCCTCCAGATGTTTTGAGACTACAATTCCCATCATCCCTGACCACCGGTCCTGTTAGCTAGGGATGATGGGAGTTGTAGTCCCAAAACACCTGGAGGGCTGAATTTGCCTATATGCCTGATCTATAGCCGCTTGACAGGCTGACACCCACCCACCCAGCTGTTTGGGACTACAACTCCCATCACTGGCTGGGGATGATGGGAGCTGTAGTCCAAAAGAACTGGAGAGCACCAGCACATCAAAGGGTGCCTTGTAAAGTACAACTATCTTCACTCAGCATAGCAGAAGCAGGAAAACGACCTTTTGGTGCCCCATTAAACCAACACCTGAGGAATCAGGCAGCTCAAAGAAGCGAGCCAAGTCACATTCAGCAGGGACAATAAAAACTACAAGGATCTGACTCAATTCCAGGTTGGCACCTGAGCTGGACTATGCATAAGGACCCTCGAGGCTGCTGGACCAGGCCGGCGGCCCCCCTGGTCCAGCATCCTCTTCTCCCAGTGGCCAACCGGATGCCTCATTGGGCAACCCAGCGAGCAGGCTTTGCGCGCAAGAGCGCATCTCTCCGCTCCTTGCGGCCGGTAGCCGTCGCTAGGCTTCTCCTCCGTGAATTTCCCCCCTCCTCCGGCTTGGTGGTCCCCGCTGCTTCCTGTGGGGGTGAGTTCCGCAGTTTCCCCTGCCCTCCTGGCTGGCTGGGAGGGAGCCCCCAGCTCGGAGTGATGAGCAGGGTGGGCGCACGGGCGCAACACCCTCTCCAGCCGCCCTAGCCAAGTGCAGGAATGCAGCTGTTGCTGGGGTGCAGGGGGACCGAGATGCTGGCGGCAAAGGGTCTCCTCGGGGTGCCCCGCCACCAAATGCATGCAGGGCCCAGATCTGGGGGGCTGGGGGCTGCCGGGAACCCCCCTCCCCAAGCCAAACAGCTGCAACGCCGATGGCAACCCAGCCTTTACCTCCTCCGTAGACCCCTCCGCTCATCGCGGCTCCCAGGCAGCGCCAGCGCCCCTTTGCAATGCTCCGGATTGGGTGGGTGGGTGGGTAGGTAGGTGGGTGGGTGTCTGAGAGCCCCCGGGCTCTGGCTGGCGGGGGGGTCTTGCCACGGACGGGGCAGGGCTGGTTGGGAGAATTCAGCACCCAGGCCAGTGGACAGCGACCCGGGGAGGGGAGGGGGCTGCGGAGGGAGGGAGGGAGGGAGAGATCAAGGTGGAAGGGGGGTGGGGGGGAGTAAGGGATGCGTCATAGCCAATCAGAGCTCCGCACCCCCCCCCCCGACCAGCGGAATCCCTGATTGGCTGCCATTGGAGACAATGAGAAGAGAGAACAGCTGCATTCTTAAAGGAGCCAAGGCGGTGGGGGCAGCTGAAATCCAGGGAGACTGGGGGGGGTGCTGCCACCCCTTTACAGTGTTGGGAGGGGGGCAAAAGGCAGAATGAGACCCTTAAGGCACATAGGAAGAAGAAGAAGAAGAGTCCTGTTGGATTAGGCGGCTGCCGCCTTGAGGCAAGCATCATTTGCACATTGGCCAGCCAGTTTCTCCCAGTGGGAAGTCGTGCCCCCCAGCAGGATTCGAACTGGTGTTCAGAAGCATTAGTGTCTCTGACAGTGCAGAGCCATCGTGGCTAGCAGATGCTTATTGCGCTCTCCTTCTCCATGGAGTTGTCCCAGTTTTGTTTTCTTTTTAACTAACATATTTGTTTTTGTTTTACTACAGGTGAAACTCGGAATATCGTGGAAAAGTTCATTTATTTCAGTAATTCAGTTTAAAAGGTGAGAGCTGGACCATAAAGAAGGCTGATTGCCCAAGAATGGATGCTTTTGAATTCTGGTGCTGGAGGAGACTCTTGAGAGTCCCATGGACTGCAAGAAGATCCAACCTCTCCATTCTTAAGGAAAAAACAAAACAAATTCCTTCCAGTAGCACCTTAAAGACCAACTGAGTTAGTTCTAGGTATGAGCTTTCGTGTGCATGCACACTTCTTCAGATACACTGAAACAGAAGTTTCCAGACCCTTCTATATAGTGAGAAGGTGGGGAGGGGTATTACTCAGAAGGGTGGTGGGAATGGGTGATTGGCAGATAGCTGTGATGAGCCTGTTGACGACTCTTAACGACTGCAATAGGTCTTACAGGAAAAAGCAAGGTTCGGTGAAAAGGTGAAAAATGGCTTTGTCATGTATAATGAGATAAGAATCCAAGGTCTTTGTTCAGACCAGGTTTCTCCATGGTTTTAAGTTTGGTGATAAGTTGTAATTCAGCAGCTTCTCTTTCCAGTCTATTTCTGAAATTCCTTTGTAGTAAAACAGCTACTTTGAGATCTTGTATAGAATGTCCTGGGAGATTGAAGTGTTCTCTTACTGGTTTCTCTGTCTTGTGATTCCTGATGTCCGATTTATGTCCGTTTATTCTTTGGCGTAAGGTCTGGCCTGTTTGTCCAATATAGAGAGCTGAAGGACACTGTTGGCATTTTATGGCATACACAATGTTAGACGATGAGCAATTAAATAGTCCCGAGATGGTATGTGTGATGTTGTTGGGGCCAGTAATGGTGTTGATTCTTAAGGAAATCAGCCCTGAGTGCTCACTGGTAGGACAGATCCTGAAGCTGAGGCTCCAAGACTTTGGCCACCTCATGAGAAGAGAAGACTCCCTGGAAAAGACCCTGATGTTGGGAAAGATGGAGGGCACAAGGAGAAGGGGACGACGGAGGACGAGATGGTGCGACAGTGTTCTCGAAGCTGCCAGCATGAGTTTGACCAAACTGTAGGAGGCAGTGGAAGACAGGAGTGCCTGGCATGATCCGGTCCAGGGGGTCACAAAGAGGCGGACACGACTAAACAACTAAACAACAACAATATATGAGATAGACTCATGACATGCAAAGCGAGATATGTCAAGCCTTTATTTGTTATAATTGTGATGATTAGAATATTAAATGAAATCAGCAAAATAAGGACTGCAAATAGAGCAAATCTCTTTTCTGATGAGAGCAGCTTTTGCATCTCGTTTGGAAACCAAGGACCCAGAGTCTGGAGGAAGAATGGGGAGGCACACAATGCCAGATGCTGGAAGTCCAGTGTGAAGTTTCCACGGTCTGTGTTGATTTGGGGAGCCATGGCATCAGCTGGTGTTGGTCCACTGTGTTTCATTAAGTCCAGGGTCAATGCAGATTTTGGAGATTTTGGAGCACTTCATCCTTCCTTCTGCAGACGAGCTTTACGGGGATGCTGACTTCATTTTCCAGCAGGACTTTGGCACCTGCCCACACTGCCAAAAGTAGCAAAACCTGGTTCATTGCCCATGGGATTACTGCGCTTGATTGGCCAGCAAACTCGCCTGACCTGAACCCCAGAGAATCTATGGGGCATCGCCAAAAGAAAGATGAGAGACATGAGACCGAGCAATGTAGAAGAGCTGAAGGCTGCTATTGAAGCTTCCTGGTCTTCCATAACACCTCAGCAGTGCCACAGGCTGAGAGCATCCATGCCACACTGCATTGAGGCAGTAATTGATGCAAAATGGACCCAAACCAAGTACTGAGTACATATGCATGCTTCTACTTCTCAGAGGTCCAATGCTGCTCTATTTGCAGTCCTTGTTTTGCTGATTTCATTTAATATTCTAATTTTCTGAGATTGTTAATTTGGGGTTTTCATCAGCTGTACGCCATGATCATCACAATTATAACAAATAAAGGCTTGACATATCTCGCTTTGCATGTCATGAGTCTATCTCATATATTAGTTTCACCTTTTAAGTTGAATTACTGAAATAAATGAACTTTCCCACAATATTCTAATTTTCCAAGTTTCACCTGTAAGTCTAAAACCGGCTACTTGTCCAAATTCCTCAAACCTGTCCAGTGCTTTAGGTCCACTGGACAGGGGTTCTGCTACCGTTATTACTAAATTGTCAGCAAACGCTTTTCGATTTATATTCTTTGGATCCAACTCTAATTCCTTTTACATTTTCATTCACTCTTATATTTCTCGACTTCAAGGACTGTTAGAAATAATAGTGATGACAACGGACACCCCTGTCTTGTTCTTTTTGTAATTTCAGAATTATCTGTTAATACATTATTCACTACTAATCTAGCTTTCTGTTCTGAATATATAGCTCCTATAACTTTGAGAAAAGATTGTCCCATATCCATTAACTCCAAATTCTTTTTCATAAAATTCCATGACATATTATCAAAGGCCTTCTCTGCCCAATCTCTTCCAAAGGGATTCCTGTTGTGGGCCGCTGCTGCCTGCTGTGGCAGGGAGTTCCACTGTTTAACTATTCGCTGCATGGAGAAGAGCTTCTTTTTATCTTTCCTGAATCTTTCAGCATTCAGCTTCAGTGGATATCCATGAGATGCAGTCTTAGAAGGGAATAATAAAACCTTTTCTCTGCACATTTTGTTTATTTTATTTTATATGATCTTCAGTTATACACATTTCAATAGTTTTCCAGTCATTTTTACATTTCAAATCTCGACTTCCTTCCTCCTCTTTCTGCGGTTCCTTAAATTTTTTGAAAAATGGGATAGATATAAGATAGATGTTCAAAAATACAGTAAAGGTTCACTATCTATGCTGGCATTTGATTGACGTTGGAGAGAAATTGAATTGAGAAATAAGATTAAGGGTACAATTTGATATACGAATGTATTAGATAAAATGCAAAGAAATATACAACAAGAAGAGTACATTCACTTGTTAAAAAAAGGATTATACAACGTGATTGACAGGAAGTCCGTGGTGTTGGTACATATATGATCTGGGAATAGTGTTGTGTTTTTCTTTTTTCTATTTCTTTTTAGCTATATAAATTTTGTATATAAACTTTGTATACATGTTATGCTATAATAAGATATGCAATGTAATGTGATAACGTATACAGATGTAACATAAGATGGTTAATAAACTGTTAAAAAAAATTAAAAAATGTTTTTATCATTTCCTGCATATTTAAGTATTTACTGCATACTTTAAGTATTTACTGTTATGACACTCTTATGAAATACATTTTACAATAATCCAGTCAATGTCCTTATCTGTTTACAATTTATGTGTACATATTCAATAAACCATTTCCATTCTTTTATAAAAAGTTTGTTATTTTGATTTCTTATTTTTCTGGTAAGTTTCGCCATTTCAGCACGGTCCATAATTTTTTATATCCATTCTTCTTCCGTCAGGACTTCTTCTTCTTTCCATTTTTGGGCAAACAATATTCTTGCCGTTATAGCTGCATACATGAATAGATTTCTATACTGTTTAGCTAGTTCTGTCCCTATAATTCCCAAGAGAAAGGCTTCTGGGTGTTTTTTTAATACAAATGTTACTTTAAACATCTTTTCCCATTCATTATATATCATTTCCCAGTAAGCTTTAACTTTTCTGCAAGACCACCACATATGATAGAAAGTACTCTTTGCATTTCCAACACTTACTCGATTTTGATTTATACACTTGCCAGTTTATTCGGTGCTAGATACCATCTATATAATATTTTCATATAGTTTTCTCTTAAACCATTTGTTGTTGTTTAGTCATTTAGTCGTGTCCGCCTCTTTGTGATCCCCTGGACCAGAGCACACCAGGCACTCCTGTCTTCCACTGCCTCCCGCAGTTGGGTCAGACTCATGTTTGTAGCTTCGAGAAGACTGTCCCAACATCTCATCCTCCATCGTCCCCTTCTCCTTGCGCCCTCCATCTTTCCCAACATCAGAGTCTTTTCCAGGGAGTCTTCTCTTCTCATGAGGTGGCCAAAGTCTTGGAGCCTCAGCTTCAGGATCTGTCCTTCCAGTGAGCACTCAGGGCTGATTTCCTTCAGAATGGAGAGGTTTGATCTTCTTGCAGTCCATGGGACTCTCAAGAGTCTCCTCCAGCACCAGAATTCAAAAGCATCAATTCTTCGGCGATCAGCCTTCTTGATGGTCCAGCTCTCACTTCCATACATCACTACTGGAAAAACCATGGCTTTAACTATACGGACCTCTGTTGGCAAGGTGATGTCTCTGCTTTTTAAGATGCTGTCTAGGTTAATTATTGCTTTTCTCCCAAGGAGCAGGCGTCTTTTAATTTCATGGCTGCTGTCACCATCTGCAGTGATCATGGAGCCCAAGAAAGTAAAATATCTCACTGCCTCCATTTCTTCCCCTTCTATTTGCCAGGAGGTGATGGGACCAGTGGCCACGATCTTCGTTTTTTTCATGTTGAGCTTCAGACCATATTTTGCGCTCTCCTCTTTCACCCTCATTAAAAGGTTATTTAATTCCTCCTCACTTTCTTCCATCAAGGTTGTGTCATCTGCATATCTGAGGTTGTTGATATTTCTTCCGGTGATCTTAATTCTGGCTTGGGATTCATCCAGCCCAGCCTTTCGCATGATGAATTCTGCATGTAAGTTAGATAAGCAGGGAGACAATATACAGCCTTGTCGTACTCCTTTCCCAATTTTGAACCAATCAATTGTTCCATATCCAGTTCTACCTGTAGCTTCTTGTCCCACGTAGAGATTTCTCAGGAGACAGATGAGGTGATCAGGCACTCCCATTTCTTTAAGAATTTGTCATAGTTTGCTGTGGTCGACACAGTCAAAGGCTTTGCATAGTCAATGAAGCAGAAGTAGATGTCTTCCTGGAACTCTCTAGCTTTCTCCATAAACCATAGCATGCTGTAAATATTAGATCCCTATTCTACAATCGTTCCCACGCTTCCATATCTATATTATAACCAATATCTATTGCCCAATGTATCACTGCAGGTTTTACTTGTTCATCCTTTGACTCCCAATCCAATAATATCTTATACATTTTAGACAGCACTTTAACATTTCTCTCCCAAGTTTCTCCCTGCCAGGCATAATTTTATACACTTCTAACTTCTCATCTTTTGCTCATCTTTTCTAAGAAGCCCCAAATGTTGTAATCTGCCTTCATCTGGGAGACTCCAGCCCTCAATCATTTTCCTTGCCCTTTTCTGAAACTTTCCCAACTCTACAATATCCGTTTTGAGGCAAATTAGCGAGAATGTATAAAGTCAGTAATAAATGTTGGAAATGTAAAGAAAAAGAGGGAACATTTTATCACATGTGGTGGGAATGTAAAAAGGTGAAATGCTTCTGGGAGATGATATATAATGAGATGAAAAAAATGTTGAAATATACATTTATAAAGAAACCAGAAGCATTTTTATTGGGCATTGTAGGGAGTTACATAAATAGAAAGGAATGTAAGCTCTTTTTATATGCAATAACAGCAGCAAGAATATTATTGGCCCAAAAATGGAAGCAAGAAGAGTTACTGACGATTGAAGAATGGAGGATGAAGTTAATGGACTATGCAGAATTAGATAAACTAACAGGAAGGATTCGAAACCGGCGAGACCAGAAATTCACGGAAGACTGGAGTAAATTTACGGACTATTTGAAAAGTAATTGTGAAGAACAGATGACGTTTGTAGGGTTGCAAGAAGTTTTGTGAGGAGTATTATTAGAAGTATTGTAAAAATGGACAATGGGGAGGGTGATTTGTTAAGAGATGTAAAGGCAATATAAAGTTAAGAAATGCGTAAGAAGTGGTTAAAACAGTGGATCATCAGAGGTGCTGATGGAAGTCTAAAAAGACTGTATAAGTGATAAGTTTTGTGGTATATTTTATAATTTATATGTTAAAATTAATAAAAAAATATTTAAAAAACAATATCCGTTTTGAGGCGAGGCAACCAGAACCCTACGCAGTATTCCAAACGCAGCCACACCACAGATTTGTATCATGGCATTATGATACTGGTACCTTTATTTTCCAATCCCTTTCCTAATCATCCCTGGCATGCAGTTTGCCTTCTTCACAGCGGCTGCACACTGAGTCGGCATCTTCATAGAGCTATATAATTTCAATTACATTTTCTGCTTTACAATTTAAAATACTCATTTTACATCCTTAAAATAGCAATGATTTTCCCTCCTTCTCTTTCCATGGTTCATTTTACATACCATAAGCCCCTGCATAACTTACAAAAACTATACCATTCAGTATTCCATTATTGCATCCATCTAAACTTACTTACACTGCAGAATTTATCTTAATGCTGCCGGCGTTTTCAAATGTACACAATTATTTCCCATATATGCAATAAAGGTTTTCCAATCTTCTTTAAACGTATCTTCTTGTTCTCTTATTCTATATGTTAAGTCTGCGAGTTGTACATATTCCGTCAACTTAAGTTGCCATTCTTCTTTGGTTGGGACCTCGCTCGTTTTCCATTTTTGGGCTATCGAAACATGGGCCGCAGTATTGGCATACATAAATAACCTTTTTTGACACCTGGGAATCATCCCCAACAGAAAGGACTCTGGGCTTTTTCGGGGAAAGTACTTTTAAACATTTTATTTCAATTCATCAAGGATCATTTCCCGGTAGTCTTTTACCCTTTTACAAGTCCACCACATATGAAATAAGGTTCCTTGCATCAGTCACCACCAGTTCTGACCCCATGAGCATATTCAGACTTTATTTTGCTCCAACATGCATCACTTCACACTTGTTTACATTGAATTGTGTTTGCTATTTTACTCCCCATTCACTCAGTTTGGAGAAGTCCTTTTGGAGCTTTTCACAATCTCTTCATTTTACTGATTGAACAATTTAGTATCATCACCCAACTTGGCCATATCACTGCTCACTCCTAACTCTTAGGAACAAGTTTTAAAGCACAGGCCCCAATCCCAATCCTTTGGAGGACTCACTTTCTACTTCTCTCCATTTGGAGAACTGTCCATTCAGTACTTTCCTCCCCTAAAAAACAAATGTTTAGGGCTACTCTCATTTTCCTACTCATATTGAAATACAGTGGCACCTTGGTTCTCAAAAACTTAATCCGTTCCGGAAGTCCGTTCCAAAACCAAAGCGTTCCAAAACCAAGGCGCACTTTCCCATAGAAAGCAATGCAAAATGGATCGATCCGTTCCAGACTTTTAAAAATGAACCCTAAAACAGCAATTTTACTATCTAATGAGACCATTGATCTATAAAATGAAAGCAATAAACAATGTACTGCAGTCACACCATCAGGCAATCAGCTGAACTGGGTTCTACACGGTCACAAAAACAAAACAACAAAGCCACAAAAATGCAAAATAAATAGCAAAAACAGGCAGACCTCAGCATGACACTCAAATCGGAAGCGTAACATTCAAAACGGAGCACATTTGAGTTCCGGAAAAAGTTCGCAAACCGGAACACTTACTTCTGGGTTTGCAGTGTTTGGGTCCCAAGTTGTTTGAGAACCAAGATACCACTGTACTGCCCCTCAATGAGGCCAAACTCAGATACACAATATGTTTAGGGGTATGTGTACCCCTGCATCCCCCCATTAAAAAAAGCCCTGTGTACATTTATTCTTCCTCTATGTTTCCTGCTACTTAACCAGTTTGTTGTTGTTGTTTAGTCGTTTAGTCGTGTCCAACTCTTCGTGACCCCCTGGACCAGAGCACGCCAGGCACTCCTGTCTTCCACTGCCTCCCGCAGTTTGGTCAAACTCATGCTGGTAGCTTCGAGAACACTGTCCCACCATCTCGTCCTCTGTCGTCCCCTTCTCCTTGTGCCCTCCATCTTTCCCAACATCAGGGTCTTTTCCAGGGAGTCTTCTCTTCTCATGAGGTGGCCAAAGTCTTGGAGCCTCAGCTTCAGGATCTGTCCTCCCAGTGAGCACTCAGGGCTGATTTCCTTCAGAATGGAGAGGTCTGATCTTCTTGCAGTCCATGGGACTCTCAAGAGTCTTCATGCTACTAATATATTTAAAATAACTTCCTGTTGGTAGCCTTCATGTTTCTAGCAATGTGTTCCTCCAGTTCTTTCCCCGCATCCTTTACTGTCTGCTCGTGTTTATTTTTGCCAGAAGTTGTGTTCCTTTCAGATCTCTTCGTTTCGGCAAGACACCCGCTTTTCCCTCTTTCCTTTTGGTATATCTTTATTCATGTATGCCACTACAGCAGCGAGAACGTTGATTACACAAAATTGGAAGACTGGAGAAATACCAGCTAAAGAACAATGGCAGGAGAAGTTGATGAACTATGCAGAATTGGCAAAAATGGTGGACAGACTGTTACGGTAAAATCTGGGTGCGAGGCTGCTCTGCCACCCAGCTCGTCGGGCTAAGTCCGCGGGTCCCTGCGGAGGAAAATGAGCTCAGCCGGGGACAGGAGCAAGCTGCAGAAGATCCAAGTTTATTGCGCAACAGGTTCAAGACGAGATTCAACAGCGAGAAAGGGGTGACATGAACTTTTGAAACTTCCCTCCATGTCCCAGAATACAGTGCAAAATACATCACGGTTACATTATGAATACATTAAGAAGAGGTTGGGTTACACAGGATTAACATATGGAGGAGGGAGGGGAAATATGCAGAGCTGGAGATATGCGCAGATAAGCACATCCTGAGCAGTGGCGTAGCGTGGGTTGTCAGCACCCGGGGCAAGGCAAGTAATTTGTGCCCCCTAACCCGTGGATTTGCGCCCCCTAACCCTAACCCCCAGATGTTGCGCCCGGTGCGGCTGGCCCCCCCTGCACCCCCCACGCTACGCCACTGATCCTGAGTACCGGTGATGAGAAGACAATGGTCCATGTACTGGCGTTGCCCGGAGGAAAGGCTTGGCAGAGTGATTTGACAGGATTAGGGTCTTGACACCTTGCTGGAGGGATTATGCAGGACAGGGGAGGTGTCATGGAGTCCTAGAGAAATTGAGCCGATTGGCACGTTGAGTTTCTATGAATTTTATAGATTTTAGTCCCTTTTGACATTGACAATTGGAAATAAATGGATATATTGTAGCGAAGAAGAAGGTGAAGAAGACATGGCCCCGCCTTCCATATCAAGACTAAGAGAAAAAGACAACAGTGACTTTGAAAAAGAATGGGAAGCATTGCTATTTTATACTTGCAAAAACAAAGAAAGTCGATAGACTTGATGGCAGGATTTAAATAAACGTCCACATTATTGGTATCAGAAAATGTGTAGAAGACAGAGAAACAATATGGGGTATTCATTGTTATTTTTATGTTTTTATGTGTTTGCTATTGTTATGTTATTGTATGTTATTGTATAAATTGTATGTTATTGTATAAATACGTTATTAGTAGGTTTTTTTTTCTTTTAGGAGGTAGCAAAGAAGGTGAAAGGAGAAATAAATCAGAAGTGGAAGTTGGGGCGAGGGAGGAATGCATAGCAAATGTTATGAAGATGAGATGAGATCTCATTTGCAGATGATACAATGGTGGTTGGTTTAATCACGGCTGGAGAGGGGGAGGCGGCCTCTAGGAAGGAAGTTGAGCAGTTGGGGGAACTTACTCCTTAACTTAAAGAAAACAAAAGAGATCATTGTGGACTTTAGGAAATGTAAATTGAATATTCAGCCACTCATTATTGAGGGGAAGTGCGTGGAACAGGTCTCGGGGTTTCGATTTCTGGGAATGGAGTTGAGAGACGACCTAACCTGGGGAGAAAGCAGTAAAGACCTGATGAAGAGAGCACAGCAGAGGTTATATTTTCTGAGAATCCTCTGGAAAAATAATCTCTCAAAGGACCTGTTGATGGCATTTTACCATTGCACTGTGGAGAGCGTATTAACTTATGGTTTCTGTGTGTGTGGTTTGGGAGCTGCACGGTCAGGGGAAAGAAAATGCTGTCCAGGGTTGTAAAGACTGCGGAGAGAATAATTGGGTGCACTCTTCCCACCTGGATCAAATCTACGCTTCCAGGTGCCATAAGAAAGCTGCAGAGATAGCGCAGGATAGTACACGCCCCGGAAATGATCTCTTTCAGGTTCTGCCTTCTGGAAGAAGGTCCAGGGTTCTCAGACTAGCCGCCTGAGAAACAGTTTCTACGCAAATGCAATTCTGGTTCTAAACGCAGCATAAGGGGTCTCTATAGTATAGTGCATTTTAAAATGGGGTTTCAGAGTTTTTAGCGGGTTTTGAATGTTTTATGTAGTTTCTCAATTTCATTGTTCTGCATGGGACAATAACAATAAAGATATCATATATCGTATATGTAATGAATGAAAAAGGGAAATGAATATTTTTATTTTTAAAGACATCCACTTTTGTGAAAGAAGCCTTCTGGCCTCTGAAAGCTTCTTTGACTCTGCTCATTAACCACACTTCCCAGACCTGCAGCCCAAACTCCAGTTGAGTTTCTAATACTGTATAGTGTCCTTAAAGAAGTCCCAAACATTTCGGAGTGATCAGACCCGCCTTGACTTTCAACTTCCTTTTTACCAACCTCCTCATTCGGGGGGAAGTTTCTTCTTTTGAAACCCAGTGCGACGTGCTGGATTTTCTTAGAAATCGGACATTTGCACGGATGTGCAATCTAACAGCATGATGTTCACTGCTCCCAGTGGAGTCGGCAACACTGACATGTTGCATCAAAATGGAGTCCACAGTTGCTGCCCCTCGGGTCAGTTCCACAAACAGTTCTTCTCGGGCACAGCCATTTAGGGCATCAAACCTTTATTGGTATCACATACAAACATTCATAATAAATAGGCCAGTGTGATCTCATCGCCATTTCAACCGTACAGTCATTTGCCAAAGGGAAGAAGAGGCAAGCAATCTATTTCATCTCTGTGGGTCTCCAGCAAGGGCAGGATCCTGTAGGGTACTTCGGCGACAAAAAATCAAATAGAGGAACTTAGCTACTGTCTTGGTGAGCTCCTGGTCTCTCCCCTCTAATAAGAAGCGTATAACCTCTGTCTCTGGTTTCCATGTTGGGATACATAGATGGTCTAAAAATTGTTGGCAGAGATCATCATGCATTTTACATTTAAGGGCCATGTGAGCTGGAGTTTCCACCAGGTGGGCATTGCATGGGCAGATCCTGTCTCCTTCTGCCATACCCACAAACCTATCCCAAAGGAGGTTAGAAGGATTAGAATTGAACCTAGCCACCAAAAAAACCCTTATTTCTTGCGGGTTAAACAAAAATTGTAAATTGTTGTTGTTGAGTCCTTTAGTCGTGTCTGCCTCTTCGTGACCCCCTGGACCAGAGCACGCCAGGCCCTCCTGTCTTCCACTGCCTCCCGCAGTTGGGTCAAACTCATGCTGGCAGCTTCGAGAGCACTGTCCCACCATCTCGTCCTCCGTCGTCCCCTTCTCCTCGCGCCCTCCATCTTTCCCAACATCAGGGTCTTTTCCAGGGAGTCTTCTTTTCTCATGACGTAGCCAAAGTCTTGGAGCCTCAGCTTCAGGATCTGTCCTTCCAGTGAGCACTCAGGGCTGATTTCCTTCAGAATGGAGAGGTTGGATCTTCTTGCAGTCCATGGGACTCTCAAGAGTCTCCTCCAGCACCATAATTCAAAAGCATCAGTTCTTCGGCGATCAGCCTTCTTGATGGTCCAGCTCTCACTTCCATACATCACTACTGGAAAAACCATGGCTTTAACTATACGGACCTCTGTTGGCAAGGTGATGTCTCTGCTTTTTAAGATGCTGTCTAGGTTTGTCATTGCTTTTCTCCCAAGGAGCGCCTAGGCGTCTTTTAATTTCGTGACTGCTGTCACCATCTGCAGTGATCATGGAGCCCAAGAAAGTAAAATATCTCACTGCCTCCATTTCTTCCCCTTCTATTTGCCAGGAGGTGATGGGCCCAGTGGCCACGATCTTCGTTTTTTTGATGTTGAGCTTCAGACCATATTTTGCGCTCTCCTCTTTCACCCTCATTAAAAGGTTCTTTACTTCCTCCTCACTTTCTGCCATCAAGGTTGTGTCATCTGCATATCTGAGGTTGTTGAAATTTCTTCCGGCAATCTTAATTCCGCCTTGGGATTCATAATTAAGGTTAAATTCCTGCGCCCAAGAGTCAAAAATAAAGAGGGGGACATGTTTTTCCCGCAGCTGAGGTTAGTTCCTGGCGATCTATGTCCCCCTTTGTCATGACCGAAATGCATAGTCTGTGGGGTGGTAGTTTAAATCACCCATACAACATCTCCTCTTTCAGATATTTTCTTGAACTGGGAGTTGGGAGCGGGGGATGGGCATAGCGTGGGGAGGACTAGTGGGGCTGTAGACCTGGGTGCATGATTTTGCGGGGGGGCGAGCAGAGGGGTCCCTGCCCTGCCTGCCGCTGGGGATCTCTGTGCCCCAGAGCCTGGCCTGACCTTGCCGCTGGGCCCCTGGGCCAATTGCCACCCGGGCAGCGTGGTGGGGTGTGTGCCCGCCCAGGGCTGTGTTGGCTAGCCGGGTTCCCACTGCATGGCTGCTGTTCACCACCCCGGGCACCAGCAAAAGACGCTATGCCACTGCGCTCCCCTGTCAAACAGCTCCCAGTGGGGCAGCAATAAAACTGCTAGCCCATTTGAAAATCTAAGCAGAGTCTGGCGTGGTTTCGAATTTGATGGGGGGCCATGTGTTGAGATTCTTGTATTGTGGGGGGGGGGGAGGACTCGATGGCCCCTTCCAACTCGTATGATTTGAATGCTTTTATTGGCAATCAAAAGCGGTAGCTAACCCTAACTTTTGAAACATTCTCTCTCCCATAATAAAAAGCAGGGTACTTTTAAACCCCAAATTTGCCTGAAAATTCAGGGGTCTTCTTCTGCAAGTCCCACTTTGCCTTTCAGTCCTCCCTCCCCCAGGGCTTCAATTGTTGTTGTTTTTCTCCTTTTTAAAAAATTGCTATTATTCTGTTTTCCTGACAGGGGTCCTGGAGTTTTCAGGAGCTGAACAACAGGCAGAAATCTGGCAGGTGCATCCTTTCCAATGCGGCTGTGGATTTTGACATTTGAGGGCACAAGAGACTCTCTTAAGAGCTGGAGAACAGACAGGCAATCAACCAACAGGTGTCCATTTTATCCTGGACTGGAAGCCCCTTCCTGTTGATTTTCTGCCTGCCTGGTAGGTGCTTTGGGGCTCCAAACCAGCCCCTCAAAAGGTCTGGTTTCTCTTCACCTCCCACAGTGCTTTTCAGCCTTTCCAAACCAGGGCTTTAAGAGATGGAAGGGGATTTCCTCTCTCTCTCCCACCCACACGAATTTCCTCTTTTTTCACCCCCTCGATGATGTTTTTCCTTCCTCAGGCAGAGGAAAAATTCAAGTTTCTGCCTCTTATCAGCTGGTCAGGATTCCTGGCTCCTCTGAGTCTAGGAGGATGATGACGATGATGAAGATGATGATGATGATGTCTAGTGGCGAAAGCAGGGCTCTTGAACCTCTCAACACCGCCCTGGCAGGCAGAAATTCAACAGATGGGGCCAGAATTCAAGCTGCACCTGTTGATTGCTGCTTTTAAAGGCTCAGAGCCCGCAGATTCCCGGACTCCTGGGTTCTTTTTTTGGGAGCAGGGAGGTTAAAGGAAAAAAATGTCTGCTTGTCTGCTTTTTTGTGCAAGGGGAAGGCGCTGGCAGTGACCAGAGTTATTTAGAGCAGGAGGAAGGAGGCGGGGGGGGAGAGAGAGCTGGGGCGCTTGTGCAACACAATTGTGCAAAGGTTACTGAGTGTGTGTGGTTCTGGACTGTACCATCTCCGCCTCCCATTTTGGGTGGTGCTGCTTCCCTAAAGAAATGACTCACCCCCTCCTCCTCCCCCCCCCCTTGACCGAAGTTGATGGCTAAGACTGAAATTAGCATTTCCTCTCTGCAATTAATAATACATTTTGTTAAAGGCATGGAGGGGGGGGGGAGCACCTTCCAAAAACTTGGTATAACCCAATCCCCACTCATTTCCCCCCCCCCCCTGGGCTGGGAGGGAACATACCCTCCCCACCAGAAGAAGAAAAAAATGTCCTTAAACAAGAAATCCCCCTTTGCTTAAAAAACAAAGCAAAAAAACCAGGGTGGAGTTTTTGCCTCCCCCCCCGAAAAAGTCACTTGGTCTTTCCCGGATACCCCCCTCTCCCAACACTGGCCTCTCCCAAGCGACCCCACTTGGTACGTCCCACTCTTTTTAAAAAAAGAAACTTTCATAGAAAGAAAGGGTCCATATTCACTCCCCTTCTTATTTTGTCTCTTATTCTTCTGAACCCCACTTCGGTTGGGTCCCCCCTGCCCCCACTCTTCCTTTTCCCCTCCCCGCGCCCCCCCCTCCGCCAGTGGGCGCCACTTGGTATCTCCCTCGCTCGCGTCCGGCTCTGGGCGCGGCGGCCGCATCACCGGGGCTGGGTGGGGGCGAGATCGCTCCGCGCGCTCGGGGAACGAGTCCCGGCCGAAGCCTCCTCCATTGAAGCTGAAGCCGCCGCTGCGCCTGCCTCGGAAGAGGCGAAAACAGGCGCCGCCACAGCGCGATCCTTCCGCCGCGGGAGGAGCAGCAGCAGCAGCAGCGGAAACGAGTCCCTACCCCCACCCCTCCTCCTCCCCCCTTGCCCCCCCCAGCAAGGCGGCGGCGGGGCTGCAGCAGCAGGTATGTGGGGCCAGGGTGGAAAGGGGGGTGGGTGAAAATGGGGGGGTTTCCTTTTTCTTCCGCCCCATAGCCAGCCTCCCTCCCTCTCCCCCCCCCCTAACAATTCCTGCCTGTTGGTTTTTTAATCTCTCCCCCCCCCCCTTGAAGGCTCCTTGCCCCATAGCAACGGCCCCCCTCCATTGCATATGCAACCCCCCCCTCCCCAGCTGCCCCATAGCAACGCCCACTCCTTTGCAAAGAGCAGCCCCCCCAGCCCCAAAACCCTTCACTCCCCCTCTTGGTTTATTGCAAGCTCTTTGCCCCCCCCATGTCTCTCCCCCCCCCAAGATCCTTTTTTTTCTTTCCCCCCCTTCCTTAGCAACCGCCCCCCCCCCAGGAATCCCATCCTGGCAACCTCCTGCCCTTTTTTCCCACGCCCCATAGCAACCTCCCCCCCCCCACTCTGCAGCAGTAGCCCCCCCTCTTCCCCCCACTTGGTGGTTTTTTTTCCTCCCCCCCCACTTTTCTGCCCCCCTGCCAAAAATGTGCCCTTTAAAAGACGTCCCCATCGCCCAAGGAGCCTTCCTAGTCAAACAGCCCCCCCCCATCGCCCCATTTTTAGGCCTCTTTCTCTCCCCCCCCCCCACTTTGCAACAGGGTCTTCCAAATGGAGGAAGTCCGGGATTAATGCATTTCCCCAGCAAGAGACAGGATCCACCCCACAACCTTGCTGTGTAGACCACAAATTTGGGGGGGGGTCTGTTCTCTCTATTCTTCTCCCCCCCCCCCCAAAAAAATCTGCAGGGTAGCCAGCAGAGATGTGTCCCCCGCCGGACTCCTGGGTTCTCCACAAACGATGTGGGGCCTACCCAAAGTGAAAAGCGGAGGGGAAATTTTTTTTGGGGGGGCGCAGGACGCCTGGGTTCCCTGGAAAGATGGGGGGCCTGGAGAGAGAGAGAGAATCCATGGGGAGATGGGGGCCAGGACACCTGGGTTCTTTGGATATAGCAGGTGTGTTTGTGTGTGTGCGTTAAAAGGATCTGAGCCGGATATTTGGTGGGGCCCCGGACGCCTGGGTTCTTCGGAAGAGGAACTGGGTGCCTGTTGGGTATGGGGCAGGCTTGCTGCCAGGCGGAGGCAGGACTCCTGGGTTCCTCGGACTCCTGGGTCCCTCGCCTGAGAGCTCCTCTCGGTGCAGCTGGCGGCTTCCCCAAGGCCCTCTCCGCTTAATGAACTTATCTGGGGACCTTTAATTACCGCTAAATAGGCCCAGCAAGGCCCGCCCTCTTCCCTTGACAGTGGGGCTGTGTGGACGCCTGGAGTTGGCGGACGGCCTCACCTCTTCCCCACAGAAACAGTGGGGCCTAGTGGTTAGAGTGTCGGGACTAGGAACGGAGAGACCAGAGTTCGAATCTTCCCACTCGGCTTCTGAGCTCCCTGTCTGACCCTGGAGTTTCTGCCTCTCTCAGTCCAGCCTACCTTCCAGGGTTGTTGTAGGGGTTAAATGAGGAGGGGGCTACGTGCCGCCTTGAGGGAAAGGTGGGATATCAATAAATAAAAATTAAGGGTGGGGGGCCCTTTGGGTGCTGGCTGAGGTCTGATCTGGGACAGCAAACACCCATGTTATCCCCTCCATTAGTATTTATATTTTGCTGTGTTTACATTTTAATACCTCCCGCTAGCAAAACAAAAAACCGTTGTGTGGTTTCTCGCCCGTGCCCATTTTACAGATCTGAAGAAGGGAAAGTAGAGTCTGATGTAGCACTGCTGTTTTGGTGGCGGCAGGGGATGGTGTTGCAAGAGAGAGGGGTGGGAATAAGTGTCAGGAGACGGCGGGATGCCTGGACACCCCCCCCCCAAAAAAAACCCCACTTGAGGCTTTGTAGAAAATTAAGACACCCCGCCTCTTAATTTTGAACTTTGCAAGGCGGTGGACTGTCCTTCATTGGAGGCTGTGAAACAGAGGCCTGCCAGGGAATCCTCAGCTGTGATCGCAGCAGCAGCGGGTTGAGATGGATGACCTCTGGGGGGTCCCCAACCCTACAGTTCTACGCTGCTTCCCCTCTTCTTCCCCAGATATTATTATGCTTTGCATTTTACGTGGAACTCGGGCGTCCTGGTTCCCAGCCCCCTCACCTCTCCCAATACCCCTCGCTCTCCGAGTTGAGGGTGGAACCCAGGAGTCCTGCTGGGGACACCCCAGCTGATGATTTTGACGTGCCTTTGGGGGCGAGGAAACTGCGGGGTGCTTTTTCCAGGCGCCTTTCCCCTTGGACGCCCTTCACGTGGGTGTATCGGAGTGGGACACCCAAGGGCGTCGGGAAAAACTAAATATAACCAGTATCGATATTGATGTCTTGGGACTGCAGGGTCCATGTAAACTTGTCCTGAAAGTCGGCAGTTCTTGGAAGACCAAGAAGAGACCCCCTTTTATTTTCCTTTGCAAGTTCCTAGACCTCAAGGCCCAGAGGAAAGCCTTTAAAGGCGGCAGGGGCTCCTGGAGGGCAGGTTTGCCGTTTTCCGCCCCTCTGCGGATCTTGAAATATTTCAGCAGGATGCTCCCGGCGTTCCTCTGTCCTTGTTGCTTTTTCTGGCGTCTGGAATTCGTGCAAATTAAGTGCCGATCTCAAATAACAAAGGGCACTTAGTGGAGACCACTGAATTGGCCAGCTTGCCCTCTTCGGTTGTGAGCGAAGCTGAGAACCGTAGAGCTGTAAAGGGACCCGCGAGGGTCATCTAGTCCAACCCCGTGTCTGTATATCCCGGATCGGCCTGATTGTGTGCCCGGAGTGAAGCAAACACACCTTTTCGAGGTCTCTGAACATGGATTCAATGCCCTTTTGGCTGGCATGCGCTGATAACTTCTAGGCTGGACTACTGCAAAGCGCTCAACATGGGGCCACCCTTGAAGACAGACTCCGAAACGTCGGCTGGTCCAAAATGCGGCAGCCGGATTCCTGGCCGGGTTTCCCTTTTAAGATCTCATGTAACGCCCCCAGTTCTAAAACAGCTGCCAGTTTGTTTCTGGGCCTGATCCAGGGGGTTCGAGCAAAGCCCTATCGGAGGCTGCCTCCTTCCCTACAGACCCTCTTGGGTGCTGAGATCAGCGGAGGGGGTCCTCTTCGTAGTTCCTTTTCCCCCTTCAGAAATTAGGGAGAGAGGACAGGGCCTTCTCTGTGGTGGCCCCTGAGCTGTGATACTCCCTCCCCAGAGAGCCTCATTGCACAACTTCCGGCGAACTGTTTCCGATGTAGCGCTTTAACGCCGTAACCCGACCTGGGGACCTTAAGAGGGCGGGAATTAAATAAATCATAATGGGCGATAAGGAAGGGCAACGCCGCCCCACAATTGGGAACGCCTAACTCACGGATAAAAGGGATGCGGGTGGCGCTGTGGGTTAAACCACAGAGCCTGGGACTTGCCGATCGGAAGGTTGGCAGTTCGAATCCCCGTTGCTCGCTCCCTGCTCCTGCCAACCTAGCAGTTCGAAAGCACACCAATGCAAGTAGATAAAGAGGTACCGCTCCGGCGGGATGGTAAACGGCGTTTCCGTGCGCTGCTCTGGTTCGCCAGAAGCAGCTTAGTCCTGCTGGCCACATGACCCGGAAGCTGTACGCCGGCTCCCTCAGCCAGTAGAGCGAGATGAGCGCTGCAACCCCAGAGTCGGCCACGACTGGACCTAATGGTCAGGGGTCCCTTTACCTTTACCTTTAACTCATGGATAAGGCATTGTGTTGGTTTGCAAGCCAAGAAGTTGTTGTCGTCGTCACCTGGCGAATCTGTGGAACTCCCTGCTGCAGGATTGGACAAATTCACATTTGAGAAGAGGGCTGTTGACAGCTGCTAGCCAGAACGGCTGTTCTCTGCCTTCGCATTCGGAGGCAGTAAGGCTTCTGAAAACTGCGGTCTTGTGTTCGAATCCTGTTTACGGGCCTCCCTTTGGGGCGTTTGCCTGGCCGCTCCGATAACAGGATGCTGGCAGACTAGGCGGGCCTTTGGAGAGTCTGTTGCAATAAGCCGAACCTCCACGCCCTGGGGCAGTCTACCTGCAACTCCCCAGCGAAAGCAGAGACTGATGCTCTCGCACTCAGATCCTTCTGACTCCCATTGCGAGTATCTGGTCATCCGCTGTGGGCTAGAGGGGCCGTTGGCCTCACGCAGTCAGGGCTGGTGGGAGTTGTAGTCTGGAGCGGCGCCCGGTTTTTTTAATAGAAAAATCAAACCGGTTGGAAGCGATGTGTTGTTTGTGCTGAGCATCGCTCCTTACAAGCTTCTGCCGGGGAGATCAGAGCCCTGTGCAACTGCCTTCTCCTGATCCACCCTCAACAGGGGGTCCGAAAATCAGGCGTCCTCGCCGGACCCCGACCGGGCGCCTGGCTTTGTGTTGCAAAGCGCCGAGAGAGGGCATTTGATCGCGCCCAGGAGGGCACCGTGGCTTGGCTCAGCGCCCGGGATGTTCCCAAGTCCCTTCCTCCTGATCCGAGGAACCCAGGAGTCCTGCTTCCCCTCTGCCTTTAACCCACGAAACGCCGCTGCCCAGTAACGCACCACCATGTGTAGGGGGGAAACGTAGTTTTCCAGGCTGTGTTGAACTCATCCTCCCTCCATAATCCCTCTGTAATCTCGTTTACACTTGCTGGGAGATTTGGCTCTGCTTGCCTGTTTGTTTATTTTGCCTAATGCACTTTCTCTAACGAAGCAAATGGGATTGGAGATTAAGGCGTATAAGCCGCGGATATCTGCCCTGGTGTGGAAAACCAGCATCGCCCCACATCTCTCTGTGCCACACCGTGGGGGCACCTCTGAGCCAGCGCACCCGTTTCCCCGGCCCCCCCATTTATTTTTCGGGCTGACGGCTCCTTCCATCTCCGCCCCACAAATCCATCACGGTCTCTGGGCTCCCCCCCCCCACATCCCATCGCCACGGCAACCGCCAGCTGGAGTTTAAAGATGCTGCTCTTCTGTTTTTTGCGGGAGAGGTGGCAGTGGGGGTCCGGTTGCCATGGCGACGACAGGGGACCCTCTCTCTCTTTTATTTGGCTTTCCCTGGGGGGAGGGAGAGACCCCCTCCCTGCGCACCATTTTTGGTTAATTTTTTTCAGGGGGGGGTCTGCTTTCCCGGAGGAGCAAAGCCACCTCTGCTTTGCCCCCCACCTTACATTATTTTTTGGGGGGGGCTCTCTATTCTGCAAAGCAAATATTGGGCAGAGGGCAAGAGTGGGGGGATGTTAGCAGGCCCCCTTGCGATGGGTTCTTCTTTTTAATATACATTTTTATAATTTTTTTAAAATATATCATTTCCAGCAGCAATTTAACATACATTTTTATCTTAGACAGTATTCAACTACCAATGTTCCATCCTTTTATCATTTAATCTGCATTTCTTAATCTCTCTTATTACTTTTAATTATCCTTAACTAATATTCTCTTTGTGATCTTCCTTTTGATAATCCTCCTTACAGAACTTCTTGCAGCGTAATCTGTTTATTACAATTGCTTTTCAAGATAATTCAGATATTTACTCCAGACCTCTTAAGAATCTCTGGTCCCGCAGGTTTCGAATCCTTCCTGTCAGTTTGTCTAATTCTGCATAGTCTTGCAATGGCTGGGGGGACCCAGCCAGATGGGCGGGGTATAAATAATAAATTATTATTATTATTATTATTATTATTATTATTAGGGTCCTCGTGGTCATCTAGCCCAACCCCAACTGGAACCCAGGAACATTTTACTGCCTCCAGCCACAGAGGCAGAGCCCCAGTCTTCTTGGCTAGTAGCCCTGCAGTGGCAGGCAGTTCCAAAGGCTCCTAAAAACTGTACAGAGCGCACCTGCTCATGACAGGCTTACCTGCAGAGAGGCCCTCTCTCGCTAAGCGCAGGATCGTTGTGGGTGCATCGCGGCGATATTTTCGAAGACCTTTGCCACCCCCCTGAAGCTGTATAGGGCACGGGTAGGCAAACTAAGGCCCGGGGGCCGGATCCGGCCCAAACACCTTTGCAATCCGGCCCGCAGACGGTCCGGGAATCAGCGTGTTTTTACATGAGTAGAATGTGTCCTTTTACTTAAAATGCATCTCTGGGTTATTTGTGGGGCATAGGAATTCATTTATTATTTTCCCCCAAAATATAGTCCAGCCCCCCACAAAGTCTGAGGGACAGTGGACCGGCCCCCTGCTGAAAAAGTAAATATTACACCATGACATAAGATTTATTTCAGTCCTGCTAACGTCTTCAAATTTCTACAGTTCTCACTTAGATAAACCATAAATTTACTCCGTTCTTTTTGGTACTTCGTCTCCTCCTGACTGCGAATTCTGTGTGTCGGTTTTGCCATTTCTGCCACTCCTTTACAGTCGGTATCTCCTGTGTATTCCACTTTGGGGCTATCAAAACTCTGGCTGATGTCGTCGCATACAAATATAATCTTTGGTCTGTCTTCTTAATATCCTCTCCCATCAAACCAACAATAATTCTTCAGGCTTTTTTGGAAAAAGTATATTTCAACATCTTTTTTAATTCATTATAGATCAGTTTCCAAAACTCTTTCATTTTCAAAGTGCTGACGATTTTGACCCTCTACTTGCCCTGCCTCCATCTGTAAAATGGGTACAGCTATTGCTCACGCAGGGAAGACCGTACGAAGCAGTTTTGCAAGCAGAAAGCATTCTCCGTCGGGCTTTGGGAACCCCAACAGTCACCTGGAGGGGGGGAGTCGCAGTTTCCCCCGGGGACGGGGGTGGGGGTTCTTAGTTTTGCCCCCATGAACCGAGACGCCTGGTCTGACCCTTCGCTTCGACCTCCTGGGAGGAGAAGGCGACCCAGGACTGAAGAAGTCAGAGCTGGGAGGGGAACCCCAGAGCTCATCCATCTCAACCCCCTGCGCTTGCTTGGCAAACAAAAAATTAATGCAACCACCTCTTCTTCTGCCCCCCCCCCCGACAAACAGGATTGCGGCCGGCTGAGAGGGGCTGCTGGCCAGGCCCCCCGCGCCCAACTCCACCATGAGCGAACTGGAGCAGTTGAGGCAAGAGGCAGAACAGCTGCGCAACCAGATCAGGGTGAGTGGCTGCAGTTGGCAGCGCCAGCCAAGTTTCTAGCCCTCATTGAGGTGCCGGGCTCAACATTTCTCTTTTTTTCTGGGGCTGGAGACTTTGCGGGTTGAGGTCCAGCGCCGAGGGCCTTCTGGCGGTTCCCTCATTGCGAGAAGTAAGGTTACAGGGAACCAGGCAGAGGGCCTTCTCAGTGGTGGCACCCGCCCTGTGGAACTCCCTCCCACCAGATGTCAAGGAAATAAGTAGCTATCCTATCTTTAAAAGACATCTGAAGGCAGCCCTGTTCAGGGAAGTTTTTAACATTTAACACTTTGTTGTTTTTAATGATTGGGAGACGCCCAGAGTGGCTGGGGAAACAGCCAGATGGGCGGGGTATAAATAATAATTATTATTATTATTATTATTATTATTATTATTATTATTATTATTTGCACTCACCCCCTGCTCTCTTCTCCCTTTCCCTTCCCGCAGGACGCCAGGAAAGCATGTGGGGACTCCACGCTGACCCAGGTGAGGCAAAAGTAACCCTTCAAATATATTTTGCTCCATGCGACGGTCACCTCCAGGCTTGACTACTGTAATTCGCTCTACGCGGGGCTGCCCTTGAAGCTGACCCACAAACTCCAGCGGGTGCAGAATGCTGCAGCGAGGCTCCTCACGGGGTCCTTGCCGTGGGATCACATTCACCCAGTGCTTTACCAGTTCCACTGGTTCCCGGTGGAGTACAGGGTCGGGTTCAAGGTGCTGGTTTTGACCTTTAAAGCCCTTTGTGGCTTAGGGCCCTCGTATTTACGGGACCGCCTCTCCTGGTTTGCCCCACAGAGGACCTTAAGGTCCATGAATAATCATAGTTTAGAGGGCCCTAAGGAAGTCAGACTATCCTCCACCAGGACCAGGGCCTTCTCAGTGGTGGCTCCGACCTGGTGGAATGCTCTGTCCTATGAGACCAGGGCCCTGCAGGATTTAACCTCCTTCCGTCGGGCCTGTAAGACAGAGCTATTCCGCCTGGCCTTCAATTTGAATTCAGCCTGATCTTTTATACTTCTTCCCTTTTTATGAAGATTTTTATGGGATCCCACAGCTAATTCTCCCCTGGTCTCCTTGCTGGCCCAAATAGGACTCATTTAAACATTTAAACATTCAAAGCACTAGCCCTGGTGATCATCTAACGTTTATTAGATGGATTTCCCCCCCAAATTGATTTTTGAATTCTGAATTTATTGCTGTTCCCGTTTCATACTGTATTTCATGCTGTTTTTTGTTGCATCAGTTAGGTGTTTTAAATTTGTTGTTAGCTGCCCTGAACCGGGAAGGGTGGGGTATAAACAAATAAAAATAAATTTATTAAATAAATAAATAAATAAATAAATAAATAAATAAATAAATTATTATTATTAATTCCTCCCCCCACTTTGAGATGTGGAGGTTGGGTGCGTTGCGCAGAGGCGTTCCTCCTCTCGGGGGGGGGCTTTCGTCTTTTGACACCCCCACCCCTCTCTCTCTCTCCCCACCCCCAGATCACAGCTGGCCTCGATCCGGTGGGCCGGATCCAGATGCGGACGAGGCGCACATTACGGGGTCACCTGGCGAAGATCTACGCCATGCACTGGGGGACAGACTCCAGGTGAGAGTAAAGGGCGGCGGCAGCGGCTGCCCCTTGGAATTGTGGGATTGGACGGGACCCCCAAAGGCCATCTAGTCCAAACAGGGTGGATAAAAATCAATGGTTTTTTTAAAATTTAAATTGGATTTTTAATATTTAAATTGGATTTTTAAAAATTTAAATTGGATTTTTAAAAATTAAATCGGGTTTATTTATTTTTATTTCAATTGGATTTTTAAAATAAAATGCTTTTGGAGAGAAAAAGTCTTTCTAAATGTAGTTTTCTATTTAATTTGCATTATAGTCCAAAGGCTGTTCATCAGGAAATAAGGATTTGTTTTTCACATATGCTAAAACTCAGTCTTGTTTTGTTTTTTAATTGTTTAACCACATCAGTTAAAGAACATGGATACATATGCGATAATGTTGTTGTTTTAGTTAAACAGATCATTTAAATTGTTACTAAGAAAATGATATTTTTTTCTCCTTACAGCAGAAAAGTTGCCCAAATATAAACAGTTAACTTATTATACCTCACAATCATTTCATCATTATCTGTCTGTGTATTTCTAATGGTATAACCCAATCAGCAATTTTTGATGTAACTGTAAAAACTACTCTGTATTTTTTTATTCCAAAAATGAAACCTCCGTCTGGTTGTAAATATTAAGATTATACCAGCAGGAATGAGTCTTTCTGTAAAAAACCCGATTTAAATCAAGTCTTACTGACTAGCGATTTTTATCGGGATTTAAATCAATTTGATTTAAATCAAATCTGCCCTGAGTCCCACCCCCTGCAATGCAAAAGGAGCCAGGTTTGATCTCCTGTAGAATCTATTGGCAGGGCTGGGTGAGACCTCATTCGCCTGGGCAGCTGCAGCTGCCGGCCCGTGTGGACAACACTGAGCTCAATGGACGCCAATGGGCTTGGTCCCATCTCCCTGTGTTGGGCGTGCAGAAGAGGAAAGGGCTTTGGGTCTCCTCTTGTCCCCGAGCGACTCGGAAATCCTTTATCTGGCTCTGAGTTCCACCCAATCTCAGGCCTCCTCCATTCTTCCTCTCTCCACCTCTACAGGCTGCTGGTTAGTGCCTCGCAAGACGGAAAACTGATCATTTGGGACAGCTACACCACAAACAAGGTAAGGCCTGTGTGGCTGTCAGTGGGCCCTGTTATTTGGCCCCGGGGGACCCTTCAAGCGTCACCCGGGGCCCTTCTCAGCACCTGGAGAGTGGCGGTATGAGAGCAGGGCCTTTTTGGTGGTGGCTTGCAGCAAGCTCTCCCCAGGGAGGGCTCTCCTTGCACCTTCGTTTTGCATATCTCTAGGTGCTTTTTTCCCCACCAGGACTCTACTTATCCGCAGCCCCTTTTTGTGTGTGAGCACGATGTTTGCGTGAGAATCCTGCCTTTTTGGAACATAAATTTCTCTTTCTCTTCCGACGGTTTTAAAACGCATCGGTTTATTTGTTAATACCATCATACCTCTTCTTGTGAACGCTTCATGTTGCGTTTGTGTAGGTTAGGAACGCGGCAAACACAGATGTGTTTACTTCCGGGTTTTGTGGCATGCACAGGAGTGTTCTGCGCAGTTCGCGCATGTGCAAAGCGCTCTGTCGCGCTTTGCAAGTGCGCAGAAGTGCCGCTCTGGTTACGGACTTTTCGGGGTGCAAATGGCACCCTGGAACGGATCGCATCCGCAACCAGAGGTACTACCATATAGCATAAGTCGTTCGAGTTGCCTTTGTAAAATTTTTAAAAAGCAACCAAAACGTTTCGTAAATAAGACCGTGAGAAAAGTCTGCCGGATCAAGCCAAAGTGGGGTGGAGGGTGGGTCCAATCCAGCCCAGCATCCTGTTCTCCCAATGGCCAACCATTATGGGAAACTGTCAAGCAAGATCGTGTGGCACCCAGAAACTGGTCATCATGGCTGCAGCCCTCTGAATTGGTCCAATCCAGGTTAGTGGCCCCTCCTGTGGCAGGGAGTTCCACAGTTTAACAGTCTTAAGGCGGACGTCCTTTTATCTGCCCCGAATCTTCCAACAGTTGACTTCCTTGGATGCCCACAAATTCCAGTGTCGCGAAAAAGCATTTAGAGTTTAGGCAGACATTTAGAAAAACCGACACGACTTTTAGCCGCTATGTGGCTGGTTTAATTTTTTGCAGACTTTTAAAGTTGCCGCTGCTGCTGTTTTTCCTTAGCGATCTCTTTATTTGCTATATCCTTTTTTGTATTGCTTTGAAGCGCGGTGTTTTTAAAAAAGCGTCATAAATTTTGTGAAGTAAATAAACAATGCTGCCCCCCCCAAGCAACAGAATATATTATTTCACAATGATAATTGCTGATAATAATGATCACCGTCCTTTTCCATGTATAAGACTATGGTTTCTTTCACTGTAGAATAATGTTCATAATCTGGGCTCGTCTTATATACGGATAGTGCAGCTGGGGGCGTTTCTTTATAATAATAATTTATTATTTATACCCCACCCATCTGGCTGGGTTTTCCCAGCCACTCTGGGTGGTTTTCAACAGAATATAAAAATACATTAAACTATTAAACATTAAAAGCTTCCCGAAAGAGGGCTGCCTTCAGATGTCTTCTAAAAGTCTGGTAGTTGTTCTTCTCTTTGACATCTGGTGGGAGGGCGTTCCACAGGGCGGGAGCCACCACCGAGAAGGCCCTCTGCCTGGTTCCCTGTAGCTTTGCTTCTCGCAGGGAGGGAACCGCTAGAAGGCCCTCAGTGCTGGACCTCAGCATCCGGGCTGAACGATGGGAGTGGAGATGCTCCTTCAGGTATACTGGACCGAGGCCGTTTAGGGCTTTAAAGGTCAGCACCAACACTTTACGCTACAATATCTTTATTGTCATTGTCCCATACAGAACAATGAAATTGAAAAATCTACATCAGACATTCAAAAACCCCTAAAAACTCTGAAACCCCATTTTAAAATACAATATACTCCCGTAGAGACTACCTTACACTGCGTTTAAAACCAGAATCGCATTTGGGTAGAAACTGTTTCTCAGGCGGCTAGTCCTACTCTTTATAACCCTGGACCTTCTTCCAGAAGGCAGAAGCTGAAAGAGATCGTTTCCGGGGTGTGCACTATCATGCGCTATCTCTGCCGCTTTCTTATGGCACCTGGAAGCGTAGATTTGATCCACGGTGGGAAGAGGGCACCCAATTATTCTTGTGATCGGAAGAGTCCTGGGAGCCTGTGTAGGTCTTTAATGGGAGTCTCCAAAACTAGGGGGCATCTTATACATGGGGGCGTCTTATACATGGAAAAATACTGTACAGTGGTATCTCGGGTTACAGACGCTTCAGGTTACAGACAGTTCAGGTTGCAGACTGCTAACCCAGAAATAGTACCTCGGGTTAAGAACTTTGCTTCAGGATGAGAACAGAAATCGCGCTTCAGCAGCGTGGCAGCAGCGGGAGGCCCCATTAGCTAAAGTGGTGCGTCAGGTTAAGAACAGTTTCAGGTTAATAACGGACCTCTGGAACGTATTAAGTTCTTAACCCGAGGTAAAGGTAAAGGGACCCCTGACCATTAGGTCCAGTCGTGGCTGACTCTGGGGTTGCGGCGCTCATCTCGCTTTATTGGCCGAGGGAGCCGGCGTACAGCTTCTGGGTCATGTGGCCAGCAGGACTAAGCCGCTTCTGGCGAACCAGAGCAGCGCACGGAAACACCGTTTACCTTCCCGCCAGAGTGGTACCTATTTATCTACTTGCACTGGTGTGCTTTCGAACTGCTAGGTTGGCAGGAGCAGGGACTGAGCAACGGGAGCTCACTCCATCGCGGGGATTCGAACCGATGACCTTCGGATCAGCAAGTCCTAGGCTCTGTGTTTTAGACCACAGCGCCACCCGCGTCCCTTAACCCGAGGTACCACTGTAGGGAGGAAGAGGTGCTGCTGATCTGTTGGGGTCCCTGTTTTTTTGTATCTCACGCACCCCCTTTTCCTTCTTCCTGCAGGTCCACGCCATCCCTCTGAGGTCGTCGTGGGTGATGACCTGTGCCTACGCACCATCCGGGAACTACGTGGCCTGTGGCGGCCTGGACAACATCTGCTCCATCTACAGCCTCAAGACCCGGGAAGGGAACGTCCGGGTCAGCCGGGAACTCCCTGGGCACACAGGTGAGGGGCGCCCCAAAAGCCTGCGCTCTTGCCCCCCTCTCGCCTCCTTCGCAAAACCAAACCGGTTACACTGGTACCTTGCCTCTGAAACTTCATCCGTTCCGGAAGTCCGTTCCAAAACCAAAGCGTTCCAAAACCGAGGCGTGCTTTCCCATAGAAAGCAATGCAAAATGGATTAATCCGTTCCAGACTTTTAAAAACAACCCCTAAAGTAATAATAATAATAATGATTATTTATTATTTATACCCCGCCCATCTGGCTGGGTTTCCCCAGCAACTCTGGGCAGCTTCCAACCGAATATTAAAATACAATAATCTATTAAGCATTAAAAGCTTCCCCAAACAGGGCTGCCTTCAGATGACTTCTAAAAGTCTGGTAGTTGTTTTTCCTCTTTTGACATCTGGTGGGAGGGCGTTCCGCAGGGCGGGGGCCACTACCGCAGCAATTTATCATGAATTTTGCCATCTAACGAGACCGTTGAGCCATAAAATGAAAGCGATAATCAAGGTACTGTATTATAAAATAAATAAGGCAGTGTTGTAGATGCTAAAAATCAAAATTGTTATTTTTCTTACCTGCACTGATGATAGCCATTGTTTGGATGGGGGGGCTTTTATCCATTTCCGCAGTCACACAATCGATCAGTAGCTGAACTAGGTTCCACGCAGTCACAAAAAACCAAATTAAACGGAAAAGCCTCAAAAACACATAGTAAATAGCAAAAACAAAAGCGCCAAACTCAACCCATTCCAGAAGTCCGTTTGACTTCTGAAACGTTCGAAAACCAAAGCGCAGCTTCGGATTGGTGCAGGCGCCCCGGAAACAATAGCCAACAGCCACATTGGACATTCGGCTTCCGAAAAACGTTTGAAAACCGGAACAAGGTACCACTGTACTTAATTTTGCTTTCCCTGTACCCCCTCCCCACCTTTCAACCCCAATTTTGGAGGGGTAGCTAACACTGCAGAAGGCAGGATCGGGGTTGAAAATGACCCTAACGCAAAGGTTTTCAGATAGGACTAATTTAGCCGGCTAGCCCTGGTGATCATCTAATGTTTATTGGATGGATTTCCCCCCTAAATTCTGAATTTATTGTTATTCACGTTTTTATACTGTATTTTATGCTGGTTTTTTTGTTGCATCTATTGTTTTAAATTTGTCCTTAGCCACCCTGAGCCCAGTTTACTGAACCGGGAAGGGCGGTTTATAAATGAAAATTTATTATTATTTTGAGTCCATGGCTCCCTTGACCAGCTGCATTCTTTCTGGGGCACCCCTGTGGGGCTCAGGAGCCCAGCTAAGTCACCCCTCGCCGCGTTTCGAACTCGCTTCCTTGTTGCGGAGAGTTCCCTCGGCCTCTGGCCTCCGAGGGTTCAAATGCCCCAACACTAGGCTATGAGCAAAGCTCACTGGTGTGTGCGACCTTGAGGGGCCCAGTCGCTGCCCCAGCCTAGCCTACCTCGCAGGGATGTTATTTGGTTTAATTATTATTATTATTATTATTATTATTATTATTATTATTATTATTATTACGGACCCCTGGTCTGAGTCGGTATAAGGCACCTTCCTACGCTCCAAGTGAAAAGGATCTAGAAGTCTTAGTAGACCAGAAGCTTAACGTGAGTCCGCAGTGTGATGTAGCAGCAAAAAAGGCTAATAATAATAATAATAATAATAATAATAATAATAATATAATAGTACCTTTATTGCCAATGAATCAATCCTTTATTAGGCATAGCAAACCACACATTATCAAACAGACACCACATACAAATTGTGCAAAATACGAGATCGGCATAACAAGGTTTGTCCCAGTCCGATCTTTCACTCCAGAGGAAATAAATTTGCATAAATAATACAATACAACGCTACCGCATCGCCGGTTCATTAAGAACCACTAAATCTCTTTATAACGGCCCTGTCTTTCTACATGGACAACCTTGTACAGTGAAATTAACTGGGCCTCTCCGCCCTGCCACACAAACACTCAGTCTCATCGCGCTCTTGTGTGCTTGTCGCACAACCACACCATCCCCAATATGGTCAGTCGCACTATATTATTTTCCGTTCAGCAGCCTAACAGCCCATGGATAGAAGCTGTTTTTTAGAGTGATTAGACGTCTATATCTCCTGCCCAAAACTAGCAAGTGGGAGAGAACCGTCTCTGCGTTGGGAGAGAAAAAAACTGCAGGATATATAAAGATGCAACAAGTAAATTAATAATAATAATAATAGTTAAGTAAATAAATACTGTATTTTCTGGCGTATAAGACTACTTTTTAACCCAGGAAAATCTTCTCAAAAGTTGGGGGTCGTCTTATACGCCGGCTACAGCAGCAGCTCCTGCAGCAACTCCCCGTCAAAGGATAAAACGACAGCAAATTAAATTGGAGGACACCAAGCTCTCTAAATGAAGCAGAAATACGCTGGAAAATTGGCCCCAGAAGCCCCCGGCTACTGGGAAGTGGAGTGGATTTCCGAGCCGGACTGGAGACTTGTTTTTTTAAATTTTTATTTGGTGTGTGTTGGAAGAGGGGTAGTCTTATACAGCGAGCATATCCCAAACGCTATATTTTAACTGGGAAAGTTGGGGGGGGTCGTCTTATACACCCAGTCATCTTATACTCTGGAAAATACGGTAGTAATAATAAACTTGCGTTAGGCAGAGGGGGTTAGAGAAGGGAAAACAACAGGTGTTGCTTGGCCCGTATTCGTCTCTGGCTCTGCCCACCCTGGGGTGCGGCCCTCCAAATGTTGCCCAGAGAGGGGTGCAGCTCTTGGGATACTGCCAGGGAGACAAAGGCCATGATGCCTCCACGTCGATTCTGGACGATCATCAGTCTCCCGTGGGAACAGCATCAATCAATTAGCGACACGAACCTCAGATGCGTTCCAAGACTCATGCATGCCCTTTTCAGCAGTCTCCGCAACGGAAGATTCACCCAGGAGAGAGCATATTTACAGCTTTATTCAGCGTTGTTCAGAACAAAGGGAAAACATGACTGCCTGCCTTCGTGTCGAGGCAACAGACAGAAAACGAAAGCTATAAACAAAACGGAAGCTCCCTGTGACCAGGAAGTATGCAGGCTGTGACACACCAAGCCGGCTCCCTTTTAAGGTGGAACGGAAATATCCTAACATCCTCCCCCTTTCCGTGTAACCTGTAGTACCTGTGGTTCAACCCAATTGCAGCCTCTGTACGTAAACCTTAAGTTGTTCCCTGTTAACAACCTTAGACAACAGATCAGCAGGAATTTCATTTCCTGCCATGTAGGACACCTGAATGAGTCCTTTCTGAATACACTCTCTTGCATGATGTAGCTTAATCTGCAAGTACTTGGTTCTTTGCTTGCAACTCTCTGAGTTCAGCAAAGCCAAACAGGATCTATTGTCTTGATACACTTGTATAGGACATTTCACAGAAACTCCGATGTCCTGAAACAGTTGCAACAACCATTCGCAATCCATGGGTGAAAATGACAGAGCATTGAGTTCTGCTTCACAGGAACTTAGGCTCACTGTCGTCTGCCTCTTGCACAACCAGTCAAACAGACAGTGGTTGTACATGTAGCACACTCCAGAGGTGCTTGTACCATCTGTGGTGTCACTTCCCAAACTAGCTTCTGCAAAGATTTCAAGGCTTCCTTCTCCGCAACTGCTGTGTTCTTTTCTTCCCAAGGCTACCTCTCCTGCTGCCGGTTTCTCAACGACAACCAGATCATCACCAGCTCCGGAGACACAACGTGGTGAGTAGAGTGCCAGGGCAGCAGGGTGTCCCACCTGACTGGCGCCCCAGGGGGGTTGGGATGGATGAGCTTTGGGGGGCCCTTGCGAATCCCCACAGCGCTCTGATTTCTGCGTTTTCTCCTCCTCTTCCCCCCCAAAAAGTGCCCTGTGGGACATTGAGACGGGCCAGCAGACCACCGCCTTCACGGGCCACAGCGGGGATGTCATGTCGCTCTCTCTGGCCCCCGACATGCGGACCTTTGTCTCGGGCGCCTGCGATGCCTCCATCAAGCTGTGGGACATTCGGGACAGCATGTGCCGGCAGACCTTCACGGGGCACGAGTCCGACATCAATGCCGTCTGTGTGAGTGCCGGCGCGGCTGCGGAGGGTGGCAGAATGAGAACAGGGCCTTTCCGGTGGTGGCTCCCCATTCGTGTGCTGCTCTGGCAACTTCCTTACATATCTATAGTTGCCAGGCGAAAACATTCCCCTTAAACCAGCCTGTGTAAACAACCTGTGGCCTTTTAAATGAGTGTCTGTGGACAAGGGGGCGTTTTGTTTTATTTTTAATTATTATGTTACGCACGCATAATGAAGGCGCCTGCCTGATCTCAATAGACAGGGAGTTCCACAGGTGTAGGTGCCGCTACGCTGCACGGTCAGATTCTTTAGAAACGTGGGGAAAGGCTGTTAATGTGGTTGTTTGTGCCCCACCCTCCAGCCGAAAAGGCTCCCAGAAAAGAAGGTGGTTCCTGCTCCCTGCAGGCTAATAATAATAATAATAATAATAATGACACACAAGGAAAAGGGAACAGGGAGGGATGAGGAAATAAATATGGGGCATTAGTTTCTAAAAATGTTCCTCTAATGACCAAATGTTGGTGCAGTCCATGGCAGAAGGTGCCCAAGGGACCTGAGGCCATGGGAAGGGGGGCTCCGGGGCCGTGGGAAGCGGGATCCGGGGGTCATGGGAAGCGAGCTATGGAGGCCATGGGAATCAGGCTATGGGGGCCGTGGGAAGCGAGGCTCCGGGGGCCACAGGAAGCGAGGCTCCAGGGGCCTCTCCCATCCCTGCCCCCCTCCTGATGCCCCCTTCCTCTCTCTCCCCCCCTTGCAGTTCTTCCCCAACGGGAACGCCTTCACCACTGGCTCGGACGACGCCACCTGCCGCCTCTTTGACCTGCGGGCCGACCAGGAGCTCATGATGTACTCTCACGACAACATCATCTGCGGCATCACCTCCGTGGCCTTTTCCCGGAGCGGGCGCCTCCTCCTGGCCGGCTACGATGACTTCAACTGCAACATCTGGGACTCCATGAAGGGCGACCGGGCGGGTGAGTAGCGCCGCAAAGTCCCTTTCCGGAAGAAGCTGGCTGCCATTTCCTGGGTGGGAAAAACTCCTTTCCCTCCCCCAAAAAATCACAAGTGTGATGCAGCAGCGAAAAAGGCTAATAGTATTCTAGGCTGCATCAACAGAAGTCTAGTGTCCATACTTGGAATACTGCGTCCGGTTCTGGGCGCCCCAATTTAAAACGGATATCGACAAACTGGAACGTTCAGAGCTGGTAAACGCTCCCGAATCTGCATTTCTGGAAACTACAGGAGATCTGATCTTGCACTCGGATCCTGCTCACGGATTTCCCGTAACGGGCATCTGAGAACAGGATGCTGGACCAGGCGGGCCGCTGGCCTGATCCTGGCAGTTTTTTAAAGAGAGTCTCTTTCCAGCTTTACCCAGAATGGCTGGGGCAACCTAGGGTATAAATAATAAAATCATTCTTCTTATTATTTCTACTGCCCCCTACTGGCTGCTTTGAAGTAACTGCATTGTAAAAATTCGGGACATGCAATGGAAGGGACTTCTTCATGCGTTGCGCAGTTGAGCTGTGGAACTCCCTGCCACAGCAATGGCCACTAATTCGGATGGCTTTGAAAGAGGATTGGGAAAATTCATGGAGGAAGCGAGAGCGATTGATGGGTAACTGGCCAGAACGGCTGTGATCTGCCTTCACGGTCAGAGGCAGCGATGCTTCTGGACCGCAGTTGGCTGGAAACGGCAAGAGGGGAGAATGCTGGTCTTGCGTTCGAATCCTGCCTGCGGGTTTCCCGTAACGGGCATCTGGTTGGCCAGCTGGGCTCGGTGGTCCCCACTTGGCCAGGCCCAGCTCTATGGCTGTCCAGAAGGGGCTGGTGGGAGTTGTATTCCAAGCCACTGAAATGTGCAACCAGATGGCCAGAGGCTGCTGTACCTTGACTCTTCATCCCTGGAAAGCAGGGGAGGCGATTGAGGTTGAATCCTGACAAGACACAAGTACTATTTTTGGGGGACAGAGGGCAGGCAGGTGTGGAGGACTCCCTGGTCCTGAATGGGGCAACTGTGCCCCCGAAGGACCAGGTGCGCAGCCTGGGAGTCATTTTGGACTCACCGCTGTCCATGAAGGTGCAGGTCAATTCTGTGTCCAGGGCAGCTTTCTACCAGCTCCATCTGGTACGCAGGATGAGACCCTCCCTGCCCGCAGACTGTCTGGCCAGAGTGGCGCATGCTCTGGTTATCTCCCGCTTGGACTACTGCAATGCGCTCTATGTGGTGCTACCTTTGAAGGTGACCCGGAAACTGCAATTAATCCAGAATGCGGCAGCTAGACCGGTGACCGGGAGACCACATACCACGGGTCCTGAGAGATCTGCATTGGCTCCCAGGACATTTCTGAGCACAATTCAAAGTGTTGGGGCTGACCTTGAAAGCCCTAAACGGCCTCAAAGGCCCAGTAGACCTGAAGGAGCGTCTCCACCCCCATCGTTCTGCCCGGACACTGAGGTCCAGCCCCGAGGGCCTTCTGGCGGTTCCCTCCCTGCGAGAAGTGGTTGCAGGGAACCAGGCAGAGGGCCTTCTCGGTGGTGGCGCCCACACTGTGGAACGCCCTCCCTTCAGATGTCAAAGAGAAAAATAACTACCAGACTTTTAGAAGACATCTGAAGGCAGCCCTCTTTAGGGAAGCTTTTAATGTTTGATGCATTACTGTATTTTAATATTTTGCTGGAAGCTGCCCAGGGTGGCTGGTGAAGCCCAGCCAGATGGGCGGGGAATAAATAATAAATTACTATTATTATTCTGCCAAGCAACCTTCCATCGCAGCACCAACGAAAAACGTTTTCTGAGTTTCCTGCGAGTGGAACTTGAGCCGTAATGGCTGTTCCCACAAGCTTTTTACCCCAAGGCTCATGTGCTAGGGAGCATGTGTGCGCACCTCCCTCTTCTCTTGTGGCTTCAGGGTTGGGATAGATGACCCTCAGAGGTCCCTTCCAACATTGCGATTCCGCCCCCTTGCACGGAGCAGACACTCTCCTCCATTGGAGCGTTTTTAAACATAGGTGGCCCCCCGCCATGGGTTCTTCAGCTGCCGGTTCCTGCAGGGGGGCTAGGCTGGATGACCTTTGGGAGCCCCGACCAATTCCTCCTTCCTCCCTTTTCTTCCTCAGGGGTCCTCGCCGGCCACGACAACCGCGTCAGCTGCCTGGGCGTGACGGACGACGGGATGGCCATCGCCACCGGCTCCTGGGACAGCTTCTTAAAAGTGTGGAACTGATCCCCCTTGCTCTGGCTTGGGGGGGGGGGAGTACGGTGTGGGGAGGGAGAAAAGCAGGAGGGAAAGCCCTTGACGTCCCCTCCCCCCCCCAATAATCCAGCCTCTTCCCCCTCCTCTCCTGCCGCCTTGAAGGGGGCCCTGTGGCCTTGAACCCCACAAACACTTTCTTCCCCCCCCCCCAACTTTTTGTCGTCCTTTTTATTTTTCCCTGCTCTCGTTTTAAAATGATGTCCCGACCGAGCGAGATTTCCGGCACGGAGGAGGAGGAAGAGGCTGATTTCTCTAGCGCTAACACACTTCTTTTTTGGAGGGGGGGGAGGCCCTGTCTTGGCCGCGTTTGTCTCTCCTATAGAGTATAGGGAACTTGGGTTCGGTTTAAAGAAAGGGTTGGGGGCTTATCCTTAGGGTTGAAGGGGTCCAAGCTTTCCCTCCTCCTCTCAAGAAGCAAAATTGGGGGGGGGGGATGGAGGAAGAGAGCCAAGGCCATCCCATAACGGTTTCCAGACATGGCCGCAGCATCCTTCATCCGGGGACCAGGGACCAACTTGCCTTTTTGCAGCGGAAGGAAATTTGCAGGGGGAAAGGCAGAGAGACTCCTAATTCTTCGTCTCTCTCTCTCTCTCTCTCATGCCCAAGAGATGCTTAATCCCCTTTACTCGCAAGCAGGGGAGGCCCTGATCCGAGGCAGGCCCAAATCTGCAGTGTGGCAACCTTTCGTGTCCTCTTATTTCCCTCACTTCCAACCCCCCCCCCACCTCTTTCAACCTCCTCCTTTCCGGTGGTGCTTTCGAGGAATTCGTGGCAGCCGTAGCCGTGGCCTTGTTTCCTCCTAATCCGTGGCTGGTTTTTGTAAAAAAATTAAAAAGAGGAGGAGCGTGGCGGCGCTGGGGGACCCCCCCCCCGCCCCGGCCGTGGTGGTGGGGGGTCCGTGTGTAAACCTGTAAACAACAGAAAACCAACCACGACGTGTCTGGCGTTTTGTCATTTGTCATTGTTTATTATTTTTTGGGGGGGGGTATTTGGGGTCGGGGGGAGAAGTTGAGCAAGTCGGCCAGCTTGGGAGTTTTTTTTGGGGGGGGGTGGAGGGGAGGTGCTTTGATTTCATGCTTGCCCTTTCTTCCAAGACGGGTCGTGCGGGCATGCCACAGAAAAGACTTGTGTGGAATTTTAGCAAGGGTGAAACCCACATCTATAGGGTAACTGTGCACAATGCGCTGGTTAGCTGGCCGTAAAAAGTATATTGGAGATTTTTGGGATAGTAAACTGGAATGGTCAAGGGATGGAACGACAAGAGGCGACCTGATAAGACGCAGAATTCTGCACGGCAAGGAGAGAAAAAATGATGGAATTACAAGCTGGGTGGATCGGGGGGGTGCTGTGGACGTACCGTATTTTTCGCTCCATAAGATGCACTTTTTTCTTCCTAAAAAGTAAGGGGAAATGTCTGTGCGTCTAATGGAGCGAATGTGTGGTCCCTGGAGCCAAATTGCCCAGGGGCAAAAAGCAGATCATGCTTTTTATTTTGAAAGAGGGAAGTGGGTGTTGAAACAAAGCCGCTGATCGTTTGCCAATCGGGGAGAGAGATAAGGGAGGCTAGAGATAAAGGAGGCTGCCTGGGAGGGGGGAGGAAAGGGGGGGAAACAGGAAGACCAAAGCAATAAGGAGAGAAATTAGAAGAAAAGGAGGAGCAAAAAACTGCTCCAACTAAGGAAAAGACACTAAGGCAAACAAGAGGGAAGGGGGTGTTGAAAGGAAGCAGCTGATCAGTGGGATCCGGAGAGAGATATGGAACGCTAGTGGAGGCTGCCTGGGAGGGGGGAGGTAAAAGCCCATGGATCCTCAGGATTTTTATATTGGATCACCCCAAATTCACCATCAGATCACATGTCTGTGGCCACAGCATGAACCACAAAAATCATACATCCACTGTTTTGGTCAGAATATTTTTTTTCTTGTTTTCCTCCTCTAAAAACTGGGTGCGTCTTGTGGAGCGAAAAATACGGTAGTTTATATTGGTTTCAGTAAGGCTTTTGACAAAGTCCCCCATGATATCCTCGCGAGGAAGCTGGTAAAATGTGAGCGCAACGAGGTAACTGTTAGGTGGATTTGTAGCTGGTTGACTGACCAAACCCAAAGAGTACTCATGAATGTTTCCTCGTCATCCTGGAAAAAAGTGACAAGTGAGGTCCTGTCCTGGACTCTGTTGTTGTTTAACATCTTTATAAACAACTTGGCTGAAGGAAATGAGGGGATGCTAATCAAATTTGCAGATGACAATAAATGGGGAGGGGTAGCGAATGCCATTGAAGATACATTTGGGATTCAAAATGAATTTAACAAGACTGGAGGACTGGGCCAAATCGAACAAAATGAATTGCAGAAGGGACAAATGTCAGGTTCTGCACTTCGGCAGGAATAGCCAGCTGCACAAATATAAGATGTGGGCCATTCGGCTTGCTACCTGTAAATGGGGAAAGGATCCAGGGGTCTAAGTAAACTGGAAGCTTAACGCAGGTCAAGTGTGGTGCAGCAGCAAAAAAAGCTAATGCTATTCTAGGCTGCGGGACGCAGGTGGCGCTGTGGGTTAAACCACAGAGCCTAGGACTTGCCATTCAGAAGGTTGGCGGTTCGAATCCCCCAAACGGGGTGAGCTCCCGTTGCTTGGTCCCTGCTCCTGCCCACCTAGCAGTTCGGAAGCACGTCAAAGTGCAAGTAGATAAATAGGTACCGCTCCAGCGGGAAGGTAAACGGCGTTTCCGTGCGCTGCTCTGGTTCGCCAGAAGCGGCTTAGTCCTGCTGGCCACATGACCCGGAAGCTGTACGCCGGCTCCCTCGGACAATAAAGCGAGATGAGCGCCGCAACCCCAGAGTTGGTCACGACTGGGCCTAACGGTCAGGGGTCCCTTTACCTATTCTAGGCTGCATCAACAGAAGTCTAGGGTCCAGTTCAAGGGAAGTCATAGTACTATTCTATTTTGCCTTAGTTGAGCCACACTTGGAAGTCCTGTGTCCAGTTCTGGGTGCCCCAGTTTAAGAAGGGTGTTGACAAGCTGGAAGGTGTGCAGAGATCTGGAAACCAAGGGTCTGAAGACCAAGTCTTGTGAGGAACGGTTGAGGGAGTTGGGGATGTTTAGCCTGGAAAAAGAGATTTGAAAGCCATATTCAAATAGCTTAAGGGCTGCCACATGGAGGAGGGAGCAAGCTTGTTTTCTCCTGCTCTGGAGGGTAGGACTCGAACCCATGGCTTCCAATTGCAAGAAAGGAGATTATGACTAAACCCGGCATAGGCAAACTCTGTCCTCCAGATGTTTTGGGACTACAACTCCCATCATCCCTGACCACTGGCCCTGCTAGCTAGGGATGATGGGAGTTGTAGTCCCAAAACATCTGGAGGGCTGAGTTTGCCTATGCCTGGATTGAACATTCGGGAAAACTTTCTGACGGTAAGAACTGTTCAGCAGTGGAACAGACTCCCACGAGAGGTGGTGGACTCCTGTTCCTTGGGAGGTTTTTAAACAGAGGTTGGATGGCTGCCAGTCATGGATGCTTTAGCTGAGATTCCTGCATTGAAGGGGGGTTAGACTAGATCAGGGGTCTGCAACCCGCGGCTCTGGAGCCGCATGTGGCTCTTTTACACCTTTGCTGTGGCTCCGGGGCGGATACTAGCGAGGGGAGGAGGCGCACTGTGCACCCCAACACTCCCCACTGCGGCGGGCGCAGTACTGGCTGTGACATCGCATGGGGGCGGTGCGTGCGTTAGTCACGCACCGTCCCGACGTCACCTTCCCTCCCGCCCGCCCGCTACATTGTAAGGGGCATGTACGCTGGTCACTGTTTTGAAGGGGAGTGAAGAACACACACACACACACACACACACACACACACACACACACACAAAAAAGGGTAGCTTGTTAATTTAACATTTATTTCTATGAGGAGAAGTAATTCTGAGGGGTCAAACAAAGAAATAATAAAAAAGTGACAAAAAAGTTATTTTTATAATGACGAGTTTTGCGGCTCCCAGTTTTTTTCCCCTTTGGAAACGGGTCCAAGTGGCTCTTTTTGTCTTAAAGGTTGCAGACCCCTGGACTAGATGAACCATGGGGTCCCTTCGAACTTGTAAGATTCTATGGTAAGAGGAAAAGTTTTTCACCCTTCATAGCGCCAGACATGGAATGAAGCTGGATGTTGGGAGGTTCAGGACAAATAAAAATTCTTTTGCACAGCTCTGTGTTAAACCATGGAACTCCCTCCCACTTGAATGGCTTGAAAAGAGGCGTTCCTCCATAAATCTGTCTTACTGATGGCTATGGGCCATGATGTTTAAGCTCTGCCTTCGCAGCTGGGGAGGCAGCGATGTTTCTGAATTTTGCTTGCTGGAAACTGCAGGAGGGGAGATTTCTGTTCTTAAAACTCTGCCTGGACATTTGGGAGTGTTTAGCCCAGGACAGAGGAGATACACAAGGGACAACTTCAAATATCTAAAAGGAAGATGGAGCAAGCTTGTTTTCCTCTTGATCCGGAGGGTAGGACTCGAACCCATGGCTTCAGGTGACAAGAGGTTCCGATTGAACAGGAAGAACTTCCCGGTGGCAAGAGCTATTTGACAGTGGAACAGACTCCCACAATACAGTCAAACCTCTCATTAAATACGGTTCAGGTTGAGCGTTTTCGGGTTGCACTCGGCTGTGACCCGGAAGTAACGGAATGCGTTTCTTCTGGGTTTCGCCACATGTACAGATGCTCAAAAAATGAGAGGCACAAATACAAGATGGGTGACACCTGGCTTGAGAGCAGTACATGTGAAAAGGATCTAGGAGTCTTGGTTGACCACAAACTTGACATGAGCCAACAGTGTGACGCGGCAGCTAAGAAAGCCAATGCAATTCTGGGCTGCATCAATAGGAGTATTGCATCTAGATCAAGGGAAGTAATAGTGCCACTGTATTCTGCTCTGGTCAGACCTCACCTGGAGTACTGTGTCCAGTTCTGGGCACCACAGTTCAAGAAGGACACTGACAAACTGGAACGGGTCCAGAGGAGGGCAACCAAAATGGTCCAAGGCCTGGAAACGATGCCTTATGAGGAACGGCTAAGGGAGCTGGGCATGTTTAGCCTGGAGAAGAGGAGGTTAAGGGGTGATATGATAGCCATGTTCAAATATATAAAAGGATGTCACATAGAGGAGGGAGAAAGGTTGTTTTCTGCTGCTCCAGAGAAGTGGACACGGAGCAATGGATCCAAACTACAAGAAAGAAGATTCCACCTAAACATTAGGAAGAACTTCCTGACAGTAAGAGCTGTTCGACAGTGGAATTTGCTGCCAAGGAGTGTGGTGGAGTCTCCTTCTTTGGAGGTCTTTAAGCAGAGGCTTGACAACCAGATGTCAGGAGTGCTCTGATGGTGTTTCCTGCTTGGCAGGGGGTTGGACTCGATGGCCCTTGTGGTCTCTTCCAACTCTGTGATTCTATTCTATTCTATGATTCAAAATGACGTCATGCGCATGTGCAGAAGCGGCAAATTGCGACCCATGCAGACACGGGTTGCGTTCGCTTCAGGAGGCAAACGGGGCTCCAGAGCGGATCCCATTCGCATCCAGAGGCACCGCTGTAGTAATAATAATAATTAACAACAATAATAATAATTATACCCCACCCATCTGGCTGGGTCTCCCCAGCCACTCTGGGCGGCTTCCAACAGAACACTAAAACACAATAACCTATTAAACATTTAAAGCTTCCCTAAACAGGGCTGCCTTCAGAAGTCTTCTAAAAGTCTGGTGGTTGTTCTTCTCTTTGACACTGGTGGGTGTTCCACAAGGCGGGCGCCACCACCGAGAAGGCCCTCTTCCTGGTTCCCTGCAACCTCACTTCTCGCAGGGAGGGAACCACCAGAAGGCCCTCGGAGCTGGACCTCAGCGTCCGGGCAGAACGATGGGGGTGGAGACGCTCCTTCAGGTCTACTGGGCCTTTGAGGCCGTTTAGGACTTTCTAGGTCAGCACCAACACTTTGAATTGTGCTCGGAAACATCAAGAGGTGATGGACTCTTCTTCTTTGGAGGCTTTTAAGTAGACATGGGACGGCCATCTGTCAAAGGTGCTTTGGGTGTGATTCTGGCATTGCACATGGTTGCACTAGACCTTTTTGGGGGGGGGGGGTTTCCCATCTAGCACCATGACTCTACGACTGAGAAGTTACCAATCCTAACGCTTGCGTTTAATAAATGTTGGGAACTACAAGGCTGGACTGCTTGCCTCTTCTAGGTAAATTAAACAACGTTCAAGGATACAGAGCAAGCCTTGCTGAAGATGACTGTGATGGCAGGTGCAAACCATGTCCTATTAATTGTTAAAAGAGAGTTCTATTCAAAAGTAAGTGACTTGCTGAACAGTGGCCCAAAAAAGGCTTTTGATAAATGTTCCTGGCCAGAGGCTCTGGAGCAAATTAATAGCTCGCAGTGTAAGGTTATTTATTTATTGCATTTGTGTCCCATAAGAGGACCTCCGGGGGGGGGGGTCTCGTTTAATGTACACAACAGCCCTGAGAGGAGGGCTAGGCGAAGAGGAGACGACTCTCCCTGGTCTCAGCCTGACAGCAGCCACTGCACCACACTGCCTCTCCCGGATAAGAGAGGGCCCCTTAAATAACTGGTTAAGGAACAGAGAGGAGGAATAAATGGATAGATCTCACAACTTAGGGATATTAAGGGGAGGGGCGCGTCCCCACCAGACTAAGAGTTGCTTTTGGGACTAGTTAATAATCTAGAGGATGGATGGCGGGTGATGGATTGAAGTTGAATCCTGACAAGACAGAAGTGCTGTTTCTGGGGGACAGGAGGCGGGCAGGTGTGGAGGACTCCCTGGTCCTGAATGGGGCAACTGTGCCCCTGAAGGACCAGGTGCGCAGCCTGGGAGTCATTTTGAACTCACAGCTGTCCATGGAGGCGCGGGTCAATTCTGTATCCAGGGCAGCTGTCTACCAACTCCATCTGGTGCACAGGATGAGACCCTACCTGCCCACGGACTGTCTCGCCAGAGTGGTGCATGCTCTGGTTATCTCCCGCTTGGACTACTGCAATGCACTCTACATGGGGCTACCTTTGAAGGGGACCCGGAAACTACAACTAATCCAGAATGCGGCAGCCAGACTGGGGACTGGGAGCGGCCGCTGAGATCACATAACACTGGTCCTGAAAGACCTACATTGGCTCCCAGTACGTTTCCGAGCACAATTCAAAGTGCTGGTGTTGACCTTTAAAGCCCTAAACGGCCTCGGCCCAGTATACCTGAAGGAGCGTCTCCACCCCCATTGTTCTGCCTGGACGCTGAGGTCCAGCTCCGAGGGCCTTCTGGCGGTTCCCTCCCTGCGAGAAGCAAAGCTACAGGGAACCAGGCAGAGGGCCTTCTCGGTGGTGGCGCCTGCCCTGTGGAACGCCCTCCCATCAGAGGCCAAAGCGATTAACAACTACTTGACATTCAGGAGACATCTTAAGGCAGCTCTGTTCAGGGAAGTTTTAATGTGTGATATTTTAGTGTATTTTTTGTTTCTGTGGAAGCCACCCAGAGTGGCTAGGGAAACCCAGCCAGATGGGCGGGGTACAAATAAATTATTATTATTATTATTATTATTATTATTATTATTATTATTATTATAGAGGTGGCAGAGTTTGCTGACACCTCTCAATTTTCTTTCAAAGGTGGAAAAAGAAAAGAAAAGTTTTTGCAAGCAGGTTTTAGGTGCTAAATTTATAAATGGGATTAGAGTAGTCATTTGAGAATCCCGATAGATGTCTGAATTAATAAAACACCAGGGTATAGATGATAAAATATTATTATATGTTGCATCTCGGCAGCGGGTGAAACTGGTTCTGAAATCAAGGGAGCGAACATCTGCAAGCAAACCGATTTTATGTTGTGTACCAGCACAATGTCTGAGTCCTCCATCACAAGAGCAAAAGGCAGCAATGACAGGGCAGCCTTTCAACGTAATTTTAAGAGTGCCATTTTCAAAGGCATTTTTGTCCAATGCTGGCTTATTCTTTCCCGATACAGCTGGCAAATAGTTTTTAAGAACATCCTACATCTAAAGAGAAACCAGTTTAAAGAAAGACCAGTTTGGAGTATCAAAAGCTTTCAACACATCTAATTTAAAAGGTTTGCCAAGCTGCTAGCTATCCTGTATAGTATTTAAGTAAAGGGACCCCTGACCGTTAGGTCCAGTCGTGGCCAACTCTGGGGTTGCGGCGCTCATCTCGCTTTATTGGCCGAGGGAGCCGGCATACAGCTTCCTGGTCATGTGGCCAGCAGGACTGAGCTGCTTCTGGCGAACCAGAGCAACGCACAGAAACGCCGTTTACCTTCCCGCCGGAGTGGTACCTATTTATGTACTTGCACTTTGACGTGCTTTCGAACTGCTGGGTTGGCAGGAGCAGGGACTGAGCAACGGGAGCTCACCCTGTCGCGGGATTCGAACCGCCGACCTTCTGATCAGCAAGTCCTAGGCTCTGTGCTTTAACCCTCAGCACCAATCCCCCGCAAAATGGATGTAATATTTGTCTACCAATTCCACTTAAATCTTGACGGGCCAATGATGGAAGGATACTCAACCGATTAGCAAGAACAGCTGCTTTTGATCTGTTACAGTTCTGTTTTATATACATTATAAAATGGGTTAGGAACATTCAACCCCGCCCCCCCCCCCCAAAAGATGGATGGGAATTAAAGCAAGGAAGCCGTTGGATAAAGTGATGTGTTTTGGTTGAGAAGATGTGCAGCTGGCAGTGACTGACTTGGGAAAATGATATTGGGCTTGTGGGGGGTTAGCAGGATGAAAACAATGTGCAAACAGCAAATTCCAGGTTAGGGATCGTTAGGAAAAGGAAAATTTGAATGCTACAACACTTTTGAGCAAATCTATTATTGCAATTGCACTTGGAATAGATGTGGTCGCAGGACTGCCTTGAACCAGAATATCAAAAATTTGTAAAAATAAATAGAAAATTTAAGAGGGGGAGGGGTGATGGGCAAATCCTGGCAATATATACGTGCAGCGTGACTAGAGTCCACCCACCTCACGTTCATTTGGTGGAAAGAGAAGGGCCGAGCCAAAGACATTTTGCTTCCTGAAGGAAAGGAAAAGATGAGATAGGGTATTGCATTTCCACCGTCTCTAAAAGCCCCCCCCTTCATTCTTAGCCTGAGAAGACCCCCAAAGCACCAGGTTTGCCCGTGCCAACGCATTTCCCAGTTCCAGCGCAGCCAATTTAGCAGAACTGATAAAGGGCACCGTAGTAAGAACAGCCTTGTTTTGTTCCTAATGTTCGCCCCAAAATAAAACAGGTTTCTTCCTTATAAGAAGGCCTGTGAGTGAAATTACTGGCAGCACATTTCCGGTTCACGTTCACTTTCCAAAGCAGGTAATTTGCACTATTAAGTCTTAAAAAAACACAACAGACACACTGTGTGTATCTGGCTGTTAAGCAGAAGGGGGCATGGCTGTGGGCAGGGTTCCTGCACAGTTGGGGCTGGACTAGATTGACTCTCAAGGTCCCTTCTAACTCTGCAATTCTATGAGCCTTCCACCATTTCACGTGCAAAGCAACCAGGATAGCAGATGGCTCGCTCTTTGCCATGGGGCAGGGGCTCCACTGCGCCCGAGGCCAAGGGTCTGCTTAGTGGGGTACCACATGCTCCCCTAACCGTCTGCCCGCGGACTGTCTGGCCAGAGTGGCGCATGCTCTGGTTATCTCCCGCTTGGACTACTGCAATGCGCTCCATGTGCAGCTACCTTTCAAGGCGACCCAGAAGCTGCAATTAATCCAGAATGCGGCAGCCAGACTGGGGACTGGGAGCAGCCGCCAAGACCACATAACACCGGTCTTGAAAGACCTCCATTGGCTCCCAGGACGTTTCCGAGCACAATTCAAAGTGTTGGTGCTGATCTTTAAAGCCCTAAATGGCCTCGGTCCAGTATCCCTGAAGGAGCATCTCCACCCCCCTTGTTCAGCCTGGACACCAAGGTCCAGATCCGAGGGCCTTCTGACAGGTCCCTCCCTGCGAGAAGTGAGGTTGCAGGGAACCAGGCACAGGGCCTTCTCGGTGGTGGCGCCCGCCCTGTGGAACACCCTCCCACCAGATGTCAAAGATATCAAGAACTACCAGACTTTTAGAAGACATCTGAAGGCAGCCCTGTTTAGGGAAGCTTTTAATGTTTAATAGATTATTGTATTTTAATATTCTGTTGGAAGCTGCCCAGAGTGGCTGGGGAAACCCAGCCAGATGGGCGGGGTATAAATAATAATAATTATTACCACTAACAAGCTGCCCACCACCTGCCCTGCTCTTCGGCACTTGCCTCATCCTGCCTCATTGCAGGGCCCAAGAGCCCTCGCCAGCCTGGTGCCCTCGGGGTGTGCTTCGGACTACAAATCCCATCAGCCCTGGCTTACAAGACACTGGGGCGATGGGACAACGTATACGGAAACTCCATTATCGTTTTGTGTGGCCTGCGCACTTTGGAACTCCCTGCCTCTTGATATCAAGCAGACGCCTTCGCTGTAATCTTTTTGGAGGCCTGCTAAAAACAGAAAGGATTTAGAGAAGCCTGCTCAGATGCTTTAGGAGGGCTGGTGTTAATTTGAACCTGCTTTAAGCATTTCAACGAATTGCATCTTTTGAACCGTGGTTGGTAATCTTTTCAGGGACGGTTTTGTTTCTTGCAAACACCTCCCGAGGCTTTTTAACAATCGAACGGTGTGAGATGGATAAAAATGACGAAACGAAAGGCGAAAACGAAAGGGACGAGGGCTTCGGATCGCTTGGCCAACCTGGAAGGAGCGCCGTCCGAATCTAGGAAGTCAGCAGCCGGTTCCACAACCATCTAAGCTTTTATTTCCTTGCAAACTTTGCAGGGTGAAAGAGAAAAACTTTGTTATTTACAAAAGATGCATTTTGGGGGGGGGGGAATATTGTACAGAAAGGGGCGGGGCGAAGGGGATTTGGCATCTTTAACACCCATGAATATTTATACATATAACCCCTAATTGAAAATCCAGACAGTTCCTACGTCTTTTTCCAGAGGAGAGAGGAGCATAACAAAAATGGGGGGGGGGCGGCAATTATGTACAGCAAAGAGAACCCCCCAAACTTAAGGCGCAGGAATAGAAGCTTAACAGTCCTGCCTCCACCCCCCCACCCCCCCCACTTGAAACAAGAGGGGTGGAAGCGTTCACCCCCCTGCCACGTTTTGCACCTGGGGGGTCAGAAGCTACAAAAAGAAGTCCGTTTTTGTTGTCGGGGAGGGGGGGAAGAGTCTTTTAACTCCTTTAGTAATCGTCTTCCTCGGCTGCCATGGCTCCATCCGACGCCCCACGGGGGGGACGCTCTCTTTGCAGAGGCGGCAGAGGAACCCAGGAGTCCTGCGGGCAGCTGGCCGAGAGAGAAGCTTGCCCCTCCGGTGAAGAAGTTAAGTCCTCGGGCGGCGACCGCCCTTAACATTCAGCAAACCACAAAGTTCGGGGGGTTCCCCCCATCTTTCGGAGTTTAAGTCCATGCCGATTTCGCACCGCAGGCGGGGGGAAATACACACACACACAACAAAACAAATCAGAAAAAAGCTCTGTAAACATGTTTCCACTCTCAGTAGGAGCTGGGAGGCCAAGTACGCCCCATCACAGTTTCGTGTAATACTTGAGGGGAGAAGGGGGGTCTCTTCTCCGCGCCGACGGCAGCAGCAGCAGCAGCAGCAGGGGGGAGGTAGATGGACCTCTAGCCAACCCTTGGCTGATGAGGGCTAGAAGCATGAAAAACAAAAGGAGTCGAGCAGGATCCGCACCCAAGAGTCCAGAGAAGGTGGGAAGGTTGCACAAGTCCACTGCCACCCCGACCGTCCGCCTTCTGCCAACGTAGCAGCAGGCGAGCCCCCTCGCTTGTCTCCCGCCGGCCCCTGTGCCGAGCGGAAACCGCGTGCGGGGGACCCAGGAGTCCGGGGGACCCAGGCGTCCGGGCGGCGGCTCTTTTCCGGCTTCGCAGCACCCCCTCCCCAAAGCCTCGCACCGCTCAGAGCTGGCACAAGTTCTAACACCCCTTTGGTTGGCTCAAGAGGCTTTGAGACAAAAAATAATAAGAATGCACGCACACATACACACAAGCACACTCCCCGATCGAAGCATACCCACCCACCAGAACAAAAAGAGGTCGCCACCGCCGCCGCCGGAAATCTCGCCCCTCCCCAGAAGCAAGTCAATTTGTACAATTTAAGGCATCGGAAAAAACGCAACAACGGAAAACAACCACCCCGCAAAGCTTTTTGCTAATTTTGGGAAACGGCGAGATTTTGGGACGCCGTGGGAGAGGGAATGGAGAGAGATGCCCTTTTCTGAGATCTTCCCCCCAAAATGGCCAAATCGGCAAACCGAGACGCAGAGCATCCCTCGGTCTCTTTCTGTCTCCCCCGTCCCAGCGACCGTCGCAAAGCGATCCATTCCCTTTTCCCCCCAACGCGTGGGACTCTGCCGTCCCTTCTGGCACCCGGTAAAGCGGAAAAAATTAAAACCAAGTTCCCCCAAAGCCAACACACATACCAAGAAAAGGAAAAAAAACCCCAACACGTAACCCTCCCACACTGGCAGCCAGGAGAGGTTGAACCCAGTACTTTTTACATTCATAGTCACATTCCAAATGGTTGCCCCCCCCAGACCAAAATACACACAAATATATATATATCAGTTAAAGAAAGGCATTGATGCTGCTGCTATTACGCCTAAGGAAGGAGGGAAGTCGTTGTGTCTCACAAACACGCAAAAAAAAAAAAACACCAAAACATTGTCTTATGTAGAGAGAAACTGGCATCAGAAATCGGACTCTTTCCTCCGGGGTGGGGGGGCAAAGGCGGAGGAAGATGAGTCCCACTGTAGTGGCGGCTGTGGGGTTGCGCCCCCCCCCCCGGCCCCAACGCACAACCCCTTTCTACCATCTTCACATTTGGTGGATTTCCTCTCGAAAAACACAGCAACGAAAACCCCATGTAAATTTGGGGTGGGGGGGAGAAGGGGTTTGGGGCCCCCCTCCTAAGCATGTATAGCCCCCCCCCACCGTCCCAATTAACAGCTGGAATTAAAACCTTTTCCCAGCTTCTTCATGTGCTACAATTCTTTTTTTTTTTTTTTAATCTCCTTATTGCTCGGGGTTTTTAATATATATATTTTTTAAAGAAAAAACACCCATTGATAATACTGGGAGAACAACACACACAAACACACCCCCACCACCCCAAGACCAAGAGGTGGTTGAAGGTCATTTTCGCACGCGCCCCCCCCCCCAAACTGATAAGGCAAATGTTTGCGCACAAATGTTTGCGCACAAAACAGGTTCTCTGTGTGGGAGAAAATCAAGCATTTATGCAATTGAAGAGGTGGGGGGGCGAGGGGGGGACGGCGAATCCGCCGATCGCTTTCGCGGACGGGGAACGCATCCCATTTCACTCACAGTCTCTCGCACTCTTCTCACAGACTGGGGAAAAATAATAATATTATTCTAAAGAGCTGGGCGGTCGTTTCCTCCAGTCAGAGAGGAAGGGCTGCGTCTCTGTCATTCTACTTTTGAGACCCCCCTCCAACAACAACAACAAAGGACACCACCACCACCCCCCCCGGATTACAGGTCAGGGTTGGGGAGTCTCCCGCTGCCACAAATCCAGCTCTTTTTTTTTTTTTTTTTGTAAACTTTGCCCGTACCTTGATAAAAAGAAATGCACGAAGGAAAAGAAAAGTCTTAGGATTATTTCAGTTCGCAACCCCGTCCTGAGGTTTCGGTGCAAAAGGAACAAAGAAAGGGGGGGGGGACTATCCCAACAGGACACACAAAAAATTATATGGCAGGACGGTGCGGGAAGGGAAAAGACCCCCCCCAACACCCACGCAACAAAGCCCCCCATTTTCCAAGCGAGCAATTGATACGAGGGTCTGACGACGATAACAGCCCTTGATTGGCAAAGGAAGCAGCTTTCCTAAAATACATTCTTCAGGCAATATCCTTCTCTGCCCCCCCCCAGGGCAAAAATAAAATAAAATGAGGAGAGGGTGAAATGGTACCAAGTCTTCGGACGCGAGAGATGCCGTCTCCTTAGCTCATCGCCCGTTCGGCAGGAGAGACGGACGGGTGCCACTCTCGTTGGAGAGGTGGAGGAATAATGCCAAAGTTGGCCACCTTGGGAACCGCCGCCCCCCCCCCGACAAACACACTCCAAAGAGGACGTCTACTCAGGAGGAGGCCTGACCCGCTGTGGGGACACCCCCCCCCGCCCCACTGCCGCCAAAGGGGGAAACAGCTTTTGGAGTCACAGAAGAGGAGGAAGAGAAGGAGGCGGCCCTCGATTCGTGGCGCCTGGGGTGGGGTCTCCCCTCCTCCACAGATGAATACTGACCAGAAGGTAAAAGCGAGTAGGGCAGAGGCACGGGGGGGGGGTCCGATCCCCCCTCCACCCTGAAAAAACGAGCAGCCTTCTTCCATCCTACTTTGAGAGAGAGAAAGAGGTGGAGAGGGAGGACTGGACCTCTCCAAGCCATCGCCTCGTCCTCCTGCCTTGTAACACAGGAACCATTAAAAAACATCACAGTATTTTAAGTGGGGGGGGGGGCTTATCAAAACGACACACACACACACACAATCGATCCTTCCGAGTTTGTGGCCTTACGCAAACGTTCACATAAAATACGGAAGATTGAAAACAAAAAAATGACGATGCGCCTTCAAGCGTTTTGGTCATGAGTGTGGGATTGTTTCCCGAAGGTGGGTGGGTGTGTATTTTTTGTCGCTTGCGTCGCGGCTCGAAAGCTGCGTTCGTTTAAAGGATTCCCCCCCTTTTTACACACACACACACACCCTGCCTTAAAAAAACCGCACAACACCACAGAGAGGAGGAAAAGCCAATGGCACCAGTGCCTCCGAGACCTTGGGGCGACCGAGCGAGAGGCACCCTTGGGAAAGGGGCGTTCGCAACAATAAGCCCCCCCCCCCAATAAAAAATAAATAGAGCAGGTGGGCTTTTGCAACGACACACACGTTTACCAGCGAGGTGCAGAAGACAATGAGGGTCTCCCTGCGGCCTCAACCTGTGAGTCTCCGTGAGAGGGAGGTTATAAAGAGAGGTTGGGTGGGGGGCTTAAGAAGGGGGTGGAGCAGGGAAATTGGTTTCCTATGAGCCCTGGCCGCCCCCCGCCACTTCTCGGGGTTCTGACTTCCAAGCAGTACCTTGTGTGCACCCAGTGACACCCCCCCACCCGCGTGGGAAGGATTGTAAACAGAACAAAAAATTAAGTTCCTTGCGAGCTCACGCGCACGCCAAAGAAAATCTCTGTTCAAGCATTATATATATATATATATAGATATAAAAGGTTATCATCTGTAAATATACTATATATATATATACACACACAAGCACAACCACAGCTACATATGCCACAGGAAAAGCACACCCCAACTGTCAGCTCCCTAAATCGGGGTGCAATTGTGTGTGGAAGGGGGGAAGAGCTTAGTCTTAAAAACGCCGGTTCTCCCGAGAGTAGGAGACCGCAGATAAGACCTTGGCGGTGGCTTCCTTGTTTTAAAGTGAGATTTTAAGAAGGAAGCACATCCGCCCCCCCCCCTTACAAACAGCGCTTTGTTGCTCTTGAAACACCATCTTGTAACAGGCAGCTTTTGGGGTTTTGGGGGGGGAAGAATAAACGTGGTTCTGCAGCTTCGAAATTGTCGCCCGAGGATGCAATACATTCAATTCTGCTCTGAGTGCACCAGGGAGATAGTTCCTGACGTCGGTAAATTAACTCAGGTCTTTTTCTCCACGAAACAACAAAAGGGGGGGGGACAACACTTTCAATAACGATTCGATTCTCAACTGTGTACACGTTAAAAAAAGAAAGGAAGAAATCGGGGTGGGAAAGGAGGGTAGGGAAGGTTAAAAAAAAACAACGAACTCAAACGCACAAAAACCCCAGAAGACTCACAACGCCCCCCCCCCCAATTCTCCCTTCGGAGTTTTTCCCTTCCTCTCCTTATATCTCAGAATGGGGGGGGAAAAAGTGCGTCTCATGCAGACATGCAAAACAGTCGCCGGAGGGGAAACACGTCGCCTTCTGTAGCACGCAGGAAAGAAAAGGTTTGTACGGTAATTCGCAGGTGGGGAGATTTCGAAAAAGGCGGCTTTTGAGAAAAAGGAAGGCTCTTCGCTTTGCGGGATTCCTTGGATGAAGCCAGAAGATTTCTGGAGCCGACGGGAATTCTTGGGGTCCGAGTTTGCAGAGCAAAGCAGCTTCTGGTACGAGCAAACCTGCTTAGTGTAAAATTACTCTTTTTGCAAAGTTCTCTTTTTTTCCCTCCTCCTTTTTTCCCTTTGATTATATATAAAAAAAAAATCCACAAAAAAAAACACAGATAGAATTGTAATGTCGGGGGGGGGGGAGGGAGGGATTTGTGCAATTTTCTTTTTTTAAAAAAATGACAAGAACAACAACAGAAGAAAAAAGTCTTATAAAAAAATGGCCTCTTCGTAAGAGAAAATATATATACTGTGCGGGGCAAGTCTGAACAGTATTTACACAAATGTATATATTTATATTTATATATATATATATAGTTATCCAAACAATGGTAAAAAAAAAAAACACAGTTCCTTTTTTTTCTAAGTGCATTTCTTCAAGTTTTTCTTTTTTTTGTCTTATAAATCTTTTTTATATCAAGCCTTTTGTGAAATTGCCATTCACGTTTTTTTTTTGTTTTCTGAAAACTTATCCCCGTGTGAAAAATAAGTGTTTTCTTCTCAAAGATAAAAATTTTTGTAGGTGTTTTTTAACGATTTTCTTTATATATATATGTATATAGAAAAAAAAACACATCTGCGATTGCAAAAAAAAAAATTCTTTTTTTCCTTTTTTTTTCTTTTTTCCTTTTTAACAAGTCGCTGTAAAAAAAAGTTCTTTTTTCTTTTCTTAGATAAAGTGCATCGGCATTAAAAAAAAAGTTTTTGTTCGTTAAGGTGCTTATTTTTGTTTTTGTTTTTTTCTCGTAAGGAAAGAAGTGCTCAACATCCTCCTCCTGGCCGGTGTCCAACTGACCGTTGCCGCCACTGACCGCTCCCTCCCCACGACTTCCGACCTCCGGTCCAGGAGGCGAAGGGGGGGGTGATGATTGGGATGGGGGCACCTGGCCGCCTCTCTTGCAGTGCACATTCAGCCGAGACTGAAATTGGTTAGATCAAGGCAGCAGCGGCAGAGATACAGAGAGAGAGAGAGAGAGAGAGAGAAGAGATATAGACACAGAGAGATGAAAACGAAGAGATATTCCTATTGCTGTGAGTCAGTAGTCCTCCACCGTTTCCAGCTCGCTCGAGGAGCCGTGAAGAGCGTAACCTGGAAGGGGAAGACACGGCCCGTCAGGCAGGAGGACAGCGCCCCCCCCCCGAAATCTATCTGACCCATCTTTTTGCCCCCCCCAACCATTCCCTCCCCTCCCCTTCCCGTCCTTGAAACCCATAGCAGTGGTTCCCAACCTTTCTGTGACGTATACTGTATTTTTCCGTGTACAGTGGTGCCCCGCAAGACGAATGCCTCGCAAGACGAAAAACTCGCTAGACGAAAGGGTTTTCCATTTTTCGAGGTGCTTCGCACGACAAATTTCCCTATGGGCTTGCTTCGCAAGACGAAAACGTCTTGCGAGTTTGCTTTCTTTTTCGTAAAACTGTTAATACCCGGGGAATCCGCGCTCCGCAAGACGAAAAAACCGCAAGACGAAGCGACTCGCGGAACAAATTATTTTCGTCTTGCGAGGCACCACTGTATAAGACGCCCCCCTATGTAAGACAACCCCTGTTTTTTGAGCCCAGAATGAAGAAATAAATAATTGCAACGTTCCACGTATAAGACGAGCCCCAATTTTAAGCTTAAGAAATTTGGGGGAGGAAATAGAGCGGACGCTCAGGTTGCGAATGTGATCTGTGCGAGGTGCACGTTCGCAACCCACGTCTGCGCATGCGCGGGTTGCGATTCGGCACTTCTGCGCATGTGCGACTGCCGAAACCCGGAAGTAACCCGTTCTGGTATTTCCGGTTTTGGGCAGTCCGCAAACCGAAAAAACGCAACCTGAAGAAACTGTAAGGTATGACTGTATAGTCTTATGCACAGGAAAATACAGTGATTCTTGTTATTCAAAAAGTGAACTCCTATTCACGTGGAGGAAGCCTAAAAGGCCATCAACTTGGCCTAAACTAGGGTTACCGGACGTCCCCGGATTTGCAAATCTGTCCCCGGGCAAATCCCACCCCCGGATTTGCAAATCTATCCCTGGGAAACGTGGCAGCGGCAGCCTCAGCAGCCCGGAGCCAGCCTGGTAGCGCAATTGGCTCTGGCTGGCTTCAGGAGCTGCTTGCTGCCATGGCGCCCGCCATTTCTCCTGTGCCACAGCAGAGAGCAGCTCCTGAAGCCAGCCAGAGCCAACTGCGCTACCAGGCTGGCCCCTCCTGGGCAATAGCCACTGGCCCATGACTCCCGAGCCCCCCCGATCTGTCAAAACAAAGGGGGCAGGAGATTGAGGAAGGCTCGGGAGTCACAGGCGTGCAGCGTGCCATTGCCCCGTTTTTTAAAAAACCTGCGGATTTATGTTTCGCAGGGTGCGAAAGAAGGGCTTTGCACCTTTATACGATATGCATGTGTGCTTTGCCCAAGGGTCTTTTGCCTCATCATCCCCACTACAGTGGTACCTCGGGTTACAGACGCTTCAGGTTACAGACTCTGCTAACCCAGAAATAGTACCTCGGGTTAAGAACTTTGCTTCAGATGAGAACAGAAATCGTGCTCCGGCGGCACAGTAGCAGCAAGAGGCCCCATTAGCTAAAGTGGGGCTTCAGGTTAAGAACAGTTTCAGGTTAAGAACGGACCTCCGGAACGAATTAAGTACTTAACCCGAGGTACCACTGTACTGACTCCCTGTTGCTACTCAGCTTCAAAAAATAAAAAAAAAGGGTCCGCAGATTCATTGAAAAAAATCTGGTAACCATAGTCTAAACAAGCTTCCAAATTGCCCCCCCCCCAAAATCAAATCACACCCCCCCCCCATGGAGTGTGTGTCCCACGTTGGAAACCACGGCCCTACAGGAATTAAGGCAACAGAACTGGAGCAAACAAGGGACTCCGGACAAAAATGGGTTAAGGACCCTGGGGTGGGAGTTTTAGGGACCCTCCCTTGGGGTGGGGGTTTGGAGGGGGAAGGGGGTTCCCACCAGAGCTGTCTACCTTCCCTTTTTTTGCGGGAAATCCCCTTATTCCAGCGCCGTTTCCCGCTGCTATCCCGGATTGTTAGATATCCCGTAGACTGTCCCAGGACAGGTGAGGCTGCTGATCCCTTATTTTCAAATCTGAAAGTTGACAGCTATGGTTGCCACTACCTGGCTCCCGTTCCCGGACCCCACAGGAGCCACAGTCCCAGCCCCCCTTTCCCTCCACCCCCGGAGGCCCAGGGCTCGCCCACCGCCAGGCCTCTCACCCAGGATGCTGGGGTCCGCGTGAAGCATCATCGGGCGCCTCTTGATCTTAGCGGCTTGGCTGTTCTCGAAGGAGGGGGCCTTGGGGCTGTGGTTGGACTGGAAGAGGGACTGCAGGCTGCTGGAGGACAGCCAGGCTTCCTGTGAGGAACACAAAATAAAATAATAATAATAATAATAATAATAATAATAATAATAATAATAATAATAATTTATTTATACCCCACCCATTTGGCTGAGTTTCCCCAGACACTCTGGGCGGCTTCCAACAAAACACTAAAATACAATAATGCATCAAACATTAAAAGCTTCCCTAAAGAGGGCTGCCTTCAGAAGTCTTCTAAAATTGAGATCGTTGTTTATTTCCTAGACATCTGGTGGGAGGGAGTTCCACAGGGTGGGCACCACCACCAAGAAGGCCCTCTGCCTGGTTCCCTGTAACCTCACTTCTCGCAATGAGGGAACCGCCAGAAGGCCCTCGGTGCGGGACCTCAGTGTCCGGGCTGAATGATGGGGGTGGAGACACTCCTTCAGGTATACAAAAGGGCATGGCTTGAAGGGAGACCGGACAAAAACGCCCAGGGTGCAAAGCCAGGCCCTTGCCTGATTTAACACTCCGGGTCCTTTTAACGGCGTTCGTAGGAGGGGCTTTTGTTTTCGCTTCTGTTTTTATTGTGCATTTTGCGTTCTTATGTTGTGAACCACCCGGTGATATTCAGGTGAAGGAGTGAGGAGTAATTGACAGGCTTCAGTGCAGGCAGGCGAGAGCCAGACCACTGGGGCACCCTATCAGCCGACCTAGCAGCCAAAGACTTACATATATATATATGTGTGTGTGTGTGTGTGTGTGTATAAAATTGAGGGACGTGGGTGGCACTGTGGGTTAAACCACAGAGCCTAGGACTTGCCGATCGGAAGGTCGGCGGTTCAAATCCCCGCAATAACGGGGTGAGCTCCCGTTGCTCGGTCCCTGCTCCTGCCAACCTAGCAGTTTGAAAGCACGTCAAAGTGCAAGTAGATAAATAGGTACCGCTCTGGCGGGAAGGTAAACGGCGTTTCTGTGCGCTGCTCTGGTTTGCCAGAAGCGGCTTAGTCATGCTGGCCACATGACCCGGAAGTTGTACGCCGGCTCCCTTGGCCAATAAAGCGAGATGAGCGCCGCAACCCCAGAGTTGGTCACGACTAGACCTAATGGTCAGGGGTCCCTTTACCTTTACTATATAAAATTGAGTACTTGATGAGGCTCACTTCCTTTTGCTCCTCACAAGGGCTACCGGACAAAACCTCTTCTTCAGGATTAAAATATCTGTCTGGGCGGATTTTTAAAATCTGGTAAAATATGCGGGTTTTTCTGCTTGGTTTTTTTGTCTACAGTAAGCGAAGAAAATTTTGCTAGTGACTCATATCTAAGGCGCCAGGCTAAGCTAGTCTGCAGCAGAGAATCACAACAGAGCATCATCTTAAACTCCCTACCTACTGTAGAAATCCCTTCTCTTGCGGCTGAACTGAAAGGACTCTGGCTCAGCTACAAGATCTTGGAGGAGGAGGAGGAGCCTGGGAGGGCGAGAGTTAACACGCCCCACCCTTAAGGAGAGCCCAGACGTACGTTAACCAGTTTAATAAATTGTTCTGTGCGCGCTGATGCGAGCCCAAATACTTTCAAGTGGCAAGTGAGGGAGCAATATGTATTATTATTATTTTGTTGTTGACAGTTAAGAATGTTGCTACTAGCAATATATCAGAGATTCTATATCCTATATACCGTATTTTCCGCTCCATAAGACGCCGCTAGTTTTTAGAGGAGGAAAACAAGAAAAAAAATATTCTGAACGAAACAGTGGATGTATGATTTTTGTGGCTCATGCTGTGGCCACAGACATGTGATCTGATGGTGATTTTGGGGTGACCTAATGCAAAAATCCTGAGGATCCATGTGGATCCGTGCTGTGTAACCACATTTTTGCACCACTGCGGCCCCAGGATACAGTGGGTGCGTGATTTTTTGGGTGCAGGCTGTAGCCATGGACATGCTATGTGATCTGATGGTGAATTTGGGGTGACCCAATGCTAAAATCCTGAGGATCCATGGGCTTTTACCTCCCCCCTCCCAGGCAGCCTCCGCTAGCGTCCCTTATCTCGCTTCCGATCGCTTGCCAATCAGCGGCTTTGTTTCAACACCCACTTCCCTCTTTCAAAAAAAAAGAAGCTTGATCTGCTTTTTGCCCCTGGGCAATTCGGCTCCAGGGACCACGCATTCGCTCCATAAGACGCACAGACATTTCCCCTTACTTTTTAGGAAGAAAAAAGTGCATCTTATGGAGCGGAAAATACGGCATTTAAAATGAGTGCCGGCGGTGATCTGCAGTTAAGCAGAAGTTGGCAAATGCGTCCAGTTTTTTGCTCTTCAAAATATGGCAACCGTACCAAACCTTGCTGTTCTTTGGGGGAGCTGCCTGTTCTCAAGTCAAACGTGACCCGGGTTGGACTTCCCTTGCCCTCTTCTGCATACAGTGGTGCCCTGCAAGACGAATGCCTCGCAAGACGAAAAACCCGCTAGACGAAAGGGTTTTCCGTTTTGGAGGCGCTTCGCAAGACGAATTTCCCTATGGGCTTGCTTCGCAAGTCGAAAACGTCTTGCGAGTTCTTGCGAGTTTTTTCCTTTTTCTTAAAGCTGTTAAGCCGCTAATAGCCGTGCTTCGCAAGACGAAAAATTCGCTAGACGAAAGAGTTTTCCATTTTTTGAGGTGCTTCACAAGACGAATTTCCCTATGGGCTTGCTTCGCAAGTCGAAAACGTCTTGCGAGTTCTTGCGAGTTTTTTTCCTTTTTCTTAAAGCCGCTAATAGCCGCTAAGCCACTAATAGCCGTGCTTCGCAAGACGAAAAATTCGCTAGACGAAAAAATTAATTTCGTCTTGCGAGGCACCACTGTATGTTGGCAGCTGGGGGTGGGAGATCGATGGCCGGTTCCCGCAACCGAGCGCGGCTCACCTGCTGTTGCTGCTGGCGCTGCTGGCTGGCTCTCTGCTTGGCCCGGCGCTCCAGGAACTGCTTCGCGAACTCTTTGGCTTCCACCGTGTCTCCCAGGTAGGAGCGGATGCAGTCGTGGACGTCGTAGGGGGACTCCACCTCCTTCAGGAAGGCCACCACAGTGGGGACTGGGTTGGGGTGGTGTTTTGGGGGGGGGGAGAGCATGGCGGAAGAGAGGAGAAACAGGAAATTGCCACATCCTATCGCAGGGGAAAGGGGGAGGCGGGGGAGGGATTCCCAGCCCTCCCTACAAAGATGCGTGGAAAGAGGGGGAGAAAAAATATCAACTCTCCCTCCCAGCTGCAAATGATACCCAAGAGAACACAGCAAGGCCTCTCTCTGGGACAGGATGGGTAGAATGAGGGGGGAAAGCCTTGGCTTTCATTTCTATGCGTTTTTCTATGTACGCTCACAACCTGCTGCATTCGCAACCCTGCATCTGCACATGCCGGGTTGTGATTTGGCGCTTCTGCGCATGTGCAAAGTGCAATTGAGCGCTTCTGCTCATGCACGACCGCCGAAACCTGGAAGTAACCCGTACTTCTGGGTTTCGGCAGTCCGCAACCCAAAAAAACGGCTGTAGCCTGAAGACTATATACATGCAGTCTTTGGGGGACGACTGCTTTTTAAAACATGCTTTATTTGTTCCCGTTCATTACAGGTGACTCCCCGTTTACGCAAAATGGGCATAAATTGGGGGGGGGGGAGCCCGCCTAACAGTGCTTCCAACTCACGAGGAGGCCTTCCCTGGAGCCCGAAGAGGAGCCCCCCCCCTTTGGGCTCCAGGGAGGGTCTCCTCGCAAGGCACAAGTGTAACACGGCTTTGCTTAGGCTGTTCGGGTCTCTCCCTCCAAATTTCCAGCTACATTTTTTTGGGGGGGGGGGATGCCTGTATTCACAACCTGCCTCCACCCTCTTCCATGCACGAAGCAAGGATCCACGCAGGTGCTGTTAAAACCGCCCCCTCCCGCCCCTATCCGTGCTGTTAAAATCTGGCACCAAAAAACAGCTTTTTCGTGGAGCTGGAGGGGACACCGGGGGGTCATCTATCCCAACCCCCGCCGAGGTCCGGGGTTTTCTCGACTGCCTGCCTCTGGGCCTGCGCTACCCTCCTTCCGATCCACCCCGGGGCAGCCTGGGGGGGAAGGGGGGCCCTGTCCTGCTGTCCCTCCTCTTCCTCTTCTCCCCCCTCCCCCTCCCGCCTCCCCCCATACCATCAAGGTTGCTGGAGGTATTGAGGGCATGGAGCATTTGCTCACACCACTGCGTGAAACCGTCCTGCGGCTTGTGGATTCCCTGAAGCAGCTTCAGCAGCTTCTCCTCCTCGTCCGTCTTCTTCCGGCTCTGACGACAGGAGGCGTTGTACGTGTCCCTGAAAAGGAGGAGACCAGGGGAGGGGGGGAGTGTGAGCTCGGATCCGGCCCCTCTCCCCTGGCCAAGCCCCACCGCCCGCCCGCCCGCCCCGCTGCTCACCCCAGGGACGGGCTGCTGCGGCTGTTCTTCAAGCCGAGGCTCCTGGCGAGGGGGCCGGCGTTCTTCATGCTCTCCTCCCAGAGACTGATGGAGCTGTTCTTCTCGTGGGACGCCCACAGGGGGCTCGAGTCTGCCCCCCACTGAGACGGGAGGCTGGTCAGACTGTGGCCGCCATGCTATGGGAGGAAAGGGAGAAGCTTGAACCTGTTTGCAGAAGCCCAAAGCCTCCACAGCTGCTGCTGCTACAACAACAACAACAACAATAATAATTAATTACTTATAGAATAGAATAGAATTTATTATTTATACCCTGCCCATCTGGGTGGGCAGCCTCCAACAGATATATTAAAATACAGTGGTCTGTTAAACATTAAAAGCTTCCCTAAAGAGGGCTGCCTTCAGATGTCTTCTAAAAGTCTGGTAGTTGTTTTTCTCTTTGACATCTGGTGGGAGGGCGTTCCACAGGGTGGGTGCCACCACTGAGAAGGCCCTCTGCCTGGTTCCCTGTAGCTTTGCTTTTCGCAGGGAGGGAACCGCCAGAAGGCCCTGGAGCTGGACCTCAGCGTCCAGGCTGAACGATGGGGGTGGAGACGCCCCTTCAGGTCTACTGGACCTTTGGGGCCATTTAGGGCTTTCAAGGTCAGCACCAACACTTTGAATTGTGCTCGGAAACGTCCTGGGAGCCAGTGCAGGTCTTTCAGGACCGGTGTTATGTGGTCTCGGCTGCTGCCCCCGGTCACCGGTCTAGCTGCCGCATTCTGGATTAGTTGTAGTTTCCAGGTCACCTTCAAAGGTAGCCCCACATAGAGCACATTGCAGTAGTCCAAGCGGGAGATAACCAGAGCATGCACCACTCTGGCGAGACAGTCCGCGGGCAGGGAGGATCTCATCCTGCGTACCAGGTGGAGCTGGCAGACAGCTGCCCTGGACACAGAACTGACCTGCGCCTCCATGGACAGCGGTGAGTCCAAAATGACTCCCAGGCTGCGCACCTGGTCCTTCAAGGGCACAGTTGCCCCATTCAGGACTAGGGAGTCCCCCACACCCGCCCGCCTCCTGTCCCCCCAAAACAGGGGCAGGGTGCAAATTTATTATTATTATTATTCCTTTAGAATGTTGTGTTATTTTACTGCTGTTAGCTATTCTGAGCCCGGCTTCGGCTGGGGAGGGCAGGATATAAATATATTATTATTATTATTATTATTATTATTATTATTATTATTTCTTCCTTTGCCTGGCTGGGTCATCTCAAGCTGCCCCCGGGGGGGAGCGGGGGGGGGCTGACTCACGGCTCTCTGCTGCGCCCTCTGCTGTTGTTTCTGCATGTGCCTCTCGGTCTCTTGCTGCAGCTCCAGCAGGGCCTTCATGGAGACATTCTGCTTGGTCCACAGCGGGTGAGAGTTCTGCTGCTGCTGGATCAGCTTCAGGAGCTCCTGGTGGCGGCACTGGGGAGGGGGAGAGGCATCGAGAAGGGAGGGCGAGGAGTGAGCCTCGCGCCTGGCAATACAATGAGGGCCACCCCACCCAAAAACCCGCACCAGAGCAGGGCTCACCTCTTCCCGCAAGGCCCGCACGTCCCCAAGTTTCTGGAGGTCCGAGATGCTGAAGCTGTTCTGGGTAGACGAAGAGCTGTTCACGGACTGCTGGCCCCACGACGAGGAAGAGGGGAGCTGGAGGCAGAGGAGAGAGGGAATTAACTTATGGTCTGTGCGTGTGGTTTGGGAGCTCCACCGTCAGGGAAAAAACAATGCTGTCCAGGGGTGTAAAGACTGCGGAGAGAATAATTGGGTGCCCTCTTCCCACCTTGGATCAAATCTACGCTTCCAGGTGCCATAAGAAAGCGGCAGAGATAGCGCAGGATAGTGCGCACCCCGGAAACGATCTCTTTCAGCTTCTGCCTTCTGGAAGAAGGTCCAGGGTTATAAAGACTAGGACTAGCCGCCTGAGAAACAGTTTCTACCCAAATGCGATTTTGGTTTTAAACGCAGTGTAGTCTCTGTGGGAGTATATTGTATTTAATTATGGGGTATAAGAGTTTTTAGGGGGCTAAACAGGCTGGGATAGCTGGGATAGCAGGCTTGTTGGTTTTGAATGTCTGATGTAGATTTTTTCAATTTCGTTGTTCTGTATGGGACAATGACAATAAAGATTATCGTATCGTATCGAAAAACACACACCGGTCTGAAATCCCAGCCACCAGACTTCCAAATTCACTAGATCAGGGTTCCCCAAATTTGGGGTTGCCAAGCTGTTTTTTTGGACTACAATTCCCATCATCCCTGGTCACTGGTCCTCCTAGCTACAGATGATGGGAGTTGTAGTTCCAAAACAGCTGGAGACTAGATGGTGATGGTTTCATTTATTAGCCGTCCTCCTCTCTTAAGGTTCAGGGGCAGGTTACAGCACTGAAAAGTGTTAAAAAAGCCTGGCTGAAGAGTCGAGCTGACAAATCCTATGTCTACTGCAGCCGGGAATCTTGCTTCCTCTCTGGGGAGGAAACCGCCCCCCCAAAAAAAAACTCCTTCGGGGTCTCTCTCTGTTCCCACCCCCTCACATTATTTCATAAAATTTATCCACCCCTTGAATGCAAAAGACAAGCCAGCAAGCAAGCAAGCAAATTGGTTAACAAAAGAAGTTTAAAAACAATACAATCACCCATGAGAACAATTAGCCCATTAGAACAATTAGTGGTGCCTCGCAAGACGAAATTAATTCGTTCCTCAAGTCTCTTCATCTTGCGGTTTTTTCGTCTTGCAAAGCACAGCCATTAGCGGCTTAGCGGCTATTAGTGGCCTAGCGGCTTAGCGGCTTAGAAAAAAGTAAAAAAAAGGGAAGAAACTCGCAAGAACTCACAAGACGTTTTCGTCTTGCGAAGCAAGCCCATAGGGAAATTCATCTTGTAAAGCACCTCGAAAACGGAAAACTCTTTCGCCTAGCGAGTTTTTCGTCTTGCGAGGCATTTGTCTTGCGGGGCACCACTGTAATTCGGGACTTTCAAAAAGTGACAACGTGTATTTTGTGGAGCCTGGAATGGTGCTGGTTCTGCCAACCAAAGAGGTCGGGGGGCGCACATGGAATAAGACTGCTCCCACTTTCTTCCAAAGAGCACCCCCACCCAGGCCAAGTCCCAGAGCCTTCAGAAAGGGGGTGAGAGAGAGAGAGGAAGGAAGCCGCTCTACACCCATAGGACAAAAGCTCCCGTGGACCCACACGCTCGCAAAGGGGCTGAGCTGGAGGAAGAAGGGGTGCTGGGGAGGAGGGAGAGCTATCTGTCTCGAGCCCCACCTGCGAATGGGAGGCCGTGCTGGCGCTCGCTGCCCTTGCCTGCTTGCGCCGGAACACCTCCTCCTCCTCGCGGCGCTTCTGTTCTTCCTGGCGCCGCTTCCGCTCGTCCTCGTCCCTCTTAGCCCTGAGTTCGGCGCCTCTCCGCTCCTGTAGCTGCGGGGTTGGACAAGCCAGTTAGGGCGCGAGGAGCCGCCTTGAGCAGAACCAGGCAGCCAGGGGTCCCAACGAGCGCAGCGCCGCCTGCCCAGAACGGCCCCAGGGTTTCAGGCAGGGAAGTCTGTCTGAAGGTGACCTGGCCACAGTGATCCTTGCGACGGTCACCTCCAGGCTTGACTACTGTAATTTGCTCTACGCGGGGCTACCCTTGAAGCTGTCCCAGAAACTCCAGCGGGTGCAGAATGCTGCAGCGAGGCTCCTCACGGGGTCCCTGCCGTGGGATCACATTCACCCAGTGCTTTTCCAGCTGCACTGGCTCCCGGTGGAGTACAGGGTCAGGTTCAAGGTGCTGGTTTTGACCTTTAAAGCCCTTCATGGCCTAGGACCCTCGTACCTACGGGACCGCCTCTCCCGGTATGCCCCACGGAGAGCCTCAAGATCCATAAACACCCTAGTGGTCCTGGGCCTTAAGGAAGTCAGATTAGCCTCAACCAGAGCCAGGGCCTTTTCAGTACTGGCCCCAACTTGGTGGAACGCTCTGCCTCATGAGACCAGGGCCCTGCAGGATCTGATTTCTTTCTGCAGGCCCTGTAAGACAGAGTTGTTCCGCCTGGCCTTTGGCTTGGAGCCAATTTGATTCCCTCCCCCACTTTCTTTTTCCTTTTTCCTTTTCTCCTCCTGTGATGAGGCTGCATTTTAATATTTTAATGTTTCAATATTTTAATGTTGTATTTTAATCTTGTTTTTAAGTTGTACTCATTCAACTTGTTTTTATTATTGCTTATTAGCCGCTCTGAGCCCGGCCTTGGCTGGGGAGGGCGGGGTATAAATAATAATAATAATAATAATAATAATTATTATTATTATTATTATTACTACTACTACTATTATTTGTCAGTATATGGAAACATCACAGCTGCAGACAGCCAGATTGTTGACATCACATGATGTGCCTATCTGTGGGAAAGAAGAATTTCCCAGGACATTCACAGGCTGGATAAGTCTTTGTGAAGAGTGTACAGTGGTGCCTCGCAAGACGAAAAGAATCCGTTCTGCGAGTCTCTTTGTCTTGCGGTTTTTTCGTCTTGCGAAGCAAGCCCATTAGCAGCTTAGCGGCTTAGCGCTATTAGCGGCTTAGGGGCTTAGCGGATCAGCTGATAAGCGGCTTAGCGGATCAGCTGTTAAGCGGCTTAGCGGCTTAGCAGATCAGCTGATAAGCGGCTTAGCGGATCAGCTGATAAGTGGCTTAGCGGCTTAGCAGATCAGTTGATAAGCGGCTTGGCGGCTTAGCAGATCAGCTGATAAGCGACTTAGCCGATCAGCTGTTAAGCGGCTTAGCGGCTCAGCTGTTAAGTGGCTTAGCGGCTTAGCGGATCAGCTGATAAGCGGCTTAGCGCCTTAGAAAAAGGGGGGAGGGTAAAAAATCCGCAGGAACTCGCAAGACATTTTCGTCTTGCAAAGCAAGCCCATAGGAAATTCGTTTTGCGAAGCACCTCCAAAACGGAAAACCCTTTCGTCTAGCGGGTTTTCCGTCTTGCGAGGCATTCGTCTTGCGGGGCACCACTGTAATTTGAAACCTTCCGATTGCGCATGCTCAGGAAGTTTGTCAGACGTGCTAGAAGAACTGAACTGAAAGGACGTGTTTTTCTCTAGTGCTGTAATGTCAGAAATAAACATCACGTAAGTAGATTTCCGACTTATTTTCTTTCCCCTGCGGAAGCAGGAGGGAGGGGGTTGTGCATTTTACCTGTGATTGGGAAACTGTCGCCTATCAAAATCCGAGGACAGTGAGAGGGGCCAGCCTCTACGGAGGGGGCTTGCAAACCGACATTATTAAGGTGCTGTTGGGGATCGGTCCAGGGCACTTTCCGCGTGCAAGGCAGATTCCCCGCCACAGAGCCTAAGTTGCAGGAAGGCCCCAATTCAACCACACGCACACCCCAGCCCCACCATGCAACGCACAACTCACTTTATGTTGCAGTTGAAGTTGTTCTAAGATTGGACCCTGAGTTGAAGAATTAATTGGAATATCCCATAAGCTGGCCTCACCGCCTGGAAAGAAAAAAGAGGGGATTTGAGGCGGTGGGTGGGGAGAAGAGAAGAGGCGTTACCCATATGAAAATCGGGAGTTTGATCCCCTCGTGTCCAGTGCCCCCCAACCCTATAAAAAGCATTCTTCAGAATAGTGGTTTGCCCGACCCCAGAAGGTAAAATTCAAAACAGTGGCGATTAATTGCACCTTTACTCAAATCCAATTGAAGCCGCTTCGTTTAATGAATTCAACTGTTCTGTTATTTGACGAGCCTGATCCACTGATACCAGCTTTTTGGGGTCTGGTGGTCATTTAAACCTCCAAGGCCCCCCCGGCTCTTAGCACACACCCCCCAATCCCAGGTTACCCCACTGCCAACTCTGGGAGCCAAGGGTGTAAAGTCAAGCTTAGGCCTGCCACTCTGCTTACACTTCTACCCGCACTCGCATTTTTCTCCCAGTGGACTTTGAATGTATTTTGACAAACGTTTCGCAACCGCTGAACTTTAATCTGTGAGCTACGGGGAAATGGAAGACCCACCCACGCCAAGGGTGATTCTAGTTCTACGAACGGGAAAAGAAAGGTGATGATTGATTGAATGTTGCTCAAAACCACACACACACACGCCCTTGACTGAGGCACGTGTAGCTGCTGTTTTGTTCGCGTGTGAGAGGCCAACATTAAAACTCCCCAACCCTAATTCTCAAGGAAGAGCCCTGTGAGATCCAAACGCCTGCGCCTCGCTTTTTGAATGCTAGCGGCGAGCCGGCTTGGAAGGTAAGGAAGTTATCCTGTTTTATTCTCTTTTTTTACTTTCACAAAATTTATACACCGCTTTCATTCTTTTTTTAAGGAGGGGGGAAAAACTCCGGAGAGGTTTACAATAAAACAACAGGTAAGAAAAAAATAATAGCAACCTGGGACTTTTAAAAATTTAAAGCAACAAGAAGCTTGAAGAGATAAAATCAGATATGGAAATATGGAACTATTGTGAGAGGCAGGACGGAGATTGCTTTGACGTTCAGATCGTGGGAAGTCGTAAAATTAGAATTAAGTTCGGAAGACAATTGGATTTTTTTTTTAACTGGATTGTGATTTGATATGTTACTTGGATGTTTTTTACTGGAAAATTAATAAACGCTCTAACAAAAAAAATAAAAATAAAAATTTTAAGCAACGACAGATTAAAACTTTCTTCCGTTTTCTAAACATCTGCAGCAGTGCCAATTCCACTGACCCAAGTGGCTGAGCGGGCGCTTGAGGGGTCAGGCAATTCTTAGGTCGTACAATCACCTTGCAAGCCAGCTGAGGAACAATCCCATTTGGGGGGTTAGGGGTGTTTAAGGATTTGAACCCAGCCCATAAGTACTACACTGCGTTCCAAGAACTGTGACTGGCCTAACGCCAAGGCCCTGCTCTTAGAACTGCGCAAAACCACCACCTCCTCCTTCCTCCTTTCCACTCTTATATGCCCAGAGGCCCGAGTTGTCACCTGCTTGCGGTGAGGCTGAGGTATGTGTGTCCCACAGGGACCCGGTATCTGGCACAGATATTGATCGGTTCATAGAAGGAATCATTCCCTGCTCCCCGGATCTGGAAACAAGCAAAGTGGCAAGGTTAGGGGGCAGGGGAGAAACTCAACCGTCTCATGGCTTCAAAAGAGGATCAGACAAACCCATGGAGGCCGGGAAGACGAGCCATGGCTTCTAAACCACGGTTGGCTATGCTGTGCCTCCGCGGCTGGGAGACAGCAATGCTTTTGAACAAATCCCAGTTGGTGGAAACCACAGAAGAGAATGTTCAGGTGACGCTTGTGTGTTTCCATGGAGGCATCTGGTTATTATCATCATCATCATCATCATCACATAGATTTTCTCATACAACACCTTCTTCCCTAACAGAGACTCAAGGCAGCTAACAGATAAACAACAGCTAAAAGCATACAGCTGAAACTCAAAAAACTAGAATATCGTGGGAAAGTTCATTTATTTCAGTAATTCAACTTAAAAGGTGAAACTAATACAGTGGTACCTTGGGTTACATATGCTTCAGGTAAAGAACTTTGCCTCAGGATGAGAACAGAAATTGTGCTCTGGCGGCACGACGGCAGCAGGAGGCCCCATTAGCTAAAGCGGTGCTTCAGGTTAAGAACAGTTTCAGGTTAGGAATGGACCTATGGAACGAATTAAGTACAGTGGTACCTCGCAATACAAATGCCTCGCTAGACGAAAAACGTGCAAGACGAAAGGGTTTTTCGTTTTTTGAGTTGCTTCGCAAGACGAATTTCCCTATGGGCTTGCTTCGCAAGACGAAAACGTCTTGCGGGTTTGCTTCCTTTTTCTTAAAGCCGTTAATACCCAGGGAATCCGCGCTCCGCAAGACGAAAAAATCGCAAGGCGAAGCAACTCGCAGAACGAATTAATTTCATCTTGTGAGGCACCTCTGTACTTAACTCGAGGTACCACTGTATATGACATGCAAAGCCAGGTATGTCAAGCCTTTTATTTGTTATAATTGTGATGATCATGGCGTACATCTGGTGAAAACCCCAAATTAACAATCTCAGAAATTCAGAATATTAAATTAAATCATTAGGAATATCCAACTTCTTCTGCAATTAGCTTTTGAGGCTTTCCCTCCTTATGGAGGGTCTCAGTGATGGCTTTCTGAACAAGTGTCAGGTCAGCAGCCTTCCCCAGGATTGTGCTTCCCACTGAACCAGACTGAGAGACCATTTCAAGGCTCAGGAACCCATTGCAGGGGTTATGGGTTGAATAGCTACTGCACCTTTTCACGATATTCTAATTTTCTGAGATTGTTAATTTGGGGTTTTCATCAGCTGTACGCCATGATCATCGCAATTATAACAAATAAAGGCTTGACGTATCCCGCTTTGCATGTCATGAGTCTTATCTCATATATTAGTTTCACCTATTAAGTTGAATTACTGAAATAAATGAACTTTTCCACAATACAGTGGTGCCCCCCCCAAGACGAATGCCTCGCAAGACGAAAAACCCGCTAGACGAAAGGGTTTTCCATTTTGGAGGTGCTTCGCAAAATGAATTTCCTATGGGCTTGCTTCGCAAGATGAAAATGTCTTGCGAGTTTTTCCGACTTTCCCCCCCCTTTTTCTAAGCCGCTAAGCCGCTTATCTGCTTATCCGCTAAGCCGCTAAAAGACGCTAAAAGCCACTAATAGCGCTAATCCGCTAAGCCGTCAATGGGCTTGCTTCGCAAGACGAAAAAACCGCTAGACGAAGAGGATCGCGGAATGGATTCTTTTCGTCTTGCGAGGCACCACTGTATTCTAAATTTTCGAGTTTCACCTGTACAGATAAAAAAAATAACAGCTAAAAGCATAGAAAATAATAATCATTAAAGAACAGGTGAGATGTTTTTAGTGCATTTCTCCTTCGCCTCCACCTGTTTTGGTTTTAATGTAGCTACGTGGAGTTTTTTGAAACCCAGCCAGATGGGCAGGGTATGAGTTAAAAAAGGCAAAGGACCCCTGACAGTTAAGTCCAGTAACGGACGACTCTGGGGTTGCAGCGCTCATCTCGCTTTATTGGCCGAGGGAGCTGACGGTTCTCCACAGACAGTTTTTCCAAGTCATGTGGCCAGCATGACTAAACTGCCTCTGGCGAAACCAGAGCAGCGCACAGAAACGCCGTTTACCTTCCTGCTGGAGCGGTACAGGTAGTTACAGGTAGGTAGCCTGTTGGTCTGCCGTAGTCGAAACAAAACAAAATAAATAAAATAGAATAAAAATATTCCTTCCAGTAGCACCTTAGAGACCAACTAAGTTAGTTATTGGTATGAGCTTTCGTGTGCATGCACACTTCTTCAGATACACTGAAATAGAAGTCACCCACCCCTTATACAGTGGTACCTCGGGTTACATACGCTTCAGGTTACATACGCTTCAGGTTACAGACTCCGCTAACCCAGAAATAGTGCTTCAGGTTAAGAACTTTGCTTCAGGATGAGAACAGAAATCGTGCTCCGGCGGCATGGCAGCAGCAGGAGGCCCCCATTAGCTAAAGTGGTGTCTCAGGTTAAGAACAGTTTCAAGTTAAAAACGGACCTCTGGAACAAATTAAGTACTTAACCCGAGGTACCACTGTATATAGTGAGAGGGTGGGGCGGGGTATTACTCAGAAGGGGGGTGGGAATGGGTGATTGGCTGATAGGTGTGGTAAACCTGTTGACGACTGTTAAGGACTGCAATTGGTCTTACAGGAAAAAGCAAGGGGTGAGATGGCTAAAAATAGCTTCATCCTGTATAAGGAGATAAGAATTGGATTCTTATCTCACTATACATGATAAAGCTATCAGTGTATCTGAAAAAGTGTGCATGCTCACGAAAGCTCATACTAATAACTAATTTAGTTGGTCTCTAAGGTGCTACTGGAAGGAATTTTTTTATTATTTTATTTTATCTAGTTGCACTTTGATGTGCTTTCGAACTGCTAGGTGGGCAGGAGCAGGGACCGAGCAACTGAAGTTCACCCCGTTGCGGGGATTCGAACCACCTGCGTCCCTGGGGTATAAGTGATAAATTATTATTGAGTGGATGTGAGTCACTTCCAGTTGCCTTGGGCAAAATAAAGCGACTAGCAGATTGAATGAAAGATCATAAACACTTCTGGGTGCAGAGAGAGAAGACTGCATACCTGAAGGAGCGTCTCCACCCCCATCGTTCAGCCCGGACACTGAGGTCCAGCTCCGAGGGCCTTCTGGCAGTTCCCTCCCTGCGAGAAGCCAGGTTACAGGGAACCAGGCAGAGGGCCTTCTCGGTGGTGGCACCCGCCCTGTGGAACACCCTCCCACCAGATGTCAAAGAGATAAACAACTACGAAAATTTTAGAAGACATCTGAAGGCAGCCCTGTTTAGGGAAGCTTTTAATGTTTAACAGGTTATTGTATTTTAGTGCTTTGTTGGAGGCCGCCCAGAGTGGCTGGGGAAACCCAGCCAGAGGGGAGGGGTATAAATAATAAATTATTATTATTATTATTATTATTATTATTATTATTATTGGGACGCGGGTGGCGCTGTGGGCTAAACCACAGAGCCTAGGGCTTGCCAATCGGAAGGTCGGCGGTTCGAATCCCCACGACGGGGTGAGCTCCCATTGCTCGGTCCCTGCTCCTGCCAACCTAGCAGTTCGAAAGCACATCAAAGCGCAAGTAGATCAATAGGTACTGCTCCGGCGGGAAGGTAAACGGCGTTTCCATGCGCTGCTCTGGTTCGCCAGAAGCAGCTTAGTCCTGCTGGCCACATGACCCGGAAGCTGTACGTCGGCTCCCTTGGCCAGTAAAGCGAGATGAGCGCCGCAACCCCAGAGTCAGACACGACTGGACCTAAAGGTCAGGGGTCCCTTTACCTTATTATTATTATCACTGGGCTGACAGTGAGGAGCTTGGGAGAAGGGTGACTGGGAAGCCTCCTTCCCTGGGACTCCGGGGCCCCAGGCCTCACCTTGGCTTGAGAGCTTGTAGCTGCTGCAGGAAGGCGGTGAGTTGTTGCTGCGTCAGGTCCCCCGCCGCCACCTTCTGCTGGAGGGAGCACTGGGCATACTGCCTGCTGTGGGGGGAAAGGAAAGGGGGATGGCTGAGATGACTGGCAGAATCCGGGACCAAGGAGAAGAGTTGGTGGAAGAAGATTGGAAAAAATTTAAACTTTATCTTCAAAAATATTGTAAAATTAAGGATTGTTAGAAAGATGTTGGGAAAAGAAAATTACCATATTTTTCTTTCTATAACACGCAGATTTCTTCTCCTAAAAAGGAAGGGGAAATGTCTGTGCGTGTTATTGAGCGAATGTGGGGGGGGGGGTCCCCTGGAGCCGACTAGGGGAGCGCAGGAACAAAAATCAGCAAAAATCAAATCGCGCGTTGCGTCGGAGAAGCGAAACCTGAAAAGAGGAAGTTGCTGCTTTCCTGCATTCTGCCTCAGGGTCTTACTGCCCACCCGCTTGTGTTTCCTTGCTGTGTTTGCTCAAACGGAACAAAGAGCAGGCAAATCCCCTCCCCTCCAGGCAAGCAGAGGGGAAAGCAGAGAGGAACTCTCCTTGCTCCTCACAGGCAGCCAGAAAACATGCAGGTGAGAGAGAGAGAAGGGGGGGGCTGGCTTGGGTGGGGGGGACTTTTGCCTTCCTTCCCCTCACCCCTTTAAACCCCTCTCCTGCATTCTTAGCCAGCTGCTTCTCTGCACACCGCTCTCGTGCTCCTTGTCCCTTCTGTGTTTTTCCTTCCCTCCCCACTTAAAATGTAGTTACAAAACATGGATCCACATGGATCCTCAGGATCTTTGGATTGGGCCACCCCAAATTCACCATCAGATCACATAGCATGTCCATGGCTACAGCCTGCCTCCCAAAAATCACGCACCCACTGTTGCCTGGGGCTGCAATGGTGCAAAAACGTGGTTAAAAGGCATGGATCCACACGGATCCTCAGGATCTTTGCATTGGGTCACCCCAAATTCACCATCAGATCACATAGCATGTCCATGGCTACAGCCTGCCCCCCCAAAATCACGCACCCACTGTTGCCTGGGGCTGCAATGGTGCAAAAACGTGGTTACAAAGCATGGATCCACATGGATCCTCAGGATCTTTGCATTGGGCTACCCCAAATTCACCATCAGATCACATGTCTGTGGCCACAGCATGAAGCACAAAAATGATACATCCACTGTTTCATTCAGAATTTTTTTTCTTGTTTTCCTCCTCTAAAAACGATGTGCGTGTTATGGTCAGGTCCGTGTTATAGAGCGAAAAATACGGTATGTGGTTTTGGTAGAAAAGATATAAAGGATTTAGTAAAAATGAATTGGTGTAAGAGAGAAGGTAAAATTATAATATGTTAAGATAAATTATTAGGATAAAAACAAAGTCGGAAGGATTTGCTGGAATATTTAATTGAATTAGAATACAAAAATGGGAGGCGTGAGGAAGCCAAGGAAATAAGTGAATGTAAGTAAGCGAGCTAAAGGTTTGACTTGTTTTTTATTTCTTTTTTTTAATCTGTTTTTTTTATGATGTTTGTTTTTTCTTTTTATATATATGTATTGTTTTTTCTTTTTCTTCCTTGAGTGTTTCCTTTTCCTTTTTTTTTCTTTTGTAACCTTTAAAACCTTAATAAAAATCTATTTTTTTTAAAAAAGGAAAGGGGGAGAAGGGGTGTCAGGAACCCACCTGCTGCTCGCGAAGTAGCAGCTCTGACCTCCTGAGATCGGCGTGCGCCCCCTCCCATCACCCCCCATGGAACAGCCCATCAGGCGGAGGCAAGGATACACCTAGGCCTTCCTCCCTCCCTCACTTTTTTTGCAAGGGAATCAACCTTCAAGGGAACCACGGCAACCGCCCTGCGAGGTAGGCTACCTGTTGACGAGCTGAAGCAGCTGTTGGTGCTGGAGCTGCTGGTAGAGGGCAGCGGTGGCCAGCTCCTGCTGCTTCTTCAGGCGCTCCTGGTCCATGTTTCCCTGGGCAGACAGGAGAAGACACAAAACCAGCCCAGGTCACAAGCCGAGGGAGTTGAGGAAGGGAGAGCGGCTCAACAGGCGATGGCTTGGTACAGTGGTGCCTCGCAAGACGAAAAGAATCCGTTCCGCAAGTCTCTTCGTCTAGCGAAGCAAGCCCATTGACGGCTTAGCGGATTAGCGCTATTACTGGCTTTTCGCGGCTTTTCGCGGCTTATCGGGTAAGCAGCTTAGCGGCTTAGAAAAAGGGGGGGGGAGGGAAAAAAACCCGCAGGAACTCGCAAGACATTTTCGTCTTGCGAAGCAAGCCCATAGGAAATTCGTTTTGCGAAGCACCTCCCAAACGGAAAACCCTTTCGTCTAGCGAGTTTTCCATCTTGCGAGGCGTTCGTCTTGCGGGGCACCGCTGTATAGCGTCTCCGTCACCACCACCGTTTAAATGTGTATGCAGTGGTGCCTTGGTTCTCAAACGCCTTGGTACTCAAACAACTTGGAACCCAAACACTGCAAACCCGGAAGTAAGTGTTCCAGTTTGCGAACTTTTTCCGGAAGCCGAACGTGCTCCTTTTGAGTGTTACGCTTCCAATTTGAGTGTTATGCTGAGGTCTGTATGTTTGTGCTATTTATTTTGTGTTTTTGTGGCGCTTTTGTTTTGTTTTTGTGACTGTGTGGAACCCAGTTCAGCTACTGATTGTGTGACTGCAGTACATTGTTTATTGCTTTCATCTTACGGATCAATGGTCTCGTGAGACTGCAAAATTCATGTTAAACTGCTGTCATAGGGTTGTTTTTAAAAGTCTGAAATTGATTACAGTGGTACCTCGGGTTGCATACGCTTCAGGTTACATACGCTTCAGGTTACAGACTCCGCTAACTCAGAAATAGTACCTCGGGTTAAGAACTTTGCTTCAGGATGAGAACAGAAATCGCACAGTGGCAGCGGGAGGCCCCATTAGCTGAAGTGGTACCTCAGGTTAAGAACAGTTTCAGGTTAAGAACGGACCTCCGGAACGAATTAAGTACGTAACCAGAGGTACCACTGTAATCCATTTTGCATTACTTTCTATGGGAAAGCGCACCTTGGTTTTGGAACGCTTTGGTTTTGGAACGGACTTCCGGAAAGGAGTAAGTTTGAGAACCAAGGCACCGCTGTACTGCCCTCCATCCGTCGATCTCGGTTAAAAACACAAAAACCTCGCCTCCCCCCCCATCCCTTCCCTGGTCCTCTCACCAGCAATGGGGGTGGCGATGGACCCGGAGCGAAAGGCACTCTTCCCCACATCTTAATGACTTCGCCCAGCGGCTGGAAGCCCTCGTCGCAGCCTCGCTTCACCAGCAGGGACATGGTGAAATAGCCCGCCTGGAACCACTCAGCCATCTCTTGAGTCGTGAAGGGTCCTGGCGAGAAAGGAAGGAGCAGGTCAGTGATCCGAGGGGGGAGAATTGGGGCTGCGGGTGCAGAAAAGCCGCTGTGCTATACACACACACACACACACACCCTTCCTGGCTGCAAAGCTCACCTCCCCCCCCCCCAATTTTTTTTTTATCAATTTCCACATTTATAACAGAAATAACATACCAAACACACAAACGAAAACACATTACAATTCTAAAGAAAAGGGGGGGGGGACACTTCCAAGACCTAATTTAACTTTCATTGTTAAATGATTTCCTCAAATCCCCCCTAACGGAATTTCATTGTATCACCTTGTAACAGTTCTCCAAAATCATATTTCTAATAAAAATTATCTCCTTCGATTTACTATCCTCTTCTGTTTGATTGGTATTCTAATCCTTAATGCTTTACAATTAACTCTTGTTCTAATCCTAAACCTGTTTGATACTTTCAAATCTAATCCTAAACCTGTTTGATACTTTCTTCTATCTTATGTTACAATATTTGGCTAGATATACTTTAAATTGCTCCCAGTCCTCTTGATACTCCTCTTCTTTCTGGTCACGGATTCTTCCAGTCAGGTCAGCCAGCTCCAAAAAGTCCAACATCGTAATCTGCCATTCCTCTATTGTTGGTATTTCTTCAGATTTCCAATTTTTAGCTAATAGCAGTCTTGCCGCTGTTATTGTTGTTTTTTAGTCGTGTCCGCCTCTTTGTGACCCCCTGGACCAGAGCACGCCAGGCCCTCCTGTCTTCCGCTGCCTCCCGCAGTTTGGTCAGACTCATGCTGGTAGCTTCAAGAACACTGTCCCACCATCTCGTCCTCTGTCCTCCCCTTCTCCTTGTGCCCTCCATCTTTCCCAACATCAGGGTCTTTTCCAGGGAGTCTTCTCTTCTCATGAGGTGGCCAAAGTCTTGGAGCCTCAGCTTCAGGATCTGTCCTTCCAGTGAGCACTCAGGGCTGATTTCCTTCCGAATGGAGAGGTTTGATCTTCTTGCAGTCCATGGGACTCTGAAGTGTCTCCTCCAGCACCAGAATTCAAAAGCATCCATTCTTCGGCGATCAGCCTTCTCTACGGTCCAGCTCTCACTTCCATACATCACTATATCACTACCTTGCTGCTTTTAAAATGGTAAAGGGACACCTGACCATTAGGTCCAGTTGAGACCGACTCTGGGGTTGCTTTACTGGCCGAGGGAGCCGGCGTACAGCTTCCAGGTCATGTGGCCAGCAGGACTAAGCCGCTTCTGGCGAACCAGAGCAGCACACGGAAACGCCGTTTACCTTCCCGCCGGAGCAGTACCTATTTATCTACTTGCACTTTGTCGTGCTTTTGAACTGCTAGGTGGGCAGGAACAGGGACCGAGCAATGGAAGCTCACCCCGTCGCGGGGATTCAAACTGCCGACCTTCTGATCGGCAAGCACTAGGCTCTGTGGTTTAACCCACAGCGCCACCCGCGTCCCACGCCTTGCCACTGTAGCGGCATACAAAGACAATCGAACATCTTTTTTTGGCAATTCCAATCCTACTGCAAAGCTCACCTTGGATCTCCCCCTGGGGATCCTTGTAGAACCACTTCATGGCTGCCTCGTGGGAGAGCGGCAAGGCGGCGGCCGTATTGCGATGGTCCACGATGGTCTGGCTGAAGTGCTCCTCCTCCAGAGAGCTGTCCTGCAAGGATGCCACCATCTTTTCCGCTTCCTGGGGGGGGGGATGGAGGGGAAAGGGGGCAGGGAGGGTTGGGGGAGAAATGCGCAAGGAGATGATGCGCGTCTGTTGCAAGCTTGCAAAAATGCACACTGAGAAATGCACACAACAAACCCCCCCCCCACTACTTCCAAATATTTTGCACTTTGGCAAGTTGGGCTGGATGACCTTAAGAGTCAGACACCTGGAACACCGGCTCCTAGCTATCCCACCGTCACTGAAATATTTTTGCTTCAGTATCCGCAGAGGTTTTCTTTACAAACCTGGTATGCGTTAATCCAGGCTTCCTCAAACTTGGCCCTCCAGATGTTTTTTGAGACCGCAACTCCCATCTTCCCTGACCACTGGTCCTGTTAGCTAGGGAGCATGGAGTTGTAGACCAAAAACATCTGGAGGGACGAGGCTGAGGAAGCCTGTGTTAATCCGACTGCTTTTCCATGGTCATTGCTTTAAGCCACTTACCTGGTTGTGATAGGGGGCAGCTAAAAGTATTATTATTATTATTATTATTATTATTATTATTATTATTATTATTATTATTATTAATTTCCCGCCTATCTGGCTGGGTTTTCCCCAGCCACTCTGGGCGGCTTCCAAAAAAATCATAAAATACAACAGTCCGTCAAACATTAAAAGCTTCCCTAATCAGGGCTGCCTTCAGATGTCTCCTAAAAGTCTGTTATGAATCAAACCAAAGCCAAAAGGCTTGGATCTTGACCTAGTAATTCGGGGGGTGGGGCAGCCCCCGCCTTAGAAAGAAGATTCAGAGCTTCTGCACTGAATGTGGGAGCCAGCCACGAAAACATGTTTGCTGCAACCAACCAGCCAAGGCACACAAGCCAGAGTCCAGGCGCGATCCCATGCAGAGTGATTCCCTTGGCCCTGCGACCCCCGCTCACCTGCTGCAGGTGGTTCATCCCGTCCTCATCCTCGTTGTCCCCAACTGTGAATTCAGTAGTAGCAGCAGCAGCAGTTGCGGACGAGGACGCCGGTGTGGGAAGGGCAGCCACAGCAGCCGGGGTGAGCTGAGCCGGGTGGCTGAGGAGGCACGAATCCCCTGGAGGTGGGAGAGGGGAGGGAGGGAGGAGGGTTCATTCCCTTGCACAGACCGACCCCGTCTCCGAGAGCCCCCCAAACAAGACAACAGGGGCAGAAGAGGAGGCTCCCTTGTTGGTTACAAAACCAGCCCGGCCCATTTCTGCCCCTGCCAACCCTTTCCCTTGCTACCAGGTTTCCTCGTGATTTAACGGCGTTGCTGCCCGCCTTCTCCACCAATCTGCAGCAGACGGTCAAGCGGCCGCCAGTTGTGACGCCCTGGAAGCGCTAGGACAAGGGTCGGCAACCTAAGGCCCGTGGGCCGGAAGCGGCCAACAGAGGCTGTTTTAACCAGCCCACGAGCCACCCCCGAACCGAGCCACCCACTTGGCGAGTCCCTACGTGCTGTGCTAAACTGGCACAGCGCAGCGCAGGGACTCTCCATTTCCGGCATCTGGGCATGCACAGAAGCGATTTCCAGCGCCACGGACATGCGTAGATGCAATTTCTGGCGTCTGGGCATGCACAGAAGCGATTTCCGGTGCCATGGACATGCGCAGGTGCGATTTCCGGCATCTGGGCACGCCCAGAAGCAATTTCCGGTGCCACAGACATGCGCAGATGCTATTTCCGGCATCTGGGCATGTGCAGAAGCGATTTCCAGCACCACGGACATGCGCAGATGCGATTTCCAGCATTGCACTGCGCCAGTCTGGCCCACAGGGGATCTCCACAGGTGTGATCCGGCTCAGGCCTGGTAAGCCTTTCCGACTCCTGCAGGAGGAGGAGAAGGGGAGAATCGCAGGCCTCTTCCTCCCTCCCTCATCCACATACCATCGAGAACTTCCTTCTCCTTGTTGCCACCAGGCGCCAGCCCCGAGACCTCCACCTTCGATGAGACCCCCGGCGCGACACTCTCGCATTCACCCACGGGGGCAGTAGCAGTGGGGAAAGAGGGGCCCGTTCGCCACGGGGCACCGGGAGGAGCAGGCAGTTTCTCCTCCGGCACTTGCCGGGGCTCCTTCCGTTCTATGAGAAAAGGAGGGGAAGGGGTGCAGAAAGAGGTTATTTGGGGTGGGGGGGGGCTCAAGCCTACAGCCTTCCTGCCCTCTGTCCAAGGAGGAGGTTCACCTCCCCCAGCCTCTCACCTCTCTCCGGCCCCTCCTTGGCCGTGGGACTGGCAGGAACCTCCCCGCCCTCTCTCCTGTCGCCGTCCTTGGCCTCCAGCAGCTCCTCCTCCTCCTCTTCCTCTTCTTGCAGGGGCTGGAAGCTTAACTCCTGCTCCTCGAGGATCGGCTCTTTGGGGCTCTTCTGCAGAAGGAGAAGAGAAGAGACTATTGTCGGCTTTAAGAAGTCTTGCTTCACATACCTCTGTCTCTGCCGGGTCTCGCAGCAGCCATCAGCAGCCCTACTCTCCTGTAAGCACCGTGGATCTGGGCCCATAACCCTGTTGTTGGGATGCGTCCTGGGAAGCGGGGGCAATTCACAGGCTCCCAGCTGCCTCCAGCCACCGGACGGCATCCAGGCAAACTCCGGACTCCCTTGGAACAGAATCAATCAGCGACTCATATTTACAAGCATTTATTCGGCATCAGAACAAAGGACAACATGTCTACTTCCCTTCGTGTCCAAGCAAAGAACATAGGCAAAAGCTATACACGACGGAAGTTCACAGCAGACTGTGCTGGAAGTAAACAGACACGTAACATGCAACAACTCCACATGCCTGTTCCAAAAATGGAATGAAACTATATCCTAACAGAATAGTCATGTGGGGGGGGGCGGTCGGGGATACCCCTCATCACCATACACAGTCCTTATTCAGCTGGAAGGGATCCAGTTGGGAAAGGAAGGATGGCCAATGGGAAGGGAAGGAACAAGAACCAGGCCGCAAGGGAAGGAACAACCAAACCTCCAAGGAGAGGGAGAGAGAGATACCTGGCAGGGGCAATATGACCTCCTCTCACCCCAAGGAGTAAAATTTATTATTATTATTATTAATTATAATTATTATCATCCTGCTACTGCCTTTTCCCCAGACTAGGCCTCAAGACAGCTTACACAAATTTTAAAAAATACAAAAAGCTAAACAGCACATTAATATATTAATTAAAATAATAACTTAGCAAGAGTTAAAACAATACAGGGGTACCTCTGGTTGCGAACGGGATCCGTTCCGGAGCCCCGTTCGCAACAGGAGCAGAACGCAACCCGCATCCGCGATTCACTGCTTCTGCGCATGACGTCACTTTGAGCGTCTGCGCATGCGTGAGCAGCGAAACCCCGAAGTAACCCTTTCCGGTACTTCCGTGTCACCGCGGGACGCAACCTGAAAAGATTTAACCCGAAGCATCTTTAACCCAAGGTATGACTGTATTTTTTAAAAGCAGATCAAATACAATACAAATAATAAAAACAGACCGATTTAAAAACCATTTCTGTAAGGAACAATCAGCCCCCAAGGGCCTGTCGGAATAAAAGTCTTCAACCGCAGGCGGGAAAACAGTGGCTTCGAAGGCAATTAGTAAGCCAATAATAACAATCATTATCTTCTCCTCTCTCCCCCTAGATGAGAGCAGACCCGCAATGGATAAGCCCTAGATCTGTATCTGTGTGGGTGAGAGAGACAGACAGACAGACAAATGGGGGGGAAACCCCGAGCAGAGAAGACCTTTTCCCTAGCGATTTCTGGGAAAACGCTGTTGGAATCTAGAAACCTTCTGCACACCTTGAGGGACATGAAGGCCCCGGAGGAGTCGAAGGTCCCCATCTCCTCTTCCTCGTCCTCCAGGCACCACTCGGGGAGGCCGTCCTTGTCGTCCTCGAAGCTGTCGCTATTGTGCCTGTGCCGGCGCCCACTCCGCGGCTCGTCCTCCCGCTCCCGGAAGTCAAAATCAAACTTCCGCCGGCGCCCCTCTCCACCGTGCTCCCGCCAGCCCGCGGACCGAGGGCCTCCTCCGTCTGTGGGGAGAGAGGGAGGTTTGAGAGCAAACCCATTTCTCCTTCCTGCGGCCTCTGCGGGGGCCAGAACCGGACGCCGGACGCCCTCTTCCTCCTCGCTCCCCCAAGCTTGCTTCCGCCATGGGCTCTCACCTGGGCTAGCAGACCGCCAGCGCTCGCTCTCCCGCCGGGGGCCTCCGCTCTGCCGCCAGCTGCCCCCGGCCACAGCCACAGCACCGCTGCTGCCCTCTTCCTCCTCCTCGTGCTCCTCTCGGAGGGTGCGCCAGTTGTCGCTGTCCGAACGGGCAAACTCCTTGCGCCCTGGGGGAACCACTTCCTCAAACGGAGCCCGGGCTTCAAATAAGGAGAGAGACGGCGGCGGATAAGCTGGTAGAGTGCAATACGCTTAATCTGTGGGTCGTGGGTTTGAGCCCCACGTTGGGCCAAAAGCTTCCTGCGTTGCAGGGGGTTGGGCTAGATGACCCTTGGGGTCCCTTCTAACTCTATTAGGGCCATCCCGCCTCAGGGTCACCAATCAGTGGGATAGGACCTGCCACACCCAAAATGAAGGCAGCTTTTAAGCAGGGAAATTGATGGAGCTTCCATGGCTTTCTGTGTGTGACTTTCATGGAATCACAGAATTGTAGTCGCACGGGACCCCGAGGGTCATCTAGTCCAACCCCCTGAAATGCAGGAATCTCAGCTGAAGCTGTGGCAGGTGGCCATCCAGTTTTAGTTTCAGAACCTCCAATGAAGGACCTTCCAAAGTCATCCATTCCACTGTTGAAAGGTTTGTAACGGAAGTCCATTTGTTTGTTTTTTATTAGACAGGCTCCATGACCAATTATTTCAATACCCATCAAATTGAGGCTGAAGAATTAATTTGTGTCAAATCTATGCAAGCTTATATAGTAGAGACACGTTACTCATGAAGCAAAATGGGATGGCATACAGACTTCCGGTTGATCGCCTGATTAATGGCAGACGGGAGCTCTTACGGCTGAGAGAGCCCCGGCGCTTTGAAGACTGGGGTGACCGCGAGAGCGTCGTGGAACCCCGAAAAAACCTCAGATTGAGCATTCTGAGGGCCTGGTATTCCTGCGGGTACCCCTGGGCGACTCCCCCGCTCCCCGGTAAGCTCTAAAAAGAGCCCTGAGAGCGAGGCTAGGGGTCTCCAAGCCAGACTTTAGGTGCGAAGGGTCCAGTGTGGTCCTCTGAGCCCTCCCACCCAAGCCAGGATCTTACTGGCCCAGGAGCGAAAGAGTAGCTGAGAAAGATGGAGCGCAATTAAGCGCTTCCCTGGCAAGGCATATGCAAAAGGGAACTGCGTACAGTGGTGCCTCGCAAGAAGAAAAGAATCTGTTCCGCGAGTCTCTTCGTCTTGCGGTTTTTTCGTCTTGCGAAGCAAGCCCTTTGACAGCTTAGCGGATTAGCGCTATTAGCGGCTTAGAGGATCAGCTGATAAGCGGCTTAGCGGATCAGCTGATAAGCAGCTTTGCGGATCAGCTGATAAGCGGATCAGCGGATAAGCGGCTTAGCGGATAAGCGGCTTAGCGGATCAGCGGCTTAGCGGATAAGCGGCTTAGCGGATCAGCGGATCAGCGGCTTAGCGGATCAGCTGATAAGCGGCTTAGCGGCTTAGAAAAAGGGGGGGAAGGAAAAAAACCCGCAGGAACTCGCAAGACATTTTCATCTTGCGAAGCAAGCCCATAGGAAATTCGTTTTGCGAAGCACCTCCAAAACGGAAAACCCTTTCGTCTAGCGGGTTTTCCGTCTTGCGAGACATTCGTCTTGCAGGGCACCACTGTACAGGTGAGCTAGCAGAATGGTGAGAGAACTATGGAGTGCCCCACACTCCAGAACAGGCGAGTGAAGCCCCCTCTTCTGCGCCCAGCAACAAAAAGCAGCAGGCCGCTTCAGGAGGAGCATAGCTCTCCTCTGCTACCAGTAATGCCCGCAGGCTAACAACGGCTCCTCATTTCAAAGGCGGATAGCAGGACCTGTTCCCTTCCTGCACAAGGTAGGACGAAAGCTGGCGGGGGGCAAACTGCTCCTAGGACGAATCTTGCCAACCCGCTGACCACCCTGCGATCTAGGTGGGAAATCATTGTACCTCCTTCCCGTCGGATGGGCTTCTCAAACCGTCGTTCTCCTCTGCAGGAGAAGAAGAGGGTGTCAGAGCAAGGGAAGAGGGCAGCAGGTTCCCACAGCAACCCACAGACACAGCTCCCCCCCCCAGACCCCTACTCACCGGTCATCCCAACTCTGGCTACGGTGTATCTCGCGGATCCCACCGCGGCCAAACGCCCCTTCTGCCTCCTCAATGCTTCTTTGGTAAAAGCCACTCTCGCCACGGCCACGGCCTGTTTAGTTGTGGGGTGGAGAGAGGTAAGGTGTCAAAATAACATTGATTGATTGACTGCATGCATATCACATCCTGGGACGCGGGTGGCGCTGTGGGTTAAACCACAGAGCCTAGGACTTGCCGATCAGAAGGTCAGCGGTTCGAATCCCTGCAACGGGGTGAGCTCCCATTGCTTGGTCCCTGCTCCTGCCCACCTAGCAGTTCGAAAGCACATCAAAGTGCAAGTAGATCAATAGGTACCGCTCCGGCGGGAAGGTAAACAGCGTTTCTGTGTGCTGCTCTGGTTTGCCAGAAGCGGCTTAGTCATGCTGGCCACATGACCTGGAAGTTGTATGCCGGCTCCCTCGGCCAGTAAAGCGAGATGAGCGCCGCAACCCCAGAGTCGGCCACGACCGGACCTAATGGTCAGGGGTCCCTTTACCTATATCGAATCCATGTCTCCCTAAGGAGCTCAAAAATGGCAGTGTAGATGCTTCTCTCCCCTCCTCCCCTAATTCCCTCAAAAAAGGTAGGTGAGGCTGAGAGAGACACTGACCGGCCTCCAAGCTCACCCACCCAGGGAGCTTCATAGCCAATCAGGAGATTTGAACCCTGATCTCTCCCAGGTACTAGTCCGGCACTCAAACCACTGCACCAGCTTTCGGAAACAGGAACCCACTCGCCGCCTCCCCAAGGGACAGGAGGGGAAGGTGGCAAGACAGGAAGAAGAAGAGAAGAAGAGTTTGGATTTGATATCCCGCTTTATCACTACCCGAAGGAGTCTCAAGTGGCTAACGTTCTCCTTTCCCTTCCTCTCCCACAGCAAACACTCAGTGAGGTGAGTGGGGCTGAGAGACTTCAGAGAAGTGTGACTGGCCCAAGGTTACCCAGCAGCTGCATGTGGAGGAGCGGGGAAGCGAACCCGGTTCACCAGATTACGAGTCCACTGCTCTTAACCACTACCACCACACTGGCTCTCAGGAAAGGGAGCCAACCCGCCCGCCCCCAGGATGCCTCCGTACCTCGGCTCCGGGTGGTGCCTCTCCCCCGGGAGACTCCGGCCGGGGCAGCCCCAGCCCCCTTTCCCATCAGCCTTAGCACCGCAACACTGTTCACAGACATGGAGAAGTTCCTCTGTAGCAGGTATTTTTGGGGGAAAGAGAGAAAGCAGAATTTGAGAAGAGGCGGCCTCTGGATCTACTCTCTGTCAAAAGCCCGCCCCGCCATCGTGAAGACCTTAAGAACAGACTGCTTCCCTTATACAGTGGTGCCTCGCAAGACGAAAATAATCCGTTCCGCGAGTCTCTTCGTCTAGCGGTTTTTTCGTCTTGCGAAGCATCCCTATTAGCGGCTTAGCGGATTAGCGCTAGTAGCGGCTATTAGCGGCTTAGAAAAAGGGGGGGAAGGGGAAAAACTTGCAAGACTCGCAAGACGCCCATAGGGAAATTCGTCTTGCGAAGCGCCTCAAAAAACGGAAAACCCTTTCGTCTAGCGGGTTTTTCGTCTTGCGAGGCATTCGTCTTGCGGGGCACCACTGTATTCCCAGAAAAATATCTTTAAACAAACCATAAGGGCAGTGGCAACTAAAATCGACCTAAACTCGCCCGCTCGAGTGGAAACGCCTGGACTATTGGATGAGAGTGATTCACGAGAGAGCAATACAGAATCCACACAGCAATATAAGTAACTGTTTTTTTAACCCACTTGCGGAGATAACTCAGAGGTGAATGAAAAGGAAAATGAGTAACGACAAGGACTGAGAAGAGGGACTGAAAATATCATTGTAAATATGAAAGCAGCAGAAATATTCGAGGATTGGACTCCTGCCAATCAGGAAGCATGGGTACCCCCCACAAAAATTTACAATTGGGAAATAATTGGATTATATGATGTGTATTGTTATAATTTGGATCAATTGGTTTGATATGTTTAATTTGGTAAATTGAAACATAATAAAAATTATTTTTAAATAAAAAATAAAAATAAAAACGACCTAAACTCTATGTACAGTGGTGCCTCGCAAGACAAAATTAATCCGTTCCGTGAGGCTCTTCGTATAGTGGTTTTTTCGTCTTGCGAAGCAAGCCCATTGACAGCTTAGCGGATTAGCGCTATTAGCGGTTTAGCGGCTTTTAGCGGATCAGCTGATTAGCGGCTTAGGAAAAGGGGGGGAAGGGGGGAACCTGCAGGAACTCGCAAGACATTTCGTCTTGCGAAGCAAGCCCATAGGGAAATTCATTTTGCGAAGCGCCTCCAAAACGGAAAACCCTTTCGTCTAGCGGGTTTTCCGTCTTGCGAGGCATTCGTCTTGCGGGGCACCACTGTACACATCTACATGTGCGGCATTATATTTTAAACTCAAGAGAGGCCAATGAACATACATCTTATTTTAATGAATTGGCTTCTGCGCAACTTTGGAAAGCTTTGACAGAGTTACTATTAAATACAATAAACTCTGCTTGTAGAGATGGGAGACACAGAGGCATGCCAACAAACGAACGCGTCTGCATTGGGGATGTCCTGAAGTAGAGGACCTTGTGCATTACATCTTGCGCTGCCCCTTACATAATGAAGTAAGAGAACGATTTTTAGCACCTATAATGACAAGGTCCCCTGGCCAGAACCCCTCTGACATGATTTTACATCTCCTCACAGACACAGATAAGTATGGGTCCTGGCCTGTAGCACTCTTTGCAACTGCTGCTAGGAAAATTAGAGCAAATTACACAGCCAAGGTAGCCACCAACTGTAAAGGAGATGAATTTATTTGACCCTATCTAAATCAAGCTATATTCTACCTTTATCACCAAACTCCAAATATAATTGCACACTATATTAATTAACATTATTTTTAATAATTAGTGGTCATGTGATAATTTTAACTTGTAAATTTTATTGTTTAATGTCTTAATTTGTATACAGTGGTACCTCGGGTTAAGTACTTAATTCGTTCCGGAGGTCCATTCTTAACCTGAAGCACCACTTTAGCTAATGGGGCCTCCTGCTGTTGCTGTGCCGCCAGAGCATGATTTCTGTTCTCATCCTGAAGCAAAGTTCTATAACCCGAGGTAATATTTCTGGGTTAGCAGAGTCTGTAACCTGAAGCGAATGTAACCTGAGGTACCACTGTATTAAGATACTTCTATAGCTCTGTTTAGAGTAGGAAATGTCTTGATAATATAAAGGTTTTACGTTTTTTGTATCAGTCCAGTATATTTTCTTTGAATTGTTGAATGACTCTGTGTACGTTGCGGCAGCCTTTGGCCATGTGCAATAAAACTGACCGACTGCTGGGTGTGGCCAAAGGGGGCCCATCAGGTCCAGCATCCAGTGCCCCAATGGGGAACCAGGATCCAAGCGGAGAAGCAAAACTCTCCACTCCTGCCGTTTTCCAGCAACTGAGATTCAGAAGCACGGCTCCTCCGACTGTGGAGGGCACAGCCCAGCCGCTGTTGCTAGGATGCAGCCGCCGCTGCCGCTTTTACCTGTTCCTCTTCCGTTAAGGGAACCAGCGCCAGAGGCTGCAGAGGATCGTCCTGGAGAATGGCAGAGAACTCTTTATCCTGGATCTCCTCCGGGACCTGGGGAAGGAGAAGCGTGGAAAGGAAGACTTTTTTAGCTGCTGAGCCAACAGTGTGACGCGGCAGCTAAGAAAGCCAATGCAATTCTGGGCTGCATCAATAGGAGTATAGCATCTAGATCAAGGGAAGTAATAGTGCCACTGTATTCTGCTCTGGTGTCAGACCTCACCTGGAGTACTGTGTCCAGTTCTGGTCACCACAGTTCAAGAAGGACACTGACAAACTGGAACGTGTCCAGAGGAGGGCAACCAAAATGGTCAAAGGCCTGGAAACAATGCCTTATGAGGAACGGCTAAGGGAGGGGGCATGTTTAGCCTGGAGAAGAGGAGGTTAAGGGGTGATATGATAGCCATGTTCAAATATATAAAAGGATGTCACATAGAGGAGGGAGGAAGGTTGTTTTCTACTGCTCCAGAGAAGCGGACACGGAGCAATGGTTCCAAACTACAAGAAAGAAGATTCCACCTAAACATTAGGAAGAACTTCCTGACAGTAAGAGCTGTTCGACAGTGGAATTGGCTGCCAAGGAGTGTGGTGGAGTCTCCTTCTTTGGAGGTCTTTAAGCAGAGGCTTGACAACCATATGTCAGGAGTGCTCTGATGGTGTTTCCTGCTTGGCAGGGGGTTGGACTCGATGGCCCTTGGGGTCTCTTCCAACTCTAGGATTCTATGAAGCCGTCAGGAGCCCACCCAGATTCTTCCCAACCCAGCCCAACGCTCTGGCAGGGGGCGACCCCAGAGATGGGTGGGGAAAGTAAAGAAGAAACAGGAAGGGGGGAAAAGAAGCAAGCTGGAACCTCAGCAATTGCTGTTCCCTTTCAGCTTAGCAAAAGGGAAGGCACCGTGTTTCTTGCTCCACTTTTTCCCTCCTGCAAAGTAAGGGGAAATGTCTGTGCGTCTCATGAAGCGAATGCTGCACAGAGGAGGGACGTGTAAGCGGATCCTGTCTGCTTTGCTGCTTTAAAGTGAGCCAGGGAGGAGGGAAGGAAGAGGACCCATGGCCCCCATCTGTTCCCCCCTCCGCGGCTCGCTTTAAAGCAGCAAATTTAAAGCAGCAAAGCAGACGAGGATTGCCTGCTTCGCTGCTTTAAATACCGTATTTTTTGCTATATAAGACTCACTTTTTCCCTCCCAAAAAGTAAGGGGAAATGTGTGTGCGTCTTATGGAGTGAATGCAGGCTGCGCAGGTATCCCAGAAGCCAGAACAGCAAGAGGGATTGCTGCTTTCACTGCGCAGCGATCCCTCTTGCTGTTCTGGCTTCTGAGATTCAGAATATTTTTTTTCTTGTTTTCCTCCTCCAAAAACTAGGTGCGTCTTATGGTCTGGTGGTGCGTCTTATAGAGCGAAAAATACGGCAGTTTAGTATAACATTTGATTCAGAATATTTTTGTTCATGTTTTCCTCCTCTAGAAACTAGGTGCGTCTTATGGAACGAAAAAATATGGCAATTCAAAGATTGTAAACAGAGGAGAAAGTAATTCGAACCTGGGGCGGAACTTGCCCGGTCCACCCCACCGTCCGCCCCGTGGTCAAGCAGCCCTACACGCTGGGGACACGACCCCCAACCCACAACCGTGCGGCACTCACCTTGTTGTCTTTCACGTAAAGTGCTAACATCTCTTCCCGCCCGTATCGGTATTCGGCTAGCTTGTACTTTGGCATGGCAGGGGAGGGTGGGGGGGAAGTGACGCTCCCGCCACTGGAGAGAGCGCGGAGCCTGAGGAAAGAGGGGGGAGGAGGGAGGAGGTGTGTCAGGCGAACAGCAGGGAGGAGGGAGCTGTCTCGTCCCACTCAACCCCTCAGGTCCAGCAAGTCCTCCTTTCCCACTGGAGGTTCCGCTGTTTGCCCCAGCTTCCCTCTGCCCCAGAGGGCCTTCCTGGGCGCAGCACAGCCTCAAAAGACACAAACTCAGAACGGCAGATGAAATTGATGGACTATGCAGAATTGGATAAATTAACAGGAAGGATTCGAAACCTGCGGGGCCAGAGATTCTTAGAAGACTGGAGTAAATATACGAAGCATTTGAAAAGAAATGGTAATGATTACGCTAGTAGGACTGCAGGAAGTTTTGTAAGGAGGATTATCTGAAATATTGCAAAAAAGACTATGAGGAGAATGATAATTAAGAGTAACAGAGAAATTAGGAAATGCAGAATAAGTGATAAAGAACAGAAAATCATCAGAAGTGTTGACGGAAGTCTAAAACGTTGTATAAGAGAAGTTATGTTATATGATTGTTGGAAATATGTTTTAAAAAACCAATAAAAATGTATATAAAAACACACACTCACCACTCTGGCCCAAAGTTCAGTGTCTCGGCTGCCATCTCTACCACTCCTGGGCTGGCTTTCCTCTGGCGCTCGTCTTCTTTCTTCTCTTCCCCAAAAACCTGGTATTCATTGTATTCAGTTATCTATTGAATCCACAGCCCGTGTTTCCCCTCCAAAGGAGCTCAAAGTGGCTGATGTGGTTCTTCTCCTTTTCCTCGCTTAGCCCCCACAACAACCCTACCAGGTAGTTTAGGCCGACAGGAGGTGACTGTCCGTCCCACCCCGTCCCCCCCCCGACGTCACACCTAGTGAGCTTCCCGGGCCGAGTGGGGATTTGAACCCTGGTCTCGCCCAGGTCCTAGTCTGACACTCTAACCGGTGGCTCAGTGGTAGATGGAGAGGGGTGCCAAAGGACCCTTCAGGATTTAACCTCCTTCCTCCGGGCCTGTAAGACAGAGCTATTCCGCTTGGCCTTTAATTTGAATTCAGCCTGATCTTTTATTCCCCTTCCTTCCCTCCCCTTTTTATGAAGATCACCTGCTATGAGACCCCACAGCTAATTCTCCCCTGGCATCCTTGCTGGCCCAAGTAGGACCAATTCAGCCAGCTAGCCCTGGGGATTATTCAATTGATTTTTGAATTTTGAATTGTATTGTTATTCATGTTTTTATACTGTATTTTATGCTGCTTTTATAATTACCATATTTTTTGCTCTATAAGACCCGGTTTTTGAACCAGGAAGGGCGGGGTATAAATAATTTATTATTATTATTATTATTATTATTATTATTATTATTATTATTATTTAGGCAACCACAGCAAAAGGGTTTCTCAGTTTGACATAAAGTGCACTCACATCCCTACAGAGTTAAGCCAAGAGGTGGAAAGAAGGAAGAAAGGGGTCTCTAGAGAACTAGAGGGTCAGGATCCTGGGCTTCTGGGCTGGGGGTGGCTGACAGAAGAGGGGGGAGGAGGAGGAGAAGGGGGTGTTCCAAGCATGCTGCCCACCTGCGTTATAGCTTAACAAGGATCCGCCCTGGATCACCCCCTCAGGTTGGGAAGTCCAATCTCAACAGCAGGGAGGGAACCTGCAGAGAAGAGATCAACGGCATATTACGACTTGAAGCTTATTCAAACAGAAGGGCTGGTGATTTTGGGGGTGCGTTGCCCAGAAGCCTGGGGCTGGTGGCGGGTGAGGCGGGCAAACTGCCTCTGCTGCCCCTCTTTGCATGGTCTGGGTCCAGCATGCCACTGACTCGCCGGAGCAAATGTCATGAAGCTCAGCAAAAAAGATGCTTGTGCTTCAATGGCAGATGAAGGTGGTGGAATTCATGGAACTGGCTGATCTCGCGACCAGAAAGGAGAGGACTACCAAGAAGACTGGAAGAATTTTTTTTTAAATAATATTTATTAAAAATTTTCAAATATAACAGAAAAGAAAAACATCCAAATTTAAAACCTTATTTTCATTGGCATCTTCCCAGGACTTCCCCTCCCCTCCCCCTCTTGTATTCCAATTCTTTCAAATAGGTTCAGCAAATTCTTACCCCAAGTTTTAAAGTTATTATCATTAACCCAATTTAAAAAATATTTTCCCATCCCCTAAAATCGACCTGTTCCCTTCCACGAGTTCCCCTCTTTAGTATGCAATACAGATTAACATAAAAAAAATAGAAAAAAGAATAAAATGTAATTTAACACCCTTTGGATTCCAAATTTCCCTCCCCCCTTTCCCGGTTGCGTTCCCAGTGTCCGTCAATGTCTACTGTCGTCCTGGAGCTCCCACATCTAAGCCACAGTCCTTCACCAGTCCGCTTTGCCGTCTTTTTAATAGTCTTTGCCGTCTTTTGGTCATCTTTGATTTCGAATGTCCAATCTTGAAAGGGGTCTATCTTCCAACTTTGTCCAGTTCTTGTTATTCTTGTTGTTCTTGTTGTTCTCTCTTCTCCTCTTTTTTTTTCCCCCCTGCTCTCCTGCACAAATGTTCTAATTCCAAAAAGCTTGTAATTCCTCTACAGAGGCTTTGTTATTCAGGAACAAAACATTACGTCAAGTCCCTTCCATTCTTCAATAGATAAATCTATTGTCTCCTTTAGTGTAGAGACCTCTGTAGACAAAATAGTGTTCCATTTCTGCAGTTTCCCAGGAGATAAAAAGTCCTATTCAAATTCCATGCCAGCAATACTTGTAATGACCCACAGCTCCTCTAGAGGGATTATAATAACTCAGTTTCCTTCCCGATCACACCCACCAGTCAAAGTAACTTATTATTCCTTGTTTTAAACAGTTTATATCCAATTTATAACAAATGTAACCAGCAAAGTCCTCGTAACAAAGTTCTCTTTTTGTTCTTCAGTTTTGGCAGCTCCTTTGACAGCTGTCAAAACCTCTATTTCTCCTCTCCCGGCGCTCTCACGGATCGCTCCCGGGGTTTTTCGGGGGGGGGGTTGTATTTTAATTCACATTCCACTTTTCTCCTCCAGCCCAGCTTATAATTTTCCATCGCGAAATTAATAACTTTATCAAAAAAAAAGGTTGCACTCGATCTTAGTTGTCAGGTCCTTTGCTTTAGCTCCTCTACAACAGGGGGGAGGCTGACTTCCTTTTTGCACCTCCCCTTTTTAATCCAAGTTCCAATTACTCACGGGTTATTCTTTTGAGTCCAGATTTTCAATGGAAGAAGTCAGCGCTCTCCACCAAATGGCATGCGGCTTCACTCGGCAGGGGAAGCGGAGGACTCACAGCACCACCCCCTCCCTGTAACCCGCTCCGTAGCCTTTAAAAACGCTCCTTCGCGTGGTGGGGGGGGCGCAAACGGTGCCTGCCGAGTCACCATGCCCATGGGTTTCAGCGCCCATGGTTTTTGAGGGTCCCCGCGTCGCCGGCGCGGTAGAACCCAGCCCCTGCCGAGCAGGCTCCCTCCGGAGCTCGGAGGGAGTCCGCCATTCGGCGATGGCGCCAACCCGGAAGTAGACTGGAAGAAATTTAAAGACTATTTGAACAAATATTCTAATATTAAAGATATGTAACCACTTGGAAAAACCAAACAGGCCTAGGATTGAATTAGATTTAAATATCTAAATAAGAAAATGTACTATAAGAAAGGTAAAGAAATTGGAATATGACTGTAATATTGTTTTTTGAAATAATGATATTGGAAACTGCTACATTCACATTAAGAGGAAATTCAGATGGAGGAGATTAGAGGAAGTCAATTAATGCATATGAAAAAGGATTTTAATTAATTAATTGAATTTCTCTCCCCCCCCCCCCCGTTTAGGTATTTTAAGTTTGTAATTCTTTTTTTCTTTTCCTTTTCCTTTTCACTTCTCTATTGTGTTGTTGCATATTTTCTTTTGTGTTACGTTTATTGAAAATTAATAAATATTATGGGGGGGGGGGGAGGAAAGGTGCTTGTGCTTCTTCCCTGTCCCAAAAATACAACAGCGTCTGCCAACCCTGCAGCCACACAGTATGGGTGGCTCGTAGCTTTCCCTTCGGCCTGATCTGGCGTTCTATTGGGGACTCCCAGACTGAGAGAAGGAACAACAACAACAAGTAATAATAATAATAATAACCGCCCTATACCTGTAGATCTCAGGGCAGATGCTCACCCCAGCAGCAGCCCCACAGCACGCTGCCCCCTTGCCAGCAGCCACGGGGATGGGGGTCACGGCAAAGCCAAGAGCGCGGCGGGAGGTGAGGGAGAGTCGGCCTCCTTGTCTGACGCGAGCGGTCCTCCCGGCGGCGCTGCTCCCGGAGCCCCGTACGACTAGAAGCCGCAGGCGATTTCCCCAGAAGGCTGCTCGGCCTTGGGGGCCCCCGCGACACGACCTCCGCGGCTCAATTCACATCGGAGAAACTCTCTGGAAGAAGAGACAGAGGAGGGGTTGGCGTCCATGCGCTCCAGTGGGGAGCCTGCTCAGACATGTGGCTTTAGGTGCTGACCTTCAAAGCCCTAAACGGCCTCGGTCCAGTATACCTAAAGGAGCGTCTCCACCCCCATCGTCCAGCCCGGATACTGAGGTCCAGCACCGAGGGCCTTCTGGCGGTTCCTTCCCTGCAGAAAGCCAAGTTGCAGGGAACCAGGCAGAGGGCCTTCTCGGTGGTGGCGCCCGCCCTGTGGAACACCCTCCCACCAGATATCAAAGAGAACAACAACTACCAGACTTTAAGACGACGTCTGAAGGCAGCCCTGTTTAGGGAAGCTTTTAATATTTGATGTATTTTAATATTTTGTTGGAAGCTGCCCAGAGTGGCTGGGGAAGCCCAGCGAGACAGGCGGAGTATAAATAATAATTCTTCTTATTATTTATTTCAGCTGGCTGTAGGCCGACGGTATGGGGGTGGGAGATCAGGAACTGCACAAGCCGGCTCCTGCCTTGAAGAAGGTTGCTGCCCTTGGGACTTTTTAAGTTTAGACAAAACTCTCTCCTTCCTTGGAGAGGCTGGGTGGCCCGGTACCTGCCTCGGATGCTTTGGTTGAGATTCCTGCATTGCAGGGGGTGTGTAGTGGTCAGGTGGAATTACTATGAGGAATTATGAAATACGAAGCAAACCCTTGTGTCGGAGATAAAAGCACTGCGTTGACTGGGCTTGATTCATTGACAATAATTTGTGATCAAATCCCACAAGCCTCTGCATCTATGCCATTTGCTTTTTCTACACCTGACAGGCACGTATAAGCATTCTAAATACAGGCCAGTTGCTTCATCAGGCATCCTCAGTACATAAAGATAGTATAGTGGTACCTCAGGTTAAGTACTTAATTCGTTCCGGAGGTCCGTTCTTAACCTGAAACTGTTCTTAACCTGAAGCATCACTTTAGCTAATGGGGCCTCCCGCTGCTGCTGCGCCACCGGAACACGATTTCTGTTCTCATCCTGAAGCAAAGTTCTTAACCTGAAGCACTATTACTGGGTTAGCGGAGTCTGTAACCTGAAGCGTATGTAACCCGAGGTACCACTGTAGGTTATTTGATGTAGTTTCATCTTTAGATAGATCTTAAGGGTCAGGAAGGAGATAGTGAATACTGCCACCCTACCTCTCCTGTTTACCGATTGTTTATGACCTCCGGGGTTTCCTAAAAGCGTTCCTCCTTGCTTCCTCTTTTATTTACTCTGAACTACATATGCATGCTCAAGTAGGAAATAATTTATTTGTAGTTTTAACTTTAACTTTATCCCACATGGGGTTTTTTGAAATGCTCATAGGAAATCTGATTGGTTCTTACGAACACTGTGTAAAAAGTTCTTTTGTGAATAAAACGACCTGGGCCAAGGGGTGGACAGGAATTGTTATACGCACTCCTCCCGGAGTCTTGCTGGTCAAGCCTCGTGTGTATTTTACTAATCAGAGTCCAATCCTTCCTTGCTTTGGGAACGCTACAGGGTTGGACTAGATGGTCCCTGGGGTACTTTCCAAGTCTACCATTCTATGGCAAGATAGAAGTTTAAAGTTCCGCATGACATGGAGAGAGGAGAGGAGAGATTTTCCCTTCCTGCTCGCGTAACACTAGAACTCATGGGCACCTGAAAAAAGGTGAATGTAGGGGAGATTCAGGACAGGCAAAAAAAGAAAGAAAAGAATGGACTTCTTCTTCATCCAGCGTGTAGTTAACCCATGGAACTCGCTGCCACAGGAGGCAGGGATGGTGACCAACCCAGATTTTAAAAGAGGATTAGACAAATTCTATGTCTCTATATCTATATGGTTGTTGACACTCTCAAAGAACTTTAAGGAACACGTGAGACGGGACTTGCTCTTGCAGAAGGCACGCTGATTCTACTTCAGCAAGATTTTTCTTCTATACGCTTTTTAAATCTTTAACAATAATTACCGCCAGTTTTCCTGGGTCAGATACTAAGCTACTGGCCTGTAATTTCCACAATGCCCCTGGACCCCCTTCTAAAAACTGGAATTACGGTGGCTACTTTCCAGTAGAGGCTGATCATAGGGGCAAGTATTTTTGTTAGAAGATCAGCAATTTCACCTTTGAGTTCTTTTAAGAACTCTCATCTGGACCCAGCAATTTGCCAGTTTTAATGTTATCTATTAGTCTGTCTTCCTGCCAACCTAGCAGTTCGAAAGCATGTAGAAGTGCAAGTAGATAAATAGGTACCGCTCTGGCGGGAAGGTAAACGGCTCTGGTTCACCAGAAGCGGCTTAGTCCTGCTGGCCACATGACCCGGAAGCTGTACGCAGGCTCCCTCGGCGAATAAAGTGAGATGAGCGCCGCAACCCCAGAGTCAGCCACGACTGGACCTAACGGTCAGGGGTCCCTTTACCTTTATTAGTCAGTCTATCGCCTATTAATTTTGCCTCTAGAACTTCATCTCCTGTCACCACTATCTACCTCGGTTTCTCAGACTTCTTTCCTGCAAAAGTTAGTTCAGGTCCCTGGGATCAAGCAATGCCTCCCCCTCTCTTAATTTCAGGAATGTGAACATGCGCACACACACACACACACACACGACCCCTGCAGGTCAGAATCCTTCCCTCTTGTACAGTCATACATCGGGTTGAAGTAGCTTCAGGTTAAGCGTTTTCGGGTTGAGCTCCGCAGCAACACAGAAGTAACGGAATGCGTTACTTCTGGGTTTCACCGCTTGCACATGCGCAGACGCTCTAAATGACACCACGCGCATGTGCAGAAGCGGCAAATCGCAACCCGTGCACATGCAGACGCGGGTTGCATTCGCTTCAGGATGTGAACGGGGCTCCGGAACGGATCCCGTTCGCATCCAGAGGTACCACTGTACTCTGTAAAGTGACACGCCCAGCGAGGGCACATTTATTGCTATTACGAACAAATGACCCAAGACCACCAGCAAGCTTCGTGGTCAAGTGAGGTCTGACCCTGGCTTTCTGTTTCAAGCCGGATGCTCCTGAGAACAGAACCCCTCCATCTTCAGAGGTGGCGCATGCACCCGAGCCAGCAGCTGCTGGGGAGAAGCAGTAGGAAAGGGCTATGGATGTAAGAACCCGTCAGTGGGACCAAGGGCCAGAGGGAGCCCATTTCAGCCCAGCATCCTCAGAGCGGCCAACCAGATTCCCATTATGGGAAGCCAACATGCATGAGAGCCACTCTCCGATATTCCAAGGCAGACTGCCCCCAACACTAGTCATTGTTGTTGTTGTTGTTGTTGTTGTTGAGTCGTTTAGTCGTGTCCGACTCTTTGTGACCCCCTGGACCAGAGCACGCCAGGCCCTCCTGTCTTCCACTGCCTCCCACAGTTTGGTCAGACTCATGCTGGTAGCTTCGAGAACACTATCCAACCATCTCGTCCTCCGTCGTCCCCTTCTCCTTGTGCCCTCCATCTTTCCCAACATCAGGGTCTTTTCCAGGGAGTCTTCTCTTCTCATGAGGTGGCCCAAGTCTTGGAGCCTCAGCTTCAGGATCTGTCCTTCCAGTGAGCACTCAGGGCTGATTTCCTTCATTTTTTAAAAAATAATTTTTATTAATTCCAATAGAAACTCAAATCAAAAACGTCAAATCTTCACCAAGGCCAACTATTCAGCTAGTAGTAGCACATTTGCAAAGCTAAGCAGGGCCTGGTATGGTTTCAAACTGGATGGGGGATGTGTTGAGACTAGAGCAGGGGTCAGGAAGCTTTTTCAGCAGGGGGCCAGTCCACTGTCCCTCAGACCTTGTGGGGGGCTGGGCTATATTTTGAAGGGGGGAAATGAACAAATTCCTATGCCCCACAAATAACCCAGAGATGCATTTTAAAGAAAAGGACACATTCTACTCATGTAAAAACACGCTGATTCCCGGACCGTCCGCGTGCCCGATTGAGAAGGCGATTGGGCCGGATCCGGCCCCCGGGCCTTAGTTTGCCTACCCATGGACTAGAGGTTGGGTCAGATCCCCCTTCCAACTCGTGATTCTATAATTCTATGGCAGAAGAACTGGCTGAGAAAATGCACTGCTGACTAATTAGGCCTAGGATTAAATTAGGATTAAATAAATATATACTGTATTTTTTGCTCTATAAGACTCACTTTTTCCCTCCTAAAAAGGAAGGAGAAATGTGTGTGCGTCTTATGGAGCGAATGCAGGCTGCGCAGCTATCCCAGAAGCCAGAACAGCAAGAGGGATTGCTGCTTTTGCTGCGCAGCGATCCCTCTTGCTGTTCTGGCTTCTGGGATTCAGAATACTTTTTTTCTTGTTTTCCTCCTCCAAAAACTAGGTGCGTCTTATGGTCTGGTGCGTCTTATAGAGCGAAAAATACGGTAAATAAGAAAAAGTACGATAAGAAAAGTTAGGAAGTTTGATTATGACTGGAATATTGTTATATGAAATAATGATATTGGAAACTGCTACATTTAATTACAAGGAAATTCAGCTGGAAGAGATTGGAGGAAGTCAGGTAATATGTTTATTAAGTTGGATTTTAATTAACTAAGTAAGTCTTATTGTATGTGATGGTATGTGTGAGGTTTGAAATACTTTATCTCTTTTATTCTCCCCCCCCCTTTTATTATTGTCTTTTCTTTTTCTGTTATGTTAAAGTTATGCTTTTGTATGAAAATTAATAAACATTATTCGGGGGGGGTGAAAAGAAAATGCACAGCTGAACCTTTGGTCGTTCTTATTTGATTTGATGCTGGGGGCTATTGTTGGAAACCGAGAAGGCAGAGAGAGGGAAGACGAAAGAGGAGGAGCAGAGAAGGTGAGTCAGAATAATCCCAAGAAGAAATGAGCGCAATTTAAAGGAGTCTCACTCTACTTGGAAATCCTGAGTTTACGGCGCAAGATGAACATCTGGAAAGTGAAAAATTGCCAGCGAATTTTTAAACTGAAAACCACTGAGAACACAGAAGCAGCGCCACCTCGTGGTAGGAGGGGGAACGACTTCATGTGAGTTTGGGCTTTAAAGTCCACGTCTCTCCTCTATGGATTTGTGGGCCATATGTCATTAGCTGCAAGACTCTGCCTTCTTTACACAGGTAATTTTTTTTACATAAACCTGCTCACCTGCGTTAACTTACTAACGGGGCCAGAACAGATAATTCAGCAGTCAGTCTGTGAGCCCTTAGAAAAAGATGCTGTGATTACTAAGGCTGTCAGCATCGCCCTTGAGCCAGTGTCACCAACTGGACTCATGCACTTCAACCCTGACTGGGCTAGGCGAGCTGGGTAGCACTTCCAGAGACCACCTTTTACACAGGAACAGGTCAAAGTGCTGTGGACTCACAGCCTGAAGATGTGAGCACCAGATTCACTTCCACAATATAGTCGTCGCACAGCAGAGTATAGCAGAGTCTGGCAGTGTATAAACGACTCGGAGAGCAGCTCTGTAGAATATCTTCTTTTATTCTATAACTACAACTACAGTGGTGCCCCACAAGACGAACGCCTCGCAAGACGGAAAACCCGCTAGACAAAAGGGTTTTCCGTTTTGCAGGCGCTTCGCTAAACGAATTTCTCTATGGGGTTGCTTCGCAAGACGAAAAAATCTTGCGAGTTCCAGCGGGTTTTTTTCGCTTCCCCCCCTTTCCTAAGCCGCTAGGCTGCTTATCAGCTGTTCCGCTGATAAGCCGCTTAACAGCTGATCGCTAAAAGCCGCTAGACCGCTAATAGCGCTAATCCGCTAAGCTGTCAATGGGCTTGCTTCGCAAGACGAAAAAACCGCTATACGAAGAGCCTCACGGAACGGATTAATTTCGTCTTGCGAGGCACCACTGTATAATACAAAACTATATACAGAGCTAAATAGGTCTAAGCATAAATTAATGCTGCACTGAGTGTCTGCAGCTGCTCTTAGCAGCAACCTTATCTCTACACACGATCTCTAACACTCAGTCTCTCTCTCTCTCTCCGACACACTGACTGACTTGGTGCTGGAGCTGAATAAGTAGAAAGCAGAACACTGCTCCTCCTCTCTGGAGAATCAGCAGACTCGTCAGGAGATTCTTGGATATGGGAGGGGTGAAATCTCCTCAAAGGCCCAGCAAAGACAAGTCATGCCAGAGAAATCTTGTTTCTTTTTCTGATAAAAGTTACTTGTCATCACAGAAAACAGTGGCAAGTGGGGTGATGCGGGGTCCTATCCTGAGCCTGCTGTGGTTCAACATCTTTGTAAACAACTTGGATGAAGGAATTGAGGGGATGCTCATCAAATTTGCAGATGGCAATAAATGGGGAGGGGTAGCCAATGCCACCGAAGATAGATTTGGGATTCACAATGAATTTAACAGATTGGAGAACTGAGCCAAATCTAACAAAATGAATTGCAACCGGGAGAAATGTCAGGTTCTGCACTTCGGCAGGAATAGCCAGCTGCACAAATGTAAGATGAGGGACATTTGGCTTGCTAACCGTAAATGTCAAAAGGATCAAGGGGTCTTAGTAGACTGTAAGCTTAACACAAGTCAATAATGTGATGCAGCAGCAAAAAAAGCTAATGCTATTCTTGTTGTTGAGTCGTTTAGTCGTGTCCGCCTCTTCGTGACCCCCTGGACCAGAGCACGCCAGGCCCTCCTGTCTTCCACTGCCTCCCGCAGTTTGGTCAAACTCATGCTGGGAGCTTCAAGAACACTGTCCCACCATCTCGTCCTCCGTCGTCCCCTTCTCCTTGCGCCCTCCATCTTTCCCAACATCAGGGTCTTTTCCAGGGAGTCTTCTCTTCTCATGAGGTGGCCAAAGTCTTGGAGCCTCAGCTTCAGGATCTGTCCTTCCAGTGAGCTCTCAGGGCTGATTTCCTTCAGAATGGAGAGGTTTGATCTTCTTGCAGTCCATGGGACTCTCAAGAGTCTCCTCCAGCACCAGAATTCAAAAGCATCCATTCTTCGGCGATCAGCCTTCTTTATGGTCCAGCTCTCACTTCCATACATCACTCCTGGGAAAACCAGAGCTTTTACTATATGGACCTTTGTTGGCAAGGTGATGTCTCTGCTTTTTAAGATGCTGTCCACTCCATGGACAAAGACAATGCTATTCTAGGCTGCATCAATGGAAGTCTAGGGTTCGGATCGAGGGAAGTAATAGTACCACTCTATTCTGCCTTGGCCAGACCCCAACTGGAGTCCTGTGTCCAGTTCTGGGCACCCCAGTTTAAGGAGGACATTGACAAGCAGGAAGGTGTGAAGAGGAGGGAGACCAGAATGATCAAAGTGTCTGGAAACCAAGCCTGATGAGGAACATTTGAGGGAGCTGGGTATGTTCAGCCTGGAAAAGAGAAGACTGAGATAGGACAGCCATCTTCAAGTATCTGAAGGGCTGTCATCACATGGAAGATGGAGCAAGCTAGTTTTCTGCTGCTCCAGAGGGCAGGATCCAAACGGATTCAAATGACAAGGAAGGCGATTCCGACTAAATACCCTGAATACCTTTCTGACTGTAAGCTCTGTTTGACAGTGGAACAGTTTCCACGAGAGGTAGCAGTGTTTTTAAGCAGAGGTTGGGTGGCCATGTGCTGTTTATGATCTAGTTGGACCTGATAACTCTCAAGAGTCCCTACAATTCTATGCTTTGATGGTGTTGGCGAATTCCACTGCTTTTTAACATGTGCCATGTGAGAATATCTTCCTTATCCTGAATCCTCCATCGTTCAGTTTCACTGGACAATCCCACTGAGTCTACAGCTTCCTCTGGCCTTTTGATCATTTAGGTTGCTCCTTGTGGCACCTTTTCAAAGTTTGGGAGCATTCAGTCACCTCCGTGGGCAGCTTGTGGGCTTCTTGGAAGGTACCTGCTTGGCAGAAGCCAGAGCTCTTCACCCACAGAAAATGGAAACTCTTTGAAACAAAATGCTAGGCTGGGTATCTCAGAAGGGCTTGTTCTTTTCATCGGCGGCTCACAAATACCCAACAAGCAGGAGACCTAAAGAGACAAGAGCCCCCCAAACCCCCCAATCACCACCACCACCATGGCAACATCAAAAGTTCAGCCTCGGACCATAGGGCATCAAAGTGAATTGGAATCATCATCAACAAGAATGGCAGATAAAATTAATGGACTGTGCAGAATTAGATAAATTAACAGGAAGGATTCGAAACCTGCGGGACCAGAGATGCTTAGAAGACTGGAGAAAATATTTCAACTATTTGAAAAGCAACTGTAATGAACAGATTACGCTGGTAGGACTGCAAGAAGTTCTGTATGGAGGATTATTTGAAATATTGCGAGAAAGACTATGTTGTGACTTATTAGTCAATGATAATTAAAAGTAATAGTTGAAATTAAGAAATGCAGAACAATGCAGAACAAGGGATAAAGAACGGAAAATCTTCACAGGTGGTTGACGGAAGTCTAAAGTATTGTATAAGAAGTTATGTTAAATGATGGATGGAAATGATATGTTAAAAAAAAACAATAAAAATGTATTTTTAAAAATAGGAATCATCATCAACAACAACAACAAGGTACTCTTTTGCTCGCTCATTCTCAAGGGAGAGAAAGTTTTATTCCTATAATAGTACAGTTGTATGGTGCCTGTTCAGTTCCAACTTCCAAGAAGTGTCCCACGTCCTCTGACCGCAGGGAGCCAATTCTTTAGGAAGCCTTCCTCCCTCTCTCCTGTCCTGCAAGGGGGTCAAACTGCCTGGCTGCGTGCTGTATTATTGTTGTTATTGTTGTTGTTGTTGTTGTGGTTGTTGTTGTTGTTGTTGTTGTTGAACAGCCAGCCCCAAATTCTGGATGGCAGACTATAAATCAAGAAGAGACTCTGGTCATGTAGGTAGAACTTTGCTATCAATGCCTACTAACCCTCATAGCTTCTTCATTCCACTCCCACTGCTTCTGAATACCAGTTGCTGTAAACCACAGGAGAGCAGAGCACTCTCGCACTCAGGTCCTGCTTTCCGGCTTCCAAAAACAGGCGCCTGGTTGGCAATCTAGGGCTGGCCAATATATCAACGTATCGTCCCAGACTGGTCTGAAGTCCATGTTGTGAGATTGGTTCCACAGCCAGAGCTTCAGAGCGGACAAAAACCCCACACAAGTGTGAAAGCGAAGGCTACCAAATAAATCCGCAAGGACAGCCACGCAGCTGAGACGACGGGCAGGGTGCCTTGCAGTAGCTCAGGATAAAGCACTGCTGCATGAACCTTTCTGCTGACCGTGGATGAGTGGAGCAAACAATGGAGGAAACCAGACTTTGCCTGCAGCAAACAGAGGCTGACCAAGTCCAACCTGGCAGGCTCCCAACTCCACCTGTCTCTTGAGCGCCACATACAACACCTGAAATGCACTTAAGGGGGCAGCTAAAAGCCGAGAGGGGTTGAAGGAGAACAAGGCTTGAGGCAGGAGATCCAAAATACAGTAGGAAAGAGAACCATGGTCGGCACTCCCAATATTTTGTATTACTGCACCTTACTGCTCTTCTGGTTGCAAAGATTTTCGAACCAACTTAAATGTTGCGTTTTATATTGTTGTAAAACCAACACAGGCACCCCGGGATGAAACGCACATAAGAAGTGCAATAAATGCACCTTTCCCGCCCTGATCTGGCCACAGTGATCCAAGCGACGGTCACCTCCAGGCTTGACTACTGTAACTCGCTCTATGTGGGGCTGCCCTTGAAGCTGACCCAGAAACTCCAGCGGGTGCAGAATGCCACGGCGAGGCTCCTTACGGGCTCCTTGCCGTGGGATCACATTCACCCAGTGCTTTACCAACTGCACTGGCTCCCGGTGGAGTACAGGGTCAGGTTTAAGGTGCTGGTTTGTACCTTTAAAGCCCTATGCGGCCTAGGACCTTCGTACTTATGGGACCGCCTCTCCTGGTATGCCCCACGGAGGACCTTAAGGTCCACAAACGACAACACATTGGAGTTCCCACATTGCAAGGTGGTTAGATTGGTCTCAATCAGGGCCAGGGCCTTTTTGGCACTGGCCCTGACATGGTGGAACACTCTGTCCCAAGAGACCAGGGCCCTGTGGGACTTGACATCTTTCCGCAGGGCTTGCAAGACAAAGCTCTTCTGCCTGGCCTTTGGTTTGGACTCGGTCTGACCCTTATGTTTCCCTCCCCTTGTGGTTTTGATCTATGGGCTACTTTTAAAATGAGGCTGCATTTTAAATTATATTTTAACCTGTATTTTAATTTTTTTTTTTTTAATTGTAATTTTACTGGTGTGAGCCGTCCTGAGCCCGGCTCTGGTCAGGGAGGGCAGGGTATAAATAAAATTATTTATTATTATTATTACTATCCCCACCACCGGAGGAAAGTCTTTCTCCTTGGTCATGCTTGCATATCCAGCTTCCCAACCACGTCTTCGCTCTCAGACACAGCCAAAGGTTTCATGTCTAGACTGGACAGAGCAGCCCGAACAGAAGATGCTGGTTGACCAAACAGAAGGAACAACCAACTCTATTATTTTTACATGCCTAATATTTTTGAAGTGTGTTGCTATTTATCTGGATCATTCATTCCCTTCAATGGTCTTGAAATGCTATCCAGGATTCTTCCTAAAGTTTACAGATCAATTCTTTAGAACTGAACTATTTATCCAGAGTACATAAGATGAGCCCTAAAGCAGAGCAGCTGGATCAGGCCAAAGGCCCACCAAGCTCCCAAATCTAGCCCAGAATCCTGTTCTCACTCTGGTCAACCAGATGTTCCAAAGGGAAATCTGCAAGCAGGACCCGAGCGCAACAACAGAAGCCCCCTCCCCACGTGGGATTGCCAGGATCTGTTCATAGATAAGGTAAAAGGACTCTTGGACGGTTAAGTCCAATTAAAGGCGACTATGGGGTTGCGGCGCGCATCCCGCTTTCAGGCCAAAGGAGCCGGCATTTTGTCCACAGAAAGCTTTCCGGCTCATGTGGCCAGCATGACTAAACCGCTTCTGGCGCAACAGAACACCGTGATGGAAAACAGAACGCATGGTCAAAACAAAACAAATTCCTTCCAGTAGCACCTTAAAGACCAACTAAGTCAGTTCTTGGTATGAGCTTTCGTGTGCATGCACACTTCTTCAGATACACATGGAAATGCCATTTACCTCCCCGCCACAGTGGTACCTATTTATCTACTTGCGCTGGTGTGCTTTCGAACTGCTAGGTTGGCAGGAGCTGGGACAGAGCAACGGGAGCTCACTCCGTTGCGGAGATTCGAACCGCCAAACTTCTGATCGGCAAGCCCAAGAGGCTCAGTGGTTTAGACCACAGCGCCACCCGCGTCACTTTACTGTTCAGAGATATACTGCCTTCAGCAAAAGAGGTAGATCAGAGCCTTCTTTTCCATGACTTTACCTAATTCTCTTTTAAAAGCAAGATGGTAGCCTCCAGTACACTTAGCACAAGCATGTCCAAAGTCTGATTTGGGGGCCCAATCTGGCCCGCTGGTCGGTTTAACCCGGCCCCTGAGAGCCAGTGTGGTGTAGTGGTTAAGAGCGGTGGACTCGTAATCTGGTGAACCGGGTTCGCTTCCCTGCTCCTCCACATGCAACTGCTGGGTGACCTTGGGCCAGTCACGCTTCTCTGAAGTCTCTCAGCCCCACTCACCTTCACAGAGGAAGGGAAAGAAGAATGTTAGCTGCTTTGAGAGTCCTTAAAGGGAGTGAAAGGTGGGATATCAAATCCAAACTCTTCTACTCTTCTTCTTTATTTCCTGGGGTAAAATCCTAAAAAAAGCTCAACAACTTCAATCCTAAAAAAAAAGGTCAACAGCTGGTTGGCCCTCACGGCCCTTCACTTCATCAAATCTGGCCCTCTTTGAAAAAAGTTTGGAAACCACTGACCTAGCAAGACGAAATGACAAAGCTTAACCATGCGCTGCTGCAAAGGACTTTCTCCACCCTCTCCTGAAACTTCCAACATACGTCAATCATATGATGACTCCGCTGCATTCAAGAATTATGAGAAGGAAAAAGCTTCTTCTTAGCTGCTTTCCTCACATTGTGCGTAATCTTAACACGCCTCTCTCATGTTGTCCCCCAGCCTTACTAGCCATTTCCCTAAACGGAAAGCCCCAAACATTGAAACCTTTCCTAACGTCCAAACATCGCTCCAGCCCCTTGGTGACGTTGCCTGCCCTTTCCAGAGGTGAGGCGAAGAGAACTCCAATGACTTGGAACACGAGGAACTTCTAAGAAAAAACAATTACGGAAAATCAAGGAATTCATAACAGGCACCGAAGAATCGCGGTCCATACATTATGCATCTCAACTTTTTAATCGCTTCTAATATGTAATATTTGGCTTGTCACATGCCATATAGCACTTCAGACCAACGAGGACTCTAGCGCTGCAATGAACATATATGAACTCTGGCTGACTTTGCTTGCAAACTGTAAACGCGTCTCTCCAGTGTCCCCTCATCCACAACGCCTTTCTTGAATCAGCTTTTCCCAGACTGGTGCCCTCCAGGCATTCGGGGCTGCAAATCCCATCAGCCCCAGCACTACACAACTCTGCTGGCTGGGCATGATGGGAGATGTAGTCCAAGACCTGCAAGGCACCAGGTTGGGCAAAGGCTGGTTTTAATGCTGGGACCTGGGCCAGCATTTCCAAGCTTACTACAGTGGTACCTCTGGTTACATATGCTTCAGGTTACAGACTCCGCGAACAGAGAAATAGTACCTCGGGTTAAGAACTTTGCTTCAAGATGAGAACAGAAATCACGCGGCGGCAGCAGGAGGCCCCATTAGCTAAAGTGGTGCTTCAGGTTAAGAACAGTTTCAGGTTAAGAACAGACCTCCAGAACGAATTAAGTACTTAAACCAAGGTACCTCTGTACTACTGGTAAAGGTAAAGGTAAAGGGACCCCTGACCATTAGGTCCAGCCGTGACGGACTCTGGGGTTGCGGCGCTCATCTCGCTTTATTGGCCGAGGGAGCCGGCGTACAGCTTCCGGGTCATGTGGCCAGCAGGACTAAGCTGCTTCTGGCGAACCAGAGCTGCACACGGAAACGCCGTTTACCTTCCCGCCGGAGCGGTACCTATTTATCTACTTGCACGTTGATGTGCTTTCGAACTGCTAGGTTGGCAGGAGCAAGGACCAAGCAACGGGAGCTCACCCCGTTGCGGGGATTCGAACCGCCGACCTTCTGATTGGCAAGTCCTAGTTTAACCCACAGTGCCACCAGCGTCCCTGTACTACTGTTATTATCGCTGATTTATTAATCACCTTCTAAACCACCGTCTAAGGCAATTTACACATTAGCTTAGGCTGGGACAAGACCTTCCTATGTGCAGGAAGAGAGTTTGGACCCAGGACACAACACAGAGCCAAAAACCCCCAGAGGACTGTCCACAGTCTCCATGTGCTTTTGTTTTTTTTACTTTATTTAAAACTTCACTACACCACCCTTCAGTTCAATATAGCATGAAGCAAGGCTCCATGGCGAGAGAGCTCCACAAGCAGACCTTGCTTTAGATCAGGCATAGGCAAACTTGGCCCTCCATATGTTTTGAGACTACAACTCCCATCATCCCTGACCACTGGTCCTGCTAGCTAGGGATGATGGGAGATGTAGTCCTAAAACATGTGGAGGGCCGAGTTTGCCTATGCCTGCTTTAGATACAGCTTTGACCAGACCAGAGGCCAGTGGGGCTTCTGAAGCCTCACTGAGAAAAACTGCCAGTGCCAGGTCCCAATTAGAAGCCTTAAGTGGCTGTGTTTTGAACTCGGTGCTGTTTCTGGGAAGTCTTCAAAATAATAATAATAATAATAAATTTTATTTATACCCTGCCCTCCCCGGCCAGAGTCGGGCTCAGGGCGGCTAACACCAATAAAATTTCAGTAAAAACATTATGGGGGGGATTAATATACAGGTTAAAATGCAATTTAAAAGGCAGCCTCATTTTAAAAGTAGCCCATAGATCAAAACCATAAGGGGAGGGAAACATAAGGGTCAGACTGAGTCCAAACCAGACAGAACAGCTCTGTCTTGCGGAAATATGTCAAATCCCACAAGGCCCTAGTCTCTTGGGACAGAGCGTTCCACCACGTCAGGGCCAGTACTGAAAAGGCCCTGGCCCTAGATGAGACCAACCTAACCACCTTGTAACTTAGGACCTCCAAAATGTTGTCATTTGTGGACCTTAAGGTCCTCCATGGGGCATACCAGGAGAGGCAGTCCCATAGGTACGAGGGTCATAGGCGCCTAACCCAAAGGCCACCACCAGAGCTGCAACAAGCTCTCTCCACACAGGAGGGGGCATAAGCCGAGTGAAAGGCACTCCATGCGCCTTTGCTGTTTCAGCGCTGCAAAACTCTGGTCCCTTTTGCCATTTTGGCCACCCTTTTGCAAGTTCAAACAACCATGGGTTAGCACAGTTAATTGTGTGAACTCAATGCAGGACCACACCCCCTGGGTGTGATCTGGCCACTAGTGGCTGCATGAGAAGAATGGATTAAGTGTCCATGTCTGCAGCAATCTGATTAATCATGACCCCTAATAAAGTGTGGTTTCATCAAGGAAATATTTTACTTCCGATCACAGACACTAGAAATCCAGGAAGGCTGTATCTTGGTGAGCTCGTCTCCCGAGTGCCTAAAACTCAACTCAAATAACTGTTTTACTTTCCTCTCCTTCCTCTGTGCAGATGTGGCCTCAGAACTGCCTGCCCGCTCCCTTCACCCTGCCCACCATTCAAAGAATGGAAGAGCCCCACCAGACCAGGTTGGCCAACGAAGCACCAACTCCAGAAGAAGCAATGGAGAGCCACCACACAACACCAGGGAACACAAGCCGTCGTCCTCTGCCAGGCGCAACTGAGCATTTCAGAAGACTATCTGAACATCACACAAGTGCCAAGATCCCAACAACAATATTAGGAAAATAACTTTGTTCCCAACCAAAATTTACTAATGGGAGGAAGGGCTTCTCAATAGAGGAATGGGTGGTGACTGCCACGGATGACCGTACGCAAGTCCACCTAGCATGGCGGCAGTTACTATACCCTGCAGCAATGAATTCCACAGGTTAATAGCACACTGCACAAAATGTGTCCACCACAACCTAATAACAGACATGTCAACTTGTCACCACCTCCAGGCAGGAAGAGGCTTCTCTTTAAAAAGAAAGAAAGTGTTTTTTCCCTTTCCCTTTTAAGACCACAGAAAGTTGAAAGTAAGTTGCTGCAGTCAGGCCAGCCAATATCTTTGCATCCGCTGCATTGTGGTCCAACAATGGGTGAATCTATTCAACACTCCCAGCACTCTGCACAGCTTTCTAAATCTATTCTCTGTTTATTTCCCCCCAAGAGGTAAGCAATCTCCAAAATATATCTGCTCTCTGATGGTTTGCATAGAAAGCCACCTTATACAGAGCCAGACCATTGCTCTGCCTAACTCAGCGTCACCTACACCATACACCAGGGGTCAGCAACCTTTTTCAGCTGTGGGCCGGTCCACCGTCCCTCAGACCATGTGGTGGGCTGGACTATATTTTGAAAAACATAATAACGAACGAATTCCTATGTCCTACAAATAACCCAGAGATGCATCTGAAATAAAAGCACATATTCTACTCATGTAAAAACACCAGGCAGGCCCCACAAATAACCCAGAGATTCATTTTAAATAAAAGGACACATTCTACTCATGTAAAAACATGCTGATTCCCGGACCATCCGTGGGCCAGATTTGGAAGGCGATTGGGCGACATCTGGCCCACGGGCCTTAGGTGCCTACCCCTGCCATACACACTCCAATCCTGCTGTATCTGTTTCAGATATGGCAACCAGCACCACACACATGCCCCTGGCTTTATAACAGAACAAGAGCTTGTTAGCCAGAAAGCCAGACTTCAACACTGCCAAGTACATTCAGGGTATGTCCCAAGGCTGAAATACTGGGAGCAAGGTATTCCTATATTGACTGTTTGCACAAGAAAGTAATCAAAGACTGGGCAGTAGGCATGAAACTCCGCACTGCCAAACTGCCTTTTAAAATCTCTTAAAGGAGTTTTTTAGTACCACTTTATAGGGTTGCAGATAACCACCTTTTCCCGCCAGAGGTTCTCTTCAGCAAACCAGCCACACAGCCCAGGCAACAGAAGCCCAGGTCAAAACATTGTGCCCTGTAACAGAGAACTTCCATATACAGATGTCCACGTGGGAATTAGACACCCAAACTTTACAAGGAGGTGGCATCAAAACTAACTCAACAGGCAGGAAGGGAATAATATTTGAGGAGGAGACTAAGAGAAAGGAAAGGAAACCAGGACTCCCAAAACCCCACTTATCACACTCGGCTTCTCAAAGGCATTTTGGCACTGGAGTTTGTGGGTGCAAATTATTACGGGTCATTTAGCAAGAGAATGCCCCAGTAATCTATCTTCACTCTGCCTTACCCAAGAAGCGTTTGTCTGTCATGCAATAGCCTTCTGCAGGCTGGTGACCTTACAGGATCCTGTCCCAACCCTGAACTTGGAACTCCACCGAACTGCGGATCTCTCTGGTTGATCTGCGCGCGCGCACGCGCCCCCTAAACCTCTTCCTAAGGAACAGAGAGCGTTGCAGGGAACCACGGCAATCCTCTCTCTTGCAGCCCGCGTCATTTCGAGGTCTCCGCAAGCATGACAGGGGGGGAGTGGCGAAGCGGCAAAGCCTTCAGGGGCGCCGGAGCCACCCCGCCACCCTTCCTCTTTGCACGGGCACCGGGGCACCGCAGGGCGAGCCCTAGGGGTAGCCGGGGCGGGTGGGGGGAGTCTCAAGTCCGTCCTGCCCCGGGGGCTTCCCCCCCCCCGCTTGCAAAGGGCACAATGCAATCAGGGATGCAAGGCGAATGGGTTGGGCTGGGCTTTTCTTTTTGCAGCAGCGAGAGCAAGGGGCATGGGGGCTTTGCATGCACACGCAGGAGGGCGACCTCCGCCGCCATGCACGAGAGCCAGGGGGGTCCGGGGCTGCAGCAGAGGGGCCCCCCGTTTTTTTTTTAAATAGGAAGAGCGTGCAGGGGAACGGGAGGCGCAGTGCAAAGGCTCCCAGGACGGAGCAAAGCGCTGACGGCCGGCACTTTTTTTTATGGGGGGGGGGGAAGGTCCCCTGCGTCTCCATGAGGCGCCTCCGCAGGAGAGGGGGGAGGGGCGGCCCGGGGACCGGAGGGGGCGGGGCCCTGGCTCTCCCTCGGCGGCGCGCGTGTGTGTGTTTTGGGGGGTGTTGCGAAGGGGGAGCCCCTCTCCCTGGCGACGGGGGAGGGCGGGGCCCCGAGGGAGGAGTGGGGGGTGGGGGGGGCTCCCCGGTTCCCATGGCGACGGGGGGAGGAGGAGGGGGGCGGCGGCGGCGGCGGAGGAGGCCCCTCGGCGTCTCTTACCCGCAACTGCTCTCCGCGCGCGCGGGGCGGAGGAGGAGGAGGAGAGGGGGGGACGGGAGAGGGGAAAGAGGAGGAGGCCGCAGCGGCGTCTTAACGGCTCCGCTTCTCTCGCTCTCCTTCCTCCTCTCGCCGCTTGTTTGTGTTTGTAACCAAGATGGCCGCCCTCCTCCCGGTCACGTGACGCGGGCGCCCAAAGGCAGGCCGGGGAGGAGGGGAGGTCACGTGGCGGGGGGAAAGGCGGGGAGAGAAGGTTAAAAGAAAAAACAAAAAACGAGGCGTCGCGCAGGCGCAGTCGCGCCTCCGTACGTGAGCGCCCGGCGTCCCGTTTCCCCTTTCACGCTCGTCACGTGTGCGGGGTTTTTTTTCCCGTGCGCATGCGCGCGCTTACCCGACTCCCCTCGAGCGTTGCAGAGGTAGGAGAGAGAGGCCGGCGCCGCGCCTCAGCGTCACGTGACCAAGGCCGAAGCTGGAGCCGCACGCTCGGACGCCGGGACGTAGCACTTGACGCGCGCTTTTCTTTTTCTTGCCCCGCCCCCTCGGCGAGCCTGGCTGCGGCGATGACGTCATGCGCTTCGCCCTGACGCCGCCACGCCGAAAAATGACGCCCGCGAAGAGAAGAGAGTGTTGAAGAAAAAAGAGTCGCGCGTCCCCCAACGGGAGGCGGGGCCTGCTCCTTTTTTTTTTGTTCCTCCCGAAGTCACGTGTCCGTGAGGCGGTTTCCCGCTCCGAGGCCTCCTAGGCCGCCCTGAGGCGCCTCTCAAGGGCGCGGTAGAAAGAGCCCCGCGGGAGCCAAAGGCCGCGGATGAGGGCCCCAATTTGGGAAAAAATAATAGTAATAAAAAACGTGTGTATGGACCTATAGGTATTTATACAGAGATATAAAGAGGTCCATATATTACGTCATATATATATATATATATATATATATACACACACATATGTAAATATATATAAACATATAACATGTAAACAGATATTTTTTATATGTGCTGTATAATTTTATTTTATTTTATAGCACACATGCCCAAAAAAGTCCAATGAATACCGGCCGTTAAAGCCACGCAGTTTTAAGAAGCAAGGAGTCCTTGTTTATATGCAATTTTGCAGGAAAAGGGCCTTTTTCTTTGGGGGCCGTCTCCGCCTCTGGCGACCCTGGCGTTCTCCAGCGGCCTTGGGCCTTCCGACCGACGAGGCCAGGAGCGCCTGGGGCCTGGATTATGGCGACCGACCCCCTCTTCAGGCCAGACGCCGGGGCCTCCGCTTTTGGGGATGGAAGATGGCGGAGGGGCAGCGTGGTTCCTGGAAGCCTCGCGCCTGGCCCTGGCCCTGGCGGTCTTGCGTTCGAAGCCGCCCGGCGTAAGCGGCAAGGAGCACGCGGAGCACCTGGCCAGGATAGTGTCCGGAAAGGATCCCCGGGAGAAATCGCGAGTGGAAGCTTTGGAAGCGGAAGTGGTTCGCCTGAGGCAGCAGCTCCTCCTGAGCAAAGTTTACCCGGGGTTCGCTTTGGAGAACGGGGATCAAGCCGTCGCCAGCAATGTCCGTGCGGACAATCGCTCCGGCCATTTTGAAGATTCCGGGTGCAGCGTCTCAAACGACGACCTGGCGGACACACAAGATGCCTCAACTGCCTTCAGCCACAACGAGCGCGATCCTGCATCCGACGCTTCATCCGTATTGCCCATGTTGACTTACTCCCGCGCCGGCCCAAGCAAGTCTTTGGTTCCTCACGTACAGTTCCTACGACATTTCCTTGAGCTCAAGCAACTGGCGGTGCATGGAGGTCTAAGAACAGACTTGGGAAAACTCGGAAGGGATTCTTCCGCAATATCTGATTCTTTCTCTCGGTTGCTCGATGGCCTGGTTGCCGCCTATAGTTTCCCCGAACTCCCCTTCTCAGAGTTTATGACTCGGACAGTTTGTGCCATCATAACCGAGTTATTAAGCGATGCTGATGTATCGCAACAGATTTTGGGGAAGTGTCTTAAGAAGCTGGAAGACTCTGTGGAAAGACTCATAGACGTTGTATTGAACAGTAGCCACCTCAACAGATTTCAGGTGCAGGAGTCTATATCCCATGCCCTTGTTTCGATCGGACAATGCAACAGATTGAGAAGGCACACAACATTCCTGCTCTTCAGAGAGGTCAGTCGATTTGCTGATGAGTTGCAGCACACCGGTGAGATTCAAGCTGGACGCGACACGCGATATGAAAATATTTTCTTTCTGTGTAGAGCATTGGAACAGCTTCTTGAAACAGGGACAGAGCGGGAAAATGTTGCTGCCTCTTCAGGCTGCGACGGAGAAGAGAAGAAGATGTTTCTACAGAAACTTGACCAAGCCATTTTTCACCTCTGCGACGAATTTCCCTTGTTCTGTATTTATTTATGGCGACTAGGCACTCTTTTGAATGTGGCACACACGCAGACTGGTGGAAGAAGCTGGCCTGCTTTGTAGCAGTTCATGACTGAGCCTGGAAAATGAGGCTAGCAGGGACTGAGCAATGTCCACCAACGAAAGGAAATGAGATTGCCATCAAAAAGAGCATGGGGATTGCAGATTAAATAAATAAAGTCTAAGACTGCAGGGTTTTTAACTTTGTTCGTTCCCAACTTTTCACCTTTCGTTCTTTCAATTTTGTATTTTAAAAAAAATATTTTGTACTCCTTCAGTGGCCGGTTGACCGTAATAAACATTTGATGGACGCATGAGCTGTGGTTTTATTTTGATTCAGCTTTCCATTTTGTTGCCGTAAACCTGCTTTTGAATGTGCTGGAAAAAAGCAGCTTGCACGTGTTTGAAAAGAGACGTTCTGATGTTTGTACCAGTCAGTTGTTGTTGTTTAGTTGTTTAGTCGTGTCCGACTCTTTGTGACCCCTGGACCAGAGCACGCCAGGCACTCCTGTCTTCCACTGCCTCCCGCAGTTTGGTCAAACTCATGCTGGTCGCTTTGAGAACACTGTCCCACCATCTCGTCCTCCGTCGTCTCCTTCTCCTTGCGCCCTCCATCTTTCCCAGCATCAGGGTCTTTTCCAGGGAATCTTCTCTTCTCATGAGGAGGCCAAAGTCTTGGAGCCTCAGCTTCAGAATCTGTCCTTCCAGTGAGCACTCAGGGCTGATTTTCTTCAGAATGGAGAGGTTGGATCTTCTTGCAGTCCATGGGACTCCCAAGAGTCTCCTCCAGCACCAGAATTCAAAAGCATCCATTCTTCGGCGATCAGCCTTCTTTATGGTCCAGCTCTCTGCGACAAATCTCTTGGAAAGACAGAGGAGAAAGCAAGGTATGAGCACAAGAAGAACCCCAGCAGCAGCGGTAGCTGAATTGGGCAAAAGGGCAGCCCATTTAGTTTGGCATTCTGTTCTCACAGTGGCCAGCCAGATGACCCTGTGAGAAACCCACAAACAGGACCTGGACCAGAAAGAAGAGAAATGGTGGGAAGTGGGCTTGGTGGACAGTCAAGGGACTATACCTGCCAACATCCCACTGATCAAAATAGGTACGCTCATTTTTTGGGGGGGGGGGTCCCGAGCTCTTGTGGGAAGCAACTGACCTAGGCAAGAGCACGAGACCAAAAAACAATTGCCATTTGACATCCTGGCGCGAGCCAGCTGATTCACACAGAGTGCAAGACCCCAAAAAGTGTATTTTGGTCCAGCGCAATGGTGCTCCCTGGCTGTTTTGGGCCACATCTAACCTACCCAGCCAGCATTTTTGATGGGAGTTGTAGTCTAGCAATACAGTGGTACCTCGGGTTAAGTACTTAATTCGTTCCGGAGGTCCGTTCTTAACCTGAAACTGTTCTTAACCTGAAGCACCACTTTAGCTAATGGGGCCTCCTGTTGCTGCCACGCCGCTGGAGCACGATTTCTGTTCTCATCCTGAAGCAAAGTTCTTAACCTGAAGCACTATTTCTGGGTTAGCGGAGTGTGTAACCTGAAGCGTATGTAACCGAAAGTACCACTGTATCTGGATGCCCACCCTTGATCCAAGGAGTGGCAGAACCAAAACCAGCTGACGGTGCAGGGAGTTGCTGCTTTTCAGGGATGATTCTTGCACTGCAGGGAGACAAGGCTGTCCGCTGCCCTAGCTAGATGTCCCATGAAGGAATGCAGGCAGCCATGGAAACAGCGATGTGTTGCAATTTGTTTATCGGCCCAACCTAATTTATTATGGGTGGTTGCCCCAAGATGATGTTCTCTAGCTCTTATCTGTTGGTGACGATGGCAAAGGGTTCCCCTGGATCCATCCCAAGGTTCAGTCACCGTGACACATCCTTGGCACGCAAGAGACTTGGAAGGTATCGCTGCCACCATGCTCTGCCCAGCCCTGAGTCTAAACACATTAGTACTCAATGAAAGGCTGGGAGGCTTTGCAGTGCCTTGCGATGTTCCTCTGCTTTTCAGTATATGGCTGCATAAAGGGGTAAAGGGACCCCTGACCATTAGGTCCAGTCGTGGACGACTCTGGGGTTGCGGCGCTCATCTCGCTTTACTGGCCGAGGGAGCCGGCGTACAGCTTCCGGGTCATGTGGCCAGCAGGACCAAGCTGCTTCTGGCGAACCAGAGCAGCACATGGAAACGCTGTTTACCTTCCCGCCGGAGTGGTACCTGTTTATCTACTTGCACTCTGACGTGCTTTCGAACTGCTAGGTTGGCAGGAGCAGGGACCAAGCAATGGGAGCTCACCCCGTTGCAGGGATTCGAACCGCCAACCTTCTGCTCGGCAAGTCCTAGGCTCTGTGGTTAATCCCTTATACACACCATTTAAAACACACACAGAATCCTGGGAACTGTAGCTTAATCCTCACAGAGCTACCGCTCCCAGCACCCTTAACCAACCTGAGATCCCAGGATTATTGGAGGGGTGCTTTAAACATAGGCTGTGTTGCTGCTCTCCAGTGTTCACACGTCAGCAAATGAAGGCCCCCTATTCTGTGCATTAAACTCTTTCTAGGGGGTGACATTAAATTTGTGTTATCTAATCTCCCACCCCCTAGAACTGTAGCATTGGAACGGACCACGAGGGTCATCGAGTCCAACCCCCTGCAATTGAGGATTCTTTTGTCCTGCGTGGGGGCTCAAACCCACGATCCTGAGATTAAGATGCTGAGCTTTCATTTGTTTCATCCCATCAATCGTGTGTGTGGCACAATCTGGCTTAGAATCCTGGTGGGGAGATCTGCAAATGTGAGCAGTTTAGGATACGGAGCAAATAGAACCATTGAATTGTAGAGTTTTACTGCCTTAGATTCCCCCCATGCCACAAAATCTCTGCCTGCCCAGTCTTTGCTGACTGGGAACAGTTATGGACCACCGGTTTGAAATTTACGGCATGTAATGCCTTAAGAGAGAATATTATGAAAATGATTTACAGGTGGTACATGACCCCAAGTCAAGCTTGCAAAAATTTATCATTTGCCCGATAACAAATGTTGGAAATGCAAAGAGACTGAAGGTACATTCTTTCACCTTTGGTGGACATGCCCAAGGATTAAGACATTCTGGGAGATGATTTATAATGAAATGAAAAAGGTATTTAAATATACCTTCTTGAAGAAACCAGAGGCCTTTCTCCTAGGCATAGTTGGCCAATTGGTGCCAAAGAAGGACAGAATTTTTTTTATGTATGCGACAACAGCAGCAAGAATACTTATCGCAAAATACTGGAAGACACAAGATCTACCCACGCTGGAAGAATGGCAGATGAAGATGATTGACTATATGGGATTGGCAGAAATGACCGGCAGAATCCGAGACCAGGGAAAAGAGTCGGCGGAAGAAGACTGGAGGAAATTTAAAGACTACTTACAGAAATATTGTAAAATTAATGAATGTTAGAATGATGTTGGACAGAAATTAAGCGGTTACTAGCTGTAATGCAAAGGTTGAGCAATAAGTTAAAATAAGTTATATCAAGTTATAATAAGGATTATAGGAGTTATAATAAGGATTATGCTGAGTTAAGAATTTGAACTGGAATACAAAAGGGGGAGGTGAGAGGAGGTCCGGGAAACAAGGTAATGGAAATAAGTAATGGGAATTATATTTGTTTTTTTGTTTTTTTAATTGTGTATTTTTGTATTTTTGTTGTTTTTTGAGCATTTTTTGTTTTTTGTTGGCTTTCTGTATTAAATTGGAAATTCTAATAAATATCTCTTTAAAATAATAATAATAATAATAAATCTCTGCCTGCCCACTCTCCTCCAGATCGTTGCCACCCCACACGGAAACTCGGGACTTAAAGTGTGGATGGACAGCTCTCTTCGGAGGTGGGGCAGGGTGGGGCTGGCTAACGGAGGTACATGTTTAATGATCATGGTCGGGGCAAAGGTACTCCGTGGGATGTGATTCCTGTTGCTCTCTGCCCCGTGGGGAGGGGAGCTGAGATGATATATCAACGGGTTGTTGCACTTCCACCGGCCTGATCGCTCCAGCATCCCACAGGATGGGCACAGAGACAGCCGGGCACCTCCTGACGTTGCTCCTGGTACTTGAGGGCATTGGTGTAGGATGCCAAACCAGAGGCGAATCGTTCAGGTGAGAGGCGGTGTGGAAGGGAGCAGGAATACGGGGATAGAGCTGCTGGGATCGGCTTTTGGTTACTGGAAAATAATTGTTGTTTAGTCGTTCAGTCGTGTCCGCCTCTTCGTGACTCCCTGGACCAGAGCACGCCAGGCACTCCTGTCTTCCACTGCCTCCCGCAGTTTGGTCAAACTCATGCTGGTCTCTTCGAGAACACTGTCCCACCATCTCGTCCTCTGTCGTCCCCTTCTCCTTGTGCCCTCCATCTTTCCCAGCATCAGGGTCTTTTCCAGGGAATCTTCTCTTCTCATGAGGTGGCCAAAGTATTGGAGCCTCAGCTTCAGGATCTGTCCTTCCAGGGAGCACTCGGGGCTGATTTCCTTCAGAATGGAGAGGTTGGATCTTCTTGCAGTCCATGGGACTCTCAAGAGTCTCCTCCAGCACCAGAATTCAAAAGCATCCATTCTTCAGCGATCAGCCTTCTTTATGGTCCAGCTCTCACTTCCATACATCACTAATAATAGAACACAGTAATAGAAAATAATTGAACACAGTACTAGAAGGTTGCCAGCCTAGATGGCTTTAAAAGAGGATGGGACAAATTGACAGAGGAGGAGAGGACTAGCCATGGCTACTCCCTCTTTCGCCCTGACCTAGCCACTGTGATCCACGCGACAGTCACCTCCAGACTGGATTATTGTAACTTGCTCTACGTGGGGCTGCCCTTGAGACTGACCCAAAAACTCCAGCGGGTGCAGAATGCTGCGGCAAGGCTCCTCATGGGGTCCTCGCCGCAGGATCACATTCACCCGGTGCTATACCAGCTACACTGGCTCCCGGTGGAGTACAGGGTCAGGTTGAAGGTGCTGGTTTTGACCTTTAAAGCCCTATGCGGCCTATGACCCACTTACCTACGGGACCGCCTCTCCTGGTATGTCCCTTACGGTCTTCAAACAAAAACATCTTGGAGGCCACAGGGAGGTTAGGCTGGCCTCAACCAGAGCCAGGGCTTTTTCAGCCGTGGCCCCGATCTGGTGGAACACTCTGTCCCAAGAGACTAGGGCCCTGCAGGACTTGACATCTTTCTGCAGGGCCTGCAAGATAGAGTTGTTCCACCAGGCCTTTGGTCATGGCGCAGCCTGACTCCCTCCTTTGGCAATCCTCACAGAACTCTAGCCCAATGGTTGCCATTAATTTGATTTTGAATTGATTTTAGAATGAATTGATTTTAGAATGCTGCGTTACTTTATTGTTGTTATCCGCTCTGAGCCCGGCTTCGTCCGGGGAGGATGGATTATAAATATATTATTATTATTATTATTATTATTATTATTATTATTATTAACCATGAGCTCTGCCTCCACAGTCAGAGGCAGCAACTGCTTCTGAATACTCACGAAGGGGAGAGGGCTCTTGAGTTCGAATCCTGCTTGCGGGCTTCTCATTGGGTTACCTGGTTGGCCACTGTGAGAACAGAATGCTAGACTAAATGTCCCCCCTTTGGCCTGCTCCATCAGCCTCTTTTGACGCATAAAGGATTTCCAGCCTCCTAATTTTGGGGTGCTGGGACAGGAAAGGGAGCAAAAGGGTAAAGAGCAAGTAAACATATTGCGTTGGTTTTCCCCACAACAAGGGAGACCCTTTGTTTGTTGATCGAACAGAAAGCAGATGTTCAGAGGATACCGCACTCTGCATTTTCGTAGCAACCCTACGGACATGTCAAATAAGATGATGGTCCAGAATTCGCGAAGCTCTCTGGAAGTTTCTCCTTAACCTTGAATAGAATCATAGAATCATAGAATCCTAGAGTTGGAAGAGACCCCAAGGGCCATCGAGTCCAACCCCCTGCCAAGCAGGAAACACCATCAGAGCACTCCTGACATATGGTTGTCAAGCCTCTGCTTAAAGACCTCCAAAGAAGGAGACTCCACCACACTCCTTGGCAGCAAATTCCACTGTCGGACAGCTCTTACTGTCAGGAAGTTCTTCCTAATGTTTAGGTGGAATCTTCATTCTTGTAGTTTGGAACCATTGCTCCGTGTCCGCTTCTCTGGAGCAGCAGAAAACAACCTTTCTCCCTCCTCTAGGTGACATCCTTTTATATATTTGAACATGGCTATCATATCACCCCTTAGCCTCCTCTTCTCCAGGCTAAACATGCCCAGCTCCCTTAGCCGTTCCTCATAAGGCATCGTTCCCAGACCTCTCCTATAATGCAGCCTTCCCCCGACCTGGTGAACTGCAGGCGTTTTTGGACTACAAGTCCCATTAGCCCCCAGCCAATACTCCAAGAATCCAAGCTGACAGGTGGACTTCCAACCTCTGTTGGAAAACTTCCAAGGAAAGAAAGTTGACAGCCTCCTGAAGGAGTCCATTCCACTGTCAAACTGCTCTTAACCCTCAGAAAGTCTAGTCATAATCTCCTTTCTTTTGGTATGAATCCATTAGTTCAAGGTTTCCCCCCTGAAGCAGCAGAAAACAAGCTTACTCCATCTTCCATGGGACAGCCCTTTAGATATTTTGAAGGGGGCTACCCTCAGTCCTCTCTTCTCCAGGCTAAATATACCCATCTCCCTCAACCGTTCCTCACAAGGCTGGGTTCCCAGACCCTCCATCTGCTTGTCTGCCCTTCTCTTCACAATTTTCACTTTGACAATATCCCTCTTAAAATGGGGTACCCAGAACCTGGTGAATTCAGGGTCCCCTTTAACAGAATCTTCCAGCCATTAAAAGATCTGGGTAAACAGCAAAGTTTTAAAATTCCTCCTGAAAGTGAGCAATGAGAGAGACAAGATACTCCTCAACTGGGAGGGCATTCCACAAATGGGGAACCAACACCGAAAAGGCCCTGTCACGAGACTATGGCACCAAGCAGACTTCTTTCTTTTATTCCCAGAGAAGCCCAACGCCCTGGCCCCCAGCCTCTCTGCTCCTGCAAACCTACTTCGCTTAACCAAGTCCTCCTCACCCTCCGCACTTACTGTACCTCATCCCATTACTTTCTGGTATTTATCGCTTTGCCATTTCATAATAATAATAATAATAATAATAATAATAACAACAACAACAACAATAATAATAATAATAATAATAATTTATTATGTATACCCCACCCATCTGGCTGGTCTTCCCCAGCCACTCTGGGTGGCTTCCAACAAAATATTAAAATACTGTAATACATCAGACATTAAAAGCTTCCCTGAACAGGGCTGCCTTCAGATGTCTTCTAAAAGTCTGGTAGTTGTTGTTCTCTTTAACATCTGGTGGGAGGGCGTTCCACAGGGCGGGTGCCACTACCGAGAAGGCCCTTGAACTTTATTGCAATGTCTTAGTCCAACTGGGCTGCTCTGAGCCTGTAGAGTATTAGCCTCACAGCGACGTTTGCTCCCACCTTGGACTTTGAGCAACGCCAACGCCCAGGTGGAGAGTCAAGGTCACCAGGTGAGAAGGAGGCTTCTTGAGACCAGCGTGCTAAGTAATGATGGGAAGGAACAGCAGCCATGTCCCCAAGGCGTTGAGATCTGTGAAACGATGTAGGGCTTCTGTGCATATGTGTGCTTTCTGCAACATGCCCTCGATGCAATCATGGTGCTTTAGCGGCAGAGTTATCCTGGGCCATCCACACTGCGTATCTCTTCGGTCATCGTTCTGTGATGCTTCCCCAGTGCAAATCTTTGCTGCCATACCCAGGGGAACTTTGCGCTATAATGCAACGTGAGAACATACCGTATTCTAACTGAAAACAGCTTGCAGATACTTAATTGGCTTAGGATTTTATTAAAGTTAAGTGATGAATTCATAGGTTTAATTTCATAATCTGAAGATTGAAGGATGTTAATGTTTAAGTTAAATTATTTTAAGAACTACGATTTGGAAAACCGTTAAAAGGACATGCAATGAAATCCAACCAAGGGGAAGCGAGGAAGTCACTTAATAAGGTTAATAAGTGTAATTTTTAATAAGGTTATGATTTATGTTTGTTTTATGTGTTTGTTTGTTTGTTTGTTTGTTTGTTTATAATGTTGTGAAAATCAATTAAAAAATTTTTGGAAAAAAAAGAACATACCATATTGGCCTGAATATAAGCCACACCCACAAATAAGCTGCACTTTTAAAATTCGGCGGCTTGGGGGAGGCTTGAGAGCTGGGGATGGGACAGGCACCTATTTTACTAACAAAATAAAAAAAAAATCCTTCCAGTAGCACCTTAGAGACCAACTAAGTTTGTTATTGGTACGAACTTTCGTGTGTATCTGAAGAAGTGTGCATGCACACGAAAGCTCATACCAATAACAAACTTAGTTGGTCTCTAAGGTGCTACTGGAAGGAATTTTTTTTACTTTGTTTCGACTATGGCAGACCAACACGGCTACCTACCTGTATGTAGAACTATGCAGTGCTAGAAGGGCTTTGTTTCAGCTGCCCAAGTCTTCCCACATTACTGGATGTCTGTGAGTTTTGTTTTGTTTTGTTTTCAATACATTTTTATTGTTTTTTTAACATATCATTTCCAACAATCATATAACATACCGTAACTTCTTTTCTTATACAATGTTTTAGACTTCCGTCAACACCTCTGATGATTTTTCGTTCTTTATCACTTATTTTGCATTTCTTACTTTCTCTACTACTCTTAATTATCATTAACTAATAATTCTCCTCATAGTCTTTTTTGCAGTATTTCAGATAATCCTCCTTACAAAACTTCCTGCAGTCCTACTAGCATAATCTGTTCATTACCATTACTTTTTCAAATAGTTCATATATTTACTCCAGTCTTCTAAGAATCTCTGGTCCCGCAGGTTTCGAATCCTTCCTGTTAATTTATCTAATTCTGCATAGCCCATCAATTCTATCTGCGGATGTCTGTGAGTTTTGGTGTCAGAAGAAAGGGAGAAAACCTTTTGCTCTGTCCACTTCCTCTGTTCTGTGTATCGTTTTGTGAGCAACAATCGCGCTGCCTCTTACCTGGCTGTTCTCTAAACTAAACAGCCCCAAAGGCTGAAGCCTTTCTTCATAGCAGCAGTCACTGCATCCCCCTCCATCATTTTGGTTGCCGTTTTCTAAACCCTTTCCCCAGCTCCACCCCATCCTATATAAGGCAAGGATATATAAGGCGGGACGCGGGTGGCGCTGTGGGTTAAACCACAGAGCCTAGGGCTTGCCGATCAGAAGGTCGGTGGTTCGAATCCCCGCGACGGGGTGAGCTCCCGTTGCTCGGTCCCTGCTCCTGCCCACCTAGCAGTTCAAAAGCCCGTCAAAGTGCAAGTAGATCAATAGGTACCACTCCAGCGGGAAGGTAAATGGCGTTTCCATGCACTGCTCTGGTTTGCCAGAAGCGGCTTAGTCCTGCTGGCCACATAACCCGGAAGCTGTACACTGGCTCCCTCGCCAATAAAGCGAGATGAGCGTCGCAACCCCATAGTCGTCCATGACTGGACCTAATGGTCAGGGGTCCCTCTACCTTTACCTTAAAAGAACGGCACACAGTATTCCAAGTGTGTTTTAAAAGCATTAGGATATCAGCAATTTTATTTTCGGTTCCTCCCCTAATTATCCCTGGTATGTAATTCTCCTTTTACGCAGCTGCAGCCCACTGGGTCGACATTCATGCTGATTTTGTGGACGGTACCTGAGAAGCATTTAGGGGTTATGGGGTTATTACCCTTTTAACTCTTCATTCCTCTTGTTTCAGGGCAAATCAGTTCCTTGGGGCTGAGCTACCACCAAAGCCTTTCGCAGCAAAATGTAAGTGACGACAACTGCTTCCCGGACGGGGCTAGAAGGCTCCCTTGCCCTGCCCTCTCTCATATAACGCCCTCTCTCATATAACTCTCATATAAAGCTCAGGCATGTCCAAAGTCCGTTTCGGGGGCCTAATCTGGCCCCTGTGGCAGTTTATTTCCTGGGGTAAAATACTAAGAAAAAACCTCAGCAACTTCAACCCTAAAAAAGGTCAACAACTTTGAAATACAGTGGTACCTCGGGTTAAGTACTTACGGTAATTCGTTCCGGAGGTCCGTACTTAACCTGAAACTGTTCTTAACCTGAAGCACCACTTTAGCTAATGGGGCCTCCCGCTGCCACCGTGCCGCCGGAGCACGATTTCTATTCTCATCCTGAAGCAAAGTTCTTAACCTGAAGCACTATTTCTGGGTTAGCGGAGTCTGTAACCTGAAGTGTATGTAACCTGAAGCGTATGTAACCCGAGGTACCACTGTATACTTGGAGTCGAGTGTGGATTTCATCCTCTTTATTCAGCTCATAGTAGTGAGGAATAGAAGTTCCCCCAGAATGTCTGCTTTATATACATTATTTAGACAATGGGCCCCATGTGATTGGCTAGTTCCGGGATTCTCCTGTAGGCCAATCAGGTTGCAGATCCACTTCCACCTGGAGTTGGATTGGGCGGCTCCTGCGGACCAATCTTTCTGGATCTTACTGTTCTAGGACCAATCAGACTGCTGCATTCTGGATCCTATTGTTCTAGGACCAATCAGACTGCTGAATTCTGGATCTTATTGTTCTAGGACCAATCAGACTGCTGAATTCTGAATCCTATTGTTCTAGGACCAATCAGACTGCTGCATTCTGAATCCTATTGTTCTAGGACCAATCAGACTGCTGAATTCTGAATCCTATTGTTCTAGGACCAATCAGACTGCTGAATTCTGAATCCTATTGTTCTAGGACCAATCAGACTGCTGCATTCTGAATCCTATTGTTCTAGGACCAATCAGACTGCTGCAGTTTGGATCCTATTCCTACTTCAATCCTAAAAAAAGGTCAACAACTTTGGTCGGCCCCCACGGCCCTTCACTCCATCAAATACGGCCCTCTTTGAAAAAAGTTTGGACCCCACTAGCTGCAAATGAGGACTTTTCTGGGCGAAGTTGCCAACGGTGTTAGCATTTTGGGAATCTCTTAGCCAATCAGCGCCATGTTGATTTATCCTTTGGGATGGGATCCAGAAAGGCTGGGAATCCCCACGCAGGCAGTGCACGTGGCCCACACTCCGCCAAACTGATCTAGAGCACGTGCAGAGTGTCCCCATCGCTTGCATGCCCCTGCCGACGCCATTCCCCACCCTGGACTTCCGGGTCAGACAGCCTGCGCCGCTGCCGAAACGCAGAAGGTGTTGAACCTTCACAACCACGGAGTTGGAAGGGTCCCCCCAAAGGCCATCATTCCAGCCCCCTGCAGCGCAGGAGTCGTGCAGAAGTCTGGCCTTGGTGCCTGTGCGGATTCTGCAGCTGCTGCCGGCCCTTATGCTTGTCTCCTCTCTTTCTACTCAGCCGTCCTCGCCAGCTGCGACTTCGATGATGCCGGCAGCCCGTTCTGTGACTGGACCCAGCCTAAGGATGACAGCGGGGACTGGATCCGAGGAGAGGGAAAGAAGCCTGGGGAGAGCCCTGGACCGCCAGGAGGGGTCCCCGAACGGAGTATGTTATCAGAATTTAAGGTCTCAAATATATAAATCAAAGGTTCATAAATGTACAAGGCAAGCACGTACATAAGTATATAAAGCACGTGTCTCAAATAATAATAATAATAATAATAATAATGATAATAATAATAGTAGTAATAATAATAATAATAATAGTAATAGTAATAGTAATAATAATAAATGTTATTTATTCCCCGGCCAGAGCCGGGCTCAGGGCGGCTAACACCAATAAAATCACAATAAAAACATAATGCGGGGGGGGGGGGACCAATTTAAAATACAGGTTAAAATGCAATTTAAAATGCAGCCTCATTTTAAAAGTAGCCCATAGATCAAAACCATAAGAGGTGGGAGACTTAAGGGTCAGACTGAGTCCAAACCAAAGGCCAGGCGGAACAGCTCTGTCTTGCAGGCCCTGCGGAAAGATGTCAAGTCCTGCAGGGCCCTAGTCTCTTGGGACAGAGTGTTTCACTAAGTCGGGGCCAGTGCTGAAAAGGCCCTGGCCCTAGTTGAGACCAATCTAACCACCTTGCGACCTGGGACCTCCAAGGTGTTGTCATTTGTGGACCTTAAGGTCCTCTGCGGGGCATACCAGGAGAGGCGGTCCCGTAGGTACGTGGGTCCTAGTATAGGAGAACAATCCTGAAGCCATTTTGACTCTCCCAAATTGACCTCGACTCTTTCTCTGCAAGGAGGAAGGAAATAGGGAAAGCTTTCCAATGGACTTTGGGGCTTACAGCTCCCTTTTCAAATACAGCCTGGCAAATATCTGTTAAGCTGAGCACACTATCAATATCAGGAACTAAGTATTTGCCATCTCCAAGGAATGGCCGGGCTACTCAGAAAAGGCAATCAATAAGGCATGAAGAGGTATCCTGGCAGACAGGAGAGAAACACACCCAAATTTCTGCTGGGGACCACCTCCTTCTGTGATGTATGTATGATGTTTCGGGGGGGGGTGGTCTTGAGCTACGGAGGAGGCAGTTTCAAGAGTCTATATCAGAGCTTTCACACCAATGTTCTGGGTTCCTCTCCCCCCCTCCCAGGCTTACTAGCCACTTTGCTTCTCAATATTCACTGGTTGGCCTCTGTTATTTTCTCCTACCGATAGGGAACCTATATAAGGACTCTATACGGGCACTTGGGTACCCCATAAGGAACAAAGGAGCAGTTTTTTTCTTACAACAGAGTAATAATAATAATATTTTTTTATTTATACCCCGCCGGGCTCAGGGCGGCTAACAACAAATTTAAAACACTTAATTGCTGCTATAAAAAAAAGCATAAAATACGATGTAAAGTGTAAATAACAATAAAATCAAAAATCAATTTAGGGGGAAAATCCATCCAATAAACATTAGATGATCACCAGGGCTAGCTGGCTAAATTAGTCCCACTTGGACCAGCGAGTCCAGGGGAGAACCAGCTGTGGGACCCTAGAGCGGGCAATCTTCACAAAAGGGGGAGGGGGAGGGAAGGAAGGGGAATAAAAGATCAGGCCAGGGTATTTGTCATTACAAAAGACTGGCCAGGCTCCCCAGGCAATCCAATCAAGTGAGCATGAATAGGTAACCTGCCAGACAGGAGATAAGCAACGCACTCAGATTTCTGCTGTAGACCGCCATTTCTGTGAAGTGTGTATGATGTTTCTGAAGGTGGTCTTGGACTCAAGTGCGGGCAATTTAAAATGTCTATATAAGGGCAGGCACACCTGGGTTTGGGTCCTCCTCCTTTCCTGCGTGTGAAGGGGGCACCCTGTTGCAACAGATCAATAAAGATCAGGCTTACGAGCTGCTTTGCTTCTCAATATTCTCTGGTTGGCCTCTGTTATTTGCTCTGACCAATGGAGAACCTGCAAAGGACTCTATAAGGGCTCTTGTGTCCCCCATAAGGGAATAAGGCCAGATTCTCGTTTATTACACTCACAAACAGGACCTGAGGGTAACGCGGCACTCTGTGAGTCCTGGCAGCTGGTCGTCAGAGATATACAGCCTCTGATACAGAGCATCGTGGCTTATAGACATTGAGAGCCTTCTTCTCCTCCACCACCAATTTGTCTAATCCTCTTTTAATCAAGATTGGTGGCCACCCCTGCCTTCTGCCGGGCAATTTCCATAGTTTAACTTTGTACCATACTTTATTCTATCTGTACTGAACAGTTAATGGTTAATGGAAGCCTGTTTATAACATCTGTATGGTTTTTATTGTCCAGTTTTATGTTTTTATTGCTCTGAACAGCGTCTCCACCCCATCATTCTGCCCGGACGCTGAGGTCCAGCTCTGAGGGCCTTCTGGCGGTTCCCTCCCTGCGAGAAGCAAAGCTACAGGGAACCGGGCAGAGGGCCTTCTCGGTGGTGGCACCCGCCCTGTGGAACGCCCTCCCACCAGACATCAAAGAGAAAAACAACTAGCAGACTTTAAGAAGACATTTGAAGGCAGCCCTGTTTAGGGAAGCTTTTAATGTTTAATAGATCATTGTATTTTAATATTGTGTTGGAAGCTGCCCAGCATGGCTGGGGAAACCACTAGGTTCTAGTATAAGGAGAGAGGAATAATAATAATAATAATAATAATAATAATAATAATAATAATAATCCTCAGCCATTTTCTCCACTTACAGACTTTTCCGCCACTGACTAACCAGATGGCCGTGTTGGTCTGACACAGTCAAAATAAAAACTTTCAGAAAGTCAAGTAGAACCTTACAAGACCACCTAAGTTTATTCTGGGTATAAGCTTTCGTGTGCATGCACACTTCTTCAGATACACTGAAACAGAAGTCACCAGACCCTTATATACAGTAGTGGGCTGGTGGGGTGGGGTTTTTCTCAGAAGGGTAGAGGGAGATGGGTGATTGACTCAATGGGTATGGTAAACCTGTTGACGACTGCTAATGACTGCAATTAGTCCTACAGGGAAAAGCAAGGGATGGCTTTAGCATGTGTAATGAGACGACTAAATAACAACAAACAACAACGAGACAAGAATCCAACATCTCTATTCTGACCAAGTCTCTCCACAGTTTTCAGTTTAGTTGTTGTTGTTGTTGTTGTTGTTGTTGTTGTTGTTGTTTAGTCGTTTAGTTGTGTCCGCCTCTTCGTGACCCCCTGGACCAGAGCACGCCAGGCCCTCCTGTCTTCCACTGCCTCCCACAGTTATGTTGGTAGCTTCTAGAACACTGTCCCACCATCTCGTCCTCTGTCCTCCCCTTCTCCTTGTGCCCTCCATCTTTCCCAACATCAGGGTCTTTTCCAGGGAGTCTTCTCTTCTCATGAGGTGGCCAAAGTCTTGGAGCCTCAGCTTCAGGATCTGGCCTTCCAGGGAGCACTCAGGGCTGATTTCCTTCAGAATGGAGAGGTTTGATCTTCTTGCAGTCCATGGGACTCTCAAGAGTCTCCTCCAGCACCAGAATTCAAAAGCATCCATTCTTCGGCGATCAGCCTTCTTGATGGTCCAGCTCTCACTTCCATACATCACTACTGGGAAAACCAGAGCTTTAACTATACGGACCTTTGTCGGCAAGGTGATGTCTCTGCTTTTTAAGATGCTGTCTAGGTTTGTCATTGCTTTTCTCCCAAGGAGCAGGCGTCTAAGCTGTAATTCAGATGGCTTTAAAGCAGACATAGACAGGTTTGTGTAGGGATCTGGTCTTACTCATTTGAATCAGATCCTGCCCTCCGGAGCAGGTAAATGCACATGAGCGCTGTCCCTGCATGAAACGAGCGACTTCTCATCCCGTTCCAGGAGGCCATTATGTCTACCCAGAGGAAGGGGCATCCGTGCAGTTGCAGAGCCCGGATCTGGACCCGGCTGTGCCAGAGACCTGCGTTGAGTTCCTCTACTACCTGTACAGCCTAGACAGCAAGGGCCAGCTGGCGGTGGAAGTTCAATATCCTTCCGGGAACTCCTCCACCCTGTGGACAAGGAGAGGGATGCAGAGTTCGTCTTGGCTGCTGGGAGCTGTGACTATCCAGAATCCATCGCAACGCCCCTTCAAGGTGAGCGGTGTCACTGTTTTCGAGGAGACGTTTCAGTGTGGGTGGTGTGTAGAGCCCTGGGCCGAGACCTGGGAGACCAGGGTTCGAATCCTTCCTCTCAGCCATTAAGTTCACTTGAAATGGAAAAGGACAATTTAATGAGGAAATAAACGATTCAGGCTCCTCGCAGGGTTCTCCCATATTTGCAATTCTAAAAATGGAAGGTGGGGTTTTTTCTCTCATTTTCACCCCCGATCTCCCATTCCAGTTCCTTTCAAAGCCTTTTCAGCACCTGCTAAAAACTTTTTTTTTTTCTTATTTAGGCAAGCCTTAAAAAGACAGGTAAAAACTCTATTCCATTTAACCACAACCCGTTTTTAAAATAATGTTTGGAATACCTGGAATGGTTGATTTTTTAACTGTTCTTCCTGATGATTTTATGGCTTTCTGTAAACCGCTTTGTTTGTTTCCCACGAGCAAACGTTGTGTACATTTTATGATGTAAAATAAACATAATGAAATAATAAATTCCCGTTAGCAATAAAAGAGAACTGATCTGATGTAGCGGAGCAGACCTTGTCAAGGTGCGGAAGAGCTGAGCTCAATGTAAACGTCTGTTGTAGGAACCTCATCGGTTTCTTGCAAATCTTGTTTTATTTATTTTTAAACATGCAGTCTGTGGCCAATTTTCTTGCAGCTCAGCTCAGGCACATGCAGAGAGACTGAGCAGGTGCCATGAGCTCGGATTTGTGGTTGCAGCTCAGCTCTTGCAAAGCTTCTGCTAACTGGAATAATACTCTGGGCGGCTTCCAACAGAACACTAAAATACAATAACCTATTAAACATTAAAAGCTTTCCTAAACAGGGCTGCCTTTAGATGTCTTCTAAAAGTTCGGTAGTTATTTTTCTCTTTGACATCTGGTGGGAGGGAGTTCCACAGGGCGGGTGCCACCACCGCGAAGGCCCTCTGCCTGGTTCCCTGTAACTTGGCTTCTCGCAGGGAGGGAACCGCCATAAGGCCCTCGGAGTTGGACCTCAGTGGGCAGTCCGCAGGCAAGTAGGGTCTCAGCCTGCGTACCAGATGGAGCTGATAAACAGCTGCCCTGGACACAGAACTGACCTGCGCCTCCATGGACAGCGGTGAGTCCAGAATGACTCCCAGGCTGCGTACCTGGTCCTTCAGGGGGCACAGTTGCCCCATTCAGGACCAGGGAGTCCTCTACACCTGCCTGCCTCCTGTCCCCCAAAACAGTACTTCTGTCTTGTCAGGATTCAACCTTAATCTGTTAGCCGCCATCCATCCTCCAACCGCCTCCAGACACTCACACAGGACCTTCACCGCCTTCACTGGTTCCGATCTGAAAGAGAGGTAGAGCTGGGTATCATCCGCATATTGATGGACACCCAGCCCAAACCCCCTGATGATCTCTCCCAGCGGCTGCATGTAAATGTTGAAAAGCACGGGGGAGAGGACAGAACCCTGAGGCACCCCACAAGTGAGAGCCCAGGGGTCTGAACACTCATCCCCCACCACCGCGTTCTGGATACGGCCCAGGAGGAAGGAGCGGAACCACTGTATGACAGTGCCCCCAGCTCCCAGCCCCTCTAGACGGTCCAGAAGGATGTCATGGTCCATGGTGTCAAAGGCCGCTGAGAGATCCAGCAGAAGGGTGAATTGCTCCCTTCGCCCACTGGGAGCCTCACCGATTCCCACGCCAGTTCCCAAGGGCCCTCACGGAGCCTCGCTTTGTCGTGCAAACTACCGCTTTGAGAAAATGCACAAGAACCACAGAATTATGGACTTGGAAAGGGACCCCAAGGGTCTTCTAGTCCAACTCCCTTCAGTGCAGGGCTCAAAGCTACAGAATACTTGACCATCTCACCTCTGCTCCAGGGAACGGCAGTCCACCACCTTCCAGGGGATCCCCGTTCCACTTTTCATTCTCTCTCTTTCTGCCCACCCAGGTTGTTTTCGCTGCCACCCAGGTCAAGACCGAAGAAATCACCATCGCTCTGGACAGCATCTCCGTCAGGATTGGGCCTTGTGCACGTAAGCGCCCCTGTTCTAGGCCTCCTCCCCTCGGGAAGAATATGGGATTTTTGCTGTTATTATTGCGGCAAGCGGGTGCTGGTTTCTGAGGTTGCTGAGACCCTACCTGCCCGCAGACTGTCTCGCCAGAGTGGCGCATGCTCTGGTTATCTCCCGCTTGGACTTCAGTGCGCTCACCTTTGAAGGTGACTGGAAACTACAACTAATCCAGAATGCGGCAGCTAGACTAGCGGCCGCCAGGACCACATAACACTGGTCTTGAAAGATCTCCATTAGCTCCCAGTACGTTTCTGAGCACAATTCAAAGTATTAGTGCAGACCTTGAAAGCCCTAAACGGCCTCAAAGGTCCAGTATTCCTGAAGGAGCATCTACACCTCCAATGTTCTGCCCAGACACTGAGGTCCAGCTCCAAGGGCCTTCTGGCGGTTCCCTCCCTGCAAGAACGGAGGTTGCAGGGAACCAGGCAGAGGGCCTTCTTGGTGGTGGCGCCCGCCCTGTGGAACGCCCTCCCATCAGATGTCAAGGAAATAGACAACTATCTGACTTTTAGAAGACACCTGAAGGCAGCCCTGTTTAGGGAAGGTTTTAATGTTTGACATTTTATTGTGTTTTAAATATTCTGTTGGGAGCTGTCCAGAGCAGCAGGGGAAAGCCAGCCAGATGGATGGGGTATAAATAATAATAATAATAATAATAATAATAATAATAATAATAATAATAATTTATTTATACCCCGCCCATCTGGCTGAGTTTCCGCAGCCACTCTGGGCAGCTCCCAATCGAATGTTAAAAACAATATAGCATTAAATATTAAAAACTAATAATAATAACAATAACAATAACAATAATAATTTATTTGTACACCACCCATCTGGCTGGGTTTCCCCAGCCACTCTGGGCGGCTTCCACAGAAACAAAAAATACAGTAAAATCACACATTAAAAGCTTCCCTGAACAGGGCTGCCTTAAGATGTCTTCTGAATGTCAGGTAGTTGTTTATCGCTTTGACATCTAATGGGAGGGCGTTCCTTCAGGTATTATTACGTCAGGGTAGGACTCCAAAGGCCGAGGTTCAAGGACTCTTGCACCCAAATGAGTAGGAGGCACCCCAAGAACAACAGGACCAGCCCACTGCCATCCTCTTTGCCCTCTGAACACCCCCCACCCCACAAGATCACTTAAGCCCTTCCTTGGTAGAAGATACGAAGAACTGGAAGGGGCTCTGGCCATCATGGAGACGGACCCCTCCAAACCTAAAACATTATCCTTCCGTGAAGTCTTCTCTGTACATCCCGTTTGGCTGCCTACCTATCAAAGCAGACGCTATAATTCCCACTGCAAAGGGGTGCGAGAGAGACTTGTCGTCTTCTTCCTCTGCTGCAGCCTGCGTGACCGGGTGCAATTTTGACGACGACGGCAACCTCTGCCAATGGGAGAATCCGGCCGACGGAGACGTCCAGTGGGAGCAAAGGGCTGGGGCCGGGGACCTGCCCGGAGTGGGGCCAGAGGACGACTTCTCGAGACCCGGCTGTGAGTCCTGAACCCGTCAGAGCGTCCAAAGAGCCTTTAGCTGGATCAGGCCAAATCATCATCATTATTAATCATAATTTATCATCGCCATCACTGCCTCTTAACCTCAACTACCTCGCAGGGTTCTTGTGAGGATCAAAACGAGGAGGTGGGGAGAGCCGCGTGCCCCACCTTGAGCTCCTGGGAGGAAAAGGCGGGACGTAAATTATGGGATCGTAGGGACCCCCAATGGTCATCTAGACCAGCCCTCTGCAAAGCAGGATTCGCAGCTAAAGAAATGCGACTAATAAATAGATATAGGTAAAGGTAAAGGGACCCCTGACCATTAGGTCCAGTTGTGGCTGACTCTGGGGTTGCGGCGCTCATCTCGCTTTATTGGCCGAGGGAGCCGGCGTACAGCTTCCAGGTCATGTGGCCAGCAGGACTAAGCCGCTTCTGGCGAACCAGAGCAGCGCACGGAAACGCCGTTAACCTTCCCGCCATAGCGGTACCTATTTATCTACTTGCACTTTGACGTGCTTTCGAACTGCTAGGTTGGCAGGAGCAGGGACCGAGCAACGGGAGCTCACGGGATTCGAACTGCCGACCTTCCGATCGGCAAGTCCTAGGCTCTGTGGTTTAACCCACAGCGCCCCCCGCGCCCCCCATAAATAGATATATAAATTGACAAATAATTGCGGGCGGGAACCGATGCAGCCCCAGATTTGGACGAACCTCCCCGGAGGATGACGGCCTGCTTCTTCCAAACCCCTCTGGCGCGTTTCTTCCCGTTAGAGCAGACCCTGACTTTCTGCAAATATCGCTCTTGCAGTTGGCCTCTACATGTTGCTCGATTCTTTGGGCGGCAGCGGCACAGCCCTCCTGAAGAGCCCCCTCTACCAGTCCCTGGGATCCTGCCTCTCTCTCAGCTTCTACTATACCTTGCACGGCGTCTCCAACGACACAGGGCTGAGGATATACGCAGCACAACCAGGCAAGTTTCCAGAGACCTGTCGGGCCTGGGGAAAGGGTGCTGTTGGTGGCAGGAGTGGGATCCTGCCACATTCCTTCCCCTGCTTCCCAGAGCAGCCCTGGAGGAGAGCGAGGGACTGGCTAACAGAGGCGCCTGTTTCTCTTCCCATTTCCATGCGGAACAGGCGATGAGCTGGGGCCCGCCTTGCTGAGTCTCGCGGGGGAACATGGACCCGACTGGAAACCGGGAAGAGCCGTCTACTCAGGGACATCAGAAAATATCCAGGTGAGGAGGGTGGTTTTCTCGGCACGTATTTACAACCTGAGCATAAGACAGAGAAGCTCACGGCATTAAAACCCCAACAGACCTTGCTTTCCCATCAGTCGTAGATCTGGACCCTGTGCTGGGCCCGGGGGTGACCCGAACAACGTGGTCCAGGTCCGGTCCCGAATCCAAGGGTTCCACGAGGAGTCAGTCCGACAGGACACGAGGCAGGAAACCAGGCGAGGTCAGGCACAGGATCACAGGCAGGTTCCGGCAAACAGCAACGTTGCTCCCGCAACCTGGGGCAGGGTCCAGCGGCCTTTTATCTCTGTTGGGGTAACGGCCGGTCCTGATCCCCCAGTGACTCACCTCCCTGTTTCGCCCGAAGACAAGCACTCCTCCTGCGAGTACTCAGGTCTCTCCTTCTCTCAGACCTCAGTCTCTGCAGCTCAGGAGATGTCGGTGGGTTACTAGACCCAGAGGCCGCCTCAGCCTCCCCTGACCCAACCGGTAGTGGAGCAGCTGTAAGTGACGGCCCAGCTGAAGGCAATGAGGGAATCCCCGCATCTGGAGCCAGGGCAGGCTCAGGCCCCTGACTCGGCCCAGCTGGTGCTTGTTGCAGGGGAACCTGTGCAGACTGGGGCTCTTCAGAATCAGGCTCCAGACCTGGTTCAGCTGCCGCCTAGGGCATAGGATCCGGTGCAGACCGAGACTCCTCTGGTTTCGAGTCTGAGCCTGAGTCCCAGGCTATCGCAACCCAGCACGGGGCAGGCAGGGCTCTGAGTCTCCAGCTTCCAGACTACCTCCAGCTCTGCTCACCCAGTGTGGAGATAAGACCCTTAGGTCCCCATCATAGATCACAGAATCCCATAGTTGAAAGGAACACCCAAGGATCATCCATTTCAACCCCCTGCAATGCAGGAATACGCAGCTGTCCCCTACGGGGATCAAAGCTACGACCTTGGCGGTCGTCCGCACTTGTGAAGTCCCATGTCTAGAGATTTACAGCTTTTCCCCAGGTAAAACTGCTCTTTAGTGCTGAATAGGAACAAACAACGATCCATGGAAAACCCGGCTGGCATTTGTTCCCAGCGGCGTAGCGTGGGTTATCAGCACCCGGGGCAAGGCAAGTAATTTGCGCCCCCCAACCCGGGGCAAGGCAAATAATTTGCGCCCCCTAACCCGGGGCAAGGCAAGTACAGTAATTTACTCTTCCAAGCAGCAGCAGCAGCGAGGCTTCTCTCCTTAATTGATTCCCCCTCCACACCGCGTCGTTTCCTGGCTGCTCCCCCCCCCTTCCCCTCTCTCTCCTCCTCGCTCTGCTTGCCTTGCCCTGCCCTGCCTGAGGGCACCCTGAGGAGACTCCGCTCTCCTTTTTGACCAGGCGAGGTGGGAAAAAGGGGGGAAAGTCTCTTCCCGCCCCCTCGCCAGACTCCCTGCTCCGCTCGGCTCACTACCCAGGCGGCCAGTGGAAAGAGAGACGCAATTACCTCTCCCTCCGCTTCGCCAAGCTGTCAAAGCCCGGCAGCAGCGGCAACGGCAGCAGCAGGCGCAGCCAGACCCCCGCGAGCCAGCCAGCCCGCCCGCCCGCCCGGCTTCCTCTCCTTTTTTTGCCAGCGGCAGAAGGCTTTGCTCTCCCCCTTCTGCGACCTCCTCGCCAAGCCGAGCGAGCGCGGGCTCCCTAACCAGTGGATTTTAGTAGGGGCAGAGAGCTGCTAGTGCGAGTGCGCCCCTGCCCAAGTTGCGCCCGGTGCGGCCGGCACCCCTGGCACCCCCCACGCTACGCCACTGTTTGTTCCGATTCAGCAGTAGAGAGCAGGTTTCCCTGGGGGAATGAAGAGGGCAATGTGGTCAGGCGCTTAGTTGCAGCTCTGGCAACTTGGCTCACTCTTTGGGGGTGCTCAGGAGGACATGTGAATGGCCAGCTAAGGTCCTCATAGAATTATAGAATTGTGCAGTTGGAAGGGGTACCCCAAGGGTCATCCAGCCGAACCCCGCTGCAATGCAGGAATCTCAGCTGAAGCATCCAAAGCATATGGCCATCCAAGCTAGACTGGTGACTGGGAGCGGCTGCCGAGACCATATAACACCGGTCTTGAAAGACCTGCACTGGCTCCCAGTACGTTTCCGAGCACAATTCAAAGTGTTGGTGCTGACCTTGAAAGCCCTAAACAGCCTCGTCCCAGTATACCTGAAGAAGCATCTCCACCCTATCGTTCTGCCCGGACACAGAGGTCCAGCTCCGAGGGCCTTCTGATGGTTCCCTCCCTGCGAGAAGCCAAGTTATAGGGAAGCAGGCAGAGGGCCTTTTCGGTAGCGGCACCTGCCCTGTGGAACGCCCTCCCACCAGATGTCAAAGAGAAAAACCACCACCAGACTTTAAGAAGACATCTGAAGGCAGCCCTGTTTAGGGAAACTTTTAATGTTTAATAGGTTATTGTATTTTAGTGTTCTGTTGTAAGCCGCCCAGAGTGGCTGGGGAAGCCCAGCCAGATGGACGGGGTATAAATAATAAATTATTATTATTATTATTACCTCTGCTTAACAACCTCCAGTGGAGGAGAGTCTATCACCTCCCAAGGGAACAAATAAACTTCTCTGACTAGCTCAGCAACCTCCACAAGATTCTAACTCTCCCTGGGCACAGGACCCTGAGAACCGAGAGGAACTCAGGGCATCATCTAGACTGACCCTGGCAAAACACTGCTTTAAACGTTCTGTGGGTCAAACCAGGAAAACCTGAATGTGGCATGGAGGGGCTGGCCGTGGGCCTCTCTGGTGGTCATCCTTGGTCCTTCCTCTCCTAGTTCATCATCGAAGGCACCTACGCAGGGAAGCCTGGCGTCGCGGTGGACAGCGTGAGGATCTCGCCCTGCGAAGGTAAAATCCGCCCCGGTCATCTCTAGGCAAGGAGGGGAGGCGGATGTGGGGAGGGTGAGAGAGTTGGGCGGGCAGGCGGAAGAGGCGAACTGGGGGTCGCTCACCCCACGTGCTCCTCGCCCTCAGAGACTTTCGCCGAGTGCAACTTCAACGACGCAGCGGACCCGTTCTGCGGCTGGCTGCAGCCCAACAACAACGAGGCGAACTGGACATGGGCAAAGGGGCACACGCCGACAGAAGAGACGGGGCCTCCAGGCGACTATCCCGACGGCAGTAAGGAGCCAAGGAGGGTGAGGGGTGGGCTGGGTCCAGGAAGGCCTTGTCACATGCCCCACACAGAAGCCACGTTGTGCTGGGCCCGGGGGTAACCCGAGCAATGCGGTCCAGGTCCGGTCCGGAATCCAAGGGTTCCACGAGGTATCAGTCCGACAGGGCCAAGGCAGGAAACCAGGCGAGGTCAGGCACAGAATCACAGGCAGGTTCCGGCAAACAGCAACGCTGCTCCCGCAACCTGGGGCGGGGTCCAGCAGCCTTTTATCGCTGTTGGGGCAGTCCTGATCCCCCGACGACTCACCTCCCTGTTTCGCCTGAAGGCAAGCACTCCTCCTGCAAGTACTCAGGTCTCTCCTTCTCCCAGACCTCAGTCTCTGCAGCTCAGGAGATGTCGGTGGGTTACTAGACCCAGAGGCCGCCTCAGCCTCCCCTGACCCAACTGGTAGTGGAGCAGCTGTAAGTGATGGCCCAGCTGAAGGCAACGAGGGAATCCCCGCATCTGGAGCAAGGGCAGGATCAGGCCCCTGACTCGGCCCAGCTGGTGTTTGTTGCAGGGGAACCTGTGTAGACTGGGACACTTCAGGATCAGGCCCCAGACTTGGTTCAGATGCCGCCTGGGGCAAAGGATCCAGTGCAGACTGAGACTCCTCTGGCTCCAAGCCCGAATCCCAGGCCATCACACACGTCAGGGTTCAAGGGACTTCAGGCTTCTCTCCCCACCAGCTTGTCCCAGTTGGCACATAGAATCATAGAATTGTAGAATTGGAAGGGACCCACGAGAGTCATCTAGTCCAACGCCCAGCAATGCAGGAATCGCAACTAAAGAATTCCTGACAGGTGACCATCCAACCATATGACTTGGTGGATGTGGGTTTTGCCCCTGGGCTTGTTAACGGAGAACTCTGAGGTCTCCCTTGGACAAAAAACAAGGACACCAGCCTGGAATACCAGAGCAAAACAGCAGCCAGTAGGCTTGGTCTTGATTGAAGACTGTCGTGACAGGACTCCCACCTGCCACCAGGTGGAACAAGATGGAAGCCCCGAAGAAAAGAGAACCCAAACTTTTATTAGCTGCTAATCCCCATGGTTACCCCCCCCCAAACTACATCACTCATACATCACGGTTGCATCATGAAAGGGGAGGTCTGGTGGCCGTAATCTGAGCATCCTGGACCCTGCCCCATGGTTCCCCTTGCCCTCCACCAAACACCCATCAAGTGTAAGAAAAGAGATATTTACATTTCCCTGTTTCCCAGCCAAGTTCATCACAACCTTTCGTCTCCATCTGGGTTTGTTCTTCCCGGAATGGCTACCTGTCTGGCTCTCAGGTATCAGGATGCCAGGGATTATCACTCAGGCAGAGGGGCTGCTGAGTAGCTGAGCTCACACGTCTAGATGAATTTCTGAAGTTTTCCCAGTGAGCCAGTACATAGGTACATTGATCAGTGAATTCTGACATTTGGTGTCGTGCAGCAAAGGCCCTTTGAATAGACAGGAAGAAACTGTGATGGGGTGTTTTGTGGGGACAAATCACAAAAGTCCCAAAAGCGATTGTGCTGATTTTGGTAGTGGGCTGCATGTGCAGGATATCTGCTGGAGGGGCAACCCCCCCCCCAACCTATACATAAATTCCTGCAACAGGCTCGATGGTCAAGAGAGTGATTGGGGCGGGGGGCTGCCCCCTTGCCCCCCTTCTCTTCCCCCAGAGGGCCACTACATCTACGTGGAAGCTGGTTGCACGAAGCCAGGCCAGGCCACGCGTCTGTCCAGCCGGGGCTTCTGCACGGACACCGACGCCTGCGTGGAATTCTACTACTACATGCACGGCATCGTGGAAGTCGACACCCAGCTCCGGGTTCTGGCGCACGGGCCATGGGGACCCAGCACCCTCCTCTGGAGCCGGACCGGGATCCAAAGACCCGCCTGGCTCTTGGGGTCTGTGACGGTGCCCTACGGGGGACCCCAACCCAGCAAGGTGAGTGGGAGGGGGGCAGGTAGGGGAGGAAAGAGCCAGGAGGGAAGGCAGAGGGACCTGGTCTCAAAAAGTTTGTTTCGCAAGATTTACCGTATTTTTTGCTCTATAAGACGCACCAGACCACAAGACGCACCTAGTTTTTGGAGGAGGAAAACAAGGAAAAAATATTCTGAATCCCTGAAGCCAGAACAGCAAGAGGGATCGCTGCGCAGTGAAAGCAGCCATCCCTCTTGCTGTTCTGGCTTCTGGGATAGTTGCGCAGCCTGCATTCGCTCCGTAAGACGCACACACATTTCCCCTTACTTTTTAGGAGGGAAAAAGTGAGTCTTATAGAGCAAAAAATACGGTATATACCGCTTGATTGTGAAACAAGAAAACCTCAAAGCGGTTTAACCAAAGGAGTATAAACCCAGCTTTAACCTGACTTAACTGATATATATTGCAGATATGGACCACTTAAGAAATAAGGAATTAATAACACATTTAATAACAGCAGCTGATAACGGGTATAGGCGGATCTTGGAGAACTTTGCAATTAATGAATAGTGATCACTGGTATGATATAGTTTGGCAAACAGCCGTAATGGAAAAGTTGTCACAACAATAGAAGGCTAGAAGGGAAAGGGAAAGAACAAGATATTTTTTACACTGCATGGTGTGATTTTATTAAATATACAAATGAAAGGACACATGGATAAAAATATATCTACAACATATGTTGCAATATGGCACAGATAAGCAGGCTCTTCGTTTTCTGAGCTGATTTATAGCAAAATCCTTTGAATTGGTTTACTGTAATCACCTCACTATTACGTACCGTACAGTAATATATTTTGCATTTACCGCCATGGCCCGTCTTTTGTCAGCCATGTCATGCTTCATGTGTTATGTTTTATGATGTATGTTTGAACAACAAATAGATCATAGAACGTAATACCAGAAAATAGGGACGATGATAATAGTGATAGTGATTTTTCTTCTTAAAAAAAAATGTTAAGGGGTACTGTCATTTTCCTACTCCTACTGAAATCCTGCCCCTCAATGAGGCCAAACTTAGATTCACAAAATGTTTAGGGGTATGCATACCCCCAGAAAAAAAGCAGAGATGATAATGATATGGTGATGATAATGATAGTAATAATCATAATATTATTAATGCTGCCATGGAATTATTAGTATGAGCAATTGAAAGATTAAAAAGCATTAAACCAACAATAAACTTTTGTTCTGTGAACCACCCTGAGACCTCTGGGTATAGGGTGGTATATAAATTCTAATTATAATAATAATAATAATAACAATAACAATAACAATAATAATCTGCAGGCAGCCCTGTTCAGGGAAGTTTTTAATGTGTGACATTTTAATGTATTTTTAATCTTTGTTGGAAGCCGCCCAGAGTGGCTGGGGAGACCCAGCCAGATGGGCGGGTACAAATAATTTATTATTATTATTATTACAACAACAACAACTAAAAAACACATCAGCAGATAGATAGATAGATAGATAGATAGATAGATAGATAATACTTTATTCGGCTATAAGCCCACAAGGTAAAACAAATCAATAAATAAAATAGCATTTTACAATCTAAAATATCAACTAAAATATTTCAACGCATAATCTCCTTCACATTACTTACAATCTCTAGATGTACCGTATTATGGCCTTGAAGATAAAGATGTTGCATAGAGTTTACTAGATTTTTAATAGTCATGCGGCATTCCATGAAGTCTTTTATATGAAAGAACTGAAATCAGGAATCTGGCAACCTGTAATGTTCTATAAGAGTCAATGTCCTGGAGTAGATAAGCTAGATGAAATTCAGGTGGTTGAGCAACAATTTCCAAAATGATTGAACTCAGAATCCTTGATCGGGGAACAATATATAAAGGGCAATTAAACAAGATATGATAAAGGGATTCTATTGGTTTGTTGTCACATGCGCATAAAACAGAGGTTTTACTGTTAGAAAATCTATTGCTCAGCACATTTGAGGGGAACACATTAAATCTGGCTCTAACAAATGCGAATCTATGCGACGCAACCGATAAGGTAGACAGATATCGAGGTATCTGGGACATAGATGTAATGCCCTGATTTATCGGGGAACATGTACCTCCACCTGTAGTAAGATTTTGTTGCAAATCCACCTCCTCCAGGCGCTGGAAAAAGTCTCGCAAAGGCGCCTGCATGATATCAAGAGGCAGGGAGTTCCAAAGGGCAGGCTGATTTCTTGCGGACGCAGACTGGCTGTTGCTTGGCACCTGGAGCAGTGCCAGTGCCGCAGATCCAGGCGGTCGAGAGGGCATAGGCGGGGTAAAGTGATCCAGCCGATCAGCCCTGGACTAGCTCAGGACTGTCTCCACTGACCGGCAAAGCTCTGCCGCCGAACTACGGTTCTCTCCTTGAAACAAAGCAGGACGCTAGTCCTCATGGAGGTGGCTGCTTCCTGGCCCTCGACTGACCCCTTTGCTTTGGCGCAGGTTGTTTTTGAGGTGGTCCGGGGCAGCAACCCCTATATGGATGTGGCGCTGGACAACATTTCCGTACGCAAGGGGGCGTGCGCAGGTGAGGCGGGGCGGGGCGATGGGGTGGACAAGCGGCCGCCCCCAAAAACCCCCTTGCTCTCTTTCCGCAGAGCCGTATTTGCCAGAATTCCCCAGGAAGAGGGAGGGATCGCAGGGGCCTCTCAGAATCCTTAGCGCACTACAATTCCCAGGGTTCCCTGGGGGAAGGTGGGGCAGAAGGGGGGTCATCACGCCATAAAGGAAGGGATGAATGGAGCCTGGAAAAATGATATGGGGGGAAAGCTTCAGGTATCCCCAAAATCCCATAAATACCCCACTCACTATGGACTCTGTTTTCTCTCTTCCTTGAAGATTCTGGGACCACAATTCCCCCACCGACCTCCACAGCCGCCACATCGACCACCACAGGCAGACCCGGACCCATAACAACCTCCGGGGCCAGACCCACAACCACCACCAGTGGACCAAGCCCCATAACCACCACCGGGGCCAGCCCCATAACTACCACCGGGGCCACAACCACAACCACCACTGGGACCAGCCCCATAACCACCAGTGGACCCAGCCCCACAACCACCACTGAGACCAGCCCCATAACCACCACGAGTGGGCCAAGCCCTACAACTACCACCGCGGCCAGCCCCATAACCACCACCAGCGGACCCAGCCCCACAAACACAACTGTGACTAACCCCACAACCACCAGTGGGACTAGCCCCATAACCACCAGTGGACCCAGCCCCACAACCACAACTGTAACCAGCCCCACACCCACCAGTGGACCCAGCCCCACAACGACCACGGGAACCAGCCCCACAACCACCACTGGGAGCAGCCCCACAACTACCACTGGGGCCAGTCCCACAACCACCAATGGGACCAGCCCCACACCCACCAGTGGACCCAGCCCCACAACGACCACGGGAACCAGCCCCACAACCACCACTGGGAGCAGCCCCACAACTACCACTGGGGCCAGTCCCACAACCACCAATGGGACCAGCCCCACAACCACCAGTGGACCCAGCCCCACAACGACCACGGGAACCAGCCCCACAACCACCACTGGGAGCAGCCCCATAACCACCAGTGGACCCAGCCCCACAACCACCAATGGGACCAGCCCCACAACCACCAGTGGACCTAGCCCCACAACTACAACTGTGACTAACCCCACAACCACCAGTGGACCCAGCCCCATAACCACCACGAGTGGACCAAGCCCCACAACTACCACCGGGACCAGCCCCACAACCACCAGTGGACCCAGCCCCACAACTACCACCGGGGCCAGCCCCATAACCACCACCAGCGGACCCAGTCCCACAACCACAACTGTAACCAGCCCCACAACCACCACTGGGGCCAGCCCCACAACCACCAGTGGGACTAGCCCCATAACCACCAGTGGACCCAGCCCCACAACCACAACTGTAACCAGCCCCACAACCACCACTGGGGCCAGCCCCATAACCACCACCAGTGGACCAAGCCCCACAACCACCACTGGGGCCATCCCCACAACCACCCCGAGTGGAACCAGTCCCATAACTACCACCGGGGCCAGCCCCACAACCACCAATGGGACCAACCCCACAACAACCACCGGGGCCAGCCCCATAACCACCACCAGTGGACCCAGCCCCACAACCACCACTGTAACCAGCCCCACAACCACAAACGGGACCGGCCCCACAACCACCAGTGGACCCAGCCCCACAACCACTACTGAGACCAGCCCCACAACCACCACTGGGGCCAGCCCCACAACCACCACCACTGGGGCCAGCCCCACAACCACCACCAGTGGACCCAGCCCCACAACCACTACTTGGACCAGCCCCACAACTACCAACGGGACCAGCCCCACAACCACCAGTGGACCCAGCCCCACAACCACCACCGGGGCCAGCCCCATAACCACCAGTGGACCCAGCCCCACAACCACCAACGTGACTGGCCCCACAACCACTACTGGGACCAGCCCCACAACCACCACCGGGGCCAGCCCCGCAACCACCACCAGCGGACCCAGCCCCACAACCACCACCGGGGCCAGCCCTACAACCACCACCAGCGGACCCAGCCCCACAACCACCACCGGGGCCAGCCCCACAACCACCACCAGCGGACCCAGCCCCACAACCACCACCGGGGCCAGCCCCACAACCACCACCACCGGACCCAGTCCCACAACCACCACTGGGCCCAGCCCCACAACCACCACCAGTGGACCCAGCCCCACAACCACCACCAGCGGACCCAGCCCCACAACCACCACCGGGGCCAGCCCCACAACCACCACCAGCGGACCCAGCCCCACAACCACCACTGGGCCCAGTCCCACAACCACCACCAGCGGACCCAGCCCCACAACCACCACCACCGGGTCCAGCCCCACAACCACCACCAGAGGACCCAGCCCCACAACCACCACCGGGGCCAGCCCCACAACCACCACCAGCAGACCCAGCCCCACAACCACCACCGGGGCCAGCCCCACAACCACCACCAGCGGACCCAGCCCCACAACCACCACCGAGGCCAGCCCCACAACCACCACCAGTGGACCCAGCCCCACAACCACCACCAGCAGACCCAGCCCCACAACCACCACCGGACCCAGCCCCACAACCACCACCAGCGGACCCAGCCCCACAACCACCACTGGGTCCAGCCCCACAACCACCACCAGCGGACCCAGCCCCACAACCACCACCAGTGGACCCAGCCCCACAACCACCACCGGGTCCAGCCCCACAACCACCACCAGCGGACCCAGCCCCACAACCACCACCGGGGCCAGCCCCACAACCACCACCAGCGGACCCAGCCCCACAACCACCACCGGGGCCAGCCCCATAACCACCAGTGGACCCAGCCCCACAACCACCAACGGGACCAGCCCCACAACCACTACTGGGACCAGCCCCACAACCACCACCGGGGCCAGCCCCACAACCACCACTGGGCCCAGCCCCACAACCACCCCGGAACTGTATACCTCCACCCCTTCGGTCTCCACTACTACAACAACCACGGCGAAACCCCCTGTGCCACCTGCAGGTGAATACCTTTCGGGGCCCCCTAACTGCAGGGGGGCGGAAGGGGCTAAACAGTTACTGTGCAGCAGCAGCAGCCGCCTTTGGGGTGGGGAGGCAGAGGGTCTGGGCTGCCCAGGAAAGAAGGGAGTTCAAATTAGCCAGCCAGGTGCCCCATAGCGAACCCTACAAGCCGGATCTGAACCCAAGACCCCACAACTGGCATTCAGAAGCATTGCTGCCTCTGAACGTGGTGGCAGAGCTTTGCCACCCTGGCTAGTAGCCATCAATATCAAATCCCCTTTTAAAGCCAGTTCGTGGCCCTCACTGCCTCATGTGGCAGGGAGTTCCGCAGTTCATCTGTGTGCTGCGTGAAAGACTTTATTCTGCCTGTCCTGAATCCTCCAACACATAGCTTCAAAAGGAGGAGGCGGTATTAGGATAGTGAGCCAGGACTCCTGGGTTCTTTAGAGAATAATAATTATGGATCAAGAGAGAGCCTCTGGGCTTATTCAGGGGGGTACATTTCCTCTGTTGTAGAAGAAATTAATTCATTTAGTGCTTTGGACTGTTTCTACCCTACTTACTAACCAACGAACTCAGGGCAGTTTAAGATATATTCCTAAATTAAGCAATGTAAGAGATTTACAATCACAAAACACGCAACACAGTAAAGTGTGGAAATATAGGCAGGTAGACCTTGAAAAATACCCCCTTCTAAGTTGCCTCCAAAGTTTCTCACTTCCTTTTGCATAGAAAAAGACCAAGTTTACTTACAAACTTTTCAAAGGTCAGATTCGTGTGCTTGCCTATACAGCAGCGATAAAACACAGGCAGCAAAACTTAGGGTGCAAACCGCCGTGGGTATTATTATTATTATTATTATTATTATTATTATTATTATTATTTATACCCCACCCTCCCCAGCCAAGGCTGGGCTCAGGGTGGCTAACAATCAATTATAAAAACAAGTTGAATGAATACAACTTAAAAACAAGATTACAATACAACAATTAAAATATTGAAACATGAAAATATTAAAATGCAGCCTCATCACAGGAGGAGAAAGGAAAAAGAAAGAGGGGGAGGAGGAAGGGAAAAACAGAAAGACGCTATACAATTTAAAAGTGAATGATTGAATGAAGGATAGTTCCAAAGTGGCAAATGTTTCTAAATCATTTGAAGGATAGGAGAACAAATAAATAATAATAATAATAATAATAATAATAATAATAATGAAATTTTATTTAATTCCCGCCCTCCCCAGCCAAAGCCGGGCTCAGAGCGTTTGGTACGGCTTCCTCTGATGATGAGGGGGAGTGGCCTAGTTAAGCCTGACAGGACAGCTTGCTACTCTATGGTATTAACCCCTTGCATTAATTAGACTTAAGCAAGTGCATTAATTAGACTTAAGCAAGTTGGCTATAGGGACGCGGGTGGCGCTGTGGGTTAAACCACAGAGCCTTGGACTTGCCGATCAGAAGGTCGGTGGTTCGAATCCCCGCAATGACGGGGTGAGCTCCCGTTGCTCGGTCCCTGCTCCTGCCCACCTAGCAGTTTGAAAGCACCTCAAAGTGCAAGTAGATAAATAGGTACCGCTCCGGCGGGAAGGTGAACGGCGTTTCCGTGCGCTGCTCTGGTTCGCCAGAAACGGCTTAGTCCTGCTGGCCACATGACCTGGAAGCTGTACTCTGGCTCCCTCGGCCAATAAAGCGAGATGAGCGCCACAACCCCAGAGTCGGCCACAACTGGACCTAATGGTCAGGGGTCCCTTTACCTTTTACTAAAAAATAAAATAAAATAAAATAAAAATCCGTCCAGTAGCACCTTAGAGACCAACTAAGTTTGTTATTGGTACGAACTTTCGTGTGTATCTGAAGAAGTGTACATGCACATGAAAGCTCATACCAATAACAAACTTAGTTGGTCTCTAAGGTGCTACTGGAAGGAATTGTTTTATTTGTTTCGACTATGGCTGACCAACATGGGATGCAGGTGGCACTGTGGGTTAAACCACAGAGCCTAGGACTTGCCAATCAGAAGGTCGACGGTTCGAATCCCCGCGACGGGGTGAGCTCCCATTGCTCGGTCCCTGCTCCTGCCAACCTAGCAGTTCGAAAGCACACCAGTGCAAGTAGATAAATAGGTACCACTCTGGCAGGAAGGTAAATGGCATTTCCGTGCGCTGCTCTGGTTCGCCAGAAGCGGCTTAGTCCTGCTGGCCACATGACCTGGAAGCTGTTCACCGGCTCCCTTGGCCAGTAAAGCGAGATGAGCGCCGCAACCCCAGAGTCGGCCACGACTGGACCTAACGGTCAGGGGTCCGCTGCCCCTTTGTCTTGCGGGATGTGGGTGCAAAACAGGTACAAGCTGCAAGCTAATGGATTTCAAAGGGAAACCCCTTCCAGGCTGTCTCCTGGCCTCACTGTGATGACATCAGGTGATTGGCACGTGGGCAGCCCTGCCCACAAGACTTGCGGGTGTCGTTGGGGTGGCGAGACCCCCTCACCCACCGGCCCCGATTCCTCCCCTTCCCGCCCCACAGATCAGGAGACCTGCACCATCTCCGGAGACCCGCACTACGCCACCTACGACGGCCGCCGCTTCGACTTCATGGGCACCTGCACGTACCTGCTTTCTGCCCCCTGCAATGCCACCTCGGGGCTGCCCGACTTCAGGGTAGAGGCCGCCAACGAGCACCGAGGCAACAACAAGCAGGTCTCGTACGTCAAGTCCGTCAGCGTGGAGGTCTATGGGACGCGGATCGGGCTGCTCAAGGGGCGCAGAGTCACGGTGAGTCCCCTCCGCCACGTTAGGAGCATCACTGGCCACTGGATCAGGCCAAAGGGGGCCCATCCAACCAGTTTCAGGATTCATATAACACTGAAAGACCTACACTGGCTCCCAGTGTGTTTCCGAGCACAATTCAAAGTTTTGGTGCTGACCATGAAAGCCCCAAACGGCCTCAAAGGTCCAGTATCCCTGAAGGAGCATCTCCACCTCCAATGTTCAGCCCGGACACTGAGGTCCAGCTCCGAGGGCCTTCTGGCGGTTCCCTCCCTGCAAGAAGTGAGGTGACAGGGAACCAGGCAGAGGGCCTTCTCGGTGGTGGCACCCGCCCTGTGGAACGCCCTCCCACCAGATGTCAAGGAAATAAACAACTACCTGACATTTAGAAGACATCTGAAGGCAGCCCTGTTCAGGGAAGTTTTTAATGTTTGAAGTTTTATTCTGTTTTTAGTCCTCAAACCACCCAGAGTAGCTGGGGGAACCCAGCCAGATGGGCAAGGTATAAATAATAAAATTGTAGTAGTAGTAGTAGTAGTAGTAGTAGTAGTAGTAGTAGTAGTAGTAATAATAATAATAATAATAATAATAATAATAATAATAATAATAATAATTTATTATTTATACCCCGCCCATCTGGCTGGGTCTCCCCGGCCACTCTGGGTGGCTTCCAACAAAGATTAAAAATACATTAAAATATCACATATTAAAAACCTCCCTTCACATGTCTTCTAAATGTCAAGTAGTTGTTTATCTATCATCTATCTATCTCTATCTATCTATCTATCATCTATCTATCTATCTATCATCTATATCTATCTATCTATCTAGATCTATCTATCATCTATCTATCTATCTATCTATCATCTATATCTATCTATCTATCTAGATCTATCTATCATCTATCTATCTATCTATCTATCATCTATATCTATCTATCTATCTATCTATCTATCTATCTATCTATATCTATATCATCTATCTATTTTACTTTTAAAAGACAACTGAAGGCGGCCCTGTTTAGGGAAGTTTTTAATGTGTGACAGTGTATTGTTTTTAATGTTCTGTTGAAAACTGCCTCCCGCAGTTTGGTCAAACTCATGCTGGGAGCTTCAAGAACACTGTCCCACCATCTCGTCCTCCGTCGTCCCCTTCTCCTTGCGCCCTCCATCTTTCCCAACATCAGGGTCTTTCCTAGGGAGTCTTCTCTTCTCATGAGGAGGCCAAAGTCTTGGAGCCTCAGCTTCAGGATCTGTCCTTCCAGGGAGCACTCAGGGCTGATTTCCTTCCGAATGGAGAGGTTTGATCTTCTTGCAGTCCATGGGACTCTCAAGAGTCTCCTCCAGCACCATAATTCAAAAGCATCCATTCTTCGGCGATCAGCCTTCTTTATGGTCCAGCTCTCACTTCCCACCTGCAATATTCGGACTCTAAACACCGTCTCCCCCCTCTGCCATTTTGATGGCTCCTCTCAGCCTCTCTGTCTCTCCCTCTCCAACGCAGGTGGACGACCAGCGTGTTACTTTGCCAGTGTCCCTGGCCGCTGGACGAGTGTCCGTGCACCTGAGCGGCACCTTCGTCCTGATCCAGACGGACTTCGACCTCTGGGTGCGCTTCGACGGGAACCACCACGCGGAAGTCTCCGTCCCCGAGGCCTACTTTGGCCAGCTCTGTGGCCTGTGTGGTGAGCAGAATGGGACGGGGTGGGCGCCTGGGGGGGGGGAAACGGACCCCCAGGATGTGAGCGGGACCAGGGAAGGGGTTCCACAATCACAGCTGTCAACTGTTCCCTTTTCTTGCGAGGAATCCTATTTGGAATAAGGGAATTTCCCTTTAAGAAAGGGAAACGTCAACAGCTATGTCCACAATTCGCCAGCGTTGTGCAGAGAAAGTCCCTGCTTTGACCTGCACCATCTCCAACCAGAGCAGGCTTCCCCAACCTGGTGCCCTCCAGATGCTTTGGACTACAACTCCCATCGTCCTCAGCTGTGCGCCCATCCTAGCATCATGCAGCCCTGCTGGTGTGCGGCCAACGGGAATGGCGCTCTAAACACAAGTCAGAGACCTGGAGCCCCTGGATACATAGTCCAGGAACGACCCCCCCCCCAATATTTTATTTTGAACTCTCAGAAAAGAGGTGGGAAACCTTTTGGTGCTGTGGGTTAAACCACAGAGCCTAGGGCTTGCCGATCAGAAGGTTGGCGGTTCGAATCCCCGCAATGACGGGGTGAGCTCCCGTTGCTCGGTCCCTGCTCCTGCCAACCTAGCAGTTCGAAAGCACGTCAAAGTGCAAGTAGATAAATAGGTACCGCTCTGGCGGGAAGGTAAACGGCGTTTCCGTGCGCTGCTCTGGTTCGACAGAAGCGGCTTCGTCATGCTGGCCACATGACCCGGAAGCTGTACGCCAGCTCCCTCGGCCAGTAAATCGAGATGAGCGCTTCAACCCCAGAGTCGTAGTGCCTAACCAAGCACAGCTCCCAGAATCCTTTGTGGGAAGCCATGATTGGCATAATAATAATAATAATAATAATAATAATAATAATAATAATAATAATAATAATTTATTATTTATACCCCGCCCATCTGGCTGAGTTTCCCCAGCCACTCTGGACGGCTCCCAATCAAGTGTTAAAAACAATACAGCATTATATATTAAAAACTTCCCTAAACAGGGCTGCCTTCAGATGTCTTTTAAAGATAGGATAGCTCCTTATTTCCTTCACATCTGGTGGGGGGGTGTTCCACAGGGCAGGCGCCACCACCAATAAGGCCCTCTGCCTGGTTCCCTGTAACTTGGCTTCTCGCAGGGAGTGAACCGCCAAAAGGCCCTCGGAGCTGGACCTCAATGTCCGGGCAGAATGATGGGGGTGGAGACGCTCCTTCAGGTCTACTGGGCCTTTGAGGCCGTTTAGGGCTTTCAAGGTCAGCACCAACACTTTGAATTGTGCTCGGAAACGTCCTGGGAGCCAATGCAGATCTCTCAGGACCGGTGTTATGTGGTCCCAGCAGCCGCTCCCAGTCCCCAGTCTAGCTGCCGCATTCTGGATTAGTTGTAGTTTCCGAGTCACCTTCAAAGGTAGCCCCACATAGAGCGCATTGCAGTAGTCCAAGCAACAGATAATCAGAGCATGCGCCACTCTGGCCAGACAGTCTGCAGGCAGGGAGGGTCTCATCCTGCGTACCAGATGGAGCTGGTAGACAGCTGCCCTGGACACAGAACTGACCTGCACCTCCATGGACAGCTGTGAGTCCAGAATGACTCCCCGGCTGCGCACCTGGTCCTTTGGGGCCACAGTTGCCCCATTCAGGACCAGGGAGTCCTCCACACTCGCCCCCCGTCCCCCAAAACAGTACTTCAGTCTTGTCAGGATTCAACCTCAGTTATAGTGTTTTAAACGCATGGTGTGAACGTTGCCTTCGAAGGGAGCTCTTCTCTTCCATTCTCCTTGCGCCCCTCACTGCACATTCTTCTTTTTCCAGGGAATTACAACGGACAATCGTCTGATGACAATCTCATGCCCGACGGCACCTCAGCCGGAAGCGATGTGAACAAGCTGGGCGAGAGCTGGCAGGTCCCGGGCACCACAGACCCAGGGTGAGTCCGCCACAGTCCGAACTAAAATCCAGGACCACCTTTTAATTTCTAGGACCTAGTTGGGGAAAGTGGGTCACAGACAAGGTGTGGGGGGGGGCTGACAAAGGAGGGTAAGGATAGATAGACCTTCTGCAATAATAATAATAATAATAATAATAATAATAATAATAATAATAATTTTTATTTATATCCCGCCCTCCCCAGCCGAAGCTGGGCTCAGGGCGGCTAACAACAATCAAAATAATCCAACGATTCTAAAAACATTTCATTATAAAAATTAATTAAAATCAAATCGATGGCAACCAATAAGCAAAATTCTGTGCAGATTGCCAGAGGAGGGGGGTCAGGCTGCGCCCTGACCAAAGGCCTGGTGGAACAGCTCTGTCTTGCAGGCCCTGCGGAAAGATGTCAGGTCCCGCAGGGCCCTGGTCTCTTGGGACAGAGCGTTCCACCAGATTGGAGCCGCGGCCAAAAAGGCCCTGGCTCTAGTTGAGGCCAGCCTAACCTCTCTGTGGCCTGGGATCTTCAAGATGTTTTTATTTGAGGACTGTAAGTTCCTCTGTGGGACACACCAGAAGAGGCGGTCCTGTAGGTACGAGGGTCCTAGGCCGTATAGGGCTTTAAAGGTTAAAACCAGCACCTTAAACCTGATCCTGTACTCCACCGGGAGCCAGTGCAGCTGGTATAGTACCGGGTGAATGTGATCTCGCAGCGAAGACCCCATAAGGAGTCTCGCTGCGGCATTCTGCACCCGCTGGAGTTTCTGGGTCAGTCTCAAGGGCAGCCCCACGTAGAGCGAGTTACAATAATCCAGGCTGGAGGTGACCGTCGCGTGGATCATAGTGGCTAGGTCAGGGCGAGAGAGATAAGGGGCCAACTGCTTAGCTTGGCGGAGATGAAAAAATGCTGCCTTTGTTATAGCTGTAATCTGCGCCTCCATAGAGAGGGAGGTATCGAAGATTACACCCAAACTCTTAACGGGCGATGCTGGCACTAATTGCACCCCCGCAAGAGATGGGAGTTGCCCCCTCAATCCCATATCGTCCCGTCCCAGCCAGAGGACCTCTGTCTTCGAAGGATTTAACTTCAACCAGCTCCCACGTAACCATCCAGCCACAGCTTCCAGACATCTGGTCAGTGTGTCTGGGGCCGAGTCAGGATGGCCATCCATCAACAGATAGAGTTGGGTGTCATCGGCATACTGATGGCAACCCAGCCCAAAACTCCGGACAAGCTCCGGAAAATGCAAATGCCAGTAAACCCCCTGTCCTCTGATGTGCCCATTTCACAGCTGCACCAACTCAGGAGACCCAGGAGAGTGTGACAAGGACATCGAGGACGATGCGAAGAAACCTACGAGTTGCGGGATCCTCACAGACCCTCAAGGTGAGATTTGGGTTCCCTGGAGAGGAACCTGGTTCCCACAGGAGAGCCAGGACTTTCGAGACAGGTTGTTTGGGGAGGTTACAGATACGTCCATTTTTGTTCTCTGTGTTTCTTGGTTTTGCAATCTTCCTTCTCTCCTCAGCAGCTTTTGTTTAATCCTCTTGAAAATTTGCCCGCATTTTTCGGTGTGACTTCTTCCTGTTGTTACAAATATTAAACTTATCGTTTTCCTTTTTGGTAAGAGTAACTAACAGAAAATATTTTGCATACATTTTTGACCAATTTACACATTTTTCCAAGCGTTTCCCCCTTGAATGCATTTTTGAAAATGTTATTATATGATTATTATTTTTGGTACCTAGCTCAGGGTGGCGAACCCCAGTAAAATTACAGTAAAAACATAACGGGGGGGGGGGACCCAATTTAGAATACAGGTTAATATGCAATTTAAAACGCAGCCTCATTTTAAAAGTAACCATAAGGGGAGGGAAACAGAAGAGTCAGACTGAGTCCAAACCAAAGGCCTGGTGGAACAGCTCTGTCTTGCAGGCCCTGCGGAAAGATGTCAGGTCCCGCAGGGCCCTAGTCTCTTGTGACAGAGCGTTCCACCAAGTCGGGGCCAGTGCTGAAAAGACCCTGGCCCTAGCTGAAACCAATCTAACCTCCTTGCAACCTGGGACCTCCAAAATGTTGTCATTTGTGGACCTTAAGGTCCTCCGCGGGGCGTACCAGGAGAGGCGGAAGATGGAGCAAGCTGGCTCTCTGCTGCTCCAGAGGGTAGGGCCCGAACTAATAGATTCAAATTGCAGGAAAGGAGATTTTGACTAAACTGTAGGAAGGACGTTCTGACGGGGAGAGAGGTTCAGCAGCAAAAATGGCTGCTCTGGAAATATGGTAGGGCTCTCCTTCGTTGGAGGTTGGATCTGTCAAGTGCAATTCCTGCATTTCAGGGGGTGGACTAGAGGACCTTTGGAGTGCCCTTCCAACTATGATTCCTGGGTCCTCTGAGAGGGAAGCACAGACTCTTGGGGAACTTACAGTAGCCCACCCAACCCCCAGTGTGGGATCTAACTCATTTACTCTCCTTCCTCGCTCTAGGTCCGTTTGCCCCATGCCACAACAAGGTCCCCCCCGAGGGGGCGTTTCAGAACTGCGTGTACGATCTCTGTGCCACCGGGGGGGACACGGGCTCTCTCTGCTTCGCCCTGCAGTCCTATGCCGATAGGTGTGCCCAAGCCGGAATTCCCATCGCCTGGAGGAACAGCAGCTTCTGCCGTAATTATTTCTCTCATTTACATATAATAATAACAACAACAATAATAATAACAATAACAACAATAATATTTTTTTATTATTTACACCCCGCCCTCCCCAGCCAAGACCGGGCTCAGGGCGGCTAACAACCAATAATAAAAACAAGTTGATTAAAATACAATTTAAAAGATGAAGATACAACATTAAAACAATTAGGGTGCAATCTCTTCATAGGAGGAGAAAGGAAAAAAGAAAGAGGGGGAGGGAATCAAACTGATTCCAAACCAAAGGCCAGGAGGAACAACTCTGTCTTACAGGCCCTGCGGAAAGAAATCAGATCCTGCAGGGCCCGGGTCTCATGAGACAGAGCGTTCCACCAGGCCGGAGCCAGTGCTGAAAAGTCCCTGGCTCTGGCTGAGGCTAATCTAACTTCCTTTCTAATTTTCTAATTACAGTGGTGCCTTGCAAGACGAAATTAATCCGTTCCGCGAGTCTCTTTGTCTTGCGGTTTTTTCGTCTTGCGAAGCACGGCTATTAGCGGCTTAGCGGCGATTAACGGCTTAGCGGCTTTAAGAAAAAGGAAACAAACTCGCAAGAACTCGCAAGACGTTTCGTCTTGCAAAGCAAGCCCATAGGGAAATTCGTCTTGCGGAACAACTCAAAAAACGGAAAACTCTTTCGTCTTGCGAGGTATTGGTCTTGCGAGGTATTTGTCTTGCGAGGTACCATTGTATAACTTAAATCTCCACAAAGTCTGCTGCAGACATCAATCAAAACAAGTCCAGGTATGTGTTTCTCAAAGGAGGACAGTATCATTGCTTTATTCAATCTTCCTTCCTTCCTTCCTCCAGCCCTGAACTGCCCTCCTGGCAGCAACTACACATCTTGTGGCCCAGCCTGCCCTGCCACCTGCACGGAGCCCCCCTCCCGGAACAGCTGCAACCTGCCCTGCGTGGAGGGCTGTATCTGCAACGAGGGCTTCGTCCTCAGCGGAGACCAGTGTGTCCCCCTGGACCAGTGTGGCTGCACAGACCCCAGCGGCCAATACCATCCGGTGAGAAGCGGGGGGACCCAAGCGGGCAGTACCTTCTGGCGAGAGGGAGGGGGACAGAGGGGTTTGCTTCCTGCAGATGACCCAAGATTCCTGGGTTTTGTGAAAAGAGAGGCCTCTTATTCCTGGCTTCCTTCATCTCATGGTGCTTCAGCGAGTGGCATAAGCAAGGCAGACAAGCGTCCCTTCTCCCCAAAATACCCATTTTCGGGTCACCACCCTGTAGGGTGCAGAACCACGAGCAGTGATCCACCTGTTCTTACCCTTTGTGTAATCTGCTCTAGGGTCCTGGAAGTGAAGGTTCTTGGGTGCTCCTCAAGGTGGGGGAGGGCGGTGGGTGGGGTTCACAGCAGGACACCTGGGTCCTTTCCTCACTGACCCTCCCCCCTCCCTGCTCCTCAGGTTGGTGAGAGCTGGATGGGGAACAGCAACTGCACCCAGCGTTGTACCTGTGCGCCTCTCAACAACATCACCTGCGAGGAGTGGAGCTGCAGCCCCATCCAGGAATGTCAGCCCGTCGAGGGGCTCCTGGGTTGCCAAGACACCGGTAAGGACCCCTTTTCTCTCTTGGCCTCCTTCCCAGAGCGTTGCATTCCGAAGGAAGGATTGGACCCTGATTAAGAAAATACACACGAGGCTTGGCCAGCAAGACTCTGGGAGGAAGTGCCAATAATAATCCTCTCCACCCCTCGGCCCAGGTCGTTTTATTCACAAAAGAACTTTTAACACAGTGTTCGTAAGAACCAATCAGATTTCCTCTGAGCATTTCAAAAAAACCCACCGCGTGGGACAAAGTTAGATCAGAGAAATCCTTTTAACTACAAAGACTACTTGGAGCATGCATACATGTTCAGGCTAAATAAAACAGGAATCAAGGAGGAATGCATTTAGCAAACCCCGGAAGTCATAAACAGGCCGGGAACAGGAAAGGAAGGACAGACAGACAAGGAAAGATAGTATCTGTTGTTGTTTAGTCGTGTCCGCCTCTTCGTGACCCCCTGGACCAGAGCACGCCAGGCCCTCCTGTCTTCCACTGCCTCCCACAGTCTGGTCAAACACATGCTGGTCTCTTCCAGAATACTGTCCCACCATCTCGTCCTCTGTCGTCCCCTTCTCCTCGTGCCTTCCATCTTTCCCAACATCAGGGTCTTTTCCAGGGGTCTTCTCTTCTCACGAGGTGACCAAAGTCTTGGAGCCTCAGCTTCAGGATCTGTCCTTCCAGGGAGCACTCAGGGCTGATTTCCTTCCGAATGGAGAGGTTTGATCTTCTTGCAGTCCATGGGACTCTCAAGAGTCTCCTCCAGCACCAGAATTCAAAAGCATCAGTTCTTCAGAGATCAGATAGGATCAGATCAGATAGGTGGGGATCAGATAGTATCTACCTAAAGATTAACAAAAGCTACATCAAAGTTACCTCCTACCTTTATGGACCAGGATGCCTGGTGAAGCAACCGGCCTGTGTTTTAGAATGCTTATACGTGCCTGTCAGGCGTAGAGAAATGGACAGTAGAGAAAACGGGGCAGAGATGCAGAGGCTTGTGGGATTTGATCAGAAATTATTGTCAGTGACTCGAACCCAGTCAAGCCCATGCTTTCATCGCGGAGACAATGGCTTGCTGCATTTTTCATAATTCCTCATAGCAATCCCACCTGACCACCACATGCGAGCCAGCTGCGTCCGCTGGACAACGGATCCCTGCAGCAAAGTAATGTTCCACATATGTCTTTGCAAAATATAGTTGCTGCATGCAGGTATCAGACGAAAGAACTTAAGACAAGGATTCCTGGAATAATACCTTGTTGGTTTGTTGGTTTGTTTTTTTAAAATATTTATTTAAGTTTCGAAAAGGTTACAAAAATATAAAAGAGAAAAAGAAAAGAACAAAAAATACAAAATACACACAAAAAAAATAAAAAAATGTAAAAATATAAAAACAATTTAGAAAAAAAAGTCATCCTTTCCATATCTTAACTTTCATTTACTTGTTTCCCTGACCTCCTCACACCTCCCTTTTTTGTATTCTAGTTCAATTAGTAATTTCAGCAAATCCTTTCCATTTTTTCTTTTATCTTGATAATTCATCTTAATATATTATAACTTTGCATTTTCACCTAATAACACTCAATTTTCAATTAAATAATTTATCTTAAAAAACCTAACCTGTTAATTAAGTCAGCAAATCCTTCCATCTTTCACTACTATATTCTGTCATTCAATTTGCCTTAATTTATTTTAACCTTATCTTACCATAAAATACCTTAAAGCTTAAAACTTAATACTTATTTGTACATAACTCCATATTATTTCTACTAAAGCCAAATAGTTTCCTTCCAACCTTTTTCCTAATATTCACTAATTTTACACTAATTTCCAAAATAAAACTTTAAATTTTTTATTCCAATCTTCATCCAGCGTCTCTTTTTCCTGGTCTCGGGTTATGTCAGTCCTTATTGTCCTTTTCTTCTGGTCCATCAACCTGGTAATCTTATGTCCGAGGCTCTTAAGTCTCTGCCATGTCCCTTCTGCAGATCTTCTTCTTGTTTATACTTGCACTTTACCTTCTCTTTTGTTGATCTCTTTCTTAGTTTCTTTCCTTGTTTTGCCCTGCTGGGCTTCATCAGACATGCATACTCTAAATAATACAGATAAACATAATAAGAGAAGGGGGCCGACGCCTTGTTTCCCTGACCCCCCTCTCTTTGTCCTCCAGGAGTGGCTGCCTGCCACGTGGCCGGCGACCCCCACTACTACACTTTCGATGGCACCATGGTCTCCTTCATGGGCACCTGCACTTACACCTTGGTGACGCTGTGCCACAGCGACCCCCGCCTCCCGGCCTTCAACATCACCGCCAAAAATGAGGAGCGGGGCCAGCCCGAAGCCTCCTACCTCCGCCTCGTGACCGTGGAGGTTGCCGGAGCCACAATCACCCTGCAGAAAAGTCGGCGGGTGCTGGTAAGGCCGCTTGCCTGAATGCGGGAGGGCAGAAGCAGAGGTCATTTGTGAGGTGGGGGGGTGTCTGCAAGGTTGCTTTATTTTTATGAGGGGCAGGGAGGGCTCCTGTCGAACGTCGGAAGGTTCGGGACAGGTAAAAAAGAAAGTCATTCTTCACACAGCGCGTAGCTAAACTATGGAACTCCCTGCCACAAGAGGCAGCGATGACAGCAAACCTAGATGGCTTTAAAAGGGGATTAAATGAATTAAACAAATTCTTGGGTGGTGGGGAGATGGGATATAAAGGTAAAGGGTAAAGGGACCCCTGACCGTTAGGTTCAGTCGTGACCAACTCTGAGGTTGCGGCGCTCTTTTCGCTTTATTGGCTGAGGGAGCCAGTGTACAGCTTCCGGGTCATGTGGCCAGCAGGACTAAGCCGCTTCTGGCAAACCAGAGCAGCGCATGGAAACGCCGTTTACCTTCCCGCCAGAGCGGTACCTATTTATCTACTTGCACTTTGAGGTGCTTTTGAACTGCAAGGTTGGCAGGAGCAGGGACCCAGCAACGGGAGCTCACCCCGTCATTGCGGGGATTCGAACCGCTGACCTTCTGATCGGCAAGTCCTGGGCTCTGTGGTTTAACCCACAGTGTCACCCATGTCCCTGCTTTAAAAGGTGATTTAAAAGGGGATTAAACAAATTATTGGGTGGTGGGGAGATGGGATATAGATGTACAGGAATGAATGAATGAATGAATGAATGAAGACAGCCTCGTTCCACCTCGATCTCTCGTCTCACCACAGATAGATGGCCAACGTGTCCGGACCCCCGTGGAGGGCCGCATTCCTGGGGTCTCCATCACCACCAGCGGGATCTACGTGGTCCTGGAGACCAATTTCGGGCTGGTGGTCAAGTTTGACGGAAACCATCACCTGGAGATCCAGCTGCCTGGAACTTACTTTGACAAGGTAACTAGCGACTCGGCCGCAATGGCTGCGCTCTGCTTCCAAAGGCCAGTTGCTGGAAGCCCCAGAAAGGGAGAGTTGCTCTTGTGCTCAGATCCTGCTAGAGGGGCTGTGGGCCTGATCCAGCATCCTGTTCTTGTCCCCAGTGTCAGTTTGCATTTCTTCGTCCAAAAAGTATTGATCTGATGTGTAGAGATCTATCCTGTTCTGCTTAATTCAAGAGGGTTCTGGAAGGTTTCTTCTCTGTGTGAAAGAAGGTTCTTGTTTGGGTTATATACCTTCCGAGAAGCTGAGTACAGCTGGTTTAAACTAGTTCTATTATCTGTCTGTCAAGGTCACGCTGACTATAATCGTCAGGCCAGAAGGAGCCTAGGTTTCACTTTCTGGTGTGGTGTCCTGTTCTGTATATAGTGCTAAGTTTTAGTCTTCTTATAAGTTGTAAGTTTGAAGTTTTCTGCAAGTGGATTTTTTATGGACAGTTCCAATCCTGAATGTGTTGGATTTGTGACCATTATGCTCATTTGCCTTCAGTAGCAGTAGAGCTCTGCTGGATGAAGTACAATTGCCTCTGGCCTATTTTGGGGGAATCCTGCAATGTGTTTAAGTTTTTCCTCCATATGCAGCTGGTCACCCAGCCCACCTATCCCTTTGACCCTCTCCTCCCCCCTACCACATGCCCCTTCCCCTCTGAAACCCCCTCGCCATCTTTTTTGGACCAGTTTTGCTTTGTTTATCATCCTGGGCACCTACACAAATTTTCCTCTGCCCTTTAGACTTTTCCGGTCTGTTTCCGAGCACTTTTTCTTTCGGCCCACCATTTCCCCCTGTGAAAACCCGCTCCTTTAAGCTATCAGAAACCCATGGGAAACAGGGACAAACCTGCTTTTGTCTCCAAGTCCAAATGATTTCTGGATCCCACCTGCGCCCCGAGAGCCTCCCTGTTGGTTTTCTGTCTCCCTGCCGATTTAATGCATCCTGCACAAAGGCCATAGAAGGGACGTGGGTGGCGCTGTGGGTTAAACCACAGAGCCTAGGACTTGCCGATCAGAAGGTCAGCGGTTCGAATCCCCGCGACGGGGTGAGCTCCCGTTGCTCGGTCCCTGCTCCTGCCCACCTAGCAGTTCGAAAGCACACCAGTGCAAGTAGATAAATAGGTACCGCTCCGGTGGGAAGGTAAACGGCATTTCCGTGCACTGCTCTGGTTTGCCAGAAGCAGCTTAGTCATGCTGGCCACATGACCCGGAAGCTGTACGCCCGCTCCCTCGGCCAGTAAAGCGAGATGAGCGCCGCAACCCCAGAGTCGGCCATGACTGGACCTAATGGTCAGGGGTCCTTTTACCTTTACTTTCCACAAAGGCCATAACAACCCCCTTCCCATCCCCAGGTGTGTGGGATGTGCGGCAGCTTCAACAACCAGAGCGGAGATGACCTCCTGATGCCGAACGGGCACTTGGCCACCAACGCCAGTCAGTTTGGAAACAGCTGGAAGGCACCGGGAGACACTGACCCAGGGTGAGGAGGCAGGGGCATGCGATGGTGTGGCCTAGAGCACTCTGGCCAGGGAGGGTGGGAACCTCATAGCTGTCACCTTACAGATGTGAAAATAAGGGACCAGCAGCCTTGAAAATAAGGGATCAGCAGCCAAAATAAGGGATTTCCGAGCACAGCTATGATCAACTTCTGAGCCCCTCCGAGCCAAAGGCAGAAAGCCCAGCCAGCAGCCAAACGAAGCCTCAAGCGGTGGTTCCCACAGCGCAGCAACCCGGCAAAGGGGATGCAGCAAGGAAAATCACCGTCCCCTCTCCCCTGGGAAGCGCTGAGCAAAGGCGAGTCCCCAGGCAAGGCGGCCGATTTGATTGGCACAAGGCATGCAAGCTCCACCCCCCAGTCGTTCTCAGACTCCTTATTGGGTGAGCAACGCAGCCAAGCAACACAGCTGGAGCCTCCCTCCTCCCTGGCCGGCAGAGAGGGAGGGAGGGAGGGAGAGGAGCTGCTTCCTTTGAAACCCGGGAAATTGAAGGGACATCATCAATAAGGGACAGCAGCGGGACACGGCGCTGGGATAAGGGACTGTCCCGCCAAATAAGGGACAGTTGACAGCTATGGGCGGGGTATGAATAAAATTTATTATTATTATTATTATTATTAACTCCCTTGGGCTGCCTTTGAGGGCCCGTGTGCACAATGAGGGTTTTGAGGAGGTTGCCGCGGGCGGCAGTCACAAAATGGCCGCTGTGGCGGTGTCGAAACACAAAATGGCTGCCACAAGGGCGACCAAGGTGATTGAGGGCCTGATGAAGAACGGTGGAGGGAGGTGGGTATGTTTAGCCTAGAGAACGGTAGACTGAGACTGGATAGGATAGCCACCTTCCAAAATCTGAAGGGACGACACACAGAAGATGGATCACTCTTGTTTCTTCCTGCTACAGGATGGCTTAAAAGTTACAAGAAAGGCGATTCTGACTAGACGTTAGGAATAACTTTCAGACTCCCTTGGAAGGCGGTGGTTCTCTGCTTTAAGTAGAGGATGGGTGGCCGGCTGCAAGGGAATTTTTAGCTGCGATTCCTCAATTTCAGGGGGTTGGACTAGATGACCACTGGAGGTCCCTGCCAACAACCCTATGATTCTTTGACAGAAAGCTTTCCCATACATTATCATCTACGTTGTGTGATTAATGATGGGCGAGTTAAGTTCTTCCCAGACCAGTTCTTTCCCTCTCCCATCAGTCAGAGGGTCAAACTAGGACGTGGGGGGGAGCAGGGTTCGAATCTCCCCATGGCCACTACGAAGCTCCCTGGAGGACCTTGGGAGCCAGTCACCCTCAGCCTTACCCACCTTGCAGGGTCGCTGTGAGAATAAAATGGGGAGAACCCCTAAGCTCCTTGGGGGAGAATAGGTGGGGTTCAAATTCTGTGGTTGTCATTCCTGCATTGCTGGGGGAGGGGTTGGTCTAGATGGCCCTTGGGGGTCCCTTCCAACCCTACGGTTCTGTTAGATGTAAAATGAACAAACAACACCCTCGCCCCCCCTCCTTCTGCCCCCAGCTGCCAGCCAGACAACCGCGAGGACCTGGAGCCCCCCTGCACGGCCCAGGAGATGGAGCGCCTTCGCGGCCAGTGCCGTGAGATCCTGGGGCCCAAGTACCAGCCCTGCCACGGCACCATCGACCCCCAGCCCTTCTTCCAGAACTGCCTGTACGACATGTGTGAGTACCAGGGCATGGCCTCCGTGCTCTGCGACAACATCCAGTCCTACGTGGAGGCCTGCAAGAGCCAAGGCGTGGACAGCATCTCGTGGAGGAACAGCACCTTCTGCCGTGAGTCAAAGGCCCCCCAAAGTAGCTCACACTGAGTGTCAGGAGTTCAGCCTACATTCAAGTAGGACCCCTGGCAGAGACACATGCCCAGCTGGCATGTTCTCTTCCTCCTGGTCGATTGATTGGGAGTTTTGTAAGCTTTCTTCAGCCCGAACATCACAGCGACCAATGCCAACCGACACCGGCACACTTAGGGATCCGCAGAGTTTGCGCAGTTTGCATAACAGACCTCAGCAACTCAGCATTTTGGCTAGGGAAAGGGAAAGGGACCCCTGACCGTTAGGTCCAGTCGTGGCCGACTCTGGGGTTGCGGCGCTCATCTCGCTTTACTGGCTGAGGGAGCCGGTGTACAGCTTCTGGGTCATGTGGCCAGCAGGACTAAGCCGCTTCTGGCGAACCAGAGCAGCGCATGGAAACGCCGTTTACCTTCCCGCCAGAGCGGTACCTATTTATCTACTTGCACTTTGACGTGCTTTCGAACTGCTAGGTGGGCAGGAGCAGGGACCGAGCAACGGGAGCTCACCCCATCGCGGGGATTCGAACCGCCGACCTTCTGATTGGCAAGTCCTAGGCTCAGTGATTTAACCCACAGCGCCACTCTAGCATTTTGGCTAATCTACTTTATTTACATATAAACACACAGAGCACTGCAACATGGCTCCCTCTCTCTCTAGCAGCATCAGACAGCAAAGAGAAAAAGGACATTAGTCCCACTTCATGGAACACAGGAACACAAACATCCTGTCTCTTGGAGTGAAAACATATACCATCATGTAACAGACAACAATCCCATGACTGCAATCATGGAGCAGGAATTCTAACAGTGAGGAGGCCTCGCTCGAGAGGCTTGCAAGCTCAGGGCTGTTTGATGAGCTGCTAAAGGGGTTCCTCATGGAGAAGCCTTGCTGCCAAGCTGGAAGCAATTGTAGAAGCAGAACCTGAAAGCAGGAATCTTTTAATTAACGAGGCAGGGGACCTTTTTCGGTGTACGGGATCACCTTTTAATTACCATATTTTTTGCTCTATAAGATGCACCAGACCACAAGACGCACCTAGTTTTTGGAGGAGGAAAACAAGAAAAAAAATATTCTGAATCCCAGAAGCCAGAACAGCAAGAGGGATCTCTGCACAGTGAAAGCAGCAATCCCTCTTGCTGTTCTGGCTTCTGGGATAGCTGCGCAGCCTGCATTCGCTCCGTAAGACGCACACACATTTCCCCTTACTTTTTAGGAGGGACAAAGTGAGTCTTATAGAGCAAAAAATACGGTACTATTGTAGATCCTGGGCACTGGTCGATGGCATAGTACTACTAAAGGTCACGGCCCCATAGAACATTTAAAGCACTATTAAAACACTTTTAACAGTCATGGAAAATCCAAGGAAATGTAGAAATATTTGGGGGCTGAAGGATACTGTGTCTGGCACCCCTGAGATCACTGGATGAAACAATATTTTTAATTGTAACTTAATCAATCAATCAATCAAATTGTTGAGGGCGCTGGGAACTGGAGCTCGGTGAGGTCAGCGCCCCTGATAAAATACAGTTCCCAGGGATGTTTTTGGAGGTAGGGGTATAAATTCAATCAATAAATGAATAAAAGCTTTTTTTGTTGAGGGTGCTGGGAATTGTAGCTCGGTGAGCTCAGCGCCCCTGATAAAATATAGTTCCCAGGGTGTGTTTTTTGGAGGGAGGGGTATACATTCAATCAATAAATCAATAAAAACTTTTTTTGTGTGTGAGGGTGCTGGGAATTGTAGCTCGGTAAGCTCAGCACCCTGAACTACAGTTCCCAAGGTTCTTTGGGAGGAAAGCTGCAGTATAAGAGTGCTCTCAACATGAGGAGCAGGTGCCATAGCAAACCCCTGCTTTTTAATGCTCCCAGCTGATTGCGGGGGAAAGCGACCTATTAGCACCTAAAAGAGCCACACTGATATGTTCTTCCTTTGTTGCTGTACAGTGGTGCCCCGCAAGACGAACGCCTCGCAAGACGGAAAACCCGCTAGACGAAAGGGTTTTCTGTTTTGGAGGCGCTTCGCAAAACGAATTTCCCTATGGGCTTGCTTCGCAAGACGAAAATGTCTTGCGAGTTCCTGCGGGGGTTTTTCCCTCCCCCCCCCTTTTCCTAAGCCCTAAGTCGCTTATCAGCTGATCCGCTAAAAGCCGCTAAACTGCTAATAGCGCTAATCCACTAAGCTGTCAATGGGCTTGCTTTGCAAGACGAAAAACCGCTATACGAAGAGCCTCACGGAACGGATTGATTTCGTCTTGCGAGGCACCACTGTACTTAGAAAATACCTCCATTCCTAAAAGCCGCTGTTTCCTCTTCCCCGCCTCCCCCTTCCTCCCCCTGCAGCCCTTCCCTGCCCGGCTCACAGCCACTACACCGAGTGCTCCTCTCCCTGCCCGGCCACCTGCTCCAACCTCTACGCCCCAGCCAGCTGCCAGCGCCCCACGACCTGTGTGGAGGGGTGCGCCTGCGACCGGGGCTACGTGCTGAGCGACGACAGCTGCGTCTTGATGCGGGACTGCGGGTGCCTGAGCACCCAGAACGAGTACTACAACGTAAGTGGAAGGGGACTCCCAGCGTGGTCGCAGCAGCCGGCCGGCAGCCGTAGAATTGTAAGAGTCGCAACGCAGGAATCTTTTGCCCAGTGTGAGACTCGAACACAGGACCCTCAGATTAAGAGTCTGGGGCTGATGGGGAATAGTAGTGTAGAACATGTGGCTTGGTTGCCGTCGGGCTGATGCTCCTAAGAGAAGCCGGACGAAGAAGTCCAGATAACAAAGAGGTCTAGATAACGAAGAAGTTGCCACTCTCACAATAGCTTCTGCAAATCATTTATTAAGCGTAATGGTTTGAGGTCAAGCCTCCATTGGGCGATGGGAGAAACATGACCTGCTGAAATATACTCGGTGTCGAGAGTGGATTTCATGCTCTTTATTCAGCTCATAGTGGTGAGGAGGAATGGAAGTTCCCCCAGAATGTCTGCTTTATATACATTATTTACACAATGGGCTCCACGTGATTGGCTAATTCCGGGATTCTCCTGTAGGCCAATCAGGTTGCAGATTCACTTCCACCTGGAGCTGGATTGGGTGACTCCTGTGGACCAATCAGACTGCTGCATTCTGGACACTATTGTTCTAGGACCAATCAGACTGCTGCATTCTGGACCCTATTGTTCTAGGACCAATCAGGCTGCTGCATTCTGAATCCTATTGTTCTAGGACCAATCAGACTGCTGCATTCTGGACCCTATTGTTCTAGGACCAATCAGGCTGCTGCATTCTGAATCCTATTGTTCTAGGACCAATCAGACTGCTGCATTCTGGACACTATTGTTCTAGGACCAATCAGACTGCTGCATTCTGAATCCTATTGTTCTAGGACCAATCAGACTGCTGCATTCTGGACACTATTGTTCTAGGACCAATCAGACTGCTGCATTCTGAATCCTATTGTTCTAGGACCAATCAGACTGCTGCATTCTGAATCCTATTGTTCTAGGACCAATCAGACTGCTGCATTCTGGATCCTATTGTTCTAGGACCAATCAGACTGCTGCATTCTGAATCCTATTGTTCTAGGACCAATCAGACTGCTGCATTCTGAATCCTATTGTTCTAGGACCAATCAGACTGCTGCATTCTGAATCCTATTGTTCTAGGACCAATCAGACTGCTGCATTCTGGATCCTATTGTTCTAGGACCAATCAGACTGCTGCATTCTGAATCCTATTGTTCTAGGACCAATCAGACTGCTGCATTCTGGACCCTATTGTTCTAGGACCAATCGGACTGCTGCATTCTGAATCCTATTGTTCTAGGACCAATCGGACTGCTGCATTCTGAATCCTATTGTTCTAGGACCAATCAGACTGCTGCATTTTGGATCCTATTCTTCTAGGACCAATCAGATTGCTGCATTTTGGATCCTATTGTTCTAGGACCAATCAGACTGCTGAATTCTGGATCCTATTCAACTCAGTACATAACACCTGCCTTGCAGAGTTGGGGACGGGTCTTGACTAACTGCCTCCCCTCTGCCTTTGCAGCCTGGAGAAACCTGGGTGACAGCCAATTGCCACGAACGCTGCACCTGTGTCGGAAACGGGAAGATCACCTGCCAGCCCTTCCAGTGCCTGGCTGGGTCCGTGTGCGCCCTCAGCACCGCAGGGCTTCACTACTGCCGCCCAACCAGTGAGTGGGAAGCAGCGACAGCGGGGGGGGGGGCTAAGATGGCGGAGAGGGGGGAACTGGGAGAGCAGTCAGTCCACGGTCAGTCTATCCAGCCGTTCAGAAAGGAAGTCGTTCTCCAGCTGCCTAGGCTGGACTACCGCAATGCACTCTGCTCTGGGGCTGCCCTTGGAGACTACCGTATTTTTCGCTCCACAAGACACAGCTGACCATAAGATGCACCAATATTTAGAGGAGGAAAACAAGAAAAAAAATATTCTGAACAAAACAGTGGATGTGTGATTTTTGTGGTTCATGCTGTGGCCACAGACATGTGATCGGGTGGTGAGTTTGGGGTGACCCAATGCAAAAATCCTGAGGATCCATGGGCTTTTACCTCCCACTTCCCAGGCAGCCTCCTTTATCGCTAGGATCCCTTATCTCCTCCTTAAGGTCCTCCATGGGGCATACCAAGAGATGTCGTCCCATAGGTATGAGGGTCCTAGGTCGTATAGGGCTTTAAAGGTTAAAACCAGCACCTTAAACCTGACCCTGTACTCCACCGGGAGCCAGTGCAGTTGGTATAGCACTGGGTGAATGTGATCCCACGGCAAGGACCCCGTGAGGAGTCTCACCACGGCATTCTGCACCCGCTGATCATTCATTCACCCCACACATTTCAAGTAGTTCTCCCCATCACAAAGCAGCACAAAATCTGTGTTTCTCTTTTCGGTGGCGATGTTGCGTTAGGGCGTTTATTGTGTGTTAATTGTGCAGACCTAGAGCCTAACTTATGGGGACACAGGTGGCGCTGTGGGTTAAATCACAGAGCCTAGGACTTGCCAATCAGAAGGTCGGCGGTTCGAATCCCTGCCACGGGGTGAGCTCTTGTTGCTCGGTCCCTGCTCCTGCCCACCTAGCAGTTCGAAAGTACATCAAAGTGCAAGTAGATAAATAGGTACCACTCTGGCGGGAAGGTAAACGGCATTTCCGTGTGCTGCTCTGGTTCGCCAGAGGTGGCTTAGTCATGCTGGCCACATGACCCGGAAGCTGTACGCCGGCGCCCTCGGCCAGTAAAGCAAGATGAGCGCCGCAACTCCAGAGTCAGCCACGACTGGACCTAATGGTCAGGGGTCCCTTTACCTAAAGCCTAACATGGCACTGGTGTTGGTGCTGAGAAAGATGCCGCGTTGCCAAGAACAGGGAGAATCCATAGGTGCCCATTGGTTGGCAGAGATGGTGGGGAAATCTCCCCTGCGATGGGGGCTGTGATTCCGGAAGGAATGGCTGCTTCCGAGAACGTCATGGCCTTATTACAGAGGGAGAAAACTGTATTTGTCAGGAATCGAAAACCCTGCAGATATTCACTCAGAAAGGTTGTCAGTGATATAGGCTTCAGATTTTTGAGGAAAAAGTACAGGTGGGGCTGATGGGAATGTCAGTCCAAGATACCTGGATGGTACCAGTTTAGGGTTCATTCATATATATAAAATATGGTTTACATTTAGGGGTATCAGTTCGTCGCATTAGATTTATTTTTGCATTCCACCACCCCCAATTAACATTTTGAAGGAGCTTCTCCACCCCCATTGCTCAGCCTGGACACTGAGGTCCAGCTCCGAGGGCCTTCTGGCGGTTCCCTCCCTGCGAGAAGCCAAGTTACAGGGAACCAGGCAGAGGGCCTTTTTGGTGGTGGCGCCTGCCCTGTGGAACGCCCTCCCATCAGATGTCAAAGAGAACAGCAACTACCAGACTTTTAGATTACATCTGAAGGCAGCCCTGTTTAGGGAAGCTTTAATGTTTGAGGCATTACTGTATTTTAATATTGTGTTGGAAGCCGCCCAGAGTGGCTGGGGAAACTCATAATAAATAGTATATTATTATTATTATTATTATTATTATTATTATTATTATTATTATTATTATTATTATGCCATCTAACTTAACAGCCAGATGGGTGGGGTATAAATAAATTATTATTATTACTATTATTATTATTATTATTATTATTATTATTCAAAAAATAGCAATGCAAGGGCTTGGCCTCGAGACACAGTAAGGGCGTTTCCTCTGAGCATGTGCAGAATGCTCACCCGCAACTTTTTACTTTCCTAACTTGGCTCTCCTTCTTCCCAGGATTCCACCAGTGCGTGATTTCCGGAGACCCCCACTACAACACTTTCGACAACTTCGCCCACCACTTCCAAGGGCGCTCCACTTACACCTTGACCAGGACCCTGGGTGACCTTCCGGAGTCTCTCGAACCCCTCTCCGTGGCGGGCAGGAACCGCCGCCGCTTCCCTTTCCAGAGATTCTCCTTCCTGCGCGAGGTCTACGTCGAGGTGTACGGCTACAGCATCCAGTTGTTGCAGGGGAGGAAGATGGCGGTGAGAGCCCCATACAACGCGGAAAACCGTGCGAGGCCTTTTTGGGGGGGTGTCCCCTCCTGCAGATCACTTGCCACCTGAGCAAATGAGGACCCTCGTTTCCACCTCCTTCTGCTCTTAAACACTGATGCCGTATGAGGATTTGTGAAGCCGAACGTTGGACTATTCCGTACAGATAAAAGAAAGTCCATCTTTCCGCAGTGCAGAGTTTAACTGTGGAACTCCCTGCCACTGGAGCCACTAACTTAGATAGCTTTAAAAGAGGATCAGATTTGTGGAGGAGAGGGGCCACTGTGAGGACAGGATGCTGGCTAGGAGCCACTGATAGCCCTCTTCTCCTCCATGGATTTGCCCAGTCCTCTTTTGAAGCCATCTATGTTGGTGGCAATGGGACGTGGGTGGCGCTGTGGGTTAAACCACAGAGCCTAGGACTTGCAGATCAGAAGGTCGGCGGTTCGAATCCCCGTGACGGGGTGAGCTCCCGTTGCTCGGTCCCTGCTCCTGCCAACCTAGCAGTTCAAAAGCACGTCAAGTGCAAGTAGATAGATAGGTACCGCTCCGGCGGGAAGGTAAACGGTGTTTCCGTGCGCTGCTCTGGTTCCCCAGAAGCAGCTTAGTCATGCTGGCCACATGACCTGGAAGCTGTACACCGGCTCCCTCGGCCAATAAAGCGAGATGAGCGCCACAACACCAGAGTCGGCCATGACTGGACCTAATGGTCAGGAGTCCCTTTACCTTTATGTTGGTGGCAGGGAGTTCCGTAGTTTAACTATCTGTCCTAAATTGTCCAACATGCGGCTTAATGGGATGCCCACAAGTTCTAGTGCAGGGGTCAGCAAACTTTTTCAGCTGGGGGCCGGTCCACTGTTCCTCAGACCTTGTGGGGGGCTGGACTATATTTTGGAAAATAATAATAATGAACGAATTCCTATGCCCCACAAATAACCCAGTGATGCATTTTAAATAAAAGCACACATTCTACTCATGTACCGTATTTTTCACTCTATAAGACACACCTGACCATAAGACGCACCTAGTTTTAGAGGAGGAAAACAAGAAAAAAAATATTCTGAATCCCAGAAGCCAGAACAGCAAGAGGGATCGTTTGCGCAGTGAAAGCAGCAATCCCTCTTGCTGTTCTGGCTTCTGGGATAGCTGCGCAGCCTGCATTCACTCCATAAGACGCACACACATTTCCCCTTACTTTATAGGAGGAGGAAAGTGTGTCTTATAGAGTGAAAAATACGGTAAAAACAACAGGCAGGCCCCACAAATAACCCAGAGGTGCATTTTAAATAAAAGGACACATTCTACTCATGTTAAAACACACTGATTCCCAGAACGTCTGCAGGCCGGATTGAGAAGGCGATTGGGCCGGATCCGGCATCTGGGACTTGGGTTGCCTACTGATGTCCTAGTGTTACGAGAGAGGGAGGGGGAAAAACACCTTTCTCTATCTGGTTTCTGCGTACCGCGTATCATTTTTATGAACTTCTATCATGTGGCATCTTGGCTGCCTTTTCTCTAAACGAAGCAGTCCCAAACGCTGCAAGGTTTTTCTTCGCTCCATCCCCTTGAACATTGTTGATTGCCCATTCTTTCTTTTTTTCAGTTTTATTTATTTATTAACATTCTTATGTTACATCGGTAAACGTTTATCACAAGGCTTATTATAATTTTCAGAATGTATACAAAGCTTGTATACCTGAAGAAAAGAAACAAGGACAAAAAACCTATTCCAAAATCATATATGTACCAACACACTAGACTTCCTGTCTATCCCGTTGTATATTCCTTTTTTTATAAATGAACGTACTCTTATTATTGTATATTTCTTTACATTTTATCTAATACAGTCCTATATCAACATGTACTCTTGGTCTTATTTCTCAACTCAGTCTCTCTCCAACGTCAATCGAATGCTAGCATAGATAGCAAACCTTTACTATATTTTTCAACATATATCTTATACCTATCCCGCTTTTCTACATACTCTGGCTTCTCCTCAGATCGTATAAATCTTTCGCCTTTTTGATTGCCCTTTCCAGGTAAATGGCGTGATGGTCACCACCCCGTACTCGCCCCGGGACGGGCTCCAGATCACCCAGAGAGGACGCACCATCTGCGTGGAAACGGACTTTGGGCTCTCCGTTTACTTCGACGGCCAGGATTTTGGTGGTGAGGATTGTTGTTGTTGTTTAGTCGTTTAGTCGTGTCCGCCTCTTTGTGACCCCCTGGACCAGAGCACGCCAGGCCCTCCTGTCTTCCACTGCCTCCCGCAGTTTGGTCAGACTCATGTTGGCGGCTTCCAGAACACTGTCCCACCATCTCATCCTCCGTCGTCCCCTTCTCCTTGTGCCCTCCATCTTTCCCAACATCAGGGTCTTTTCCAGGGAGTCTTCTCCTCTCATGAGGTGGCCAAAGTCTTGGAGCCTCAGCTTCAGGATCTGTCCTTCCAGTGATCACTCAGGGCTGATTTCCTTCCGAATGGAGAGGTTTGATCTTCTTGCAGTCCATGGGACTCTCAAGAGTCTCCTCCAGCACCAGAATTCAAAAGCATCAATTCTTCGGCCATCAGCCTTCTTGATGGTCTAGCTCTCACTTCCATACATCAGTACTGGGAAAACCATAGCTTTTTCTAGATGGACCTTTGTTGACAAGGTGATGTCTCTGCTTTTTAAGATGCTGTCTAGGTTTGTCATTGCTTTTCTCCCAAGGAGCAGGCGTCTTTTAATTTTGTGGCTGCTGTCACCATCTGCAGTGATCATGGAGCCCAAGAAGGTAAAATCTCTCACTGCCTCCATTTCTTCCCCTTCTATTTGCCAGGAGGTGATGGGACCAGTGGCCATGATCTTCGTTTTTTTGATGTTGAGCTTCAGACCATATTTTGCGCTCTCCTCTTTCACCCTCATTAAAGGGTTCTTTAATTCCTCCTCACTTTCTGCCATCAAGGTTGTGTCATCTGCATATCTGAGGTTGTTGATATTTCTTCTGGCAATTCTAATTCTGGTTTGGGATTCATCCAGCCCAGCCTTTCGCATGATGAATTCTGCATATAAGTTAAATAAGCAGGGAGACAATATACAGCCTTGTCGTACTCCTTTCCCAATTTTGAACCAATCAATTGTTCCATATCCAGTTCTAACTGTAGCTTCTTGTCCCACATAGAGATTTCTCAGGTGACAGATGAGGTGATCAGGCACTCCCATTTCTAAGTGGTGAGGATAAATGAGCACAAGGGGAGAAGGGGCTGCATTCTCCCTCCTGTAAGGTAATGGGGCTTGCTCAGGACCACCAGGACCAGGCCGGGCCAGAAGCCACAAACTTAGCCTCGCACCAACTCTGGCAGGCAGCCTCTCTTTTTTCCCCCAAATTTTTTTATTGGTTTTCTCACTATTATAAACAAGCAAACACATAAGACAAACAAACATAAATCATAGCCTTATTAAAAACTACACTTATTAACATTGTTACGTGACTTCCTCGCATCCCCTTGGTTGAATTTCATTGCATATACTTCTAACAGTTTTCCAAATCACAGTTCTGATAAAATTTAACTTAAACATTAACATCCTTAAATCTTCACATTATGAAATTAAAAATATTAATTCATAACTTAACATAAATTAAGTCCTAAGCCAATTAAGTATCTGCAAGCTGTTTTCATTTAATTTAACTAAAAAATCCTTAAATTTAATCCACTCTTCCTGGTACTCCTCCTCTTTCGGGTCGTGGACTCTTCCGGTTAGGTCGGCTAGCTCCGAAAAATCCATCATCTTCATCTGCCATTCTTCTATTGTTGGTAATTCTTGGGTTTTCCACTTTTTAGCTAACAAAATACGAGCAGCAGTTGTGGCATACAAAAATAATTTAACATCTTTCTTGGGCAATTCCAAACCTGTTATTCCAAGAAGAGAGACCTCTGGTTTCTTTATAAATGTATATTTCAACATTTTTTCCCAATTCATGATAGTGGCAGGCAGCATCTCAGAGTGGGTTTAAGGGCAGGGGTGCTGTTTCACCCAGCTCAGGCAAAACTGTTCAACTGGCAAACTATTTTGTTAAAATAGTTAAAAACCATAGAATTCTAGAGTTGGAAGGGACCCCCAAAGGCCATCTAGTCTAACCCCCTGCAATGCAGGAATCAAATGAATACAGCCGTACCTTGGATCCCGAATGCCCTGGAACTCGGACCTTTTGGCTCCCAAACACCGGAAACCCAGAAGCGATTGTTCTGGTTTGCGAACGTTCCTTTGGAACCCGAACGTCCGATGGGGCTTCTGTGGGAACTGATTGGTTGCAGGAACTTCCTGCAGCCAATCAGAACCCGCAATTTGGTTTTTGTACGTTTTGGAAGTGGAACGGACTTCTGGAACGGATTCCATCTGACTTCCAAGGTACGGCTGCACATAAATGACTGCACATCGAAGTTGTAGAACAGGTGTTGAGTACAGTAAAGGCTTTCAAAATCTGAATATGTGTATGAAAGAACCTAAGGAAGGGAAATGATTGAAGGACAGATGTAAAGGCGAGCAAGATAACTAAGAGACGTGCAGTGAATGCGGTGGAAGTCTTTTATAATATTTTATCTAGGATTTATATATTGCAATGTTTGAAGCACGACTTTGGTAATATTGGTTATGAAAAGTATTTTTCTTCTACTTTTCTTTTGTCTTTTAGTCTGCATTTTGGAAAGCTTCTATATAAACGTGTTTACAGTGTTATGTATTGTTCTTTGGTTCCCTTTCTTTTTCTTTTCTTGTAAAATTCAATAAAGAAAAAAATTGCCGTATTTTGTGCTCTATAAGACTCGCTTTTCCCCTCCTAAAAAGTAAGGGGAAATGTGTGTGCGTCTTATGGAGCGAATGCAGGCTGCGCAGCTATCCCAGAAGCCAGAACAGCAAGAGGGATTGCTGCTTTCACTGCGCAGCGATCCCTCTTGCTGTTCTGGCTTCTGAGATTCAGAATATTTTTTTTCTTGTTTTCCTCCTCCAAAATCTAGGCGCGTCTTGTGGTCTGGTGCGTCTTATAGAGCGAAAAATACGGTACAAAATCTGAATATGTGGAAGGCTCAAAGATTGTCCCCACCCCAGCTGGTCTAGGGCTGCCCCCATGTGGACACTGGGTTCACCCCTTTTTCTCTCCACCCCACCCAGAGATCGTCCTCCCCAGCACCTATCGGAACTACGTGGGAGGGCTCTGCGGGAATTACGACGGGCAGCGGAACAACGAGTACATGAAACCCGACAGAACGTGGACCCGGAGCCTCAACACCTTTGGGAACAGCTGGGAGGTCATGGTCCCCAGCAGAGAAAGGGAGGCTGGCAGCCATCCTCGCATCAGGTCAGCCCCATGGCACCTCTTGTCCCTCATGCACGGCTTCTCCCTCATTCAGCAGTTGATCTCCAAACAAGAAGCAGAGAGCTGGGTCTCAAACTCCCTAGAGAAGCAGACCTTGCTTTTAGCAGACAGGTACCAGGGCTCTGATAACACTAAAAGGTAAAGGGACCCCTGACCATTAGGTCCAGTCGTGGCCGACTCTGGGGTTGCGGCGCTCATCTCGCTTTACTGGCCGAGGGAGCCGGCGTACAGCTTCCGGGTCCTGTGGCCAGCATGACGAAGCCGCTTCTGGCGAACCAGAGCAGCGCACGGAAAAGACGTTTAGCTTCCTGCCGGAGTGGTACCTATTTATCTACTTGCACTTTGACGTGCTTTTGAACTGCTGGGTGGGCAGGAGCAGGGACCGAGCAACAGGAGCTCACCCCGTCATTGCGGGGATTCGAACCGCCGACCTTCTGATCGGCAAGTCCTAAGCTCTGTGGTTTAACCCACAGCGCCACCCATGTCCCATCTGATAACACTACGCTGAGCAAAACAGAGTAAAAACAGTAGCCCTATGCGGCCTAGGACCCACGTACCTATGAAACCGCCTCTCCTGGTATGCCCCGCGGAGGACCTTAAGGTCCACAAATGACAACATTTTGCAGGTCCCAAGTCGCAAGGTGGTTAGATTGGTCTCAACTAGGGCCAGGGCCTTTTCAGTACTGGCCTCGACTTGGTGGAACGCTCTGTCCCAAGAGACCAGGGCCCTGCGGGACTTGACATCTTTCCGCAGGGCCTGCAAGACAGAGCTGTTCCGCCTGGCCTTTGGTTTGGACTCAGTCGGACCCTTATGTTTCCCTCCCCTTATGGTCTTGATTTATCGGCTATTTGAAAATGAGGCTGCATTTTAAATTGCATTTTAACCTGTATTTTACATTGGTTTTCTCCCCCCCCCTTTCCCCCTTATTATGTTTTTACTGTGATGTTACTGGTGTTAGCTGCCCTGAGCCTGGCTTTGGCCGGGGAGGGCGGGGTATAAATAAAAGTATTATTATTATTATTATTATTATTATTAATAATAATAATAATTGAGATCATTTAGAGAACAGGATGCTGGGTCTTACGGGAGTTTGGATGGACTAAAAGGGCCTGATCCAGCCTGATTCAGCAGCTCTTCTTATGTTATGAGGAGAAAGGAACAGGGAGGATTTGTCTTTCTCAGCTCAGACCTTGTACACAGCAGGGAGACATCCAACCAAACATACAGAGGGGAAAAACTCCTTCTCTTCTTCTTCCCCCCACAAAGGCGTGAGGAACCATCAGATGAAGTCGAGTCCGGGTTTGAAATCGCCTGCACCCCGGAGCAGCTGATATCTGTCAACGGGACGGGCCTCTGTGGGGCCCTCTCTGACCCCCAGGGGCCGTTCTCCCCCTGCCACGGCGTCCTGTCGCCTAGCCCTTTCCAAGAGTGAGTGTGCCCAGAGCGCAGGCGTGGGCGGGCGGCTGGGAAGGGAGCGCGTCCGTGTGCAAGCACGCATTTGTGCGCAAGAGAACCCATCTCCTTCCTTCTCTCTCCCAGGAACTGCGTGTACGACCTCTGCGCTCTCATGGGCGACACTGAGCTCTTATGCCAAGATTACGATGCCTATGCCAAGCTCTGCCAGGAGGAGGGGGTCACGCTGGGAGCCTGGAGGCAGAAGATGGGCTGCGGTAAGAGAATCCCCCATCCAAAAAAAACCCTATCGCATGCCCTTCCTTGCCCATCTGCAACACAACGGCCATGCCAGGCTGCCAGCCAGTCTTGCACTGTCGTAACTGCTGCTGCTGCCATCCTTCAACTTACTCCTGTGCCCACCAATAGGAGGGGACTTTTTTATTTTTACTCAAAAATTTTATTAGTTTTCACAATATTATAAACAAACAAACACACAAAACAAACAAACAAATATCATAGCCTTATTGAAAATTACAGTTATTAACTTTGTTAAGTGACTTCCTCGCTTCCCCTTGGGAATTCCATGAAGAAAGGCCTCTGGTTTCTTTATAAATGTATATTTCAACATTTTTTTCAGTTCATTATAGTGGCAGGCAGCATCTCAGAGTGGGTTTAAGGGCAGAAGGAGGGGACTTTTTAAAAAGGCTCTGAGCCATTTCCTTAGCACTCCCGCAGTCCAGCCTGCAGTCTAGCACTCTCCCTGAGTCTCTCCCAGACCTCAGAAGAGTGCTCTGGTCCCTTGAAACACCAACCCTGAACTCCTGGTAGCCTGAATGCCAAGCACCCGGGCAGATGGGCATTCCGAAACCCTGAGGTTGGCAAGCAAACAACACTTCAGCAGTCAAATGAAGGAACTATACTGTATTGGAGTATTACAGAATGTCCAAAACAATGGGAGAAATCGGAAGGATCTCAAAAGGAAAGATAGACAAGGGCTGGAAGGTGTTTAAAGGATATTTGCAAAATCATACAGTGGTGCCCCGCAAGACGAATGCCTCGCAAGACGAAAAACTCGCTAGACGAAAGGGTTTTCCGTTTTTCGAGGTGCTTCGCAAGACGAAAATGTCTTGCGAGTTCTTGCGAGTTTTTCCCCTCCCCCCCTTTTTCTAAGCCGCTAATAGCCGCTAAGCCGCTAATAGCCACTAAGCCGCTAATACAGTAGCGCTAAGCCGCTAATAGCCGTGCTTCGCAAGACGAAAAAACCGCAAGACGAAGAGACTCACGGAACGAATTAATTTCGTCTTGCGAGGCACCACTGTATTGAGAAACCAGAACTCCTATTAGAATAAACAAGTTCCATTATAAACACTGAAATACCAAATAATACGGATAACAAGGTGTAACAGGAAAAGAAGTAGAAAATTGGTTTAATAGTGTGTGAAAGAAAGTAATAGAAATGGGAAGAAATTGCGATTGAGTAGATTGGTAGTCTAGCAGAGGGTGGGGTGAGGGACGGTGGTGGGAAAAGGAAGTATGTGTGGGATTGAGTGGGGGTATGTATGAATATTTTTAAGGACTGTATGAAATGTATGTTTGTATATCCGAAATATGTATGTATAAATGTAATTTTTTTTTAAAAAAAATGAAGGAACTTTACTAGGAATAAAAAGTAGGGGGAAAGCAGCCAGAAGGTCAAAACAGAACGCAAAACAAACCCGAGCCCTGTGGCTCTAAAACAGAACCAATCCGTATTCTTTCGTTAGTTTTTTTGGATGAATCTGGTTTATAGATAACAACGAAGATATGTTTTTGTTGTACAGATGTTATTACAGACAATAAAACATGGGAAATTTTTGTTAAAAAATTAACCTGAGCCCTGTGGCTCTCAAACGAAACCAATCCTAGCCTATCCACAACCCTCGTTGTTCAAGTTTACTCCCCAAGAATCTGCAAGGCTGGCCAGTTTCACAAAAGATCGCACCTTGGATCCCTGGCACTGGAAGGAGAACTGGATCCCCTGTTGTTGGGGGGGGGGCACATAAGGCACAAGAAGCAGCTCAGCTTTTTAAAGGGTCTACCCAGACACTGAGGTCCAGCGCCGAGGGCCTTCTGGCAGTTCCCTCACTCTGAGAAGCCAAGTTACAGGGAAGCAGGCAGAGGGCCTTCTCGGTGGTGGCGCCTGCTCTGTGGAACGCCCTCCCACCAGATTTCAAAGAGTACAACAACTACCAGACTTTTAGAAAACATCTGAAGGCAGCCCTCTTTAGGGAAGCTTTTAATCTTTGATGCATTACTGTATTTTAATATTTTGTTGAAAGCCGCCCAGAGAGGCTGGGGAAGCCCAGCCAGATGGGCGGGGTATAAATTTAAAAAAAAATGCCGTATTTTTCGCTCTATAAGACGCACCAGACCACAAGACGCACCTAGTTTTTGGAGGAGGAAAACAAGAAAAAAAATATTCTGAATCTCAGAAGCCAAAACAGCAAGAAGGATTGCTGCGCAGTGAAAGCAGCAATCCCTCTTGCTGTTCTGGCTTCTGGGATAGCTGCGCAGCCTGCATTCGCTCCTTAAGACGCACACACATTTCCCCTTACTTTTTAGGAGGGAAAAAGTGAGTCTTATAGAGCAAAAAATACGGTATTATTATTTCCTCTCCTTGTGAGAGGGGTGCACGACAGCCTCCCTTAGGGCCTGAGCTGTCCTCCATTTCTCCTCCTTCACAACCCCTTACCCCTCGGCCGAGAGCCCCATGACAAGGAAGGAGATTATCTCCAATTGAGTCTGTTCCCCTGCTCTTATCGCCAGAAAGTACGTCCTCAGGTTTTTCTTCTCCTTCTTCTTTTAAACCTTCTACCACCCACCCATCTTGTCCCCTGCAGAGATCTCGTGCCCACCTCACACCACCTACAAATCTTGCATGACCGCCTGTCCTGACAGCTGTGCCAACATGGCCGCCCAGTCGGAGTGCGATGCCCCTTGCGTGGAGGGCTGCGCCAGTGACCCCGGCTACGTCCTCAGCGGACTGGACAGCGTCCCCTACAACCAGTGCGGCTGCACTGTCAACAACCAGTATTATCAGGTAGGCGGGGAGGAATAGGGAGGAACCCCCCGGCTGCTGCCGGTCAGTTGTGTGGTTCTGAATCCTGGAAACCGCAGGAGAGAGAAGGGCGCAAGGGATCAGCCGCTGTGAATTTGGTTAAGGGAGAGACTCAACCCTGGGTGTACCTAGAGCAGGGGTCAGCAAACTTTTCCAGCAGGGGTCCCTCAGACCTTGTGGGGGGCCGGACTGTATTTTGGAAAAAAATATATGAACGAATTCCTATGCCCCACAAATGCATTTTAAATAAAAGCACACATTCTGCATTCTACTCATGTAAAAACACCAGGCAGGCCCCACAAATAACCCAGAGTTGCATTTTAAGTAAAAGGACACATTCTACTCATGTAAAAACACGCCGATTCCCGGAACATCTGCGGGCTGGATTTAGAAGGCAATTGAGCTGGATCCGGCCCCCGGGTCTCAGTCTGCCTACCCATGACCTAGAGGTTGGCTAGGATGGGTGCAGGGCCTCAAAAATCACAGCTCTCCACTCGGGCTCAGAGTGGCTAGGAGCCTGCCTGTCTGCCTGCCCACTCTCCTGGCTGCTCCTCCAGCGCTCTGGACGGTGGCCTTGGCAGAGGAATCTAGTTCGTGGTGTGGGTTGTTGCAGCAGCGCTGGAGGGCCCCCTCCCGAGTTGGCCGCAAAGATGGAGGGAAGAAAGATGGAGAGAGCTGATGAAAGTTAAAGGAAGGGATGAAGGAAGGAAGGAGGCAGTGAGCGGAGGGAGGCAGGAAATCACTGGCGGAGTGCCAAAGACAATGATTTTAAGCAAAGGTTTTCAGTTTCTGGTGCACGGTCCCTTCCAGTTTTGGCAGTGCCAATACAAAGGTGGGCAGCTGCTTTCCCAGAGTGGCACTGATATTCTTCCCCATGCCCCGGTTTCTCCCCAGATCAACGACACTTTCTTAACAGAGGACTGCTCCAAAAGATGCACCTGCCGCAATACGGGGACTCTGGAATGTGAGCCTGTGGCCTGTGCCAAGGGGGATGTCTGCGCTGTGGTAAACTTCACCCGTGGATGCTACAGAGGTGAGAAAGGCTTGGTTAGGGACGAGGTGGGAAGAGAGGGTTGAGCCAGCAACGTGATGCAGCAGCAAAAAAGGCTAATGCTGTTCTAGGCTGCATCCATAGAAGTCTAGTGTCCAGATCAAGGGAAGGAATAATCCCACTCTATCCTGCCTTGGTCAGGCCACACCTGGAGTCCTGTGTCCAGTTCTGGGTGCCACAATTTAAGGAGGATATTGACAAACTGGAAGGTGGGCAGAGGAGGGCAACCAGGATGATGAAGGGCCTGGAAACTGAGCCTCAAGAGGAATGGTTGAGGGCATTGAGTACATTTAGCCTGGAGGAGACTGAGAGGGGATAGGATTTCCCCTCGGAAGGGCTGCCAGATATTTATCAGAAAATTGTAAGAGTTCGACACACAATACAACCCCCCGCAACCCAGATAGATAGATAAGATAGATAGATGATAGATAGATAGATAGATAGATAGATAGATAGATAGATAGATAGATAGATGATAGATAGATAGATGATAGATAGATAGATAGATAGATAGATAGACAGATGATAGATATCTTTATTGTCATTGTCCCACACAGAACAATGAAATGGAAAAACTACATAAAACATTCAAAAACCCCTAAAAACTCTGAAACCCCAATTTTAAAATACACTATACTATAAAATACACTATACGGATTTAATCCAAACGGATTAAAACACACATCAACATTCTGCATACTCGGTTTGACCGGCCGAAATGAGCACGTTTTCAGCAGGCGCCGAAGAAGGGTGCAGCGAAGGAGCCTGACTGATCAGTCAATTGGCGGGGAGTTCCAAAGGCTGGGTGCTGCTGCCGCCCTGAAAGATTGATTTATGCACGGGTGTTGCGTGGCACCTGCGACGGTGCCATCGCCCTTAAAGCCAAAGTCGACGGCTGATGTGGAAACGGAGAGACCTGAAAGAGTAGAAAAGTGACAGAATCTGGAAACAGAGCATTTTCCCAGTCTCTCGGTGGGCCGCGATGTGGACTGACGGTGGTCTCTCCCCTCCCCCCAAAACACACGTTTCTTCCTTTGCAGAGAGTGCCTGCCTCCGCAACAATTGCCAGAACGAGGGAGTGTGTCAGGACACCTTAGAAGGCTCCCTCGGCTTCGTCTGCGTTTGCACGGAGGGATACAACGGAACCTACTGCGAGACTGCCTACGATGTACAGCCCCCATCCCCCTCGACAGGTAACAAGTCCCTGCCGCTGTTGTTGTTGAGTCGTTTAGTTGTGTCCGCCTCTTTGTGACCCCCTGGACCAGAGCACGCCAGGCCCTCCTGTCTTCCACTGCCTCCCACAGTTTGGGCAAACTCATGCTGGTCGCTTTGAGAACACTGTCCCACCATCTCGTCCTCTGTCGTCCCCTTCTCCTTGTGCCCTCCATCTTTCCCAACATCAGGGTCTTTTCCAGGGAGTCTTCTCTTCTCATGAGGTGGCCAAAGTCTTGGAGCCTCAGCTTCAGGATCTGTCCTTCCAGTGAGCACTCAGGGCTGATTTCCTTCCAAATGGAGAGGTTTGATATTCTTGCAGTCCATGGGACTCTCAAGAGTCTCCTCCAGCACCAGAATTCAAAAGCATCTATTCTTCGGCGATCAGCCTTCTTGATGGTCCAGCTCTCACTTCCATACATCACTACCGGGAAAACCAGAGCTTGAACTATATGGACCTTTGTTGGCAAGGTGATGCCTCTGCTTTTTAAGATGCTGCCGCTACCTGCCCTAAAACACACACACACACACACACAGTACCTGTCAGGCCATTGCCGTATTTTTCGCTCTATAAGATGCACTTTCCCCCTCCTAAAAAGTAAGAGGAAATGTGTGTGCGTCTTATGGTGCGAATGCAGACAGGAGGCTCTCCTGAGCGCTCCCTTTAAAGAGCCGCATGGAGCGTGTGTGCGGCTCTTGGGGGGAGAGGCTGCGCGCGGCTATCCCATAAGCCAGGACAGAAAGAGGCATTGCGTTCCCGCTTGCTGTCCTGGGTTATGGGATAGCCGCGCGCAGCCTCTCCCGGTTAGGGGGAGCCTTCATCCCACTGCCCTGAAGAGGCTTCGCGCGGCTATCCCAGAAGCCAGATCCCTCTTGCTGTTCTGGCTTCTGGAATTCAGAATATTTTTTTTTCTTGTTTTCCTCCTCCAAAAACTAGGTGCGTCTTATGATCTGGTGCGTCTTATAGAGCGAAAAATACTGTGATTAATCCACCCGTCTTTCTTCCTCCCCCCTACACCCATCCAGATGACAACAATTTGACAGTCATCCTCATCGGAGTCCTTGTTCCTCTCGCGTTGATCCTGATGGTGGTGACAGGCGTCTGCATCTATCGACAGCGGAGGAGCAGGTATGGGATTGGGCAGGGCAGGGCGGGCACAATGGGTGTGAAGGGGTCCGGATGCCTCCTGCGGGCACTGGGGGGCTCAGGGCAACAGGAGAGAGGGGGTTTCAGAGGAGCAAGGCGTTGATATTAGTATGCAACGCCCTTAACAACCCGGAAGACATTTACCTACGAGATCGCCACATGCGCTCGCTCCGATTGACAGAATTGGTATTTTTACGGGTGGGTTCGACCCGATGATCCTTTGGGTCTCTTCCAGCTCTCTGATTGCCCACCTCCCACCCCAAATCTCCTCAAATGTCCTGTTCTTATGTGCTTCTCTTTTCTTCCTGTGTAGGCGGGAACACGGCATGCTTGCCTTGTCAGATCCAGGTGAGTTGAGAGCAGGAGGAATCCCTGGTGTATATTATTATTATTATTATTATTATTATTATTATTATTATTATTATTATTATTAGAGTTTATAATCCCTCCTGTATCTGGGTGGTTCACAGAATAAAATCAAGATATAAAAGCACAAAATACCTAATGAAAATAAAAGAACCACCCAATAGTCCCCCCCCCCACAAAAACACACACACACATTTTAAAAGGGCATGGCATGTAAATCAGATCAACCAAAGGCCTGGTTGAAAAGGAACGTTTCTGCCTGGCGCCTAAAGGTGTATAATGAAGGCGCCAGGCAAACTTCCCTGGGGAGAGCATTCCACAGACAGGGAGCCACTGCAGAGAAGGCCCCATTCACATGTTGCTGACCTCTAAAGGCGGAGACACACAAGGAAGGGCCTCAGAAGATGATTTCAGGGTGGGTTCATACGGAAAGAGGCGGTCCTTGAGGTATTGCGGTCCTGAGCCGTTTAAGGCTTTGTAGGTCAAAACCAGCACTGTTCAGCTTTGTAGGTCAAAACCAGCACTGTTCAGCTGCCTCAAGCCTCCACCCCAGAGTCAGCTGCACCCAAGAACATAAGAAGAGCCCTATATAGCTGGATCAGCCCAGTGGCCCATCGAGTCCTTCATCCTGTTCTCACAGTGACCAAACAGCTGCCCGTTATGGGAACCCCCCCAAGCAGGATCCAAGCACAAGAGCTACATTCTCCCCTCCTGCTGTTTCCAGCAACTGGTTTTCAGAAGCATGGCTGCCTCCAACTGTGGAGGCAGAACATAACCACCCTGGCTAGGAGCCTTTGACAGCCCTCCCCTCCTCCATGCATTTCTCTAATCCTCTTTGGAAACCCCTCTAAGTTGGTGGCCATTGCTGCCCCCTCAATGACTCCTTCAGGGCCCTTCCAACTTTACAACCTTATGGTTCTGTTCTTCAAGCCCAGGGTGCTCTTACATCACTCAGGATTATTATTATTAGTGCTTATTATTATTATTTAGTGCTTATTTCATTCACATACTCCGCCCTCGATTGTGGAAAACGGCAAAGCAGTTTGCAAAAAGGATGAATGGGATTATTAACGAAAGCATTTACGGAAACAGCTCTGTCCTACACACCAAGGAAGTCTGCTTGGATCTTGGTATCGTTACAATTATTATTTCTTTTTCAGGCGAAGGCAGACCTCCTCCTTCCACGACTGCCGACAAGACCACTCGCCTCTGACTTCCGCCCCAGATCTATTGCTGAAAAGATTCCTTCCTGCTCACACGCCCAGGGTGGGAACTGTCAAGATCTGACCTTTCTAAAGCTGAAGGGGCAGAGGCGCTGCAAATAAAGGCTGCCCCCCGCATCCCACCTGATTTCGCTTCCAGGAGTCTGTCTGGTCAGGTGAAGGAAAATCAGAGGAAGTGGAGGAGATTGGAGACACACGCCAACCCATTCGCCACCCTGGCATCTGCTGACACACCTTTCCCTCTCTCTGGGCTCTGTGATGCTTCTAGACTTGGTGATCCCATGCAGAGAATAGGCTTGGCAACCCAAATTCTGCTGAAGCCACCATTCCCAGCCAGCTGCTCATAGCTCCCCACCCTACCCTCGCTGTGGGACCAGCACACCTCATCCCACACAGGCCACCCCTTTCTGGGCAAGGGAAATGGAGCTGAATTGTGTCCAGAAAACCCAATAAAAATTAATAAATGAATGCAAATAAAAGCCTTCCTCTCCAGCACAGCATCTCTCCTTGAGCATTTCCTTCTTGTTATGCGGCGGCAAAAGAGGCTAATGCTTTTCTAGGCTGCATCAGCAGAAGTCTGGTCAGACCCCACCTGGAGCATAGCTGTCGACATTTCCCATTTTTAAAGGGGAAATTCCCTTATTCCGAATAGGATTCCTTGCCAGAAAAGGGAAAAGTTGACAGCTATGACCTGGAGTCCTGGTGTTTAGTTCTGAGCACCTCTGTTTAAGGATATTAACAAGTTGGTTTGTGTGCAGAGGAGGGCGGCCAAGATGATGACGGGTCTGGAAACTGAGCCTTGTGAGGAATAGCAGAGGGAGCTGGGCATCTTTAGCCTGGAAAAGAGGAGACTGAGAGGTGATAGGAGGGTAAAGGGACCCCTGACCATTAGGTCCAGTCGTGACTGATTCTGGGGTTGCGGCACTCATCTCGCTTTACTGGCCGAGGGAGCCGGCGTACAGCTTCCAGGTCATGTGGCCAGCAGGACTAAGCCGCTTCTGGCGAACCAGAGCAGCGCACGGAAACGCCGTTTACCTTCCCGCCGGAGCGGTACCTATTGATCTACTTGCACTTTGATGTGCTTTCGAACTGCAAGGACTGAATAACGGGAGCTCACCCTGTAGCGGGGATTCGAACTGCTGACCTTCTGATCGGCAAGTCCTAGGCTCTGTGGTTTAACCTACAGCACCACCCGCGTCCCTGATAGGAGAGTCATCTTCAAATATCTGAAGGGCTGTCACGTGGAAGGTAGAGCAAACGTGTCCCCATTGTAAACAAAATCTGCCCTTCTTCCCTAATGGGGTATCCAAGAGCCTGTATAGAGTCCTTAAGTGGGTTCCCTATCGGTAGGAGAAAAGAACAGAGGCCAGAGAATATTGAGAACAAAGCAGCTAGTAAGCCTGATCTTTATCAAAGCTGTTGCAACAGGGTGCTCCCCTCAAACGCAGGGAAGGAGGAGGACCCAGAACCAAGGTGCGCCTGCCCTTATATAGACATTTTTAATTCCCTGCCCTGGAGCTCAAGACCACCCCTCCAGACATCATACCTGCATCACAGAAAAGACGGTCTACAACAGAAATCCGAGTGCCTTGTTTTTACCCTGTCTGCCAGGTTATCTGATAATGCCTTATCTGATTGCCTTTCCTGGTAGTTTGGCCATTCCTTTGAGATGGTGATTACCCCATTCCTGAGACGATGGGAAGGTTCCCTCACCCCCTCCCTCCTTGCAGAGAAAACATTTGGTCAGTTGAGAGTCAAAGTGGTTTCAGGACGCCTCCCGCCCTGCTCCAGACATGTGGCCCACACATCTATGCATGTGCCTGGCTGGCACATTCACAAACATTTATTATATATATAAGACCTTACATTTTTTATTACAACAGATAATAAAAACCAACAGATTCATATTACACGAGGAATTCTGTCCAAACATTAGCAACAACTTTCTGAGGGTGAGAGCCCTCCGACACTTAAAAAGCAGTTTTAAAACCATCATTAAAATATCACGACAAACATGAGATTTTAAAGAGAGGTTGGATGGCTTACTGCCTGGGATTGTTTAGCTGTGATTCCGGCATTTATTTTATTTATTGAATTTATATGCCAGGGGTCTCACAGAATAAAATCAAGATATAAAACCACAAAATACATAATAAAATTATAAACGGCAACCCAGTAGCATCTGTCGGAAATCAAGCCTTTATCAGGAGAAACTGGCAACTCTCCCAGGCACCCGGCTTGATCTCCTGTTGACCTCCCTGGCTGCATTCCCCAGCAAGATCCAGGCGAGGTCGCAATAGGTGATCCTTCTCAGCGTGAGAAGAACACCCCCCCTCTTCCCCCCCCCCCCGGGCAGGGGAAAGAGATAGACAGAAATGTATTTACATGCCTTTATTTCTGTCTCTGCAGCATTACAAAAAACATGACTGCTCTCTTCAAACTCCAGCAGTCAAGTGACAAAGACTTTCTGTACTTCCTATACAAGAGCAAGAGGAAGAGCTCATATTACACTCTGAGCTAATTCCGGTGCTTCGCACTGTGAGTTGACTGTCCCTCTGATTCCCACGGACAGTCCCAACATTCCCACCATGTTTACTTTTCAAGCTAGCACTTTGCAGCTGCATTGCATCCATATGGTAACAGCATCGCAGGGGGTTGGAGTGGGTGGCCCTTGGGGAGTCCTTCCAGCTACAGCTCGGTGACTCTATCATTTCCTTCCTGCAATTAGCTGCTCCGTCTGCAGCTGCGCAGCGTGGATTTAACTCCAGAAACTGGCAAGGAGCCTGTAGGGATCTGGCAGGGGGCTTCTCCTTACTGGCCAGACCTCCTTTCCCTTGGGGGGGGTATAAAAGTTCCTCTTTGGGGGGGGAATGCATAAGTTGGCATGAGGCAGGATGAGCCTCCTGGTGCCCACCCCACCCCACCTCCAAGTGCGCGGATCCTGCGCCCTCGCCCGCCACACGCCCCTCCAGCCCGGCCATTGCTATCCCCTCATCGTCCCAGGGCCCCTCTCCCAACCGCAGCACCGCTCAGCCAACAAGGCCGTGGCTGCGGCCTCATTTCTAAATCAGCGCGCCATTAACACCATTAGCAGCGAGGGGGTTGGACTGGATGACCTTTGGGGTGCCCCTTTCAACCCTATGATTCCAGCAAACGGGTCCGCCGCGCAGGCGCAGAGCCGCGGTTCTCCTCCTGAGGCGACGCTATTCTCGCTTTCTTTTGACAGCTGCGCGCCGGAAGCCGGTTTGCGGGACCGGAAACGGGTCCGCCGCGCAGGCGCAGCTGAGGCGGCTGAGGCGATTCCGTCCCCGCCTTATTTCACCCGCGGCGCGCCGGAAACCGCCTTCGGAGACCGGAAGCGTACCTCCGCGCAGGCGCAGAGCCTCGTTTCTCCTTCTGAGGCGATTCCGTCCTTGCTTCATTTCACCCGCGGCGCGCCGGAAGCCGCCTTCGGCGACCGGAAGCGAGCCTCCGCGCAGGCGCAGAGAGGCGTTTCTCCTCCTGAGGCGGCTGAGGCGATTCCGTCCCCGCCTTATTTCACGCGCCGGAAGCCGCCTTCGGCGACCGGAAGCGAGCCTCTGCGCAGGCGCAGAGCCTCGTTTTTCCTCCTGAGGCGATTCCGTCCCTGCTTTATTTCACCCGCGGCGCGCCGGAAGCCGCCTTGGGCGACCGGAAGCGTGCCTCCGCGCAGGCGCAGAGCCTCGTTTCTCCTCCTGAGGCGATTCCGTCCCCGCCTTATTTCCCCCGCGGCGCGCCGGAAGCCGCCTTGGGCGACCGGAAGCGAGCCTCCGCGCAGGCGCAGAGCCTCGTTTCTCCTCCTGAGGCGATTACGTCCCCGCCTTATTTCACTCGCGGCGCGCCGGAAGCCGCCTTGGGCGACCGGAAGCGAGCCTCCGCGCAGGCGCAGAGCCTCGTTTCTCCTCCTGAGGCGATTCCGTCCCTGCTTTATTTCACCCGCGGCGCGCCGGAAGCCGCCTTGGGCGACCGGAAGCGTGCCTCCGCGCAGGCGCAGAGCGGCGGCTTGTCCCCCTGAGGCGATGCTGTTCTCGCTGCGGGAGCTGGTTCAGTGGCTGGGCTTCGCGCCCCTGGAGCTGCTCCTGCAGGCGCTGGCGCTGCTGGCGGCGTCGGCGCTGCTGGTGCTGAAGGCGGACGGCGGGGAGTCCGGGGCGTCGGCGGCGTCGGCGCTGAGCTGGTGGGCGGTGCTGGCGGCCTTCTTCGCGGCCGACGGGCTGAGCGCCTACTTCAGCACCATCGTGTCGGTGCGGCTCTTCCAGGACGGCGAGAAGCGGCTGGCGGTGCTGCGGCTGCTGTGGGTGCTGACGCTGCTGAGCCTCAAGTTCGTCTTCGAGGTGCTGCTGGGCCAGAAGCTGGCGGGCCAGAGCCGGGAGCTGTGGTTCGGGCTGCTCCTCTCGCCCGTCTTCATCCTGCTGCAGCTGCTGATGATCCGGGCCTGCAGGGTCAACTAGGGCAGTCTTTCCCAGCTGTTTGGGGACTACAGTTCCCACCATCCCTGACCACTGGTCTTGCTAGCTAGGGATGATGGGAGTGGTAGTCCCCAAACAGCTGGAGGCCCAAGGTTGGGGAAACACTGAACTAGGGGCCCGGGGAAGGAGGGAAGGACGCAGCCCAGCCAGGAGAAGAGCAGTGAAAGCGAAATAGAAAGGAGAGGAAGGCAAGGCAAAGGGAGTGAAAAGGAAAGCAAGGCAAAGGAAAGAAGAAAAGCAAGGCAAAGGAAAGAAACTGAGAAAAAGGCAAGCACGCAAGACACCCCCCCACACATCCGCCTGCAGCAGCGGCTGAGCACAGAGAGAGGAGGCGGAAGAAAGCAAAGCACGCATGCAGCAGCTGAGCGCTTGGATCTGGCCCAGAGAGAAGAGGCGGAGGAGAGCGAAGCAACGACCGTCCCCCACCATCCCCCAACACACACACCTGGGAGAGGAGGTGGAGGAGAGAGAGGCGAGACCAAGGAAGAACGCTGTCCACACCTGCCACACCAGCAGAGCGCTCGGGACTGTGCCACAGAGAGGAGGTGGAGGAGAGCAACACAAACACAACGCTGGCCTGCTGCCCCGGCTGAGCTCTCAGGACCCGCCTAGAGAGAGGAGGCGGCAGCGGCAGGGCTCAGCTCCTCTTCCACGGCCACCTATGCAAAGCACCCTGCTGCTCCTTCCCACTGCGCCATTACGGCAAGGAACTGCGCCCACCCTGCATGTACTGGGGTGACTGCTTTTGCGCCCTTGCTTGGACCCTGCAGTGCTGCCCTCAGACCCTCTGCCGCCCTGTGAGCCTATTGGACCCTCCCTCCCCCCCCCCCCAAAAAAAGATTTGACCCTCAGGGTAGTTATTTAAGAATAAAAACACAACCCGGGGAGAAATATTAGCAGCGATTTCTGAATTGCAGGGGGTTGAACTAGAGGACTTTGGAGGTCCTTCCAACTGTGTGATGATTCTGTGGACACTTTAGCTTTGCCCATCCTGGAATGGCCATTCCGTGTGCCCCACCAGCTCCTGCGTTCCTGGTATCATAGAGCAAAAGCAAGTTTGCCAGCGTTCTCTGAACATGTGCAGTTTTGCAATTTATTTATTTTTAGGACACTTTATCATTGTACCACCGGGAATGAAACGAAGCCTTCCAGCCCTTTCAAGTCTGCCCTGATACTAGAAAGGTTTACTTGAGAGTGGTGGGATGGCACCAGTTTGTTTAGAAAAACAATAAAAGTTTAAAAAAAAAATACCTGCAGTTGTGTTACATGCCTAAGCCCCCTGGCTTACTTTCCTCCCTGATAGCATCTCTAGGTCAGGCTGGTCATGTCCCCCACCTGAAACCGCAGAGAGCCCCTGCTGCCAGTCAGCTTAAGAAAAACAGGAGCACAGGAGACTGTCTTATACTGAGTCAGGCCATTGTGGTCCTTTTTGGTCAGTGTTGCCTTTGTTGTTGTTGTTTAGTCGTGTCTGCCTCTTCGTGGCCCCCTTGACCAGAGCACGCCAGGCACTCCTGTCTTCCACTGCCTCCCACAGTTTGGTCAAACTTGTGCTGGTCGCTTCGAGAACACCATCCAACCATCTCGTCCTCTGTCCCCTTCTCCTTGCACCCTCCATTTCCCCCAACATCAGGGTCTTTTCCAGGGAGTCTTCTCTTCTCATGAGGAGGCCAAAGTCTTGGAGCCTCAGCTTCAGGATCTGTCCTTCCAGTGAGCACTCAGGGCTGATTTCCTTCAGAATGGAGAGGCTTGATCTTCTTGCAGTCCATGGGACTCTCCAGAGTCTCCTCCAGCACCAGAATTCAAAAGCATCCATTCTTCAGCAATCAGCCTTCTTTATGGTCCAGCTCTCACTTCCATACATCACTACTGGGAAAACCAGAGCTTTAACAGTGTTGCCTTTATAGGCTGGCAAAAGCAGTGGCTCTCTCTAGGTTTTCAGAGCAGTCATCTTTCCTAGCCCCAGTTGCAGATCCTGGCCGAACTTCTGCATGCAAAGCAGGTGCCCTGTCCCTGAGTTGTGGTTCTTTGCTTCAAATAAAGCCAAGTTTCTAGCTCTCGTGATTCCAGATAAAGGGCTGCGTTAAACAGGAACGCTGGGAGCTGCCTTAAACTGAGTTGGACTGTTGATTGGTTCAGCTTAGTATCGTCTGCAATGACAGGCAGCAACTGTCCAGGATTCTGGACAAGGAATCTTCCGCAGCCCTTCCTCGAGGGCCTGTCGGGGACTGAATCCTGAGAACTTCTGCGTGCTAAGAAGATGCTCTGCCCCTGAGTTACAGCCCTCCCAGTTCTGAGCTTGACGTTGCTATTAATATTAATAATAATAATAATTTTTATTTATACCCCGCCCTCCCCAGTCAAGGCCGGGCTCAGGGCGGCTAACAAGCAATAATATAAATAAGTTGAATGAATACAACTTAAAAACAAAATTAAAATACAACATTAAAATATTGAAGCATTAAAATGTTAAAATGTAGCCTCATCGCAGGAGGAGAGACGAAAAGAAAAAAGAAAGGGGGAGGGAATCAAATTGGCTCCAAGCCGAAGGCCAGGCGGAACAACTCTGTCTTACAGGCCCTGCAGAAAGAAATCAGATCCTGCAGGGCCCTGGTCTCATGAGACAGAGCGTTCCACCAGGCTGGAGCCAGTGTTGAAAAGGCCCTGGCTCTGGTTGAAGCTAATCTAACTTCCTTAGGGCCCGTGACCACTAGGGTGTTGCTATTTATGGACCTTGAGGCTCTCCGTGGGGCATACTGGGAGAGGCGGTCCTGTAGGTATGAGGGTCCGAGGCCGTGAAGGGCTTTAAATGTTAAAACCAGCACCTTGAACCTGACCCTGTACTCCACCGGGAGCCAGTACAGCTGGAAAAGCACTGGGTGAATGTGATCCCATGGCAGGGACCCCGTGAGGAGCCTCGCTGCAGCATTCTGCACCCATTGGAGTTTCTGGGACAGCTTCAAGGGTAGCCCCGCGTAGAGCAAATTACAGTAGTCAAGCCTGGAGGTGATTGCCGCATGGATCACTGTGGCCAGGTTATTATTTATTAAATTTGTATATGACCCTCCACCTGTAGATCTCAGGTTGGTTCACAACATAAAATTACAACACAGGCAACGATCAATTTATGCACGTCCAGTTAACATGTGACCATGCACATGCGCATCATGGCGACCTGGAAGTGGCCGGAAAACAAGGAAGGGCAGGCTTATGCATGCTCTGCTATTGCATGCAATGACCTGGAACGCAACCCCTATGCAAATCAAGGGTTGCGTGTATTTTTTTTAAAAGCAGTGGCTTTTAAACTGAGGTTGGGAGGACATCTGTAGGAGATTCTTTGGCTGTGAGCTGGAACTTTGGGAGACGCTTCCAACTTTACAAGTCTGTGATGCTACAATCCTATTACTAACATCAACTACAGCAGGCATTGGGGTGCCAGTGACAGGGGGCCTGTTTGCTGCTGCCCCCATCCCCCTGACCTTTGGGGTGACCCTGGACTGTGGCTGCTGAGGTTCAGCCACTGTTGCACCACCCCAAACATCTGCCTTTGCTGCCACCTATGCAGCAGGCAGCCCCATCGCCTCCTTCCTGTTTCAACATTAACCACCAGTCATGATTCAAAGCAAAGAAAACCCACAAAGGCCGTTGTGCAAAGCCAAGCTGATTGACTGCTGACAGTCCTTGCACAGCACAAAGTAAACAGATTTTTTGTTGTTGTTTAGTCGTTCAGTCGTGTCCGCCTCTTTGTGACCCCCTGGACCAGAGCACACCAGGCCCTCCTGTCTTCCACTGCCTCCCGCAGTTTGGTCAAACTCATGCTGGTAGCTTTGAGAACACTGTCCAACCATCTCGTCCTCTGTCGTCCCCTTCTCCTTGTGGCCTCCATCTTTCCCAACATCAGGGTCTTTTCCAGGGAGTCTTCTCTTCTCCTGAGGTGGCCAAAGTCTTGGAGCCTCAGCTTCAGAATCTGTCCTTCCAGTGAGCACTCAGGGCTGGTTTCCTTCCGAATGGAGAGGTCTGATTTTCTTGCATGGGACTCTCAAGAGTCTCCTCCAGCACCAGAATTCAAAAGCATCCATTCTAAACTGTGGAACTCCCTCCTGCAGCAGGCAGGGAGTGCCACCAACCTAGATGGCTTTAAGAGAGGATTGGGCAAATTTCTGGAGTGGAGGACTAGCAATGGCTACTTGCCATGTTGGCCAAACTTTCCCTGCACAGTTGGGGGCAGAGACGCTTCTGAACACCACTTGCTGGGAACTGCAGGAGGGGAGAGAGTTCGCTCTCGTGCTCAAATCCTGTATGGGGGCATCCCATAACGGGCATTTTGTGCTTGAACCCTCTTCGCTGATTGGCCGTGCCAGATTTAGGGTGGTGCGGGTGGTTCCCCTGCACAGGGTGTTGAGCCAAGCGGGCACAAAACAGAAGACCCACCATTAAGAAGGTCCAGTTTGGGGCACCAAATCTTGCCCTTGCGCAGGGCTCCGTATTACGAAAGATTACCAAAGCCCACCCCCTGCTGGTCGGCCACTGTGAGAAGAGAATGGTGGCCTATTCTTGTGTTTTTCACTTTTTGGCTATTAAAATTCGTGCAGATGGCAGATGAAGATGGTGGACTTTATGGAGCTGGCTGATCTCACCGGGAGAATCCGCAACCAGAAAGAAGAGGAATATCAAGAAGATTGGAAGAAATTTAAAGATTACTTGAATAAATATTGTAATATTAAAGATTAGTAGTTACTTGAAAGTACTAAATAGGCCTAGGATTAAATTAGGATTAAATAAATAAATGTGATATAGAATGTTAAGAAAAGTTAAGGAATTTGATTATAATCGGAATATTGTCTTTTGAATAATGATATTCAGTTACAAGGAAATTCAGATGGAAGAGATTAGAGGAAGTCAAGTAATATGTTTATGAAGTTCGAACCTTAATTAATTAACTTTTACTGTTTATGTGTTTGTGGTTATATTTTTGGTTATTCTTTGTTATATTTGTTTTATTTCTTTTTTTCTTTTTCTTTCATTGGTTTTACAGTATGTGTTGTATTTGTTTGAAACTTAATAAATATTATTGGGCCCCCTTTGGCATGATCCAGCAGCCTGGCTCTTATTGCATTCCTAAATTCTCCCCCTCTCCCTTTCATTAATCTGCAGAACGCATTATCTTGCAGAGTCGGATGCCCGGTGCAGTTATCTTGAAGGGCTGTTAGCAAGGCCACTGGGTTATCGCGGTATCTTATCCGTGGGGCAATTGGGCCTGCGTGTGGCTTGGCTCTTATCGCACCGGATTGATAACCTTGGCCAAGGCAACCGCATTGCAAGCCAAAGGGTGTGGAAGGCTGCAGCGGGCCTGCCCTGCAGGAGGCGCACAATCTCTTGCTGAACAGCTATGCAACGTACGCCAACAGGGCTGCAAACGAATCCATGCAACAGGGCGATGAATCCATCATACTCGCTTTCAATGGGGGTTTTGCTTGCATGCACAGTGGAAATCTGTGCGTGCTCGATGGATAAACACACATTCCTGCATGTCCCTGCAAATCCCCACCCCACCCCACAGATGAATAATATCTTCCTGGTAGATTTGATGCTGTGTGTAGTGTCACCTGAGGGCTGGTGGGAGTTGTAGTTCAAAAACAGAGGGCACCAGGGTGGGGGAGAGGCTGATTTAAGTGGTTTGGGCTGGGGCTAAGGCACTTTTTCGTTTATAATTTCTGTCATGTGCACAGTGGAGGAGTGTGTCTGTTGTTGTTTAGTCGTTTAGTCGTGTCCGACTCTTTGTGACCCCATGGAGCAAAGAACGCCAGGCCCTCCTGTCTTCCACTGCCTCCCGCAGTTTGGTCAAACTGATGCTGGTAGTTTTGAGAACACTGTCCCACCATCTCGTCCTCCGTCGTCCCCTTCTCCTTGTGCCCTCCATCTTTCCCAACATCAGGGTCTTTTCCAGGGAGTCTTCTCTTCTCAGAGGTGGCCAAAGTCTTGGAGCCTCAGCTTCAGGATCCGTCCTTCCAGTGAGCACTCAGGGCTGATTTCCTTCAGAATGGAGAGGTTGGATCTTCTTACAGTCCATGGGACTCTCCAGAGTCTCCTCCAGCACCAGAATTCAAAAGCATCCATTCTTCAGTGATCAGCCTTCTTTATGGTCCAGCTCTCACTTCATACATCACTACTGGGAAAACCAGAGCTTTAACTAGACGGACCTTTGTTGGCAAGGTGATGTCTCTGCTTTTTAAGATGCTGTCTAGGTTTGCCATCGCCTTTCTCCCAAGAAGCAGGCGTCTTTTGATTTCGTGACTGCTGTCACCATCTGCAGTGATCATGGAGCCCCAGAAAATAAAATCTATCACTGCCTCCATTTCTTCCCCATCTATTTGCCAGGAGGTGATGGGCCCAGTGGCCATGATCTTCGTTTTTTTGAAGAAGAAAAAATGATCTTTGTTTTTTTTGAAGAAGAAAAAACAGACACAGTGTGTCTGTGGAGGCGAGGTCAAAACATTGGAGAGTTACAGGAGAGGCATGTTTTGTTGCAGCCGGGGAAGATGAAGGCCGGTTGTGCTGTTGCCGATGCACCAGGCCGCTGTCTTCTCCTCGTGCTCCTCCCAGCGGCCATTCCTCCTCTGGTCATCAACATGGATGCACAACCTGACTGACCCCAGGCGCTGTGATTGTCTGCAAGGGATTTCCACACGGCGGGGTTGATTTTGCCAGCTTCCATGTTAGAGGCATCTTTGTAATGCAGAGTTGGCCTGCCAACTGGCCTGGTCTCTGAAGACAGCTCCTTGTAGAACCTTGGGGGATCCTGCCCTCTTTTATTCTGTGGGCATGACCAAACCAGCGTAGACGTCGCTGAGACAGGAGTGTGAACATGCTGGGAATGTGGGTTTGGAAGAGCACATCTTTGAGGCTCTGTCTTGCCATGCTGGCGAGGGGCTGATGGAAGTTGCAGTCCAGCACTTCTGGCAAAACCTATGCTAAGCCGCCATCACAGCACCTTTGACCCTCCTTTCGACTGCCAGGTTTGATTTCACTGGCAGGTTTGCACCCTGGCGTTTGTATAATTGATTGTTGTTTAAGTTACAGATAGGTAGCCGTGTTGGTCTGCCATGGTCAAAACAAAATAAAAAAATTCCTTCCAGTAGCACCTTAAAGACCAACTGAGTTAGTTCTAGGTATGAGCTTTCGTGTGCATGCACACTTCTTCAGATACACAGTATCTGTGTATCTGAAGAAGTGTGCATGCACACGAAAGCTCATACCTAGAACTAACTCAGTTGGTCTTTAAGGTGCTACTGGAAGGAATTTTTTTATTTTGTTTTGATTGTTGTTGAGTCGTTTAGTGGTGTCCGCCTCTTCGTGACCCCCTGGACCAGAGCACGCCAGGCCCTCCTGTCTTCCACTGCCTCCCGCAGTTTGGTCAGACTCATGCTGGTAGCTTCAAGAACACTGTCCCACCATCTCATCCTCTGTCGTCCCCTTCTCCTTGTGCCCTCCATCTTTCCCAACATCAGGGTCTTTTCCAGGGAGTCTTCTCTCCTCATGAGGTGGCTCCTCTTGGAGCCTCAGCTTCAGGATCTGTCCTTCCAGTGAGCACTCAGGGCTGATTTCCTTCAGAATGGAGAGGTTTGATCTTCTTGCAGTCCATGGGACTCTCAAGAGTCTCCTCCATCACCAGAATTCAAAAGCATCAGTTCTTCTGCGATCAGCCTTCTTGATGGTCCAGCTCTCACTTCCATACATCACTACAGTGGTGCCTTGCAAGACGAAAATAATCCGTTCCGCGAGTCTCTTCGTCTAGCGGTTTTTTCGTCTTGCGAAGCAACCCTATTAGTGGCTTAGCGGCTTAGCGCTATTAGCGGTTTAGCGGCTATTAAAGGCTTAGCGGCTAAAAGGCTATTAGCGGCTTAGCGGCTTAGCAAAAGGGGGGGGAGCGAAAAAAATCGCAAGACTTGCAAGACGTTTTCGTCTTGCGAAGCAAGCCTATAGGGAAATTCGTCTTGCGAAGCGCATCGAAAAACGGAAAACCCTTTCGTCTAGCGGGTTTTTCGTCTTGTGAGGCATTCGTCTTGCGGGGCATCACTGTACTGGGAAAACCAGAGCTTGAACTATATGGACCTTTGTTGGCAAGGTGATGTCTCTGCTTTTTAAGATGCTGTCTAGGTTTGCCATCGCCTTTCTCCCAAGAAGCAGGCGTCTTTTAATTGCGTGACTGCTGTCGCCATCCGCAGTGATCATGAACCAAGAAAGTAAAATCTCTCACTGCCTCCATTTCTTCCCCTTCTGTTTGCCAGGAGGTGATGGGCCCAGTGGCCATGATCTTCGTTTTTTTGATGTTGAGCTTCAAACAATATTTTGCGCTCTCCTCTTTCACCCTCATTAAAAGGTTCTTTAATTCCTCCTTGATTACATTTCATTCATTTCTTATATTACGACGCCACTCTTTGCTCACGAGAAGTCACAAAGCGGCTTACGCCCAATAAACGACAACATAGTAGAACACCACGACTGCGACGTAAATTATATAAAACAATTAACAAATCGTCAGTAAAAACAACCACCTTCTACAAAACACTACGAACAAAACAACTTCAAACATAAACAGTACATCCACAAGAAAAGTCCTGTTATAAAACCCACAAAGCATTACAGCACTCATAATCCACAAAGCAATATTAACAACATTGACAAACTAAGCGTTGCTGAATTCACACACTCTCACTCTCCCCACCCTCATGACTCATAGCGTCCACAGTCCATTGAGAAAACACCTTCCCATAATGGCTGCGGAAGCAACTTCCTGGATCTCTCCAGGTGCATTTTGTTTTTTTGTTTTTAGAAAATCTTTATTAATTTCCCACATAAACAAATATACATGAATTGCATAACATACAAAACAAAAAAACACTACAAATGAATAGGAACAATAAAGTAAGAAAAGATAAACAAACAGACATAAACAAATACGACATATTACACTTACATGACAAATTAAAATATATAACTTCCAATAATTCTCATTATACTACTTATATTACCTGTACTCTTTGTGCAGATTCATATTATTTTGTTTTGTGTGTATATATATAAATTCCAATATTATATTTTATGCATTTCTTGCTTATCAGTATCACTCTATTTCTGCAAATATCTTATTGTTCGTACAGTACGATTTTAGATATTCTTTGAATATTTCCCAGTCCCTATACTGTATACCTTCTGGTGCATTTTGAAGTAACTGAGGACACTGGGAATTGTAGTCCTAAACACCTGGAAGGCACCAGGTGTGGGGGGGGAGGCTTAATTAAGTGGTTCAGGGGTCCCGTTATTAAGGATCCAAGTGCTACTGGCTATCTTATTACGGCTATCAACTTTTAAGTGAATCACACATCTGTTTCCATGTGGAAACACCCACTGATGGCCGTAATCTCTGCAAGCGATAGAATGCGGCCAAATGGCGCAACTTTGCAGGGGGAAGTGAAAGGCTCCTTTGGGGAAGGAAAACCTTGAGCAGAACCTTGACGCCCCTTTAACCAAGAAAGGTTTTTTTTGGGGGGGGGTTGTGGGGGGGAGCACAGCCCTGGAGGAATATCCTCCCCTCCCCTTTAAAAATAAATCTATTTCCCCCCACTTACCTGCCTGTATTTTATCACAAATATCCGGATAACCAGCTCTCTCTCTCTCTATATATATAAATTTTTTCTTGTGAATATTTCTTGTGAACGTCAACAGCCTAGGACAACCCTAGTTTGGTTTAGTTTTTATGCATTTGCAGACAAGCAAAAACATCAAGTCTTTTTACATGTATCCTACTTTATGCTCCATAGAACCGTTTGTTTGTTGGTGTATTTAAAATGAAAACTCAATAAAAAGCATTAAAAAAAAATAGTTTTTATGCATTTGCCTGTTTGGGTTATAATGGACAAAACTTAACAAAAACACTCTTAAAAGAAATCTCTGTTGCCAGAGGCTCAGGTCCAGGGTGACAAATGTTAGGAAGAAGGCGAACACGCAAACACACGCCCTGGGTTAGGCAGAGAACCAGCCCCAGGGCCGGCTTTTTCCAGCCACGCAACCCGCCCGTCCCCACCCAACCCCAAAAACACGTGTCTGCCCTTGCAAGAAATCCGGTTGCTGTGCATACACAGGGCAGCCCAGGAAGGCAAGCCCTTTCCTTTGTCCGGCGGAGGCAAGAGGCGCGGCGCTCCATGGCCTCCCGTGTACACGCGTAACGTGAGAACGGTGGGTGGCGCGGATCCGGGTTAGTGGGTTGACGCGTGTCAAGCCTGTCCGGCCTTTTTTTGGGGGGGGGTTGCAGCTTTCTCCGCCTTCCTCCTCCTCCTCCTCCTCCAGCCGAGGCTCCTCCCGGGCAGGATCTGAGCTCACGGCGGCGGCGGATGCAATCGCATCCCGGGAGGAGGAGGAAGCCGGGTCGGACCGGTCACATGAAGAGCCCGTGACCCGCCCGGCGCTGGAGCCGGTCCGGCCCAAGCTCCATGTCGCCTCCCGGGGCTGCTGCAAAGGACGCAGCCAGGTCGGTGCGCGGCGGGGGGGGGGGGGCAGGACGCCTGGGTCCCTCCGGGGTGGGGGTGGGGTGTTGCAAGGAAGCGGGGGCCCCCCCACCCACCCCCGGGGGATGGAGCCAGGACGGGGCGGGGAGGAGAAAGGCTGGGAGGGAGAGCTGAGGCTGGCTCGGACTCCTGGGTCCCTGTGAGGATCGGGTCCCCGGCTCAGCATCATCCCCTGGGGCTGATAAGGGGCCCCGCTGCGCCCCTTGGCTTGATGGGAAAATCTCTGCTCTAAGGATGCCCTTCCCAAATTTCTCAACCCCCCCCCCCACCAGCTTGGTCAGCCAGATTCCCAGGCGATTAAGGGGGGGGGCGAGTTTAGGAAGGGATCACTCCTGATCTAGAATCAGGGGTGCTTTTTAGCACATCTCTCTTTTGGGGGGGTTGTTACAAATTATAACTTGGTTTTCCTGTACAACGGGAGTTGGTTGAACGCCCCTCTGCCCACCCTCCTTAAAAAAAATTAACCCACTGTTATTACAATTATTTTATCATTATGCCCTGTGTTATGCTATTCATTGTTATGCTGCATGAACTACACTCTTAATATTGGGATCTTTGGATAAAGGGCTGTGTATGATCAGTTGCCAACCTAGCAGCTTGAAAGCACACCAGTGCAAGTAGATAAATAGGCACCGCTCCGGCGGGAAGGTGAACGGCATTTCCGTGCGCTGCTCTGGTTCGCCAGAAGCAGCTTAGTCCTGCTGGCCACATAACCCGGAAGCTGTACGCCGGCTCCCTCGGCCAGTAAAGCGAGATGAGCGCCGCAACCCCAGAGTCAGCCACGACTGGATCTAATGGTCAGGGGTCAATTTATTTCAATTGAATAAATAATAATAATAAGTTGTTTTTGTCCTGGTTGTGCAACAATAGACACATGGGCTCCTCTGAGCATGCACCAATTTCCTTATTCGGAAGGTGGTGGACTCCCCTTCCTCAGAGGTCGGACAGCCGCCTGTCAAGGGTTATTCAACTGCGATTCCTATATTGGGGGGGGCTGGATGACCTTTGGGGCCCCCTCAACAACAAAGCTATGATTCTGTGCTCACCGTTGAATGGTCCCAAAGAGGATGCACGAAGAGAGCTTGCTTCCATGCCCGTGGGTCGTGGGGCCCAGCAGTCTCCCCCAAGCCCCCCCCCAAGGACGCTCCCTGTTCCAGCACCTACCCCCCCAACACACCTTTCCTTGAGGAACGGGCCTGTGTAGTTCAGGGGCAGAGCTCCTGCTTGGCATGCAGAGTTAACCTATGGAACTCACTCCCACATGACAGAAGCAGGGGTAGCCACTGACCTGCATGGCTTTAAAATGGGGTTTGGCAAATTTGCAGAGGAACAGAGGTCTCTTGGCCTCAGATCCATAGAATCTTAGGATTGTTGAGTTAGGGTCACCTAGTCCAACCCCCCTTCAATGCAGGAAACTTTTGCCCAACCCGGAACTCGAACCCATGTCCCTGAGATTAAGAGTCTCATGCTGTACCGATTAATCCGTTCCAGACTTTTGAAAACAGCAGTGCAACATGAATTTTACTCGAAAGCAATAATCGGTGTACTGCACTATAAAATAAACAAGGCAGTATTGTAGATGATAGAAATTAAAATTATTATTTTTTCCTTACCTGCGTGGAAGATAGTCATTGTTTGGGTGGGGGGGCTTTTATCCATTTCCGCAGTCACACACAATCAATCAATCAGTAGCTGAACTGGGTTCCACACAGTCGTAAAAAACAAATTAACCAGAAAAGCCTCGAAAAACAAAAATGCAAAATAAATAGCAAAAGCGCCAAGCTTAATCCGTCCCAGGAGTCCGCTTGACTTCTGAAACCAAGGCACAGCTTCTGATGGGTGCAAACGCCCTGGAAACTATAGCCGACAGCCACATCGGACGTTCGGCTTCCGAAAAATGGAACTTCTGGGTTTTCGGCTTTGGGGAACCAAGGTACCATTGAAATGCACATCTGGTTGGCTAATGTGATAACAAGATGCTGGACTAAGATGGGCCATTGGCAAGAAATTTCTTGCATATGTGGTGGACATGTTCCAAGATTAAAGCCTTTTGGGATACCATATATAATGAATTGAAAAAGGTTTTTAAGTATAATTTCAGCAAAAAAACAGAGGCTTTCCTGTAGGGGTTAATTGAGGAAATCCAAATGAAAGATGTAAATCTGTTCATGTGCGCAACAACGGCCGCAAGAATACTTCTGGCCCAGAAATGGAAGCAACAAGAACTCCCCACATTGGAAGATTGGCAAGTAAAAGTGGTCGAATACGTGGAGCTGGCGAAGCTGACGGGGAAGATTCGGAATGGCTGTGATGATTTGTTCCAAAAGGACTGGGGCAAATTTATACTCTGTATGAAAGAAAATTGCAAACGGTTGAATACGTTTGTAGGTTTAAGTTGAGATGTTTGGTAATGGGAAATGAAGGAGCTGACTTACTTAGAAGTAGGCGATTGTTAAAAGATTGATTTAAGGTAAAAAAAGTGGATTTAGGAATGTGGAGAAATTGGTAATGAGATATGGAAGTCTGCTAGAGGGAAGGAAGGAAGTCAATGCTTTATTTAAGCCATGAATTATTATTTTTTGATATGGAAATGTAATAAAATATGGAAAACTTAATAAAAATTATATTAAAGAATCATAATAAGATGGGCCTTTGGCCTGATCCAGCGATTGGAGCTGATGGTTACAACTGCTGCAGCTAATATCTCTCTCTCTCTCTCTCCTTCTCCCCATCCTTCCTGTTTTCTGCCCCCCTAGATAAACCGGGGAGCTTGCTGGCCCCCCGGGCCATGTCTACAGAGAGCTCACCTCTGCTCAGCTACCGGCTCTTCCGGGTCTCTAGCGACATGCCAGGGGGCGGCCAGGAAGAGGCCCCCCTGGTGGTGGGGGTGGCGGGGTCGGCCACGGGGAGCTCCCACCACGACCCAGCCCGGCAGCTGTCGACGTTCTTCGGGGTCATCGTCCCCACGGTCCTCTCCATGTTCAGCATCGTGGTCTTCATGCGTGTGGGTGAGTCGGGCTCTGGGTTCGAGAGGCACCAAGGCGGCTGTCCTTCTCTGCACCCCCCCCTTTTATAAAGAAAACAAAACCTGACCTTGATCTGTGTCTCCACACAGGGTTTGTCATCGGCCATGCAGGCTTCCTGCAGTCTCTCCTTATGTTGTTGGTGGCCTATGTCATCATTTCCTTGACCGTACTGTCCGTCTGCGCCATCTCCACCAATGGAGCGGTCCAGGCAGGCGGGGCTTACTGTATCCTTTTTTGGGGGGGCAATTTGACGCACTTTGGTTGATCTTGGGTGGAGCAAGGGGGGAGAGTGGGCGGGTGGGAGAAAGCAAAAAATAATAATATTTTTTTAAAATATATTTATTTATTTTAACAAGCACCAAAACACAAGCAGTGAAACCCCCCAGGCGTCCGATACATTGGGTATAAATATTCAATAATATACATATTCAATAATATCATATTCAAATCAACCTTATGTACACTTCTATATACCTTAACGGGACGCGGGTGGCGCTGTGGGTTACACCACAGAGCCTAGGACTTGCCGATCAGAAGGTCGGCGGTTCGAATCCCCCGTTGCTCGGTCCCTGCTCCTGGCAACCTAGCAGTGCGAAAGCACGTCAAAGTGCAAGTAGATAAATAGGTACCACTCCGGCGGGAAGGTAAACGGCGTTTCCGTGCGCTGCTCTGGTTCGCCAGACGCGGCTTAGTCCTGCTGGCCACATGACCCGGAAGCTGGACGCTGGCTCCCTCGGCCAGTAAAGCGAAATGAGCGCTGCAACCCCAGAGTCGGTCATGACTGGTCCTAATGGTCAGGGGTCCCTTTACCTTTATATATCTTAACACTCCTCTCTCCACAAAGTTTACTTAAATTTTAACATTTTAATTGCCCCAAATTGTTCAAACCTACTCAAATAATTCAATATCTTCTCAAACCAATCCTCCTCTTTCTCACTGGCCTTAAGCCCTTTCATTCTATGTATCTTCACAGTCAGGTATTCTAAAATATTATTCAGTTTTTTCCTCCATTGGTTCACCCCTAGCTCTTCTGCATTTTCCCAATTACTCGCTATAACCTGCCTGGCTGCAATTACCATCAGTTTTACCCATTTACATTCCTCTTTTGTTTTTTCATCTATTCACGCGGCACACAGTTAAACTATGGAACTCCCTGCCACAGGAGGTGCAGCAATGGCCGCCAACCTGGATGGCTCCAGGATTGGGCGAATTCATGGAGGAGGAGGAGAGAAGCTGTCGATAGCTAGTGGCCAGGATTTCTCTATGCCAGGCATAGGCAAACCCGGCCCTCCAGATTGTTTTGAGACTACAATTCCCATCATCCCTGACCACTGCTCCTGTTAGTTAGGGATGATGGGAGTTGTAGTCCCAAAACATCTGGAGGGCCGAGGTTGAGGAAGCCTGGTCTACGCTCTGCCTCCACCTATCTGTGAGAACAGGATGCTGGAGTAGATGGGCCTGATCCCGCAAGGATTTAAAGAACTGGCAAGCTTTTTCCAAATTCCCAAAGGCGGTGCATGCCGTTCTGAAACTCTTGGAACTACGATAAAGGTCTTGTTCTTTTTTTTTTTTTAATAATAAATTTTTATTATTTTTCAATACAATCATACAATTTTATCCAAATTTTAACTGATTTTAACAAAGTACAAATTTTGGACTTCCTTCAGCTTCTCTGGTAATCATCCATTTTTACCCTTCAATACGCATTCCTTTAATTGCATTGCCATTTGACTTCCCTCCCTTTTCTATTTTCTTTTAACAATACCTCTTAAAGTTTTATAGTGCTTCTTGAAACCCCACTAGCGTTGTTTGCACTTCACATATATTTTTCAGATAATCTACAAATTTTCCCCAATCCTTGATGAACTTTTGGTTTCAGACATATCTTATTTTCCCAGTCAGTTTGTCCAGTTCCGCATAGTCAGTCAATTTCATTCTCCATTCTTGAATGTCAGTATTTCCTCTCGTTTCCATTTCTGGGCCAATAAGATTCTTGCTGCCGAAACTGCATACTGGAAGAGTTTATAGTCTTTTCTTCTTATTTCTTTACCTGTAATCCCTAAAAGAAAAGCTTCTGGTTTCTTAACAAAAGTGTATTTTAACATCTTTTTCAATTCATTGTATATTGCTTCCCAGAAACTCTTTACTTTCTTACATTCCCACCACGAATGGTAGAATGTTCCTTCTTTCTCTTTACATTTCCAGCACTTGTTACATGTTTTATACATTTTTACCAATTTTGCCGGTGTAATATACCATCTATAAAACATTTTCATTACATTTTCCTTCAACCCCATGCATGCAGTAAATTTTAAACTTTCCTTCCATAATTTTTCCCAATCTTCAAATTGAATGTTATATCCAAAATCTTTGGCCCACTGTATCATTACCGATTTGACCTCTTCATCTTTCGTATACCATTCTAAAAATATCTTATACATTTTTGACAGAGTTTTATATTCATTATTTATTACCTCGGTTTGGAACTTTGAATCTTTTTCTGCATATCCACTTAAAGGTCTTGTTCTTTCTGCCCCCCATCCCACCCGAACTTGCTCCAACTCTGACCATCCCAGAAAGAGGCCCTTGAATTGTGGCCCGAATGGAGTTGGCCCTCGCTAGTTCCTGCTCCATGCTGCCTGGTAATTGGAGGTAGACTTCCCTTGTACATGGAGGCTGCACAGCTACGCTCATCTTCCGTGAGTTTGGGAGGGTGGCGGTTTCTCAACTTCTCCTCTTTCGAAACTTTGCCTTAACTGACAACCCTCCTCCCCAACCCGGCCGCTTTCAGTCATGATCAGTCGGACCCTGGGCCCCGAATTTGGCGGCAGCATTGGGCTCATGTTCTACCTGGCTAATGTCTGTGCTTGCGGCGTCTATGTCCTTGGGCTGGTGGAAGCCATTCTGGACGACTTCGGAGCAGGTGGGTGTCAAGATGAGCGAGGGGTGTTTACCGTATTTTTCGCTCCATAAGACGCATCTGACCATAAGATGTGTGTAGTTTTTAGAGGGGGAATGCAAGGGGGGGGGGAAATTCTTTAAAGGAAGCGCTGAGCAGAGTCTGTATGCATCCCGGGCTCAGCTCAGGGCTCCCTTTCACGAGCTGTGAGAAGCATGTGTGCGGCACTTGCAGGCTTTCCCCCAAGGAGGGATAAGCCCCCAAGAGCCGCACACACGCTCCGCGCAGCTCTTTAAAGGGAGCGCGGCTATCCCAGGCTTTTGCCCGGAGGCTCCCCGTGCCCTGAAGAGGCTGTTGGGATACTGCCAGGGAGACATAGGCCATCACTGCCTCCACATTGACTCCGGACGTCCATCGATCTCCTGTAGATACAGTATCAGCAGTTAACGACACGAGATCCAGAAAATAGCTTTCCACATTCCAGAACTGATGCACGCTCTATCAGCAGATAATGCACAGCGAAAGATGCACTCAGGAGAGTATTATTTAGAATGTTTATTCAGCGTCGGTCAGGACAAAGAAAAAACATGACTGCCTGCTTGCGTGTTTAGGCGCAGAGAGAGAGAGAGAGAGACAACAGCTCTATCAAAACATAAACATCCTGTGAACAGGAAATACGCAGGCTGTGACACACCAAGCCTGCTCCCTTTTAAGGTGGAACGGAAATATCCTAACATCCTCCCCCTTTCCGTGTAACCTGTAGTACCTGTGGTTCAACTCAATTGCAACCTCTGTACGTAAACCTTAAGTTGTTCTCTGTTAACAACCTTAGACAACAGATCAGCAGGAATTTCATTTCCTGCCATGTAGGACACTTGAATGAGTCCTTTCTGAATACACTCTCTTGCACGATGTAGCTTAATCTGCAAGTACTTGGTTCTTTGCTTGCAACTCTCTGAGTTCAGCAAAGCCAAACAGGATCTATTGTCTTGATACACTTGTATAGGACATTTCACAGAAACTCCGATGTCCTGAAACAGTTGCATCAACATTCATTTTTAGGAGGGGAAAAAGTGCGTCTTATAGAGCGAAAAACACAGTGTTTATGTCGTGCAATTTATATTCTGCTTGATTGGCGGGGGAAAGAAACAACCTCAAAGCCGTTTACGAAAGAACAAAACAACGAGATTATCAGCTGAAATTCCTGCATCACAGTGGGTTGGACTCGATGACCTTTGGGGATCCCCCTTACGAATCCACAGTTCTGTGTTTCTGTCATTCCTAACCTCCCTGTCTCCCTTCCCCAATGCCTGCAGACGGATCCGACCCTCCCGGGGCAAAGGCTCTCCCCCAGGGCTACCTGTACAGCTTCCTCTACGGCTCGGTCGTCCTCCTGGTCTGCCTCCTGGTCTGCCTGGTGGGGTCCCACATCTACTCCCGGGCAGCCTTCTTCATCTTCCTGGTGGTCAACGCTGTCCTCATCACCATCTTCGCCAGCTTCTTCGCCGTATCGCCCCGGGAGATCGCGGTCTCCCGGGACGGGAACCACAGCTTCAACGCCTCCTTCACCGGGTTCAACGTCTCCACGCTCAGGGACAACATGTATGGTAAGGCTACGGCGTGTGCAGAACGACCGAGGGAGGAGGCCCAGAGCAGGACTTTGCCAACCAGGCAAATGTACAGAGAGCTAAAAGCAAAAAGGAAACAAACAGAAACTCCTGCAAACTTTCTGAGCAACCGGGCAGGCGGAATGCCTTCCACAGATGTCAAAAGGAGGATAATAATAATAATAATAATAATAATAATAATAATAATGTATTATTTATACCCCTTCCATCTGGCTGGGCCACTCTGGGCGGCTTCCAACAAAAGATTAAAAATACTTTAAAACATCAGTCATTAAAAGCTTCCCTAAGCAAGGCTGTCTTCTAAAAGTCGGATAGTTGTTTATTTCCTTGACATCTGATGGGAGGGCGTTCCACAGGGAGGGCGCCACCACCAAGAAGGCCCTCTGTAACCTCACATCTTGCAGGGAGGGAACCACCAGAAGGCCCTCGGAGCTGGACCTCAGTGTCCGGGCTGAACGATGGGGGTGGAGACGCTCCTTCAGGTCTACTGGGCCTTTGAGGCCGTTTAGGGCTTGAAAGGTCAGCACCAACACTTTGAATTGTGCTCAGAAATGTACTGGGAGCGAGTGTAGGTCTTTCAAGACTGGTGTTATATGGTCTCGGCGGCCGCTCCCAGTCCCCAGTCTAGCTGCCGCATTCTAGATTAATTGCAGTTTCCGGGTCACCTTCAAAGGTAGCCCCATGTAGAGCACATGGCAGTAGTCCAAGCGGGAGATAACCAGAGCATGCGCCACTCTGGCCAGACAGCCTGTGGACAGGTAGAAAAGTAATGGAGCGAAGGCGCCTGCCAAATATCAATGGGCAGGGAGTTCCAGAGTGTTGGTGCCGCCACACTAAACGCCCTGGTTCTTACAGATGCGGTGAGGGCATTGTGTGGCACAAGGTGAAAGTGCCAGTCTCGCTGATCGAAGCAGTTGTGCGGGCGCATACATTGTGTGTGTGTGTGTGTTTGTCTTCTACGAACACGGTTCTCTCCCTCCGCAGCCATGTACTCTCGCGATTACACCACCAACAACATCATGTCCTTCGCCACCGTCTTCGCCGTCATGTTCAACGGCTGCACGGGCATCATGGCCGGGTCCAACATGTCAGGTGAGGCTTTTGGAGGGTTGGGTCGGGGCGAGGGGGGTGGCGGGAGGTGGGTTTTGGGGGCGCATGCCCTCCTTTCTCGTGCCCGGGCCCTTGGGATCCTTCGCCCATTTTGCAAGGAGAGCCTTTTTTAAAAACGTAGTTTTGTTAATTTCCGGTACAGTGGTGCCCCGCAAGACGAATGCCTCGCATGACGGAAAACTCGCTAGACGAAAGAGTTTTCCGTTTTGGAGGCGCTTCGCAAAAAGAATTTCCTATGGGCTTGCTTCGCAAGACGAAAATGTCTTGCGAGTTCCTGCGGTTTTTTTTCCCTTTCCCCCCCCTTTTTCTAAGCTGCTGAGCCACTTATCTGCTAAGCTGATAAGCCGCTAAAAGCCGCTAAACCGCTAATAGCGCTAATCCGCTAAGCCGTCAATGGGCTTGCTTCGCAAGACGAAGAAACCGCTAGACGAAGAGACTCGCGGAACGGATTCTTTTCGTCTTGCGAGGCACCACTGTATATGACAAAAACGAGAGGGGTGGGGAATGCAAAACCAAAATCCCAACTTGCCTCAAAGCAGCAGCTGTTCCCACCTCTCTTTTTTAAAAAATAGGGGAACTCAAAAACGCCAGCAGCTCCATCCCGAAAGGGACCATCATTGCCGTGGTCTACACTTTTGTCATCTATTTCCTCCTCTTCTTCATGACCAGCTTCACCTGTGAGAGGTGGGTGGTAGTTTATTTGCAAATCAGCTTCGATGGGTTCAACTATTGAGCGGCGTATGGACTTTATGAAGTAATATAAAGCAAATAAATATTTTGCTAGGGGCAGGTCCCGCTAATACCCCTTTACCCTTCCCCAACAAATGACAAATCCCCCCCTCCCTTTACACCTCACTGACCCCCTCCCCTATCTCCCACACAGCTCACTCCAAGCCCCTCCCTTCCTTCCCCAAGCCCCACCCCTTTTCAGGAGTGGGAGGAGCGTCACAGAGCCTCCCTCCCTCCCCATTAAACAGCTCGCTTGGGCCTGCCTGAGGTTCCTCGCGCTGCAGTTAGCATGGCCTCATGCCAACTGCAGAGCGTGACGACACCCTTGCATTTCTAGATATATAGGAAGAAATTTGTGCCCCGACTGCACTGCCAGCCAATTAGGTTTCAAAGTTCTGGTTTTGACCTATAAAGCCTTAAATGGCTCAGGGCCGCAATACCTCAAGGACCGCCTCTCCCGATATGAACTGACCCGACCCTGAGATCATCTTCTGAGGACATCCTTCGTGTGCCTCCCCCATGAGAGGTCCGGGGGTTGGCAACAAAAGAAGGGGCCTTTTCTGTGGTGTCTCCCCGTTTGTGGAATGCTCTCCCTGGGGAGGTTTGGCTGGCAGCTTCATTATATATCTTTAGGCGCCCTTCAACCATGACTTTTTAAGTGTGTTTGTGGGAGGGCGGGATATCGTTTTGTTTGTGTTTTATTGTGAATTTTGCATCCTCATTTTGTATTTTTATGTTGTGAGCTGCACTGTGATCTTCAGGTGAAGGGTGCTATACAAATTTAATAATTAATAATTATTAATAAATAATCCGTTTAAAACCAACCGTTTAAAACATTTTTTAAAATTAAATCAACGATAAGCTGAACACCAGATTGAAACTTCTAGGTTGGCTTCCCCGGAGAGAAGTGTTTTTAGCAGGCGCCGAAAATAGAATTCAGTGAAGGCGCTTGCCTGGTGTCAATTGGCGGGGAGTTCCAAAGTCTAGGTGAAAGTTTGATTTCTTACAAAGGCGGAATGGGCATTGTGTGGCACTTGTAACGGCGCCAGTCGTGCTCTTGTGTTCTTACGTACTGGACTACCCCACAGGGCTCTGCTGAAGGGGGACTACGGCTTCTTCCGGGCTATCAATGTATGGCCCCCCTTTGTGTTGATCGGCATCTACTCTGCGTCGCTCTCGGCATCGATGAGCAACCTCATCGGCGCCTCGCGGATCCTCCACGCCCTGGCAAAGGACGACCTGTTTGGTGAGTCCTTCCCCTCCAGAAAAATCCCTTTACATGAGTGCAGGGGGAACCCATAGCTCTCCGGGTGCCGCTGTGCTACAACTCCCACCGGGCGCTACAACTCCCACCGTCGTCCCTGCCTGGTGGCTGAGGGGAGCTGGAAGTCCAGAAACCTATGGAGAGGATCCACAGGTGTTCCCCTCTCGTCTCCCCAAGCCCGCCTTCCCTCGCCAAAGTTCCCATTGTTGCCTTTTCACGGCAGGAATCGTCCTGGCTCCAGCAAAGATTGTTTCCAAAGGGGGCAACCCGTGGGTGGCCGTCCTCTACACCTGGGCGCTTGTGCAGGTACGTTCTCCTCCTTTCCTCCTTCACCTTCCACCCTGTGCCGCTCAGGGGAACCCCAGAGCTGCTCTGTCCTGGCCAACATTGGAAAATGAGAAAACAGGAAGGGCATAGATCGTGGGAAGGCAAACTAAGGCCCGGGGGCCGGATCCAGCCCAATCGCCTTCTAAATCTGGCCCGCAGACAGTCTGGGAATCAGCGTGTTTTTACATGAGTAGAATGTGTGCTTTTCTTTAAAATGTATCTCTGGGTTATTTATGGAGCCTGCCTGATGTTTTCACATGAGTCGAACGTGTGCTTTTATTTAAAATGCATCTCTGGGTTATTTGTGGGGCATAGGAATTCGTTCATTTTTATTTTTTCCCCAAAATATAGTCCAGCCCCCCACAAGGTCTGAGGGACAGTGGACCAGCCCCCTGCTGGAAAAGTTTGCTGACCCCTGGCATAGACGCTGAAGGGCAGGACAGGGGAGCAGCGGTCCTAGCTGCAGTTTCATAGATTCATAGAATCATAGCATCCTAGAGTTGGAAGAGACCCCAAGGGCCATCGAGTCCAACCCCCTGCCAAGCAGGAAACACCATCAGAGCACTCCTGACATATGGTTGTCAAGCCTCTGCTTAAAGACCTCCAAAGAAGGAGACTCCACCACACTCCTTGGCAGCAAATTCCACTGTCAAACAGCTCTTACTGTCAGGAAGTTCTTCCTAATGTTTAGGTGGAATCTTCTTTCTTGTAGTTTGGATCCATTGCTCCGTGTCCGCTTCTCTGGAGCAGCAGAAAACAACCTTTCTCCCTCCTCTATGTGACATCCTTTTATATATTTGAACATGGCTATCATATCACCCCTTAACCTCCTCTTCTCCAGGCTAAACATGCCCAGCTCCCTTAGCCGTTCCTCATAAGGCATCGTTTCCAGGCCTTTGACCATTTTGGTTGCCCTCCTCTGGACACGTTCCAGTTTGTCAGTTTTTCATAGATTCATAGAATCTATCTAGGAGGGTCTCTGGGGGTCATCGAGTCCAGCCCACTTGCAATGCAGGAATTTGCAGCTATTCAGTTATAGAGTGAGGTGGCCTTTGAGCAAGGGATTTTAAAAATATATAAACTAGCCTAGAGCCTTCCAGGTGCTGTGGACCATCAGCTGCTGTTCGGGAGGTGTAGTCCAAAGCAACTGGATATCAATAATAATATAATAATAATTGATTATTTATACCTCGCCCATCTGGCTGGGTTTCCCCAGCCGCTCTGGGCGGCTCCCAGTAGAATACAGTGGTACCTTGGGTTACATACGCTTCAGGTTACAGACTCGGCTAACCCAGGAATAGTGCTTCAGGTTAAGAACTTTGCTTCAGGATGAGAACAGAAATCGTGCTCCGGAGGTGCAGCAGCGGGAGGCCCCATTAGCTAAAATGGTGCTTCAGGTTAAGAACAGTTTCAGGTTAAGAATGGACCTCCAGAACGAATTAAGTACTTAACCCGAGGTACCACTGTATTCTAAAAACATGATAAAACATCAAACGTTAAAAACTTTCCTAAACATTGGGTGGCTCCAGAGAAAGACTGGTATAATAGAATCATTTTTATCCTGCCTTTTGCCAGCTCGCAGTTGTAAGAGTGTAAGAGACCTGCGGGTACTGAGCGGTATACAAAATTAATAAATAATAATAATAATAATAATAGCATTCTGGATCAGGCCAGTGGCCCACCTAGACCAGCATCCTTTCCAGGGGGAAAGCCGTGAGCGGGACTCACAGCAAATGATAAAAGAATAAATTGGTCCCGAGGACCCTGTGAACCCCAATGCCGGGAAGGGGGGCTCGGGCAGCGCCAGAGCCAGGACAAGGTTTTCTTGCCCCATAGCTGGAGCCCCCTCGGTTCCTCTGCCGCCCTGACTCTTTTTTCCGCTCGGTGTCTCTCCACAGCTGGTCCTTTTCGTCGGGAAGCTGAACACCATCGCCAGCATCGTCACCGTCTTCTACCTCGTGGCCTATGCCGCCGTGGACCTGGCCTGCTTGGCGCTGGAGTGGGCCTCCGCGCCCAATTTCCGGTGGGTGTGGTGTCCCGGGAGGGGGTGGAGCCAGGCTGCTTTGGGGAGAGGGGAGGTCCTGTTTCTGCCGGAGGGACGCACTGCCTTTTTTTGGGGGGGGGAGGGATATTCCGGTGGTGGGAGGGGCCAGAGGGCAGGGCAATGGGTGTGGATTTGAACCTTTATAACAGACACGCTTGCGCACTCTTCAGGCAAGTAAGAGGCATTATTGCTGTTCACGGCCAAGTGTGCAAAGCAGGAGCAGAGAGGGGTGTGGCCTGGATGTTGAGGGTGTGGCTGAGAAAGGGGTGTGGTCTTGTCTGAAAGGGGTGTGGTTGAGGGAGGGGTGTGGCCAGAGCAGAGAGGGGTGTGGCCTGGATGTTGAGGGTGTGGCTGAGAAAGGGGTGTGGTCTTGTCTGAAAGGGGTGTGGTTGAGGGAGGGGTGTGGCCAGAGCAGGGAGGGGTGTGGCCTGGATGTTGAGGGTGTGGCTGAGAAAGGGGTGTGGTCTTGTCTGAAAGGGGTGTGGTTGAGGGAGGGGTGTGGCCAGAGCAGAGAGGGGTGTGGCCTGGATGTTGAGGGTGTGGCTGAGAAAGGGGTGTGGTCTTGTCTGAAAGGGGTGTGGTTGAGGGAGGGGTGTGGCCAGAGCAGAGAGGGGTGTGGCCTGGATGTTGAGGGTGTGGCTGAGAAAGGGGTGTGGTCTTGTCTGAAAGGGGTGTGGTTGAGGGAGGGGTGTGGCCAGAGCAGAGTGGGGTGTGGCCTGGATGTTGAGGGTGTGGCTGAGAAAGGGGTGTGGTCTTGTCCAAAAGGGGTGTGGTTGAGGGAGGGGTGTGGCCTGTGCTGGAAGGGGTGTGGTCGAGGGAGGGGTGTGGCCTAGGTGGAGATGGGTGTAACCTAGGTGGAGAAGATGTGGCTGAGAAAGGGGTGTGGCTGAGAAAGGGGTGTGGCCTGTGCTGAAAGGGGTGTGGTTGAGGGAGAGGAGTGGCCTAGGTGGAGAGGGGTGTGGCCAGAGCAGAGAGGGGTGTGGCCTGGGCGTTGAGGGTGTGCCGTGGAAGGGGCGTGGCCTAGGGGGAGATGGGTGTGGCCTAGGTGGAGAAGGTGTGGCTGAGAAAGGGGTGTGGCCTGTGCTGAAAGGGGTGTGGTTGAGGGAGAGGAGTGGCCTAGGTGGAGAGGGTGTGGCCAGGGCAGAGAGGGCGTGGCCAAGGAAGGGGCGTGGCTAGGGTAAAGAGGATATCACTGAGGGCCAGATGGGGAGATGTGGGGGGCCACATTTGAGGGTCCCCATCCTCGGTGCCAGACTCTGTACTGAGCGCACCCCCTGTCTGCCTCCCCGCTGTTTTTCTTCCCCCCTCCCCCAGCCCCACCTTCCAGGTGTTTTCGTGGCACACCTGCCTCCTGGGCATCGTCTCCTGCCTGGTGATGATGTTCCTGATCAGTGCGGCCGGCGCCTCTGGCAGCCTGGGCCTCATGCTCTTGCTTCTGGGCTTCATCCACCTGCGCTCCGCGGCTTCCTCCTGGGGCTACATCAGCCAGGCCCTCATCTTCCACCAGGTACCCTCCTTACACCTGCGTGCATGTCTCCCTGCAGGGGAGCCCTGGGCCTTCTCAGACATCGTCCAGGGACAGTCTAAACTCCCAGCACACCTTGCTGCCTCTAGCCCATAAGTGTTGCTCTGTCACCTGTTACCTGGCTCAAGTTTACTTGTTTTTAAGACCTGAGATGCCATCATGGGCCTTCTGTATGCTGAGCAACTGCTCTGCCCAATAGCCGGCGATGGTGTTGCATAGTGGTTAGAGCTTCAGTGGTACCTCGCAAGACGAAATTAATTCGTTCTGCGAGTTTTTGGTCTTGCGAATTTTTCGTCTTGCGAATTTTTCGTCTTGCGAAGCACGGATTTTGGAAAAGCTTCAAAGATCACCAGTGTCTTCAAAAACCTCAAAAAAGGCTACCACACTGCGTGCTATGAGTTGCTCCTCGAAGTCAAGTCGCAACTGCACCCCCTGAATGCACCCTGGGTATTAACGGTTTTAAGAAAAAGGAAACAAACTTGCAAGACGTTTTCGTCTTGCAAAGCAAGCCCATAGGGAAAATCGTCTTGCGAAGCAACTCAAAAATCGAAAAACCCTTTCGTCTTGCGTGTTTTTCGTCTTACGAGGCATTCGTCTTGCGAGGTACCACTGTACTTGTTTTTAAGACTTGAGATGCCATCATGGACCTTCTGTATGTGGAGCAACTGCTCTGCCCAATAGCCGGTGGTGGTGTTGCATAGTGGTTAGAGCTTCAGACTAGGATCTGGGAGAGACGAGGGTTCAAATTCCCCCCCTAAAAATTCAGCTAATAAATAAATTCGGGGGCAGAGGGAGCTGCCTTGCACTGAGTCAGAACACAGGCCCACCTCCTTCAGTGCTATCTGCACAGACTGGCAGCAGCGGCTCTGTGGGTCTCGGACACGGGCCCTTCCTCATCCTCACTTGGCGATGCTGGGGGTTGAACCTGAGACCTTCTGGAGGGAGCAGTGACAAGCGGCCACATTCGCCCGGTGCACTTAAAGCACTAAGGCACCGATTTAAACTGTCATGGCTTCCCCCAAAGGATTCTGGGAGCTGTGGCTTGTTCAGAGTGCTGAGATTTCTGAGGAGAGACCCCTATTCCCCTCACAGAGAGGACTATGATGCTCCTTTGAACAGTCATGGCTTCACCTGAAGGAAGAGACCCCTAGTCCCATCACAGAGCTCACTGTGATACCACTTTCAATGGTCATGGCGTCCCACAAAGGATTCTGGGTGCTTCACTTTGTTAAAGATACTGAACGTTGTGAGGAGACCCGCTATTCCCCTCACAGAAGCGTACTGCAGTACACCACTTTAAACAGTCATGGCTTCCCCCAAAGGATTCTGGGAGCTGAAGTTTGTGAAGGGAGCCAAGAGTTGTTATTCCCCTCAGAGACCACATTATAATACTAGTTTGAACAGTCATGGCTTCCCCCAAAGGATTCTGGGAGCTGGGGCTTGTTCAGAGTGCTGAGATTTCTGAGGAGACCCCTTTATTCCCCTCACACAAAGCACTATATAGTGCTGTTTTTCTAGTAAAAAAGAGGCGCTGTAACTCGCCAAGAACATTTCCCTTGTTCTCTCAAGGATGGCAATGGCGCCTACATGAGAGGTGCCAGAACTGATTTCTGGCAAGTTCCATGTGAAAAAGAAGCCCTGGATATATCTATGCAGTCATGGCTTCCCTCAAAGGATTCTGGGAGCTGTGGCTTGTTCACAGTGCTGAGATTTCTGAGACCACTATTCCCCTCACAGAAAGCACTATGGTGCCCCTTTGAATAGTCATGGCATCCCCCAAAGGATTCTGGGAGCTGACGTTTGTGAAGGGAGCTGAGAGTTGTGAGGAGACCCCCTTATTCCCCTCACAGACCACATTATAATACTAGTTTGAACAGTCATGGCGTCCCACAAAGGATTCTGGGAGCTGACGTTTGTGAAGGGAGCTGAGAGTTGTGAGGAGACCCCCTTATTCCCCTCACAGACCACATTATAATACTAGTTTGAACAGTCATGGCGTCCCACAAAGGATTCTGGGAGCTGACGTTTGTGAAGGGAGCTGAGAGTTGTGAGGAGACCCCCTTCTTCCCCTCACAGAGCACACTATCATACTAGTTTGAACAGTCATGGCTTCCCCCAAAGGATTCTGGGAGCTGTGGCTTGTTACGGGTACTGAGATTTCTGAGGAGACCCCTTTATTCTCCTCACAGAGAGGCCTATGGTGCCCCTTTGAACCATCATGGCTTCCCCCAAAGGATTCTGGGAGAGAGGACTATGGTGCCCCTTTGCACAATCATGGCTTCCCCCAAAGGATTCTGGGAGCTGTGGCTTGTTATGGGTGCTGAGATTTCTGAGGAGACCCCTTTATTCTCCTCACAGAGAGGACTATGGTGCCCCTTTGAACCATCATGGCTTCCCCCAAAGGATTCTGGGAGAGAGGACTATGGTGCCCCTTTGCACAATCATGGCTTCCCTCAAAGGATTCTGTGAGCTGTAGCTTGTCCAGAGTTCTGAGATTTCTGAGGAGAGACCTCTATTCCCGTCACAGAAAGCACTATGATACCACCTTGGAACAATCATGGCTTCCCCCAAAGGATTCTGGGAGCTGGGGCTTGTTACGGGTAGTGAGATTTCTGAGGAGACCCCTTTATTCCCCTCACACAAAGCACTATATAGTGCTGTTTTTCTAGTAAAAAAGAGGCGCTGTAACTCGCCAAGAACACTTCCCTTGTTCTCTCAAGGATGGCAATGGCGCCTACATGAGAGGTGCCAGAACTGATTTCTGGCAAGTTCCATGTGAAAAAGAAGCCCTGGATATATCTATGCAGCCATGGCTTCCCTCAAAGGATTCTGGGAGCTGTGGCTTGTTCAGAGTGCTGAGATTTCAGAGGAGACCCCTTTATTCTCCTCACAGAGAGGACTATGGTGCCCCTTTGAACAGTCATGGCTTCCCCTAAAGGACAAGACCCCTAGTCCCATCACAGAGCTCACTGTGATACCACTTTCAATGGTCATGGCGTCCCACAAAGGATTCTGGGAGCTGTACTTTGTTAAAGATGCTGAAAATTGTGAGGAGACCCCTTTATTCCCCTCACAGAGAACACTATGGTGCCCCTTTGAACAACCATGGCTTCCCCCAAAGGATTCTGGGAGCGCTGCTTCATTAAGGGTGCTGAGGGTTGAGACCCCCCCATTATTCCCCTCGCAGAACTACAATTCCCTGGGGGAGACAGATTGGTGGTTAAACTGCTCTGTTGGGAGCTTCAGCTGGGGAGGGCAGGATATGAAATTATTTATTATTATTATTATTATTATTATTATTATTATTATTATTATTATCAGGGAGCTGTCCTCCACAACTTGACGGCTATCCCTCCACTGTCTCACTTTTCCCCTTTTCCACCGAAACAGGTCCGGAAGTATCTGCTCCTCCTTGATATCCGGAAGGACCACGTCAAATTCTGGCGGCCCCAGATCCTCCTTATGGTGGCCAACCCCCGGGGCAGCTCCCAGCTCATGAAGTTCATCAACCACCTCAAGAAAGGGGGCCTCTTTGTCCTGGGGCACGTGGAGATCGGGGACCTGGGTAAGAGGGACACCCGGGGCGGAAGCGGAGGGCAAGGGGGCAGGCGTCCAGACCGCTCCCCAAACTAACTCCCCAAACTAACGCGAATCCAGCCCCCAGTTGCCCTACAGGCAGAATCCAGCCCCCAGTTGCCCTACAGCTGTGAATCCAGCCCCCAGTTGCCCTACAGGCAGACAGCCTCAGTGAAGGACCTGTGGCAAGCTAGGCATTGTAGAACTATAATAATAATATTTAAAAATACAAGAAAGCATCAGACATTTAAAAATTCCCTAAACAGGGCTGCCTTCAGATGTCTTCTAAAAGTCAAATAGCTGTTTATTTCATTGACATCTGATGAGAAGGCGGGTGCCACCACCGAGAAGGCCCTCCGCCTGGTTCCCTGCAACCTCACTTCTCGCAGGGAGGGAACCGCCAGAAGGCCCTCGGAGCTGGACCTCAGTGTCTGGCAGAACAATGGGGGTGGAGACGCTCCTTCAGGTATCCTGGGCCTTTGAGGCCGTTTAGGGCTTTAAAGGTCAGCACCAACACTTTGAATTGTGCTTGGAGACGTAGTGGGAGCCAATGTAGGTCTTTCAGGACCGGTATTATGTGGTCTCGGCGGCCGCTCCCAGTCCCCAGTCTGGCTGCCGCATTCTGGATTAGTTGTAATTTCTGGGTCACCTTCAAAGGTAGCCCCACGTAGAGCGCATGGCAGTATTCCAAGCGGGAGATAACCAGAGCATGCACCACTCTGGCTAAGCAGTCCAAGGGCAGGGAAGGGTCTCATCCTGCGTACGAGATGGAGCTGGTAGGCAGCTGCCCTGGACACGGAACTGACCTGCGCCTCCATGGACAGCTGTGAGTCCAAAATGACTCCCCGGCTGCGCATCTGGTCCATGAGAGGTCCTTCAGAGGTCTTGCTGCCTCTAACTGGCTCCATTCTCTTCTCTTCCGTCCCCCTCCTGTTGAAAACGTCCTGCCTGCCTTTTGTGGTTTTCCCTCTGCAGACACGATGCCCTCCGACCCCATCCAAGCCCACTACAACTTCTGGCTGAGCCTGGTGGACAAGCTGAGCATCAAGGCCTTTGTGGACCTCACCCTCTCGCCTTCGGTCCGCCAAGGAACGCAGCACCTCCTCCGGATCACCGGCTTGGGTGAGGAAGGGAGTGGGCACAGAGACAGAGACAGAGACAGAGACAGAGACAGAGACAGAGAGAGAGAGAGAGAGAGAGAGAGAGAGAGAGAGAAGCCCCAGGATGACCTGGGTCTCTATTCCACTCACCTGCAAATAATAATAATAATAATAATAATAATAATAATAATAATAATAATAATATCCCGCCCATCTCTGGGCGGCTCCCAACAGAACACTAAAACCAGAATAAAACATCAAACATTAAAAACTTCCCTAAATAGGGCTGCCTTCAGATGTCCTCTAAAAGTCAGGTAGCTTTTATTTCCTGGGCATCTGATGAGAGGGCAGGTGCCACCACCAAGAAGGCCCTCTGCCTGATTCCCTGCAACCTCGCTTCTCGCAGGGAGGGAACCGCCAGAAGGCCCTCGGAGCTGGACCTCTGGGCAGAACGATGGGGGTGGAGATGCTTCTTTATTTATTTATCTGATTTAGAGCATTTGTAGCTCACACTTCAGCCAAAAAAGGCCTTCCAGAGCAGGCTTAACAAGGCAGTCCTTGTCCTCACGGGCTTACAATCCCAAGAGCTATGGGTATTGTGTTGGCCTCACCCTGTCCCAGTCCAGCACTCTTAACAGCTGCATCCCACTGGATCTCTGTTGTTGGGTATGGCAGATGCAGAGAGCAGCTGCTGCTGAGCTCATCTCCCACTTGCAGTCCCCCCAGAAGAGTCATCTGGTTGGACACCCTGAGAAGAGGAGGGTGGGCTGAATAGGACCCCTTTGAGCTGATCCAGCAACCGCGCTCTTCTTAGCTTCTCATATAAGGCACCCAACCCCCTTCTACTTACTACAAACCGGCATTGTTATTGTTAATACTTTATTTATCACCAGCAAGTCCCAGGGCGGGTTACAACTATTTAAAATTCAGAATTAAAAATAGTTTTTTTAAAAAAACATTAAGCTGCATGAATCCTTTCAATCCCAGCTGGTTCAAATAGGAACTTCCAACTTCTCGGAACTGGTGCCCACGCTTGCACTTTTCCTTCTCCCCCCGCATCCCTTTTTCCTTACGTGTTATGTCTTTTTAGGACGGGTTGACTACTGACCTATGTAAGTCACGGTGGCTGTGCTCCTCCACCTCCACAGTCAGAGGCAGCGATGGTTCTGAATACCAGCTGCTGGAAACTTCAGGAAGGGAGAAAGCACTCTGGTGCTTGTATCCAGCTTGCGGGTTTCCCATAATGCACAGCTGGCTGTCCACTCTGACAGCAGGAAGCTGGACCAGGTGGGCCATTGGCTTGACCCAACCGGCTCTCCTTATATTTTCATATTGCGGAGAATTCCCAATGCCCCCAGAAAGAGAGGGAGAAGACTCCCTAGTCCCGTACAAGGAGCTGTGTACTTAGAGGCACCCCCAAAATATATCCTTTAATCTCTTATCTTTCGATACGGTACGATAATCTTTGTTGCCATTGTCCCATACGGAACAACGAAATTGAAAAAAATTACATCAGACATTCAAAAACCAACAAGCCTGCTATCCCAGCCTGGTTAGCCCCCTAAAAACTCTGGTACCCCCTAATTGAATACAATATACTCCCATAGAGACTACCTTACACTGCGTTTAAAACCAAAATCGCATTTGGGTAGAAACTGTTTCTCAGGCGGCTACTCCTAGTCTTTTATAACCCTGGACCTTCTTCCAGAAGGCAGGAGCTGAAAGAGTTCATTTCCGGGGTGCGCACTATCCTGCGCTATCTCTGCAGCTTTCTTACGGCACCTGGAAGCATAGATTTGATCCAAGGTGGGAAGAGGGCACCCAGTTATTCTCTCCGCAGTCTTTACAACCCTGGACAGCATTGCTTTTTCCGCTGACGGTGCAGCTCCCAAACCACACACACAGACCCTAAGTTAATACACTCTCCACAGTACAATGGTAAAATGCCATCAACAGGTCCTTTGGGAGATTGTTTTTCCGGAGGATTCTCAGAAAATATAACCTCTGCTCTGCTCCATCTTTGAACCTGGCGAGGTGTCTGTCTCCCAAGCCCACCAAATTGACCTCAACTTTGCTTGCGTGTGTGTGTGTGCCTTTTTCTCCCCAGGAGGGATGAAACCCAACACCCTGGTCCTTGGCTTCTACGACGACTGCGTCCCGGAAGATTACTTCCTGCAAGACCCGGCCTTCAGCCAAGCACGGGAGAACGACGAGTTCGGCGTGGACCTGCCGGCCCTCCAGGCCCACTTCCCGCCGGTAAGGGAGGCGGAGAGCCAGCGGGCTTTGAGACCCTCTGAGTACGTAGCCATCATCTCCGACGCGGTGAAGATGCACAAGAACGTCTGCCTGGCGCGCTACTTCCACCTCCTGGAGAAGGACCTGCCGGCCTCGTCTTCGTCGACCTCTTCCAAGCGCCGCTTCGAGGGCCGCTACATCGACGTGTGGCCCCTCAACCTCCTGCGCCCCAACTCGCCCACCTACGTGGACATCTGCAGCCTCTTCCTCCTGCAGATGGCCTGCATCCTCACCATGGTCAGCTCCTGGAAGGCCGCGAGGCTCCGCATCTTCCTCTGCGTGGAGTCGGGAGACGTGGGCTGGGTCAGCAAGGAGGAGAAGCTGAGGGAGCTCTTGACCAAGCTGAGGATCAAAGCCACCATCAAGATCGTCACGTGGGACCAGGTGGTGGCCCTCCACAACCACCCCCAGCATGCCGCGGGGCCCCGGGGGGACCCCGAGAGGCCGGACCCTCCCTCCGGGGCCGGAGGCTGCCCCGAGAAACCGTCGAGAGAGACCTACCTGAACGCCGCCACCTTCCAGGTGACCGACGAGTATTTGGCCTCCGTCAACGACCTGCTCTTGAAGCAAGGGGGCCAGACGGCCGTGCGCTTCCTCTACCTCCCGCGCCCCCCGGCCGACACCTCGCAGTACGAGCGCTACCTGGAGCAGCTGGCGATCTTGACCACAGACCTGGGGCCCACTCTGCTCATCCACGGCTTGACGCCCGTCACCTGTACGGAGCTCTGAGGAGGACCTGGGGTTTGGCGGGGCCAGAGGGGTGGAAATTCTAGGTGGTTTTTCTGTTTCTGTTTTGTTTGTTTTTTACAAAAGAAATAAGGTGCCTTGTCTCTCGAGTGAAGTGAGTGGTGAGAAAATTTGCCCTGGTGGTTTTGGAGAGGTGGCTTTGGAAAAGGGCAGAGAGGACCCCGGGTGGATTTTGGGAGTCTTGAGTGAAGGCCCAGCAAGCTTGAAGGGGGCAGAGAGAGAGGTTGGGTGGGGGCCGCTTCTTTTTATGGTTTTAAGGAGAGGGGCCCCCCTGCACACACACACACACACACACGGTTCGGGAATGCCTTCATAGCCGCAACATGTAGCAGAGGCCTTGGATCATCAGAATCTGGTAGACAGGGCAGTTCTTGCACGTATATATTTCCCTTGCCACCTGTCCTTTGCAAGCTGCTCCATCAGGATTCATATGAGACGCACAGACCGTTTTGCCAGGCACATCGATGCTCTTCTGCGTGCCATGGATTCTTCTCCCGCACAGACACCTCCTCAGGGAAAACGAAGGCAGTGCCCCAACACTAGCAATAGGGTGGCCTTTTTGCTGCTCGGCTCTAAGATTTGCTCCTTCAGGCAACACCCCTGCAGCCTTACTCCTGAAATTAGAAACGGTGGATTGGGCCCCAAGCCCACTTGTTCAGCGCATGCTACCTTGACTCTAGGGCCACATTCGCACCATTTAAACCACGGTGATATCGCTTTAAACAGGTATGGCTTCCCCGGAAGAATCCTGGGATTTGCGGATTGTTAAAGGGGCTTAGAGTTGTTGGGGAAACCCCCTACACACACACACACACACACACACACACACACACACACAAGCTTCAGTTTTAACAATCAGCCCTCTTCCCAGGGAACTCTGGGAGTTGTAGCCCTGGGAGAGGAGGATCAACAACTCTCAGCACCCTTAAAAAAAACTACAGCTCCCAGAGTTCTTTGGGGGAACCCATGACTGTTTAGAGTGGGGTTTTTTTAGCGCTTTTAGTTGCCCGGTGCGAATGTGGCCCGAGACCCGAACACAGAAGTTGCTTGACACCTTTCCGACTTCCACAAGGCATCTTTTGAACGTGTGGGTATGTATGTTTGTTAAGGGGTCTCTTTGGACACTGGGTCAACCCCGGGACCCAGACTACTGGCAGGGTGGTCCCCTGCTATTGTTTTAGAGGCCATGTCCCTTTCAGGACACATGAATCTAGACCCTGAGGACACTTCCTTCATTCCACTCCCTTTGATAGCTGCCATATTACTTTGTTTGCCCTCCACCCCGTTTTAAAAGTAATTCCTCACCTTCCCCCAACCTGGTGCCCCTCCCCAATATTTGGGAGTATATCTCCAGCCAGGAGCTGTAATCCAAAATTTCCGGAGGATGCTGTAAGTTGGAAAAGGCTTTTGACTGTGTTGAGTGGAAGACGAGCTTTGTTCATTACATTCCCCAGTCAGGGGGGGTCCGTCTCCCCCATCCCTGCCATTAACCCAGCTAACCATAGAGAACAGGCTATTTTTAAAGCGAGTTGTTCCTAAATCAGGACTCCCCAAATATTTCCTAACACCCTCATTGCCCCAAAGGTGCTTCTACTAATTGTTTACTGGCCGACTTAAATGTTTTTTTTTTTTTTGTGCCTCTTTAGCTGGACAGCCACTGGGGTGGGGTGGGGGGGTTTGTGGTCCCCCTTTTGGGGGCTAAATATGTGCTTTTGGGTACTAACACTAACAGGGCTTGAGGGGGGAGAGGAGAAGTGGGGTGATTTCTACTTTTTAGTGACTGCTGCAATAAAAGTGAAAGTGCAAGAACAGATGGCGTGTTGTTGTGTCTGGGGTTTTTTTTTGGGGGGTAAGGTCTTTGGGAATGCCTCTTCTCCAAACTGGGGGTAATGGACCAGGAGCAAGTCTTTGGGGTCGCAACAGGCGGTTTGATGATGTCGACCCAGAGAGTGGCAGCTGCAAAAAATGCAAATTCCATGCTAGGGGAGTGAAAACATATCCTCGAAAAGGATATTGTAGGGTTGGGAAAAGTTCGGAAAAGGACCACCAGAATGGGTTGGAGCAGCTCCCCTATGAAGAAAGATTGCAGTGTTTGGGCTTTTCGGTTTAGGGAAAAGGTGAGGAAGAGGTGGCATTATAGAAATTTATGAAATCATGCAAAGAGGGGACAGAGAAACATTTTCCACCCTCTGCTCCTTTTCACTACTTTTTTTCACTTCCATGCCAACCTGCATTATAAAAATAACATGGATCAACCCTGACCCCATCCCTTCTCAAACAGTATTTCAGGATTCCTATTATCACAGTCGTAGAGTTGGAAGGGACCCCCGGCGGTCATCTAGTCCAACCCCCAATAGTTTTTTCCCCCCAAAACGCAATATATTATACAAACAGGATAGAGAATCTTATATTTAACGTGTAATCAAATGACTTTGTTAATTAGATCTACGCTGCATTTTTCCCTTAATTTATTTGAGATGGACTTATCTTTATAATACAAGGATAAGGGATTTGCAGGGCAGAATTATTATTTTTTAAGTCGTGTTTTCCACATGAAATAAAATCAAGAGTTGAATTAGAGATATGAGGACTTCTCTCTTAGTTGCCACCTTTTCTGTTGTTGTTGTTTGGATATAATGTCTCGGATATAATGAAATCTTGGGTTTCTCCATTTCTTCTCTAAAGAGAACGAGGAAGCCAATGGGTTCCCGCCATTTGGCACTTGAATGGCGCCTCTATCCTTTTCCTATCTCGTGGGTGCAACGCATAGAGGGCGTTTTATCATAGAGATGCCAACGCCTAGAGCGGCACGCACCCCCCACCCACCCAGAGCAACCAGGCCAATGGCAGCTTACCGCTTACCCCCCCAATGGCCAATTACGTGTTGGCTTCGGAATTTTAAGCTTTTCTATAGGTATTAAAATTTAAATATCATTTCCACCGCGCCCTTTCCTTTGGGGGAGCCAGCCGGAAGTTTATCCTTACCTCACTTCCGGATGCCGGCCATATTACAGCGGAAGAGCGGCCGGAATGTCCCCTTCACCTTACCTAAGATGGCCGCCACGCCTTCGAAGTTGGGCAGCAGATTTCCGGAAGCGGATGTTCCGTCGTTGTCGTCACCCTTTGCCCGCTTCTCCGCCTTAATCATAGAGTGCATCAATTCCCCTTCTGTTGGTCTTTATATCATACATACGGGAAGAGGGAGGGGCCGCTCTAGGAGTCGGATAGAAAGGATTTGCAGCCCCTCGTCTCTATGGTAATGGAGGACTAGACCTGTCCAGAGACCAAGGAAAGCTGGATTTTCTGGAGGGTGAGTCTAACAACAATAATAATAATAAATTTTATTTATACCCCGCCCTCCCCAGCCAAGACCAGGCTCAGGGCGGCTAACACCCGATATAAAAGCAAATTGATTGAAATACATCTTAAAAACAAGATTAAAATACAACATTAAAATATTAAAATATTAAAATATCAAAATATTAAAGTATTAAAGTATTAAAATATTAAAATACAGCCTCATTTCAATGGAAACTCAAATCAACAACTTTGGGGGGGGGATGAAAACGTCAAGTCTTTGTTATATAATAATAATTTATTTATACCCCGCCCATAAACGAGGGAGGGGTGGGAGGTTTGCTGCAGCCTCTGCCTGGGGGAGAGGGATATTCTGGAGGTGACATTTGGTCGAGGGACAGAATTTCCCTTCAAAAAAACCAGCTATGGACATCACCACCACCATCCTTTTTAATTTGTATACCTCCTTTTCTATCTTACAATACTCAAGGCGGTTTACAAGCCGAAGAGACAAAAAAGGTACATCTTGGAACAATCCAATGCAATGCAAAAATGTGATAATAAAACATAACTTCAAAATAGGCAACCTCCGTCCAAAAAGTAACGTTCAACAATCGTTAGAATGGTATAAAATAATAATATCAACATTGTCAGGGGTTCAGGAGCAGAGACACAGGAGAAGGAGCAAATGGAGAGCGAGGAGGAGGAATCCGAGGGGGGTGTAGGCAGTGACAGTGGTCAGAGAGATTCCACGAGTCTCTCCAGCGAATCGGAAGATTCACAGAGAGGAGCGCCAATGGCCAGGGCAAGGGGGGTGCCAAGGGGGAAACCCCAGAAGGAAGGGGCCAGCGGGGACTCCCTGAGCAGCAGTTGGAAATCAGGACCAGCGTCCCCACCAGAGTGTAGTGGGGGGGAGGAGTCCCAGGCATCGGGACCAGTCTTCCCACCACCAGAGGGAGGAGATGAGTCAGGATTGGCCACGCCTCCATCGGAGAGCGGGGAAACGGTCAAGAGGAAAGTCACCGGCTGGGCGCGCGCGCCAAGTTCAAATGTACAGGCGAGCGGCACAGCAGGTAGCCCGGATAGGGAGCCAGGTCCTAAAGCCCGCCGGAAGGAAGGGGAAGACTCAGGGGGGTCAGCGTCAGAAGAGTCCAGGAGGGAGGAAACCCCAGGGGGCAGAAGGACCCAGAGGAGGAAGGAACAGCGCAGGAGGTGGAGCCGGGCTAGGATCTTAAACTGGTGCGGAAGGGGCAGTGACTCAGAGGGGACTTCGCCGGTCTAGGGCCAAGACGTAGGGCTGCACGCTCTGGGGTTTGAAATGGAAACTAAACTTCAATAAAGACTTTTGTACATTACATCAACCGGGCGTTGGTCCTCTGTGAGCTGGGACCTAGAGGCAGCTCTGACAGTAAGTCCCCTCTCGGCTTTTAAAACCTCGCAACGTGAGGGAACGCAGCGAGGGGCGAAGATTGGTGCTTCGCGAGCTCACGAAAAGGAGGCAAAATGACTACCGAAGAACACATAGCAAGCCTGCGGAACACAGTAACACAACTTAATGCGGAGATTTTGGCATCCAGGAAAAAGGAGGCGGAAGCAGCGGCTACCTGCCGGGATCTGCGAGCCAGGTTAGAAGCGTTGTCTACACAGGGGCTGCCGGGACCCAGACCAGAGGGGATTGGGCTGGGGAAGAGAGGAGCGAGCCTTGTGTCTCCATTCGATGGGAATCTGCAGCAGTATCCTAACTTCAAAGCAGACTTGATTTATGCACTAAAGTTGCTGGAAAAGGATTTTAGAGATGAGCAGGAGAAAGTAGGCTTCATAGTCAGTCATTTGCGTGGAGAAGCTAAAGCATGGTTGCGCAATCTCTGGAGAGATAAGGATCCAGCCCTCCAAAATGTGGCTGCCTTCATTAAAGCGATGGATGCGTGTTTTTTGTCAGAGATTGATGTGGATATCGCCAGGAGGGAGGTTCATGGACTAAGACAAGGCAGAGCCACTGTAAGACAATATCACTCCCGCTTCTTTGCACTGGTGAACGCGCTGGGGTGGGAGAAAGAGTCAGCTGCCGTCAGAGACCTGTTCTGGGAGGGGCTGAATGGAGCTGTGAAAGACGAAATTGCAAGGGGGGAGAGACCCCAGACCACTAAAGACGTGGTGGAGAGGGCGCTCATGATTGGAGTGAGGCTGGAAGAACGCCCTTGGGGCAAGGAGGAAGGGCGTTGGGGACGCACGCCAGCAAGAGCACCGCCCTCCTTTCCCAGGGAAACGGCGCACGCTCATTCCACGCCTCCGCTGGGAGGAGGAGAGGAGCCGATGGAGATAGGTGGTGCTACGGCTCAGTCAGCAACCGGAGCCCTGACGCCGGGAGCAGTCAAAACGAAGCCTCCTAGAGGGAACAGGAAATGTTACATCTGCGACAGTGCTCAACACATGGCGAAAGAGTGTCCCCGGAGGATCCACAAGCACACTGCAGCCTCAGCAACAGTAACAGAATCAGTTCAGCAGACTGCACCACAGCAGGGAAACGACACTGTCTGGCTGGAAATGGAGCCACTGGGGCCCAGCCAGGCGTATCAGTGAAGCAGTCCCCAGGCATCTTACAGCCCACAGACCCCCTCCCACCCAAACCAGTGGTGCAGCTCACCGCATCCCTCCAGCTTCCAAATGGGCTCACCATGGAAGTCCCCATTTCCATTGACTCTGGCAGCAATGCAGACTTTATCGGAGTGGATTTCATCCAGCAACATAGCATAGCGCTTCTGCCAGCGACGGTGCCCCTGAACGTCGTCACGGTGGACGGCAGAGAGCTGCTGGGAGGGCAAGTGCTGCAGCAGACACCTCCAATGGTGATGCGAATTGGAAATCACCGCGAAGTCATCAGCTTCAACGTCACCCGCCTGTCAGACACGCCCATAGTGTTGGGCATGAGTTGGCTGGACAGGCACAGCCCGGCATTAGCATGGTACCAGCGTCAACTGACCTTCTGCTCCTCCTACTGCGCAGAACACTGCATTCTCGCCGACCAGGGAGATGAGGGGCACGGAGATGGACCACAGCTAAACTTCGGCATGTTGCAAGCAGTACCCAACAAGTACAGAGAGTTTTTGGAGGTCTTTTGCGAGAAGGAAGCGGACAAGCTGCCTCCCCACAGACCCTACGACTGCAAGATTGACCTCCTGCCGGGGGCGACGCTGCCGACGGGGAAACTGTATTCCATGTCTGAGGATGAACTGCAGGAACTCAGGGAGTTCATAGACCACAACTTGAAGCGGGGATTCATCCGAGAGTCCAAGGCGGTGGGGGGCAGTCCCGTATTTTTTGTGAGGAAGCGGGACACGCCCCAGAAGAGGCTGGTAGTTGATTACCGCGTCTTAAATTCGAAAACCAAGCCCTCAGCCTTCCCTATGCCCAAGATCGATGACCTGCTGGCGACGGTGAGGAAGGGTAGCATCTTTACTAAGTTGGATTTGCGCGGAGCGTACAATCTCATTCGCGTGCGGGAAGGCGACGAGTGGAAAACGGCCATGTTTACGCCGCTGGGCACCTATGTATAGAGTTATGCCTTTTGGATTACAAAATGGCTCCCACTGTTTTCAGGCCTTCATGCACCATGTCTTGGCGGGTCTTCTCTACAAGAAGTGCGTCTGCTTCCTGGACGACATCCTGATCTTCTCGGAGTCGCAGGAGGCTCACGAGAGAGATGTCAAGGAAGTCCTGCAGCGGCTGAGGGAGCACAGGCTTTACGCCAAGCTGGAGAAGTGCCAGTTCGACAGGACGGAGGTGGATTTCCTGGGCTACAAGCTGTCCGACAAGGGACTCGCCATGGACAGCGCCAAGGTACGTTCAGTGCTGGACTGGAAGAACCCGTGCAATCGGAAGGAAGTCCAGAGGTTTGTCGGCTTTGCCAACTTTTATCGCAAATTCATCAAGGGTTTCGCAATGCAGACAGCGGCCATCACCGACACCCTCAGCTCCAAGAAGAAGAAGTTCATCTGGACGGAGCAGGCGGAGCAGTCCTTTCAGAAGCTCAAGCGTCTCTTCGCGTCCGAAGAACAACTGCTACACGTGAACCCCAGCAGGCCCATGCGGGTGGAGACGGACGCCTCAGACAGGGCAGTGGGGGCCGTCCTGTTGCAGCAAGACCACCAGGGGGACTGGAGGCCGTGCGCTTTCTACTCCAGAAAACTCAGCAAGTCGGAGCAGAACTACACCATCTGGGACAGGGAGTTGCTGGCCATACATGCAGCCTTCAAGGCGTGGCGGCACTTCCTCATCGGAGCCAAACACACGGTGCAGGTCCGCACGGACCATAAGAACTTGGAGTACTGGCGCACGGCGAGGTTCCTGAACCAGAGACACATCCGCTGGGCGGAGTTCTTTGCAGATTTCGACTTCAGGATAGAATACATCCCAGGGGACAACAACATCATGGCGGACGCGCTGTCCAGGAAACCGCAGTATCTCGAGGAAGAGGCACCGGCGGCGGCCAAGCACATTTTCGCGCCCAAGGCGTGGGCATGCGCCTCAGCCACAGTGGATCTGGACGCAGTACGTCGCGCGCTGCAGACGGACTCCTTCACTCGAGCCAAGATGGAGGAGGTGCGCAGCGGCACGGCGAGGGACGATGAGTTCCAAATACGCGACGGACTGCTCATCCGCAGAGGGGCTCTCTACGTACCGGGAGACGACCTCCGCGCGAGAGTACTGCAACAGCTGCAAGACGCGCCCAGCGCTGGGCACTTCGGCAAGGAGAAGACGGTGGAATTAGTAGCCAGAGACTTTTGGTGGCCCAAGATGCGGGGGGAAATCGCGGACTACGTCAATAGGTGCGACACCTGCCAAAGGGCCAAGCCAGTACACAGGCCGCCGGCGGGCCTGTTGGAACCGCTACAGACACCGTTTGAACCGTGGGAGAGGGTGGCTCTGGACTTTATCACAGATCTGCCCAGCTCGAGAGGCAAGACAGCAGTACTCGTGGTAGTAGACTTGTTCACCAAGATGGCCCACTTCATTCCTTGCGCGAAGGTGGCCACGGCGGAGCAGACCGCTAAGCTGTTCATAGACCACGTGTTCAAGGTGCACGGCCTGCCACGGTCTATCTTGTCCGACCGGGGGCGCCAGTTCATCTCCAACTTCTGGCAGAAGCTGATGGGCATCCTGAACGTCAAGGTCAGCCTGGCGTCGGCGAGACACCCGCAGACCAACGGACAGGCGGAGAGGGTCAACGCCATCATGCAGCAGTACCTGAGATGCTACGCGAACCAACAGCTGTTGACCTGGGTGGACTACCTACCGCTGGCCGAGTTTGCCTACAACAACACGAAGCACATGTCCACGGGGGTGACACCGTTTTTCGCCAACAATGGGCGGCATCCCAGAACCTTCCCGGGGTTGGAGAAAGTGAGGGAGGGGGAGCCGCAGGGAGCAGAGGCCGTGGCAGCGGAGTTGCAGGAGGTCCACGAGCAGCTCAGGAGGCAGTTAGAGCTAGCAAAACAGGCTTACAAAGTGCAGGCAGACAGACACAGGAGAGTTGGGGAGGACATCCGGGTGGGAGACTGGGTCTGGTTAGCAGCCCAGGCACTCCCGGCCAGATCGTTGGCCAAGAAGAAGCTCGGACACAAGCAGCTAGGGCCGTACCAAGTCGAGGCGCAGATCAACCCAGTGGCCTTCCGGTTGACACTCCCGGAGGGGTCCAGGATGCACCCGGTCTTTCATAGATCAGTGCTCACACCCTACAAGGCCCCTCACAGGTTTCAGGCGCCAGGGACAGCACCAGACCCGCTCAGGGAAGCGCCCACGAGAGGGGGGTCGCCCAGAGGGGAGCCACTCAATGAAGCCACAGAGATTTTAGACTCAAGGTGGGGGGAGGAAGGGATTGAATATCTCCTTGCCACAGAGGACACCCTGGCCAGCGCCAACAGGTGGGTGCCGGATTATGCACTGGAGGAACAGTGGCTCAAAGACGAATTCCATACACTTTTCCCGGACAAGCCCATGCCAGCGGACTTTTTCGACGACTGTCTGTTCACACCCACACTCTCGGCCAGCACTTTCCGGGGTTTCTCTTCAGCTGAGGAGTCGGCCCCGGGAGACAGTTCCCCAGAGGGATCGCTCTCAGGGTCTGGCACGGGGGGATCTTATTGGTGGGAGGACCAGCCCGAGGTGGGCTGGCGCAGAGACCTGCTGAAGGGACCCTGGGACGAGGGGTCACCCCTGGCGACAGGGGGAGAGGGGGTCTTGGGTGATTTGGGGGCGGCTCCAGGTTTCGAACACACCGCCCAGGAGATGGAAGCAGAGGAGATTGCCGTCGATGAGCCCATGCAGGACTTCCCGGACTTATCCCGATGGCTGCAAGCCACCGGGGACGAACTGTATCCAGCGCTCACCCCCACAACACTGGAGCTCCCGGAACCCACACCTGGAGAGGGGGAGGGGGAAGGGGGGGCTTCGAGGGGGGGATGGATGTCAGGGGTTCAGGAGCAGAGACACAGGAGGAGGAGCAAATGGAGAGTGAGGAGGAGGAATCCGAGGGGGGTGTAGGCAGTGACAGTGGTCAGAGAGATTCCACGAGTCTCTCCAGCGAATCGGAAGATTCACAGAGAGGAGCGCCGATGGCCAGGGCAAGGGGGGTGCCAAGGGGGAAACCCAAGGGGGAAGGGGCCAGCGGGGACTCCCTGAGCAGCAGTTGGAAATCAGGACCAGCGTCCCCACCAGAGCGTAGTGGGGGGGAGGAGTCCCAGGCATTGGGACCAGTCTTCCCACCACCAGAGGGAGGAGATGAGTCAGGATTGGCCACGCCTCCATCGGAGAGCGGGGAAACGGTCAAGAGGAAAGTCACCGGCTGGGCGCGCGCGCCAAGTTCAAATGTACAGGCGAGCGGCACAGCAGGTAGCCCGGATAGGGAGCCAGGTCCCAAAGCCCGCCGGAAGGAAGGGCAAGAATCAGGGGGGTCAGCGTCAGAAGAGTCCAGGAGGGAGGAAACCCCAGGGGGCAGAAGGACCCAGAGGAGGAAGGAACAGCGCAGGAGGTGGAGCCGGGCTAGGATCTTAAACTGGTGCGGAAGGGGTAGTGACTCAGAGGGGACTTCGCCGGTCTAGGGCCAAGACGTAGGGCTGCACGCTCTGGGGTTTGAAATGGAAACTAAACTTCAATAAAGACTTTTGTACATTACATCAACCGGGCGTTGGTCCTCTGTGAGCTGGGACCTAGAGGCAGCTCTGACAAACATATAAAAGTTAAACAGAAACCCACTCAGCAGTTACAATAATATCTAAACTATGATCAATAAAACAATACAATACACATTGAGAAGCCGAGAGTGGGGCAAGGCAGGTGGAAGGAGGCCTTGCCCATAAACCATTTCAGAGTTGGAACGGGATCCCTGCGGGTCATCTATCCCAACCCCCTGCAATGCAGGAGGAAATGTGCAGTGCTGGAATCAAAATTGCAGAGCTGGAAGGTTTCCCCTCCACAAGGGCTTTCCTTTGAGCTCTGCTCCAGGTTCCACTCCTCCTGTCCCCAGTTCTCTGTTGTTGTAAACAAAATCTGCCCTTCTTCCCTTACGCAGGTACCCAAAATCCCGTATAGAGTCCTTAAGTGGGTTCCTTGTTGGTAGGAGAAAATAACAGAGGCCAACCAGAGAAGATTGAGAAGCAAAACAGCTCGTAAGCCTGATCTTTATTAAAGCTGTTGCAACAGGCTGCTGCCCTCACACACAGGAAAGGAGGAGGACCCAGAACCAAGGTGTGCCTGCCCTTATATAGACATTTTTAATTCCCTGCCCTGGAGCTCAAGACCACCCCTCCATACGTCCTACATACATCACAGAAGGGGTGTAACCCAAGACCACCCCCCAGATACATCATACCTACATCACAGAAATTTGAATGTTGGTGTTTTTCCTGTCTGCCAGATTATCTGATAATGCCTTGTCCTGGTAGTCTGTCCATTCCTTTGAAATGGTGATTACCCAATTTCTGTAACAAGGAAGGAAGTCGGTGTGGTGTAGTGGTTAAGAGCGGTAGTCTCGTAATCTGGGGAACCGGGTTCGCGTCTCCACTCCTCCACCTGCAGCTGCTGGGTGACTCTGGGCCAGTCACACTTCTCTGTAGTCTCTCAGCCCCACTCACCTCACAGAGTGAGAGTGGGGAGGAAGGGAAAGGAGATTGTTAGCCGCTTTGAGACTCCTTCGGGTAGTGATAAAGCGGGATATCAAATCCAAACTCTCTCTCTCTCTCTCTCTCTCTCTATCTCTCACCTCCTCCCTCCTTACAGAGAAACATTTGGTCAGCTTGGGAGTCAAAATGGTTTCAGGACTGTCTTCCTGTGCTGTTTCAGACATGTGGTTTATATATTTATGTACAGTGGTGCCTCGCAAGACGAAATTAATCCGTTCCGCGAGTCTCTTCGTCTTGCGGTTTTTTCGTCTTGCGAAGCACGGCTATTAGCGGCTATTAACGGCTTAGCGGCTTTAATAAAAAGGAAACAAACTCGCAAGAACTCGCAAGACGTTTCGTCTTGCGAAGCAAGCCCATAGGGAAATTCGTCTTGCGGAACGACTCAAAAAACGGAAAACTCTTTCGTCTTGCACTTTTTTTGTCTTGCGATGCATTCGTCTTGCGAGGTACCACTGTATGTGTTTGCTTGGTACATTTATTATATATCTAAGACCTTAAAATTCTTATAGCACTGCCACTGAGGAGCAGCATTGCTATTGAAGCCCAAAGGACAACAGCAGAAGCACGCACACACACACACACACACACACACACACACACACACCGCTTCTGCATGAGGGAGATGCCAGCAGGCTGCCCCCCCCGAACTTTGCAGAAGTATGGAGAGCCTTTGTGGGAAGGGGACCCCAAGGAAGAGAGAGCCCCCAAAACAGACCAATCAGGGCTGAGGGTGCTTGGTGACCATGCGAAGCTGGCTGGTGGTGGAGGAATGCCAAGGTGCCATTCAGGTTTCCAAGAACCCTGGTCAGACAATGAATAGATTTCCGCTTGACCTTACACCAAGGAGCTGGTTAGCTCTTTTTCAATATTATTGAGTTTGAGCACAAACACATTTGAACACAAACATATTATTATTGCTTTGCTCATAGAAACAGTCCTTTATTTATTTTATTAGGCTGATAGCCCACCTTTCCCCCCAAGGTGCCTCCTCATTGAATTCCCACAACAACCTTGTGAGGTAGGCCGGGAGAATGATGGAATCATAGAACTGGAAGAGACCCTGAGGTTCATTTAGCGCAACCCTCTGCAATGCAGGAATACGCGTAGCTGCCCCTTACGGGGATCAAACCTGCAGCACCGCGCTCTGACCAACCAAAAATAATTATAATGAATAATGATCCCTTCTCTCTTTGTCCTCCGCAGGCCTGCCTCTCCTCTCTCCTGCAGACGATGCCCTTACTCTCTGACGTCCACCTGGGGCTGCCTCTCCCGGACCCTCCTCCTCACCGCCTGGCCCTCGTCTCCGGCTCCTACCACTACTACCACTACGGCTGTGACGGCGTGGACGACCGGGGCTGGGGCTGCGGGTACCGCACCCTCCAGACCGTGTGTTCTTGGCTGCCGCCGGGTGTCGGAAAAACCCTTCCCCGCCCGGTCCCTTCCCTACAGGAGATCCAAAACGCTCTGGTGGAGATAGGAGACAAGCCCGCCTCCTTCGCCGGCTCCCGGGACTGGATTGGCACCGTAGAAGCAGCCTTGTGCCTGGACCACTTTTACAGCGTACCGGGCAAGCTGGTCCACGTTCCCCACGGGCGGGAGCTGGAAAGGGAGCTGGAGGCTCTGAATGCCCATTTCCAGGGAGGAGGCGGGCCCGTCATGATGGGGGGTGACAGGGACAACTCTTCCAAGGGGCTGCTGGGGGTCTGCTCCGGCCCGGAAGGGCGCCACCACCTCCTGGTCCTTGACCCTCACTACTACGGCCGGGCAGGGTCTCTGACGAGGGAGGAGCTGCAGGCAAAGCAATGGGTCCATTGGAGGGAGCTTGACCTCTTTGAAGCGGGCTCCTTCTACAACCTCTGCTTCCCCCAGTTCAGGGCAAAAGGATGTCCTGTATGATTTGAGAAAAGAGGTGCCGTTCTCAAAACTGAGAGCTGCAGGGGTGTCTCGTGTCAGGAGCGTCAGCAATGCCTAGGCAACACGATGACCATGTGTTGTTGTTTAGTCGTGTCCGCCTCTTCGTGACCCCCTGGACCAGAGCACGCCAGGCCCTCCTGTCTTCCACTGCCTCCCGCAGTCATGCTGGTAGCTTCGAGAACACTGTCCTACCATCTCGTCCCCTTCTCCTTCTGCCCTCCATCTTTCCCAACATCAGGGTCTTTTCCAGGGGGTCTTCTCTTCTCATGAAATCTTTAGCCTCAGAGTCTCTGAAAATCTTTAAATGAAGTGAGGTACCAGACTTTGTGACAGACAAGCTGTGAAGCTTTGTGTATTCAGCAAATATGATGTGTAACACTAAACAGTGATTCCGGATATAGACCACTGTTTCGTAGAATTCTTGTCAGCGTAGTGGGAGGATATAGAATTGCTTCATAAACCCATCTTCTTTTGAATGAATGTATGTAAATGAAAATGTCAAATGCTGTGGAACAGTGCTCATGTAATAATGTAGCCACTACACCACGCTGACGAAGATTAAAGATTTCATTTTGGACAGAGGTTCTATGGCTGGGTCGGGATGGCATGGGGATGAGGGACCAACTCCCTTCTCTTGCGGGGCCCCAATTAGTGCCATTGCCTTCCGTTAGGAGTTTGGGTGTAATCCTTGACGCCTCCCTTTCCATGAAGGCGTGGACAAAATGCCGAGACTTCAGAGAAGTGTGACTGGCCCAAGGTCACCCAGCAGCTGCATGTGGAGGAGCGGGGAATCGAACCCGGTTCACCAGATTACGAGACTACCACTCTTAACCACTACACCACACTGGCTCCTCAAGCAGAGTTGGGGATGCATTAATAAAGTATCATATCCCATGGCCTCCTTCTATGATGGTCAATGCAATTCACATACATCCTTTGTGGGTGAGGTGGGTTTTGAGTCACCAGCCGCTGCCTGGGTTTGCCTCCGCTCATTCCTACTCGGTGGTTGAGACCAGGGGCAGCGCCTGGCACAGGGAGAGGAGAAAGGGTGGCACACTGGCAAACCTGCCCAGGGCAGAGAGGGCGGGCAGGTGAGAAGGAAGACCAGATCCAACTGAGTCTCACTTACATGATGTGCCCGTTTGATCTCTCCTGTTCCCACATTTCCTTGAGCTCTATTTGTCCCGTAAATCTCAATAAATGTTTACCGTATTTTTCGCTCCGTAAGACACACTTTTTTCTTCCTAAAAAGTAAGGGGAAATGGCAATCTGGCACCAAGGGTTAAAAAAACAGAGATCTGCCCAAAAACTTGCTCCGACCATAATGCAGTAAAGATGGAAATGAAATTGACAACAGCTGGAACCTTCAGATGGAGAATGAATGACACCCTTTTTAGAGATGAAGCAATTTATAAAAAGGCCCAAAAGACTTTGAAAGACTACTTCGAAATAAACCTAGGAACAGATGTGGAAAGAATAATAATATGGGATGCAAGTAAGGCCGTGATGCGTGGTTTTCTAATCCAGCAGAATTCGATAAAAAGGAAACAACAGAATGAGAAGAAAGAAAAAATTTGGAAACAAATGAAAGAAGGAGAGAAGAAACTGAGATCAAAACCTAAATCCCAGGAGATTTTAAGAGAAATAAAGTATTACCAGACCCAATATATGGAATTGATGAACCAAGAAATAGAATGGAAAATAAAACAAATGAGGCAAAAAACTTTTGAATCAGCAGATAAATGTGGGAAACTGCTGTCATGGCAATTGAAAAAGAGACAAAAGTTGAATACTGTGACATTCCTCGAGGTAGAGGGGAAATCTATAAGTAAACCAAATGAAATTAGTAATTGTTTTCAAAGTTTCTTTAAGAAATTGTATGCACAAGGGCCAAAAGATGAACAAGAGATAGAAGAATTTATTAAAAAATATGGACTATCAAAGATCTCGGAAAAAAATAAAAGGATTTTAAATGAGAAAATTACGAACCAGGAAATTGAGGGTGCCATCCAGAATATGCAATTGGGAAAATCACCAGGACCAGATGGGCTGACGGTGAGATACTATAAAGCAATGAAGGAATGGCTAATACAACCATTGAAAGAAGTTTGCAACCAAATTTTGGAGGGGAAAAAGGCTCCCAAATCGTGGAAAGAAGCATTTATCTCACTTATACCGAAGACAGAAACTGAGAAACATCAAGTTAAGAACTACCGCCCTATATCACTTTTAAATGTGGATTATAAAATTTTTGCAGACATTTTAGCAAAAAGATTTAAAAAAGTGTTGTTAGAGGAGATTCATAAGGACCAAACAGGCTTTCTCCCAGGGAGACATATGTCAGATAATGTAAGGAACATTATAGATATTTTGGAACTATTGGAGACTGATATAAATAGAAAAGCAGTTTTGATCTTTGTGGATGCGGAGAAAGCCTTTGACAATATTTCTTGGAGCTTTATGAAGAGGAATCTCCATGGGATGGGGGTAGGCCAAAATTTTGAAAACGGTATAGGTGCAATATACTCTGAGCAAAAAGCTAAATTAATTGTGAATGGTGTGGTTATGGACGAGATCCCAATAGAAAAAGGGACACGACAGGGTTGCCCAATATCCCCTCTATTGTTTATATCGGTCCTGGAGGTGTTGTTGAATATGATTAGAAGGGACCAGCTGGTTGAAGGAATACACCTCGGAGCTAAACAATATAAGCTAAGAGCATTTGCAGATGACCTAGTTTTGACTTTGCAGCAGCCAGAAGCCAGCACAAAAAGAGTTTTAGAACTAATTGAAATATTTGGTCAAGTGGCTGGTTTTAAATTAAATAAACAGAAGACAAAGGTGCTGGAAAAAAATCTAACGATGGGGGAAAAAGATAGTTTTCAAAGGGAAACTGGTTTGGAAATAACAAAAAAAGTGAAATATCTGGGGGTGAATTTAACATCTAAAAATGTGAATTTGTTCAAAGACAATTATGAGAAATGTTGGCTGGAAGTTAAGAAAGATTTTGACATATGGTCTAGGTTGAGACTATCCTTGTTAGGCCGAATTGCCGTTATTAAGAAGAATGTATTGCCGAGATTGTTGTTTTTGTTCCAGACTTTGCAAGTTCTAGATAGGATGGACTGTTTCAAGAAGTGGCAGAAAGATATATCCAAATTTGTCTGGCAGGGCAAAAAGCCCAGAATAAAATTCAAGATATTAACTGATGCAAAAGATAGGGGGGGTTTTGCTCTGCCGGACTTAAGACTTTACTATGAAGCAGCAGCTTTCTGCTGGTTGAAGCAATGGCTACTTCTTGAAGACACAGACATTTTAGACTTGGAAGGGTATGATAATAATTTTGGCTGGCATGCATATTTATGGTATGACAAGGCAAAGGTTTATAAGGGCTTTAAAAATCATATTGTCAGGAAAGCTTTGTATAATGTTTGGAATCGATATAAGGATTTGTTGGAAAATAAAACACCCAGATGGTTGTCACCAATGGAAGCTAGAGCGGTGAAAAAACTTAACATGGACTCTAATTGGCCAAAATATTGTGAAATTATAGAATATGACGGTGAAAAAGTTAAATTACAGAGCTTTGAGAAACTAAAATCCAAAGTTCGAGACTGGTTACATTATTATCAGATAAATGAGACTTTTAAGCAGGACAGGAAACTAGGATTTCAGAAGGAGAGGTCAAAATTGGAAACAGAATTGTTAGAGACCAATACTAAGAATCTGTCTAAAATGTATAATTTGTTGCTGAAATGGAATACACAGGATGAAACGGTTAAATCAGCTATGATCAAATGGGCACAAGACTTAGGTCATGATATTATGTTCGCTGACTGGGAACAGTTATGGACCACAGGCCTTAAATTTACGGCATGTAGTGCCTTGAAAGAAAACATAATGAAAATGATCTATAGGTGGTACATGACTCCAGTCAAGCTTGCAAAGATATATCATTTGCCCAATAACAAATGCTGGAAATGTAACGAATGTGAAGGAACTTTCTATCATCTTTGGTGGACCTGCCCAAGGGTTAAAGCCTACTGGGAAATGATCTATAATGAAATTAAGAAAATCCTTAAGTGGACAATTGTAAAGAAACCGGAGGCTTTTCTCTTGGGCATGGTCGGCCAATTGGTACCAAAGAAAGATAGGACCTTTTTCATGTATGCAACTACAGCGGCAAGAATTCTCCTGGCAAAGTATTGGAAGATGCAAGAATTACCTACTCTGGAAGAATGGCAGACGAAGGTGACTGAATTTATGGGACTGGCAGAGATGACCGGCAGAATCCGTGATCAGAGGAGGGAGACAGTGGAAGAGGACTGGAAAAAATTTAAAATATATCTTAAGAACTGTTGCAAAATCTCAGACTGATAAAATGTCAAGGGGTAAGAAACAGAGAATTATAGCTGTAAATATTTAAGTCAAGAGAATCTTGAGGGAAATTAAATATAGAAATGGAATGAAGGATTGCTAAAAAAAAATTGAAACAAGGGTGCAGTGAAGGGGAGGCATGGGGAAGTCATGTGTTGTTTATGAATGTTTTTATTTGTGTGTTTTTTGTTTATGAAAATTAATAAAAATTATTTTTAAAAAAAAAAAAAGTAAGGGGAAATGTCTGTGCGTCTTACGGAGTGAATGTGTGGTCCCTGGAGCCGAATTGCCCAGGGCCAAAAAGCAGATCAAGCTTCTTTTTTTTTAAAGAGCGAAGTGGGTGTTGAAAGGAAGCAGCTGATCATTTGCGGGGAGAGAGATAAGGGAGGCTAGAGATAAAGGAGGCTGTCTGGAAGGGGGGAGGTAAAGACAGCAAACTTGCAAAGGAGGAAAACAGGAGGACTAAAGCGATAAGGAGAGAAATTAGAAGAAAAGGAGGAGCAAAAAACTGCTCCAGCTAGGGAAAAGACACTAAGGCAAACAAGAGGGAAGGGAGTGTTGAAAGGAAGCAGCTGATCGGTGGGATCCGGAGAGAGATAAGTGAGGCTGCCTGGGAGGAGGGAGGTAAAAGCCCCTGGATCCTCAGGATTTTTGCATTGGGTCACCCCAAATTCACCATCAGATCACATGGCATGTCCATGGCTACAGCCTGCACCAAAAAAATCACTCATCCACTGTTTCCTGGGGCCGCAATGGTGCAAAAACGTGGTTACAAAGCACGGATCCACATGGATCCTCAGGATTTTTGCATTGGGTCACCCCAAATTCACCATCAGATCACATGTCTGTGGCCACAGCATGAACCACAAAAATCATACATCCACTGTTTCCTTCAGAATATTTTTTTTCTTCTTGTTTTCCTCCTCTGAAAACTAGGTGCATCTTATGGAGCGAAAAATACAGTAAGCAGGGGTGTGCTAACATACCCCATGAGCTGCCAAGGTGGGATGACCGGCTTCACAGAATCCCTGTTTGGCCTCTGTTATTTTCTCCTACCAATAGGGAACCCACTTAAGGACTCTAAAAGGGCTCTTGGGTACCCCTTAAGGGAAAAAGGAGCGGTTTCCCCCCCTTATAACAATGCTTTTAGGGTGGTCTTTGGTTAAGAGGTTGGGCAATGTCCAAAAGTAATTAAATGGACTTGCACACTTTTTGTTGCCTCCTTGCGAGGAGGGGAGGGGACTCTACTGCAACAGAAAAATAATTTCCCCCAGCACTACCACTTCTGTGGGGCTCGATACGCCACCCACGCTTCAACAAGCCAGACCACAGCTTCCTTGGGAGGGGAAGTGAAATATACTCAGAGTGATTTCATGCTCTTTATTGCAGCTTGTAAAACAGTGACTGAATTGCCCCCCAAAACTCAGGCTTTTATATACACTATTTACACACAATGGGTCCCGTCTGATTGGCTGATTCTGCTTCCCTCCTGGAGCCTGATTGGTCTTCTCCTGCAGGCCAATCAGTTGTTGCATTCTAGGATCCTACTTGCCTATTGATCTAGGATCCAAGCTTCGTACATAACAGGAAGGGGCATCAAGCTTCTGTAATAAACGCAAATCTGCCCTTATTCCCTTATGGGAGACACAAGAGCCCTTAGAGAGTCCTTTGCAGGTTCTCCATCGGTGGGAGAAAATGACAGAGGCCAACCAGAGAATACTGAGAAGCAAAGCAGTTTGTAAGCCTGATCTTTATTGATCTGTTGCAACAGGGTGCCCCCTTCACATGCAGGAAAGGAGGAGGACCCCGAACCAAGGTGTGTCCGCCCTTATATAGACATTTTAAATTGCCCGCCCTTGAGTCCAAGACCACCCCCAGAAACATCATACACACTTCACAGAAATGGCGGTCTACAACAGAAATCTGAGTGTGTTGTTCACCTCCTTTCTGGCAGGTTACCTGTTAATGCTCACTTGATTGGATACCCTGGGGAGCCTGGCCAGTCTTTTGTAATGACAAATACTTAGTTCCTGAGCCAGGTCGCAGGCTCACCCTATTCATACACAGACATACCCTTAAGACAGGATTTGTGAAGGAAAAAATAATGGGGAGGCTTTTCCATTTCGTTCAACCTTGCAGAGAAAACATCTGGTCAGTTTGAGAGGCAAAATGATCTCACGGCTCTTTCCCTGTGCAGCTTCAGACATGTGGTTTATATATTAATGTACATGTTTGCTCGGTACATTTATGAACATTTATGATACATATAAGACCTTAATTTTTGTTATTTCACTTCTGACAGAGGCATTTTGCTGTGAGGCCGGCCAGGATATGATAAATGAACTGTGACAGCAGAGGACAGGGCAAGATTGCAACATCTTTTAACGGCTGCCAAAATTATCATCTGCCGGAATAGGCGGGTGCGAGGGGATAGAAGGGACTGGGGTGGGGGTATTGCATACGCCCAACACAGATGTTAAATGCTGTTTAAACATTTGGCACATTTATTTGTTTTTAACCCTTTATTGAAATTCATAGATACCATACAGTATCTTAAATCCACACACACAAAGAAAAGAAAATAACCTTTCATAAATTTACAGTTAAATATCAAATTACTCTTTCCACATATTTTCTAACTAAGATAAAGTAAAATAAAATAAAGTAGACTTCCCATCATTTCCCAATGTAATTAACGTTTGTAGTATTGAATGTACTTATAATTACTACCTTACTCTTAATATGTTTTCTAATACTTTCTTACAACATTATACCATTTCCCTTTATTTCTTAATATTTACCCGTATTTTTCGCTCTAGAACACGCACCAGGCCATAACACGCACGTAGTTTTTAGAGGAGGAAAACAAGGAAAAAAATATTCTAAACAAAACAGTGGATGTATGATTTTTGTGGTTCATGCTTTGGCACAGACATGTGATCTGACAGTGAGTTTGGGGTAGCAATGCAAAAATCCTGAGGATCCATGCTCTGTAACCATGTTTTTGCACCACTGCGACCCCAGGCAACAGTGGGTGCGTGATTTTTTTGGTGCAAGATGTAGCCATGGACATCATGCTATGTGATCTGATGGTGAATTTGGGGACCCAGTGCAAAAATCCTGAGGATCCATGTGGATCCGTGCTTTGCAACCACGTTTTAAGTGGGGAGGGAAGGAAAAGCACTCAAGGGACAAGGAGCACGCATGGGGTGTGTGGAGAAGGATGCTGCTAATAATGCAGGAGAGGGGTATAAGAGGAGAAGCAAGCAGGTTCTGCTTCTCTCCCTCCTCCCCGGCTCGCTGAAAAACTTTGCTGCTATTTAGCCGGCTGAGTGGGGAGGAGAGAGAGACAGAGAGCCTGCTTGCTTTAAAGGAGCCAACCGGACAGGAGCCGCTTACACTAGTGTAAGCTGCTCCTCTCCTCTCCCGCTTTGCTCCTTTAAAGCAAGCAGGCTCTCTGTCCCTCTCTCCTCCCCACTCCGCGGCTCTTCTCCCGCTTTGCTGTTTCAAAGCGAGCCACGGAGGAGGGAAGGAAGGGGAACCATGGATCCTCTGCTCACGACTGCAGCAGATCCCCCCGCCATCCGTAGGCATTCCCTCCATAACACACACAGACATTTCCCCTTACTTTCTAGGAGGAAAAAAGTGAGGGTTATGGTGCAAAAAATACGGTACTTTACACAAGCGTCAATTTGAACGCTGCCATAGATGTTATATCACTGCAACGTTTTTGTAAATATCTCTTGAACATATCCCTTTTTTTTAAAAAAAAGTTTTTATTAGGAATTTAAACAAAACATATTATCTGAAAACGTATCATCCTTAATTCCCTCAGTTCCAATCTCTGGTTTCTCTATGAATGCTGTTCTCTGCATATTACAGAATTGTACAAATCCTTAGATTATCTAACTGATTATTGTCAATAAAAGATTTGTGAGTGTTTATTGAAAACTTGCCAAGGAGTCCAATTCACTTTATTGCGTCTTTAAATACTTCGTAAAAGGTTCCCATTCATCTTTGAAATCGCAGTTGTCCTTGTCTCGTAGAACATATCCCATTTTTGAATGGTTTTTGAATAGTTTATTCGTTAACAGAGCCATTTCTGCGTAATATAATAATTTGTTCTGCCATTCCCTTAATGTTGGTACTTTCCCCCCTTTCCAGTTTGATGCAATTAGTAATTGGAATAAACGTGTGGCACATTTAACTGATGGATACTAAAAAGGGAAGAATGGGGGGGGGCATAGCAGCAGTGGTGTCAAAACTATTTTCAAAGTAAACCAAGAAATCTTAAATAAAAATATATTTTTTAAATTGCCAGATTTGATGAAGAATTAAGTCCTCCTTACTCTGTTGCTGCAGGAAACTAATGTCTGCACCCTGCTTCCAGTTCAAGGAAATCAAATTTCCCCGGTTCATTTTCCTGGGAGGACCATGTTTCTGTGACTGTAATATTGTTTTCACACTTCTTAATTCTGAATCTTAGGGGACGCGGAAGGCGCTGTGGGTTAAACCACAGAGCCTAGGGCTTGCCAATCAGAAGGTTGGCGGTTCGAATCCCCGGGATTTGGGTGAGCTCCCGCTGCTCGGTCCCTGCTCCTGCCAACCTAGCAGTTCAAAAGCATGTCAAAGTGCAAGTAGATCAATAGGTACCGCTCCGGTGGGAAGGTAAATGGCGTTTCCATGCGCTGCTCTGGTTCGCCAGAAGTGGCTTAGTCATGCTGGCCACATGACCCGGAAGCTGTACGCTGGCTCCCTCGGCCAGTAAAGTGAGATGAGCGCTGCAACCCCAGGGTCGGCCACGACTGGACCTAATGGTCAGGGGTCCCTTTACCTTTACCTAATTCTGAATCTTAAATAGCTGCCCTGCGACCTTCCTAGGCTTGGGGAAGGAGGTATGAGGCTCAGGCAGAATCCTAGAGCCTTGCTTCCTTGTGTTAACGGAAAAATCCGAGGGCTCTCTTGGACAAAAACAAAGACACCAACCAGGATAACTTGGAGCAAAACAGCAGCCTGTAGGCTTGGCCTTTATTGAATACTGTCGCGACAGGACTCCCACCCGCAACAAGATGAAGCAAAATGGAAGCCCAGAACAAAATAAGACCCCAACTTTTATTAGTTACTAATCCCCCAAACTACACCCCATCACAACTACATCACAGAAAGGAGGGGTTGAGGGAGGAGTTGTGGTGGCAACCTGAGTGTCCTGTCACCTGGCTGGTTCCCCCTTTCCCACTCCCCATGAGTACTTTCCAGGTGACAGAGGGGAGTTTGCAGTTTCCTGCCCCCAGAGGGAAGATCTGATCATTGTCCTTTGTTCCAGTCCGTGCTGAATCCACTCCCATATGCAAGTTCTTTGTGATCTTGATGGTCTTCTTTCTAGGACCATCAGGGTTGGCATAGCAACTGGGCAGGGCTCCTGTGGATGTGCTGGGATGCTCAAGGGATTATGGCTGGCCTGTATCAAACCTTCCCCATTTTGTAGTCCTTCCTTCATGGAGTAAAATAAAAGTGGAACAGTGCAGATCCGATGTATGGTTCATTTTCTATGAATTTATAATAGAAGCGTAGCGTATGTAGTGTGTGATTGTGAGTGTGTGTGTGAAGTTTGTACAAACTGAATGATTGGGGGGGGTTTCCTGCTACACTTGAGCATGTGCAGAGTGCATTCCTTTGGCCGGCTCGGCTGTCCCTCCTCTGCCCATTTCTGAGAAGTGGGTGTTTTCCAGAGAAAAAAAGCACCGACAAAGAGTAACAGTTTGCCCAACCCAACAAGGAAGGAGATAACACAAAGCAGCAACTGCCAATTGTATGTTTATTTTTAAAAATACATGCCTAAATAAATATATGCTCTGCTTTAAGGCTGAACAAGAATACACAACTACAAGTATCACATGAAAAGCATTTTTCACCGCATTCTCACTCGGGGCAAAGGAACATTGGAGGATAAAATATTTGGATGTACACGGCTTCACCTACTGGCTAATCTGTAAGGAAATCAATAGGGTTAATTAACAATCGGCTACCTTGCGGCAACTCTTAAAACGCCAACGCAAACAGAAGCAGCCAAAGGCAGGTGCGCCAGAAGCGATAAGAACAGGGAAACTTGAAAGGTGAAGCGAGGAAGGTGTTCTGCTCCAGAAATGTAAATGAGATTTAGATGAGATCGCTGCCTTGAAGGGGGTTGGATTAGATGACTCTCGGGCTCCCATCCAATTCTATGATTCTCCGACACATTCGGGGTATGTGGGGGGATGTGTGCCACCACCTGCTTCGGGAACTGAAGGGGCCAACCATGTTTGGAAGCCTCTGTTGTAAACAAAAATCTGCCCTTTTTTCCCCTTATGGGGGTATCCAAGAGCCAGTATAGAGTCCTTGCGTAGGTTCCCTATTGGTAGGAGAAAATAACAGAGGCCAACCAGAGACTATTGAGAAGCAAAGCAGCTCGTAAGCCTGATCTTTATTGATCTGTTGCAACAGGGTCCTCACTCCCCACACGCAGGAGGGAGGAGGAACCCAGAACAATGGTGCGCAAGGCCTTACATAGACATGTTAAATTCCCTGCCCTGGAGCTCAAGACCATCCCCCCATACATCATACATACATCACAGAAGGGGTGTAACGTAAGACCACTTCCCAGATACATCATACCTACATCGCGGAAAAGGTGGTCTACAACAGAAATCTGAGTGACTTGTTTATCTTGTCTGAAAGGTTACCTGTTTAATGGTCACTTGATTGGATTGCCTGGGGTGCCTGGCCAGTCTTTTGTAATGATAAATACTTAGTTCCTGAGCCAGGTCACAGGCTCCCACCCTATTCATATCTTAAATGTGCCCTTAAGACAGGATTTGTGAAGGGAAAGGACAACGGGGAGGTGTTTCCCACTTTGACCTTGCAGAGGTCAATTAGTTCAGGACTTATTTTCTTTGGGGTTTTCAGACGTATTTATGTACGTGTTTGCTTGGTACATTTATGAACATTTATTACATATCTTAAGACCTTAAAATTCTTATCAGACCTCTGTGTTGGATGAGAACCTCTTTGCAAACGTGCCCATTTCACAGAATCTGAGTTAGACCACTTTTGCAGTAGGTGGGGGTCAGAGGGGGAGCCTGATGGGCGGAGTCAGTGATGGGAGTCTAATGTGCCATTGAAGGTCTATGGTTTTCCCAGTAGTGATGTATGGAAGTGAGAGCTGGACCATAAAGAAGGCTGATCGCTGAAGAATTGATGCTTTTTAATTCTGGTGCTGGAGGAGACTCTTGAGAGTCCCATGGACTGCAAGAAGATCAGACCTCTCCATTCGGAAGGAAATCAGCCCTGAGTGCTCACTTCCTCTCCTGCGTGTGAGGGGAGTACCCTGTTGCAACAGATCAATAAAGATCAAGCTTACTAGCTGCTTTGCTTCTCAATATTCTCTGGTTGGCCTCTGTTATTTTCTCCTACCAACAGGGAACCTATGTAAGGGCTCTATATGGGCTCTTGAATACCCCATAAGGGAAAAGAGCATATTTTTATTTACAACAGTACCAGATGGAGCTGGTAAACAGCTGCCCTGGACACAGAACTGACCTGCGCCTCCATGGACAGCGCTGAGTACAGAATGACTCCCAGGTTGCGCACCTGGTCCTTCAGGGGCACAGTTGCCCCATTCAGGACCAAGGAGTCCTCCACACCTGCCTGCCCCCTGTCCCCAAAAAACAGTACTTCTGTCTTGTCAGGATTCAACCTCAATCCATTAGCCACCATCCATCCTCCAACTGCCTCCAGGCACTCACACAGGACCTTCACCGCCTTCACTGGTTCTGATCTGAAAGAGAGGTAGAGCTGGGTATCATCCGCATACTGATGAACACCCAGCCCAAACCTCCTGATGATCTCTCCCAGTGGCTGCATGTAGATATTAAAAAGCATGAGGGAGAGGACAGAACCCCGAGGCACCCCACAAGTGAGAGCCCAGGGGTCTGAACACTCATCCTCCACCACCACTTTCTGAACATGGCCCGGGGGAAGGAGCAGAACCACTGTATAACAGTGCCCCCAGCTCCCAGCCCCTCTAGACTGTCCAGAAGGATGTCATGGTCGATGGTATCAAACGCCGCTGAGAGATCCAGCAGAACTAGGAAACAGCTCTCACCTTTGTCCCTAGCCCGCCGGAGATCATCAACCAGTGCGACCAAGGCAGTTTCAGTCCCATGATGAGGCCTGAATCCCGACTGGAAGGGATCCAAATGGTCCGCTTCTTCCAGGCGTGCTTGGAGTTGTTCAGCAACCATTCACTCAATCACCTTGCCCAAGAATGGAAGATTTGAGACTGGGCGATAGTTGGCCATTCTGGCCAGGTCTAAAGATGTTTTTTTTAAGTAGCGGTTTAATGACCGCCTCTTTCAGCGGGTCTGGGAAGGCTCCCTCACGGAGGGAAGCATTCACCATCCCACAAAGCCCATCGCCCAGTCCTTCCCAGCTAGCTTTTATAAGCCAGGATGGGCAAGGATCCAGGAGACAGGTGGTTGGTTTCACTCATCCAAGCAGCCTGTCCACATCCTCGGAGGTAACAGATTGGAATTGATCCCACACAACTTGACTAGACAGAACTCTAGCACTCTCCTGCCCCAGCCCTGCTCCCACGGTGGAGTCTACCGCTTCCCGAATCTGAGCAACTTTATCTGCAAAAAACTTTGCAAAATCATTGCAGGAGATCGTGTGGCCCGTACTGGGCCCCGATGTAGCAGGTGGTTCCGCAAAATTGCGAACCACCTGAAAAAGTCTCCTGCTGCTGTTTTCTGCAGATGCAATAGAGGCGATGAAGAAAGTCTTCGCCGTCGCTACCGCCACTTGGTAGGCTCGACATTGAGCTCTAACCTATGTCCGGTCAGATTCGGAATGAGTTATCCGCCACCGGCGCTCTAGCCGTCTCAACGATTGTTTCATTGCCCTCAGATCCGTGGAAAACCACGGAGCTGTCCGGGCTCCATGCAATCAGAGAGGGCGCTTCGGAGCCAAACAGTTAATAGCCCTGGTTAACTCCGCATTCCAGCGGGCCACCAGGGAATCGGCTGAAAGGCCATCAACATGGGATAAAGCATCCCCTACAACTCTCTGGAAACCATTTGGATCCATTAAGTGGCGGGGGCGGACCATCCGAATCGATCCCACCCACGAAAGAAAACATTTCGACGACAGCAGAGACTGCAGTTGTAAACAGAGTTTATTTTGCTTATCAGATGTTCTCAGGTAAGGGAAAATCCAGATTTTTATTTTTTTTTAAATGCTGTGATATCCATACGGCATTTGGGATCTGGTATTATGGACTGTTTGATGTTGGCTTTCCCAAACATTAAATATTTCCCCTCCAGCTTTTCTCGATCCTCCTTTTAGTTTGTTGGGCTTCTGGTCGTACGCTGTATATTTTGCTATGAATGGACTTCCTCAAGAGCATGTGGGTTCTATGTTGTCGGGGGTTCTTCAGCAGAGATTGGGTGGCCACCTGCCAGGGATTCTTACCTTTGATTCCTGCAGGTGCGCAGCCTGGGAGTCATTCTGGACTCACCGCTGTCCATGGAGGTGCAGGTCAGTTCTGTGTCCAGGGCAGCTGTCTACCAGCTCCATCTGGTACGCAGGATGAGACCCTCCCTGCCCACTGTCTGTCTCTCCAGAGTGGTGCATGCTCTGGTTATCTCCCGCTTGGATTACTGCAATGCGCTCTACGTGGGGCTACCTTTGAAGGTGACCCGGAAACTACAACTAATCCAGAATGAGGCAGCTAGACTGGGGACTGGGAGCGGCCACCGAGACCACATAACACCGGTCCTGAAAGACCTACATCGGCTCCCAGGACATTTCTGAGCACAATTCAAGTGTTGGTGCTGATCTTTAAAGCCCTAAACGGCCTCGGTCCAGTATATCTGAAGGAGCGTCTCCACCCCCATCGTTCTGCCCGGACGCTGAGGTCCAGCTCCAAGGGCCTTCTGGCGGTTCCCTCTGTGCAAGAAGCCAAGTTACAGGGAACCAGGCAGAGGGCCCTCTCGGTGGTGGCACCCGCCCTGTGGAACTCCCTCCCACCAGAGAAAAGAAAAGAAAAGTCAAAGAAAAGAACAACTACCAGACTTTTAGAAGACATCTGAAGGCAGCCCCGTTTAGGGAAGCTTTTAATGTTTGATGCATTACTGCTTATTATGTTGGAAGCCGCCCAGAATGGCTGGGGAAGCTCAGCCAGATGGGTGGGGTATAAATAATAAATTATAATATTATTATTGCAGGGGGTTGGACTAGATGACCCACGGGGCCCCTTCCAACTGTACAATTCTGTGGTTCTATGAGTTTTGGGTTCCAGAATTTGTGGGTGTCAGGCACCCATAATTCCTATGTTTAGTTAGTGTTGGAACATGATCTGTCCTTGCAGAGCTAAACTGGAAGTCACACTCTTAATATTTAAAAAATACGAATAATACCTGACAGCGCACACTCCACAGATAACCGGTCCTTAATGCTTCAAAAATTAGGAAACACCCCTTGAACAAATAGGCCGTTTATTTGAGTTTATAATATTTAGCCCCGGGCTGAACAATGAGACAGCAGGAAGTTATTGAGGAAACCTAAACTTTACAACTTGCAAATCACTTGGAGAAAAGCGAATACAAATTCTGGACTTGGAACAGGGGCCAGTCTGCGTCAATTAAACTGTGACATCAAAGTCTTCTCCTTTTCCATAGGCTGCTCCCGGAGGGAAAAGCAAATAGAAGGTATTGCTCAAATTGCTCTGAGTGACAGGCTTGTAAACTCTTGAGCATGCTCTGTCTCGCGATGTAGCTGTGATGTTTGGGGCAGTTTGCGTTGTTGCAGGAATTTATGTTAGGGAAACCAGGAACTTGTAAATATTTATTTTGTTTTACTTGATGGGTGGGAGGCGGAGGTCAAGGGAAGGGTGGGGTCAAGCCCTGATGATGCTCAGGTTTCTGTCGCCAGAACCTCCCAATTTGTGATGTATTTGTGATGCATGCATGATGTAATTTCAGGGGTGCCGTGGGTACCTTTGTAAAACTGATAAAAGTGGGAGCCACCCTTTGTTCTGGGCTTTTTCCTGCTTCTCCCATGTGCTGGGTGTGAGTTCTGTTGCAACAAGTCGTTTGAATAAAGACCAGGCTTACTGGCTGCTGTTTTGCTCCTCTATTCCTGGATGGTGTCTTTGTTTGGTAATCCAAGTGAGCCCAAGGATTTTCCTATAACATTGTAAAACAGGGAGGGGAACATAAAGGCCTGCCTTGCTTTCCTTTCAGTCGGTAGAGCATGAGACTCTTAATCTTAAGTTCGCGGGTTCGAGACCCACGTGGAGCAAAAGATTTCTGCGTTGCAGCCGGGTTGGGCTAGATGACCGCTGGGTCCCTTTCCAGCTCCACAATTCGGTGACTTTTCTCCGATCCACAATGAACAATGATGGGGATCCTTGAGGCACTGCTCTGGCCTGATCCAGCGACTTCCTCTCTCCCAGCTATTAAGGGTCCATTAAGCAAGCACTGTCTGTTCTCCACCCCGCGGCCATTTCCAGGCAAGGGAGAGAATTGCAAATCATATTATGGTATTACAGCTCGCTTGCTTGGACCCTTTCCAGAATCCCACTGAGCTGATTTTAGCAAAGAGATAAGGCTAAGAAGGGTCCGTATTTGCAAAAGGATTAGGTGCTGCTTCTGCTGTGCTTTCCAGGAAAGTTTGGTGCCTGCAAGCAGAAGCAGGCAGGCCTGGTGGACCCCCTCCCCTGGGACTGGTAGGGCAGAAGGCAAGGAGGCCAACAGGAGGTGGCACCAAACCCAGGAACGGGCAGCCGAGGCAACTCATCCTTGTTTTCTTCTCCCCACCTTCCTCCCTGCTGTCTTTGCAGTCTTCTTCTACAAGGGGGACGTCAAGACGGAGGAGGAGGAGGAGGAAGAAAAGGAGGAAGACGGCAGCCAGGCTCACCCCTTCGACTCACTGTGAGTAGAATCCTAAAATGGCAGAGCTGAAAGGGACCCCTGAGGGTCATCCATTCCAACCCCTTCTGCAATGCAGGAATCCCAGCTAATAATAATAATAATAATAATAATAATAATAATAATAATAAATTTTATTTATACCCCGCCCTCCCCGGCCAAAGCCGGGCTCAGGGTGGCTAACACCAGTAAAATTACAATGGAAACGTAATGGGGGGGGGGGGACGACGACAGAAAAGCAAAACCCCAATTTAAAATACAGGTTAAAATGCAATTTAGCCTCATTTTAAAAGTCAAAACCATAATGGGAGGGGAAAATAAGGGTCAGACTGAGTCCAAACCAAAGGCCTGGCGGAACAGCTCTGTCTTGCAGGCCCTGCGGAAAGATGTGAAGTCCCGCAGGTCCCTAGTCTCTTGGGACAGAGCTTTCCACCAAGTCGGGGCCAGTACTGAAAAGGCCCTGTCCCTAGTTGAGACCAATCTAACCTCCTTGAGGCACGAGACCTCCAAAATGTTGTCATTTGTGGACCTTAAGGTCCTCCGCGGGGCGTACCAGGAGAGGCAGTCCCGTAGCTACGTGGGTCAAAACCAGCACCTTAAACCTGACCCTGTACTCCACCGGGAGCCAGTGCAGTTGGTAAAGCACTGGGTGAATGTGATCCCACGGCAAGGAGCCCGTAAGGAGCCTCGCCGTGGCATTCTGCACCCGCTGGAGTTTCTGGGTCAGCTTCGAGGGCAGCCCCACATAGAGCGAGTTACAGTAGTCAAGCCTGGAGGTGACCGTCGCTTGGATCACTGTGGCCAGATCAGGGCGGGAAAGGTAAGGGACCAACTGCTTAGCACGGCAGAGATGGAAAAATGCCACCTTTGCTGTGGCTGCAACCTGCGCCTCCATGGAAAGGGAGGTGTTGAAGTTTGCACCCAAGCTCTTGACAGAAGGCGCTGGCACTAATTGACCCCCCGCATGAGACAGGATTTGGCCCCCCAACCCCATGTCGTCCCGACCCAGTCAGAGGACCCCTGTCTTTGAAGGATTTAATTTCAACAGGCTCCCACGCAGCCATCCAGCCACAGCTTCCAAGCACCTGGTCAGTGTGTCTGGGGCCGGGTCAGGGCAGCCGTCAATCAACAGATAGAGTTGGGTGTCATCAGCTTATTGATGACAACCCAGCCCAAAGCTCCGGACAAGCTGGGCAAGGGGGCGCATAAAGATATTGAAAAGTATCGGGGAAAGGATTGGGCCCTGCGGCACTCCACACACCAAGGAGTGCCGCAGCGACAACTCCCTCCCTAGCGCCACTCTCTGTCCCCGACCAGACATAAAGGATCGCAGCCATTGTTGGACTGAATCCCTACGTCAGCATGGCGTTGGCCCAAATGTTTGTGATCGACCGTGTTGAAGGCTGCTGGCAGATCTAAGAGAATCAGCAGTCCCGACCCACCTCGATCCAGCTGTCTACAGAGATCATCTGTTAGGGCGACCAAAGCCATCTCGGTCCCATAACCAGGGCGAAAGCCGGACTGGAATGGGTCCAGACTGAGACGATGTTTCATCTGGAAACCTACCTAGCTGTTTGGCAGTTGCTCTTTCAATTACCTTACCCAGGTATGGAAGATTCAAAACCGGGCTAGATAGATAGATCTAAAGGACGCGGGTGGCGCTGTGGGTTAAACCACAGAGCCTAGGGCTTGCCGATCGGAAGGTCGGTGGTTCGAATCCCCGTGACAGGGTGAGCTCCCGTTGCTCGGTCCCTGCTCCTGCCAACCTAGCAGTTTGAAAGCACGTCGAAGTACAAGTAGATAAATAGGTACCGCTCCGGCGGGAAGGTAAACGGTGTTTCCGTGCGCTGCTCTGGTTCGCCAGAAGTGGCTTAGTCCTGCTGGCCACATGACCTGGAAGCTGTACGCCGGCTCCCTCGGCCAGTAAAGCGAGATGAGCGCCACAACCCCAGAGTCGTCCACGACTGGACCTAATGGTCAGGGGTCCCTTTACCTTTAAAGGATCTAGGGATGTTTTCTTTAAGAGCGGACGCACCACTGCTTCCTTCTACTCCCGGGAAACAGCTCTTGCCACCAGAAAGTTCTTCCTGATGTTCAGTCGGAATTTCCTTTCTTGCGATTTGAATCCGTTGGTTCGGGTTTGCTCCCTCCTCCACGAGAAAGCCTTTCGGATACCATCTCCCCCTCCTCTTGTCGAGGCGAAATAAACCCAGCTCCTTCGACCGTTCCTCATAGGGCTTGGTTTCCAGACCCTTTTATCATCTCGGTCGAACCTCCAGCTTGTCGATCTCCTTCTTAAACTGGGGTGCCCAGAACGAGACACAGGATTCCAGGTGGCGTTTGTCCAAGGCGCCTAAATTGCACAGAAGAAACGGGACCTTGCTTTGCTGTGCGTAGATCGTAATATCCTCTGTCGTTAGACTAGTCCAACCGCAGGCGCTGAGACTTCCTGCTTCTTTGAGATTTATTTTCTTTCTCGCAATGAGATAGAACTGTTCTGAATAATCGTTCTCCCTCCCATGACATCCTTTCAGTCAAAAACGGACGGCAGCGAAGAGAATTAAGCCGGTAAGCTCCAACTTTCACAGAATCGTAGGCTTGCAAGGGACCCCTGGGGGTCATCCAGGCTGACCCCCTGCAATGCGGGGATCGCAGCTGGAGAATCCCTGACGGGAGGCCAACCGGCCTCTGATAAAACATGAAGGAGAGGTCCGCTCTGCTTTTGAACTCTGCATGGCGAGGGCTTCCCCTGGTAAATAAGACAAAGCAGAGCCCCCCTTGCAAAACCTCGGCTCCTCGGCGTGTAATTAAACTGCGGAACTCCTTGCCACATGAGGGCCACGAACTTAGATGGCTTTGAAAGAGCACTGGACAAATCCATGGAGGGGGAGAGGGCTATTGACGGCTACTGGCCAGGATGCGAGTTGCTGGAAACGGCAGGAGGGGAGAGCGGTCTTGTGTTCGAATCCTGACTGCAGGCATCTTTTTGGCCCCTGTGAGAAGAGGGTGGTCTGCTTTTACTGTAATTATCAGTATGTTTTAAACAGAATTTATGTACGAATATAGTATTAATCGGTGCTTTTTTTCCTGGGGGGGGCACATACCCCTAAACACTAAGTTTGACCTCATTGAAGGGTGCCATTTCTACGGGGATCTGCGCTCACTATTTATCACTCTTGTTATACAAAAATCTCCAAATGGGTCCGGACTTCAATGTCTAAAACTCCTGGTAGAGGACAAGGATCTAGAGATCACGCTAAGGGTGGCCAAATTCTGTGCGACTGCCATAAAACTTAGGGAACAAGCTGCACTAGTAAAACGATTAAGGTTTTAAATGACAATTCCAGGTTATATTTTAGTGATCAAGACTGAATATATTCTTTTAACTGCCGCTATATCTGAATTGTCTCTGTTATACCCAATTGCAATTCAATGCATTCCTGTTGTGTTTTATGATTTTCCTGATATTGTAAGTGAGCCGGAACTGGTCTGTGACTGTAATAATAAAATTCTATTCTATTCACTGAGGGGCAGTATTTCAATATGAGTAGAAATAAATGAGAGTCCCCCTAAACATTTCTTTTAAAAGAAAAAAGAAAAAAAAGCACTGGTTTTAATTCTATCTATGTTTAACTGTCTTTTCATGACAGATTTACCCCCATATTTTTAGCCTGTTCCTGTTTGTGTCTGTAAGCCGCCCTCCCGTCAGGGGGGAAATTAAGGGTATAAATAAATATATAATAACAATAATAGCAGGAATAACTGGCCTGAGTGCACCACAGCTCCCTAACGGGCCTCTATTTAAGGAACCCTCCCTTCCTGCGACTTCCAGAAATTGGCGTTCCAGAAAAGCATTGCTTCCGCCGACCGTGGAGGCGATGGCCCTCTCTTCCTCCGCGAATTCGCCCAAATCTCTTTTGAATTCGCCCAAGTCTCTTTTGAAGCCATCCGGGTCGGCGTACTGAGGCAGGGAGTCCCTCAGTTCAACCCTGCGCCGCACGAAGCAGGGCGGAGCGCGAAAGGGACAGGTGATTTACAACGAGTCGAAAAATACGTATTCTGTTTTTTTATATAATTTTTTATTAGTTTTTGTTAACATATCATTTCCAACAATCATATAACATAACTTCTTCTCTTATACAATGTTTTAGTCTTCCATCAACAACCTCTGATGATTTTTCGTTCTTTGTCGCTTA